>NC_080842.1:33966921-36366921 GCF_030435755.1 Ochotona princeps
AAATAAGGCGATTATGGAAGCGAATGAGCTAAAAAAAAATAAACTACCTATCAATGTGGCCATATCTTATTATCATTATCAGTTAAATGTAAAGATACCCATTTCCAAAGCGACGGTATGCTTGCTATGGTGATATGTTCTTTATAAATCATGTATAAAGATGGTCTTGATTTCCACTGTGCTCTGAAATAATAAAGATTATTAAAGTAGAGCCACAGAATCTGAAGAGGAGTCTGGTGAGAGTGAAATTAGCAAGAGGTTAAACATTCAAAAGTAAAATTTCAAAAGATCTTATGAAAGTCTCATCAAGTATTTGGTAGCCTTGAGGTCCGTCAATGCTATTTTGGACAGCTTTCAGAGTCTTCCTGTGAGATAAACTGTTAACGATTGATGATGAAATGCTCATTCATATTTGACAGTCGTGGCGGTTTACCTATGTGATTTGGGATTATTTTCTTTTCTAAAAAATGAGTGTGTTAGAATCTCTGAGTTAGACTTTCAAAAACAATACATCCCTTGAGGGTTTCAGCACTTTTCACATTTCCTTTCAATCTTTGCCATTTTAAAGTCAATCAGAGCCCACTTTCATTTCTTTAAAAATAAGAAACAATTATTTCTAGTGTTTTTGCAGTCAAAATTATTTTGACTGACACTACTGAAGATAAACCACTCAGAGGAATTATACAATATGTCACCACTTCAGAAAGTAATTTTCCCTTGTATACACATTTGCCTCAAGACAGTATTTTTGTTTTTCACTGTGTTCATTGAGAGAACACGTTTAAGTCAGCAGATGTTTGATCCATTCTATTGGGAGAGAATGGGAACAGAGGAAACCATGGCAAATAAATCATAAGGTTTGTCCACTATCAAGAGCTTTGAACAAGGGGCCCCCATGTAATTAAACTGTTTTGGCCGAGGTGAAACTCTCATAAGCATTTTCATAAATATTTTAATTGGATGGTTCTCCTGTAGGTCTATCATCTTGCATCTATCTGTCTACTTATAGAATATGTGTTGTGAATACACTTGCAGAAATCAACATGGCTGACAAAAAGTAAATTCAGATAGTATAGTAAATTTAGAGATGAAAGAATTATAGAAAACCCATAACTTCTTTTTTTTTAAAGATTTATTCATTTTATTACAACCAGATATACACAGAGGAGGAGAGACAGAGAGGAAGATCTTCCATCCGATGATTCACTCCCCAAGTGAGCCGCAACGGGCCGGTGCGCGCCGATCTGAAGCCGGGAACCTGGAACCTCTTCCGGGTCTCCCACACGGGTGCAGTGTCCCAATGCATTGGGCCATCCTCAACTGCTTTTCCAGGCCACAAGCAGGGAGCTGGTTGGGAAGTGGAGCTGCCGGGATTAGAACCGGTGCCCATATGGGATCCCGGGGCTTTCAAGGCGAGGACTTTAGCCACTAGGTCATGCCGCCGGGCCCAGAAAACCCATAACTTCTTATTGCATAAACCCATGTTATTCAGTAGGTGACACCTATTACCTACTGCCTTCAAGTTAGTACTCTCATTGTGGAGGATTTCAGAAGTATTGTGATGTCTGCTGCCAGCATCAGCAACCTCAGGAGTCAGTCTACATCATGATTTACATGTGTAGGAGGTATCAAGAAAGCAAACTCATACAAGCACTGAATGGAAGAAATCTTTTTTTAAGATTTTTTTTTTTTTTATTGCAAAAGCAACCATACAGAGAAAAGGACAGACAGAGAGAAAGATCTTCCACCTGATGATTCACTCCCCAAGTGAGGGCAATGGCCACAGACGCACCGATCTGAAGCCAGGAGCCTGGAACTTCTTCTTGGTCTCCCACATGGGTGCAGAAACTCAAGGCTTTGGGTCATCCTCGAGTACTTTCCCAGGCACAAGCAGGGAGTTGGATGGAAAGTAGAGCTCTTGGGATTAGAACCTGCGCGCATGGGATCCTGGCATGTTAAGGACATGACATTAGCCACTAGGCCACTGCACTGGGCTCTGAACAGAAGAAATCGTTACAAACAGGAGAAAACAACAGGATGAGCTTCAGTTGCATAGGTTCCCCCTGGTCAGTGGGTTTTGCACCTCTTCTGACACAACATGGTCAGCACCTATCTTTGTCCTGAAGCAGAGAACCCATTGCCTCTCTGCTAGGAATGGGTATCCTAACTGAACTGATCAGCTCCAGATGGTACCTATGCTTAAGGAAGACCAAGGAGCACACTCTGAGTCCTAAACAGAGATTCCCATTCATATATAAAATGATGAGTCCAGAAAATGTGTCTAGATCCTGTTTTCATGCCTGTATGATAAAATGTCCTAATCATAAGGTCCACTCTTAAAGAGTCAAGCATGAATCAAAAGACTACATATACATGAGTGATTTTATCAAAAGTGTAGCACATAATGATTGTTCAGCCAGAAAAAATTCAGATAAATCATATTCAGTCTGGTAGAATCAAGGATCAACCCAATTTGGCAGCAGATGATACAGTATGTTGGGCCACTGAATAATCTGTATGGATGTGATTTGCTGTCATTTGTTCCCTGTTATTTTTTTGATAGTACTTTTCCTGGACTTTAGGGAAACCAGACCACACAGGATATTCTAACATCCCTGGAAGCTGGTGCTCAACCAGGCACTACACATGTCAGCATCGATCAACTGATGGGGTCAAAAAGTGAGTGTGGTAGGATAGACAGCTAGTAACTATTCTGCCTGAGCATCTTTTCCAGTTTGGTTTTCACTTTCTATCAATTGTACAAAACAAGAGGTGTTGGCAAGAACATACCACGCTGTTTCATTAGCAGACAATTGAAAACTGCTAGGTGCCCATTACCACCTTGCTAGTGAATTAGGTCTGGAATGACGTGGGGAATGTATGAGTGGTTGCATAGCAACTAGATCATCATGATGGTGTTGTGAGATAAGAAAGATACCAATCTGTGATGACAAATACAGCATTATTGTGATTCATTTCCTTTCACCACAGTTGTGCTAGTGTGTATGTGTGTGAGCATGTGTGTGTGTGTTTATACCAGGCACTAGAGAAATTTCTGAAGAAATTGGAATTTTTCTGAAGAAATTGGAATCTTCCTTTCATCACAAGTCAGTGAGGTGAATTTTACTATTATCTAGTAGCCTGTGGTATAGGATGCTGTCTGTCAGAGGCCTAAATAAACAATTTCTGTAGAGACTTTGTGCCCCTATGATGTGACCCAAGTCTTTTTGAAGGCCAAATGCTGAACAAATTAAGGTATTTTGAAATGTCAGCCACCTGAACTGATTGGTGAAGAGTGCAAGGTTCAGGGCTGGCGTTGTGGTACATCAGTTCAATCTACCACCTGTGATTGTTAGCATTCCATATGTGCATTGGGTCACATCCCACTTGTGCCATTCCCTGCTAATGTTCCTGGGAAAGCAACGGAGAATAGTGCAAGTGGTTGTGCCCCTGCTGTCTGTGCAGGAGACCTGGATGGTGCTCCTGGCTTGTGAATTTGACTTGGCCCAGCCCTGACCCACAGCCATATGGGGAGTGAAACAGCAGAACAGTGAACAGAAGATCTCTCTCTTTTCCTCTCTCCCTCCATCCTTAACTCTGCCTTTCAAAACAAATACAAATGAATCCTAAAAAGAGATAAAAGTTGCAACAAAAAGAAATGTAATGCCTATTCTATTATGTTGCTCCATTCCTGTGGAGTTTTGGCGGCATTAGCTGACAGTAACAATGTTCCCAGATTTAAATAAGGTGGTTCCACTAGAGAAATCATAGTAGCCCAGATCACAAGTTGTGTCCAAAGACTTTGCTTCACAATGGGGAAAAAGAATGACTGCATGTGTTGGATCAGGAATTTCACTGGCATAGCTTGACCCTTTATGTCAAGCTTACAACTCAGTCTTCCTCAACACAGGTTTTTCAGTGTCATGTTTCCTTGCAGGAGTACAGTTTTTAATATCCAGAGTGCCATCTGCTAAGTTGTCCTTTCTGGTGTGCTTTGTGCATATACTGTTCAAGTAGCCCATGGTGTACCTCTATCACTTTCCCTAAGGTTCTGTCCTAAGATGCCATTGAATTAAAAACACACTGTTTCTTGTACACTGAATGCTGGTCTTGTTCAAACTGGAGTTGTGTTTAATATCCAAAAAGAACAAAAGCTTTTTTTCTTTTTTCTAAAAGTCACAATAGTGGTTTTATGTCTAAGCACTTCCTTGGAATATCCATATATGGAATATGTGCTGATGGCCGTGAGGTGTCTATAGAATCCATGCTTACAATCTAGTGATCTGATGCTTTCAATCTGTTCAGTTCAAATTCCTTAGGTAAATTGCTTCAGTTAATGACAGTGCCTAACCTGACCTCATTGGCAGGAATCAGAGAGAAGCTGTGCAGTATCCTTGGCTTCTGTTTTGTTTCAACTTTATTCTCCCTAGGGCAAATCATGTTGCTGCTGCTTGTTTTAAATCTGACTTGGGTTCTGTGTCTTATTCTGTCATGGTCCTGAAGGGCAACTCGAAAATTCTTGAGGGTATACTAGGTCAGCTTGTGAGTTCCATCTGTAATTTCTTTTTATTTGATCTTTACACATAAGCACCAGTTGAGTGACAACTAGATTTCCATTTTACTCTGCAGACTGCTGTCACAGCTTCCCTACCCACACGGGAACTCCTTTAACGATCTGATTATTAATTAATGACTCATTGTACCATATTAATAATCCATTTACAATGACCCAGGAGTCCATAGATGTGTGGATGAGAGTTACTTTTGGAGTGATGTGCACAATCATTTCTGTCTCACACAGTTTGGTCCATTGGACAAAACTTCTGAGTTCACTTAAAGGACGAGCATTTGCAGAGTGAATTGCTGCAGTGGCTCATTAGACTCCATTGTTTTGAATTCTGGAGATTCATCTGTGGACCAAAACTCACTATCACCTGGAATATCTCTAATAGTGGGCTTTATTTAAATATGCAAGGGAAAGGGAACTGCCTGTGAATCCTTTATTCTCCTAGAGCAGCACACATTTGTGGAGTTAGTTGAACCTCTGGTATGCTATTTAACATAGTCTTAGGTATGCCAGCTGCATTTATTGATAGAGCTTTGATAAGCTGGCCCTAAGCTATTAGTGGAATAAGTGAATCCCCATTTGAGAAATAAGTCACTTAGATCTTAAGGTCACTTTAAAGTAGTGATCAAGTGCTTTGTTCTCAGTAGGGTTCATTGACAGGCCAAGAAAAAGTTGCTATTTAATGAGGTGGTATAGTGTCCATTTCCAGTAATTCTGGTGTTCAAGAGAATAAGTCCCATGAGCAGTGATTTCTGCTGCCCTGGGATTCCAATCCATTTCAGTAGGAGTCACTGAGGCGTAAGTGCCATCAGAGACAGGCAACATAATAAAAACCCAGTGGAAAGTTCCTAAATACCTGGATGGTCTGCTATTGTTGGTTCCCAACAATACATCACTTTGACTAGAGGGGGAAACAATTAGGGATATGTGGTGTGCAATAGCTAAGTACACCTACCAGTTTTTTAATACCACCAATTTTTTTATTCATGAATGATCTCCCAAATCACAATTTTTCTTAACTTTCTCAGGAATGCTTTTCTGACTATTGGTTCAGTAACCAATAGTCTCACAGTAACTGAATTTATTGAGGAAGTTTCTGAAACTTGTCGATTTTAATGACCAAGACTACAGATAGAAATATCACAGTGTCCATGATCTTACACAGGCCCTAGAAAATTTGTTTCTTAGGCTAGCAGTAAAGATATCATCAATAAAGTCAATGACAAGAAATTCTGTGGATACTGGGATTTGTTTCATCTCTAGTGTTATACTCTGATGGCAAAATGTGAAAACCAGAGGATTCCCTGCAAAAGTGTAATAAAAGAGTACTGCAGGCTGTTCTCTTGAAGAAAAATTAATCCTGATCTTCATCCTACAAACAGATTTTTAAAAAGTCAGCCAGATTCCTGACAGCATATCAGTCTCCTGTGTGGCTACCACTGCCTTTGTGGTGCTGGGTATCACAGGAGCTAAGGGTGGCACTTAGCAATCTATGGTCAGCTTCTAGACCCCTGAGATGAGATTTTACTGGACAGACTTGTATGCTAAGCTGCAACAGAAATAGCGTCTCACTACCTCCTGTAAAATTTCAAAATGAATGTATTTGTGTTTTCCGCCATCTACTGCTATCATTAAATAAATCTGTGATGGCTCAGCCCACTGAAGTTGCAGCAATGGAGTGGACACACTCCACTGTTAAGGGTAAAGTCTTTCAGTCTGAAAGAAGTGTCTCTACTTCAAGGTGGCAGTGGTGCTTGAAGCCAATAGCAACCAAATGCCAGTGCCTATATTAGAAATAGTGGCCAGGATCATGGTCAAACTCACTGGGAATGGTCCAAAGTCTTCCTTCTAACAGTGCATGCCAATCTGTCTGCTAGGAGTCACCAGAGTATCCTCTAAATCCCCCAAATTTGCCAGCTTGCCTCTCTCACAATGATGACCTAGTATTATTGTCACTTGGGCACCAATACCCAAGAACTCCCGACAGTTTTGAATTATCTTCCTCTACACACTTGTTTTGTTTTCCAGTTTCATGAGGTATTGTCTTACTGGTTACCATCCATCGTCTTTACTCATTTATCTAAAAGACTAACATCTCTAAACATAAGAATTGCCCTTTCTCATTAGTGCATGCCAAATTTGTCTTGGTAGTGAGTAGCGAAGCCTTAGCTACCTGCTCATTTGTGATTTCTAGTCTCTATTTTCAGGGACTAGTGGAGTTTCTTGGTGAGAACATGTATATTTTTGGTAATTTAGTTTTCGTTTTCTAAATATTTTTATTACCAAACTTCCACATTGAGGTAGCCATGCTACATTTAATTATGTCTCTTGTAAGTTTTTTTTTCCTAGGATAGAGTTAAAGAGAGAGAGAGAGAGAGAGAGAGAGAGAGAGAGAGAGAGAGAGAGAGAGGAAGAGCAAAAGAGAGATCGTCCATCCTCTGACTGACTCCCCAAGGGCTGTCACTAGACTGTACCAACCAAAATCCAGGAGTCGCACGTTTCTTCTGGGTCTCCGAGGTGTGTACAGGAGCCAAAGGGTCCTCTTTTGCTTTATCAGGCCTGTTCCTGGGGAGCTGGGTCAGAAGTGAAGCAGCCAGGACACGAACAGGCTCTCACAAGGGATGCTGGTTTAGCCGATTACAGTCTTAACAGCTATGCCACAATGCTGAACTTGTTCTTTCCCTGTTTGACAACTAAAGTTACACTCCGCAGCTGCACTGACTAATACATCTGTAAGTCCATTTTCCCCTTTATTCTTTTCTGATCTTTAATGAAAACTGCTTAATGAACTGCAAGAGACTGATTATATTCATGGAATGAATTACTCATTTGGGGAATTCACTCAGGCAAATCATTATATTTCATTACAAGAACTGGTTTTTGATGATCAAAACCTAATCCTTCTGTTCACTAGTACAGAATTCAAGCCTTCTGGCTCCGTTAAAGAATTTATTTGGAATTGTTTTTAAATTGTAAAAGAAGACATACACAGACATCAAGCAAACATGTTCTGATGTTGATGAGAGATACAAACTCTATTTTGAGAATTTTGTAGTAATTTTAACTGCATTATTCTTGTTTATATTATGTCACATGATTTATTAGCATAGCGGATGGAATTTGATATATAAACTATTTTTGCCAGTATTCTTAAGTAATATAATTTTTGAATGATTACCAAATCATTTTGATTCTGTCGTGCATGTCCCTGACCCATATTCATCTAATGTGATGTGTAGTATCTGGAATATTTCCAGTCCATTATGATAAATCAGTAAATATTATTGAGCTAACAATTGACAGTACATTAAAAACTTCAAAATATTCAGAAATATTTATTCTTACCTTTTTATTTTGTCCCTTTTTTAAGCTCAGCATTTTCCTTTGAACTCAATTCATTTCCATGTGATCCTAACATAAATTTATATTGACTATACAGAAAAAAAAAAAACCCTGCTCATTTGAACGCTGTGTGAAGAGGTGTGAGCCTCAAGGCTTATCTTCAGCCTCTAACCTATGGTATGATTTGGAGAATTATATCTCTGTGAACTTCCTCCTTTTTATCTCATTAAACCATACTAAGAGCAGAATGCTTTAAATTAACCTTGTATGTAGTGAGCTCAGCCACAGAGGTAAGATTAATTGTAGCATTATATATATTTTTTTAATTTTTCATGATACAGTTCTTTTAAGCTCAGGGGTTTCCCCTTCCACCTTCCCAATTCTTATACTCTCCCACCCACTGTTTTTCCCCATGTTATTACAGTAGTATAGTCCTTCAGCAGCAGCCACAAGTCCATCAGTCTTCTATTTAAGTGACATTATCAGTTGAAAGCAATATACACAACATAGTTTGGTACATATGGAGCTATTGGATAGGTATGCATTTTATGAAATACAAATAGATGTATTAATTTGGTATTTTCTAATAGTTTTTGATGTAGCAGGTAGAATAATACCATGATCAAAAAGTTTGTTTTATTTTGCACATGTTGTGAACACATTTTTCCCCTCCATTAAGGAGTTTATATACAAAGGGGTTATATTACAGGATAACTAATAATCAGTATGTTCATCAAATTTTGCATCTTCTTTAACTATGATGAATGTAGAAAGAAGTGGACCTGGTGAGATGGCACAGTGGATAAAATCTTGTCTGTAAACATTGGGATTCCATATGGACATTGGTTTGTGTCTTGTCTTCCCCACCTCTCTTCCAGCTCCCTGCTTGTGGCCTGGGAAAGCACTAAACGATGGTCCAAAGCCTTGGGACCCTGAGCTCATGTTAGAGACCTAAAAGAAGCTTCTGGTTCCTAGCTCCAGATCAGCTCAGCTCTGGCTGTTATGACCATCTGGTGAGTGATCCTGTAGAAGGAAGGTCTTTCTCTCTGTCTCTCCTTCTCTTTGTAAATATGCCTTTGCAATGAAAGTAAATAAATGTTTAAAAAAGTAAAATAGAAAGAGGTAAATTTAATTTGTATTCCATCAACTAAAAGTTATTCACATGTTCTTCTAGCAGATTTATCGAGTTTTCAGGGTCCAATGTTATTCTGTTGTTATTGGTAGTTTTTTTACTCTTCCAATTTTTATCGTAATATCTGAAATGTTCTACTACTACACACTATTTCTTGAATTTCTAGTATCAATTATAAGTTTTATTTCTGCTTTATCTTGCTCTCTTTCATGCCCTGTATTGTTTTGATTAATATTTCTAACTACATTTTGACACAAGAGGCTATGCTTTAAATCTCTTTTGTGGGTTTATCATTCTGGTGTATTCTCTGTAGGGATATTATGCTATTCTTTATTCTCTTTATTCATATAATAACTTTGCTTGCAATTTTATATTTATACTTCTCTTTCTCATTTATTTGTGAAATCAGGTCTCATGAATGTTATATTAAATCCAGAATTTATAAAAACTTTTCTCTTTACCAAGCGCCTCCTACTGATATAGTGGTAACATTTCAAACAATGTGGTAGTTACTTTACCTGAAGTCAGGGTCTCTCCTTGCTCCCACACAGCCCTGCGCTTTCTCATTTTGTTCTCTCTATATTGTTTCCATTTTGTTTAATTTTGACTTTAATTTCTGCAGTTATTCCCTGGAGTGGAGGCTTGTTCAGTTCCGCTGCTGCGTCTGCTTCTCCCTCCATCAGGGCACTTCACTGCAAGGGCCATGCAATGACGCCACAGTCAAATTCTTCAATGTCAACTGCTTTCCTGAGTCACTCACCTGTGGCTTTCCATGAATTCATATCTGCTTTTTTGGGGTCAGTTGGTTCTGTCTCAGGGAAGGCCTTTACAGTTCCTCATTCCTGACCCATCTTTTCTTCTGCTTAGGTACATTAAAATAATCTAAGATTGGTGGGCAGTTTTTCACCAAAGTGGTTGTAAATGCTGTCTGGACGTATTGTATGGTGCTTTGCTATGTGTTTGCTCTGCCTTTTTGGCGGCAGCAGGCAGGGAAATCATATTAGTGTTCACTATAGAATCTTCCCCAACTCTCCAGTTATTTCTTTAAAATCTCTACAACTAGTCATACTTTTCTTTTAGGCAGATATTTCAATTTTATTAAAGCATTTTATACTTGAGAAAACTATTTCCCTCTGTGTTAAAATTTAAAGCAATTAAAAATCAATGTTCATAATGTTGAAAGAAAAAGTTCTTGGTAGGCTTATGACTGTCTTCTTGCTGAATGATTCAGCCTCTGTCTCCCTCTGTTTAAACACTCTTATTTTGTTTATATTTCTCAATTTGAGGGTTTGTTTTCCTCCTGGGGAGAGGGAGAATCAAGCAGTGTTTTGATCATTTGTCAGACTACAAAAATTATAATAGATTACTTCTTTTGGATTTTTATTATTTTTTTGAAAGGTAGATTGTCAGAGAAGAGTCAGAGAGAAAGAGATTTCATCCCCTGGCTCATTCCCCAAGGGGTCACCAGAGCTGAGCTAAGCTGGAGCCAGAGCCAGGAACTTGTTCTGGGATTCCCACACAGATGCAGGGTCTCAATTCTTTGGACCATCCTCTGCTGCTTTCCCTGGCCACAAGCAGGGAGCTGGCTGGGAAGTGGAGCAGCCAGGGCACAAACCAGTGCCCATGTGAAATCCTGGCGTTAACAAGGTGAGAATTTAGCCATTAAGGCATCCTGCCTTTAACAGCCTCTTAACACTTGCCCTAAGATAATCTCCTATATCATCTCTCCTATCTCCATTGCCAGTTGTTGGTGTTAGGAAACAAAACCTTGCATTTCAAGAAGTAATTTTTTGTATGCTTCTGAAGACTTCATTGAGAAAGAGATCATGACTAACATTTAGAAGAAAATACATTTTTGGTTTGGAACAATTAGTTTTAGGAATTTCTATGAAAGAGTTGTTATACACATGAGATCTTACACCAACAGAACATTTAAGTTGAAGATGTAAGGCAAGATTCAAAGACAAAAAACAGTATATGTTTCAAATACCCTAATCCCACCAGAACAGCAAAGAAGATGTAATGCAAAATGTACAAAACAGTTGATTACCATTCAAGGGATTTAGCATAATATCTAAACTTTGGAAATGTGATGTATTCATCCATGTGAATTCAAAATTATGTTAAAATTTTATTCAGTCTTTAAAACCAAATTTTTTTTTAATCCCAAAGCATACACGCAAGTAGAGATAAAGTTTAAAATGTAAAGGGAAAGATAGCCTACGAGCCTTACAGTTTGTTTTACATTTTTTCATAAATTGGCTAGATCCTTCTCCTTTTGTTGTCAGATTACATTTTCCTATCCCAGTAATTCAACGGCCTTTGGTGAGAATGAGAAAGTGTTCAGGGATTCCCACCCAAGAGAGACTGTTCACCGAAAGCAATGCATCCTTTGACCATGGTATCCCTCCGAAAGTCCACCATACTTCCAAATCCCATCTTTGATAAAATCAAAATTTAGTTAATTCATTCCAACAATGTGAACATAGTGTTAGTGAATGTCTACTATAGAGTACAGTTTAGGTAACAGCTGTGCAATGTGAATAGACAACAGGTTATAAGTGTAAGGCATGCAGTCTCATTTCTACCTGCAGCACAGAGCCAATGAACTCCTCTGCACTTTCTTATGGACTGGAAAGGCACTGGAGAAAGGCTGCTGCCCCAACTACTTGCTGATAGTCATCGTCATCACACTTACTTGAACCCTTTTAATCTAAAAGCTGTCTTAGCAGTTTTGACAAATTATAATTGGTTGATCTAATTTTCTTCTTAAATCAAAAATGCTTTCCTGAAAATTGAGATACAATAGTCAATGCTGTTACATCATTCTAATTCCGCTCCAATAAGTATTTATTCATGTGATTTTCTTAATACTTTATTGGAAAATCAGATTTACAGAGAGAAGGAGAGACAGAGAGAAAGATCCTCCATCTGCTGATTCACTGCCCATGTGGCCTCTATGGGTTGGAGCTGAGCTGATCCAATCTGAAGCCAGGAGCCAGGAAATTCTTTGAGATCTCCCACGAGGTTGCAGGGTGCCAAGGCTCTAAGCCATCCTCTACAGCTTTCCAGGCCACAAGCAGGGAGTTGGAGGGGAAGTGGAGAGGCCAGTGCATGAACCGGTGCCCATATGGCATCCTGGCACTTGCAAGGTGAGGACTTTGGCCACTAGTCTATCATGCTGGGCTCTTCATGTGATTTTTTAATGTTATGCAAATGTGCTTCCATTATTTTAAAACAAAGAAAGTAATATGAAGAAAATGCACATGATGTGAGAAATAAAACATATGCTTAATACATTGAGGTATTTTACACATTTAAATTTTTCCTGGACTGAGTCACAAGAAGATATTCACTTACTTAAAATTATTCCACATGCATCATTTATGTATTACTTACATGCTGGATGCATAAAATAATATTTAAACTTTTATATAAAATTCTCAACTTAAAACAAAACAGAGCTTGTATTATTGCCATCCCTTCAGCTTAAACATTTTGAGCAAGCTGATCTGTTAAAAAATTAGTACTTTTCAGCCTCTTCATCAAATCAAATCAAATGAATCAGTGCAGACATGCATACACACAAACACATACACACACCAGTAATATTGCTTAGAGAAGATCTATTTTCAAATTTTATCAATGTTACTTTGCAAGATTGTGATAGTTTATAGTTACCTACCATTACCAGACTGTAGCTTTATTTCTTCATGTGTAAAGAGAGAGTTGTAATAAAATATGAATCATGCAATTATTTTGAGAATAAGATTTAATATATAAACAAAACTCAACAAGCAGTATTCTGTACATAAGCAAGGTTCAACAATATTAGTTACAATTTTCACTGCTTTTAATAACCAAAATATTATGTTAATATCTACTATTAATAATGCCAATAATTACATCACAGAGCAAAACCAAAACCTTGTTAATTAAGAAGTAACTGTAAAAGAATAAACAATTTAATGACCAAAGAATATTCTTTTACATTTATGTGTAATAATTTAATAATATGTACAATAAGTTCAAGTAAGAAAATATTTTTCTAATAGAATACATTTTGATTCTAATACTTTCTACTTTATTTTGGGAACACAATATAGCTCTTATAAATTAAGAATGATAAATTGTTTTTTTAACAATTATTTAATTTAGAAGTTATACTTATAGAAGAAAGTAGAGAAAAAGAGGGAGACAGAGTGATTGGGAGGTAAAGAAAGAGAGGGAGAGAGAAAGAGATTTTTTTGTCAACTTTTTTTACTCCCCATGTGACAACAAGGCCAAAGCTGGACTACACTAGTATGTAAAGCTCCATTGAGGTTTTCCGTGTGGGTGGCAGGGTCCCATATCCTTGGACCATCACCTGCTGCTTTCTCAGGCACATTAACAGGGAGCTGGATCAGCATCAGAGCAGCTGGAACTTCAACTGCCACAGAAATGGATGCTGGTCCAAAGGTCAATAAATTCTAACTTAGGAGAGACAGTTATCTTAACTTTACAATTATGTGAAGGCAGGTCTAGAAACAACCTGATCGGTTTCCAATTCCAGCTTCTGGATCATATACAATCCAGAAGGCAGTAATGCTGGTTCAAGTAGTAAAGTCGTTGTCACCCGTGCAGAGGAAAACTGGATTGAGTTTTTGGCTCCTAACTTCAGCCTAATCAGTTCCACTTGGTCCAGGCATTTGGGGAATGAACTAGAACATGGATTCTCTCTTGCCCACCTTGTCTCTTATAAATAAATTAAACAGCAACAACAAATAAAAACCTCATTTCAACACATTCATATTATATAAGTGAGAAATTAACTATAGAAAAGAATGAGGATTTTTTGGAAGGTGGGGAGATGTTCATTCCAATTTTGTAGCCTTCATAGAAAATATGACTGCAATATAGTGGTTTGATATGGTGCATTTAGAAGATAGTGATTAAGATGTCATTTTTAGTCTAGTCTGAAGCTTGGAAAAGTAATGAGTGGGAGAAAAAGACAAAGATTTTTGTCAGGGTGGTCATATCTTGGAATGTGAGATGAACTTGGGCTACAAATGTAGAAAGCTCAAAGCCAGCAGTTTAATGTAAGCTTAGAATCTTAGGTTGTAATTTTGAGAGCTATTTTCAGACGAGAAGGGAGATTTTAAAATGAGTTGACACGATTAAGGTCCTAGAACAGTAAATGGTTTAAATAGAGATTTCAAAGTGCTGAAAGAAAAACCAAAGACATTTTGCTGAGCCAAACAATGGCATTCTAAAAGAGAATAAAATTACATCATAATTCACTTTTGGAGTCTCACTGCAGAGTGTGTTAGCAAAAATCTTAAGACTCTACAGGGGAAAAAGGCTAATCTAAATCATCTTCATAGCTGAAAACTTTTTAATATGGAAAAAAGAAGACAAACTATAGTAAAAATGTAGACAGTAACAAAATGTTCTAAGAATTCAGTTTGGAATCGATGATACTTTTAAATTAAAAAACTTTTAGATATATGTTAAAATAGACAAAGAAACTAGCAATTAAAAGTGGCTGCTGAATGTGCAGTATATATATACACACACACACACACACACACACACACACAGCGTACTAGATAGTGTGCTTTAAATGCATGAATTCATTCCATCCTTATTATAACCTATCAGATATTTTTAGCTTCAATAGAAAAGGGAAGATACTGGAGCATGGAGATGCAAAATAATTTCCCTACAAATGAACAGCCAAAATTATCAAAGCTGAGTTTTGGCTACTGGCAACCTGTTCAAACCAAAGTCTGACTCATTTAAAAATAATTTTTCCTGTTTAAACAGGAAAATGTCTTGGGGTGATTTTCTAATAATAAGCAATGCTATTTAATGAATAATCATGATATGTCAGCATAACCTAGGACATATCATTCCATTCAATTTAATAAGTGATCAATCAAGTGTTATTGTCTCCATTGCAACAAGAAAATAAAGCACCAAGATTGAGCCTTACAATTGTGATTAACATCACGTTTCAATGTTTGGCATAGATCCTAAAATCATGAGAGAGTTAATAGTTAAATTGAGTTTTAGAGTATTACAGTCTCCAGAAAGAGAAAGGGCATTTATACAGGGGACACTGAATGAGAAGTGATTGATCATTGACATACTCCAACTCTAAAAGTTATATACGAGTTGACAGGGAAGAAGTGTAAAATAAACTTGAATGGATAAAAGAGAAAAACTGTAATAATAATATATCACTACATGAGTAAAAGAAAATAGAACTTTATGGAAGAGTCAAGTGTTAACTTCTCTAGTTATTAAAAGGGTTCTAGGAGTCAGTGATAATGGACTCCTATATTGGATTTATTAGATTGAATATCCACGTCTCTACATTAACCATAGCAAAAAACAATTGGAGAGTTTGGATGGTATCAAAGGTCATATGATAGAGGGCTGATAATAAATTCGGCATGCAATGTTATGACAGCACATATAGACAATTATTCTGAAAGACCTAACTATAAAAGCATGGAATGCAAAGGCTTCTAAAAGATGTGGAAATAAGAAATGTTTCAAACTGGTTCCCTTGCTTTCATAACATGGGAGAGGAAAAGGTAGATGGCAAAATTGTGGCTCTACCATATCAGGGAGGAAACAGGTAAGTGGAGAGTGAGAAAGTAACAATTAGATGCCAGTGCTCCAAGTAACATCACAATGAATACTTCCAAAGTCGTAGGGAAACAATGATGTATGAACAAAACAAACAAGAAATTATTTCATTATAATTGATTTGTGTATGGTTAGTGAAAATTACTTTTAGAAAACAGCTGGAACAAATGTAAAATAACTATATGTTAAGTAAAACACACACACAATTTTGCAATTACATTTCCTCTGATGTGGTAATGAATATCAACTAGTTCAAAATTGTGCCATTGTCAAAAGAAAATGATAGTGATGTGGTTGGTGCAGACAGTTTGGACAGGGACAATCAACTTCAGGCAGCATGTTTCTGTCATGGCTATTTCACTACAAATCCATTTCCCTGCAAATGTGATTTTGAAAGCAGCAGGTGATGCTCAAACTACATGGACCCCTACCATCTACATGGCAGGCCTGCCTGGCGTTTCTGGCTCTCAACTTCCAAAGGATCCAGCACTGGCTATTGTGCCCATTTAGGGAGTGAACCAACAGGTGGTAGTCTCATTCTCTTCCTCTTCCTTTCTTTCTCAGAGAAAGAAAAATAGTAAAATAAAAAAAGAACATACACAAGAGAAAAATTATTGTGACAACTTTTAAATAGATCTAAAGAAGAGCAATATGTTGAAAGCTATGCACTTAAAAAATGACATGATATTAAATGAAATACGCCAGGCTCATAATGGCAAGTGCTGCATAACTTTCTTCATATGCAAAATATAATAATAATAATAGTAATAACACAAAAATATCTATAAAAACACAGAACTGTAATTACTAGAGGCTTGGAAGAATGGTAAAGGATACGGGGAATTTGGACAATGATTACCAAATCAGAGTTAGATCAAAAGAGAAAATTCCCAGTGTTGTGTACCATGGTGGGGAGACTATGGATCATAATAACGTATATGTAACAAACAAATCAAAGAAACACCAAGCATCCAACTATAGAATAATGTGAAAGAAAGGGAAATGTTGATTACTTTTTGATTAGTACATACTGTTTACCTGTACTGAAATGTCAGATTGTAGCATGTACTGTATATTATTGTTAACAAAATTTTAAAAATGTTCTAATTAGCTGCCATGTTTACAATAACATTATGTTTAATCATCTCAATAACATATAGGAATGAAACACGACAAAAATGAAATGTTATTTAAATGAATAAGAGATAATTATCTTTTTCATCAAAACGTGAACCACTTATTGTTAAAGAGTGATAAACTCTTGAGAAAAGAACTGCAAATGAATTAAAAGCAGTGAGTTCTAAGAATGATCCTTCAAAGCTATGATATTCATGAAGGTAACTTCTTCCCAAAGCACGGGGAGTGAAAGCAGCGGTTTCTTCCCTGGCATGGAAAAGGATGCCAAGTCCTTCATCACTTCTCCCACTGTGACTTTCTTCTAGTTGTTTTAAGTTGTTCTGTTGTTGCTTCCGCCCGCATTCCTCTATTGACTCTCCTTTTAGCTACTTTGTGAAAAACACATAAGCACATACATAAAATAATAAAAGAAGATTATAGATTTAAAAATTGAGTCTTTTATTCAAATCTTAGTAGGTAAAAATCTCCTAATATTGTGTTTCTCTGTGCTACTTTATCAATGAACACTGAGCAATGTATTCTTCTTTGTACCAAATACACAAAACAGCTCTCTGTTACTTTTTAATTCACAAAGCCTGTTCAACATCTCCTTTCACAGTTACTGTTTAGTTTATAGCACTCACTGTATAAAATATTTGATGGATACATAATCATTCTTTCAATAAAACACATGAACTTGTAAGTCTGGTTTTAATTCCTTTATATACATGACTATCTCAGAAAAATTTCAGTGTTATTTTTCTTGTAAAGTACAGCTAGGGATAATTGTTGCTCTTTTTCTTCATTTTGTTCTTTTACTGCATAAGATCCATCAGTGCAAACGTTTATGTTCAAGACAAATTTTGTTTGAGATATCATCTTTATTTTTAGGCAGTGCATTCAAATCCAAAGCTTCAAAAATGATCGCCAACTATTAACTTTGCAATGAAAGCCCCATGATAAGAGTCAACAGAACAGAACACCGGGGTGTCAGGGTAAATGGTTCCCCAAAAGCCACCAGGAGCAGAACAGAGCAAAAGGTGGGTTTAAGAAACCTTTCAAGAGTTCAGAAGCCACCCTTTGCAGACAATGAAGTGTGGTCATAGGCAGAAGAAACCTGCAAAAGCACCAGAGTGTGCAAACAATTTGAAACAGATTTTGTCCAAAGAGAAGCAAGGTGTTATCCATAAAGCAATAGAGCAGAGGATAATGGAATCCTCCCCAGGAGTGGCTGCAGCAAAGCAGCACAGATTCATCTAATAGCACTTTCAGAACCACCACACTCTTTGAAAATAATGCTATTCTCTTTAGCATCTGCACCTAACAGGATCAAAAACTGCACAGAGAAATATTTGTAGGGCAAAACCAAAATCTTTCCACATTCCAGCAATTTTCTATTTATCCACTGAGGAATGCAGGCCTCACATTCACAATTGCATGTTACTTGTCATATAACTCATAGCTCTTACATTTGGCATGTTTGATGTACACTAAAAAATAAATTGTATTCATAAACTTTAGAAATATATGCATGTGGACTGCCAAGCTGCCCGGAGGGCTCAGGTCCCCCACCACGATTCCAGCCTAGCACAGCCAAGCTTACCACCACGTACGTATGTACATGGGGTGAGCGGCTCTCGGGCGGCTTCCTGATTTGCCGGGGTCCTGGTTTGATGGCCCTCTTTTGGGAGTGGGGGGGTTGTCCCAGGACTCTGAGAAGCGGATCTGTAATGCCTCAGTGCGCCATGTGGCTGGAGCGGGGGAGGAGGAGGATTCGGGCAGGGCCTGAGCGGCTCAACCCCCCAGGCTGCCACACTGTCCGGAGGGCTCAGGTCCCCCGCCACAATTCCAGCCTAGCACAGCCAAGCTTACCACCACATATGTACGTACATGGGGTGAGCGGCTCTCGGGCGGCCAGTGTGCCATTTGGCGCCAGGCTGTGCCTGCTGGCCGCCCGGCCAGGAAGTTCTGAATTTGGTTTCTTTGATATGCTACATGAGTCGCTCCATGCTGAACCCACAGTTCCCCTGGAATGTGTATTAGTCCTTAAGATTCTCAATGGCAGTTAATCTTCCTTTGAAGAACCTGTAGTCACTTTATAGTGCAGATTGCCAACACCAGTTCATTCAAAAGGCAACATCCGGGCTTGTCCAGCAGGATACCCCATTACCTGATAGGATGAGGGATCAGCAGAGGGGTCACAGAAGGCAGGACTATGACATTGTCTGGCATTCGAGAACCATACTCGGGGCTAGAATGTGTCAGGTATGCGTGGACCAATCCCCTGCAAACTCTGACCCCACTGGACGGTTTAGAAGGGCCGGTGAAGTCTATGCGGGAGGCATGACAGTCTATGGGGCATGCTGGGCTGACCCAGAGCAACCTCTGGCATACTTAACACTGGCTGGGAACAGGCCTGGTTGGGGAGCTTGGGGGAGGCCTTGGCTGGGTGGAGCTTACTACTAAGGGGCGCAGGAACTGGAAGGGGGCTGAGTTCTGGTCGGGTCACAGTTGTAATCCCTTGGCACAAATATCGATTCGGACTTGACGCACTGTGCCGGATAGGATAGATGTGGGACGGGCTCTGCTAGGTTTCAACCCCAACTGAGCCATATATGAGATATATGTGGGTATGGACAAGCCGTGGCTGGGCTGAAACTCTCAACAGCAGGAACCAGAATGGATTGAAGAGCGGTGCTGGCCGAAGGACCTGCTGGTATGCGTGAAGCCCGACACCAGGAAGGGGTCGGATGGAGGAATCTGAACAGTTCCTCTGACAGGACACTGGCCCTACAAATAAACGCAGGAAGCATGGAGGTAACCAACCCAGAAGAGGCTTTTGAAAGTGACCCACTGGCATACATTTGGCTCGAGTTGGGGCAGACCAGGCTGAGTCAGTTCACGTCATCCACTGGCAAGCCCGAGCGCTGGAACTGTGTGGGGGCCTGGCCAGGTTTGGTTGCGATAAAAAAACAGTACAAAACACAAAATGCCAAGGCGAAATGGCCTGTGCCAGTAGGGAATGCAGTACCCAACCAGCACTCCTCCCACTGGTTTAGGTGAGGAACGAGTGTGTGATGAGCAGAGCCGGGGAGAGCTGCAATACTCATTGGTTCTAATGGAGGTCAGGTCTGATAAATAGATCCAACCCAGGGATTACAACCACCAGCTGATTGGAGTGACGGACTGTGGCAGTTATTGTGCTTACTAGTAGTGCATGTAGGAGCCTGGACTGGGAACGTCTCAAAGTTTCTTTGGGGATTCCCCTGAACAAAATGGAGGAATCAAAACATTAACCAAGAAAAGATGGAAGATGGAGTAGATCAACCAAGTACCTCAGCTATATGTTTGCAGCGGAAAACTGGACAAGGGGAAACTCGAAGATAGAATATGTCAATCAGTGGACTCTGCACCAGTCTCATCGTACCTGGATTGTTGCTGATGATATGTTGGAGCTTCTAATTGATTGAGGTGACACTCTGCTGGCTCTGCCTTCAAACCTGAGAGGACCTCCCTAAGAGGCCGTTGAACTTGACTGGACAGTGGGATGCTGTACTCGGTATGGTGTGAGCTTGTAATTAGGGAATCCCAACGAAACCTGAGCTGTGGTTATGCATCATGGTGAAGGAATTCACCAAGGGGGAAGGGTTGGGTGTGATGGGGGGGAGAATCCCAGTACCTATGAAATTGTGTCATGTAATACAATGTAATTAATGAATAAATAAAATAAAATAAAATAAAGAAATATATGCATGCAAATATTGCATTATGTATTTTGATGGCCTCTAATTTCACTTTTAAAACATTTGCATTCTTGGGCCAGCACAGTGACTTATGAGGTTAATCCTCCAATTGTGATACTGGTATCTCATATGGGTGCTGATTGTAGTCCCAGCTGTGCCACTTCCAATCCAGCTTTCTGCGTGTGACCTGGAAAAGCAAACGAGACTTGATGGAAAGCTCAAGACCTTGTATCACTGTACACTGTTCCCATAAGAGAGATCCATAATAAGTTCTGGTTTCTGGCTTCAGATCAGCTTAGTTATGGATGTGATGGCCATTTGCAGAGTGAACCAGTAGAAGATTCATTTTATTTTCTGTCTACTCTTTCTCTCTCACCCCTGCTCTCTGTAAATCTGCCTTTTAAATAAAAATAAATAAGCCTTTAAAACTATGTATTCTATTTAGTTTTAAAATGCTTGGAGGCATGCCCATTGTAGCAGCCTAATGGCTAAAGTCCTAACCTTGCTTGCGCTGGAAACCCATATGGGCACCAGTTCTAATCCTGGCAGCCCTGCTTCCCATCCAGTTCCCTACTTGTAGCCTGGGAAAGCAGTTGAGGTTGGCTCAAAGCTTTGGGACCCTGCACTTGCGTGGGAGACCTGGATGAAGCTCCAGGC
The DNA here is from genome assembly GCF_030435755.1 of Ochotona princeps. Lineage (NCBI taxonomy): Eukaryota > Metazoa > Chordata > Mammalia > Lagomorpha > Ochotonidae > Ochotona > Ochotona princeps. The sequence continues at coordinate 33,988,115 of NC_080842.1, forward strand.
TCCTGGCTTTGTACTGACTCTACACTAGTCATTGTGGCCACTTGGGGAATGAATCAGTGGATGGATGGTCTTCCTCTCTGTCTCTCTTTCTCTCTGTATATCTGGCTTTCAATAAAAATAAATAAATCTTAAAAAATATGTTTGGAGGCAATGTGAAATCAACTGATTAAATCTAATATTCTGAAACAAAACATGATACAAGGGTACCTTCGAAACATAAATGGACTGGCTTATAATTTTTTCTTTATTAAAAATTATTTTGGGCCCGGCAGAGTATTCTAGTGGCTCAAGTCCTCGCCTTGCATGCACTAGGATCACATATGGGCACTAGTTCAGATCCCGCTGTTCCACTTCTCATCTAGCTCCCTGCTTGTGACGTGGGAAAGCAGTAGAGCATGGACCAAAGCTTTGTGACCCTGCACCCACATGAGAGACCCAGAAAAAGTTTCTGGCATCAGATTGGCTCTGCTTTGGCTGCTGCGGCTCGGCAGTGAGTGAACCAACCAGTAGATGGAAGATCTTTCTCTTTGTATCTCCTTCTCTCTGTATATCAACATTTGCAGTAATAATAAACAAATCTTTAAAAATTATTTTTTTGCATACATGAGAGCCTGGAGAGAGAGAGAGAGAGAGAGAGAGAGAGAGAGAGAGAGAGAGATCATATGCTAATTTATCTTCTAAATGTTCACAATAACCAGAGCTAGACCAGGCTGAAGTAAGGAGACAGTCATCTAATTCAGGTTGACTAAGTGGATGTCAGGACACAAGGACTTGGACCATCATCTGCTTTTTGCCAGGGCACCCATTAGCAGGGAGCTGGATTGGAGATAAAAGTAGGACTCAGTCCCAAGAATTCTGATATGGACTGTGGACATCCTAAGTGGTGGCTTGAAATGGTGAACCACATGGCATTCTCCAGAAAATAATAGCAAAGCACGGTAGTTTCATATAATCTAAATAAGAGGTATTATAAACAAGCTCTACAGAGACAATAGTCACATAAAACTAAAATTCCCCAAACACCTCTGACACATAATAAGCTGTAATTGAAGTAGGGTTAGTTCTATGGTAGATATTAACATCAAAAGTTTTATGGGACTTTTTTTCCTACATAAAAACTGTAACACTGAACAGATATTGTATTGCTGCTGGTTGAGTCACTATGCACAGTGCTGGTACTTGGTATATTAGAAATGCTAGTTTGAATCCTGGGCACTTTCCTTCTGATCCAACTCCCTGCTATTGTGCTTGGAAGGTCAATGGAAGATGGGTCAAGTACGTGGGTCCCTGCAACCCATGTGGAAGACAAGCTTACAATTCTGGCTTCCTGACTTTGTCCTGGCCCAGCTTTAACTAATTTGGCCACTTGGAGTGTACCATGGCATGGATAATCTTCATCTTTGCCTCTTTCTCACTCTTTTCTCACTCTGATTTTCTAATACATAAACACAGAAACACTTTTAAAAAACAGTGCATTTGTAACTACTCAAAGTTGTTTTCGAGATGCATTTTTATTCTTTCTGCTATAAATTAAATAATGCAAGAATCTCTCAACATTTGAAGGTGTTTTTAACAGACAAAAGAAGAAGGCAGAATAAATATACACAAGGAGTTCCTGAGATTGTATTGAAAACTGAAAAGGGATATTAATGGAAGAAAAAAACTGAGCATTTCAAATAATGACCAGACCTGAGTTAATTTGTATGGATAGTTAGCTGATTTTTTACTTATGGTAATATAAAATTATGCTAGTAGGAATACTGAAACTTCAGCAGTGGTAACCAGAATCACTCCAAGCTGTCATTTAAATATTTTCTTACACCTAAAACTTCAATTCTCAGATAAAATATTTGCTTAAAAATACATAAGCACCATTTTGTTTAATACAGATTTAATTTTACTTCTCAGATCTTATTCCACAAACTCAAAGATTACATGTTGGAAGACTCACTCCTTCTTTAGTTGAACTAGCTTTATAATAGACCATATTCTTTCTTATGAGAACCACTTGAAAGTTACCTGAACCTGTAGGTGCTGTATCAATGCATGCAGGAGAGCTTGTTGCTAACAACCCACAGACCGCTTGCTATTGTAGAATCACCAGGATTGACTGCTGCACTCTGACAATGACAGGCCCCAGAGAGAACAGAAATAACACAAAAATATTACAAATTCAGAGAATGCTAACATGAAAAGAAGTTGTATGCTCACTGAATCATGCTATCATTTTTTTCACATGAATAATTCACCTATGAGCTCCTAGAATCTTATATTTATTGCACTGTAAATATTTTGCCGATCAATTTCACAGAAATTATTTGTGAGTTTGTGTATTAGGTAAAATGTTCCTATACTAAATATAAAGATTTATGAAATATAAATTTCAAAAGAGACCTCACATTTGGCTTTAAAGGTTGTGTTGCAATACTCTCCTTTGTAGCAGGAATTTCGCCTACTGACTTCCTCAGCAGGTGCTGGACAATAGCATCTTCTGAGCTGTAAACCCTTCCATCCATCAAAGGCATGCTTGACCTGAATAATGCCCTTTCTTATTAAAAGTTTCACCTGCCCATTTTGCCCACAAGGCACTAATATAAACAGGTTAGTAAGCTAAGAATATCTAACTTCACAAATTCATAACTAAGACATTTGGGCTTATATTTGTTTCAGCACTCTGAATTTTTCAAATTTCATAAAAATGACCCACTGATTACGCATTATATTATCTTGCTTGGGCAGAGAATAAGTAATTAACATGTTTTTGCAGAAAAATTTGAAAGAATCAGGATATGTTATAAAAAATAACTATCTATAGCATAAAACAAGTTCCATTATCTTTTGACTTTGCCAAAACACAGATTTTCAGAATTTTGATTTACAACTTCAGATAAATAATTTGAATCTGTATAATGTTCTCACTTAACAAATCACCATCCTGAATGCTGTGCTCAATTTTAAGTAAAAATGGCTTAATTTTTTGGTCCATAAAAAGATAAACCTTGCATCTTACACAGTAGAGTGTTAGTATTTGATGATCATCTCTGAGCGTGTCATCCATTTTATCATTTAGCACACTTGAGAAAATCCAGTCATCATATAATGAAAAGTTTTCTCAAAGAGGACTGTGTACTCTATCAATGCTCAGGCAAGCATGCCAAACCAGAATGAATATATACAAAAGACAAAACATTTTCCATATTGAAGGACTGGAACAGTTGATAGTATTAAAATATCATCTTAAAGTAATTTAGAAATTCAATGAAACAGCAATATGTACACTTTTCGTAAAGACTTTTTAGAAAGATTTTTAAATTTTTTATTGGAAAGGCAGATTTACAGAGAGAAACAGAATGATCTTCATTCACTGGCTTACTCTCCAAATGGCTACAACGACCAGAGCAGAGTCCACCTGAAACCAGGATTCAACAACCTCTTTGGGGTCTCCCACGTGGGTGCAGGGTCCCAATGCTCTGGGCTGTCCTCGACTGCTTTCCCAGGCCACAAGCAGGGAGCTGGACGGGAAGTGGAGCAGCTGGAACACGAAATGGTTCCCATAGGGGATCCTGGCACTTACATATGGAGGATTGGCCAACTGAGCACCTGGTCAAGAATGAGTGAAATTTTAGAAATGAAAGTTGGCTATAACAGACTGCTTTACCACATTGACTAGATACCTGCTAAAATATGTGAAGACTTAGAGAGTAATATGCTGTTTTAGGAACTGTGCTTTTAGAATTTATCTAAGATATATTTGTCTAAGCCACTTTCCACAGGCTTTTCTTCAAATTTTCTTCCAAAAATTTTATGACTTTGTGTCTACTAGCTACTTTGAATGTGTTTCATTAATGCATAACATATAGCAAAAAAATTTTTGGCATGCAGGTAATCTGTAGTACCAACACAATTTGTTGAACAGACTTAAATTCTCAACCACTTTGCCCTTGTATCTTAGCAAAAACTTTGCACCTAAGTCTGGATTTGCTTCTAAATTTCCTATTCTTTTTCTTTTCTAATAGTTTATCTTATTGCCAATACTAAGCTACTTTAACAATTTTATTCCTAAATATAGCTTGCTGTTAATATATAATGAACCTACTAACACATTGTTGTTAGTTTCTTCAAATAACCTATTCAAATACATTTGAAGAATAAGTGAAAAACTTTCATATTTATGCATATTTTCATTGCTTACAGTGTCAAGCATATCTTCTTCAGAACTTGGCCTAATTGCTGTGCTTGACTAGATCTTCAAGGCTGAGGAAAGAATCCATGGATTCTCACTGACTTCCCAAAGCCCAGGATGTAATATAAGTTTTAAAAAGAATTTCGTGTCTGTGTTATTTTCAAATACTGAAAGGGACTCTACATTCTTTCCAGTAATGCTACTTTAACCAAAAACATGTGCCTCTGGAAATTTTTGATTGCTTACTGTACAAAATTAAATGCCATGTTGATAATCTTATCTAATATTGCTATTATTATAAGCAATAACATACTTTTTTACTTTGTAAAAATCAGTATTTCTCACACCATTTTCACGCTTGTTCAGAATTATATAGATATATCCATGAATTTACTTACTAAATAATATTATGTAATTTCCTCTAAAGAAGTAAAAAAAAAAATCTGTAGCAAATGATGAATTTTGAAGATAAAAATCTTTTTCTAGTTGTCCTGCATGACAAGCAGAAGCTGAATACTGACAAGCATCTAAAATTATTTTCTTTTTTTTTTTTTAAGATTTATTTTTATTACAAAGTCAGATATACACAGAGGAGGAGAGACAGAGAGGAAGAGCTTCCGTCCAATGATTCACTCCCCAAGTGAGCCGCAACGGGCCGATGCGCGCCAATCCTATGCCGGGAACCAGGAACCTCTTCCGGGTCTCCCACACGGGTGCAGTGTCCCAATGCATTGGGCCGTCCTCGACTGCTTTCCCAGGCCACAAGCAGGGAGCTGGATGGGAAGTGGAGCTGCCGGGATTAGAACCGGCGCCCATATGGGATCCCGGAGCGTTCGAGGCGAGGACTTTAGCCGCTAGGCCACGCCGCCGGGCCCTAAAATTATTTTCTATTACATTTAGAGAGCAAACTAAAGATTAGTTTAATGCAAATATATATTTTTAAATTCATACAGAATATAATGTGCGGTACTTTCTATTAAACACTAAATGTAAATCTAACTGATTTAACTACTTTGAATATTAAGAGACAGCTGATGCTGTTTTCAGTAGAACCAGAAAGATTTATAGAAGTAGCAATATTTTATAAAATTCAGAAATTATTATAGTGAATCCCAGCATATGTTTCCCATACTGAATCAACACAGGTGCTCTCTTATTTGTTTCTGCTGTCACAGATATTTACTGGGGATGGCACAGTTGTACAATAAGGACCGTGGGCGAGCAGCAGAAGATGGCTCAAGTGCTTGGGTCCCTGCACCCACATGGGAGACCTGGAAAAAAATCCCTGGCTTCCGGCTTCGGACCAGCCCAGCTCCCGCCACGGCAGCCATTCAGCAAACAAACCAGTGGATGGAAGACCATTCTCTCTCTGTCTTTCCCCTTCTCTTGTCTCTGTAACTTTAACTTTCAAAGTAAGAACTTTTTTTTTTTTTAAGATAATGCTAGGCAAATGTCCATTCACAGCAGGAAGAATAGAATTCCAACATAAATGACAGTGCTCTATTAATTCCACTTCAAAAATCTGCACTAAAACTTCTGGTCACTTAAAACAAATTTTTGCAAGGTATGTTTACAGAAAGGAGAGAAGGGGAGAGAAATTCTATACCTGCTGATTCACTCCCCAAGTGGCCACAACAACTAGGGACGAGTCAGTTAGGAGCTAAAAACCTTCTCCTGATCTGCTACAAGAGGGCAGGGGCCTAAGGACTTAAGCCATCTTCCACTGCTTTCCCAGTCTATAAGCAGGGAGAGTAACACAAAGAATAGCTCTGGGACTATAACCACTAGAATTCCATGGTTTGCTGGCACTGCGTGGTAGAGGATTAGCCTGTTGAGTCACTGTACCAACCCCACAAATCACTTCTATAGAGCAGCATTATAAAAACCCTATTAACTGGAATGCTAATCTCTGAACAAGAAGTAGATTTACTGGCAACTGGGTGAAAGCAAACCTGCAAAGTTAACTGTTTTTTCAGAGCATTTATCTACTCCAGCAATAAATCATCAAAATAGCTGTACTTCCACCGCACTTGGCAAGGGAAGATATATGAGAACCAACTAGAGAGATGAAGAAGCATAAAAAGTAATGCATTTCTTATAGCAGGCTCACTAAAGACCAAATTTGATTTGTTTCTACATTCCCATGAATTTTATGGTTCATGTGATCACCTTACAGAATATAAAATGCAAAGAACAGTTTACTAGTTAAAATTAAAAAGTATAATAGCTAAGAAAATGTCCATTAAACTAGTTCTGAAAAAGTTTACTCATTCACAAAGTTTGTACGATAGGCGTTTTCTTGGCAATGTGAATGTGATCTCTATGTCTCTATTCTTACCTTGAAGTTGAGCAAAATTCCAAGTTCAGAAACTTTAACTGCACCTGAGGAAAGCATCCAGGATTTAAATGACGGATCATGTTTGACTTATAACTATCTGTTGAAACACATTTAAAAGACAATATAAGGGAAACCTTTCTGTCTCTATCACTGTCTAAAGAAAAGACAAGACATGAAAAGTGAACACAGCACCATCTTTGATGCTAAAACAAGCAGAATGAGCTTAGCATTCAAAGTATAAGTAGCAAAATCAGTAAAAATTAAAACTAATTAATTTTGGGGACAGGAAAAAATTATGATGTCTTTTCAGGCTTTAATGGATATGGACTTGTGACTGTTGTTGAAGGACTATACGATTGTTATAATATAGGGGAAAACAATGTGGTTGGGGAGGAAAAAGAAAAGAGGGCATGTGGGAAGGTAAATCCCTGAGTCTAAGAAACTGTATCATTTAAAAAAATCTATGGAATTATTAGAACTAAGAAAGAAAGTAAACAGGAATTATTTTGACAGTGAGGATACTGAAAAACTGAATGCAGAAATGTTTACATTTAATCACTTTCAATTTGAGAAATTTTGCTTTTATATTCAAATAATGAATTCATTAGTATCTCAAAGATACTAATTTGTCATATATTATTTAAAATTGTTACAAGTCATTTTAAAAAATATTAAAGTAATTTAAAAAATAACAGGAAAAATTGAATTATAAATAAATTTATTTTAGTGCAGAGTATTTTGAAATCCATGCATAGTTTTTGTATAACACACCTTTTCCAAGACCTTTTCAACGATGACTGGTATATGCAGTTGGTTACTCATTACTCTATAAACATGATCATGACACACACCCTAACTCCTGGAAGCTATTCACACACTATGACTTTTCTTGAATTCTCTGTTACACATGCATTTTATTGCTTTCAGAAACAGAAAAGATTTTAAACACATGATTTGTTACATTCTCAGTATATGGACTTTTCGTTGCTGTTATGATGAGTAAGAGCCACAATATGGCTGTGCAATAATTTTATTCATCTATATCTTAATGAACTTTGAGCTCTTTACATTTCTGAGTGACTTTAACTAGACCTTTGCAAAGTGTATTTATTGCCAGTATTTGATCACAGATTTTAATTAATTTGGAGGTAATATCATGAAGAATGGTTAAATAATATGGTTATCACACGATCAACTGGTGATGTACTGCCAAATCACTGTCCAAGTAGTCTGTTTATGTTTTCCTCAGCATCTGTGATAGGAGAACATGAATTGCTTCTTATAGTCGCACTTGGGAATTTGACACCCTCTATCAAGGCTCTTCAAGATGTTCGTAGAAAATGCATATTATGAAAAAACTACCCATAGATGTCAATATCTTTACATTCAAATTCACATCTATTCATTTCATTTTTCACAAATATTTTCAAATCTCCTTAAATTTGTCCAGATATGATATTTATTTATTCTGAAAGCATTTTTCTTCTTAAGTAGAAAAATACATTCTGCACCCTGTCCTGTATGTAAATTCCTTTGTCACATTTGTGATTGGAAACTATTTTCTTCAGTCAATGGTTTCCTTTGCAGCTCCTTAATAAAATCATATACTTCCTGGTCTTTATTAACTTTATTTCTATTTATTTTTCTTTTATAGATTTTTTGTCTTAATGAGACTTTTGGCTAACCCAATAGTTGAAAAGATTTCTCCTGTTTATTGCAGCTTTAGTACTTACATTTGTGTCTATGGTTAGCTCAAACATCATGAACTGGGAAGCTTCATGTCCCTACTGGTTTAGCTTTTTATCTAGAGGTATAGCCAGTGTTGTTGAATGGTGAGGCAAAATGCAGGACAAATGTGGAAAGTATATATACAAAATGTCCTTAAGCATTGCATGTGGTGCCTAAATCTCAAATTTGTAACAGCCCACAGTTTCTTGATATACATATATACATTGTGTATACACACTTTTCTGCTATCACTGGTGAAAAAGTGGTTGGAAGAGACAGTATATGACATAAGGTAATGCAATAAGAGAGCTGATTCTGAAAAAAAATTGTGTTGAAAGAAACAGTATTTACTCTAGAAACTCAATAAGAATACACATTTAAGCCACATTTTGTGATATTTCACATGATATAATGTCACACAGAATTGTTAATAATGCACAAAATAAAGAAAAAATTTACTTTCTCTTTTTCTTACCTTCCGATCAAGTTATCATATCTGATCATCACTTCAGACTTCTAATAAATTATAGAATACACATCCAAGTGAAGTTTCTTCTTTCTAAATTAACTTGGATGTGGCAAGTTTTATTCATTTATTTCTTTATTTTTGTTGTTGTTGTCAGATTTACAGAGTGAAGAAGACACAAAGATAAAGACTTTTCTGTCTGCTGATTCAGTCCCCAAGTGGCTACAATGTCCAGAGACAAGCCAATCCGAAGCTAGGAGCTTTTTCTGGATCTCCTTTGCAAGGTCAGAGTCCTAAAGCTCTGGGTCATCCTCCTTTGTTTTTCCAGGCCACAAACAGGGAGCTGAATGGGAAGTGCGGTACCTGGGACAAGTCCAGCACATACACGGAGTCCTGGCACATGCAAGTCAAGGATTTTAGCCACTCGGCGACTGTGTCGGGCCCAAGTATGGCAAGTTTTTCCTACAGCTGAAATAATATTAGACTCGCAAGGTCAAAGGGTTTATCACAATTAATCTTATATTGAAAATAGTATTTTTCAGTTCCATTGATTTGGATTTTTTTCTTCATTTCCATTTTGGCTTCAGCAAATATTTTAACATAATTTTGAATAACAATTCGGAAAGAAAAATGTTCATAGTCATTGAAAATAGCCTTTTAGTTTAAAGATGTCTTTATTTTATTTGAAAGAGTTACCGAGAGAGAGAGAGAGAGAGAGAGTTATTCCATCTGCTGATTTGCTCCCTAAATAGACACAGCTATCTGGGCTGGGCCTGGCTGAAGCCAGGGGTCTAGGCTTCTTCCAGCTCCTCTGTGCTGGCTCAAGGGTCCAAGCACTTTGGCCATCTCATACTTCTTTACCAGGTACATTAGCAGGGAGGAGATCAGCAATGGAGCATCTGGATCTTGAAGAATATCCCATTTGGGATGCAGGCATCACAGGCACAGCTTTTCCTGCAAGTCCTCAATGCTGAGCTCTGAACGTAGACTCTTACGCCATGGTGAACAGGATTCAGCTACAGCTTAGTGAGGGTGCGACACACAAGCCCTTAGCAAATTACATGGTTAAAATTTATTTCAAAGGTATTTTCTGAGAAGTTTTATAATACTGAAAATATAGCAAAAATTTAGACAGCTAAACTGATGGTGAATGAAAATATGAACAAGAATATTTTCAATGATAAAAGAAGAGATGTACATGAAAGTCAATAAATGTGGAGACTGAAGAAACATGGGGAGCACTGTATATTCTAAATTGGAGGATTATATTGCAGATTTTTAAAAATTTAAATAATGATTTTAATATAAAATTGTTCAAATAGACATAATTGCATGTTAATTTTATAATAAAGCTATATAGTAAAGGAAGCCATTACATTTTGTAGTAGGTCATAATATTTTTTGGATGCCTTTACAATTTTCTTACAAATTGATTTTGCAATATTTTATATAATTAATAAAATTATGTTTGTTCAATATTTTAAATGTTAAGTTGGTTTGAATTTTGTATGTCCACTATATTAAAAATGATGAGTAAGGGACACAAACATATTTAAATAGTAATAATATTCAAAGTGTCATTACATTTTGTGGATTTTTAAAATTATAATTAATTTTAATTGGCAAAATTGTTTTGGCAGGAATTCAAAGCATGATCATGTAATTATTACCTTATAGTTGAAGAAAGGGCCAAATTAGCTTTAAAATGTTGTGAATTAAATCTTGGGAAAATATCAATAAATAATTAATAAATAATTCTATGTCCAAATAGCCCTCACATTGTTGTTTTCTACCCAAAGCAAAGAGACAAAAACCATTTATGAATAAGATATTGCCCCAAGACTGAACATTGGTAATGAAAGGACTTCAAACACAAAGAAGTAAATTCACCTGATTCTAAGAATGTTGCTGTTCATAGTATTGACAAGTTCTCTTCAAGTATATAACAGGGTGAAGTGAGAGAACTAAGTATAACCAATTCTCACATTACAGCCACAAAACAGAGATTTTTTGAAGTTCATAAGAGACACACACTCGTAAACTATTCCCAAGCAGTTTCTGCTCTGGGGCCCAGGTGTTTAAGCACGATCGATACTGAATTACTATGTTTAAAAAGTAATCTGTTGTTTGTGCAGAACATTGATCTAAGAATCCAAGCTTTCCAATTAATCAAGAAAAGCATTTGCATCTATTTAGAGAATATAGATTTACAGTTTGGTTTGGGGATAGTATGGACCATATTCTTTATTTTATTTTTTCTTTTATTATTGTTATTTTTAAATGGATCCAAGACTCCAACCCAGATAGTCTGATAATGAGATGCTGGAATCCCAGGTTGTGTCTTTTTTTTTTTTAATTTTTATTTTTATTGAAAAGCTAGGCGTACAGAGAGAAGGAAATACAGAGAGGAAGATCTTCTGCCCTCTGCTTCACTCCTCAAGTAGCCATAGCAGCAGAAGCTGAGCCGATCCAAAGCCAGGAGCCAGGAGCATCTTCTGGATCTCCCAGGTAGGTGCAGGAATCCAAGGCTTTGGGCTGTTCTCAACTGCTCTTCCAGGCTACAAGCAGGGAGCTGGATGAGAAGTGGAGCAGCCAGACACAAATCAGTGCCCATATGGGATCCCAGCACTCATAAGGCTCATTATGGACTATAGTCTGAATACATAGATAGAACTTTCCATTTATTATTACGTGAGACAAAAAATTAAAGTATGATTTTATTAAAATTAAATTTTAATTTACTGTGTAATAGTCTTAATTTCCATCAAAAATTGTATGTTCATTCTTATTAAAAAATTAAAAGTTATGTGTTACCAAATTTTTTAAATTTCTATAACTACAAGTCAGGGCTTTGAAGACTTACCTTTTTATTTCACTTTTCACTTCTCTTTTCTTTCCTTTCTTTCCTCTTCCTTCCTTCCTTCCTCCCTCCCCCCCACTCACTCTGCCTCCACTTTCTCTCTCCTTCCTTCCTTCCTTCTTTCCTTCCTTCCTTCCTTCCTTCCTTCCTTCCTTCCTTCCTTCCTTCCTTCCTTCCTTTCCTTCTTTCTTTCCATAATTCGCAAAATAGATTCAGGAGCATAGTAAGATTTCCCACTGTACTGTCCCACTTGCCCACATTCATTAACTCTCCTCCTCCTTCCTTATTTCATTTTATTTTCTTGCTTTTACAAATGGCCTACTCCTGTTTAACTTTGCAGTCACTGGCTTCAAGATACATGAGCGAAAGACATGAACACATAGCAAGATACATCAGTATTTGTGGTCCCACTTCACTGGGCAGTCTGTGATTGGCAAATACATCAAAAGTTACTGGAAATGAATGATCCAAGTCATGAATACGCAACCTGCATCACTTTGTTCTGTCGTTGCTCTGCTGGCCCACCCCTAGTTAATAGTTCACCACGACACCCGTAAATGCACTTTGTGTGCATGTTTTCTTCTTGCATTTCAGTTCCTCACTTTGTTGGTTATTGCTACTTAAGCTGCAAAAATAATTAATAGCAATGTAATTATTTTTAATAAATAATGGGGTTGGGAGAATTAAGTAAAATGTAGAACCGTACAGATCAATTCGGAGTGATCCTTGGAAAATATCGAAGAGCATTTCTACAGTATAGCACGGTCAATATCTTGATGTGCATTTTTCTTTGACACCATAAAACACTCTGATTTAATCTGAAACAAAGAAGAGAGAAACCACTTCCTTTCATGCCTTCACTCTCTAAATTTCCACACTAGCACAAAGCCAGAACCATGCAAATAAAAATTTGTTTAAAAATTAATGAAACAGAGTAGGAAAAATATTTGTTTCCACTTTTTATCTCTGTATGCTGTCATTCAGCATTGCTTCAGAATCAAATATTCCAAAGTTAAAAACTTTCAGTGGTTGTGTTCATAGACAGTCTCCTTGAGGATGACTTTCCATTGGCATAACTTTGCTGTCTTGCTTTCTCAACAACATCTTCTGACAAGAATTTGATCCAGAAATATCATTAAAATTGACTTTGAGTGGGAAATGAACTGCTTAGCATTTTTCCTAATGACAGCCAAGGATTAACATTTTCAGTGAGATTTTACAGAACAATTTCTGACCCAAAGGCATTAAAATTTTACTAACAAATAATAGATTTATTCCCTCAAACGTTTTAATAATTTTTCTTATTTTTGTTTTTGATGATGTTTACATAGTTGATCAAAGTTGGAAGGATCAGTGGTTAGGGGAAAATGGGTGTGATCATTGTTTCCAAATTTTCCGTTTCTTCTTCCTATTTCCGGGGGCGGGGAGGTAGGATTAAAGCGGAAAGTCATACCCAGCCTCCAATACCAATCCAGGTTGCCTATGTGCTGCATGCTCCAAGGGTCCTGCTCAAGTGGTTTCAATAGTTCCAAAATGCTGTGGATCTCACTGATTGAAAGATGAGGGAATTCTTCAATGTGCATTAGCTGACATAGTCAAACTTCCAGTCTCCATTAGACTGGATTTCCGCTGTGATTGTTTCGCTAGGGTAGTTATCCAATTTGTTTTCTTTCCTCTGCTGTGGTACCAGATGTCCTCTGCAGGTCCTATTGGACTGCCATATCCTCCATGTGAATTAGAGACTGTCATTCATCGTTCCATCTTTTCCACTGAGGAGAAGTTCTCACAGGCAGGCCCAAGGACCCAGGACAGGTGATCTGGGCCCCATTGGACCTCCTGACCCTGGGTCTCATGGACCTAGTACCTACCATGCAGGTGGGCCTAAGAACCCAGGCTAGGAAACCCAAACCTGACAGACATCTGACTATGTGGCTCATGGACCCATCACTCACTGCCCTCAGACTGGAAAGGCTTTCCTAACCTCAATATTCACCAGTGGGTGCTGTAGCCAGGCTCAGTCCAACCTGCCCCCAGTTCCAGCTCCTATTGGTGGGTGCTGAAACCTAAGCTAATCCTCCAATCCTGGCCCTAATATCAACTGGCTGGTGTTGCAGCCAAACCAAGCCCATTCTGTACCTTTGTCAAGCCCATTCTGTACCTTTGTCAATGAGTATTAATAATTGATGCAGTCTGGTCCACTCCCGTCTCACCCAAATGTATGCTGGAGGGTACTATAACCTGGCATGTTCTGGGCTGCTCCTTTCCTTAGTTCTTATGCTCCCCTGAAGGGACTGTGTCCTGACAAAGGAGTTGCCCAACATCCTCTAACAGATCTCCTCCCAGTGGCGGATCTTGTACACAATGTTGGTCCTTCGCACTGGTTGACTGTGCTACCTCTTGTCCTGGCAGGAACAATGCCTTTGCCCAACTGGCCCACACCTATCCCGGTTCTTACTGTTGGGTGTTAAAAACCAGTCACACCTTCTCCATGCCCAGACAGCTCTCATGTAGTTCAGCAGGAGCCATGATTTAGCCCAGCCCATTCTACACCCACCCTGCCTCTCACAAATACCTGTGGTGCTAGAGTTTAGCCCAGTCTGGGGATTCCAAGACCCAGTCCACACTCATGATGAGGGAGATTACAGCCATTTCTAGCCCAGCCCACTGCTCTCATTTTGGCTTTCATGCTCACCATTGTGAACCCCAACCCTGCTGGAGCATCGTCTTAGTTTCCCTACCAATCCTGCTTCCAGTCACAGATCTTGTGCATGCCACTGGAGCCCGCAGTTCCATAGGGGTGAGCCCACATAACTCCGCACGAATTCTGCCACCAGACCTGATTTTCTTGTGTGCTGGTTAGTGTTATGATCCACCTAACTTCACTTGTCCCTCGTTCCAATTCTCACTGGTGGGTATTGTGATCTAGCCTTGGCAAGTAGGTTCCAGCCCTAGCTTTAGTGTGTGCCAGAAAATGGTATTTGGTGATGGTTGATGGTAACTTCCCCAGCTTAGGTCTCCCACATGTGCTGTTACTTCAGTCTAACCCTAATGGTTCTCCCATTCTCCCCTTCAAACCACTCAATCTCAGCAACCTCACTGCTCTCAAGTACAGTAGTCTTATCTGTACAAGTCCCTCAGTGGTCACTCCTCGCCTCGGTATGAGCCCTCAGGTCCCTGTTTGCTCCCACCTGTGCTTTTCCCCATACTCCTTGTAAGCCCAGAGCATGCCACTGGGAAGCCCAGGGGCTTCACTTGACACAGTTATGTGAGGCCAATTGAAAGCTCCAGGTCCTAAGCTTAGATAGACTCTGGTCTGCCCATCAGGACATGTGGTGGACGGGTTGAATTCTCCAGACTTTTGTGATGGTGTATATGTCATCCATGTCAATTCCATAATATTACAAATTGCTGTTGATGTTATATTGGGACTCTTAATTGACTGTGATGATATTCTACCAGCTCTAACTTTGGACCAGAAATGGTCTCCCCAAGAAACTGTTCAACCCATCTGGACAATAAGTAGCTGGACTCTATGCTTGGTATATGTTTGCAAGGAAAAAATCTTGATTGAATTTGAACTGTAATACTGCATCAAGGTGGAGGAATCCACCAGGGGGAAGGGGAGGGGGAGGAGGAGGGGTGGGAGGATTCCCAGAGCCTATGAAACTGTCACATAATGCAAAATAATTAATTAAAAAAATGGATAAATAACTCTGTATGCATACATTGGCTCCTTTTAGACTTATTCAATTCAAAATATTCTTCCCTCTCTCTGACATGAGCATTCTGATAAAATGATTTTGTTATAGCCTCAATTTTTTATAGCTTTGTACAAAACTAAGAAAACAATCCTGAAAGAATTCTAAGTTCGAAAACTGTATCTGAAATTACTTGAGATTAATTACGTTAGAAATTTTAAGAACCACTTCTTTGATCATCAGCTTGAACAAATGAGAAGTGAAGAAGGAATATTAAAATGCCTTTATTGCTCCTTAATGCCTTATGTCTAGAGTTTATTTACTTAAAAAGTTAGAATTGTAAGAATAGAAATAGCCTATATTTAAAAATATTTCTGCAAATGACCCCTGTTTCTGAGCAAAATATTCAGGAGTGCTGTTAAGTTATGAATTACATTTTTTTCATCAAATATGAACTGGCATTGAGCACTGGATAAAGTGCAGATACTGCTATGAAATAGCTACCATTTGATGTGCAATGATTATTTACCAGTCTGACTTTATGTAACCTGGACAAGATCACAGTGACTTTCTTCCATTCATCATCCGTCTTTGATGCTTATATAATGATATAAATTGGTAACTTGTAATTTTATATCACACAGTCATCTCAATTTTTACATGAAACATAAAAGAAAACATTCTTCATAGACAAACCACTGCTACCTTTGGGCGTTTTGTGAATTTTTAAAGTTTGGGGATTCCAAGGGCAGTAGGTCTGGAATGAAGTGTTAGTAAGATCCAGAGCAGATAGCAGCCTCTCCCCGGAAATGTGTGGAGTGTCATTTTTGTCCTTTATCCTACATGATCACTAGTAATTGCAAAGAATCTAAATCTAAATCTAAATCTAAATCTAAATCTAAATCTAAATCTAAATCTAAATCTAAATCTAAATCTTTTGGTCATAGTGATTTGTAATGCTTTATAACAAAAATAGCAGTTAAATTGATGGAAAATGTAATTTTTTCAAACACTATTAATCCTTGTTAATCATTTCAAAACCATCACACCTACACCAATGAAATAGCTTATTTCAGGATTTGAACTACCACCAAAATACAACCAATTTTTTTTTTCTTTCTTATTTGAGCTAACACGATTTCCTGCTAGATTGGGACGGTACCTCTTGTGATGTGCCAACACTTATATATTGAAATTTAATAATTCACAAGCACTAAAGGAGATGTAATATAGTATGTTATTCAAAGAGTGAACAAAGTGAATTCTCCAGCAAGAATTTCTCCAGTTTTGTCTGAAGAGAAACAGCAGCGAGAATACATGTTTAGTTTGTAAATTTTATTAGGGTTAAGAGACGGTCCGAGGTAGAGGAGTTTGACCATAATGTAACATAGGACAGTGGTGATTGAATTCTTCATATCAGATAAGGAAACTGGGGAATAAATGAGTCTGAAATGTGTCAGCTTTCAAGCATCAAAAATGAAATCTAATCTTGTAATATCCATCTCTATTTTTACCATGTATAGGGATTCTATGTGGAACTGTAAGCATTTCACTAATTCAATGCAATTTCTAACATAACTATATTTCATGTTCATCCATAACCATTTTATTTATTATGTTTCAAAATGTCTTCTCTAAAATGGATGTAGGACATGCTCTTTGTATATGTTCTATAAAAAGTTATACAGTCTATGGCCTTCATTTTAAGATAAAAGTATATGTCATATAATATCAGTTCTTGGAAAGCACCACTGGGTCTTATATATAGGAGAGCTTTTAAATTAAAATGGGTACTTATAAAAACATGTAAAAGAGTGGGTGTATTTTTAGTCTAGCATATAGTGTGATTACTTAAATGAAATTTATAACCTCAATTTATTATACAAGTTTATATTTACCTACATTCAGATAGACTTTCTGCTGAATCACTCAAGGAAAGATTTGATGGAACAATTTATGTTCAAATTACAGCAAGGAAAAGAGAAAAATCAGTACGTGCCAGATGGTTTCCATAAACCCAGCTGGTGATCCACAAGCTTGCAAGCCTTAGGCTTTAATTAATTGCTTTAAGGAATTGATTTATAGCCTTTGAGGACTGTCGTGTAGCATCTGAAGAGTCATTTCACAGATAACTAAAGAAAATACACACTTGGTATCAACAAACTGCAAAATGCAGCTGAGGGAAAAAAAAAAAACATTGCTAAAGATATTCTTATTTACAAAGGAAGGAATGGGGACAGAATTAAATGGTCTCCATGGAGACAGAAAACAATAATGGTGTTTCCTGAGAAAAGTCTTAATTTTGTATCTGCAAGTGAATTTCATGTGGGTTAAGTGGTGAATGGAGGCATGATTGTTGCAGCTAATAGCATTTGTACAAAATTGGGGTAGATTGCAAAGAAACATGTAAAATGCTGGAAACTATTCAACCATTTTAAATGACAACGTAAAGAATTGGCCAACTTTCAGTATCAATGTTGAATAAAACTAGGGCTAGGTTTCATCAACTCCATTGGTTGTATTTGTGTTCAGCTTCATGTCCCCAGAAATGGAAGACCACTTAGCAATGCACCTGAGTGGGCTGCAGTGATTGTTCCGTGACTGGAGGCAAAACCTTGTGGTTCTACAGATTCACACTCATGTACTTGTCATTTTTAAATGACTAATCTCTCATTTAGAAAATAGAATTCTTGGATTCTATTATCATAATTGAGCTTGTTTTTTGAAACATGTTATTGTTACAGTTAGTATTTAAGAATTCATGAGGACTGATCTGATTCAATGAAGGGGGCAAGATTCCAGATAACAATATAGAAAGCACTAACAGACCGAGGATCCATAAACATCACTGTAAGTCGTAACATGAAATTCCTAAAGCCAATCAGCTTCCTCACCATTCCCTGGTTGCTTTACTCAACTAGAAATAGCTATTAATCACATACATCCTCTGAAAGTTTTACAGCATATGGACAAGAGGGTGTAGAGTTTAGATTTAAATCAGCATCTTAAGGGCAGGCAATTTCCCTTGTGGTTTTGATGCCCATGTCCCCTGTGGAATGCCCACTGGCTCTGGCTTAGGATTCTAGCAGATGCTGGGGAACAGCAGGGACGCCTCAAGTAATTGGATTCATGGATCCCAGTTGCTACCACCAGCCTGAGTCATTGTAGGCCTTTGAAGAGTGAGACAATGGATGTGAGATATAGTTTTATTCTTTTCTCCCTCTAAAATGGTTATTTAAAAAAAATAGCATCAGGGAAAAACAAAAGGGTCAGTTTGCAGAAAATCTATTTCAGGCATCATCATTACTTCTAGGAATCAGAGATGGTCCACAGACAGGAACAGGCCACATAGCAAATACCTATCCCTGTCCCTAAAAGTTTAAGACACCTTTGGCATGTCTTGGACTAACATGCATCCCAGGATATAATTACACAGTAAATCTCCTTTATTAGGTTCTCAAGAGCAACCACAATGAGCACTTCTCTGGGAAAGTGAACAAACACAGCTATCCCAGTTAAAGGATGCATGACGGCATGACGGCAGCACCAGTGCGGTGGTTGCCAAGCCCAGTTCTTCCAAACAAGTGGGCCTTATACAACCTAAATGCTGTCTGTCCAAAGGAAATCTGTGAATCCTTCAAGAATACAGTGTTTGATTAAATCAAACAGGGCCGGGACCAATTCATATTGATTGTTTCTTAGATAAAGATTGTAATGGTTGACACTTTTGGCCCAGTGTTGGGTTACGGAAATGCTGGTTATTGTCTCTCATTGTCTTACAACTCTCACACTCTTACTTCTTTTGTTTGTATTATGTCACTTCAGTGCTTTTTTTCTCTTACAAAATGCAGGCTATATAGCTCCAGATGGTCTTGAGACAAAACTCCCAGCCTATTTTGTTAGTAAGCAAGGAAAATATTAGTCACACCCAAATCAAAACGTCCAATCTAAGTGCAGACTGGACTTTCAGATCTTTATTCTGATGGCAGTCTGTTTTTAGGTGTGCTCTTGAATTACGTCATGGGTTCTATGCTGACTGGTCTATCAGGTGTACTTCTCTTCACTAAACCTTGCTACCTCACTTACTGCTTTAAAAATTAATATCTATTCCACATTAAATCTCCCTAAATTCACTTACAAATTGCATGGAAATAGGAAGATGTTGCAAGTTAAAAAAAACATAGAAAATAATTCATAAGGGCTGACGTTGTGGTACAGTGAGTTAAGCTGCCACCTATAGTAGCAGCATTTCATACTGCAGTGCTAGTTGGAATCTTAGCAGTTCCACTTTAATACAGTTCCTTGCTAATGTGTTTGTAAAAGCATCAGAAATTAGTCCATACATTTGTATATCTACCACCCAAATATGAAACCTAAATAGAAGACCCAGAGGAATCTCCTGATTCCTGGCTTCACCTGGGTCTTTGTTGGCCATTTGGGGAGTGGATCAACAGATGCAAAATTCTCTCTCCCTCTCATTCAAATAAATATGTTTTAAATCACAAGTTACAGAAGTCATAGGCCTAATTTTGAACTAGTTAAGCTTTATATTGAGTTTCTAAAATATTGTAACTATACTATGTAATTTTAAATCAGAGAAAAGTGGGTTCTTATTTGATTATTACAATTGCTGTTACTGGTTGTAATAGTGGCTTTGCTATGAGACATTATAAAGAAAGGATTTGAAGGCAGGAAGACTGCAGGTAGAAAAACATCTGATCTTACACTATTCCATACTGAGTATGTAATCTGCAGCAGAAAACCTGGAAACTATTTTTGTATTGTAAACCAAGTTCTTTCTGGCCAGACCAGTTTAACAAATCATTTAATTTAGATAAGAAGCAATTCTAATTTACCAACATTGGGTCTGACATCATTAGACTGACTTTAGTTTTGCAAGAACTTGGCCTTCCTATCACAATTAAGATATAATACTTTACAACCGAATATCAGGGTTTTCATTTTCACTTAAGTGAAAGACAACATTGCTTTGAGACTGTGATATTTAAGACACATATTGGAAAGCTCAGTAATCACACCAAAGTCTAAATATATTTCAATCAACAGAAATGATCAAACATCTCCCTTCTCTGATTAACACGGCTACTATTCATTCATTGTCAATTGCATTGTTCATTCTTTCTCCTTTCTAGATCCAATCAATGTCTCCATCAGTATAACTGCCCTTAATTTATGCAAAATACAAGTCTTACTTAAAACTACCCAGTCACTAACCTGAATTTTGATAATCCTTGTGTCATTATAACTCCTATGAAAATGAATGATAAATGATCAAGAAGCTGGGTTCAGACACCATCTGAACTCTGAAAGGTAGACAGAAGAGTAGGAAATCTAGTTTTGAGAGAGAACAAAAATTAGGGAAGTTACTTTCCAGGATAATTATTAATAAATCCAGTCCATTTGGGAGTTACTGTTTGTCTTTCTGAATTATCGCCAGAAACACTGTTCTCACTTCTTAGAAGTCAGACTTATGCTAAGCTGGCCTCCTGATATATTTATAAGTAGTGTTTCTTTAAATGTCACAAAATGCGTCTAGTAGGCAAACTTGGTGATCTATTTACTGTATCTCGCATTCCATTACTCCCTTAGCCACTGTTACTGCTCTGTTAAATTATGTCATTTCTGTGTATTCTTAACAGCTTTGCTAGAAATTAGCAGGCTCTGAATGTGTATTTTTATTTCTGTGTTCTTTATTCTGCTTCATTTTACATCTTCATTTGCAATCCAATGTCATATTGTTTTGATTACCATAAATTTGTAGTATATTTTGAGTTTAGGTAGTGTGATGCCTCCAGTTTTGTTCTTTATGCTCATAATGAAAATATTATGATTTTTTACTGAGTGGAGAGTTTTTGCTCCAATAATATTAAAATGATTTTTCACTTGAAACAATTCAATGGCAATGAATTTTGGCAGCGTAGTTAGTGTATTTCTTCATAAGTCAAAACAAAACAGAGGGAAGAGAAAATATAACCAGTTAAAAGAACAATACAGATTGCTCACTTTGACTAACTGTATTTACAAATGAAAATATTCGTCAAAAATTAATTTTATCTTGTCAGTGACTTTTCTAGTCTCTGAATAGCAAAATATCACAGGCTGAATGACTTACAAAATAGACATCTAATTTATTTCAGTTGAAGAGCAAGGTGTTTGAGGATGCGGCTGCTTCTGAGGACTTGCACCTTGGTTTGCAGATGCCTGCATCCTTTCTGTCTTCCCGTGTCCTTTCTTGGTGTGCACACATCCCAGGTAGCTCTTGGAGTCAGTCCTAAAATGTCCTTCTTTGGATGGGCTAGTTTATGTCAGCTGATGTCATCTACCGTCTTCACAGATGATTAACCAAGTTACATAAAAGGGGTAAGAAGAATAAGAAGAAGGGTGCTTATATAGTTTTGCCATATATAGAATTGAAATATAAACTTATTTGTTGCAAATAAATGTGGATATTCATGCATTTTAGATATTTATAAAATTCATAATTTGATTATGAATGAGAATCTCTTTTTTTTTAAATTATTTATTATTTAACTTCAGTAATTACATTGTATTATGTGACACAGTTACATAGATACTTGGGTTCTCCCCACCCCTCCCCAAACCCTCCCACCATGGTGGATTCCTCCACCTTGTTGCATAACCACAGCTCAAGTTCAGTTGAGATTTCCCCATTGCAAGCGTATACCAAATATAGAGTCCAGCATCTTATTGTCCCGTCAAGTTCAACGGCTTCTTAGGTATACCCTCTCTGGTCTGATGACAGAGCCAGCAGAGTATCATCCCAGTCAATTGAAAGCTCCAACATACCATCAGCAAAAATTTACATCATTATGGAATTAATTGACATAGTAATGAGTAACCGATATGTTAAAAGTAAATGCGGGTTCCCAGCCACCTTCTGTGACCACCTCACCTATACTTCAATTTTAGTTTATACACAACATATAACATTCAAAACATAACATGTTATACATAACATCATATCATCTTACTTTTTAAAAATATTTATTTACCTTATTAGGAAAGAAGTTTTACAGAGAGAAGGAGAGACAAAAGAAAAGAACTTCCTCTGCTGATTCAATCCCCAGATGGCTGACCTGGCTGGAGCTGAGAGGATCAGAAGCCAGGAGCCTGGAGCTTCTTTCAGGTCTCCAATGCAGGTGCAGGGTTCCAAGGCTTTGGGCCATTGTCTACTCTTTGATGGGTCACAAGTAGGGAGCCTGATGGGAACTGGAACATCCAGAACACAAATTAGTGCACCAATAGAATCCTGGCATTTGCAAAGGGGACGATAAGCAAATTGTGCCACTGCACTAGGCCCCAGAAATCTATCTTTCCTTTTTCTGGACCAAAGCATAGATGTCTTTTAGTGTAATTGCTTAAAATAATCCTACTTTGACGAATTAGTGATTCAACTGCACTATAGACTATCTAAGAAACTAAATTCTTTAACTAAAAATAAATGCAAGACACAACAAAAAATCTTGAAGATGTCAATGAAATCGACATGAATTTATATCAATTCTAACTTAGAGATGCACACATTTTATTTCTAATAGTGAAACAAGCAAAAAAAATGTGTAAGTTCTTTGGTTAATGTGTAAAATGTGAACAATACTAGGACTATGCTATAAATGACCTTTAGAGATATCTGAAAATTTTCAATTTAGACATCATTTTGTAACACGGACTCATTTTTATCCCTGAAAACATCATATGTAAAATTACAGGTGATGTCATAGCCTTGTCATATTGTAAAGACTTCAAATTTATTGTGCTTTGTGTAGCTACCTGGAATACTTCCTTCAGCAACTGAGCACATTCTTCAGTCACCCTTATCATTACAACGCTTCCTTGTATTGTGTGAGCTACTTTAGACCAATTAGGATGACCTAGTTTTTATTTGTTTTGGCATTCACAAATGCTCATTTTTGTGTGTGTATGTGTGTTGCATGTGGTCATACTTCACTAACTAAACTCTGAATAAAATCTGTATACTAAATGTTCCTATTTTCCACTCTCTCTTGAACGTGAGGCCATTCATGAAACAGTAGTTTAAATTCTGATGTAATTGCATTGTGTATATAAACATAAACTAGAGACAAGCAATATGGAATCATAAATTCACATGCAAAAAAGGGGAACTATTGTCAGCAAACATTCCCCTAAAAGCCCAAAGCTGTGGACCCCCAATTTAGCAGTGATAATGTATTTCATGTTAATGCAAATCAGCTCCTAAACGTTGCATCCAAAAAACTCATAGGAATAATTTATGAACAAATAATTTTTGTGAGTGCTTCAAATATCACATTCTCAGACAGAAAGAGACACAAATAATTTGTCATCGCATGTGTGTACACAAAATATCATAAATTTGCAATCCCTAATACTGGAAGAAACTTGTAAAGTTCAGCTTTTCAGCTGATACAGTTTTTAGGGCATGGCCATGAAGATAATTTTGCAAATCTCTCATGTTAATAAAAAATGATGAGGTTGTGTGGTAATTACAAATGTAAACCTAGGCCCATGTGTCTGTATTCTAATCAAATGCCTTATACTCTCTAAAGCTAACTCTTGGCAGAATCTCAGTAAAATATTCCCTCAGACCAAAAATATTGATCCTTTGTGGTAATTTATGGGTAATTATAGGTTAACCATTATCTGTATCTCATACTTGTGATATTGTAATACAGTTACAAGCTACAATGCTCTGAAATGAATTTTTCAAAGACAAATTCTAAAGACTTACATTATTTGTGTATGGCCATAAAATAACAAACTTTTAAATACTTGTTAATCATTTTTCTTCCCCTCCTAATCTGTATTATCTGTGATGTCTAAGTATTTAGAAAAAGATCACTAAGTCTTAATCGCATCATGAATTTCATTTTTCTGTTATCTTCACAAAAATTTAAATTCCTATTTTAAAGCCTCAAACTGTAACTCCACATTTACCTTCCTGTTTAATAGTATTTTAATCAGTGTACCAATGTATCTATATACCTATATCAATCTCAACCTACATCTCCACATTTACATCTTCATCCATAATTTTTCCTGCTTCTACATTTTTTATGTGTCTTCTCCCACCCTAATAGTCTCGTCAATCTTTCTACTCTTATTCACTAATAAAATTGAAGTCCTAAGGGATTTTCTAACTTATTTGTCCAATACATAAACAAGAAACCTAAGGTTCTTCTATTGAAGTTCAAAATCTCACAAAAGGAAAAAAGAAACATGGAGTGAATCTTTCAATGGAGTGAATTACATGGAAAGAAAAATATGTATGGCCTGGCATGACAGCATAGTGCTTAAAGTCCTTGCCTTGCATGCGCCGGGATCCCATATGGGGCGCCAATTCTAATCCTGGAAGCCCTGCTTCCCATTCAGCTCCATGCTTGTGGCCTGGGAAAGCAGTTGAGGACGGCCCAAAGCCTTGGGACCCTGCACCCGCATGGGAGACCCTGAATAGCTCCTTGCTCCTGGTTTCGGATCGGCACAGCACCAGCCCTTGTGGCCACTTGGGGAGTGAGCCATCGGTCGGAAGAGCTTCCTCTCTGTCTCTCCTCCTCTCTGTATATCCGCCTTTCCAATAAAAAATAAATTGATCTTTTATAAAAAAAATATGTCAGCAACTAATGACATTCCGTAACCTTAAATACACTCATATCCATATCACAATCACTGCTATATGATACTTTTACAATGTTATAGATGCAGAAATCATGCACACAGTCTTTACTTACAATTCATCATTATTTCATCTAGATTTTCTTGACCAGAAGTTTTCACTTGAACACTAAACAGCATTAAATTCATTTAGTTCTTTTCTAGTTTTCTATTCCTGCCTTAACTTTACATGTAATCAGCATCAACACTGAAGCTAATTGGGAACTCTCAAAAACCATTCAACACAGTAACAAAAAAGATTTCATTTCACAGATTAAAATATCAAGAAAGAATATAAGGAAAGGTGTATGGAAAAACAATGTATTTTACAACATCACAAACTTTAATAAAAACCAATAGTCTTCCAAAATTAAAGCAACAAATAAAAGATTAAATCCTCAATTTATAGTAGAGTTCATATATGTGAAATATTTAAAATATGTTTAACAAATTACACTGTATACTTTTCTAAAACTATAAATTATTGCTGAAATTTGAATATATTCAAATTTAAAAACATACTATAATAGTGGTATAATGCCTCAAATCTTAGAAATGTATTTTCCCCAAATTATCAATGAAAAACACTGTCTATGTAAATTCCAACCTGTTTTGCTTACATAAATTAAAAATATTATTAGAAAAAATGTATATATATGAGATTGCAAAGCATTTATGCAAAACTAAATGCAAATTAATTTCATAAAATTGTGCAACTGGGCATTAACATTTAATACCTGAAAGCAGATCTGGGTCTCCCCGGTTCCAATGCAGAGGAGATTCACCTGAATAAAAGTCTTCAGTAAATTTTTAGTACCACCAATATATACAAATGCTTATTGATTTACCAGATTTACAAATGATTCAACATCTATGAACTTGACTCTGACTATGCAGCAATGCTTTTTTTTTTAAATTTTTACTTTAAATAGATCCTATAAATTCTAAATTTTCATTCGATACCTACTAAATGATTTGTGATTTTTGTTGACAGGGAAAAGAAACGTTATAAATACTTTTGTTCGGCCTAAATTTTTACTAAAATACATATTCAAGATCATTTAACATGCATCTGCCAATCTGCTTTATTACAATGTGAATAAAATGAATGGATAAAACAGTGGATAAATCTAGGAATTACACAATTCTTTCATTTAGTCAGTATGATATAAATTTTAGCTGAAAGGATTAATATTCTGGTTTGTATACAATAACAGGTTTCAAAGTACACTGCCTCATGACTGTTGGTGGTCTTAAAAAGTTTTGTGACTCAAACAAACTATAAAAAAATGAGTAAATAAAACATTCTAAACTCCTAAGGATTTTTTTTTTTTTTTTTTTTGGTCAAGCTGACACAGTGAAAAGATTTCTTTTTTTTTTCCTCAATCAATATAGAATCATCTGTTTGCGGTGATAACTTGGAGACCAACTTTATTGCTATAGTTCAAGGCAATGCACCTCACAGGTTGAACTGTGAACAAAATCCGTCCTTCACCTTTTAAATTTCTTTTTTGACTTGAATATAGCTCAATCAATAGCCTTGAAGCTCAAGATTATCTATCAAGCTGAGAATACCTGTCTAATGTAGCTGGATTTTCTAATCAAATATTGACAAATGAGATCTTCTAGGTGATAAAAACAGATTTAAATCTCAAAGTGACATTATTTAATGAGAATTGCAGAATTCCTGCTTAAGCCAAGATGAAACATGTGCTATATAGTATATATTTAGCCATCTAGTTATTATTTTTCCTAAGTAACAAATATGTTACTACTTCTTTTTGTACTACCTATTTACTTCAAAACTAAGATAACACTCTGCATAATTTAAAATGTAGTTTGCAGAAATAATGTTGCATTGAAGCATCAATACATTAGAATAACGTTTGGTTATGACTCTATAAATTTTACTACATTATTTGAGGTCTTATGAAGTCATTCCTGGATTCCTACATTACTTAAAAATTAGGTAGTTAAATATGAAATAATATAAATAGGGATGCAAATTAGAGGATTTTTTCTTTTAGAAATGATATGTAAGAATACTATTTACAATGCCACTGGCATTTTTATATATAAAATAATATTTATTTATTAATTTGTAAGGCAGAATTAGAGAGAGACAGAAGGAAACACAGGCACACACACACACACAAAGAAAGAGAGAGAGAGAACGCTTCCATCCACTGGTTCACTCCTCAATAGGTGTGATGACCAGAATTAAGCAAGACCATTTCTAGGAGCCTGAAACTCCATCCAGGGTTCCCACATGGGTGCATGGAATCAAGTATTCTGGCTGTCTCCTATGACTTCCCAAACACATTAGCAGGGAGTTAGATTGAAAGTAGAACAGCTGTGATTTGAACCAATTTCCACTTTGGATGCTGATATTGCAAGTATCAGGATGACCTGGAGTGCTACAGTACTGCAGGAATTTTGGTACATTTTCAATGTAGACTTATATCTTTTGAGTTAATAAGTAGATATCACAGAGATGGGTGTAACCACTAGTGGTAGGGATTAAACAGGGAAAAAATGATTTTTCTACTGAGGATATGAATCTATGAGGAATTTGGCTATATTCATTTTCCTCTAAAATATTGCCTGTGCCCTGCCACAGGAACAGAATAATTTTGTATTCATTGTTTAACAGTGAAGAATTAATAAATTACTTAGATGTGTAATACATTTTATGAAGGGAGACAATAAAGTATTACTCCATGAATCATGCTTGCTGATGAGTCTGAATCCTTGGAAGTTGAAAACTTGGAATTGGGCCTCCCAGTAACAAATTAAAGTTTCATAATATGTAAGAGATTCAAATCACACCTTGACCTTCCATTTTTACAGTGAAATTGCTGGCCAATATCAGAACAGTTTACTGCTTCCAAGTTCCTAGCACTTCAGTAATTCTGACATTTTATTCTCATGTTTCCATTATCTAGCTTTCCAATTATACAGAAGCTGGAAAAGAATTTCACACTGGTGCTGCGACACATTAATAAGCAAGCCTTACACAACAGACTTCTCAAATACTGTTACCCTAAAGCAGTACAGCAATGTATTGATCACTCAGTAGCATGCTAATCAACTTCATGATGTTGTAAGTTTTCTATTTTTGTTCCTGTTGTTTGCTTTGTTGGATGGCTTTTCATTTAAGGAAATGTATGGTAACTGTGTAATATAATCTATCATAACCAGATGTGAAGATGCAATGCAGTATGCATCTCCACTTCCAAATCAGAGACAGACTCATAATGACTATTAAACATAGCTTGGCAGTAGGATGCTAGACTCCCTATCATTGTCCGTTCCTACAGTGTTAGGATGCACTCAAATAGAAGAATGATGGACTTATGACTGTTTATGAAGGAATAAACTATTGTAATAATATAGGGGAAGTCATTGGGGCAGGACGGAGTTTGTGGAGAGGGAGGGAAAATCACAGAACCTATGGAACTGTATTATAAAATAATAAAAAAATTCAAAAGAAAATTATACAACTTAATGGACTACAGTTTTTTTATGACTATAAATCTCATCTAGTATCCTTAATTAACAGGAAAAAAGAATATATTTGTTAAACCAGAATGAGAGTAGAAAGCTATTATTATTATTACTACTACTACCACTGCTACTTGCAACTGTTGATTCTACAAAGAAAAACCCACTTATATTGTAGTGATGATAATTGCATCAGATAATGTTGGATTTCCTATTTCAAATGATTCTAAATGTTTCCATTTTATACTTTTAACATAGAAGACCCACTTACACATGTGACACTTTTTTTTACAGCATTAATCCATGTAGTGTTTTAACTGGAAACATTCCTAAAAACCTAGATTGAATCATGAAGTATCTTAAGTATGTATTACTTTCTTAGGTAAATCATAGCCCAAATTAGAACAGAACAGCTCAAGGTAATTTATACAAAAAGTTCATGTGGAGTAGTTCCTGTTATTAAATGTGATGTGATGGATTGATTGGAGAAGAACTCGGAAAGTCATCTCAGGATCTATGGCAGATAAAATAACATATTCAAAGCTTACATAGCACTGACAAAAGTGACTAATAGTAATTAAACACATTATCTGCTGAAGGAATTCTTCTGCAACCTTCATTTAATCATCATGGGGGAAATCTCTAGGCATCATTACATAGTTCTTTTGAACATTGTGATGTGTTCACAGATTGCTGAAGATCACAAAGCTGTTCAGTGGCAGACAAAGTTAAGTCTATTCAATTTTGCTGTATGATCAGTTATCTTTCCCCTGTTGCTTCCTCATAGTTAAATATTGTGAGGCTAAATTCTCTCTGAGCCACAAAAGAAGCAGATAGAGATTTTTTGTCAAGTAAAGCATTTAGAGAATTTGGTAATCGGTATAGTAGTTGCTATGACCAAAGCTATTTCCCAGAGTTGCAGCATACTTTGCCTTATGATGAATAATAAAGTTTGATATAGAACATGGCAGCAAAATTTAACAGCATGGATTTTTGGATCCAATAATGAATGATTCCTCTCAAAAGAAGGTCTCATAATGCAAATCTGCTTTCAGATAATACAGATATTAATATTTCCTAAAATATAAACTAGATTTCAGTTAATAGGTCTGACATACAACCAAAATAACTTAAGCTTCAGTGCATGTATTGAAGCAGGCATTATTGAATTTCTGTATTCTAGTATGTAAGTGGCAATTTCCTTAAAAATGGCATTGTTTAAGGGCAACAGAAAATGTACAGTTTTGTAAATCAATTTCATTGATTTAGAAAATATATTAAAAATATTTAATCCAGTTATAACACTGGCTAATAAAAATGCAATCTTTAAGTAATGCCACTTAATTATTCCAAGTATAAATAAAAGGGTGCACAAAACTACCTCATGATACAAATTAGACCACATTTAAAGTTGTATACTTTTCTTACACTTCTTAGGACATTCTTCATTGAGTTATTCAGAAAACTATTTCTTGCGATAGCACATTTACTAACATTTTGTGCAAGTTGTCAACAACTCTCAATATATAATTTGACTTAAACAAGCCTTAAGAGCCAGCCTTGTATTGTCTGGCTAACTCAAATCACTATATGATTACATAATGAGTAGTAATTCTAGTCATGAGATGAGCCTCAATACCACTCAGCTTTACAACTTCACTGGATTAATGAAAATGGAATTGATCTCACCACTGATACTGACTAAAATGAAATCCCTTTTCTTCCCTTTGAGAAAGCTAAATCAGGAATCCACACTATCATATCTCTCATAAGATTCCTTTTAGCAAATTTATTAGTAGTTGCCACACTCTGAGAGCAATCTCAAGTAAATAAATGAACAAATAAATCATAGGATACCCAGACCATGAATTATTCTTCACCACTTAGAGAAAACAAAAAAGAATGGCTGGGCTCAGTAAAGACAAGGAGAAAATATGGTAGTCGTGCATATCATTAAATGAATCTAACCTGAAAATGATATCTATAGAATAATGCAACTTTCTTGAAAAGACAAAAAAGCGGTGGAAGATAGCCAGTGTCCGGATCCCTGCTGTGCGTATGAGAGCAGGAGGTGAAGCTGTTGGCTCTTGGCTGTATCTCGGTCCAGCAAAGGACACTGTGGTTAATGGGGGAGTGAGTCAATGTAAGGAGACTCCTTTTCTCTTACTGTCTCTGCATCTCCCATTGTAACCAATTCAAGTAAAAAAAACTACCTTTTTAAAAAGAATATAGAATTCTTTTGACTAAGCTCTGGGTATTTCTTAAATAGTCTGGCAGAATATTATATTTCTTGCATTCTCACTGATGCAGAATTAATCTTTACAGTATATTTAAATTCTCCCCGAGGACTCATTATTCACCTAAATATTTAATTCTTGTCTCTAACAAACAAGAATAAATCTTTGAAGTTCGGATAGGGATGAGGAAAAAAGAACAACTTTGAAATTTTATACTCAAGTTGATCATGATGTAGAATGTTAACCCACTAGAAGTAGCAAAGCGCTTAAAAGTCACCCAGGTCTTACAAAGAAAGTGTATTCTGTTCATGCACTAAAATTAATAGTCTTGCACAGTTCATGTTCATTTGTATTGTTATAATTATTTTCTATGAACCATGGTCTTTGCTGTTCCATAAAATTTTATAGTGCCAATTTCAAGAAATATTTAAAAATATTTAGCATTTTCTGGTGTATCTTCTGTGAAATATTCCCTAATTGCAAATTAGGTGGTTAGTGGCTTAAAAGAGTTAATGTGCCTCCAAAACTTCCCTTATTATCTGGGGATAATTGTAGGCTTTGGGCTCATTAAGCAATATATTAACCCTCCTCTACTAATACAGAAACTTCACATTGATGCTTTTTGTCTCTTTTTAACATTAATTTTCTTCTTCCCATTCTTTTTAAATTGTCTTGATTCAACTCAGCAATATCAATATATATAATAGCAGCATGGAATTTTAGCATTATCATTTCACATAAGCATGTGATTATTAGACACTTTAGAATGATAGAATTTAGATGAATGTGTTTTATTTGTATACATATAATAGTGTGATTAATTTCCATTAACATATTGCAAAATCATAATATGAAAAATTATACCAGTACTCCAGTTAAGATTATAATCCTACCCCTATATTAATGTCAAGATGCCCATCATTTTTCTCAGATTATCTGACTTCAATTATTTCCTCTAGAATTTTATGAAGAGATTTATGAAGTTCATATATCTCATCAGAGTATTTACTGCTCATAGCACCTTGATTAATTAATACAAGTCATCATGCTTCTCTCTTATTGTGACCAATTGACCTGAACCTATGTTCATAGTAACTTCAATCAGTTTGTTTGTATTGACATAAACATTTTTGCACTCTTTGTTCAAGACTTTCCCAATAGCATTATATTAACCTTTCTAACACATGTCCCAGGAATTCAAAAGCAGAACTAACTTTGGAGATGATTAACATGGGTACATGACCTTCAGTTTGTTAATACCTCTGTCAGTATACAATACTAACACCAAGTTTGATTTTACTTTATTGGTATATTTCATTTTTTGTTCAATTACAGATATTGATTTCATATTATGGATTCGTATCATGAAGTGGATTCAAATTCTTGAAAACAGAAATACTATGTCTCACATTAATGTTCTAAAAATATGTATGTCCTTGGAAATTCAGGCAAAAATATTATCAAAACATGAAACTTTCTTTATGAAAATGCCTTTTTAAAATCCAGTCATTCATAGATATTTCTGAAACTTAAGAGAGCTTAATAGTATGAGTAATGGGTCTGCAGGATGCTTTTTCTATGAATATTTGCTTAATGAAGAAATAAAAATTCTGCTTTTCAGTGACCTCTAAATTCAGCTTGATCGAAGAATTGTAAGAAGTTAGTCTTCTCTAGAAACTTGTTTCATGTAAAAAGAACCATGCATGTGCTTAAAATGGAACATCACAACTAAGAGTTAGAATTAGGGTTATTCAATCTAGCATTGAATTAAGGGAACCCCTTTTCTACTACCTGATTCATCTGGAAACGTAAAGCCTCAGAACAATTTTGGCAAGATTCTAAAACAAGATTATAGCCCTAAAGCTTCCCTCAGGAGACAGTCACACATCCAGAATTTTACCTGGTGTAATAATATATCATCATCTATATCCTCACTTTTTTTCATTGAAAATAGTGTTTGGGAAGTTAGCACTTAGCATAAGAAAATGATGATATAAAGAATCTCCTCTCTCCTAGCATGACTAAGAAATAATAGAATATGAAAACTCTAACACAGTCTTCAAAGGCTGATATCTAACACACACTATAAAATGACGTCATCTATTATATTTTAAGAAATATAATGAAAATAACATTAAAATGAACATATTTTTTGAAGTCTACAAGTGTCAGACTAATTAGAAGTTGTTTTTATTTCAGATTCAAACGAAACAAAAAAGATGAAACACTGAAGTTTTTTTTAAGTAAAATGAATTGACCAAAATTCAAGTCCAAAGAAGTTAAATCTAAAAGCAGCTGTTTTTAGTGACCAAAGGAGAACATTGAGTTTAATCTCAATGTTCACTAACTAAATAGAAAAATAACAATAGGTGGTCCCCTTGAAATGAATGAAACGGAGATCGAAACAGAGGTCATTACCTAGTCCCAGGGAAGAAAAATCTCAGTTTCCCACACAGTAAGATTTCAGTGTTACTGAGGCCAAGGTTTTTAGTGAGTTTCTTCTTAATGCTACAAATATGACTGTGTTTTCCTTTTATCTACTTTGTAGGATGTGACATCTTTTTACATTCATGTTACTCAGATATGGTCAGATGTGACATGGGGTTCCACTATGAATCAATCCTCATTTAATACTATGGATTACACAGAGATATTTACAATAATATCATACTTTGACTGAAACAGATTCTTTATATCTGTCTTGTTGGAGATAAGTGGGTCTACTTTTACCTGGAAATAGGAAAAACTCCTAAATATTCAGTGACTGTGCAAACTGATTGTGTTAGTTTGTTAGAGTTGTATATTAACTATTTCTGCCCCTCTAAGTTATGAACCAGTAATAATAATAAAAGAGAGAGAAAGAGCACTTTTGTTTAATTGTTCATTCTGCAATGAACAGTCCTGCCTTGGCCAGGACTAGGTAAGACAGAGACCTGGGTGGCAGGAGTCCAAACACTAGCAGAGTAGCTGAATTAAAAGTGGAACAGCAAAGACCCAAACCAGGACTCATATGGGATGTGTGGCATGGCAGACAGTGGCTTCAGTTCACTAAAGCCCAAGCTTTTTGACTCTGGCCCAATCTTTTCACATTTTGGTGTGTGAATATTGAAAGATTTTGATTTCTAACTCGAAGTCACACAATCTTTTTCAGAACCATATCCATCTGGAGAAAGAAATATATATTTGTTCCAAATTCTTTGACAAGAAATATTTTGGGGAATAATCTTAAAGTTTTATAACAGAGTATCAGTTTCAGAAGGAAGATGTTTCTCGGCAAGTCCTGGCACTAGAACTCCTGCTTTTACAGAGGTCTATGTGTTTCTTATCGCAATGGGCTAGAACTGATTTTGCCCTTTGGTGAAACCACTACACTCCATTTTCCCATTCTCAGTTGTGTTTCATCCCCAAAACATCCTGGGATAGATCAAAGGCAACACATTGCCTTGACTAGACCCAATAAGCATCTCTTTTACCATTTACATTGTGCAAGTGAACATGTACAGGTACACGCACCCATACAACAGGTACATACATACCTGGAACTGAAATTACATAAAGCAGTCCTTGCCCTTTCTGCATCAAATGTACTCTGATAATTTATTTGCATTCTTATTTCATTTTAAAAATTAGTGGATTTCACAACTTACTGAAAAAATCCAATGAATGCATTGGAAACAACGAACAGAAAATTAAGCTCACCAGGCATTTATCTCAAAGTTTAAGATATCAAAGTGCATGGGTTTGCTTTCAGGCTCTGGCTCCTGGCTCCACCTTTTTGCCTGTGCAGACCCTGGGAGACAGCAGTGATAACTCTAGTAACTGACTTCTTGCCACACAAGAGGGAAATCTGAATTGAGCTCCTGGTGTTGTATTCAGCCTGTTCCAGTCCCAATCATTTGATAGACTGAACTAGGGGTGAGGAGCTTACATTCAATCTCTCTACCTGTGAACTCAAATAAATTTTAAGAAATTTTTAAATGAACCCCCTCCAAAATAAAAAAAGAAAAGAAAAGAAACTGAAGAGTCATTTCTCTTGATTGGAAATCTCAGAGTTTTGGGGATCAAAATATTTTTCCTTTTGCAACATTTAGGTGCATTTTTGTAGTTTACATTTATAATTATTAGGAGCACGAGTAACAAGAAAATAAAATAATTAAGTTCCTTTCCTGGAATTCTAACGGATTATCAGATATAAACAGCCCAGGTGAGTGAAGATGTGCTTTAAAAAAAAAAAACTTGTGTAAAAGGATGGAAATCTTCCTTTTTGTTTTTATTGTCAAAAGCTAAGAAAGTCAAACCAATTAGACTCATTAGATGATAAGGTTAATGTTAAAAGTTATGTACTTAATGCTTTTGCTTGTTTGAGCAGCATTTGCTTTATGTTCCAGACTGTCCATTCTTAATGAATGCTGGAGAATGTGCATCTAACATGCCAAGGTTTTGCACTGTCACAGGCGAAAATTCTGCTTTAATTCATGATCCAAGCAATCTCATTAAAATTCTATACTTGCCAAAAGGTTTTGATTAACATTTGACTTCAATTTTGAGCTCTGAAGCATTTTAGTAGAGGTTGCCTAGGATTTAATATGTTTGAACACACACTTAAGTGCATTACCTAAGAAGGAATAAGGAACCTGCAGTAAGCAGAGGCATATCCTGAAATATTAATTTGATTTAGTGCCTTGGAAGCAGCGTTAGAAAAGCTTGCTAATAAGTGCAGATGGGAGGGGAAAATAAGATCCATTTGCTCTCCTTCCATATTTAATTACTATCATTGAATTGTCCAATTCACTGGATAACAATCAAATTCATCCGTATAATTGTAGCAATTTTAGATGATTTGCAGTTTGGCAATAGAATTCCAAATTAGGCAATACATTCTCATCTGTCTCAATATCCATAAAAATGTGTCATCTATGAAAGATGCTAAATGCATTTTTTTACTTGTAACCATAGAAGTAAACAGAATTATGCTCAATAACAATTCACTGAATCAATTCTCATTTTTATTTGCATTGAATGATCTTACATTGAAAGAGTTACTGAATGACCTTATAAAAGAATTCCAGTGCAAAGTAGCTGTATATTTAATAAAATCCATCAGAGTTGATCCTGACCATGTAAAGCTTCAGCTTCTATTCATTTTTTGTATATCCAAACTAATGTCATTTGCCTCTTTGCTGTCAAATGTTTAAACTTCTCTTAATATTAAACACATTGAAATAAAGGCATTTAAATCACTGTAGAAAGAGTCAAAATACAAGAAGAAAAGTGACGCTGTTACAAATGGAAACGCTATTAAATCAATGATATTAAAAAGATAGTTGATTAAACATTAACATGGTACAAAATTATTTTACAAAACCAATTTTCTTCAGTGTGTCAGCTAGTATTTTCCTCCATGGGTCAATATTTATCACCAAGAACAGATAACTGAAAATGAAATGAGGACTTAAAGATCAAAATCCTGTTCAGAAATAAAAATAAAAATAAAAGTTTCAGCAAAGCATCAAGTCACAAGAAAAAAAGGCAAAAATGAACAAGTGAGATTTCATGAAATACTGTGTGTACCTCTGTCTTATCATCTGACAGATAAGCTTACACATACTTCACTCTATCATAAAAATTAATTAAAAACTTCACACATTGAAAAACCAAGAGCTTGTCTTTGATCAGCCCCACAAACGAGATCACATTGCTCCCCTAAATTGTAAACAGACTGTTCTCTCCTATTTGATCTGTCAGAGAAATGGTGTCTACTATATTCAAAATTGAAGAGATAGATAGTCATGGATAATCAGAACATACCAAAACAGAAAGCCAAACATCCTAGCACAGATGATGGAAATCTGAATTATAATGTATGGTCTGTTAAAGTTTCTTGCTAAGCAAGTCTAGGAGATAAAAGTTCCAGGTGGACTTGGTCAGGATGGAGGTGTGGGGAATATTTCAATTTTTTTGCTCTCTTTGGATCTCAACATTAATGTGGAGAGAATCATTTTTGTGCTGCTGACAGTGTAGGGAGGAAATCACTATGGTGTAAAAGACCAGAGAATTCTGTTCTTCCAAAGATGTTAACCTGCAGGGAAAATTCCTTCCCTGTACCTGCAGGATTTCACCAGATCTTAAAAAATCTAAGAGAATTTTGAAACTTCAAGCACCTCTTTATGACAGTGCAAATGAATTTTGTGTACATAAAGTTTATCATGGAAATGTAGACAGACATTATTAGCTGAAAAAGGGGTCAATTTGAAAAGATTCCGTAGTGTGTGATTCACAAAAGTGAAATTCCCAAAAAGACAATCTGAAAGACTTGTTCATTACCCGATTGCCCACAAACACCAAGATCAGGCTTCAGACAAAACTAGGAGCTTAGAATGCAATCTAACTTTTCTTTCTTTTTTATTGGAAAGTCAGATATATAGAGAGGAGGAGAAGCAGAGAGGAAGATCTTCTATCCAATGATTCACTCCCCAAATAGCGGCAATGGCCAGAGCTGAGCCAATCTGAAGCCAGGAGCCAGGAGCTCTTCCGGGTCTCCCACATGGGTGCAGGGTCCCAAGACTTTGGGCCGTCCTCGACTGCTTTCCCAGGCCACAAGCATGGAGCTGGATGGGAAGCTGGGCCGCCAGGATTAGAACCGACACCCATAGAACCGGCATATAGGAGGCAAGGACTTTTGCAGCTAGGCTTCCACACTGGGCTCACAATCTAACTTTTCCATCTGGGTTATAGGAACCCAACTACGCATGCCATCACCCATTGCTTTCCAGTATCTGCCCTTCAGAAATGTAACTGAGGATTGAACCTAGGGAGTTTATAATGCTACCTGGAATGTGTTCTCCATTTCTTAAGTTATTGTGTTGGAATATAAATGACTAATTTGAAACTTACTTGCTTAATGCTACCAACTTCCCTTCAATTCCTGCCTTTACTATCAATCACCTAAGTATTACGTTGAATTGCATTTTTATGTAATTCAATATATGCTTTCGATACTCTTTTTCTCTTGTGATTTTCTGCTTAAAAGAGAATTGATTGCAAGTGTGTTTAAGTTATGTGTTGGAACATATTAGATTTCTGTTAGTCTTCATTTTGGTTCTGTTGTTTCAGGTGAACACACTCCATATAACTTAAATTATCTTCAATTTTTTGTGTTTTATATTTAGGCCCTACATATAATTTTTTAGAATATTTATTTATGTTTATTGGAAAGGCAGATTTACAAAGAGAAAGAGAGGCAGAAAGAAAGATCTCTGTACCTGGTTCACTCACTAAGTGGCCACAGTGGCTAGTCCTGAGCCCATTCGAAGCCAGGAGCAAGTCTCCTATGCAGGTGCAGGGTTCCAAGGCTTTGGGCTGTCTCTACTGTTTTCCCAGGCTACTAGCAGGGAGTTGGATGGGCAACAGAACACACAGGACATGAACTGAAGCCCATATGGAATCCCAGAAGTTACAAGGTTAGAATCTAGCAACTAGGTTACTGTCTAGGACCCCTACATATAATTTCTTACATTTTTTATATATTTTTTAAATTTCTTTGAAAAGTGTAGTTACAAAGAGAGAACACACACACCTCCCATCCACTCATCCACCAGGGCCTGGTCTGGGCTGGCTTCTCTGAAGCCAGGGCCCCAGAAATTCTTTCAGTTCTCCCACATTGATGCAAAAGCTCAAGTACTTTTGCAGACACATTGGCAGGGAGTTGGATCCTAAGTCTTGATCCAGGTCTTGATTTAGCACCCGTACGGGATGCCAACATCATAGGCATTGTCTTAACGTACTAAGAAACAATGCTGGCTCCACAATGTATGATTTACGCTAGACTATATTCTGAAGAGTCTTGAGAAGAAAGCACATTCTGCAATTTTCCTTGTAAGTGCTATACACATATTAATCATATACTGATGGTTGATTTGTTTTTGCTTTCCATATTCTTTCTGATTTTATTCTAGTTTTTTGTCAAGTTGTAGAATCGTGAAGTCCCTAATTGTAATTGTGAATTGTTCTATTTCTTCTGTCAATTTTATTAATTTCCTTTCACACACTAAGTGGTGCTGTAGTTTGGAGCATACAAACTTAGCATTGTTGTGTACTTGGTTTACTGACTCTCTGATCATTGTGTGGCATGCCTTTCTCTTTCAGAACTGTCTTTGCTTTCCATTTCTAGAATATATGG
Organism: Ochotona princeps; assembly: GCF_030435755.1. Taxonomy (NCBI): domain Eukaryota; kingdom Metazoa; phylum Chordata; class Mammalia; order Lagomorpha; family Ochotonidae; genus Ochotona; species Ochotona princeps. Next base: position 34,026,998 of record NC_080842.1, read on the forward strand.
TAGCTGATAAAAATATCTCCACCCTAATGTGACTCGAATGATGTATATATCACATGTATTTTCCATCCTTTTACATTCATCCCAAATAATATTTCTATTTGTTTTTAAAAGACTTATTTATTTACTTGAAAGCGAGATTACAGAAGAAAAGATGAGAGAGATTTTCCACCTGCTGGTTTTCTCTCCCAAATGAGAGCAAAGGCTGGAGCTGGGTCTGTCCAAAGTCAGGACCTGTGGGTCTTCCATCTGGTTTCAGGGGCCACATACTTGGGCCGTCTTGTGCTGCTTTCACAGGCACAGTAGCAGGGAGCTGAATCAGAAGTGGAGCAGGTGGAATTGGATCCAGAGTCTATGTGCCATGTTTGCACTGCGGGAGGCAGCTTTATCCGCTATGGCACAGTGTTTGCTCCTCATTTTGCAACTTCGGTGAGTTTCTTATGGACAGCATATATTTGGATCACATTTTTCCATTTACCACCCTGTCTGCACCAATTAAACTCTTTCCTTTCTGGGAGGCAGAAAATTTCAGTAGCTGTGAAATTATCACCAGAATCATGCAAATCAAAAATAGTTAAAATGGGGTCTGGCACAATATCTTAGTGGTTAAGGTCCTCGCCTTGCATGCGCTGTTATCCCACATGGTCGCCGGTTCTAATCCCTGCGGCCCTGCTTTCCATCCAGCTCCCTGCTTGTAGCCTGGGAAAGCAGTCAAGGACGGCCCAAAGCCTTGGGACCCTGCACACGTGTGGGAGACCCGGAATTGCTCCTGGCTCCTGGCTTCGGATTGGCTCAGCTCCAGCTGTTGCAGCCGCTTGGGAAGTGAACCATCGGACAGAAGATCTTCCTCTCTGTCTCTCCTCCTCTCTGATATCTGACTTTGTAATGAAAACAAAATAAATCTTAAAAAAAATAGTCAACATGTAGCTATTTGCAACCCCTGAAGATCTTAATTATGATACATTATTGTAATTATGTCACCACAGTTGACACACTCACTCCTGTCATACTCTGACACCAGGACACTTACAAGATTTCTGAAAGTGATGTGGAGATGGGTGGTACTCAAGCCCTGTCCCCGGATTCTGGCCAATATAAATAATCTATTGACTCTTGACCCAGACAACCCCTTAATGTCTCCAGATCATACAAATAATTGACTCGGAAACTCACTGAGTGAAGCTCACACTGGAGAAAGCCCACCTTCCCTCTCAAGCAACTACGACGCTCTGAGTAAATTGATATCTTGTTCTTCTGATAACCATCAATTTTTTTTCTTGTTCTGCTGATAATCTTCAATTTTCTTTTTGTATCAAACACAAGAAATTCCATGGAGCCAACCAATTTCTTCTTGAACCAGCAAACCCAAGACAATATCCATTATATTATGTTTAATGCAATTACCAATGTTAACACTTAAGTTTGACCTGAGGTGTTTTTTTTTTTCCATACTGCATGTGAACTGTTTTGACTGGTCTATCACATGGCTTTTCTTTCTCTAGCTTTTGGTATCACATATGGACATATACCCAAATGTAGCCATTCATCTATGTAAGTGAATTTTAGACACCTCATTTAACCTTTTTTTTTTACTATTTCAATATTTATAACTGGCCCAAAATTGTCTATGAAAGATCTTATTAGTGCTCCAATACTTTTTGTCTAACCATCAAACATAATTTAGCAAATTCAAGGATACAGAAGAGATCTGGTTTTTTTTAACCTACATTTCTGTTTCCCATGCTTTCTTCCTTCAGGATGATCTATGAGTCTGTTATTTTCCTGTTTCCTTTCTGTTTAGAACATTCCTCTAATCATTCTTTTAAGGTAGGCCGTGTGACAGCAAATTTGCTTTGCTTTTATTTATCTAAAAGCTATCTTAATTTTACCTTCAATCCTAAAATATATTCCTCTGGGTGCAGAAATTTAGGTTGAATGTTCCTTCTTTGAACAGCAGAAAGAAGTTGTTATAGCATTGATTTCTGGTCTTAATGGTTTTTGATGGAAAGTCAACTGTTACCCTAATTGGTTTTTCTCTATATTATGGAATAATTTCTTTCCTGGTATGTTCAAGATTGTTTTGGTTTTAAAAATTATATATCCTATATCTTGATATAGATTGCCTCATTTGCCTAGTTTTGTTTTCCTGTATGGATATACTTGTATTTTTAAATTGCAAATTGCATCTCTCTGTCAAATTACACACATTTTCTGTCATTATTTTAAACACATTTCAGCCATCATGTCTTTCTGCTTCCTTTAAGGACATTGATAACTGTATGAAATTCTTCATTAAAATTCAACAAAACCCTGAGTCTGTTCTTCATTTTAAATCTGTTTCTGTTTATCATTCAGAATATATAATTGCTTTTGTTCAGTTTCCAGTTGTCTGAGACTTTCTTTTTTCCCTTCCATATGTATTTTTAAAATTAAGTGCAGACAGAGCTTTCACCTACTTGTCTGTTCCTCAAATGCCCACGCTAGTTGGGACTTTTAACAGGCCTGGAGCCAGAAACACATTAGAAGTTTCCTATTTGAGTAGCAAGAACAGGATTACAATCACTGCTGTCTCCCAGAGTGCCATGAATGTATCTTTGTAGCTGTGTTAAATATCCTTTCATCCACCCATCTCTATGTTTAATGTCTTCTTATTTGAAAAATTATGTCCCTTAATATTTTGATGCTTTTATCATTTACTTTTAGTTTATTTAAAAGTAATGATATATAAGGAGAGAAAGACAAAGATCTCCCATTCACTATTCCATGGCTAACTGTCCACAACAACTGGGATGGGCCAGTGGAAGTCTGCAGTCATGAGCTCTACTTGGGTCTCCCACAGGGACAGCAGGGAATAAACCAGAGCATTCATCAGTCGCTGCCTCACAGGATACACCTTAAAAGGATGCCAGAATTGGGAACCAAACTGAAACTTGAACCCAAGTAGTCCAATAGGAGATACTAATATGCCCAAGTAGTATATTAGTCCTTAAGCCAAACCTTTCCCATCAGTTTGGCTTCTCACTAATATTTGCTATGTCCTTCCTAAGGCTACATTTTTTTTCAAGTGCTTTTCTTTTTGCTCACTGAGGTATTTTTAGGATGGCTACATTGAAATTGCTAATGTATAATTCCAAAATATGCCGTTTCAGTGCTGGTATGTATTTGTGTGTGTGTGTGTGTGTGTGTGTGTGTGTGTGTGTGTGTGTTTCATCCAATAATGTATCTAGTTGAATTCATTTATGATTTTTTTTTAAAAAAACAAGTTGCTAACATTTTTATAATCATGAAACTCAATCTTATTTGGGCTATGTGTTTTAAACGGCTTTCTTTGTCCGTTCTCTGACCAGTGAAGCACCTCCCAGAACTAGCATTTTTGTTGCTGATTATATTTAACACCTGAGAAAGAGGGGAAATCCCTCCTCCATGATAAGTGGTGAGACAGTTTCACTCTAGCCCTCCATGACTGGCAGAGTTACTACTTGTTACTTGACTTCCATGACAGCCAAACAGAGGACTCCTTGGAATCCCCCTTGTTTCTGCAAATATTAACTCTGTTGTGGTACAATGTGGTCTTTCCTAGGTCCTCAGAATAAATTCTGATAAACGAGAGACTCTCCCCACCAGGACATGAGAATGCAGAAGCTGTTTGCTACAACCAAAAGAATTTTGTGCACTTACACTTCAGCTTTCTAACCTAGGAATTAATACAACTGGTCAAGAATAAGGAAGAACTAGGTACACTTCAGCTCATCTAGCATAATGTATAAACCTTGTATAAAACAAGGAGAGCATGTCCATTGAAGATTAGAGTAAGCTTTTTTGGTGAATTTGCTGTTTTTAAAATATAATAAAGTTCTACAAATTATTTTTATAAAAGCATTTCAGAAAATTAAAATAGTAGAAGTTAAATTATATTCCCTGTATAGATATAACAAAAGGTTTAATATCTTTAAAATTAGTGTAGAATGAGAAAAAGTGATCAAACTAGAGATGAGTCTGATGACTATCCCATATGAACAGTACAGACTTCTAACAAAAAAAAGTACATTGCACTGAACAGACACAAGTAGTGTCACTCCCTCCTATATACACATTAGCAGACCCATACAGAACTGGAAAGCCAATAATATGGAAGGATGTAAAGTGAATTTGAATGCAGACAGGTATAGACAAGTGATGATGTTCTGCTTCCTTTATGGTGGGCAAAGCATAGTGGTCTTACCTAAGTCTCAGAGTCAAGAGACAATGTTTTACTTCTCAAAACAACGTTATGAAAAATGACTTCTCACGAATACGATTCATTATTTAATTGAACAATTGGTGTATATGTATGATAGGTAATATAAGAATATTTGACATCTGTGAAGTTATAATGTTCTAAAAAAATAAGAGATAGCTAATATCCTTGTAGAGAGGAGAGAGAAAAAAATGTCTCAGTGATTAGTATACGAAGATGAAACAGAATGGGCTTTGGCACAGCAGTTAAATGCTGCCCAGGATTCCTGCAGCCCCTGTGACGGTGATTGGGTTTTAGCTCCAACTCTCCTGATTTCAGTTTATTGTTAATGCACACACAGCCTGAGAAGTAGCAGATAGTTTTCCAAGTGCCTGGGTGTTTGCCACTGAGCGACCTGGATTGAGCCTGTGAGTCTTAGCACTGGCTAGTACTGGCCATGAAAGTGGCATAGCACTGGCTGTCATGTGGATTAGGGCAGTGAAGCAGCTAAGATCTGTCCGCTGTTTACCTCTGCCTCTGTCACACTGCATTTCAAATACATTTAACATTTTTTTGAATTATTTCATCAGGTAATACATGTTACATAGTCATGGTACAGTTTTAATTCTCTAATACTAGAAATGTATTTCATAAGGTACTACGATGGTGACAGTGACACCGATACATTGTCTTCCTTGAAATTTCAAACGATGTATCCACATGCCTAGATCCTATCAAATGTAAGTCTGACCCAAACATGTACTTTTGAAAAATATTGATAAAGAAACCATCTTTTCAGGTGTGCTTAACTAAAGAATTAAATAACAGCAGATAAGTTTTAAAATAGTTAGCAGTAGTTCAAGCCCAGGAAAGTAATTTATGATTATGTGTGCAGGGTACTGTCCTTTCTCTCATCAATGATCCTCACACATGCTTTCACTTCTACCCAGTCATCAGCTCAGAGCAGGAGAGGAGGAACTAATCCTACTGTTTTCTTTCTTATTATAATCTTTATCAACTAAGGCCAAACTGCATTTTAAAACATTAGATTCCTATTAGTCAAATTCATACAATCAGTAAATAATGCTACTTTTGGAGAAAGCACTTGTTGTTTGCGTCTTGTTTTCACTCACTGGAATATTAGTTACTGTAAAGAATTTCTCATGTGACAAGGAATTTCATTGGGAAAAATATGATAATAAAACATTTTTGCATGTTTCAAAAAATGTTGAATTTTTTTCAGTTTGAATTGTTCTCTGTATTCTGATTTTCATTGCTTTAATGGCTTTGTAGGAAATTCAGTGTTGATACTGAAACTACTAACTTTTATTTGATATTCATTTTTCTTTTGTGAAAGGATGATTCTTTTTGTATTATTGTATGTGTTTCTGTGAGTATTCAGATGTTTCCCATTGGAATGTTGAAAATGAATGTGGCTGTCTGCTTAGCAGCTGGTGCCCCAGGAGAAAATCTTTTTTAGAATTAATTTTAAAGCAAGTTTTATTGGATAAATTATTTAGTATCTCTAAGCTTTAATTCCTTTTAGAATTTGAAATAATGTTGCTTATATAAGACAATTTTGAAGTTAATGAAGTTAGTAGAGGTAAAGAAGCAAAACAAATTGTCACAGATTATTTTTATTATCTTTTTAATTTTTTAATCTGGAGCAATCTACTAAAATAGCACCTTTATCTCTAAGTTCTTTAAACAAGATGTCCAGTATATTAATGTAGAATGAATTTGAATATCAACATTACTGCTTATAATATTTATTATCTATAGATAAATTAGATTTTTCTGTTAGTAGCAATAGTTATGCTGAAAATAATAACATCTGTAAAAGTAAATAAGATTGAGGTCGACCTTGTGGCAAAGCTAGTAAAGCTATTGTATGTGATTCTAGCATCCCACATAGACACAGATTCAAATTTCACTGCCCACTTCTAATCCAGCTGTCTCCTAATAACGTGGGAAAGGTAGTGTAGGATGGCACAGGGATTAGTCGCAGGCCATCCACGTGGAGACCTACACGAAGCTCCATGATCTGGATCAGCCCTGAATAGCACTAGCCAGCCCAGGTCAGCTACCACTGCAACCATCTAGGTTATGAACCAGTGAATAAAATATGTCTCTCACCTTTCTCTCTCTCTCTCTCTCTCTCTCTCTCTCTGTAACTCTGACTTTCAAATAAATAAATGTATTTTTTAAGTGAATAAAATTGCATCTTTCTCCATTATGCCCTAGCATTGATAAGTAAAGAAGTACATACATTTTCAGGCACCATTGTTGACATCACTCTCAATGTTGGGAAACCAATGAAAAACTTCCTTTAGTTAATCAGTTTATAGCTGAATTTGCAAATGAAGCTGAGCTGAGCAAAGAATTCTGAAGCAGCTGATCAAACTGCTTGATCATGTAGTTAACAGTTTTTGTTTGTAATGATTAAATAAAGTAGATAATGTCATTTCAAAGCTGACCACAGCATCAACATTTACTTATTTGTGGAAATTCTTCAAAGTTGAATTTTTAGACTTGATATAAGTATTACGTATATAACTTTTATCAGTTCCATAATGTGCTATATAAAGTATCATTATTTCTAAGCTCCTGATTTCATTTTATAAATCAGTGGCATGTATTTCTTATTTCAATTTATTATTGAGAAATGTTAAATTGCATTTTAACTTTTATTTACCTGTCTAAAATAGACATTTCAAAACAGAATCTGAATTAGAACTTTCCCAAGCCCTGTTGAACTAGAATGTTTGATTTTTTAACTTTCAATAAATTTTATGTACTAAATATAAGATTGAAATTATATTTGTCATTAGATATTCTTTACAAACAGAAAGGCATCCCAGTCAATATGTAAAGTATAAATGAGGAGTTAAGTCTGTGTTTTTATTCTTCACAACCACTGGACATGTTCAAATTTCCACAAGGCGTACTCTGAATCAAATTGAAGCAGAAGCATTACTTTGATTCATCAGACTAAGGACATTTTATATTTAATCTTGAAGCAAGATTGAAATCAATAAACTCAATTTTGCAGAAAAAATTACTGTTTTTGAAAAATGTGGAGTTGCACGCGTACGTATTTCAGAATACATATACATTCTGCTTGAGACATCTTTCTCAATGCAGAGAAGGGGGTTATTTAGTAACTTCTAAACTTCTTTTAACTTTCATTTACTTTGTTTTTTTTTTTTTTAAATATTCATTTATTCATTAATTACATTGCATTACATGACACAATTTCATAGGTACTGGGATTCCCCCCCTTCACCCCAAACCCTTCCCCCATCATGAATTCCTTCACCTTGATGCATAACCACAGCTCAAGTTCCGTTGAGATTCCCTAATTAAAAGTTTACACCATACAGAGTCCAGCATCCCACTTGTCCAGTTCAAGTTCAACCGCCTCTTAGGGAGGCCCTCTCAGGTTTGTAGGCAGAGCCAGCAGAGCGTCACCTCGATCAATTAGAAGCACCAACATATCATCAGCAACAGTCCAGGTATGATGAGGCTGGTGCAGAGTCCACTGATTGACATAGTCCGTCTTAGGGTTTCCCCTTGTCCAGTTTTCCGCTGCAAGCATAAAGCTGAGGTGGTTGATTCATCTACTCCATTTTCCATCTTTTTTTGATTAATGCTTTGATTCCTCCATTTTGTTCAGGGGAATCCCCCTAAAAAAAACTTTGAGGCATTCCCAGTCCAGGCTCCTACATGTACTACTAGTAAGCACAGTGCCCGCCACCGTCCATCACTCCGATCAGCTGATGGTTTTAACCCCTGGGTTGGTTCTCTTCTGAGCCCCGACCTCTATTGGAACCAATGAGTATCGCATCTCTCCCCGGCTCTGCCCATCACACTCTTGTCCCTCACCTAAACCAGTGGGAGGAGTGCTGGTCGGGTGTTGCATTCCCTGCTAGCACAGGCCATTTCACCTTGGCATTTTGTGTTTTGTACTGTTTTTTTTTTTTTTTTTTTTTTTTTTTTTTTCGCAACCAAACACGGCCAGGCCCCCACACAGTTTCAGCACTTGGGCTTGCCAGTGGATGACGTGAACTGACTCAGCCTGGTCTGCCCCAACCCGAGCCAAGTGTATTCCAGTGGGTCACATTCCAAAGCCTCTTCTGGGTTATTTACCTCCATGCTTCTTGCGTTTATTTGTAGAGTCAGTGTCCTGTCAGAGGATCTGTTCAGGTTCCTCCCTCCGACTCCTTCATAGTGTCGGGCTTCACGCATTCCAGCAGGTCCTTCGGCCAGCTCCGCTCTTCAATCCATTCTGGCTCCTGCTGTTGAGAGTTTCAGCCCAGCCACGGCTCGTCCATACCCACGCATATCTCATATATGGCTCAGATGGGGTTGAGGCCTAGCCGAGCCCGTCCAACGTCTATCCTGGTCCTCCAGAGCACCAAACTGTGCTGTGGTCTAATCCGGCATGGTGCGTCAAAGCCGAATTGATATTTGTGCCAAGGGATTACAACTGTGACCCGACCAGAACTCAGCCTCCCTCCAGTTCCTGTGCCCCTTAGTGGTAGGCTCCACGCAGCCAAGGCCTCCACCACGCTCTCCAACCAGGCCTGTTGCCAGCCAGTGTTAACTATGCCAGAGGTTGTTCTGGTCAGCCCAGAGCGTCCTATAGACTGTCATGCCTCCTGCATAGACTCCACCGGCCCTTCTAAACCGTCCAATGGGGTCAGAGTGTCAGGGCATTGGTCCACGTATGCCTTACACATTCTAGCCCCGAGTATGGTTCTTGAATGCCAGTCAGTGTCACAGTAATGCCTTCTGTGACCCCTCTGCTGATCCCTCATCCTATCAGGTAATGGGGCATCCTGCTGGAAAAGCCCGGAATTTTGCCTTTTAAGTGAGCTAGCTGATGTTGGCGATCGGCACTATAAAGTGACTACAGGTTCTTCAGAGGAAGATTAAATGCCTTTGAAAAGCTTAAGGACTAATACATATTCTCAGAGTACTGTGGGTTCAGCACGGAGCGTCTCATGCAGCATATCAGAGAAACTAAATTCCAGAACTTCCTGGCCGGGCGGCCAGCAGGCACAGCCTGGCGCCAAATGGCACACTGGCCGCCCGAGAGCCTCGCACCCCATGTACCTGCGCAGGTGGTGGAAAGCTTGGCTGTGTTAGGCTGGAATCGTGGCAGGGACCCTCGCACCCGGGCCGCATGGTGGCCCGAGGCCAGGCTGCTTGGGCCCCCGCCTGGATCGTGCTAGCTAGCTCCACCCTCACTCCAGCCCCTGGCATGGCGGCTCAGAGGCGTTCCCAACCCGCTTCTCAGGGTCCTGGGACAACCTTCCCGCCCAGAAGGAGGCCATCAGACCAGGACCCCGGCAAATCGGAAAGCTGCCCGAGAGCCTCGCACCCCATGTACCTGCGCAGGTGGTGGAAAGCTTGGCTGTGTTAGGCTGGAATCGTGGCAGGGACCCTCGCACCCGGGCCGCATGGTGGCCCGAGGCCAGGCTGCTTGGGCCCCCGCCTGGATCGTGCTAGCTAGCTCCACCCTCACTCCAGCCCCTGGCATGGCGGCTCAGAGGCGTTCCCAACCCGCTTCTCAGGGTCCTGGGACAACCTTCCCGCCCAGAAGGAGGCCATCAGACCAGGACCCCGGCAAATCGGAAAGCTGCCCGAGAGCCTCGCACCCCATGTACCTGCGCAGGTGGTGGAAAGCTTGGCTGTGTTAGGCTGGAATCGTGGCAGGGACCCTCGCACCCGGGCCACATGGTGGCCCGAGGCCAGGCTGCTTGGGCCCCCGCCTGGATCGTGCTAGCTAGCTCCACCCTCACTCCAGCCCCTGGCATGGCGGCTCAGAGGCGTTCCCAACCCGCTTCTCAGGGTCCTGGGACAACCTTCCCGCCCAGAAGGAGGCCATCAGACCAGGACCCCGGCAAATCGGAAAGCTGCCCGAGAGCCTCGCACCCCATGTACCTGCGCAGGTGGTGGAAAGCTTGGCTGTGTTAGGCTGGAATCGTGGCAGGGACCCTCGCACCCGGGCCGCATGGCGGCCCGGGGCCAAGCTGCTTGGGCCCCCGCCTGGATCATGCTAGCTAGCTCCTCCCCCACTCCAGCCCCTGGCATGGCGGCTCAGAGGTGTTCCCAACTTTCATTTACTTTGTAATCACAGGCTTAATGTACCAGTCACTAACAATAATATTCAACAAGTCAAAAGTATAAAATCTACTGTGCACTGGAATATAGACAATATAGATTGTTCCACTGTGCTATAAGCATTATATTTAAGAAATGTAAATTTCATTCCTATACATGTGAATTTCTTATTCTATAGTAACCATCACATGCCAGATAAAACATGACATTTTTCTTTGTGATACTGAGTTATTTCACCAAGTGTTAATGGCCTCCAAGGTTTTCAGTCTACTTCAAGGAGACATTTCTTTTGAAAAATAGGAATATTAATCTACCTTTTGAATCTATGTTATTATTAACGGCATTCATTACAATTTGCTCTAGATCAATGCTTTGCATTTTTAATCATTTTGAAATGAGCAATATAGTCTTTTTAAATATAAGGGATGTATAATACTTGCAGTTTGAAGAGGTTAATTGAAAGCTTTCAACATATACACAATACTTCAACTGACCATATCACTCATCCAGCAGTTTTTGTTTTTAAGATTTTTTTCAAGCATGGGAACCAGGGTAGGGGGCAGGCCTGGTAGGGGTTATGGGGAGTCACCTGCAGTTCCCACTGGTTTCTATGAGGGCCAAGCATGAAGTGGGCAGGATCATGCTGGACTGCAGCAACCATTGGTTCGCATGGAAGACAGGGCTGGAAACAGAACTGACCCAGCAGTTGCAACCATCAGCATGCGCATAAGCTGATTGGAGTGTCAGACTCTGCCGGACCCTGTACTGGCAAGCACACACAAGAATCAGGCCTGGGATCACCTCAGATGCAATTTCTTTGGAGATCCCTCCAACTGAACTGCTGATCTCAGAACTCCAACCATGAAGAGACTATGTCAGCCAGTGGATTCTGTATAGATTTCATCATGCTTGGAATGGCAAGATTGGCAGCAATTCAGAACTGTTGAATTATCAAAACTGCTTGAGCAGGACCCTCGGCGCATGCCCCACATTGGGGACCTGGGATGGGTGGGAGGCTGGGTGAGGTTTCTCCCATTGCTTCTCCCATGACCCCAGATACAGGGGAAAAAAAGTGATGATAATAGTGTGGAAACAACAGTCTTACCCACTTTCCTGTAGCCCTTGACCCTTTGTACCCTAATGAACTATGCAAGATTCTAAAAAAATTTTAAAAAGAGTTATTATTAATTTAAAATGCAGTTAATTTTACTTATTTAAAATACATGTATAGCACCTATTATCCATCCTCTTCCCCAACAGGATTTTCAGCTTGTTGGAATTACTATGTTTTTTACTTCCACATATGAAAGAGAATATGCAGTATTATTTTGTGTTTCTGGCTAATTTCACTTAGCATTTTAACATAATGATGTATTTGTGTTATCCAATCCACATTAAATGTCAGGATTTCATTCTTATGATACAATAGGACACCATTGTGTGTGTATAGCACATATTTTTTATCCATTTATGTTGGGATGGGCACCTAGGTTGACTTCATTTTCTGGTTATTTTGAAAAGTGTCAGAATTAACAGTGAAGTACAAATATTTTTCCATCCATTGATGTCATTTCCTTAAGATGTTTACTCAGAATGAGTCTAGTTAGATCAAATGTTGAATGACTTTGATCTTTCGGAGGAACCTCTCTGCTGTTACAACATAATGACTGTACAGATCTCCATTCACACCAGTATCCTCAAAGGCATTTTTTTTGGTCTTTTAGTAGTAGTCATTTTAATTGTAATGAAATGATACCTTATTGTGGCTTAGAATTCATTGTCCTGCTGCTGCCTATATTGCCTCTTTTTTTTTCTTTTTTCTTTTTTTTGCTATTTTGATTTTTCATTCTGTTTTTGAGTTTTCTTAGTTACTTACAGACTGAATATTAACCATTTGCAGATGAGTAATTAGCAAACATTTTGTCTCATTTGTAACTTGCCTCTTTGCTCTGTGTTTCTTAACAAATTGATTTAGAAAACTGATCAAGATCATAGGAGGTAAATTTCTCTAACAACAAAACATTCACTTTGAAATTACCATGTTTTATAATCAATAAAGTTCAAAAAAGGACAAAGAATTGGATAGCCATTTTCAGAGGAAAAAAATACAAGTGGAACTGCCACTTCAGAAATTAATTTGCAACTATCATGAAGATTAAAATAACTGTATCAAATGAGAGATTGTACAATATATTTTCATTTGTAGAATATACACTCTGACATTTTATGGGGCATATAACTGTGTCTAAGTACTTTTGTTTTATTTATAATTACTTGTTATTTAATGATAGTATCCATAGCTTATTGAATTTCTGCATCTCCTATTTATTATGTTTTACATTGCAATGGACCAAAGGAGGCAAGAACATACACCTAATTCAGTGTGAACTCATTAATGTTGTTTAAAAAAGAAATTTCTTTTTTTTTTTTAAAGATTTATTCATTTTATTACAGCCAGATATACACAGAGGAGGAGAGACAGAGAGTAAGATCTTCCATCCGACGATTCACTCCCCAAGTGAGCCTCAACGGGCCGGTGCGCGCCGATCCGATGCCGGGAACCTGGAACCTCTTCCGGGTCTCCCACATGGGGGCAGTGTCCCAATGCATTGGGTCGTCCTCAACTGCTTTCCCAGGCCACAAGCAGGGAGCTGGATGGGAAGTGGAGCTGCCGGGATTAGAACCGGCGCCCATATGGGATCCCGGGGCTTTCAAGGTGAGGACTTTAGCCGCTAGACCACGCCGCCGGGCCCTAAAAAAGAAATTTCTGAGAATAATAAAAGAAATTGGCAAAGGCTGTTGAACAGTTTTCTTAGCAAAAATATTAATTCTCAACAAATATTAAATTTGTAACCAGATAAATCAATATTACAATGTTCATTTTAGACTATTTTTATGTTGTCATATCACTGAAATGTCATCTAACAAATGAGTTAGATCACTTGGAAATGAATATAAACTTCCACCTACATAGTTCAGAAGCCATAAGTCCTAGGGGCTAGATGTTTTGGAAAAGCCAGTTAATTAGACACTTGAGACAACCATCTTCCACCACAGAGTGCCGATTTGAAACTTGGTAACATTTCTTCTCATCCAGCTTCCAGCTTTCTGTTAGTGCACTTGGGAGAACAGTGGATCATGATAGAACATGTGGCCCCCTGACACCCACATGAGAAAACTGGTTGCAATTCCAGGTTGCTGGAATATAAGAGCTATGTCAAGATGTGGATCAGATGTTTCTGGGCTATAACATCTAACAGTAAGAACCAGATTGGATGTGGGCCAGTTGGACGTTGCCACTGTTACTACCAGGATAGAAAGTGGACTAAATCAGGCTGGGCCAAGGACCCACAAGTGTGTGTGAGATCTGCCACTGGGAGGAGACCCAATAGAGAAGCTTCAGAAACTCCTTTATCAGGGGCTGTCCCAGCAGTTGAGCACAAGAATCAAGGCACATAGCAGCCCAGGGCAGGCCAAGTTGCAGTACCTGGGGGCGGGCCAGGCTGTGCCAGTTCATAACATCCTCTGGCAGATCTGAAAACAGGGATGGGGTTCAGGACAGGCTGGATCAGGCCACAGTACCAGCCAGTTCACATTGGGCCTGAGACTGAGGGCCAGAGCCAGTCCAGTGAGGGTAACTGGAGGTCGCCCTGGTTGGGCTGCAGCTCCCCCTGGTCTAAGTGAGAGCCAAACATGTTAGGTAGGGCTGGGCTGGGCTGCAACACTCATTGGTTTGCACAGGAAGGAGGGCAGAATAAATTGATCAAATACCCCAGCAAAGCTTGACAGCAAATTTTTGGCAAATGGAGACTCTGAGGTGGACTATGTCAGTCAATTGATCTTGGAAGGGCTTCCTCATCCTTGGAGCAGTGATATCAACAGCATCTCAGGAGTATCAAAACCACTTGAGCAGAACCCTCAGAACACGCTCCACAACGGGGACCATGGAATGACATTAGGCGGCCATTCCCTGAGTACTGGGAGCAGTTGGAAGGCTGGGCATTGTTTCTCCCCTTTTGTAACTCCCTCCCCCAGAGAGAGGAAGTAGAAAAGGAAATTGTGAACAGTGATCTCATCCACTTTCCCCTTACCCTCAGTCCTTCCCACCAAAAATAGAATTTTTTAAAAAGAGAAACAAATTTCTAATTGCTGCTTTAGGATACACATGTGACAGAGAGGGGATATTTACACAGCCAGTATAAAACTGAGTTTTCTATCTTTACTCTTTATTTTATTGATCCAACATGATCTGGATTTTGTAGGTAATTTTTTATTTTAGTACATAGTTCATCTTTTGAAATAAAAGTGATTATTGAAAGTTTCTTATGTATTGGCAAACAACATGTATGTTCATAAGCATGCACACATATATATATATATATATATATACCTAATTTTTTATAATATATGTATATGATAAGAACAAATAAGTTGTTATATTGGGTTAATAGCCAAATAATATTTTAGCTTTTATGTGAATTTTAGGGCCTAGTGCGGTAGCTTAGTGGTTCAAGTCCTTGCCTTGCATGCGCCGGGATCCCATATGGGCAACAATTCTAGTCCCCTCCTGCTCCACTTCTCTTCTAGCTCCCTGTATGTGGCCTGGAAAGGTGGAAGGGACAGCCCAAGGCCTTGGGATCCTGCATCCACATGGGAGGCCTGGGGGAGGCTAGTGATTTCTAACTTTGAATCAGCTCAACACTGGCTGTTGTGGCCAACTGGAGAGTGAATCAGTGGATGGGAGATCTTTCTGTCTCGACTGCGCTTTAAATCTGACTTTCCAATAAAAATAAATGAATCTGTCATAATTTATTTATTTATTTGAAAAGTGGGTTTAGACATAGAGAGGAGAGATTTCATTATTCTGATTCACTCAAGAACTTCATGTAAGGGCACTTGGGACATCTTCAACTGCTTTTCCAGGTGCATTAGTAGGGAGCTGGATCAAAACTAGAGCATTAGGACTCAAACTGTTATCCATATTTGTTGACAGCATAGCTTGCAGTGACTTAACTTGATCTGCTACAAAGTAGGCCTCCTATACATTTCTTCCAAAGGGAGATTTGGAATACATTGGATTTTCACAATGTGATTTATCATTGCATATTGTATCAAATATTCTGCAACATTCAACTGTATAATAATAAATATTAAAACTAATGTTTCAATCAATAGCATTTTCAAAATTTATTCCCATAAAATCTGATTAAAACTCATTAGGTTCTCAAGAATAGAGTGTACTAATGTCAAATGACAAAATATATTCTCATTTTTATTGTAATGACTATATAATTTTGTGTATTTGACAACATTCTGTATTTTCCTTTGGCAGAATTATGGTGTTTATTATCTTTCAGTTGTAGAAGACACTTAAGTTATTTTCAACACCTGAAAAATAAATAATAACTAATTTTGTTGTTAAATCAAAATCGACCTTAAGAAAAATACAAATGGATTTTTGTATCCCAATGATATGCTCTAATCACAAAATTCATGTTTTCCTTTCTTCTGCAGAATCAAAGTTTTCATATGAAGTCTCAGTTTTGACTAAAATTGCATAATCTTTCCATTTTCAGGCGTAGCATGGCTTAAATCTTTTAAGGTAGATTAATCCACTCTGAACGCTATCATTTTATTAGGAGCCATGCTCAATATTTCAGATCAACTAGAGCCTCTTTTAGAGAAGTGAATCAATCCACTTTTCACTAAACTGAAGTTTCAAGTGTCAAAACTAAAATTGCATTTCTTAAAGTACCTTAAAAGTTGTCACTGGCTACTTTTTCTTTAGTTGTGCTGGGCTTTGAAGAATCAAACATGTGAAGATATTCCTTCTGGCCTCTAAGCTCTGATGCTAAAATAAATTACTGTCATTTTAGGGAGACAAGCTTAAAGGTTTCGTTTGTTTGTATTGTTTCATTTTTATTTTGTTTTTAGCATGAGCCACTCTGACAGAATCAAAGTTGTTAAAATGAATAGTTTAGGAAGGCAACAGTAAAGTATCAAGCTGATTTAATATCATAGGACTCCAAAAACTTCTCATTTGTGACATATTCAAGATTACAGAAGCTATATATAAAACTACTTAAGGAAAAACATAATAGTAGTACCACTGGTTTTGACCTATTTTTAAATTTCATCTCTAATTTGTTTAAAAACATCATTATATGTTTATTTCAAAGGTAGATACAAACACAGAAAGGGAGAGAGAGAGACACACGTCTGAAGTGGTGTCCTAACCCAGACTTGTCACCGCTTCTGATTTAGCATTGACTAAGTAAAACCACCAGTCTGAATTTAAGTCCATTCATAATTTGCCTTTATAAAGTATACCCATTTTCCCATTTTCTTGATTCATTTTGATGTTTTGCTATATTCTAAATGCACAACTTTATTTTAACATTTAAAATTCAAGAAAGTAAATAATGGAATAGTAAATAATTGGAGAGCAAATACTGGAATAAGAACAGATAAAATTAATTTAGATCAACAAAGAAGATCACATTTGATATTGCTATTATACTATGTGATATGATGATGTTAAACAAATCATAAAATTTACTTCCAATGCTTAAATCTTGGACTACACAATTTTAACTTTATCTAGGCTATTGCACTTCATGTCAACAGTACCAATTAAAGAAATGTTATATGAAATTAACTTAAATTATAACTTTACAAGTAACTATTGCATTCAACAGTTTTTTGGTAAATACTGAATTCTGCACATTAATTGAAGCATGATCCAACCTACTTTGCAGAATGCAAATGGAAGCCACAGTTATATTTCCATGTTTACCTTCAATCAAATAAATTAACCAGGTAAATTCTTTCATATCCTAATATTTGTGCATTTTGTTTTGGAAATGCATGTGGAGAAATTGACATGTGGTATTTGCAATGCAGAAAAAATATTTCAGAAATGTTGACTTATTTTAAAATTATCTTAGTCAAAAATTGGAGATGTCTGTTTTCTATGACAAGTAATAGGACATCTGGGTAAAGAAGCAAATTCAGTTTTAGCGACGACTGTAATTGGGATTAAAGTTCACGATTTGCTTACTATATGGTTGCTCTTTCCTTTTGTGGGACACATAATTGGTTATGTTTGTTATTCGTATGAGCAAAAAACTGTTTTCTTAAAACCATTCTTAATATAAACGTCTTGTCTTCTCTTTCCCCTCAACCAGTAGCTCTCTAGCATATCTTAAAGCAGTTTTCACAAGCTGAGCTTCAACACAACAGAACTGTTTTCAGTGACAACAATGTCAAAGCCAAATAAACAATAATCAGTGTTGTGATTTGTTCTTCAAGTAACACAGTGAAAAAAGAACAGTTTATACTTTATTTTCAATGTTAAAAAGAAAGTAGATAAATGACGACACAAATTACAGAATTTAAGAAAATCAGGCCGGGGGTACCCATTTGGGAGACGAGGAAGAAGCTCCAGGCTTTTGGCTCTGGATCAGCTCAACTCCGGTCACTGGGGCCACTTGGGGAGTGAATCAGAGAATGGAAGATCTTCCTCTCTGTGTTTCCTACTCTCTGTATATCTGACTTTGCAATAAAAATAAATAAATCTTCTTAAAAAAAAAGAAAATCAGGTCTCTTTTCCTTATACAATGCTTTTATTTATTTATTTTGTTTTCAAACTAATTGTGTAAGCACCGGACTATATGTAATCATAGTATTTAAAGAGCCAACTCTTGATTTAAAAAGTCAAAATCATAATATGAATACCACCAGGTAGATCTACATATATGATTGGGTAACTGATACTTTTTATTAGATTAATCTCTGTGTGAAGAACAATATTCATTAAGAGAAAAGTACTTACTTGAAGCATCTTTATCATATCATGTGACAGATTGAAAAATTATAGAGTGAGTACATCCAACAGTAACGGGTCAGGTAAATGGTGTCTACTGTCTATATTAGGAAGACATTCTCTAGTTGCTAAGATCTCGGGTAACCCAAGGTTAATATGAAGGGGCCAGATATTTGAGCCATATTCCATTGTCTTCCTTGGCATATCACCAGGGAGCAGAAGTGAAAGCACAACACCTTTGAATTCTAACTGGAGTGGCAATGTTGGGTTGGCAATGTTGAAGTTGGCAGCTTGATCCACTAACACGACTGTGACAACTAAAACAGCTTTCTTAAAAATGAAAAAATGAAAAAAATATAAATATTTTAAAGCAAATTTGTAGGCATCACAATATTATTTTTCAAAATAGCCTGATACTGGAGCAAAAATAAACACATAATACTGTAACTGGAACAAATTACAAAACCCAGAAAATAATCCGCACATTTTCAATTAACAAATATTTTACAAACAAGCTAAAAATTACTCCTTACAGAAAGCTCTCTTGTTTAACAAAACATATTGGGAAAATTGGATCTTGTATGCACAAGTATAAATTAAGATCTTAATCTAATACGCTATATAAAAATAAGCTCACATTGGATTATGAATCTAAATCTGAAACCATGATATTACTACGGGAAAAAAATAGAGGAGACGCTGTAAGACAGTAGTGCACACAAAGACTTGCTATATAAGACCCCACAAGCACAGCCAACAACAACAAAATAGGCAAATGGAGTGTGTCGGGCTAAGAAGATCCTGCACTACAAAGAGAACATTCAATGAATTACTCCAAAGCATAGCAGCTTAAAATAATAACATTTATTACCTCTCCTTTTATATACAATAGAAATAAAGGAATACCTTAGCTAGATTTTCATATTCACAGTGACTCACAGGCTTAAACAAGGAGCCCACTGGGGGAAGATTGGGCCCAATATCTGTCATGAGATTGTGATGTATAGCCTTTTCTTCCTGGGTTATCTATCTAAAGACTTCTATTTCTCCCTAGATGTTGACTAAAAGCTTCCCTGAAACACTTGGTGCCTAGAGATCTCCACAGGAAATCTTCACTCCACTGAGCAAAGACATGAATCATATAGATGAGGAGAATGAAAAGGGAGTTCAGTTGCTAAGAACCTCCTGCATCTTGTTTCTTATTTAAGGTTCAGTTCATAAAGAACTAACTTGCTTACACTCCAAGAGAATCAATGTGTCCATCAGTCAACTCTCAAGCATTGAAGTCGGAGTGTTTCAACAAAAATCTGAAAGCATATGGCAAAGCAGCCCAAACAGAATGCCCAGGGAAATAATGGAAAAGTAGCAAGAAGTATACAGAAGCACATAAACTTTGTGTCCTAATATACGTACTTAAATGTCATATTGCATGGAAGGCTCTGGAGTGTTTTGTACTGTTTCAACTTTTATTGCTCAGTAAATAGAGAAGAAATTGTACACTTTTGCTCAAAACTAATAAAGCATGAAGTCAAAGGAATTCATCATGGCTTGACTTAGCTTATTTTGTCACTTTAAGTTTTGCTGGAAATATTTTATCGCCCTAATCTCCTAGAAAGAAAACATGGTATTGGCCCCAAACATGAAATCATAATGGCCTCTCAAATTACATTATGGCAAAATAAATAAACATTATGCAAAACAGCTGCTGCCCTTGTACAACAGCTGTTTTATATAATGAAATAAGTCAGCTGCTTCAGTGAACAAGTAAGTCGAGAATATAGTAGCAAACCAATTCTAACATTGAGGACATCATTGGACATGACACATTCAGTCTTGAGGCTCTGAATAATAATAATAATAATTTCCAACACTTTGCCAAACCCTCCCTTTCCTTTGTGTTTGTGACCTAAATTCATAGCATGTTCTGTTCCCATCTCAGATTTAATTTAAAAAAAATAAGAAGGTAAGTATGAAGTGAAGACTGAAAAATAAGCTCGGACACAGCAGCCCTCATTTCACTGGGACAATCTAACACACTGTTCCTGCTGCACCCAGTGCTGTTAAAGCAGGCATCACTGTGATCCATGGTGGGAGTGCACAACTGGAGGAAACATGAAAAGCGGTTCATCACAGGCAGATCCTGAAATCTGTCTTACATGTTCTGTTTGAATGCCCACATTTCATTCAACACTTTGATGGTCATTCTTAAATTCACTAGGAAGAGGGTCCTGACAGGCAACAGGGAGTTGATACTACAGTAAGCTAAAAACAGGAGTGAATGTGGATTCTGTAAAAATCCTTTATAACCTTGCTTCTTAATCATCATGTTTCTTAACTTTTACACAAAGCTGCTGTGAACATTTGTTGCAGCATAACTTTACACACAGATACAGATGGAGAAAGTTAACCCTTATCCAGGATCTATGTAAGCATCAGCAAAATTGTCAGTAAACATATGAGGAGCAAGTATTGTAAAACCTACTCTCCTTGCACCTGAAATGCCATTTCAATGAGCATTATATGGTTTAGATGAGGCAATCAGGTAAATGAAGAGATTCATACTGCTAGTCTTTCCACTCTTTAGGGTTATGATTTTAGTAAAATCTAGGTCTATATTTAATATCTCTATATTAGAAAATTACAATTATATATGCACACATATATATCAGAAATTTACAATTATATGTGTGTATATGTGCAAGAATAGTTTAAATTTCAGGACTTCTTTGAATACTCTTAAATTGTATTAAACCAAGACATAATTCAAACAAAAAAAGGAAAGGAAAAGTAGAGGAGTAATATTTTAATTAATAATTTCACACTGATGAATTATAGAAGACCTAAATCATCAAAATGAAAGCAGATTGATGTTTCAGAGAATGTAAATACTACAGACTCTATGTGTTTGAGGTTATAGCCAATATCTTCACAAATCATACTCGTCCAAAAGTTTGTCACAGTATGACAACTAAAAAACAGTATGAATGACTTATTTTTACTCTGTTACATTTAAATCCATTGGCCTTTCTTGCTCTGGAATTTATCATTCATTATGTTTCTTATTAATGGGTTGGTCATTTGGAAAGTATTTCTTTTTATATTATGCATATTTTATAATTTTGTCATATTTGGTTAGACTTCATAAAAAAATCACATTTTAAAATGCCACTACTTTGCTCATCAGGAAAGTATGAGATTGGCTGTCAAACACAGAATAGCAGATCCAATTTTTTCAGAGTGATTTTCTTTGAAGTTCCAAATTCTGACATTGGCAACAAGGGTTTTTTTGGTTTTGTTTTTTACCATGACATGAGATATCCACTTGACTCATTTTCAGAATGTGCTTGCCAGTCACATAAACAAGAAAAATAAAAATGTTGTCATTTTTCAAGTTAAATTGCATATGATGAAAACAGCAACTGGTTTTGCACGTAACTTAAAACAGTGAAACAAAGCACTCTACTTTGAGATCAGAGTTACTCATTTTTATACGAAAGTTCTATATGGATGCTTGATCTTTTGTCATATAGAATAAACAATGGCTCATACTCAAGGTAAACAAATTAATACACAACAATGAGTTGCTTCATTTTGGACTTTTTTCAGTGAAAATTCATCAGTTCTATTGTAAGTAGATCATAATCCAAAGTAACGCTACCAGCACAACTAGTGTTACTGCCTGATTTCTTCTGTAGATACACTGCATTTTTATGTATGTACAAATATCAATATAATAAAAATGCAAATAAAGGCCTAGTTTCCAAAAATTGGCAGAATAAGAACATCTAACAGTTTCATAACAGATATTATTTATACCTCATAGTTTTATGTTTTACACTGCATTAACCACATTTTGGACACAGTGAGACATTTGCTTAATAGAATGAAAAGCACTAAGTATATTATATGTTTTTGGCAGATTTAATAAATGCTATATATAATATATACATAGTACTTTTATGCATTGAAAATAAAACACATATGCATACATACATAAAGTTAATATACATAATATCTTATTCATTTTTAATTAGGAAATGTAAAATTGAAATATTATTATATAGCTTCCTTTCATAGCCATTTTAGATGTCAAAAATGTTCATCTTATTAAAGAAAATAATGATAGAATTTACTGTTTGCAGTACTTTCAACTTTGCTTCTCAAAATGAATTCCACAGACCAATGTATTGAAATCATTTCAGTCAGATTCTTCAATAATGGTGCTTGGAAAACTGGGTATCCAGAGAAAGATGAATGAACCTAGACTTTATCTCACACCTATGTGAGAATCAACTCAATATGGATTAAAACTTTAAGGCTGAAGTCTGATACCATGAAACTACTAGAAGATGACACAGAGGAGAAAGTACATAACATTGATTTTGTCATTGGATAGGATATCCAAAGCATAGCCAATGACAGGAAAAGAATAGGCAAACAGGACCATTTTAAGTCAAAACAGCAATCAACACAATAAACAATCTACATAGTTGGAGAAAATATTTGAAAGCCAAATGTAAATAATGGGTTCATATCAATAATACATAATGAATTCAACCTGCTCAATAACAGGGAAACAAATAACCCTGCTAAAAATAGGCAAAGGACCTAAATAGACATTGCTGAAAGGAAGTTATACAAATGAGCAACAAATACACAGAAGCAAGGCTCATTATTACTAGTCATCATGAAAATAAGAATCAATACCCAAACTTCAGCTTTTAGCATCACTATTACGAAAATGATGAAAGATAACAAGTATGGGTGAAAACGTGGAGAGAAGGAAAAACATGCATACTGAGTGCAGCTATTGAGGAAAACATTGTGTCAGTTCCACAGAAAGCTTAAAGGGAATTATCACATGTTCCAGCAATTTCACTTTTGGATATTTACTCAAAAATATTGAAGTTATGGAACAGATATTTGAAATCTAATGTTCGGGCCTGGCGGCGTGGTCTAGTGGCTTAAGTCCTCACCTTGAACACGCCAGGATCCCATATGGATGCTGGTTCTAATCCCGGCAGCTCCACTTCCCATCCAGTTCCCTGCTTGTGGCCTGGGAAAGCAGTCGAGAACGGCCCAAAGCCTTGGAACCCTGCACCCGTGTGGGAGACCTGGAGGAAGTTCCTGGCTCCTGGCTCTGGATCGGCGCAGCACCGGCCATAGCGCTTACTTGGGGAGTGAATCATCGGACAGAGGATCTTCCTCTCTGTCTCTCTTCCTCTCAGTATATCTGACTTTGTAATTAAATAAATAAATCTTTCTTTTAAAAAAAAAAAAGAAATCGAATGCTCATCATTTCACTATTCCCAGTAGCCACGTAGTGGAAGCTAACTAAGATTCTAGCAATGGATAAATTTTTTTTTTTTAATTGCAATAACATCTTTCCAATTTTAAAAGCAAAGGTAATCAGTCAATAGTGATGGCACAGATGAATCTAGACAACTGTATGCTCCTTAAAATGATACAGGACTGAAAGACAATATCATACGGTATCATAAATAAAAGAGATCTTACAAAGTGCAGCTCACAGAAGTAGAGAAAAATGATGATAAACAGAGGCAAGGAAGGGAGAGGAAATGTTGGTGTAAGACTTTGATGTTTTAAACTGTTGAAACCAATCCTATTGGAACACTGTGTCACTTTCAATGAAGGCTGACTGCAGAGGCTGTTATAAAATTCATGTTGTACTTTAATCCAGAGCTGTCTGTGTATTCACTGGACGTAAGCTTCTGTGCTGTTCAGAGAACTTACATATGCTTTTGTTTGCAGGATGTTTCGGTGGAATTCGTACTCATACACACTGTCAGATAGGATTCATACTCTACTTTCACTGTAAGTAAAGCTTTTAAACAGTTGGTGCATGCACTCTCTCTCACACACACACGAAGGACTATAACATTTCAGGGCCAGTGCCACATCATAGCACACTAATCCTCTGCTTGCGACATCAGCAGCCAAAACAGGTGACATTCCATGCTCTGGCTGCTCCACTTCCGATCCAGTTATCTCTCTGCCTATGACTTGGGAAAGCAGTGGCAAATGGTCCAAGTCCTGGGTTCTCTGCACCCATAAGGGAGACCTAGGTGAAGCTCTTGGAATCTAGTTTCAGACTGGCCCGTTTCTGGCTATTGCAACCATTTGGAAAATGAATCAGCAAATGAAGCAGTCTCTCTCTTTATAATCATTTCAAGCAACAAAACCACCACGTCTTTAAAAAACAAAAAGTATTAAGTTTCTGTCAGATGGAAGGAGTAAATTTCCATGCTTTCTGACACAATAAGGTGACTGCAATTAATAATTACGTAGTTTTAACTGGCTAAAAGATTATATTACAAATGTTATCATTTTCAAAAAACATAATGGAGACATCATTTAGCCAAATTTTACCATTTCACAGTGAATTGATATAACAAAAACTTGCATTATACATTATAAGCAAATACAAGTTAATTAATTTTTAAAAGATTTATTTATTTTACAGAGAGAAGAGACAGAGAAGGAGAGACAGACAAAGGCTGGTGCAAAGCCAATCCAAAGCCAGGGGCCAGGAGCTATTTCTACATCTTCCACATGAGTGCAGGTTTCCCAAATCTTTGGGTCAACCTCCACTGCTTTTCCCAGCCATAATCAAGAGAGTGGATCAGAAGTTGAGTGAAGGGTATATGAACCGGTGACTACACAGGATGCTGGTGCTTGCAGATAGAGGATTAACCAGTTGAACCATGTGCCAGCTCCAACTTTGTCAATTTAAAATAAAAGAAGAAAGGAAAGAAGGAAGGAAGGAAGGAACGAAGGAAGGAAGGGTATTCCTGTACAGAAAACCAAGCCAGGTGCAAAGTGAATATCATGTGTACCAGTGTTCAGCTTCCACTGATGAGTCCTTGTCAGTCTGTGCATCACACTGTCTCCCTAGTGCTAGGGCATAAGCCTACACTAACACTTCTGTGAGCTACACATTGGCATCCTGTCAATTTATATTGCAATAAGTCAAGGAATGGAAGCCAGTATCAGATGCACTTCAACAGAACATAGGCAGATTCTTAGTGCTAAATTTGTGCAGATTTTTACTTGCAAACTGAGGAACCAGTGTGAGTTTAATCAGACACGATCTACGAGTATCACTATTAATGTGATACCTGAATTGGTCAGCTCAAGTTCTTTTGTTATCAACCTAATGAAGAAATCACAGTGCTTGGCTACAGGATGTCAGGCACAGTTTGTTCTGAGGAAAGGTCAATATCAGATATCAGAGAAGTCCTGTTAGTGACTCCCCTCACACACTCTGTCCCAGGTAGTCATCAGAGCAAGCATCCTGCTGTATTGCTTTGTTTGTGAGTTAGCATGATCATAGTTGTTCTTCACATTAGAATGGCAATCGATAGGATGCATTTTAAATGAGTTGCTATGACAGAATTATGTAAGCAGTCTTCCAGAGACCTGTTTCAAGTTATTATTAACACAATTTCAATAAAGGAGTTCTTTGCTGAGCAAAGTATAACTCATTTGCTTATTCATTGGAGCATTAGTCAATTTCAATGTCTACAACATAAATCTGAAACAAACCACTCAGGAAGTTAAAAAAGCTTTGTTTTAGAAACTGAAAGTTCAGATGGTGTGAGACATTTTTTCAACAGCCCTGATCCATGGTAAACTTCGTGGAAAATAATCACACAAGAAGGAGGAGAAAGTGGGGAAGATTTCATATAGTAAATCTCTTGTGAGAATTCAAGAGACCCCCTGAGAAATAAGTAGAAGGACACACATTCAGTACATTCTGCTTTCCACTGGTTCTATCAATAGATAGTATATAAAAGAAAATCTTAACACAGAGGCCTTCTGACAGCATTCAGAATCCAAATCATGACAACTAGTATCTACTATAATGGTTCTAAAGTACACACAGTAGCTTGCTTGCTTTGTTTTTTTCTGCATGTATACCTCCCTCACAAATTTTGACGATACTGGCTATCTGGGGATAGAATTTCTGCATGTTTTTTTGTGACAGCATGTACCCATGTGGTGACTGATTTTGTTAGTTAGCAAAATAACCTTAAAATAATCTTTCAGAAAAAAATTTGTTCATTCCAGAAAATATCTGGCTAAAGTATATATACCGTTTGAACCATGCACGCCACCATGCCTTTTGACTATGCTGTTTCACAACAGAATATTGTACTCAATGCATAATAACAACATGGTAATAAAACAATAGAACAAAAAACTATGGCTTATTAATACGCTCTGCTATTAAGCATGCACAAAGAGAAGGAATCAAATAAAAGTAATATCATAGTATATGTGTGTATATTTGTGAATTTTCATGTGGGTAATTTTGTCCCAAAAGGCTATGTTCTGTTTGTTCCTCCTACACAGTTTGGAAGCTTAAAAGAAGTATTCTAAGTAGTTAACAAGTATATGAAACTGGTTAGAGGAAGGTTAATGCATGGCATGATTCATGTTCAATTATAACCTAGATTGACTTTAACAAAACGAGGTCTAACCTACATGCTATCCAAGAATTCTGGGTTAAATTCCATACGTTTGAAGCATGGAGATTTGAAATGTATATTGTAGGATCTGATTAGCTTCATTTATTTTTTTAGGATTAATTTATCTAAAAATTTCATTTGTTTATAAGTAGAGTTACAGAGAGGAAAAGAAGAAGGCAGAGAGAGAGAGGAGAGAGAAAAAGGGAGAGAGAAGAGAAAGAGTGGAAAAGAGAGAAAAATCTTTCATCCAATGGTTCACTACCCAAATGGCTAAAAATAACTGAGTATGGGAAACCAGGAGTCAACGGTTTCTTTCAGGTCTCCCATGTGGGTTCAGGGTCATACAATTGGACCATCCTCCACCACTTTTCCATGCCGTTAGTGTGGACCCAAATCTGAAATGGAGCAACCAAGACTCACCCATAGGAGATGTCAGATCTGCAGGTGGCAGCTTCATGTCCAAGATACAGCACTAGCCCTACAACTAGTTTTAAATAAAATTTTTTATTTTATTTTCCTTTACTTTATTTTGTTGCAAAGTCAGATATACAGAGAAGAGGAGAGACAGAGAGGAACATCTTCCATCAGATGATTCACTCCCCAAGTGGCCGGAGTTGTGCCAATCCGAAGCCAGGAGCCAGGAACTTCCTCCAGGTCTCCCACGCGGGTGCAGGGTTCCAAGGCTTTGGGCCATTCTCGACTGCTTTCCCAGGCCACAAGCAGGGAGCTGGGTGGAAAGCGGGGCTGCTGACGGGTTTAGAACTAGAGCCCATGTGGGATCCTGGCGTGTCCAAGATGAGGACTTTAGCTATTAGGCCACTGTTCTGGGCCCTAAATAAAGACGTAGACAATTAGAAGTCAGTAGGCACATAATTCAGAAAATATTCTTTTGAGTCATGCGGACATTTTTAATATATGATTGATGAAACTCATTTTTATGCTATTGATTTGTTTTTCCCACCATAATTACCCCCATACCCATGAAAGATACCATTTGATAAAATTGTTTAGACTTCTAACACAATAGATTATTTGTTTTCCTATGCTATATAAAACTTATTTTTCAAGTTAACTTTTATGGAAAATGTTAAAATAACATATTTCACTGTTGGAGGAATGCTCTGTGGCAGAGAATCAATTGTGCGATTTAAATTTATGGTAATTTTAATATTCCTAATAAATGAACTCTATCATTCTAGTGAGCAATAAAAACTCCTACTAAAACCAGAGTAATTATATAACTATTTCCAGTTTAGATGACTTCACATGCAAACATAAGGCAGGTGTCTTCCAATCAGGGCAATACAGATTTCCTTGGATTTCATTATAAAGTGCATAACTGATACGGAACAGAGATTAAGACGACATTAATTTGTCTAACATTTGAAAATTACTTTTGGGAACAATGAAATATTCAGTAAAATACTTAGGCTACAAAACGTTGAAAGAGTTTTTCAGCATTTGCAAGTTCCAATGTGTTAAAAGAGATCAGAATTACTGTGTGTATAGAAATATCAACAACCTGTGTTTATGAATTAGTTTACATTAAGCTGACCACAGAAAGAGAATTTTATTAATATTTAATACATCTAAACAGTGCACTTTCATGTTATAGACATTTCCATGTGATGTGCAAGGATGCATGAAAACTTAAACTACTGTAACTTTAATACTATCTGATTCATAAATTACTATGGTAGGTAAATTCAGCATAGGCATTTGAGAAATGCAGTTTCATGAGAATTACCAGTACGGATTGCATAAAGGGACTCTAGACTTCCCTTTAGTGCTTTTAATTTGGATACCAAGTCTATTGGAGGCAAACATATTCAGTGATATTTTCTTATTATCCTCCAGACATCTTTTTATTACTCCTACTTCTTAGCCTATATGGGTTTTAATAAAGTCAAGTGATAACAGCCACCCAAGTGTACTACAATACAGTTCCGTTAGGGCTGGTTCTTCATGGCAATTTACCAGTTGCAGTGCCAAGCCATTTCATATCATTAGTGTTCTAATAAAAATACTTTTTAGTTGAGAAGTAGGTCAGGGGGATCAGGGGAAGGCTAATAAAAGAGCAGGAGAAAAAAGAGATAAAAAGATTTTAAAAAGGTCTGAATACATCTAAAACTACTGAATTGTGTATTTTAAGTGGTGAATTGTATGCTGTGGGAAGTACATCTCAATAAAGCTATTTTTTTAATGGTATGAAAAGATCAAAAGGGTGGACAGTGGTTTGGAGCAGAGAAGGAACTTGAAAGCTACAGCAGTGTAAGTAAGTGGTTAGTTCAAACTTCTTAACCTCAAGTTATGTGGTTTCCATCCTAGTTCTTTGTTATATGTCAATATAATATCAGTTAAATTAAGTTAAATAAAAACAACTTTGAAAAACGGTTTTATATAAAATTGCTTAGATTTTTCCACTCTTTAGTATTTTAGAATCTTTCTATAAAGTGAGTATAATAAAAATGAAAATGAGTAGTTTCAGATTTATTTCATTGGATCTCACAAGAATTTGGACAATTCCATTGTTTCATTATTCCATTTTTTTAAAAAAAAGATTGTTTATTTTTTATCTGAAAGGCAGATTTACAGGGAAAAGGAGAGACAGAGAGAGAAGTACTAGTTCATTCAGCAAATGGTTGACATAGCCAGAGCTGAGCCTATCCGAAGCAGGAGTCAGGAGCCTCTCCCAGGTATTCCTCTTGTGTGCAGGGCCCCAGGTTTTGGGGACATTCTCTGTTGCCTTCCCTGATGATAAACATGGATCTAGATAAGAAGCGGAGCAACTGGGACACAATCCAGCAACTATCGTGATCCTGGCACTTTCGAAGGGAGTATTAACCGATTGTGTTGACAATGCCTCCCTTCCCAAATAACACAAAGTGTTCCAACAGTTTATCTTTTTATTGATTTAGCTACATTTCATGTGAGGAATACAAAATAAAGATGCCTGATTAGCCCAAAAGAGAGTTATAACATTCAAGTACATTAATTTTAGTTATTCTGATACTGTATTCTAAGGAATAATAAAATATGCAAAGAATTTGTCATTTTATCTTCATGGCCTACATTTTCCCTTGAACTATAGCTTTGGCTTTTATTGTTTGATCTAACGATCGCTGATGATTTTGTGTTATGGGCTTGAAATCACTGTATTTGTTTAGAAATAACCTCTTGATACCCATTAGCAAGATTAAATAGGAACTATTTGAATCTGAATTCAATGTTATTTCATTTAATTAATAGTCCTCTTGTAAATATGATATCTACAGTTTAGAGAATCATTATGAAGGATTTGCCTTTGGTATACATAAGATAGTGGATTGTAACTAAAAAGACCGTTACAAATTCTATAGTAACCCTGCAGAGCAGTACAAAGAATCTGGACTGCTTGAATAACACTTATACTTGGCTTAATGTGAATGTATTTTGGTGCTGGGTTAGTTTAAAATTCAAACTTAAATTCCATCTGTAGTTTACAAGTGTTTGGAGAATGATAAAACATTTCACCACTTAAAACCCTGACTAGAGTTCAGTAAGGACTTTAATGCTCGTGTTACCTTTTCCTGAAATAAATGACTTACCAGAGTATAATTTTTTATACTCCTTAGGAAGATTCAGTGAGAGCTTTTACAAAGCCAGTGATCAATTATGTAACACTTGAATAAATTAAAAGACACAATTTGCCTCGCTAGACACTGAGGTATATGTCAGAGAAAGAATGCCACAGGGAATAGTATCTTTTGTTTCTGTCATATAATATTTAAATAATCCCATGTTTTAACACAAAATCTAATTCAAATCTCCATTCAAACTTCCTACTACTGTGCACCCTGATAGGTAGCAGATGATGGTTCAAACACTTCAATCTCTGCCTGCAATGTGTGAGACCATGGTAAACGCACTCTTTTCTAGCTTCCTCCTAACTCAGCCCTGGCTGTTGCTGCCTTCAAGTATGTGAACTACTTGATAGATGATGTTTCCATCTTGATTTTCTTTTCCTCTCTGGCTGTTCCTTCCCTTGCATTCCCTTTCCTGACCTTGTCCCCTCAGTTCTCTGGTCCCCTCAGCTGTCTCTCTCTTTCTCTTTTCTTTTTTTCTTTCTCTCTCTCTTTCTTTCTCTCTCTCTTTCTTCTGTTCCATCTTACACAGATTAGCAAAAGATCATTTCTTAAAAGATTTACTTGTTTGCCTATTTGTTTATGTATTTAGAAAGAGTTCCATAGAGAGAGAGGATAAAAGGGATAGAGAAAGGTTGATGACTGAATTACCGGGATCTCTGATACCCCTGTGTGAAATCCAGTCTGAGTTTCTAGTTCTTAGCTTACATTTGGCCGAATGGAGCCTATTGCAGACAACTGCAGAACGAACTAACAGATCAGAGCTTTCTGTTGATCTGTCTCTGCCTGTCAAAGTGTTACAGATTTAAAAATATAAAATGATATTTCACAAGTGATAGAATCTAAAATGAAAAGAGAATATGCATGTTTTTTGAAAAGTGGATGAAAATACATTACAGACAGATTGTTAGTGATACTACTGATGAGTCAAGGGAGCTGTGCAGGAAATGGCATTTGAGACAGTCTTTGTTAAATGTATAAGGTGATGAAAAGTATTTTTATTGACATAATGTGACGTTAAATCTTTGTGAACAGCAGCATGAAGGATTATGAAGTTAGCTTCCTGAATAAATTTAAAAAAAAGAAAACAAAAACAAACAGGGTAAACTAAAATAGCAAAGATTTAGAAAGCAGAAACAGCTACTTCTAGCAGTATGTCTGAAGTGTTGAGAGTATGAGCAAATCATTTGCCAGATTCATAGATTTGGCAGGAAAAAGTTGAAGCTCATGATGTGCCAAGAGGAGCAGTCTTGACAAAATTTTCTAGGCTGTTTGGAATACAAAAGATTAAGCCACAGTGTTCCATATAATCTTAAATCCGACATCAAATGAGCTGAGAATGTCTTTAAAGTCTTTCATACCCCTTTGGAACAGAAAGATTTAAATTCCCTTGTATTTCAATGCCAACCACTTCTGGATCTGTAATAATACCCTCTCTGAAAGAAATGATCATACAATGGGCCACATTATTGCTGCAAACTCTTAATTAAATTTTAAAAACTAATGAATGAATTAATTAGGATGGAGGGAAGGGAGAGGAAAGAGCTTCCAACTGCGGAATAAATCTCCATGTGCCTGTAATGTTAGTATTTGGCCAAGACAAAGATGGGAACTGTAAATTCATTCTAGTTCCCAACACTCACTGTACAAATCCGACTACTTTAGTCTTCGCCTGAAACTTTGGAGTGTGTGCACTAATAGAATTGGAAATTGCAACTAGTGCCAATACTCAAATTAAAACACTTCATTATGGAATATGGCATCTCAACTAATGTCTGAACCGCCAGGCCAAATCCCCACTTAATCCCTGAAGTTTTTGATACCCATCCCACACTTGTACAAAATTGTCTAGATAAAAGTGCTATATAATCAACATGCTATATCATCAAAAATAAGCAAAAATATCACATGATCCAGTAATACTAATAGCGTGCATTTAAGTGTTAAAATAAATCATAACCCGACATAGCAAAAATAATACTTAATATCCACTCTTAACAAGTTAGTTGTTGATGGAAATATTTCATGAAACTTATGACATATGTTAAAAATCCACATTTTACTCAGTACTGAGTGAAAATAAATTAAAAAACAAACTCTAAAATTAGGAAAAAAACAAGGATATTCACTTTCACCATCTCTGCTCAGAACAATGCTAGAAGTTGTAACAAGATAATTAGCTAAGGGTAGGGATTTTATTTTAAAGATTCATTCATTTAGTTTTAATGGAAAGGCAGATACACAGAGAGAAAGGGAAACAGAGAAAAAGATCTACCATCAACTGGTTCACTTCCCCTGTGGCCAAAATAGCCAAAGCTGTGCCAATCTAAAGCTATCATCCTAGGAGTTTCCTCTGGGTCCCCCACGCGGGCAGAGTCTTAAGTCTTTGGGCTGTCCTCTCCCACTTTCCCATGACACAGACAGGAAGCTGGATGGGAAGTAGAGAAGCTGGGATTAGAACCAGAGCCCACATGGGATCCTGGCATGTGCAAGATGAGGATGTTAGCCAATAAGCTACCGCACTAGGTCCAAGGGTAGGGATTTTTAAAATAAAATTTAAATTAGCAGTGATATAGTTAAACTATCCATGCTTTCTAACAAAATTATTTTATATTTAGAAAATTCTAAAATTATTCCAGAAATTATTAAAATAGATAAATAAGCAAAGTTGAAAGATTCATGATCAATACTATACAAAAATCAGTGGTGTTTTTCTACAGCAAAAATATGTTAGCCAAGAAGTAAAGGCATGGAGATGAAACAAAGTTTACATGAAAGCTGTTTGTACTCATTGAACAAATTAAAAATTATGACAGAAGCAATTGAAACAATATTCAATATATGCAGAATTTACAACTATATGTATTAAAATCTCCACACTATCAAAACTATTAAATTTGAAACTATTATAATGCCATTTGTATTCTTCATAGAAATCCAGTAACATGCTTAAAATGTATGTGGAATCACAGAAGATCCCAAATATCTAAAGTAATTCTGAGCCAAAGATCAAAGTTCAAAGCCTTAAAATATTGGACTAAACATAAACCACAAAGCTATATACCTGATAAAACATAAAGATAAAACATAAAGACAAACTTGTAGATCAATGAAATGTAACAGGGATCTCAGAAATAACTGCATATATATTTCTATGCATATAACTAATTTTCAACCAAGACAGCAAGATCATACACTGAGTGAACAGTCCACGCAGGGCATGGCATGGTGACTAAGTGGCTAAATGTTCAACTTGCATGTACTAAGATCCTATATGGTATCGTTTCATATCACGTTGCTCTGTTTCCCTACTGATGGCCTGAGAAAGTAGCAGAGAACAGCCCAAAGCTTTGGGATCCTGCACCCATGTAGGGTACCTGGAAGAAAATCCACACTCCTGGCTTCAGATCGTCTTATTTTCTGGCCATGTCAGCCATCTGGGGAGAGAGCCAGAAAATGGGTCTTCCTTTCTGTCTCTCCTCCTCTCTGTATATCTGACTTTGCAATAAAAAAAAAAAAAAAATCTTTAAGAAAAAAATGAAGTCACAATGGATTAAAGAAGTTGCTTCAAAATGGTGAATCCGCTAGATTAAAGCTAGTGAGGCTACAGGGCATTGATCTTCATAAGGGTTTTCTCAGACATAACCTCAAAGCAAACAAGAGGAAGCAAGAAAGACAGAGGTGATTTTACAAAACTGGGAAACTTACCTACAGCACAGAAAACGAACAGATTTAAGCACAGTGTATAGAAAGGGAACAACACTTGCCATCTATTTATTTGAAAAAGTGTTACTAAAACTTCACTCCCTGTCCCCAGTTCTGAAACAGAATGTTGAGGTCAAGATACGAAATGCAACAACAGAGAAAGTTTACTCCATCCTTAGAAGAGAACCACAGAGGGTGGTGGAGGCTCTCAGGATCTACTTTCCATCTTTGTGACTGCGTATTGCCTGGGACTCTTCAAAAGACGGCCAGGGTCTGGGTTTAGACCCGCTATCAGGCCCCAAGGTCAAGCAGGGTGAGGCAATGGTGTTCGGCCATAAGAATCACTAGGAACAGCTGCTGAGGAATGTCCGTTTATTCAGCCCAAGTTCCAGGTTTATAAAGGTTTAAGAAAGGGGAGGGTGTGAGGGCGTTTTCACGTAGTCCCTTCACCCAATAATGACAACGTGATTGCATGAAAGGCACACCTAACACTGTTGACCGTCCAGTAACGTCAGGTCACGTTCTATATACAGGGTTGGAAATTACATCTTAGGCCAGGGCAGAAAAGTTCTAGTCACGCCCACCAGATAGCAGGGATCCTGGGGCGATTTCCCACACCAGGGAGGAAAGCCATGCGATCAGAAGCTGAGGTGATTCTGGATCAACTAACAGGGTGCTTAAACTGCAATGCAGTGTGACCCAGGAAACTGGCTTGGTAGTTCTATCAGGAGGAGGTCCTGGGGCAATATTCCATACAGCTAGATAGCTGAAAAATATTTGGCTGAATACTGGAAGAGACAAATGCTGCTCACAGTCATTGAATTACTGCATTGTGCTCCCTAAAATGAATAATTATTATTTGTCTATTTTGTTTTGAAATGTTAGCAATAAAATGAAAATATAGGAAGATAATTCTTTTTGTAAGATTTATTGCAAAGTCAGATATACAGAGAAGAGCAGAGACAGAGAGGAAGATCTTCCATCAGATGATTCACTCCCCAAGTGGCTGCAATGGCCGGTGCTGTGCCAATCCGAAGCCAGGAGCCAGGAACTTCCTTCAGGTCTCCCACGCGGGTACAGGGTCCCAAGGCTCTGTGCCTTCCTCGACTGCTTTCCCAGGCCACAAGCAGGGAGCTGGATGGGAGGTGGAGCTGCTGGGATTAGAATCAGCGCCCATATGGGATCCTGAGGCGTTCAAGGCGAGGACTTTAGCTGTTAGGCCACCGCGCTGGGCCCTAGGAAGGTAATTCTTATGTGATGTAAAAGAATGAATCATTGGAGGAATCCACCAGGGGGAGGGGAGGGAGAGGAGTAGGGGGATTCCCAGAGCCTATGAAACTGTCACATAATGCAAAATAATTAATAAAAAAAAAAGAATGAATCAAAACCAAATGAAAGAAAGGATCACAGTAACTTAAAGTTTATTGTTGGAGATGAAAGGTAAAATTTTCTTGACCATATTAAAATTGATAAACAATAAAATGTAAATAAGCAATAAAAAGTGAAAACAGTGCTAGAACTGCCAACTTTATAGATACGAAAA
The DNA here is from genome assembly GCF_030435755.1 of Ochotona princeps. NCBI lineage: Eukaryota > Metazoa > Chordata > Mammalia > Lagomorpha > Ochotonidae > Ochotona > Ochotona princeps. The sequence goes on from NC_080842.1 coordinate 34,062,528, forward strand.
TGATGCAATCAATTTTGACCACCACTGTGCACACATTTGGAGGCAGCAAATGATGGCTTAAGTGTTTGGGTTGCTGCTGTATGTGAATCCTGGATAGAGGTCTCTGGCTCCTGGCTTTATGCTCCTTCAACTCTCTGTATTGCAGATGCTTGAGTTATGAACCAGAGCATTAAAGATAATCTTACTAATTCTCTCTTTTAATGTCATTTTGGCCTTGAGCTGAAAAAGCTTTTGCATAAAACAGACAAGTATGATCATAGTGAGATTTCACTTTAAAAATATGTAACTGAACCATTAGAAACATTTTACTGATCAAAATTAAATTACACCTGTACTGAATATAGATTAAAATTTAAATGTTCAATTCTAAACTTGCCTTAACGAAAGTAATGTGCATTTGGCACTGTCCATCATGGACTTATTATCAAGCACTTAGGAAAAAAATAAAAGCAAATAGGCAAATATTTTTTGTAAAATAGGATAAAAACATCATTGAACATTCTTATTAATTACTTTCAGCAGCCAGAGTGACTTTACTATCAATGAGTAACAAGGTCATTATAAATCAACAATTTATAGAGTAAGCTCATAAATAAAGATACATAAACAGGAATAAAATGTTAACATTCTGCGTTTGGCACATAAAAAGGTCAATAATTCACTAATAACTTGGGATTATTTGAAGAGTGTACATTTAGAAAGTCTGGCTTTCAAAATTAATGGAAAATTAAGTTGAAATAACATAGTCTTATATACTAGTATAAGGGTTAGGATAAATACAAAATCAGACAAAATGGGGGCAACTGAAAACGTTATGCTTAGTGAAATAAGCCAGTCTCAGAACTACAAAGGTTATGTGTTTTTTTCTGATATGTCTAGTTAATATAGAATACCAAAAATGTATAGGAATGAAAGACATCTTGTGATAGACTGTTGTGGTTAGGCTTTGCTTGTACTCCTGTGAGACTGTGGTCTTCTTACTATGCTTAATGGTGAATTAATTCTGTGATTGCTAAATGGATTGGAAGCATGTTTCTGTGAGGCTTAAAGGAAAAAAAAAAAGAAGAAAGATTATGAATTGAAGGAGGCTGGTAGATAAAGGAATTAGAGTCATCTACTTAGATCATTGCTATGACATATATGAAGTCTATTCTGTTTATAGTAACAAAAATTTGTTAAAATTTGTGCTGAAAGGGAAAGGAAAATAAATGCAAAAAGAGTTTAATAAGTAATTGAATGTAAAATTAGTGTCAGAAATCTGATTCACAAAAATAATTGTGAAGAAGTGTTAACAAGACTAAAAAAAAAGGAAGACTTTCACAGGTGATGCTGTTCTTTGACCTCTAATTATATGCTGAGGAAATAAAAGCACATTGAAAACAGGATTCATTCCAAGAGGAGAAACAGATGAATTAACATACAGATATTTGTAAATAAAAAGGGATTTGAATTCATAACAAGAGTAAGGAGGAAGTTATCAAACATATCAAGGAAGACTGTTAACTCCAATGCAGTTTTGTTTATTTTAGTGCTACTTAACAGATCTAAAATGCAAGTGAAGTGATAGAAATATAGATGGATAAATAAACTAATGTTTGAACAGATAGGTGTCACCACAGATCAAAATTAGGGATATATCTCAAGTTTTAAGATTACCAGCATTAATTAGTAACATTATATTAAGTGTCATTTTATTCATTGTTGATAATTAATACATATTTATCTATGAATAATCATGGTAAAAAATTGGCAGAATAATTGATAAGTATTAACATCCTATTGTGGTAGGAAGTAGAAACTTATGAAAATAAAAAAAAGAGTTCCATAAAAAGCTTCTACATGAAATTTTAGATATTCCAAGACCTGATCATAACATTTCAAACTTATGCATTATGTGAAATGCATCACTTATTTTTTTATTTGTCCCTTAATGTCAAGTGGCAAGTTTTAATGTTTTGTATCTACTGAAACACAATTTTCAATAATTTTAAAACACTAAAACTTAAAGTGAAACATCTTTAGTATTCCACATATACAATATGTTGATTCAACGGTTTCAACTCATTTGTATAAAATGTAACAGATTTTGAGTATTCACTTAACAAATTATCCTTTATCTTTGTAAGTCATTGAACCTCATTGAAAAGTAATGTTTAGGTATTTGAAAGTTTGCTATTATCAATTGGTGATGGTCAACAAAGAGAAAGTACAAGCAATGACAGGTTAATTGTAATTTATAATAAGTATCAACTTTATCACTATGTAGTACATGGATTTATTATGGTTATGTTCATATATATACCTTTTTGAAATTCAGCCTTATGCTTCTTTAAATGAAATTTTACCACATTTTAGCATGTAGTTGTGAGATCCCAGGATATCTGCTTCACAGATTCTTAAGTTTGTAGACATACTATTTTTCTATGATACTTCTATTTTTAAATATTTACATTTATACAGAAACATCAAAGTAAGCTTTTTTCATCACAAAACCCTAAATATATCTATTCATAAGAATATGAGTAATAACAAATCATCAATAATTAATAATTGTGAGACAGAAATAAGTCACATATTTAAAATTAACTCAGTAATTTTCCATCTTAGTCGTCTGATCAGAGCTATTGAATATGGCATCTAATGGATGCAGAACAGCAACAACTAATGCTGTAATTTTAATCACTATCACAAGAGAACTTGAAATGTGTGAAATTAGTTTCAGGAACAGATCTTTGTTCTAAATAAAAACCAAACAGATGTTTGGTGCCAGTAAAACATCCATTCTTCATATGATGATGAGCTAAATTTGTCTTTTAACCCTGCAGGGGTTTGAGCTTTCTCTACATCACAGTTATTTTAGAAGACTTAGTAAAATTTGAAGTAGATATCAGTGTTTGCCAGAAGACCCTTGCTTTCTGACTTCATGCGATGAGTAGCTAAAGCTGAATCCAGATTCCATGCATGATCTAGTTTTGTCAATGAACTAATAATATCCAGTACTATGATTTAATTCAAATGTGTTAATGTCTTCAACAAGCTGAAGTGAATTTATATCACAAAATGAATTTTAAAATCATGTACCAGTTATTTCAGCCTGTTCTAAGTTCTACATAAGTGCTGCACATTTCCACTTTCTGAATATTTCATATAAGCATTTCATTGAGTTGTTATTTATCTCACAAACCATGATGAGGGCTGAAGAAGTGACAGGAAGGGATATTACTCTATTTTGTCTGGAAAGATCTGGAAAATGCTGACTTATTACTATTTTCCTCACATTTCAAATTATATGATAGATTGAAATGAAATCAAATTGAAATTCACAAGCATTTCCTGTTTGGAGATCAAGACAGGGATTCGATAGTTGTATGTACAATTGAACTGAATGTCACTGAGTTGAACAAAATTGTTTAGGATATTACCTTGCTTCATTTTAAGATCTTGAAATATTGAAAGACTTATCTACTCAAAATATGTTGAGTGTATTTAAAATAGGGTTTAACTGATGAAGCATATCTTCACAGAGCCACTTCATCTCTAGAGATTGTTTTAGGCATGTAAATACTCGTTAGCTGTCAGAAGACATTTCACACAGGTGTGGTTGGCCACTGTCTTATTTTACATGTTACAAATTTTCATAGGAAAGATTGCCTCTTTTCCAGGACATTTCTCCTATAAATAATCTTAGAGAAATACTTATGAAGATGAGAACATAAGAAGGAGAAAACCCTATCTTCTGTCTCTCATTATCCCTCATAGATTATGTTAACTTTATTCACATGATCAGTAGTAGTGTTTTCAAAAACCCTCTTAGATGAAAGAGTGTTATCCTATATGGCTATGCAGCACATTGCTGGGAGTAAATAGCCAGTTGGAGTTTGCATCGGCCTCATATAAAAAGACCGTGTTGGACAGCTGGTGTTAGACTGAAAAGCTGAGCCAGAGCAGCACCAAGGCATGTCATTAGGTACTTCCCCTTTTCATGGAAAACAATATCATGTTAGTGATAATACTGAAGATAAAATAAATAGGAAATCATGGATATCATTCTCTGGAGTATATATAATCTGTCAGCAGACATATCCTTCTCATCAGTATTCCAGAAAGATGCTGACATGTGCATATCTGACCATGAATAGATGCTTCAGTTTTTAGAATCATCTAAAATGTGTCATGTCACTAAAGATAGATACTTTCTATAGCACACAGATCATTCTCAGCCATCATATTTTCACAAATGGGGGAAGGCATTTTAAATATATGCTTTTTAGTCAAGATGGCTTTGGCTTTAAAGTTACAAATGTCTGCATTACTCATCATTTAATAGTTTCCACATTTTTGCTTGATAGCCACACTCCATGATCTAAATGACAACATAAAAATCACCAGGAAAAAAATGATTCTTCTTATTCCTCAAAGCTGGAAAAACTAAAAATGTCTTTTTAAATAAATCATTGTCGTTGTTTAGGCTTTGTACAGCTCAGTTTCCCATTTTTACTCGGTATTTTATATTTTTAAAATATAAACAAATTTTATCTTTAAGCCTAAGTATAGGTTTATTTAAGTTTCAACTGGAGAGGATGTATAATTAAAATATTAAAAAATGATCACTTTCATCTGCTCCTGAAGTTTAAAAAAGAGTTGTTTTATGTTTTGTTAAACCATTGGTTGCAAGTTAAAGTTTAATGCCTTGTTAATAATTGAAAGAGAAATAAAATACAATGGTATTCAATACAATATGAAAACACACTTTTCCTTTTTGCTTTAAGGAAAAAATATTTATTTGAAGGGCACAATTACAAAGACAGAGGGAAAGAGAGACCTTCCATTCACTGTTTAACTCCCTAAATAGCCACAGCAGCCAGGGCTCGGTCAGGTAGAAACCAGAGCCGGGGGTTTCTTCTAGTCTCCCACATTTGTTTCCAGGGCTGAAGCTCTTGGGCCATCATATGCTTATTTCCCAGGTATTCCAGCAGGGAGCTGAATCAGGTGTGGAATGCCCAGGACTCAAATAGGTACCCAAATAGGATTTCAACAACAACATTACTTGCTATGCCATGGTTATTTCCATACATTTTTTCTTTTTATTATTATCATCACATTATTATCATTTTAGGATATAGTTCCATAGGCCCTGGGATTTCCCCTACTTCCTCCCCAATCCTCCACCCCACTCCACTGAGATCTCCCATATGATAACAATAGTATAGTTCCTTATAAACAAGCCTAAGTCCATCATTGCAGGCATGGACAATGGCAGAGCATCCAGTATCCCATAGTCAAGACACATCTAAAAGTTTCACTGGCAGTCCATCCTCCAGCTAGAGGCAGAGATGAACACTGTACCATATTCTCACATCTGAGCAATCACTCTTCACTACACAGTCACTGTAAATCCCCCCAAGTGAAAAGCTACAAAACAAAATCAACAGGAAGAAAAATTAGAAACTTACAACATCATGAAGTTAAATGACATGCTACTGAATGACTAATGAGTTGCTGAAGAAATGAAAAAGGAAATCAAGAACCTTCCTGAAGAAAATGATGCTACAGTATGATCTATCAGTCATTAAAGAATTTAATGAGAAATGAAGAAACTAAAAATGAAAAAAACAAAAATACATTAGCTATAATTTCTGCCGATCTTTATTGATGAGATGTATCTCCTTTAGGAAAAAAATAGATGTGTTTTGTGCTTTTAATCCAGTCTACTAATAGATGAGTTCACTCCCAGCTTATGCATATGCAGTTTTATCTCATAGCCATTGCCTCCCTACACAAGAAGTCACCCAGATTTGGCTCTATTGGGTGTTTGGGCTGTGAAATCGACCCTGTTCCTGTACCACCTGTTTGGGATCGGCTACTCTGTCTCTACTCCTGGTCAAATCAAACCAACTAGGACAGGTAGTTCTTTGGGTTCACCTCCTGAGTTCTGGGTGAACTCCCCTTTCTACCTGGTTCCTGATGGAGTTCCAACCGCTGGTGGAGTTCAGATCACCACTTGCTGAATGCCGCTGGTGTGTTAAGTCACTGCAGCACCACACCATTGTCTCTGCTGCTTTCCAGTGTCCATCAGTCTCCAGATGTCCCTCTGCCTTTGGTCTGTCCTCTCCTATTTCCTGGAATGTGCCCTCTCTGCTCCACCCTGGCTAATGTTTCTACATCTGTTTAAATGTGTCCATACATTTTTAATTATATAAATGTTCTGTTTTTATTTTGATAATTTTACGTTGTTGATCAGGGTAAGAGGGATCAGTGGTTAGGGAAAAGTGGATGTGAACACTGTTTACAAATTCCGTATTTTTTTCTTCCCATACCTGGGGGAAGGGAATAGAGAAGGGGAGAAGCAATTCCCAACCTCCCAAAAATCCAGTATCGGGGTCCAGCGGACAGTCACCCAACAGCCACCCAAGGTGCTGATATTGCACACCCTCTTGCAGGTTCAACCTAAGTGATTTCAGTAGTTCTTAAATGCTCTCAATCTCACTGATCAAAGGTTGAGGAGACCCTTCCAATTTCCATTGGCTGGCACAGTCAATCTTGTGAATCTCCATTCACCACAATTTTTGCTATCATATTTAGCTGTGAGTAGTTGTCTAATTTGTTCTATTCTGCTTCTTCTGCTATGGTACCAGATGTTCTCTGCAGGCCCCAGTGGGCTGTCATATCCTCCTTGTGTATCGAGACCTGCTGTCCACTGATCCATATTTTCCACTGAGGAGGACAAATTTTCACCGGCAGGCCTACTGACCTCGGGCTAGGTGGCTCAGGCTCCATGGGGCACCTTGTTTCCCGGGGCTCTCAAATCCAACACCCACCATGCTAAGACTGTCATGGTTCGCTTCACCTCACCTCAGCCAAACATCTTTGCCAAGTACATAAAGTAGGAGTAATAGAAAGAAACACAACAGGAGAAAGGCAGTGGACTAAAGCCATGGACTAAATCATTGAAACAGACCAATAGAATATTCCAAATACTTGTGTTTCTAAAGAAACTCGAAAAACTCTGAATTAAAGGAAGTTATAGAGCCATCACAAGCTCTTAGCACATGGCTGTCTTGGTCCCATTCTGTTTCATTTTGTTTTTAGATAGTGAAGAATGTTACATAAATGTATTGTTAAGGGGAATTTTAGCACACAGATTTCTTAGGAGCAGAGTAAGCAGATGGTAATCATAAAGAATAACTACATCCATCCCAAAGTAGAGCTACAACTTTTCAGGAAAAACAACAAATAGTTTGTGTTTTATTAAGCCTGTGACATAGAAGCACTAAGTATGAACATAAAAATGACAGTTAATCAAATACATTGCTAAATCTACAAAGATGTTGAGAATACTTTCTGATTACAAAGACAATGAGACCTATAAATTGTGCACGTAAATTGTTAATGAGAAAAGAAGAGGAACCAATGACATCATCAAGGAAATATCTCCTGTAAGAACAAAATGAAAAATCAACACATTCTATAAGCAGAATATGTTGTAGGGAAAAATACATAAGAACAGAATCCATTGCTGTGGATAAGCAGTGACAAAGGAAATAGGAAACTGAAATCTTAAATGGATAATAGAAAAAATATCTGAGTATTTAGGTTTTAAATTAGTTATAACTCCTTGCTACTTTTGATGTGTCTGGAAACATTCATCTTATTTTCATTTACTTTTAAACAATATTTTTACATCTACAATTGCTTTACAAGCAGATCCTCAGCCTGTGATGCTGGCATCACACATGTATGCCTGCTCATGCCCTGTCCTATTTCCTGCCTAGCTCCCTGCTGATGATCTGGAAATACAGCAGAAGGTTGCCCAACCTGGACTCCTGCAACCTTGTGAGAGACCTGGAAGGAGCTCTTGGCTCCCAGTCTCTGACCATCCCAGCCATTGCCATTGTAGCTATCTGGGAGTGAACCAGCAGATGGAAGATATTCTCTCACTTTGTATCTCTCTCTCTCTTTATCTGTCTTTCATCCTCTCTCTGTAACTCCAACTTTCAAGTAAAACACATTTCTTAAAACTACTTTTGCTTCTAAGTGTCTTTCCATAAAGTTAGATACTTGCTATTGTTTTATTTAAGAATACTAAAATCATACTTATGAAATAATGGACTCCAACCATTGACTTGTTAACATCTTTTCAATCACTTAAAAGGCATAGTTAGCGATTTCCTTTACATTTTTAGGTAAGAGAAGTTTTTGCCCTTTTGGACTCCATGGACTTATCCTGAAATATTTTTGGAAAGCTAGTTATGGTCATTTTGACTTGATTCACTTGTCTTAGTACACAAGTACTTTAAGAAACGGTGTAATACTTGGTTCTCCATGCAATCGTGTATACAACTGGTCATCTGTGTTATTTTCATTGAGAGCAGTTTTTGTCAACTCCAGAAACAGATTACAATAGAAATGCAATTAAAATAGAAATTTCAAAACTGATCTAAAATTAATAATATTAGAAACTCTGGGGATGAAAACTGAACAGTGATATATTTTGAAATTATTCAGATAAGACCATGGTAGGTATCAAAAGCTGGTGCTTCACAGGACTCCAGAATTTGGAAACGGAGAGGATAGTTGCATGGAGGAATACATTCATTTGTCAAAGGTAAACTGTACACTTATGAGAAAATCACAAAGAAATGTCCCCATAAGACAAAGACAGTAGCCCCAAGAATCAGAAGAAAAAATAATCATTGCTGTACAGTACTCAACAAAGCAAAATTCACAATGCCTGACATATAATCAAAAACCAACAAATTTAAGAAGAAGCTTGCCTACATATATAATCTGAATAATCAGTCATTGTGACATCAGTTACAAAAAAGTAGACAAGGAACTGAGAGTATGGAGTTGTTTGGTTTTTTCACATGAACCCAAAGTTATTGTTATTAGTATAAAAATAGACTGTTATAACAAGACAGCATAAGAATACTAAACTGTATTTGTGATTTATCAGTATATTCAAGCATATTCAGCAGTAAGACTAAATTATTAATTCAAGGTATAATAGCATGAATATAATTATGCAGAGGTAAATAGTTGCAACTAATTAAAAGCACATAGCAAATTACATCATCTATGTACTTTTGTAAAAGGTGAGGTCAGTGTTCTTTCATAACAGGTTAAGTTGTTGTCTGTGATACTGGCATCTGATATAAGCACAATTTAAGAGCTGGCTGCTTCAATTCCAATCCAGGTTGACAATTCTTCTTTATTGTGATTGCTGCAAGAAAATAATCAGTAAGAAATTTGATAATGGGTTTTGAAAGTTTTCAAAGATCACTAAGCCATATGATTATAGCTTAGGAATAATTGTTTTCTATAGAAGCCAATATCAACTTCATATTTACACTGATCACTGTGAAATAGGCAGCAATTTTGTAGTGATGTTTATTTTTCTAACACTATACAAAGTATTTTATTTTGTTATATTTTATTTTCACTTCATTGCTATAGGAGTTGACATAATCACTTTTTAGAAGCCAAAACTAGCATCTAATGAGATTAAGTAAATGTGAAGCTGATATGCTAATTATGAGGTGAGAATTTGACTTCACTGAGTGCTTGGAATTCCTACAACTCCAAGTCTGAAGGGTTTAGTGCCAACTCCTCTGCCTATCTAGTTTCCTGCTAACAGGTTCCTTTTGAAGCTGTGGATGCTGGCTAAAGCACATGGTCCTTTCTGCCCACATGGCAGACTTACATTGAATTCCAGCCTAAGGATCTTGATCAGGCCAAATATTGACTGTTAAGCATATGAGTGCATTAACCACAGAGGGAGATCGTTTTTTGTTTTCTCTCTCCCCCTTTCACTTGATCTTAGCCAAAAGGCCGAGAAGTGATGCCTCTCTCCCTCTCAAAGAAGTCTTCTTTTATTAAATCTTCTCTTCTAATTATGAAAACTAAAGGCTTTCCATGTCTTTAAATGTTTTAAATTTGTGACATCTTTATATTATTTGCCTCTTTTTTCCACTCTCCTGTTTTGTTTTCCTTTCCCATCCCTCTGACTCTGACTATAAGCTAAATGACAAATTTTATTTCTGTGAAATAGGAAAAAGTACTTTGTTTTTAACTACAAGGTATGCCTTGTCTCAGGTGAATGCTTTTTCATTCGTCTGATGTAGTGATTGTATCCTCCTTCCAAGCTTTCGTTTTCACAATATTTACAACCTCAACCTCCCTTATCTCTGTTAGAAATTTACTTGAAACAATATATGAAACATCTTACCTTGAATAATAAATTGTTGATCATAAATATGTCTATCTGATGTTCTAAATTTGATGAATAAATACAGGTACAATATAACCTTACTCTCTTTCATAATGTTATTTATTTAGGTTCACTTTACTTGAAAAGAAGAAAATGAAAGGCGAGAGAAAAAGGGAGTGGGAGACAAGGAGTATTTTCCATCCAATGATTCACTGAACAAATTCTGGCAATGGCCATACCAGAACCAGGCCTAAATAGGACCTTGGAATCTGGTCTCCCACATCAGTGGTGGATACCTAAATACGTGAACCACTGTCTTTTCAGGGTGCTGTTAGCTGAAGCTGTATTGGAAGTTGATCCAAAATTTGAACCAAGCTCCCAGATACAGGATGTGGGGTTCCACAGCAGCAAATTAACTGCAGGGGCCAAATGACTATGCAGCATCATTCTTTATGAAACTTTTTAATGCATTTTTTTTTTTTTTTTTGCAAAAGGGACTCGTACCTGTTAAATTCAATGAGAGGCAATCTTGATTTATCCAGATGGAAAAAATGTAAATCTTTTTGAGAATCTTTAAATTACATGCTTTTGTCTCTGCAAAGCATAAACTTTTTCAACAACTACCTCCGTCAATTCACTGTTTGTCTCCTTGCTTGATATAGAATTCTTTCAAGCCTCTCCTATTCCAGTTTTATATGATTCCAACAGATTTTATATCACTTTATTTTTTGCTACATTAACAATTCCCAAATTCGCGATGAATATTTTCTGACAAAAAATAGATCCTTTATTTATCACTTGATTCTTGATAAATATCACTGAGAAATAAAAACCATATCAGCCCCAAGTGGCTGTAATTGCTTGGCCCATCCAAAGCCAGAAGCCAGGAGAATTTTCCAGATCTCATGTGTGTGCAGGCGTCCAAGGACTTGAAAATCCTCCGCAGCTTTCCTATGCACATCAGTAGGGAACTGGATCAGAAATAGAACAGCTGGTACTCCAACCTGGGATGCTGGTGCTAAAGGAGAAAACTTAGCTTACTAACCACAGCACTGGCTCCATGTATTCTTAACTTTATTCTTTACTGATGTAGTCCATACTTTTCTCCCAATAAGTATCCTACCTTTTGAGTCCAACTGATGTATGTTATATACAGATCTTTTCAGAGGTAGATACAGGAAGGCTAAACATTTATTATATCCCATTGACTGCTTTGGACATTAATAATAAAGTTGATATCCAGTGTTCATGGGAATTAATGTTTTAAATTTATTAGTACACTAGATGAAAATAGATTCCTGTGTATCAACCAGTTTAAATATATTGTTATTATCTGATCTTTTAAAGTTTTGTGGAACTATATAGAATTCATCCTATTTGAAGAGACTTTCTTTTGACAACTTTATGTCTTTTATTGAAGTTCTCAGGGATACAATATATTTTTGAGTTCTTACATGGTCAGCTTTTTAGTCACTCTGATATATAAAATGCTGCTTGGCTAGATATTCAATTTCAGCGCACATTTCCTTTCCTTGGGCATTTTTGAGATATGAGCTCCCTGTCTTATTTCACTGAGCTGTGTTGAAAAGCATATCAATCTAATTTTGTTACTGTGGCAGTTTCTTCAAAGCACATTTTTGCTGTTTTGATTTTTACAGACACAGATAATTTTTAAATTATTAAAATGTTAAAGTATAATATTTTTTCTTCTGTATGTTTTCAGTCTCATTCTTTTAAACCTTCTCCTCATAGATTGTGGAGTGTGTTTTGGGGGTCATTCTGTTATTTCAAGATATTTTTATACTCTGTGGATTTCTTTCTTCTCAGCTTTATGCTCTGAAGATGAGTGATAGGATGTTTGCTTATTCAGCAAGTAATGGGCCAATGGAGTGTGCTATTTGGTTTTCTGGTCTGTTTGCAGACATAAGTGGACTTTGGGGATATTTGATGTTGCAATATTCCAAGGCATGACAGAGTCATAAATTCTAATCAGGTCAAGGAGAGACATAGTAGAAGCGGATAGCGAAGGCATACATGATGAACCCAGGCACTAGAGATACTTGAAAATATCCTTCTAAAATAGAACAAACTAATAAAAGGACATGTACATTCTAAAAACAAGCCTTTGTCCATGTGTTATGTGGTGTACCAGAATATACCATGATTTAAATTTTAGAGAAATTCTGATTTGCTACAGTTTGGTATATAAAAGGTATTGTGAGACAAGATAATTTCTCACATAGAGAAATGTCCTAAGGTTAGTAAAGACAAAATGTGCATAAATTGACTATTTCCCAGGTTTTGTGGTGCACATCTGCCATCCCTTTTGCTGGTTGCACAGACCAGCCAATGGGTTTCCCCTATTATTCCAATATTTTCAAAAGGCTGAAGAAGATGTTTTGTTATAAGCACTGAATGGTCTTCTGATTGTGCCTGTATTTATATTTTCTCTCTTTTCAACTAAAGCAACATTGAGCTTTCAAGTGACCTTAGACCTGTTTAAATGATCATCCAAAATAAATTATTGTTATATCCTTTAATAGATTCCGCATCCCAAAATGCATGTTTGTGCTTTCACATCTATCAACAGAGGCACCATACGAAACAACCTGTATTTTAATGCCTTACTTCTTCATTAAGTTAAGGCTTTTGTACTTACCTTTTTAACTCTGTGTTTTGGTCTCCTTTGAAAATATTTTCGCTTTCAAAATATTTTGTAGCAGTTTGCTATAGCAACAATAGAAAACTAATATTTAGAAATACGGAATTAGTACTGAACTAAACCATCACTGTTAGTGAAGTGCCATTTTTCAATAGATACAAACTTATAAGATAAACAGAGCTAGAGAAAATGAGAGATGTTCCATCCACTGGTTCACTCCCCAGATGCCAACATCAGCCCAAGCTAGGACAGATTGAAGACAGCAGCCAGGAATGTCATCTGTATTTTTCCCACATGTGTGTCAGGAGTCCGAGTTTCAATTCTCATCCTTGGATACATTACTTGAAAGCTGATTCAGAAGCTGACATAGCTGGGAGAGAGAGAGACAGAGATAGAGAGGTTCACTGCCAATATCCTCAACACCCAAGCTGGGTCAAGACAAATTCAAGAGCCAGGAACTAGATCTGGTACTTCGACATGGGTGGCAGGGACCTAAGGTCTAGAGTCATCATCTACTGCCCTCCACCGTGTGTATTATCAGGAAACTGTAATACAAATAGAGGTGAGTCTTGATCTCAGCACCGTTACTATTGGTTGTCATGGTTCATAGCATTGCCATAACCTGCAGCACCACACCTGCCTCTAACATCTAGCATTGAAGTTGAATTTTCTATACCTATCCATCTCTATTATATCAAAACAAGTCATCTGGTCAAAATTATAAAACAGACACAATTAGAACGTCCAAGTTTAATACTTTTGTTAAACTTGAAATTAAAATTTAGTTTTTTCTCAATCACTTATAACTGGATAGTACAATTTATGTTATGAGTTTAAAGTAGAGCACTTGCTTTGCATTTTCAAATGCTGCAAGATGTATTGAGATGGAAATAATCTGCAAGTGTAAATGCTTTTTCTCTCTTATTAGTACAAGTCCAAAACATCGGAAAAGCTATTTTCCTATACCTAATTTCAGAGAGCCAAGTTTTTTTATTGCTAAGAAATTGTTGAATATAATGAATATTTTATTGAAATTAGTAAAAATTTAAATAAGTTAATATTTTAAATCACATAAAGTTTCACTTTAAAAATATATATCAAAATGATACCCAGCTCTGGGTCCTGTTTCCACCACACTGCTAATACACACGCTGGAACGCAGTGGTGCTGGCTCAAGCAGTTGTGTCCCTGCCACCCAGTTGGGAGAGAGATTTTGTTCCCCAAATCCAACTTCCTCTTAGTCCTGTACTGGCCATTATGCGCATTCGGACAGTAAACCAGGAACTGTTAGATGGAAGTTCTCGCTCTGTCCCTGTCACCCATTCTCTTTCAATGTGTGTGTGTGTGTGTGTGTGTGTGTGTGTGTGTATGTGTGTGTGTGTATGTGTGTATGTGTGTGTATGTGTGTGTATGTGTGTGTGTATGTGTGTGTGTGTGTATGTCCTTGACTCTAATTTTCTCAAATAATTTTTTCAGAAAAAAATAGCAAATGTATACTGACTAAATCAAAATTATGTAATATTTTGTTTAATGTCAACTAAATTAAAAGTTGACATCTATGTTATAGATCTCTCTATATATATTTAGTTGTTTAATGTCAACTAAATTAAAACTTGACATCTATGTTATAGATCTCTCTCTCTCTCTATATATATATATATATATAAATCATATAATTACCAAATATTTTACCAAATTTATGATGATTCATTGACCAGGATTACAAACACTGGAATAGTAACACTTTTTTTTAAAGTCTGTCTTTTCTACTTCCTATGTGATCTTTGTCATAAAAACGTTCCTGTTTAAAAAGATATATTTATTTTTATTTGAAATGAACATTTTTACAAAGAGAGAAGGAGAGACAAAGAGGTGTTCCATCTGTTGGCTTACTCCCCAAATGGCCACATCAATCAGAGCTGTTCTGATCCAAAGCCGGGAGCCAGGATCTTCTTCCAGGCCTCCCACATGGTTATACTGTCCCAAGGCTTTGACATATCATCAGTCTCTCAGGCTATAAACAGAGAGCTAGATTCAAAGTGGAGCAGCTGGGACACATACTGGCACTTGTATGGGATGCTATGTCACACGTGGAGGATTAGCCTATGGTACCACCATCCTAGCCCCTATAAAAAAAATTCTGTATTTTTCATGGTGAGAATCATGTGAGATTATGGTTATAAACTCATATAAAGATAAAAATTATATAGTAAACACATATATGTTAGCAAATAATTATTTGTACATTTTAAGATAATCACTTAATGCTTACCTGCATCATATAAGTATATATCCATGAAGTGTGCATTATATAAGTATATATCCGTGAATAAATATCCTATATATTTAGAACAGCAAAATGATGTGATATGAGCAGCCAATTGGGGAAAGATTGTGTTGATTTAGAACTGCTGTGAGGTATCCTTGATTACATGTTCAAATTCTAATTAAAAAGCATTTTGAGTATTTTGTAGGTGTGTAGTTCCCCATCGCCCAGACTTCCTACTATGGAAATTGTAAAAGAACAAATCATGTTAGTATGTGTCAATTCTAGTACATTTTAAATACTCAGATTTTCTGATCATATTTCACTTCACTTTCCTGTTAAGTGTATCTATGTAACAGATACTAGCTTTCAATCACTCTCTTGCAATTTGTCTCTGTTTTTAATTCAAATGCTTCAGTTATGAAATCATATGCCTATTTTATTTTCAGGATTAGCCAAGTCATCTCTAAAAATGACTTCTTACATAAAACTGGTATTAATTCACACCATTCTGACTTCTCAACTGAACTATTTTATTTCCTCCTATTTGAGTAGTTTTTTTTTTCCCCACTGCAGTTTTAGTTCGCTTAAGCCAGGAAATTACCCTGCTGAACGACAAATGTCAAAGATTACATTACCTCAATTAAGTGAGAACAGAGAAACGACATCCATGAGCTCCATCATCCATAGAAGAGTATAGTGGTTGGCTACTGCTTTTGGATCGACAATAATTCTTCCATCCCTCTCTGTATCAAAGCATAGCTTAACGGATATAGCAAGAAAGATATAACACTTTGTGTGTCTAAAATACTTAGGTAGTATTTATTCATGAGAAGGACAGAATTATTGTTGCTCTCTGGTCTTTATCTGGTGAAATCAAATTTATTAACAATATCCCCCTTTACCTCAGATACAAGATGGAAACAATATGGACATAATAGTATACCCACTTCCCTATCCCCCTGAACCTTTTTTTTTTCTTTTTCTTTCTTTAACTGTAATTAACTATGTAAAGATTGTCAACAACAATACAATAAAATAGATTATAAAAAATTTTAAAAAAATTTATTAACAATGGATACTTTTCTAAGTATTTTTCTGCCATTAAAATAAATTTGTTCTTTTTTGAATTTTAGTAATGATTATGATTGATATTTGATAAAGTTTATAAAAATGCACAACTTTGTTCTTTTATTTTCAGCCTTTAAATATGAGTAATCTCAAATAGAACTTTATACCATTTCATCAATTTCACTTTATATTCTCACAGTTAAAACCAGCTCAAACTTGGTATATATTTCCATATCAATTTTGGAGTTCAAAGTAGAAATATTCAGATATTCTGAAAATCTGTGCAATCTTTTTTTATGTTCCTATATATATATTTTTTTTATTTCAAGAATGTTACATAAATGGCATCACACAATGTATAAACTTTTAAGACCGACTTTTGAAAATAGCATAATTATCTTCAAATTAACACAAGTTAATGATTTGTCAATGATTCATTACTTATTTGTACACATTGTTTCATGTTATCAATTTCCCATTGCTTTTTTAGTTAATTCACCAGTTGATGAGCATTTTAGTTGATTCTAGTTCTCACCTGCTACAAATGAAGTTGCTATGGACATTAATGTTTATGCTTCTAAACTAAGCATTATATATCAATCAATTGGAAACAAGGCTGTTTATATCATTTTACACTTTTACATCATTTATAGTAATCAGAGTTTAAATCTCTTCCTGATGGCAGAGGTAAAATTAGGGCAAGCAGTAAGAAGGTGAGATTTTTATATTTTAAAAACAGCATAAAGTTCAACATTCTTCATTAAATGTTAAGGAATCAATCAATGAGCTTCAAATATAAAAATTCATTACTAAAGAGCCAAGAAATAATTTCATTAAGTATAAAATAAGTAAAAATTTAAAATAGATTATTGCTATTAAAAATGGAAGCTGCTTACTGATTTGGAAGACTCAGGAAACTGACAGATTTGGAAAATTATCAACATCATTGAAAGCTTCTCTCCTCTCCAAAATAACGGTCATTACTTTGATAAAAAATATTCAAATTACAGCCAGTGCTGTGATGTAGCAGTTAAAGGCATTGCCTACTGTATTAGCACTCTAAACAACTCAGTCCTTATCTTAACACATTTTACGGAAATAAATTATATTTGGAATTAAACTGGTAAGCACAAATTATGAAAAACAACGGCAAACTAACAATAGAAGAAACAGAGGCAATGCAACCTAAAGGAAACTACATTTAGGCTAGTTACTGGGAATGATCACAAATAATACCCCACAGAGTAAATCTTGTAGATTCTAGTTGCCACATAACTACTTAAAAAGAACCCAACAATTTTGGCTTGTTGTTTATTCATTCTTTAGCATAACAATTTTGCCAGAATATATAATGTAATTTTGGTAATTTTCATTTAAATACATAAAACAAGGTCCAGATGGGAAATCAATGACAGTAGATGGGCTATTCTTTTAAATAAAACTTGTGGTTTCTGGTTCACTTAATGATGAATGTAGTTTTCTTAAGAAATACTTATGAGTTACAGGTGGAGGTGCGGGGGGGGAGGTATAGCAGACAGACTGAAGGAAAGAGGGGGAGGGAGAGAAGTCTTCTGTCTGCTGGCTCATTCCTCAGATGGGCACAACTGTTGGCACTGCACCAGGCTGAAGCCAGGAGCCAGGACCTTTGGCACGTCATCTCAGTCTTGCACATATGTGGCAGTGGCCCAAGTAGTGGGTCATCTTTCTCTGTTTTTCCCAAGCTGTTAGCCAGGAACTGCATCTGAAGTTTGAGCCCCCAGGACACAAATAATATCCATATGATAATCTGATCTTGCAGGCTGTGGCTTTATGTCCTATGCCACAATGCTGGCCCCTGGACATACATTTTTGACTCAAAGAGCCTATAAGATGATTCCTCTGAAGAAACAGTATGGTAGTTAAACAATGTGTTTACTTTCCCACAAAATCAGGAATTTCCTGTACAGTGAGGACCATGTCTAACCCTTGTCAATTCTGCTTTTCATGTTCCAGCTTCAATTGTGAAAGTGTCTATGATACCATGCACATTTCAGAGAAACAAACCTCTCACTTTAACCTGAAAAAATAAATACATTGAATTTTCCCCTTAGCAGAAGCTCCATGGTTCATAGACAACTAATATTGGGAAAAATAGCTGATAGAGGAAGTTTGGGGACAGATAAGGCATATCAATGTATCCTGCACCTGTCAGAAGAACACAGAGAGCCTGCCTGGGGAGACTCAGGCTAAGCCAGAATATTTTTAGTTTAACTTCGTTTAATTTAGTTTAGTTTAGTTTTGTTAGTTAGTTTTGTTTTGTTTTAATTAGGAAAGATATTAAATCTTCTTGAGATATAAATAAAATAAGCTGAGACCTTTCCATTTTCTTTAAATTATAGATTATGAAGTGAATTCTATATAACTCAATCTCTATCTTAATAAATTTTATGGAAGGCCTGGTACAATAGCACTGTGATTAAATCCTCACCTTGCATGCACCAAGATCACATGTGGGCTTGAGTTCCTGTCCCAAGCTGCTCCACTCCCCATTCAGCTCCCTGCTTGTGGCCTCCAGGGAAAGCAGTAGAGCATGACCCAGGGCCTTGGGACCCTGCACCTGCATGGGAGAACCAGAAAGAAACTCCTGGCTCCTGGCTTTGGATCAGCTCAGCTCCAGCCATTGTGGTGACTTGGGGAGTGAAACAGTTGATAGAGGGTATTTCTGTTTCTCCTTCTCCCTATAAACCTGCCTTTTCTATATTAATTAACTAATTAATTAATCAATCAATCTTTTGAAAAATCAACTTTTATGGAAAGAGTTTGCATTTGGGAGTAAATTAACATGGATAAATTGCAAAACATAAAAAAACTAACTGAAAGAAATAGAAATCATATGAATTATTGCAAATGAGAATAAATACTAGGAATATATTAGAAAAATAAGCATATCATTTTTGTAACTATGAATGTCTTAATATTTTAATAATGTACAGAACACTGAATTTCTCCTTTAAAAGATAATTTTATTTTTCAGTTTTGCTGGCATAGACATGTCGGCATAGTCATTCTGATTTGCATACTGCTAAATTTAGGTTGATATTATAATTTAAGTTGATCACAGGTTGAAGATTAATATAAATATGGATTAATTTTTTTCCCTTACTATAGTTAAAGCTATATTAAGATATTTTAATTGAATTACATTGATTCATTGCTTCCAATATTTCTTTTGCATTCTGTTAGCAAATAGTATTTTGAAATTGAGTTCATTTAATTAGGGATTTATTTAAAAAATAACATTTTCTATTTAAAAAAACCAAATATCTTTTACAGAAATACTTTAAGAAATTTATAATTATAATAGATGGAACAAAACTCATTAAAATGTTTCTGATAGAATAATTTGGCTAATATTTTTCTAGGACCTTGAATTTCAATAGCAATTTTTTCTTTGACAGCAGTTACTTAATAGTGCAATGGAGTAAAAATTTTCTTGGAGTTTCAAAAAAGACTGGAACTGTTAAAATCTCATAAAACAGCAAATTTTCACAAGTTAGGGAAATGAAGCCTGTAGCAGCACCCTCTTTTAGATGACACTTGGATTTTTATGTAATCACTTTGTTTTTTAGTGTTTTAATGGTTAGTAAGGGAGGCAGTCAATGGTAAGGTGACAAATTAAATAGTGGAAACTTTGGAAACTGGATAGCAAGTCCTCACAGGTCCCACTCCATATGTTCAAAAATGAGAATGAGGCAATGTGTTTATAACATTACTTTGAAATATAGTATTTTATATTTTCAGAATGCAACTCTATCTAAACTATACAACACCCCTGTGAGGCACGTAAGTAGTATTATTGTCTCTTTGCAGAGGATAAAGATGTTCCACAGATGTTAACTGTCTTGCCTGCAACCATAACTCATTACAGCTGTCAAGCAAGGATTGGGCCATGAAAACATCTGATTCTCAGGAGTGTGTTCAAATTCAAGGAGCAATCGAAGAGACTAGCCGAGCAACTGTAATAGTCTCCTTTTTGTGTTCATATTTAAAGACAGGTTTCTAAAGGGTTTTTCTATTAAGCAACAACATAGGGAAGTAAAGCAAAATAGTAAGACTGGAAAAATAGCTTGAAAACATATAGCATATCCCCAAAACAATTTAATAACAAAATGCATCAAGATCTAACATGCTATAAAATATTTTGCTCATCATTATCTGTCACTACTTAATAAAAATGCTTAACATGTGCTGACATAAAACAATTGATTTATTTTCTGTTAGGGATTCTGTGTCAGAAATTTTAAATCAACTAGACTGAGCAGATCTGAGTCAGAATCTCACGTGCAATTGCAGTCACGTATTTGCTGAAGCTGGGAACTATGAGCACTAAACAGGCATTTCTCACATTTCATTGGGTCACAAAACAAGTTCCTGAGGTCCTTCCTGGTGGAGTGCTTATCATTGTGCCCTCAGCACAGTCACAATGCTTACATTTTGGTTCGGACTCCAAAGAGAATGTGCAACAATTTAAACACAACGTGCCTTGCCTTTTTCTAGTCTGTCATTAGACATCATGCATTATTCCTTTTCTGCCTTCTTACAAATGAGTCACATCCTGCTCCATTTAACAGAAACTGCACATCAAAAGAGAGCAATGCCAAGGTTTTGTTAATAAAATATTTTATAGATTGGAAGATGTACTGCAGTCATATTTGCATAATAAATACATTACAGCATATCACAAAAACAGCAAGGTTTTGTAAATTACTAAAGAAATGATTGTGGTGGGTCTGGCATTGTGGTGCAGTAGGCTAAGCTGCCATTGGCAGTGCTGCCATCCTGTATGGGCTGCTCCGCTTCAAGTCCAGCTCACTGCTGTTGCCCCTGAGTCAAAAAATTGAAGACAGTCTACATTCCTGATTCCCTACCACCTGTGTGGGAGGATCAGCCTTCAGCCTAACCCAGTCCCGAATGTTTAGGTATTTGGAACATCGCTCTGTCTGCCTAACTCTCTCCATTACACTGGATTTCAAACAAAATAAGTGCATGCTTTGGAAAAGAAATCCTTGGGAAAGATATTTCATGAGTAAAATACATATAATTCATTGGCAACGGCAAGTATGTATTAAAGGCGTTGGCTCCGAGGAAACTGACAAGAAGTGGATGTAATTTGTCCTGTAATGACTGGGATACTAGATTTTTTTGTGAAGGTATTGGCTCAAAGGGGTTGTGATGTGGGATTGGATTTTTTTAGAAATGGAGTATTAGTTCAGACTTGGTATGGATGAAACATGTTAGCTACTAAAACATATGTGTGATGCAGAAAGTGAAAACAAAGGCTAAGATAACTGCTTTTCTTTTTTTATTAATTATTTTGCATTATGTGACAGTTTCATAGGCTCTGGGAATTCCCACACCCCTCCCCATGCCTCTCCCCCCTGGTGGATTCCTCCACCTTGATGCAGTATTACAGTTCAAATTCAATCAAGATTCTTTCCTTGCAAACATATACCAAGCATAGAGTCCAGCTACTTATTGTCCAGATGGGTTGAACAGTTTCTTGGGGAGACCATTTCTGGTCTGAAGTTAGAGCTGGTAGAATATCATCCCAGTCAATTAAGAGTCCCAATATAACATCAACAAAGATAACTGCTTTTCCTAATAGAAGTGGAAGACCACATATGTATGAAAGAGTTTCTTGATACTGGAATTCCTTGGTTTCCACAACTTTATCATGACTGAAAAACACTGAAAACACTGCTTCTCCTCTCCTAAAAATGACCAGTTATTAGAAGATAGCTAAGCACTGCCTCACAATTAGTGAGCTCAAATAAAGTACTAGTTACTATTTCCTAAAGCATTACCTGAATCACATCGATACTGTTACTGCTCAGAAAACCTGATCCCTCCATCGCAATGGAGCTGTTTACATGATTTCTGCCTGGGGTTCTCCCCACATTGACACTAGAACAGTGTGTTTTCCAGTTCATTCCAGCTTTTATGAAAATAAAAACAAAAACTCTCTTGCTCTTCACTTTATATACAGAAATTTTCAGACATCTGACATAAAATAGTGTGTCCTTTCACCAAAGAGTTAAAATAATGCTTTAAAACAACACGGGGGATTATAAAAAATCTATATACCTTTTCCTTCCTGAAATTAAAAAAAAAAGCAGCACACGGTCATGCTTGACTATCTGAGCTCAAGTTGCACATAAAACCGCAAAGGCCTACTCCACAGGGTGAAATGATCTGTGATAAATGTGATTTAGTGAGGAGCTCACCTGATGTTGGTTAAAATAGGAATGTCCAATGTTATAATATCCTTAGCTTTACAGTGGAGTTTATATGAATACTATATGGCTTAAATAACCTTTTGGTTTTTCAAGTCATAAAAACACCCTCTGTCCCTGCAAATATAAATTATACAAATTTACTGTGATTCTGTGGGACAACAATCTTTTCAGGTCACTCCACTCATAATTACAACTAATTAAAACGTGACAAAGGAAGGATAGAAATTTATCACTGCTCATTAAACCTGTAAAGACTGTGTTAATTAGATGTCAGGCTCTGTAACTCTCATAAATGTTTGCTGCCAGTCTAATTTTAGAGAAAAATGAAAGTGAACTTCAGATTCTTCTAGCTAAGAATCTGAAACCATTTAAAAATATGTCGTTTTAGCGAGACAAGTAGTGGATAGTTTCTTATTGGAAGTAAGGATCAACAATGATTTGCCTAAGCAGAAGAAAAGGTGAGCATGTTTGTTGACTTCTAACTGCTCTCCGTTAGCAGTGGGCCTCAAGTCAGGGCCAAACATAACCATCATGCATTGAGTTGTAAGAGTGTGTGCATTTTAAATATTTTGCCTTTTCTTAAATAAAAATGTTTGTAAGGCTACTTTATTTAGGGAATTAAGTGTAATTTAAATTATAGGAAAATGCTTTAGCATTATATAGAATACATTTATGTACAATTAACTCAAACTTTCACAAAAAGCATGTGTAGTATAACTAATTGGGAATTATGTGAGTAAAGCAGAGAAAACTTGCAGTAGAATCACAACTGGTTATGAATACCAAGACTAGTTATTGTACATTATGCAAGATATAAGACTGCATTTTTCTTTACCATGTATAATCCAAGACTAGGTAAAATAAGTTATGAATCTTAATTTTGTTGATTAGTCATGGTGGCCACTGACTTATTTGTTTCTGATTGGTCTCACATCGTATTGTAATTCCTTGGCCTTTTATCTTATTTTTTGTCATCTTATTTCTTAAAAAATGTAAATACTCATTGTTGATACTATACAAATAGAAATATAAATAGTGTGCCATTTGCATGACTATTTTATTAAATTTACATTTTAAAAAAGCAGAATTTTCACGCAGTGCATATAGCAACTCTCCTACAAGCAAAATGTGTTCCACGAGGTGTACGGTTACCTGGATATGTAAGTCTTAGATTACACACCTGCAGAATATTCCATAACACATTATGGCTTTTACAATTGCACTTCATAACCAGACTTTTATTTGGCACCTTTTTTCAACAATTTGGAAAGATTGTAGTATTAAGGGCCAGCACTTAGCATAGTACGTTAACATCTGCAGTACCTGCATCCCATATGGGCACCAGTTTGAGCCCCTTATGCTCTACTTCCTTTCTAGCTCCATGTGAATGTGTTTGGGAAAGCAGCTAATACAGCCCAAGGCTGTGGGCCCCTGTACTCATGTGGTACACCAGAGGAAGCTCTTGGCTCCTGGCTTCAGATTAGCTCAGCTCCAGCCATTCTTACCAATTGAGGGGTGAACCAGGTGATGGAAGATCTGCTCCCTGTTTCTCCTGCTGTCTGTGAATCTGCCTTTCCAAATTAAAAAAAAAGTAAAACTTTTTTTAAAAAAGAAAGTGCAAAAGACAAGGGAAAAAACATTTTGTGGACATTTTTTAATCTTAAAATTTTCTCATCTATTTTTCTAACTTAAAAAGTGCCTAATTTTCCAAACAATAGCTTTAGTTCAATTGCTTTTTCTCACATAATAATTATCTTTCACAGCATGCCTTGGTTATATCATATGATGTAAGAATAAATTAATCTTCTTATAATATCTGTTGTCCTTTGTAATGGCATTAAAAATAAAAAAAAACAAGCAAGGAACAAAAGAGGTGTAAATTGACAGCCTGCCTGGAATTCTTTTAAGTTGGGAAATCTCAGCTTAATGTAACTGCTGCCTACTACCTAAATTTCCCTTTAATTCACAAGCATAACTATGTCTTTTTTGTTATGTCTTCATTTTATTTGTAAGCCCCCCTTCTAATTTTGGTTTTATGTGCCATCTTTCCATCTCATTCTTTTTATAAACTTTATCAGTGACATTCTTTTAACATATTCAGGGGCTTTGGAATAATCACCACCTTCATATTACTTTTTGTGTCAGTATTATTAATTGCAGGCAAAAAAAACTCATTTGTTATTAAGGTGCTCTTATTTTAGCTAAACATCACTACCTGCTCCACATGATTCAGTGCCGTATATAGCAATTACTTTAGATTGGTTTTTTATTCCCTTATTATCCTTACCTAGACTTTTATCTACCAAATTTATCTAAATATTTATCTCCCTTCTTTTCATAAGGACTTATAGCCTGAGCAACAAGTGGTGACTCAAATAATTGGCTTCTGGTACCAACATGGAAGACCTGACTGAGTGCCTGATTGAGTTGTGGCTTCTGCATATGCCAGCGGCAATTATTAGGGCATTTGGTGAGTGAGCCGGAGCTTGTGAACTCTCTCACAATGTCTGTCTCTTTCTCCCGCACAGGATGCCTGTGCATAACTGGTGACTTAGTGGGTTGCACCACATTTTCGGCTTCTACAGCTCCTATTTCTTCTGTTCCTCATTCTCCTGTAACAGCCTCCACTAGAAATATTTATTTAATCATTTTTTCCAATAATGGAAATGTACACTGAATCTAGCTTTAGAAACATAAAGTTACAATTTGCACAGTTTATCATGGACAGACACTCCATTTATCTTGAATAAATACTTGAAAGCCTACTTACTGATTCATTATACAATCTGTATTACTCCTATACAACTTTTAACTTGCCTTAGCCTAATGACTAAGTTTGAACAGTGTCTTAGCTGATTAAGGGTAATTTTCATATACCTTTTAAAAATATTCACTGAAGGTTTCTAATTTGATAATTTTTAAAAACATTGATTTGTGTGTTTAAATCAGGAAGTAGACATATGTATATGTAGAGATAAAGCAAGAAACTCTTACATATAATTTAGTAAGGCATATTCCCCAATTTATGTAACATCAAAAGTCTGTCAAAAAGTGTATACTTGTAAAGAGTAGGAACTCAAAAAATTACAACTCAGTATTTGAAGAGTTTCTTCTATTTTGTTATTTGAAAGCATAGCTTATATTATTTGTTTCCTTCACAGACAAAATAAGGGCTTTAAGGGATGGCACTCCAGTGATTTATAGAAAATTCGGACCAATAGCAAATAGATATGTCAGTATTATGTTTGCAAAGAAATTAGTCCTGTCAATACTATGAATAAAGCAGGAAGAGAACATCCTTAAGATGTAATTCAGCAAAGGGACAACCTTCTTGGCCAGAAAGTCTAGTTAGACAAGTGTGGAATCCTGAATTACAGAAACAGTTTTTGCTTCAAGACCTGAAGTTTGCTGCAAGTTGTTTAACAACAACACAACAATTTAATAACTGGCTCAGATATTAAAAATTTTGGGCCTGCTTGCATGGCGGGTGCCAGGTCCATGAGCTTCTGGGGTGGGGATTCTGGTGAGGTCCAAGTAGTCTGACCTGGATCCTTGGACCTGCTTACAAAACCTTGTCCTCCTCAGTGAAAAAGATGGCTCAGTGGACAGCAGGCCCTGATGTACGTGGAGGATATGGCAGCCTATTGGGGCCCATGGAGGACCTCCGGTACCATAGCAGAGGAAAGAGAGCAGAACCAATTGGACAACTACCCTAGCCAAACAATGGCAGCAAAAATCTGGTTTAATGGAGACTGGAAGTTTGACTATGTCAGCCAATGGACATTGGAAGAAATTGTGCATCCTTGGATAAGCGAGATCAAGAGCATGTCAGAACTATCAAAACCACCTGGGCAGAACCCTCAGAGTGTGCACCATATTGGGCAGGACCCTGGGTAGAGATTGGGTGGCTGTTCCCTATCCCTGGGTACTGGGAAGGTTGGGAGGCTGGGTATGGCTCCTCCCCTAATCTCTTCCCTTGCTCCAGAAAAAGGAAGAAGCAATAGAGAATTTGGAAACAATGATTACACGCACTTTTCCCTAGCCCTTGATCCTTTCTGCTCTGATTATTTTTGTAAATATCAAAAATAAAATTTTTTTAAAAATTCCAAGCAAATATGAACTGGTGAATGTCAAAGTTTAATATACTGTATAGTTTCTGTGAAAGACCTGAATAGATAGCAAAAATGATAACATTGTTAATTAAACAAAAAGTATATTGACACCAATTAAGTCTAATCTTTATTAAATACATTTTTGGGGGCTTGAATTCTACAGAGTGCTGATATTTGTATGATGCTTATACTCAAAACATTCCATGCTATGTGGAAATGACTATAAAGAAATCACAAGGTCCGTGTTCTCTGTTAGGCACTTGCTTTATGGCCCAGGTATAGAGCTTTCCACTTCAAATCTAATTTGTGTTTTCAACAAGAAAATGAAATTTTTCATTATTTTTAGCATTACTCTGAAGAGTCAGATCTTATCATACCAGACACATGACTAGGCAGCCTCATTTATCTTAATTAAGGCTCATTCTAATCAAGATGCTGTCATCAGACAATATTTCTTGAAAAACAATTCTTACTCCCATCATTCTAACATCAGCCACACGTGCAGCACAAATAGGGTGACATTTTAAATTTATAGCTCCAAGTCAAAACAAATTGTCACACCTTCTCATAAAGTGAACGCTCATGGAAATAAATCTTTGTAGTCACTTTAAATATTTGTACTTTTATATTGGGTCATTTTTTCAGAATCTGCACAAGTAAAAACATACACATTCACATGTATATATACATATGATAGCATTATAATCAATTGTCTGGAAACATGGGTAATATTATCGTAGCATTTTCCTATTAAACAAAATAAACTTTGGAAAAAAAAATAATATTTGAATGATCTGTTTGTGATCAATAAAATTAATCAAAATCTAGTTGCACATTGAGTTTACATTGTACCATTATTCTAGCCCCTTACTGTTCTGATATTAATAGGAATAAACATTAAACCTTTTGCCAAGATCTATTGAGGGTGCTTTCCCACTTGGACTTACAGCAAACTTCAAAACATGTGATTTGTATTTGTGATACAAACAAGCATCTATGAGAGGGGGTTTTTTTTGTTTGTTTGTTTGTTTTGACATTTCAGCTTGCTCTTCTGGGCCTCTGTCATCATGATGAACCTACATGCTGGACAAACCCAGTGATCCTGAGAAAACGATCAGCGAAATGTGGATCCAAGCCATAGTCCCCTCCAAGTGATCAACTACAGAGACCTTTACCCAGCATAACCTGCACTGACAAGTCACACTCTACCTGCAGGCTAGACAGTGTCTTATTCCCATATGCCACTGAAAGTCTGTGGTTCTTGCTTGTTTATCTGACAATATTATAAGAGCTAAGTTATTACTTTCACAGTTCTTTTAAACACACAAAAACTTAGAGAAAAAATTAAGACACATTATTAAGTTTTAGCAACTGAAAATACTTAAATATGTTAAACCGCTTCAAATATATTAGGAATAGTCTTCCCGGGAGCCGATGCAGTTAATTCAATGCCTGTAGTGCCAGTATCCTATATGGCAGTGGTTCGAGCCTTGGCTGCTTCACTTTAGAATCTGCCCCCTGCTAACATCCTTGGAAGATAATGGATGAAATAGTTCCCAGCTCCTAGCTTCAAACAGGTCAAGCTTTGGCCATTGCGGTCATTTGAGTAGTGAGCCAACTGATGGAAGCACACACTCTCTCCCTCTCTCTCTCTCTCCATCTTTTACTCTGTAAATCTGAATTCTAAGTAAAATAATAATGTAAATAGTTCAAAATAAGTGCAGAGTTTCTAATCGGGTGTTAGCGTCAGAAACCATGAGAAATATCTATATAATATGACTCAATGTGACAGGCTAAAATTCTCAAGTGTTAAATGAGAAGAAATACAGTTTGAAGTGTAAATTACTAAATTTGCCTTTGAAAAGTATGTTTTTTACTTAATAAACATATGCATGCTTACAAATTTCAGCAAATCCATTGATTGATACATACCTCAAAATATCTCTAAGTATTTACAACAAAATACACATTAAATCACACGCTTTTTAGAAAGAGCTATTTATTTGTAATAAACAGTCATACAAGAGAGATTTCCCAGCTGCTACTTAACTTCCCAAGAGGCTTCAATAGCCCAGGTTGAGCCAGTTTGAAGCCAAGAGCCAGGATCTCCATCTTGGTGTCCCGCATGATTTGCAGAGCCCAAGAACTTAGAGCATCTCCCCCTGCATTCCAGATGAGATAACAAGGAAATAGAGCAGAGGATAAACAGCAGTGAATGACTCAGTCCAGCAAGTCACTATGGGATAAAGATGTCAGACAGGGTGCTTGAAGTTTCTGTATTACAACACCAGCCCCACATTAGTCAATCAAACTTTGAAAATAATTCATTGCATTTTCATATTAAAAATTAAACAAAGAATGTTGAATGAGCGATTACTGAGAAGTTTATTCTGGCCACAATCAAACCAGATGCTGGCAATCAGGACATTGAGGGAACAATCCAAAAACATTTCAGATCGCCCTGGTTACCCTATTATCACATCCACAGAATGCCAGCACTCCAACGAAAAATAGCTGTAAGGAACGCCTCTCCTCACCACCCTTTCCCAAGGCTGCTGCAAATTTCTGTATCCTACACACCAATGCAGGGGTCCTTAGAACGCTTAAGTACTCAGAAAGATCTGAATGCAATTTGGGCTACCACTCCAGAAAGAATAGTTCTTCAACCTTGTCGATAATCTGATGTTGTCAATTCTATAGGTGCATAGAGGTCAATGGCTGTGGCTACAGGGCCATCCCCACCTCACCTCCAGAGAATCATGTAGAAAGCCTCAGAGATCAGCCTGTACACCAACCAATGGATGTCTCAGATGCCTTGGAACCCTAGAACCATGGAGACACACAAGAACAAACCAAGCACAGGAGAGCTGCAGGCACACAACTCCAAACCTGTGGATTACTGTAAAGGTAGGATTTTTGCTTGTTATTTTGTTTTATTTTATTTAGCAAGATGGATGCTGGGGAAGCACAATGGCATAGAAAGTTAAGCCACTGCTTGCCTCACCAGCATCCCATGTAAGCTCATGTTTGAGCAATTATGGTACAATTCTGTGTAGTTTAGGATTCCCCCACCCAGCTCCCACCCTCCGATTAATTTTCCCCATATCGTCATAATACCATAGTCCTTCATAAAGAGTTATAATCCTATCAGTCCGTTATTTAAGTGTGACCCGACATTGCTGGTATAAACAATGTCAGACAGTCCAGCTCCCTGCTAGTGTGCCAGGAAAAGAAGTAGAGGGCAGGGGTTGGCATGGTGGCATAGGTTAATCCTCAGCCTTTTAGCACTGTCATTCCATCTGGAATATCAGTTCATGTCCTGGCTGCCCTACTTCCAATGCAGCTCTCTACTTTTGGTCTGGGAAGGCAGCAAAGGAAGGCCCAAGTGCTTGGGCCCCTGTGCCCATGTTGGGGACTGGGAGGAAGCGCCTGGTTCCCAGGGAAGACTGGATCAGCTCTGACCATTGTGGTCATTTGGGTAGTGAAGAAGGAGATTGAAAAGATTTGTCTCTTCTCTCCCTGTAAAATTTGCCTTTCAAATAAAGATAAATATTTTAAAAGAGAGAGGTAGAAAATGTTCCAAGTGCTTGAGTTGCTGTACCCACATGGTATACCCAAATGGAATTTCAAGCTCCGGACTCAGCATGATCCACTGACCCAACCCTGGTCACTATAACCATTTGGGGAGTGAATAAGTTGGAAGATTTCTCTCCCTACAACAATGTAACAAATACATTAAAATCTTGTAAAAATCAATAAAAATGAAAATATTCATTTTATTAATTATTATTATTATTAATTCATTTTGCTTATTTAGAATGTGAAGACGGGGAGAGGTACTGAGAAAAAGAGGTCATGCATTCTTTGGCACATTCTGCAAGAAGTTGCAATGACTGTGGTTGGGTCAAGATAAAGCCAGGTGCCTGGAACTCCATTTGGATCTCCCATGCGTGTGACAGACCAAATACCTGGGCCTTGCTCTGCTGTTTTTCCCAACGCATTAACAGGGAGCTAGAGCAGAAATGGAACAAACAGAACTTGATATGCATTCACATGCAATGTCAGAGTCACAGCCGATAGCTTAATAATCTGAGCCACAACTAGGATCTCAAATTCTTTATTTTTGGTTCTTCCTATTTGGCTAATGGAAAAACTATGTATTTCCGATTTTATGTAGGTTTCAGGGGCTGGACTGCCAACTCATTCAAGAGACTCTTTCCCAAGTGTGAGCATTTTCTCTCCACAGTGAGCTCTGGCATTTGAGAAAACAATAATAAGGGAATTCCTGAACAGCTCTGCACATCTTTCTCATGTTTATGTTAT
The DNA here is from genome assembly GCF_030435755.1 of Ochotona princeps. Classification (NCBI taxonomy): domain Eukaryota; kingdom Metazoa; phylum Chordata; class Mammalia; order Lagomorpha; family Ochotonidae; genus Ochotona; species Ochotona princeps. Next base: position 34,093,447 of record NC_080842.1, read on the forward strand.
TTCTTTTTCTTCTTCGAATGTCTGGCTTGTGCAGCCTAGCTTCATTGCTTTTACAAAATTTTATATTCAGTAGCCTCAACTGAGGAGTCTTCTGGGTTCTGTCTGTTTCACCCTCCTTGTGTAATGTCCTATAGTATTTTTCTAGGCAAGAAAATGGGATGGACAATCATAGCTCTCAACTCATATTTAAGTGATAACTTTTTAAGTGGTAACTGTCAGGTATTTCCTACCATCCAAATTTGTTGACTCATAGACTTCATGCTGTATTTTAACTTTTAAAAGAAGAAGGACAAATTAACTCCTAATGAATCCATGCTGTATGGAAACAAAAGCCTTATCTCTCTTTATTCATGGTTGCTATTACAACAATTATTTATAAACAGACATAGAACAACAGCATATTTCACTAACTCTAAGAAGACACTGATTTTATATGCAATCATTTCAAATGTCACAAAGGAAGAAAAATATTTCTAATTATATTTTTACATGCCCTTAAAATATATGGAGATCAAACATGTTGAAGATAGAAAAATGGGCATAAGGTTAATGAAGCATTATCTCATTTACATTAAATAAATATAAGATTAGGATTCATCATGTAATTTTAACTAGCTCCATCTTTGGTTTTTATAAATTGCATATCAGCATCTAATCTTTTATAATAATTCTGATAAATAAGCTTTTGACATGGTTGAGTCAGAGCCTCATGGAAATGGAAAATTATAAAAAAATAAGAACTTCTGCTTCTGAAATTCATTGGTCCTTCAAAGACAACAATGACAAACAGAATGAGATTCTCTATAAATTTCTTATATAGTTAGAGACTTCAAATGGCACTGTGGTGTTTACATAATAGAATTGTATTCAAAGGAAATATGAAAAGGGAATAAAGATTATAGTGAAACATAAGTTTTGAAGTCTTTGGATCAAATGCTTATCATATTAATATTATGAAATTGAATGTTCACATTATTGTATTCCTAGCGCAATAATCCCTCACATAAGTGACATTATCTCAATCTGAAAGTTAAATTTGAAATAAGAAAGTAAGTCCACCAGATTCTCAATAAAGTAAACTAATTATCACAGTTCTCTAAATCCTGTCTACCAATGGGCATATTGGCAGTCTAGAACAAGGGATTGTTTTGCACCTCCAAGTATATATAAAAGAAAAACAATGACTGAAGCCAACTATAGATATTTTTAAAAAGTGAACAGGCCGAAGAATAATCTGGCATGAATTAAATAGAATGACTTTGCTTGTTGTGATAGGTACCAACAACTACTACAATAGCAAGGGTAATCAGGCACAGCTCCAAATAAAACAAAATCAAGGAATTTTTTATGGCCAATAGGGAAAGTCATAGTGGGCCAACAGATGAAAAATTACTGTTCGTATCAGATATTATTAGGATTACATTTTTTTATAACAAGTGAGATGAAATGGAAGAAGTCACTTTAGTTGAACTTACCAGATCTCTTGCAAAAGTCAGGTGACACAAAAATGGGCATCGAGTCACAATGTCAACCACATCTTGAAAGAAGGTGTCAGAAGAGCCTAATTAAAATGTGGTCAAGTTTATGGTCAGCTCCTCTTCCATTTGAGCAAAGGGTTATTTTTTTTTCTTTTGAACAATGCTTTTCTTTCTCACTCACCCTTTTTGAAAAGGACCAGTTAAATCACATGCTCAGAACTTGTAGCACAAGGTATTTTCTAGACAGAGTGCACACCGCCAGGTGTATAAATTATTTATATGACAAAAAGCAAAACAAAACCCAGTGACTAAGATATATTATCAACGTGGAGTCCATGTGCACAGGGCTTCTGTTTCTAGCCGACAGGAATTGTAAATATGGACTTGAGACTTCTTGAGATCCTGCAGTGGGGTCAGCATGGCCATTAGATTATCTGCTGTGAAAGTGTCACAGTCATGGCTAGTTATCAAAAAGGAGCACCAAAATGTTTAGTTGCACCTTATAGTGCATCTTTAAATGACTCCAGTAAGGAGTTGGGCAGTCAGATTTCAGTTCTGAGGGTGTTAAAACAGAGCTAAAAGAGAAAAACTGGGAGCTCATTTGGAGGATGATAGCCAGTTATTGGAGGAAGCTAAATGAAGGAATTGATGACTGACAAATATGCAATGACAGAATGGTCCAGTCAAGTTTATTTGTAGATAACAAAATACAAACAAAAAAAATCAGTCAAATACAATGAACAGGATAAAATCTAGTAACCAATAAAGCCACAATGACATTTCTCTCAATGGTTACTACACTTGGTATTTATCCAATAACGGTGAGCTCATTAAATTTGGACTAACACTTGGGTTGCAACAAGACCTGTCACTGAACATCGAGGCATTTTCAGTCCGCTTTACTGGAATTTTTCAGGACTGTCCAAGCCTTTAAGGCTGAGAAGCCTATGAAGAACTAACTTGTCATCTACCTTGAATTTCTCTAGATTTGGGTTAGCTCTTTATTTTTCAAAATATCTTGAATGGCCTGAGATATTGGCATCTATCAAGAACTGATTTTCTCTGCTATATATGTAAGTAACTATCATGCATAGAAATAACAATATTCAATTAGAATTTTAAGATATATGAAGATTAAATAGGGAGAAGAGATTCAATTCACTTTCTAGACTCTAACAAAAAATACACCGCTTGACCACACATCAAATATCTTTTTCCATAGTCCTGTCACAATTGCTATATTCACTTAATTTTTGCATGTATGTTTCCTTTCTTATTCTTGAATAATCAACTATTTAACTTTAGCACTGCTTTTCTCTCTTTTAACAAAATATATTCTTCATACCTTGTATGTTTTTCCTAATCAAAAGCACATCCTACTTTCAAATTCTGTATATTAATTCATTTCCCTTACTATGGTTCATAGGTTTGTTTCAAGTATTGATTAGCATTTTCAGCCCTTAGTAGTACTTCTTTTACAACCAAAACTATAAAGTAGAATTTTGTGAAGTTTCTATTGCAAATCAACACCTGTAACAATACAGCAAGTTTTATACAAATTTAATAGCATATTTTTCTTGGTATATACTTTATTATTTTAATTTTTTCAACATGTCAAAAATAAAATATTTAATGGAAGACATAAAATATGGATATAAAAGCACATAAGCTAAGAACTTATAGTTAATTACAATTTCAACAAGTTATTTTGCTTAGATATGACATCAAAATTACTTCAAGGAAGAAGTTATTCATCACTTCAATTATTTCCCTGTTACTGCTTTTTTAAAACCCACATGTGCTGGTTGTGTTAATATCACAAAAGCAAAAACAAAATCTGAAAATTTAATATTTAATGGTCTTTAGTGATGTCTTTACAGTGATGAACAAAAATCCTGGGAGGAATAACCTCACTGCTGTTCCATTCAGAGTTGAGCCTCAGAACTAAAAAGGTGTAGGGATCTGACTCCATCTCTTGTGAGTTCTAGTTCAGTTTCCACAGGACAGTCAGAATCTTTAGAGTATAACTGTATCTTTGCCTGGAAATATTGGACTCTCATCAAGAACACTGGCTGAGAAGCCAGACTCACAAGCGGATCCCCAACTCATCAGTCATGGCTCACAGGTCCGTGTGGAGTCAGGGTGGAAAGGTCCAGGAGGCCAGTGGTGAATGTGATGCCCTCAGACTTCCAGCACTAGAAATGTCGAAAGAAAGCCAGAACTGGAGAGTAGTTAAAGCAGCAAAGCTACCACTTAGAACCATTTCTACTGGGGATTTGGGCTAAGATAAGAATTGGGATTTTTTTCGTTTATTATAATAAGATGCTTTTACTACTCTATTTTCTGTTCATGTCTGCTTTCTTTGTCATAAAATATGATTTGTTGTATCCTCCACTGTCATTAGAAATGCTGAAAAAGAAGTATCACTGAATGTTACCTACAACAAGACTCATCTTTCTACTCAGTGTGAAAATTCATTAAAGATGGAAAACTCATCTGTTTTCTTTCCCATCATGATGCTTGGAAGTCTACAGTTTAAGATTTCTAGAATCAAATTATTAGTGAGCTGTAGGAAAGTAAACATCTAATAGTTCAATATTACAATCAAATTCAAAGAAGAATTTTGACTCAATTTATCTGGAATTCTGGATCTTCGTACAATGTTGAAGTGAATAAGTGGATTGTCATTGCAGAGCCAGAGAAAGAAGTGATTGTTTTATATTATGTTCAAGTTTCATTACTAAGCAATCTTTTAATGAGGTAACTTCAAGCAGTTAAACTATAGTTTGGAGAAAGGTCACTATGAATGGATTTGTATGATTCATAAAATGAGGATTACACAGTAATTAGTTTTATGGTCCACAACTATGCAATTAAAGATGGGAAGCCATCAAATTACCCATAACTTCGAAGTATTCATCCCTGGTGACCATTTAACTTCTCTACCCATGCATTTCTCTCCTGTTGGCTATGTGATGATTTGGGGTTGTGGTAAATATGCATGCTCAGCTTTCTATCCTGACTACTTTGGGGGTCCCAACTTATGAAAGAGGAAACAATAGAATCAGAAAGCAAGGTAGTTTTCCTATTATCAGTAGCTGGGAACCTAGCAGTAGCAGTAAACAAGCTTTGAATTTATCCACATCAGGCAAAGAATTGAGCTATAAAGTACAGTAGCAAAGAAAAGCAAATACACTAATCACTTGTACAATTTGCTAAATAATTTTAAACTAATTATCGTGAATATAACAGCATTCAATAAGAATCGGTTTAGAATTCATTATGATTCTTGTCTTTAAAATAACCTGCAGAGGGAGGGTAAGATACAATGACTGAATGGCTAAATCCTCACCTAACACACGCTGGGATCCCATATGGGCGCAAGTTCAGTTTTTGTCCTGGCTGCTCCTCTTCCCAGCCAGGTCCTGACTTTTGGGCTGGGAAAGCAGTAGAGGTGGTTTCAGATTGGCTCAGCCCTAGCCATTGAGGCCATTTGGGGAGTGAACAAGAGGATGGAAGCTTTTTCTCCTCGTTTCTCCTCTCCATAAATCTGAGCTGCCTTTAAAAGAAAAATAAATATTTTTCTAAAAAAAATTGCAAAGGGAACAAAATACAATCTTTTGTTTCAAAGATCTACCAGACTGATTACTCTTACCTGTTACTAAAAAAAAAAAAAAAAATTCCATCCTATTTGATATTCTAGTAGGTTTCACTCATAGTAAAGCAAATATCTAAAGATTTTATGGAGGAGTTAGCTACCAACTACCATAGTATTTATTTATTTAGAAGTAACTCATAACTAAATATTAAAATCAATACAGATTCACTCACTAGTAAATCATCTTCATAGTTAAGAAACTTTGGTAGAATAAAGTGTTCACTGCCAGAATTGATCATTTGAAAATTGAAGATAAGGAAGGACACTGTGAATCATATCAGAAAATTGAGACTACAACAAATTTTAATTCAATAATAAATCTTTTAATGTAAATATCTACACATTTAGTAATGGGCATGAAATCAACTAAACAATGAATAACCAAATACCTTTTTTTATTCTTATTTCTTAGGAAAAAATAATATATAAATGCCTACCAAATGCTGAAATTTGGATTTTCAAAAAATAAACATAAATATTGATAGGTAAGCTTTTGTGTATACTTATATAGGACAGTTTTTTTTTTTTTTAGTTCTAACTTATGAGGGATACTATATCTAATGGAAACAAGAAACAATTTTAAGGACATTAAGGATAATTAATGTCCCTATTGTGTCCTGATTGTGAAACAAGAGTCAAACACTAAAAACTTACAATTCCTCACATTGAAAAGGAAAAAGAAACTTTTTTTCAGCTATGCTTTCTTTTCCTATGGGAAAATGTGTATTGTAAAGAATGATGAATATGAAAGGAAAACATTCATAAATTCTCCTGATTTGAATATTACAGTTAAGCCACGTTTTGTCTTACCTAAATAATAAATATATTCCTGAGACTTGGAATTCTTCTAATTCATTAAAAAAAGCAACATCATTCTGAACTATTTTGTCAATTAGTTTCTATTCAGAAAAACAAAGGCTCTTCCCAATAATTTGAGACAGAGTACTTAAAAACAAGAAAGCAGGTTCAACCTTTTCGAAGGTATGGTAACACAAGTGAGAGTTTGAGGTTTATAGGGATGGCAGAGATGAGCTCTGGGAGCTACAGCACCCAATTGGCATTTTCAGGAAATATTTGGGCCACTAGAAGACACCCGGATGGTATCTGCTATCGATGAGTCATTCTCAAACGTCACACTAAAAACTGCAGATAAATCACAATATCTGATGCTTTCTACATGACTTCCCAGAGCTGTCTGGAAAAATGATGGCATATTGTACATTTCCTTCATTTCAGTCTACATTTCGCCGTTCATTGCTGGAGTCTGACAGGAATTTACCTGGTGGAAAAGTCAGAGAAATTAAGTTTTCAAATTTTTTTACCCCACATAGGAAAGAGATGAGGTTTGAAAAACACGGATGACCAAGAATGTGAACAAACACCAGGCCTACATGTCACTTGTCTTATACCTGTCTTCTAAAATAGGATTTTCTGATTTTTATATTAGTGTTACTATAAGCCAACTATTTGCATCTTAATGTGGTTCCTTATATAACTTTTAAAATTGATATAGAATATGTATTTTACCAAACAGCTTAAGCTTAATATTTTGACTCTTGATGCATTGCAGCAATTTGATGCAACCACTGTGTTGAAATTCTTCCTGGTAATGTCATCAAAGACTCTTGTAAAATTTGCGTAACATTTGAAGATTTTTTTTGCGTGTTGACAGTAACAGTTCACAATCTTGAAATGTTCAATTACTTTAATTTTGTTCGTTTATTAAACTTTGTTTTTAATGAACATCTATTTCTAATCAACATTCCTTTTTGCCTCATCCGATCTCTCTTCTTGACTAGCACACCACAATATATAATTTCCATTGAACTGCTTTGAAACCATTTGAAAGCCATCCCTCATTCAACTTTCCCAAATACTTAAGATTATTGTAATCACTACTACAAGATAAGATGAGCTATTTTTTTTAAGATTCATCCAATTTTACTGGAAAGTCATATTTCCAGAGAGAGAAGCAGAGACAGAAAGATCTTCCATCGTGTTTCACTCCCCAGGAGCCTCTTCCAGGTCTCCTACATGGTGCAAGGTCTGAAGGCTTTGGATTCTCCTCCCCTGCTTTCCCAGGCCACAAGCAGGGAGCTGGAAAGAAACTGGGGCTTCAGGGAGATATGAACTGGTGCCCATATGGGATCCCAGCGCATGCAAAGCGAGGACTTCAGCCACTAGACGACCGCGCTGGGCTCTGAAAATATGAACTTTTAAAAAATAAAGGAGAATATTCAGTATTTGTCCTTTGTGTGCTATTTATTTCAATTACCATAATGATATCAAGTCCCATGCATTTTGCTGCGAACGCAAATTTTTTATGTTTCCATGCTACAAAATAACATCTCACATAAATAAATGACATTTTATTTGTCCATTTATCTTTCAGTAGACATTTAAATTGACTCTGTATCTTTGTCACAGATAATAGCACTACCGTGAACCTGGAAGTACAGGTGTTTCTATAATGTTCCAAATTTCATTCTCTATGGCTATACACACAGAAGCAGAATAACTGGATCCTGTAGTAGATTCAGCTTTGGTTTTATTGAGTACATTTCCTTACTGTTTCCCAAAATGTCTGTATTAATTTCCATTCCTTTTAAATGTATGCCAGAGATCACCGTACTTTACATTCTCCGTGGTATTTGCTATTTTACGTCTTTGATGATAGCTTTGTGAGAAAGTGTTGTGACAGGTAAAGCTAATTTCTGTGTCACAGGCATCCCTTATGGGCAGTGGTTCATGTCTGAGTGTTTTACTTCCAGTTCAACTCCTTGCTAATAACCTGAAACATTAGCAAAAGATGGTCCAGGTCCCTGGCCCTGCACACAGAAGGCAGATCAATGAAGCCCCTTTCTTTCGCTGGCTCACTCCCAGTGCTGTGGCCATTTGGGGACTGAAAGCTTCCTTCTTGCTTTCATTCTTGCTCTCTCACCCTCTTTTTATCTCTCCCCCTGTTTGTGTAACTCTGCCTTTCAAATAAATAAATGGATAATAAATAATCCCTATAAAAGAAAAGAATAGCTATCAAGTTGGATTGTGATATCATCTAATAATGATTTAGTTTTCCTCTTTTTTTTTTGATGACTACTAATATTGAGCCTTTTTTCCCACATGTTTAATAGCATTTGGATTTCTTCTATTGAGAAATGCCTATTCATTTCCTTTGCTATTTTTAAACAGATTGCTTGATTTTTAAAATTCCTTATATACTCTCGATACTAATCTTTAATCAAAAGAGTAGTTTCTACTGGTAGCACCTTTATTCATTGTTTCCTTTGATGAGTAGAAGCTCCAGTGTTTGAAATAACCCTGTTGATCCAATTGTGATTTAGGGTACAATGATTTAAAAAAATTACACACAAAAATATTCCTTATGTCAATGTTTTAACGTATTTCCCTAGATTTTATTTGTTTTATAGCTCAGATCTTTCATTGATACATTTTACACATTTCAAAGTGCTTTTTTATTAGGATGAGAGGCACAAAGAGAACAGATCATTCACTGGTAGAAATACAGGTTATAGAATAACCAGGTGCCAGATTGAAGTAATTTTGGGTGATGCATATTTTCTATTCTTACCATGATCCTGGTTGCACAAGTTTCTATGTGTGTTATGACTAACTGTATTGTGTATAAATAAAAAAGTAAATGTTACTGCATGTTGGTATTAAAAATTAAAGCAAAATCAAATGATGACAGTGTGAAAAAATTAAGAATCAAAACTGAATCTCAGTTGTTACCTCTTAATATCTGTTAACATTGGTAGTTCATGATGTGGTGTCGTTTTTAAAGATGGAAGCAGAATCAGTTTAATGGTTGGGCCTTACCTGGATACAGTCTTTCAGAATACAGGGTCAAGTTGGAACATGAATTTAATTGATGAAAATGCACATTCTTACTTTTTTAAAATAAGATTGACTTTATTTGCATTAGAAAGGCATATTTACAGAGAGAAAGAGAGACAGAAATATCTTCCATACTTTGGTTCATTCCCCCAAATAGCTGCAATTCCCAGAGCTGGGCCGATCTCCAGCAAGGAGCCAGGAGTTTCTTCTGGTCTCCTGCATGGATGCAGGCTCTCAAGGATTTTAATCAACACTCTCTTGCTTTCCCAATCTGTAAACAGAGAGCTGCATCGAAGCTGGAGCAGCTGTGACCAAAACTGATTCTCATTTGAGATGAAGTCACTTGTGGGTAGAGGATTAGCCTATCTAACCACTACACCAGACCCTAAGTTCTTCCACAAGAGTTTGGGTGTTGGAGGGGAAAGCAGTAATATTGAGACACATTCTTAAATGTCAGAATCTCAAATGTTGAAATTTTTAAAAAATGTCTATTGTCTATTATCCAAAAATGTCAAAATGCTGAAAATATAATTGTGGAAAATATTTAAGATAATTTTTAACATATCCATTTGCATGTTCAAAGGGATTTAACTGAGAAAGATATAAAAGCACAATTAACACTTCATATACTATTTTATACAATTAAATAGGCAATGATAAGATACATGCCTTTGCAAGCATAAAAATTCAGATGTATATGACAGCTTATTTTGACAGTTATGAGAATCAAATTATATTCATGAATAGCCCAAAGACACAACTGGAAAACTACACATAACTATGGTTGGCAATTTCATCTCACTTGATGATCATAGTCATCTGAAAATCTGAGGCAAATTCAGTTTTCTTGCCAGAGAAATTGGAATCGAAAATGTTCCTCCACTGTAAATGCAATCCCCCTATGAGTTGAGATCTCTAAAATTTTATTTTTCACAAATATAAATGTTCAGATATAATGACTCTTCATTATTGAGGGAGTTGCAACATTTTTACTTGTACAAACAGTACTCACACACAAAGTTAATGTTAGGATAATGAACTTTCTCAGAGTAAAATCTGCAAAAAAAAAAAAAAAAACAAGTACAAAGCAATTTAGAACTTCAACACAATTCATAACTTCACTATTGGAAATGCAGCACAAGATTAAATGCATGACATAATTATAAAAATATATTGGCAAGAATCTAAAATACTGGAGGAAAACTGAAAAAAAAAGAGATGATTCAAAGAAAATGCAAAATGAACCAACATTGAAAGCAAATTTGTAATACAAAGAGTTGAATTATAGGAGTATGCTAAAGACAGTTGCATGGTGGCCTTTCCTAAGATCTGGCCAGCTTCCATGATATGCAACATTATCCTGAAATCTTACATCACAGCGCACAGCTGCTGTTTTCTTTCTGAGTTTTTGGTGCCATTGTTGTCCTAGGGGAGATATTCATGTTTATTTCCTATTGCATGTGGAACTGCTGTTTTTGAAATTCTAATTCAATATACACCAAAATGAGTATTCCTTATTATAAATTTGTTTACCCTCTCTACCTTGCTTGTATCTTGGTTTGGGTATAGGGAAATCCATTTCCACATGTGTTAACATAGACTCCTTAGGTAACGCACCACCATCACTTATTAAACACCAATATTGTTGTGTTGGTGGCTTTCTTTTCAAACTTTGATGTTAGTATTTGCTGGTTTTTTCAGACACATGCACTTGTAATTCATCAAACGTTGGGAATTTCTTCAGCTAGCAAAAATACCATAAAGGGGAAAAGCTGCAGTTTTCCTCCTTTTATATTGAATATGCAAAAACCACATTCTGCTTTGCATTTCTAATATGTAAAACACTCAGGCCCTTAAACAAAAGAGTACTATGGTATTCCAGATTCTTACTTTCAGGATTCCAACATCAAGCATTTTCCTCTTTCTGGTTAACAAAGCACATGATTGTTTCTCTTTAAGATGTCAATATTTGGATTATGAACTTTACTACTGTGTCATGGGATGGCATTCAACACAAATTTTCTTGAATTTAAATATAAATAACAGAATAAGGTATGATGCCACCTAAGCAGATTGATTGATTATCTATTAAACAATTAGATATGCACAAACTGTATTGAACATTACCACTCTTGAGATGAGAATTTTTTCACTGCATCTATTTTCGGTACAAGGGTTGTTGATACAATTATGAAAAATAAGTCATATGACAGGGCTAGCTAGTATTCCTGGCAAAAATTGACCATCTTTTTCTTCTTACTATATCATTATTTTCTTTGTTTAAGCAATCTACAGCAAGACTGCACTTCGTAATCTGTGACTTATAAGCACCCCTTGTCACTATTTCTTAATAGAGTTTTCTGGTAATAAGAAAACCATAACTCTGTGGTAAAACACACTGCACCATAAAATGGCATATAAATCATAGAACAAAAATCAATTCATGTAATGATTCAAATAAATGAGTCGAAATACATTTTATATAAAAAGAAAAATACATAAAATGAGAGCAATACAATGGATTTTTCCATAGTGAATGATACTTTTCTGTCTGCATAAATTAAGTCATTGCAGCGATGGTAAATCATGGAAACTATTAGGTGTTAAGGTAATGTAGAAGAGAAAAAAAAACACCATTCAGATATCCAACTCCTAATTCCTTGCATTTGTGATGGTTATTTTACATTACAGGAAAGGGGATTTTGAAGATGAATTAATTAAGTTGGGCTTTTGGCACAAAATAAACATATCTTTTGGGATAGCTAATTCCCATATACCTGGAGTGAATGAATTCATATCCAAGTTCTACTTCCAATTTCAGTTCCTGGGTGACAGATAGTAAGAGCCCAAGTGTTTGAGGATCCTTTTACCCACGTCGGAAATCCAGCTTGAGTTCCCCAGTGTTAGTCCTGGTTGCTACAGAAAAGTGGGGAGTAAAACAGCAAGTAAAGAAAATCTCTCTAGCTCTTGCTTTTTTCTTTCCCCCATCTATTTCAATCTCTATCTCCGTGTTTATGCTTGTCAAGTACAATGAAAATAAAAAAATCTTGGGCTCGGCACGATAGCATAGTGGTTTAAGTCCTCGCCTTGAACACACCAGGAGATTGGCACTGGTTCTAATCCCGACAGCCCCGCTTTCCATCCAGTTCCCTGCTTGTGGCCTGGGAAAGCAGTTGAGGATGGCCTAAAGCTTTGGGATCCTGCATCCCTGTAGGAAACCCAGAAAAAGCTCCTAGCTCCTGGCTTTGGATTGGCTCAGTTCCAGCCATTGTGGCTGCTTAGGGAGTGAACCATGGGACAGAAGATCTTCCTCTCTGTCTCTCCTCCTCTCTGTTTATCTGCCTTTCCAATAAAAATTAAAAAATTAAAAAATAAAAAATAAAATAAAAAATAAAAAAAGTATATGATGACAGAAATCATCTGCAAACAGTGTGATGTAAAGTAGATATGATAACTTTACAGGCAGTGAGACGGGAAGGTTGTGTCACAATACCTGGCTGAACCTAATGTGATCACAGTTACCCTTGTGAACAGAAGGCAGCCTGCTCAGTGTCACTGAGGGAAATATGATGACCTGCGCAGAGGTCAGGGTTTGGAAGGAGGAGGACAGAAGATTTGGACAGGAGATTTGGAATGCAGGTGTCTCAGAAGTTGAGAAAAAATAAACTGACTCACCTTAGAAACTCCAGAAGAAATCCTAGTTGATTTTAGCACTTCTACAGAAATTTTTAAAAATAACTGTAAGTGGTGTTTAGATCATTGAGATTTTAGTACCTTTTTGTTAACAATGGCAATCTCATACAAATGGGAAAACTAGGATGCAGAAACCATGAATATTTGTACCCAATATCTCAGAGCAAATGCATGATGAAGTTTAGGTCAGACTCAGAATATGTGACTTACTTTAAGGATCATTCCATGATTCACATTTAACTAGCATATGACAATATTGTGTGAAGAAACTTCAAGGGATGTAGATAGATTAAGTTGGGTAAGAAGTCAACATCACATAAATAAGAGATAACAAAGTCAAACAGTAAAGGACATCACCTTAAATTGATTAGGATATGAAGTTTGAGATGGACAACAGAGAAAACAGAAATGGAAATTGGCAAATTGAAAGTTGAAATTCCCATCATAGAGCCTTCAATAACCAAGAGGCAAACATCAAAATAAATAAACAAAGAATTTTAATTTGATTTCATTAGAGTCACTGTTGTGTTATCAGGGAAGGTTGAGAAGCTCAAAATCTAGGAATTGATGTACAGCATATTTATTCACTGTTATTCACCTTCCTGAGTCATGAGATAGAAGGCATTCACACATGATAGGCTGCACAGAGAACACAAGTTGAACACAGAGATTTAACAATAGGCAAGAAGTTCGGTATTTCCGCTGCTACAGACCTCAGCCAGCTTAAAACACTTGATTCAGGCAGGTGGAGCCTTGTTTTTGCAATGCCCCACCTGCATTGTGGCTGAGGAGCTTGAAAAGCTTCCTGCCCCGCATTTCATACATTGGTGTCATGTGGTATTCTGGGCTAACATGTTGAAAGCAATCGATTTCCAAGGGACATCGAAAAATATATAGTTATCTAAGGACATTACATTCCCAGCACAATACACAGTTACTGTTGAAAAAGCTGGGAGAACTGGAGCTTTTCAAAACACTTGAAAAAATGTCCTGCAATTAAATTTTGACACCACCCACCAAATCCATAACAAACGCTGGAGAAACTGCCTGAAAGGCAGTTTAGTTTAAATTTTACAATTGTTCTCCTTGACTGGGTTCTCCCCTGTGGATTTATGGAGCTAACAGAAAGTGCATGTACATTCAGATCCCCTGTTGAAAGCCAAGTATCTTCATTAATGAATGCGTCGGGGCTTTAAGCAGGTTAAGGAAAATGGAGATAACATCTTAACATACTCTGACATAAGTCACCTTTGGGAATGCCTGTTGTGGTATCATGTTAGGCAGCCACTTGGGTTAGGCATTTCTTATGCCATGCGTCAATTCCAATCAGGCTTCTTTGATTTTGATTCATGTACCCGCTAATGCTCCTGGGAAGCAACAGATGACTTCAGAGAAGACCAATACAGAGTTCCTGGCTCCTGGCTTCCACCTTGCCCAAACTGGCTGTTATCATTGAGGGAATGAACCAGTGGATGGAAAATCTGTTTCCTTCTATATCTCCCTCTTTCAGTAATTCTTTCAAACAAATAAATAGTTTTATGGACAATACTTTGGTCATATTTTAAATTCTCTACAAGGTATCTCCTAATGGAATGTGCTAAAGTTGTATTTTGCCATAAACATAATTCTTTTCCATTAGTCATATTTTCAATATATGTTTTCTTATATGTGGCATAAATGCTGACATTACAGATTATTTAAAGTGGGAGGGCAACATTAGAATTCTTTGAGGCAATTTAATTTCAAAACAAAGTAATATTCATTATCTAGAACAAGACATATCTGATTGAAAACCTATCTCTTCACTGTTCTTCCTGACCTCAGTACCTCCACTTCCATTCAGCTACCATCCCTGCTCAGGTGTCCCACTCCAGTGTCTAAATAAACAGCAAGAGAAACTCTCCTATTTCTGAAAAAAAATAAGACATATTGAAGGCAAATTATGTAATTTAACATAAAAAATGTTCTGTAAATCTATCTTTTTCCTACTTCCACTTTGTATGATATACATATCACAGGATATATTGTGAAAACCAAACTAGAATTTCAAAATTAGCCAAAATAATCTTCCTCCATTATGGTTCATTCATCAAGCTATAACACAAGATCCTTTCACTGTCTTTATTTGAACTCCAAAACTAGTATTCAATCTCTTGTTTTGTGTAATCAATGCCATTTGTTTGCAAATATTCATGTTTTATAAAAATGTCACAATTAACTACACTTACTTGCCTCTTTCTTTGAGACTGAGTTATTTAAATTCATGGAGTAGTTTTTATTGAATTTTCTATCCTCTAAAGAAATTTAATATTACAAAATAAGTATGTGGTGAACATGTAGCATACTCCCACACTGGAGTGCATGGTTTTAGTGTGGTTGTTCTGCTTCTCATCCAGCTTCCTGATGCTATACACATTAGGAGGCAACTGATCATGTTTCAAGTGTTTGGGTCTTTTCTGCGTAAGTGGGATCTACAAAGTGTGAACTGGCCTAGATCACTTCTCCTGGCTTCTCTTTCTGCTCTACAAGTAAGTAAGTAAATTAAAAAACTGAGATTAGTTAATTTCATGGTTTTTCCTTGGCTATATAAAGACACATTCTCCTTAGAGAAGCTATCAACTGTATAATAGGTAACTGAATTAAGCATAGCAATTAATAAAGTCAGCTCAAAGTTCATATGCCCAACCAGTTTAATTTCTTTATTCTGCTATAACCTTTTTTGAAATGAATGTTTTTGGAAGCATCCCACCTTGCTTATTAACACATAGTTTTTTCTGAAAAAAAAAAGTTTGTTTTCCCAGCACCGTCTATTTTTCAGTTTTGCTCAAATTGACAAAACTGCCACAGGGAAAAATAGAAATTTCCCATCAATTTCTAGAAAGTGCAGTGGTATGAAATGTCATCAGACCTGAGTTATAGTGAGAATTATTTTGAACTATCATGTACATGCTTGCAAAGTTGAATGCAATGCTAGTGGCATAACAAGTAGGGAGGTCTACTGTCTAGAGTTTCAGACTGGCTGCAATGTTTTAGAGTACTGCATTCAGTTCAATGGATCAACCACTTTCGGACATTTATTTGGTGCTAATGCTGGCTTGTAACATTTTGGCCCTCAAAAAATGTGGAAAATTTTAGTCTTTATTCCCCAAATCATTCAATTTAGATGAAGGGGTAAATATTCTACACATAAATAAATGCTATTTAGACTAATACATCTGTATAGCTACAGAAAAGCATATTTTTATTTCATAATCATTTCATGAAGTATAAAAATCCCGATAGGAGTAATGAATGCTTAGGGACTGATAGCATTGTATAAATTTCTGAGTGCTTCTAACATTAAGAGCAAGCAATTTGGGAAAGTTTGAAATCTACAATTTGGAATGTTCATGAGGTTTTTTGTGATCTCTGATAAGAGGCCATGAGATAGATAACAAAGGATGAAGATGACACTGAAGTGTTTAAAACAGTGCATGGAGAAACACAGCATCATAATCGAAAGAGCAGAGAGGGAATTCATTATGGACTAAACACTGCATGAAGTTAAACAAGGGGTTAGATCAGACTGTATGTGAATCAGAAATACCTCAGCGCCACCATACCTTTGGGTGCATTATAGGGCAAAGGCTTTGATAAGCAAAACATCCAAGGTTAGAGACTGCTGTGCCCAAAGTTCCATTGGTTAATGTCACTCTGCTTACTGTAAAAGAAAGAATATGAGCTTCTTTAGCATAATTTTTGCCACATATTTCATAATAGATAGCTATTCTGTTTCTGTTAATAAGTGAAAAATAAACCAAGAAAACAAGTTAGAAGTTTCTCAGAGACAACCATTTTCCAGTTGAAATCTTGAGTGCCACACATCAGGCAGGCACTACGTGGTAAGTGCCCTTCTTACATGTAACTGGGGCACGACACAGGAATCACAGAGCCTAACTTTCTTTGGCACCAGCATGACAGCAGGCTACCATTTAGTATTCTCTGGACAAATGAAAGGATGATGAAGCACAGCTGTTCTTCAAGGCAGCCCAAACAGAGGGCTGAATGAAATAAATCTACAGAATGTCAAAGCACAACTTAGCCAAAACACTAAAACTGTGTCAAGCACTAAGGGTTAGCAGAAACTAAAAGAGGCAAAGGAAACGTGTGCAAAATATCCTTTAAAGTTTTTTTTTAAGGTTATGTGTATAGGTTTCAGATTGCATAGCACTTGCCTTTCATTTATGAACACGTTTGGTTCGCTTTCACAAAGCACCACAGGATATGGTTTCTAAAGCTCCCTACATTGGCACACTGAAACAAAGTTCTTGGTGGCTTGTTGGTGTGCAATCTAGAAATGCTTGCATTTTGGTACCTGCTCTAGAATCATCATCTCACCTGGTTCAAGCTTTTTCTTTCCTCTTTTTTATTAAAACTCTACTAAGATACCCTCTAAAATGCATTTTCTTAAACTGCAGTAAGTTGACTACACAAATTACCTGATGATGGCTGCCTGGTTATGTATCTTATTGTGGGGGTGGGAAAAAGAATCTACTATAAAATGTATAGCTCCAGGCTCTCATAATCATACAAAGTATGTGGAGTATAGAGAAGAAGCTATGCTGACTACAGGGTTGAGTCCTTAGCCTAGTGGCTATGGCATCTATTAATATAATTTGCATAGGAATTTGGAGAGCCTCCTTTCAGTTCCTGGCTTTAGCTTCTGATTCCAATCTCCTGCTAATGTAGACCACGTGCAGAAGTGATGATGCCTCTGAGATTTCGGATCATGCCAGCAATATGTAAGATCTATTTTGAGTTCTTAACTCTTGGATTCATCTTGGTCTGGTCTTGCCTTTGAAAGGGTGGGCTTTGGAGGACAGAGCTACTAGATGGCATCATTCTCATTCTTCTCTCCCTCTTTCTTCCTCTCTCACTCTGTCATTTTTTTACAGAAACTATATTCAGCATGAAAGCATATATAAGAACAGTTTCCAGTATGCAACTGCCTGTATGCTTGCGTTGGTTCACAGTCTTTAGAGTCCTCAAATCTATGATTGTGAGCTTAGGCATTCACAGTTTGGCTTATATCACTAAAGTACCATTGATGTAATTCTACACTTTGTGTAATGTTCTTCCATTGGCTTTGAACATGTATTTTTCTCTTATTTTTGTCAATAATTCATAGTCTAGTCACATCCTTTCAACAGCACGGTTATATTACTGTCAGGTTAAAATAGCTACCTGATGAAAATGCAAACACCACTGCTCACAGTGAAATTGATAGTCTTATTCAGTATAAATATTATATTTATCATTGTTATTATGTCAGGAATAAATAAAAGGAAAAAGAAATCAGTGCATTTAAATAACACAAAAGGGCAGTGTTTGGGGAAAACATTGGCCAACTTCATATTCCTGAAGTTCAGTTTCTGGTTTAGGTGACAGATGACGTCCCTCCAGAACGAGTCTTCCCATGATTTGTTCATCTTATAAATTAGACCTGGACTCCTGGATGATTCTGCCTTGCTCCTTTTGTTTATGTTGTTTTCTTCCAACATCATGATATTAATGTGTATTTTTCATAGCACATACTCTTCTTGTTCCCCACTCTACAATCATTACATTAGACACAGACCTTCCAAACTTTAGGATCTGCCTTTCTCTTGCTTACTGATTATTTTATTCATTTAATTGCTCCTTCTTATCAAAAACAATTTTGTATTCTCTTGGGCTCACAAGGAATGAAAATAGTCAATTTCATAAACACAAATTTTTATGTGATTTCATTTCAGTGGAGTTCTCAATGTGGACTAAAATAGTAAACTACTGAGGTTTCAGAAGTACTAAAATCTTTTCATTGACATTTTCTCAACAACTTACCGAGACTTTGATTATGTTCCTTGATGGAGTAACATGAAATATTCACAACCTTTCTCATCAATTCTTGGCAGGGATTTTGATCTTCTCCCTCCACCAGACACTTCACAAACACATATACTATTTAGTTACTGTTACTCCTGGAAAAGATGTAACTTCTGTTTTCATTCCATAGTCTCATAGTTTCTACAAGTTTGGGCATACTTCTCTGGTCAGCGCTACATATTTCTCAAATGAAATCATTTCAAGCACAAAATCCTGGCAGATGTTTACTTTGGGGATTGGGACATCATAGTTTATTTTTGCTCTTATATTTATGTAGACGAACCCATGATTTTTAAATAATGAGTGTCCCACTCATCTTGAGTTTTTCAATAAATATACTGCATTAAAAAACATAAACCTTTTTTCTCATCTGGTTAGAGTGTTCTTTTCTCTTCCAAACTTACTATAATTTTATGGTAACTTTCCCTCAATTTCATTTTGGGAAAGTTAATCTCTCTCAGCTCAGAGGTTGAGCACCTGATCTAGAGCAAAATATTGATTTCCTCAGTGTAGTCTTGTTGTACTCCATGTTTATAAAAACAAAGACATGATTCAATTTATAAAATTATTTTTAGGAATTTTGTAAATGTATTATTGAGAATCCAAAATTGTCTTCTCTTGGTGGGGGGTGATGTGATTGAGCTTCAATTGCTTGTGTGTGTGTGTATGAGAGAGAAAGAGAGAGAGAGAAACAAAGAGAAATAGAGAGAGCAAAGAGAAATAAAAAGAGAGAGAGGTTCACATTATCTACGCACGTGTACAATGCTTTTGTTTCATGAATGCATGAATGACACTACAGCTAACATTTTGTCTCTATTTTTCTTTCAGTCTAGGCATGTTTACTTAAATAGACATTTAGAACTGGAGTTAATTGCTCAGCTATCTAAAATGAAGTATTTCTTTCTATACGCATTATGTTTTAATCTTAGGAATGGCAATAATGTTCAGCACTTCCCAACCCATAAATTAACTTAGACTTACTCAAAACTGTTGTGAGAAATAGAGTAACAATTCCTATTTCATATTTGGATATAGTACAGGTTTCAGGAAAATGTTAACTTTGAAAAGTGAGTTCATTATTTTATGTTGTAAACAAGCATACAGCTGCAAAAGGCAAAATCAAATCAAATGATTTTTCAATTTAGAAAACTGTGAGATATGCAAAATATTTCTTAGAGTCAAAAACTCAGTTTTTCCCCCCTAAAGTATGATGCCGTTTCAGCTCCCATATGATTATTTTAAAGACACAGAATGTTTTTTAAGTTATTTTTCTAGTTCAGTTGTTGCTGTTTACAGCTATGTAATTGGCTTATCATTCACTAAGCATTGAAATCTCTGCTTAAATATCAGGATGATTATATCATTGCTTTGAATTCAGAATGCAGAATGAGTATTTCAAGCAAAAGTAAGAATCATAGAAAAAGGTAAAAGAAAAGAGAAAGTTCATTTTCTTACCATTTCGCTTAGACTTTGAAATGACAAGATCACTGCTAAAATTTACCTAGGGTCTATTTGTCAGAAAGCTTTATAAAATAGGCATGATATCCATATAGATAACTTTCAACTCAATTTAAAAATGAATAATTTATGTTTCTAAGCAAAGTTTAAAGTACTTTTCAGTTGGAAGTTCCAATTGGAAGCTATGATTGTCAAAGATTTAAAAGGTGAATAAGGCAATCCTCTGGGCAAATATCAACACAACTAACTTTTTCCCCTTTGTTGAAGACACTGTGAGCTTGATGAAGAGGACATTAGGTCACTGGATGATGAGTCACATATATTCATTAGGAAAGGAGTGTGAGACTGATTTTCAAATCTTCTTGTTTCTATCCCTAAAATAATTCCAGTAGGTGGACAACTTTAAAGTAAGTCTGAACTGATGCACTTTGCTTCTTTTGTCATCACTGGGGTGAATCCTACCTGATTACTCAAGCGTACATAAGCTGAGGGAGCTTGTGCAAGTAACGCTGATGCTTATTCTTACTTCAGCACTCTATACATTGCTTTGACAGAATTTCCTCACCCACATTAATATTGTGCCCCTTGTTAGAAAATAAACACCAAGAAGGTAAGAATTTTTTTTCTTCTGGATTATCTAAGACTATGCCTTGCAAAGGTTAATCATTTTTGCATACATAAACAAATGAAGGAATGAAATTTTGATTATCCCAAAGGTTGATGATGGTTACAACATTCTCAGACTAGAACATCACCACTCCCTTCCTGCGTCTATTCTAGGAGACATACTCTGACCTAAGATACGGAATTGATTCTCAGTTTTTCGTACTTTAATGTATTTATGAAGAGACCAAATCTCAACTGCAAATCTGCCAGCAATACTTGTTGCCAAATCTGGAAAACCTTTTAGGTCAGGTAGACATAAAATATGCACATCACCATGTTTTCACTTCTTTTCTTAATTGAAATTCACAGTTTGAATGACTTCATTTATTTAGCTACTTTGTGTATAAATAGCAATTCAGCTGCTCACTAGAACTTCAAATGTCAAGTCAGTGCATTAATTTATATGATGTCATTATTAAAATTCAAATGTGCTTTAAGGACTGATATTTTAAATTCTTCCACTTGCCTCATGTATAGAAAACTGTTATAATCTAATTTAATTCATTATTCAGAAAGAAAGACTTGAAAAGAAGTGCTATTTATTTAATGTGTCAACATTATTATCAGCTAATGGATAACTTGTAGTGCCATTTGGATTTTACATATTTCTTTAATGGCAGATTTTCAAATTTCAAACAAAGCAGAGCTCATGAATCTACCTGTTATTGAAGACAAAGGGGTTTCCAGCAAGGTGGTTGCAAAGAGAACTCTGTACAGAGAACAGTGATGATTGAAAGCATAAAAATCAGGTCATAATTTAGGACTTGCATCTTATTCGTGTGCTTTCCCAGTCAGAAAGAACTTAGAAGTAGAGGTGTCCATGTGTTCAATTCAAGATTTTCATTAAAACATAACACCACTTACAGCAGTTTAATAGGAGACTTTCGGGTAAAGGGCCAATTCTCCAGAATATAAAACAGAGCCACCTTGGCACTCCCTGGCATGGAATTGGCTAAGCATCCCAGAGGAAATGAATTTTAAGTGCTTAAAACCATGTAGAAACAAGTTAGGCAAAAACTTATTGCAGCAACTGATATTAATCCATTCTGTTACCAGAAATAGATTAACAATCATTTTACTGGAACAGAAGCTCTTTAAGTATCATATGAGTTTAATAATGTGACCTTACTTTCTACATTAAGAAATGTTTTCCCTACATGACTATTTCTTAGTATTATACTCCATTATATGTTAAAGCATCTTTCTGTATGAAGAAAATCCCCTCACCTCAATTCATTATTATAATCAATATGAAATTCATCACTTTTAAACTGGTGACTGCAATTATTTTAAAATTTCAGGGTGTGGTCACTATGGTTCCTACAAATAGCTGCAGTAATATTTTTCAAATTGAAATAACTTACTCCTGTTGAAAATGCAGCCTCATAATTTTTTTTAATTTGGACAAGGTGAGTTATTCAAGCAAAATAATGAATATTAGAAAGATGGATTTTCTTTCAGCTTTCAAGTAGGGCACCACATACATAGTAGGAGGAACCTAGGAGTTATGAGACAACAGACAAGTGAGAGCGTTAAGAAAATCTCAACCTTTTTTTGGAAGATGTTTTAAAACATGGTTCAGTGGCTCAACAGGCTAGTCCTCTCTCTGCAAGTGCCAGCAGCCCATAGAGCTCCCAATTTGTGTCCCAGACGTTCCACTTCTGATCTAGGTCCCATCCAGCTACCAGCTTATGGCCTTGGAAAGCTAACAGAAAATGGGCCAACTCCTTGGGACGATGCGCTCACATGGCAGACCTGGAGGAAACTCAACCTCCATAATTAAGGCCATTTTAGGACGAGGGTGGGGTGAGGAGGGGTTGTGTCAGTGGATGGAGGATCTTTCTTTACAGTAAAATCTGCCTTTACAATAAAATAAATATTTTTAAAAAAGGATGTTTATTTGATTGACAAAAGGCTAGAGGAATGACTTTTGTTTTACACAGTATACTTTATTTTTTATTTTTAAAAAATATTTATTTATTTTTATTACAAAGTCAGATATACAGAAAGGAGGAGAGACAAAGAGAAAGATCTTCCATTCGATGAGGCACTCCCCAAGTGACCGCAACAGCCGGTGCTGTGCCGGGAACCAGGAACCTCTTACAGGTCTCCCACGCAGGTGCAGGGTCCCAAGGCTTTGGGCCATTCTCGACTGTTTTCCCAGATCAGAAGCAGGAAGCTGGATGGGAAGTGGAGCCGTAGGGATTAGAACCGGCGCCCATATGGGATCCTGGCACGTTCAAGGTGAGGACTTTAGCTGCTAGGCCACAGCGCCGGGTCCTACACAGTATACTTTAAATGTTCACAGAAAGTACATTACATGAGGGAAAACTATCCAAGGATGTTAAAATTTAAACAAGACCACTTTGAAGCATCCATAGGCAATTGATATCACTCACCCGGGTGAGATTATAAACAGAATGCTATTTCTCTGGAAGTATTCATATGCCAATACTGTATTTGTTACAAAAATTTATCAGGTGCAGAGGGTAAATTGTCCGGGAAAATTAGATCCAAAAACAATTGACCTATTTACTCTTCAAATAGATCCTGATTTTTCAAGATACTTTTCATCTGTCACACTGCCCTAGTCATTGTAAGAAACCATCTTTCTGCTTTAAGATAGATGAGATTCTCGAATTTTATATCCTCAAAACCAATATAGACAATTAGATTTCCCTGATTTTTACTTACTCTCACCTTTTCAGTGAAGAGAAGAAACACTTCCTCATAGATTAAATGTGGGAATGAAAGAATACATCAGAGAGGAACACATCCTACTTGGAACTAGTGACTTTCTTTCACATTTTACATCCTCCAAAACCTATTAGAAAGAATGTAACAGAAGTGTGGATAGTGCAGCTAAGCAGATGAAGGGACCCCAATATGTCATTAGTCTTTCATATTCACAAGAGCTGAAGTTTTTTTAATTTTAGAGGTTTCATTTTATTAGAGAATGTTCTTGAGAATTCTGAGAGCATATGGTTCTGTGCCAGCCATATGTCTTCAGGTTTTTTTCTGAAATACCCAGGTAGCAAAACTTACAGATCTACTCATCCTTGAATGATATTTTTGGTTCTCTGAATCTATCATTTTCTGGATATAAATATACTTTACTGTGTATGTGGATTTTTTTTTTTTTAATCTGGAGCGTCTCCTCCCCCAACATTCTTTTCTTGAACCCTATCCTCTTGTTTCTTACTCATCTATCAATATTTTTGGTCTATATTCTTTCTATTCTTGAGGAGGAATCCTTAGCCCTTAGCTCTGCTCATTCTTTCTTGATTCAACACTACTCTATGTTGTTTTGTTGCCACGCTCCCCAGTCATTGATGTTACACTTTTTTTAAAAAAATCGCATTGTGATACTTTTATGGGATAACTTCTGCTGTGTGTTATCCAAAGATCATTGTATTTTTATGCTTTCACTTGTTTGGTGCAGTTCAATAACTTCTTTTGGCAGAAGAAAGCATAGTAACCATGTCCCATTCTGTTGTTCAAAATAGAACCTTAGAACAAAAAGAATCAGCATATACTCCTCAATTATATTATCTTTCTGATTGCTTTAAACATAATAGAAGTAATCCTGTAAAATAATCCAGAAAATATGCTACTTTTCACTTTTAGTGTGAACTATGTGTCATAAATATGAAAACTGATTCTCTATGTGATTATACACATGCAAGTTATTCTCTTTATATATATACATATATACATGTATGCATTTATATATGTAAAATTATGGTTTTCAAATGGCTAATAAGAATTAATACACACGTTGTTATAGCATTTAGTGCTTTATGTATCTAATAATGATTATTTAAGGTATAAAAAGTATCCATCTTTATTCACTGACAACTTTATCCAGTTTTATTGATGTATCCACTGAAGTTTAAGTTCCTAACTGCACGTTTTTTAAGATTTATTTATTTTTATTGGAAACACAAATACAGTTTGGAAATACAAATACAGAGACAGAAGGAGTTACAGAGAGAAAGATTTTCTATCCACTGATTCACTCCCCCAAGTGGCCACTGGCTGGAGCTGAGCTGATCCAAAGCCAGGAGCCAGTAACCACCTCTGGGTCTCCCACGCAGGTGTAGGATCCCAAGGCTTTGGTCCATCCTCTACTGTTCTCCCAGGCCACAAGCAGGGACCTGGATGAGAAGTAAAGTAACCGGGACATGAACCAGTGCCTATATGGGATCCCAGAAGGTGCAAGTTGAGGATTTACTCCCTGAGCCATCTCACTGGGTCCAACTGCAATTATTTTTGAAAAATAAATTCACAACACATTACCACCGGCTCAACCACACAATATAATGTTAAGCATTTAAACATAAAAATTCCTAACGGTAAAAAATATTTATTTGGCAATAGCCACTCATTCAATATGTTTCCTAGTAACGCATATGGACAAAGACCTGAGTTCTCCTTGAACACTCACTGCAAGTTATCAAAATTGTTTTGTTATTGGGATCATACACATTGTTTTTTGCCTGTATGGATTATATCTCTTTTGCTTCATTTGAATTTTGAGCATTACTGGATTACTTGAATCTTACATTATTCAAAGGGCATACATATTACAGTTGAAGGGTTATTCCCCTTCAATTTCTATTCACTTTCTTAATTCTACTAGATCTTTAGATGTCATTGCGACAAGCAATTTATGTACTTATATTTCAGTTTAGATTAAAATAACCCCACAAGCTATTTTAGTCAAACACAGTGGAGAAACAAGCCAATCTCAATTTTACTAATAAAAGAAAATGAAATAATCTTATTGCTATCAAAGCTTTGGGCATCATAACTAGTGATGCTCAAAAATAATTATAAAATGTCTGGGTTCTAATTTTTAGAAAATCAAGTAAATGTTTTCTAAAATGCTTTTACTAAAGTAATTGAAGTATAATGTATATAGAAAAATGATCAATGAATTCTCTCAAATAGCTTATCCATAGTAACCAGCAATTAGGTCTCCATAAATAATATTTAAATATTGGCTTTGATATCATTTTTTCAATAATTACACATTACTTTTTCCCAAGACAACAATTATATATATGTATATATATATATAATTTATATAAATAAACATGCATATTCAGAATTGGCTACACAGTTGTGGGTCGCCATGTAAAAGGAAAGCATTGCCATTGTTTAGAAGATATTAAGAGTTTTGTGATAGTCATAGTAGGACATTAAAGAAGAGTGATCCCTATGTGTCTGTATATTTTGTAGACACATACCTACATATATATAACATGTATATTACACATCTTTAGCTACTTTCCTCTTACATACATATATGCATATGTAGTTACTTTCCTCTCATTTTTAAATAAAATTTATCATTGTGGTTCTACACTCTACTTTTAACACTTCATTGACAATATGCTGTAGTTTATCATTACATGAACGCATCATCACATATTTTCTTTTCATATGATGAAAATTTAGCTTATTTCAATAGTTATGCATATGAAATATGCTGATATGGGTATGTTGGATGACTTTTGGATGGTTATTTCCTTTTCTTTCCCTTGGGATTTCTCCACAGAATAAAATTTCTGTGTCCAAGTGAGCAAGTATATAGCATGTACTAGATTTATATTTACTAGATATTCTAATTTTCAAAAAATTAATTGCCTATTAAACTTTTTGTTTTCAAAGTTTCATATGATGATGAAGATAAGGTATTTTGTCTTGCTTAATTTTAACAATTTTAGCATCTATACACGAGTTCTTTACAGTTCAGTTGAGAGATTAAGCCAATTTTTATGTCTTGTGATTTTTTTCATGTTGTACTTGCTCAACATTTTTCCATTTTTTTCTTTCTCAATGATTTTGGTGCCCATTCTACTTTAATATTTGTAGGAGTGGCTTATTTGCTTCAGGTGTATTTATTTATGAGTGGTAGTAATAACCATTTAACCAATAGTTTCCAATTTTGGAACACAAGCTTATTTATAATTTTCCCTTTTATTTAAGATTTTTTCAAAATATTACCAAAATTACTTCTGTTGTTAGCTCATCTTTCATTAAGGAGTTAAGCCACTCAGAGAAGAGTTCTTTCAAGACTAAACAATAAAACATCTGCATACAAAACCACGAGTGTAGACAAAGATAATACATACTTCACAAAAATACTCATTATGAACGATAGACCTAAATGTGAAACTCAATATAGCAAATCTTACAGTAACTATCATGGGAGATAACCCAGATTATCAAGTGTTTAATATGGCTAAACACTATATAACTGAAAAAACTGAAAACAAGTAAGTTGGAATTAATTCAAATAAAATACCTTTGCTCTGATAATGATACTGTAGTAAAGCAAAATATGAGATAAAAAATGGGGATAAAAATGTTTTCAAAAACATATCTGGAAAGGGTTGGAATCTAAAATCTACAAAGTACCATTAAAAGTCAGAAATTTGAAAACAAGAAAAATAGGGAAGCTGTGAAAAATGCTCAATATCAGGTGTTTTCAGGGAATCAAGTCACAACAGCAGTTAGTGGGGTACAGACACCGACCTATGATTCAGCCCTACCTGTATTTGTAAATCAGCTTACTGTTACTGCACGTACTAGAAACAGCCATGATGCAGCAACTGCTTGAGTCCATGTCAATGACCTTAAGATCCAGTTAGAATTCCAGAATCGTGGTGCTGTTTGTTGTTGATATTTGGGGAGTGAATTCACAGATCTCTCTCTCTCTCTCTCTCTCTCTCTCTTTCTAGAGTAAACAAAAGTAATTTTTAAAAACTAGTATAGGAAGTCTTCAGTGTCTAGAATCTGTATCTTTCAAATTTATTTATTTACTTATTTATTCATTCTGTTAGGATATGGAGAGTGAGAAAGATGCATATTTACAGCATTACTGTTAAATGCCCACAATAGCTAAATGTGGGTCAAGAGTAAGCCAAAGATGAAATCTAGTTATATGCATTTAAAACACAACTTCATAGTCAATCTCTAAGGTTTATTACTTAAATTCATTTATTAGAAATATTTTCTAATTTATATTACTCCTTGATCTATGGGTCATTTGGAACCTTAATTATTCTCAAAACAATTATGATTTCTGGTAAAGTTACTGAATGTGTTTAATTTCTCTCTTTTCTAAGTACATCATTCTATATTCTTGGAAACTTTTGAGTTTTTATCTGTTCTCCAGTATGCAATTAATTTTGGTAAGTAATTAATGTGCATTGAAACATAACCTGTCTTTCATTGTTCTGAAAGGTTTTTTTTTTTTTTGTCTATGCTTGGTTTACCCATTTTGTTCTTCAAGTTTTCTATATTCCCATTAATTGTTACGCTTCCTTGTTCTGTGAGCTTTGAGGTAAAATGTGTTTTTAAAAATACATCTATTTGGAGTAGCTCACATTACTTCCCTGAGGATATATTTCATGATTAACTCTTGATTAAATATAGGTTAAAAATAACTATTTCAAAATATTGGAAGGACTTCAAAAAAGTAAAAACCTAGAGAGAATTCAACTTCTGAGAAAATGGCAATAATCTGGGTGCAAACCAACTTTATACTACTTTTTTCTTCCATCTGTGTAGTTATATAAGAGCTAGACAGTTGAGGAGGGATACACTTATTGGTTTCATGTGTTATGTACTGCTAATCAATTATTATGTTATTGCTTATTAGCATAACACTGTATAGTAACAGTTTATTAACTTCACTGAATCTCAAATTGACACAATTTAAAAATCAAAATGTCTCTGGAAATCAGTAGTAAGTACTCTTTAAGTCAATAGATCAAGAGCTGATTTCTCACATTAAGAATTGGTCACACTGGTCGTATGAAGAGGATGAAGCACGTGTGATGGTATGACCATTGCCTTTTTAATGATAAAAAGGCTCATTTGTTTCAATTGAGAATTGTCACATTAACCAACAGAGGCTAATTTTCGAATTTGTGTGAAATATTACAAATGTAAGATTTTAAACGTGCAAAATTGCCACTGCTTAAATGATACTAACATAAAACTAATAAAGTAATACGGATGTTTTTGGAATATTTTTCAGCAGTGATTTTTACTCTAAGCATCAGCTCTTGATTTGTAGAATTATTAAAACTCGAAATTTTATGAGGTTAATTTAATTTTGGCAACCAGTCATAAAACAAATCTAAATAATTACACCTTTTTTTTTCTTATATGCCAAGGTTTTCAGCATGTCTGACAAGAAAATTACATCTTAGGGAAGCACATCACATTAGAGAAACTTGAGTATATTACACAGCTATAGCATGTTGCACGTTGTACTGATAAGTACAGCCATAATGTTAAGAAAAAAATTTATGTTGTCATATTGGTGAATAGATTAGTATGTTTAGTATTCTTTTTGTCAGTGTCAGCTTTCTCTTACATTTATTTTCCTGTTCAATAATTTTTTTTTGTTTCAAATACTGTCAGTGATAATGGATATACGATTAGATTACAGAGATAACTTAAACATATGCATTGAGCCTAAGTAAATATTATTATCTCCATCATTCATGAACTCTAATGATTTATTCTTCAGCATTCATGAATTATAAAGGAGACTTGACTTCTAAACCCCAATTTATGTTAGGAGTTGCTAATTAAGGGAAGACATCTGGTTACAAAAATCGGTTGTTTTCAATTTTCTTATGCTACAGTACATTCCAAAGCAGTATTTGATCAAACTAAAGAGTACCTTGCCTCTTAAAGATTAATGAGAAGTTTAAGAATTTATATTCTTATATGTCTACATTTCAACATTAATATAGAAGGGCTAAAATCACAGCTCTTTCTATATTAAAGTGCTATAAACTTAATCGCTACTCAAATGAGCCCAGTTTTAAAAATGAAATATCTCTGTGGATGAATAACAAATAGCCCTAAGTCAATTGATAAGGATGTGAATACATTCATTTTGCTGTACCTGAGAGCCATGTTTCAGATTTTCCATATAGTTCTGTGATCTATAATCTGTTTTCAGCTTTTCTTTTTTAAATAAAGTGCAGAACAGTTGTTTTCTTGCTTATTGGCTTTTCCTAACACTATTTGTTGTAACAAATACTCTTCCATTGAATTATTTATCAAAAATCAATTGGACATGTTTTGGGGGGTTTCTTTCTAGTTTTTCAGCTTTGTTTCATTGATTTAGCATTTCTCTCATTAACAAACCACAGTTTTGATTATTATAATTACATGGTACATATTTATCAACTTGAAGCTGTTTGTTTTTTACACTATTTGCTAACTCATTTAAAGATAAGTTCAGACAGTTGTGGGCATTGGGCTCTCTATGGACAGGTGTTAAGGCCTGACTGATCGGGTATATGTGGCACTCAGCCCTTTGGGAGGACATTTCATCTTTCTATTAATGTGAGTGTCCTTAGGGAAGACACCATGTGCCTAGAGTTGGTATTGAATTTACCTAAAGGAAAATGCATAGGCTTTTCTTCTGCATGAGCAATAAATTTACACTGTGTCCCTTCATTGGTGATGGCAGACAGAGTGAGGCCATTCCTCAACTTAATCCAATAGGTTCTGATTCTGATGTGGGAGTCCTTAGAGCTTCAGGGAAACTGTTTACAAGAACCTGGCTTTTAGCAGAATGAGCAGTGCTACTTCAGCAGGTTCTCTCTTCCTACATGCCCCAGGTTTTCTCATCAATAGCAGGTGCAGGGTTGACTCATGGGATACTTTGGACAGCATATCACTCATAAAGCATCTATCAGCTGGATCTGCTGCCCATATTAATGTTGCTCCTATGTTTGGCATCTCCTCTCCATTCTAATCTTTATTAAAGTACTGGAATGCAGCCTTTAGGGTATCAGCCAACAGTGGGATCAGACATGGGCTTGTTGTCTTTCCCTACGAGTTAAGATGATGTCCATGAAGAAAACTATGTACTTCCACCCAGGATCCAATATGATGATAACCTTACACAGTCTGTATGCATGAAGTCATCAGTAAAACTTTATTACCCTTCTTAATTTGGTTTGAAAGCAGAAGATTTGCCCAATTATTATACCCACTGGAGTAGGACTAGCAATCAAATTATATTAATAATTTAAAGTCTTATTTTTTGGCCGTGATTGTGTACAGGTCTTTCACATATTTGCAATTACCAATTTTTTTGTAGCTTTTATTAACAAAACTGATCTGAAAAGTTCCTCTCAACCACAATGTTGGTAGTTTACAGAATGTTATTGTTTTTTGTGTGAATTTTATATCTTGTAATCTGCTTATTATTATTATTAATGATTAAGATAAAAAGAGTTCAAATTTTGAGGGAGAAGGGTGGCAGGATGAGAGAGTTGAACAGAGCAGGGCTAGCGCATGCCTGTAGAGAGGGCAGGAAGGTTGAAACTAGGCTTAATTCCCTCTGCTAAATTCTTTTATTAGCTGCAACAGTCTTTTGGTGGAATATTTTGATTCCTGTATTTAAAGGAGCGAGTAATCTACAAACAAGGATAATTTGACATATGGGATCCTGGCGCGTTCAAGGCGAGGACTTTAGCTGCTAGGCCACGGCGCCAGGCCCGGAAATATGGTCCTATCACAATGATGTTTTAAAGTTTTTATCGTGAAAGGATGTTGTATTTTGTGTAATGTTCTCTCTACATCTATTGGGAAAATCATGTTTCTTATTCTTCAATTTGTTAATGTTATGTATCACATTGATTCATCTGTTATGTTGATGATCTTGATGTGTTGTTGAATTTGATTAGCCAGTATTTTTTGAGGATTTTTGTATCTATGGTCATCAGATATTTATCTATAGTTTGCTTTCTTTGTTGTATCTTTCTCTGATTTTGGAAGTAAGGTGATGTTGGCCTCACAGAAGGAGCTTGGTAGAATTCTTTCTCTTTCCACTTTTTTGAATAGCTAGAGAGGTTGAAATAGTTCTAAAAAGTTCCTATTACTAATTTTATCTCAGTCTTGGTTATTGATCTGTTCAAGCTTCCTATATTTTCCTATATGCCTCTATTATATATGAAGAAGTATAATTCCTAATTCTAGCTTGTATTTCTGAGCTACTAGTTTTATTGTCTCATTTTCATCTCCAATTTTATTAATTTTGGTCAAATCTTTACTATTGGTTCATTGGACAACTATTAGTTTATTGAGTTTTACTTTTGCCAAAAGAATGCTTTTGACTGATATTTTTCTGGTTTTTAATTTTAATTTTTCATTCTCTACTTTTATTGTTTCTTTCCTTTGACTAACTTGGAGTTTTTTTCTTGTTTTCCATGTCCAGAGGTGCATTGTGACATTATTTATTTGATGGTACCCTGTTTTTTTAATGTAGGCACTTACTGGCTTTCCTCTCACTGGTGCTTTTTTAATTCCATACATTTTGACATACCGTGTGTTTCATTTTCATTCATTTCAAAGAATTTTTTAATGTCTCTTCATTATGTCTATGGCCCACTATTCAAACAGAAGCATGCTGCTGAGTTTCCATGTGTTTGAATATCTTCTAGAATTTCTTCTGTTGTTAATTTCCAGGTGTTATCAAAAAAGCTACACGACACGAACATTGTTCTTCAGTTAGTTGTGATTTATTTTATGACGTGGTGTATGTTTTATCTAACAGAATGCTCCTTGTACTGATGAAAAGAATGTGAATCCTGCAGTTCTGGAATACAATTTTCTGTACATATTTGGTTCATTTGGTCTACAATGTAGATTATTTCGGCTATTTGTTGATTCTCTGTCAGTTTAATATGTCTGTTGAGAATAGTTGGATGTTTAATGCTCCCAGTACTATTTGTGTTACAGCATGTGTCTCCCTTATGTTAATGTCTCTCTTGCCTTAAGTAGATGGGTACTGTACATTGGATGTTTACATATTGACTATAATCACCTTTTCTTGTTGAATTATACCTTTCAAATTACACAATTACCTCGCCTGTTTTAATAGTCTTTATATGAAAATCTATACTATCTGATATGAGTTTAGCTGCTCCTGCTTGTTTTTTATTTCAAATTGCATAGATTATCTTTTTTTCCATCCTTTCCATTTCAATCTGCATGAAACTTATTGGTGAAATATATAAATCCAAAAATGATCATTTACATGGTTTTAATTTTTTAAATATGTAAATACTGTATCTGGAATATTAGTATTAAATTGCTTTATCTGCCTCTTAAGAAACGTCAGCTTACAGCATTTATTTGGTTAACAGAAGCAATAGAGAGAGTGAGAGAGAGAATAAAAAACAAATGCAAGCAGAGTAGCTTCAGGAAGGTTGCAGGCTATCGAATCACTGTGGCCTTAATAACAGAGCCATGAAAAGCTCACCTACTGGCAATGAAAATGAAATCTCTATTTAATGAGGCTGGCAGCTGTCACTTCACTTTGAGCTTTAGCAAGTCTGCTGATACGCGCATGACACACACTATGAAGTAGAGAGTCTGGATTTAGTGGGAGATAGCCCATCCAGAAATTTACTGGCAGAGGCAGTAAACAGCCAACATATTTCCAGTTTAAAGGGGATTTTGACTAAATTTACGAAGGCAGTACTGCCTATCCTAGTGGTTCATTATTCACATTCCAAATAGCCAATGTGGACACTGTGGCTTTATATTCTGACTAGCCTTTTCACTACTTTTACTTTTGAGTTAAATTCAGCACAATGTATGCACAACATTAAAAAGGAATGAGTAGGGGTTTTTTTAGTAATCCAAAGGATATTTTAAGCAACATGATGTCATTGAAATGACTTTGACGTAAAACCTCTTTCCCTGTCACACATAGACACACACACTACAAGCATTTCCAAATACTTCTTCCATTTTTAAAGTAAAAAAAAAAAAGATGTATCTATTTTTATTGGAAAGGCAGATTTACAGAGAGGAGAGATCGAGAGATTTTTCCATCCACTGGTTCACTCATCCAAGGGCTGCAATGGCCCAAGCTGAACTGACTTACTAAATTGAAGCCACAAGCAGAAGTCTGTTCTCCGTAGAGGTGCAGGATCCAATTACTTTGGGGCATAATCCACTGTTTTCCCAGCCATAGCAGGGTTAGGATCAGAAGGGAAGCAGCCAGGACATAAAGCATCACCATATGGGATGCCAGCACTGGCAGGCAGATGATTGGCCAGTTGAGCTATTAAGGCTATCAAGGTAGCTCAGATTTGTTGTCCCATATATTTCATCATAGAAAGTTGCCCTAAATTTTCAACTTGTGTTTCTGAAAACAGCCATCCTAAAACCTAAAACTGAGGAAATTAATCCAGAAATATGCATTCTTCTTTCCACCTCCACATCTTAAAGATGCAAATATGCTTGGGAAAATATTTTAATTGAGGTATTCTGTGTGGAATTCATTCGTTGACATTCTTACTCTCACCTTGATGGTGTAAAGAAGCAGGGTCTGTGGGAAGCTAATCAGTTTCAATGAGGTAGCTCGTTTGGGATGGGATAATACACTTACTAACACTAGAGTGTTCTCTCTCTCCTGCTCTATGAGAACACAGAGAGAAAGCGGCCTTTCACCTGCTGAGTAGAGATCTCGTCAGAGGCTCTCTTGATGATACTTTGATGTTGGATTCTCTCCTACAGAACTTTGAGAAATAAATGCGTGATGTTTAAGCCACCAAGTCTCTGATAGTTTGCTGTGGTAGCCTAAGTAGCCTGACATATGTGCAAAACAGTCGATCATACACTGTTGGAAGCTCTGTTTTATGAATGTAGGTGTGTATGTGCTTCATGCATATGTAGAATTATCCACTATATGTAAACATTTTAGCTCCAAACATTGTCCTACAGTGTGAGACCCCGATGTGTATTGTAATAAAGGATGCACTTGTCCAAGCTGTGCAGAGCTGTAAATCAGAACTTAATGGAAAGTTCATATGACAGTTAGCACTTGGAGCTGCACAAAAGCACCAGCTTCTGCTTAGTAAATCAGTCACACACACAATCCCTTACGCTTAAAGTCATTTTAGGCTCATGGTCGTATCCTAAGTAAAGTGATGTTGACAGAACACTTGATGCTAAAATCTATAAGCACTTATATACTGTATTCAGATATAAAAAAGCATAGACACCATGCTAAATAAAACTAATTCAAATTACAAAGTATATTCCTACCAAAATGCAATTTGTGTCTATTCTATCTAAAGTGTTCTTGAAATGTACAGTACACATTTCTCAACCAAAAGTTTCATTTAAGCAAATCATTCCTTTTTGCAACTTGGATAAATTATGTGCATACAACTGCAACCAATGTTATTTATATATGAGAAATAGAATATGCGGAATATTTATCAGTATCTTCGTGCATTATAAGATTTAAATAAGAAAGTATTAGCGTTTCTACTCTTCTTTCTTACCGATTTAAGGAAATGCACACACACATACAAACATAAGTTAAAACTGAGATGTGGATCTTATTATTTCACACTCATATTAACTCTTACTGAAAAATATTAAAATAAAATTAACGTGTCCCTCAATATCTTTGTGGATTTATTCCAGGAACCACTGCATACACCTGCTCCCTCCATAGCCACACATTAGCAGGAAATTGGATGAGAAGCAGTGCCAAGACATAATTGAAGACTTCTGTATTCAGTGCAGGTATCACAAGTTGCATGTTAACGGATGAGCCATTTACACCCATGCCTCCAAATTTTGTATTATTGCATTACTTTTTGTGTAGGGAACATATAAGGACTCTAATTCTAACTTCCTAAAAGAAATTCAAATTTTATTTAGCATTTTATGAGCTAATTTCTATGGGTTGTAGCATAATCAAATTAACCTTTTTTTAAGTCTTCTCTAATGACTATATTAAAAATCATATGCTGGTATCACATGGTAGAAAAATAGAAAGCAAAGCTAAGATGCCATTAAACTAAACCGTGTAAGAAATGTATAGAGTAAGAACTAGATTCCTCGCAGTGATAACTGGAGGAAATAAATGGATTTTAAAGTTATTTAATGAGATTAAAGTAAGACCTTAATAACGTTATTTTTAATTGGAAAACATGGTACTTTTGCACATTTCTGTATGAATGAAGATTTTTTTTTAATTAAACGAAGAGAAAGAAGCACAAAGCATGTACCTGTGTTTCTGACTTGGACATTGCAATACAAAGTAGTGTTCTGGGTGGAGTTTGAAACCAAAGGGGTGAATGTGAAACAAGGTACCAGTGCTTGAGCTCCAGGGGTAACAACCCTTTTCTTGGTTTAATTCATTTTTAAATTTAAGGAGACTATGTATCCTTAAGGAAAGCAGGCCTAGAATAGAGCCTCAACAAAGTCAATGTTAAAATCACAGGGAGGAGCAGGGTGGAGAGAACCCTTAGAGGGCCGAATGGTCTGAAGCACATTTATAAACATCAGTTTTAAATAGAAAATAGGTTCTACGCTCATAGTAGAACTAGATAAGCTGGAAAGCTGTGAAACTGGAATGACTTCTGGTTTGATGTCTCCTCTCTGCCCTTTGAGGAAGAAAATGACACCTTCAAAGAATGAAGATGCGAGAGGTCGAGTTCAAAGTGTCATGTGTTACATGGGAAAGACACTGCAGATTTACATTAAGAAAAACCGTTACCTCTTCCAGGAATAAGCTGTCTGTGGAGTTCTGCTGTGACGCTTCTAAATGAACCAGGATGGTTGTTCATGAAGGCAAGTGACAAGCCTATGAAAACACACAAACTGACTGCCTCTCTTTTAATTTATTTTTATTTTGATTGGGAAGTTGGATATACAGGAAGGAGGAGAGACAGAGGGGAAGATCTTCCATCTGTCGATTCATTGCCCAAGCAACCACAATGGCTGGAGCTGAGCCCA
Organism: Ochotona princeps; assembly: GCF_030435755.1. Taxonomy (NCBI): domain Eukaryota; kingdom Metazoa; phylum Chordata; class Mammalia; order Lagomorpha; family Ochotonidae; genus Ochotona; species Ochotona princeps. The sequence goes on from NC_080842.1 coordinate 34,129,972, forward strand.
TTGAAAGCCAGGAGCCAGGGGCCTCTTTCCAGGTCTCCCATGCTAGGGTAGGGTCCCAGGTCTTTGGTCTGTCCTCATCTGCTTTCCCAGGCCACAAGCATGGAGCCGAATGGGAAGCAGGGCTGCCAGCGTTAGAACCGGAGTCCATATGGGATCCTGGTGCTTACTAAGCGAGAACTTTATCCACTAGGTTACCGCGCCGGGCCCACAGACTAACTGCCTCTTTGAGCAAACACTTAAGATTATCTCAGAATTTGTCTAAAAGGAAAAGCAGTCATTCTCTCTACACTTAGATGGAAGGTGTCCTTATGCTAGAATGTCAGGAATTTTAGGCTCTTTTTTTGCCCCACTATCTGGCTACTTTCATGCATCGAACTGAAACAAACAAAAAACATGTTTTTATTTCACTATCCCGGCATGGCAGAAACTCTTATTTTTAGGATCCTTGCTCCAACACAAGTGCCAATACACCTTCCTGTGGGATTTACTTTTTATCTTGGCTGATTTTGGTGTAAGTCAATCTACTCACCAACATTGATCTGTTCTGTGGGATTAATGACTTGAAATAACAAAGTTGATTTCACGTTATCATAAAATTTGTCAATACTAAGAGGAAACTAGAGTTACAGATTTTCAATATGTCATCTCTTTGTAAAATGGTTAACAAAACAGATCTGAACATATTGCATTTAATGGTAATTTAGCGACTGAGAGCTTTTGGGTGTCAATTTTTAATTTTTTTTCCACTGGAATAAGAATTTTTTTTAATTTCTTTTAAATTCTAGCTTTCATTCATTTTTTAAGTAATTATTGAAAGTTTAGATGTTGCAACATTAGTTCCACTATCATTTCAAATTTTCTGCTTTAATGTTACAAACCCTTCAGAAGAAAATAAAAACAGAAAAGAAAAGAAAATGATTAGAAAGGTTTTGTGGTAGTCCAGGACAGTGCCATCATGGAGGTGATCCGTGCAACAGCATGAAGGAGCAGTTTGGATCTAGAAAACTTCATGAACTACCAAAATCACACACAAACCTTATTTTACTCTTATCTGAGAAAGTAAATATCTGCACGATTTACTATAAGAGAGTGGTGCTCGGAATCTGTTGTTAAGAAATTGTGAAGTTCAATGTTGATATATGTCATTAAATGATTTATTTGTTTTTATTTGAAAGACAGATTTACTTTGAGAGATAGAGACATATTCCATCTGCTGGTTCACTCCCCAAATGGCTACAATGGCTGGAGCTGAGTGGATCCAAAGCCAGGAGTCAGAGGCTTCTTCTAGATTTCCCACGTGGGTGGAATACCCCAACAGGCTTGAGCCATCCTTTGCTCTTTCTCAGGCCGTAGGTATCGGAGCTGGTTGGGAAGTAGAGCAGCCAGGAAATGAATCACCAATCATATAGGATTGCTGGCACTTGCAGAATTAGCATGTTGTGTCACTATGCAAGACCCAATATTGATAATTTTGTTTATCAGATTAGAGATGAAAAATACTCTTAGACAAACTCTTCTGGAGTTATGCAAAAGTTGATACCAGGTGCCCTATATTGAAAACCATTTCTAATGTTGATTTGAAATTTTCTACATGGTACTTGATAAACTGAGTGTGTTTCAAATATCATCTAAAACATGAAGTGAAATTTTCAGTGAGTTTATGAAGAAAAAAAAGTTTGCTTTTGAATTGTAGACTATACCATGTGCTTGATTTTACATAACTCAACATATAGCACCTTATTTTTGCTGCAAAAATTTATTACATACTTGCAAAGTTTATTATTAATTTCAGTTTATGCAGAAATATGAGAAAATAAAGCATTCTAAACAAAAAGAGAGCTCAACATTTTGTAGCAGCATTTTCCATATATATTTATTTTTTAGATTTTGCTAGTTTCTAAATTGAAGGAATTTTGACTCTACAAATTACTTATTTTATTCCTGTAAATTCTGTTGGAAGAAATGATCCTTACTCTAGAATATAGTTATTTTTCTTTAGACAAGACTAAAAATATAATGATTGAATTTGTTAAGATCTTTTCCTGTTTCCAAATATTACGTCTCCTTCCTGACCTTTATTTCTAAGTACTGCACCCAAAGAATGATGGGAGGTGTACAATCTGAAATACTTTGAATTGATGATAATCTCACCTACTCAATAAGATCCATTTATAGTGTGTGTAGCAATTAAATTAATTTTTCATGAAATCCACTGAATTTATTGTTGGATGCTGTCAAGTATCACTGAAGAAATAACCCACATGAAAAATAGTTCTCTGGGTCTATAATACCAGTATTTTGTTAAGAACAAAGTATGTGTGTGTATATATTAATTTTCCTTTATTTCAATCTCAGAAGTAGCCTGGGAGAGAAAAAAGTATGAAAAGAATCATTTTTTTTTTCTTGAACAATAGCGGCAAAGAGAAACTTCCGATCCACCAAATGACTTAAATGCCCACAATAGCTGGGGCTGGTCCAAACTGCATCCAGAAGCGCAGAACTCGGTCAGAGTTTCCTACATGGGCAGCTCAAGTCCTTGAGTTTTCTCTGCAGCTTCCAAGTGCAGAAAGCCGGATGGGGACGAGAGCTGGGCTCTGCCATGTCCGCATGCAGAGTCAAACAATACTGCTCCAACAAACACTCATATCCCAATAACGTCAAAGCTAGTCAGTTGTTTAATGTTTGTGCCTTCATTTTTCTTGACTATTTAAAAAAAAAGTTGTTAAGTACTACAGTTACTAAGGAAATCAACTATGAGAGAAGCTATATGCCTGAGAATATTTTTTTTAGGATTCATTAATGTATTTGAAAGAGTTAAAGAGAAAAAGAGGGAGGGAGGGAGAGAGAGAGATTGATTTTCAGTTATCTGGTTTATTTCCCAGACAGACAATATGACCAAAGTTAGTCTGAAGCCAGGAGCCAGAAACTTCTTCCAGAGCTCCCATTTACGTACAGGTGCCCAAGCACCTGGGTCAATCAGTGATGCTTCCCCAGGCTGAGAGCAAGACTGGAAGTAAAGCAGCATTTAGGATGCTGGTATCACAGGTAGTGACTTTAGCAGCTATGCCGCAACTCTGTTCCCTAGTACATTTTTTATAGACTCTTTGGCAATACTAAATGAATGTCCACTTTTATGACAGCAATTTTAAATTTTAAATTGCTGTCATAAAGTTCAGAGTAAGAAAAAATTATCAATATCACATTTTTAAAAATGCACTTTTTCTAGAGTATCTTCTCTGGCAAAAAAGTTGATTTTTATAAAATCCAAAAATGCCCAGTTAAGGAGTTGTAAATGGGATAGTTTAAATACTGTGTATAGAATTTTATTTTTAGTGTGAATAGCTATTACATATATAAAATAAAGAAATTAATATAAAAATCTCAAGTCATATCTAGAGCGGTCTATCGCTCTATCACAGAAGTCTGACCAGGGTACTTAAACATCCAGCAACTGTGGACACTATTGGCTGACATTTCATGCAACTTAACAATTTATTATTTTTTCCAGTAGTAACATTTTGAAGTCCAGGATATGTATTGCTTTTATATCAGTCATGCTTTTAGGAACCCATCTGAAAAAGAAAAGAGAATGAAAAAATAAACAAAAGCTACCGTAAATGTTATTGTTGTGCAAATTCAAATTAACTACAGCTCAGGCATCATAAGAGACTGTCAGCAGATGCTTGTCAGAACAAAATATCAGTTGCTGTTTCTAGTATGTGCAGTAACAGTAAGCTGATTTACAAATACAGGTAGGACTGAATCATAGGCCAATGTCTGTATTAAATAAAAGAAAACAGTATTCCAGAAAGGTAACAAGGAACGCTGTCTGATCTAGAGTTTTCCTGAGATCAGAAGCTTGTTTAAAATTTTGCCTAATTGTCACAAACTTGGAATATGTTCTTATCTGTGTCCTCTTGGTGACACAGGGCACTTTTCATAGCTCATAATTTAAGCTACTACACTTGATCTTAGCCAAAAGGCCGAGAAGCGATCATCGTTTAAGCTTCTTTGCAGCTCTCAGAATTAATCCTGAGCTTGATTTTGGTGCAGTTTGTCGTACATAGGGATATCAGTTAAGTCTGTGGTTTATTTAAAATGTGATTAAAAATTTGAGAAAAGCAAATACTTTTGGAATCTTTGTACTTGGCATTGTGTGTAAATCACTCCATAAAGGACGACTGTACTGCAGATCTAAGTTTCATCTTCATGTGGGCTTCATAGCAATGGTGATTATATAGCATTGTAGGTATAACTACCAAGGCATTATTCCAAACAATGGAGTCAGAGTATTTTTCTAACAAGTGAGTAGTTGAGCTCTGGGTTCTACACAAGGGTATTCTTTTCTAGGACCATTCAATTAGTGTTTCTATACTGTAGGTACAAGTATCCTCTGAAAATAAAATCTCCAACAGATAATATCATGAAGCACAATTAAGGGACTTGGATATGCTGTTGAAAACACGACTAAGCATAACTGAGATAAGCTTGTTTGAGAAGTACTAGGTAGTTTATAGAATATATCAAAATAATTGTCCAGAAATGAGTTACTTTTACTGGTTAGAAATTTCCTCTAAGGCCACATTGATTTCACAATTCTGTTATGCACATGCATGTCATGGAGTTTCTGCACAGTATGAGAAGCCTTAGGAAACAAGTGGAACCTCTAGATGCCCTAAGTTTTAAGGACAATTTTAAAGAAGCAGGCCCTGCAGCCATAGCTGAAATTAAGGTATGGTCGAATTATGTCAGCAAAAGCAACAGAAGAGTTCAATGCATCCAGAATGGCCTTTATTGGCTATTAATAATATTGTATCAGTGTTTTCAGTGGGTTTGGGTAATATGCTAATATTATTACTTATACCATATGCCATCCCAGTGTCTGTTTTACTTCTTGGAATTTAGCAGTTAGTTAACAGCTCTTAATGGATTACACAAAATTAAAATTCCTGCTTTATTTCCTGTTACTGTTTTGTATTTTGTGTTCAGTACTATACTTAAACATTCTCCTTACGAATTCCTTACCTGGAGCAAACGTTTGACTCACTAGTGGGACTGCTTGAGACACCAACATCACACTTTGAAGTGCTTGGTATCACGTCCCCGCTCTGCTTCTAACTGAGCTTCCTGCTAATGCACACCTTGGAGGAACTAGGTGATAATTCAAATACTGGGTCCTAGTCAATTATGTGGAGTATCTAGATTAAATTCCTGGCTCCTGTAGGATGGGCTGTCTTGCTGTCTATCTCTGCCTCTCTCTCCGATGTCTGCCTCTCAAATAAAACACATACAAATTATTAAGCATATTTGTTCATTCTAGCAATCTTTTCCCTTTAATTTCCTTGCAGGATATTTTCTGTGATGCCCTTTGGATTTGACATCAAACCTAAATAATACTATTAAAGAAAATTATGCACAAAATTCAATTATATTGTGCATTATCATCATTTACCCTGTAAGGTGATTTTCATGGCAAATAAACTCATTCACAATCTGCAAATTACCTGTGCCATCCCATCAAACCTTATTAAAACACTCTCTGTTACAGCATCACACAACTAGCAAGTCCTGTTTTAAAATCATCATAAATTTTCACACTTTTCTTTCTGACTGCCCAGTGCCAGGCGTATTTTTTTCTCTCCCTTCTCTGTGTGAAAAACACAACTGAAGACTCCTTGGTTAAAGGTCACTTTCCCTGTGAAGTGTTCTCTTATTAATTGAGAAACAGTCGTTCATGCTGCTTTGTGACTCTCATATCAATTTTCTCTCCTTTACTGCTACATCCTTACTATCTGCATGATAATTTTTCTAATAGTCCTCCTGAGGTCAGGCGCGTATATCCATATTTTCTTAATATTGTGGTAGCAGAATATAAACTTGTTTTTCATTAAAAAAATAAAGGGATTGAGTGAGCTGGTTAAGCAGGAATGTAGCGAGGGAATAGGAAATGAAAATGAAACGTGCACAAACTTCCTTCTGCAAACCAAGTAGACACAGATCTAAGTTATGAGTGTGACTACCACAGGCAGACTCACTTTACATTACCTCATCATTTTCACCCAAATAGGTCACCAAAAGGTTTTGGTTGCATAAATAGGGAAAGTCACCTTTGGCAGTTTCCAAATTCTCCACAAAATGAAAATACAGGTAATAAGAACTCTTTTTCTACCATTTCCTTTACTTACCATATTATGATACCTTTAAAATATCATAAAGTTATGTTTGTAACATGTACTGAAGTACACTACCATCCTATTAACATAGGGACAAATGGTGTGGTGGGGGATCAAGAGAGAGTAAGGGAAGAGAGTTGGAGGAATCCCTATGTCGAAAGACTGTACTGGGTGACATGTCAACCAGTGGATTCTTCAAAGATCTCATAGTGCTTGGATGGCAAGATTGGCAGCGATTCATAACTGGTGAATTATCCAAACCACTTGAGCAAGAACCTCGGAGCATGCCCTACATCCGAGACATGGGGAAGGTGGGAAATTGGGTGGGCCTTCTCCCTAAATATCCCCCTTTAAACATGAAGGAAACAATATGGAAATAATAGTCTTACCCACTTTCCTATAGCCCTTGAACCTTGCTACCCTAATTAGCTATGTAAAGATTGTCAAAAATATAATTAAAAAAATTTAAAAGACTGTACTGTGGAAAATAAGCTATAAAGAAGCATCCTAACAAAGATCGAAAAAAACGTAAAAAGACTACAGCTTTTGTCATAACTTTTAAAAAATATTTCAGTGATAGCATTTATTATGAAACATTGTCTTATTTAAAATTTACAATGGTGAATAGATTAAGTAGCAGGTTTTGCTGCTAAAGAAATTGATTTTGTTTTGTTGTGATTTTGGCTTGTGTTCTTGAGAAATGTTGGAAGGAGATGAGTTTGAGTTTAAAAACAGAGAAGAAATAGTTACATAAAGGGTAGATGTTTTAGCATTTTTGAAGAAATAGAAACTAAAATGATTTTCTCCAGGGAAGTTGATGAATGAGAAAATATGTAAAACATTCAGTTTTTTGGAGTCTCACAAAATGAAGAAATTCTACAGGGAAACAGAAAAATTAGTTCTCATGGGAGAATTCTCTTTTAGAGCCAAAATGTTGAATACTGAATTTACAAGAATTCAGAGGATCATACAACATAAATATTTTTCAGAAAAAAATCTCTCTGGAAATCTTTTTATCGTTGCCATGTCATATACAGTCACTGTTTCCCTTAGTTTCTTCAAATCGCTCCTTCTCAAAGATTTTGCTAAGAGACTTCTCCACAGGAATTGGAACAAATTCTTGGCTGTTTTTTCTTTGGTATTCACTCTGCATCCTGCACTAACATATACCTTTAAACACATCAAGGATGCCGCTGGTTCCTACAACTATTTTCACTTCAAACGGTACCTTTTCCTATGCTAGGCATAAGCCTAACTCTGTACTCACACTTAAATAGCATGCTTAGAGTTGCAGATTTACAGAAATAAAGGAATAAAAATGGGGTGTGACTTCTTTTTCTATATTATTATAACTTGAAAAAGTTAAGTAAAACTATTATTTAAACAAGCACGAGTACCCTCTAGATTTACTTGGTTGTTTTGTAAATAATCGAAGGATTAAAATAATTTTCTTTCAGAATTCTAATACAATTTCTTTGATTTCTTCTGCATTCTAATATTTCTATTGAAGAACTAGAGGTCATTCTGTTTTCTTATCATTATCATTAGCAACCTGAGTTATTGGAGTAAGCTTTATTCTCTCACTGGGCTTGGTTTTGGACTCCACAGTTAGTGATATTAATAAATTAAAATTTTAATTATGTCACTCTTCAGTTGTCAGAATCAATTCTTCTTATGGTGAAGTACACAATCCATGTCATTTTTGTACAGAATTTTTATATTCACTTCATCAGCCTATCTCTTCCCATTTAATTTTTGCACTTCATGTCCTGAAATCATAAATCGTATTTGCTAGCTAAATATTTACGTTCTTATTCATTTTGTAACTTTTGTACAGATTTTCTCTCCGTGGATACACAATCCTATCTTTAAACTTCCTTCTTTGCTTCTAATATTGGCTTGACATCTCAGTTTGGGAATCAGGCCCCCATATGTCTCTAAGCCACAAGCCAACACACTGCATCACATTGTTCTGTGTATGACTGTATTTCACTCAGGGACTGTGCAATTTCTTCAGACGTTGTACATAATTTGTCTCAAACTTTCTTCTAAGTCTTATATAAATGTTTAGATTTAACTGATATATTCCTCTATTGGACTGCATCCTATTAGAAAAATCATATCTATTCAATAATATCCACATAGGAACACTTCTTTGAATCATGATTGTTTTTTCATTTTCTCATTAAATTCTTAATTAACTTTGAATTCTCCCTTGCATATATCATATTTGGGTTGTATGAAACATTCTTTTGTCTATATAACTAACTACTTATAAAGTATTTTCTTACATAGTATTTTTTTATTTGTCTCCTTAAATTCCTGCAAAAATAATCACATAAGGAGATGTTCTTAACAAGTAACAAGAGAACCTAGGGCTGGGAATAGACTTGGTTGGGGAGCTGTGAGAGTACATCCCTGCTGGGTTTGGGTTCCCACAGGAGGGTGCGGGGGCTGGTGAGGGGGACTGCATTCTGGTCTGGATATAGCTGCAATCTCACTATGCACAAATGTGGACTGGGGCTGGGCGCACCCAGCTGGCCTAGGTGCCAGCACCATCTGGCACTCTGGAGAACCTGGGTAGATGTAGGACAGACTAGGCTGGGTCTCTGCCCCTACTGAGCCATGTGTGAGCAGTGTCTGGGTATGGACAAGCTTTGGCTGGGGTGAAAAGCCAACACCAAGAACTGGAATGGATTGAAGGCCAGCAATGAGGGCTGGCGCTTGGAACCACCAGTACACACAAGACCTGGCATAGGGAGAGGTTCTGAAGCAGGAGCTTCGGAAACTCCTCTGTCGGAACACAGCTCCTAAAAGGTCAGCGCAAGAACCACGATTTGAAGCAACCCAGACCAGGCCAAAGGAAGATACCCACCATCATACATATGGCATAGGTGGGGGGCAGACCAGGCTGAACCCATTCACATCAATCGCTGGCAAATCCGAGCAGCAGCATAGAGTGTGGGTCAGGCCAGTTTCAGTCGCAACACATACCAGTGCACATTAAGGAATGCCAAAGAGAGATGAGCCATACCAGATGTGGTTGCAGCACCCAAACAGCACACATGAGAAACGGGGGTGGGGGAGGAGGCAAAGCCAGCAGGGGAAGTGGGCTCCCCTGCTGCACAACCACTCCCACAGGAGAGCATGAGTTAGGATGGGGGCAGACCAAACCAGGCAGGGCTACAACACCTGTGGGCCTCATGTGAGCTAGATTGGGGAAGGGCCGGATTGGGCTGACTGTTCTGACTGGTACAAGCAAAAATTAGAGTGGGTAAGGGTTGGTTGGGATTTGCCACATCATCAGATGGCAGAGGCTGGCACTGTTAAATGCCAGAACCACCTGGAGAGTGCATAATCTGGAAGTTGGAGTGGCCTAGTAGGGAGATAGTGGGCACCTCCCTCATGGGCAACAACTCCCATTGGAGAGCATGAAAACAAGGACAGGGGCAGGGATGGCTAGACAGAAAGGCACCTGCCAGTATGTGTGAGGGCTGGATAGTAGGTTGTTTGGGTTGAACTAGACTTCAGTGCCCATTGACAAGTACGAGAGCTAAATGGGATGTGGGGCAGACTGAACAAGCCTGCGGTACATACTGGCATGCATGGGAACCAGGGTAGGGAGCAGGCCTGGTGGGGGTTATGGGGAGTCACCCCAACTAGGCTGCAGCTCCCACTGGTTTGCTTGAGGACCAAGTATGAAGTGGGTAGGATCAAGCTGGACTACAATAACCATTGGTTCGTGTGGAAGACAGGGCTGGAAACAGAACTGACCGAGCAATTGCAACGACCAGCATGTGCATAAGCTGATTGGGGCAACGGACTGTGCCAGATCTTGTACTGGCAAACACACAAGAATCAGGTCTGGGATCATGTCAGATGAAGTTTCTTTAGAGATCCTCCAACTGAACTGCTAATCTCAGAACCCCAACCATGAAGAGACTATGTCAGCCAGTGGATTCTGAATAGGTTTCATCGTGATTGGAACAGCGAGATTGGCAGCAATCCAGAACCGATTAACTACCAAAACTGCCTGAGTAGGACCCTCAGAGCGTGCCTCACATTGGGGACCTGGGATGGGTGAGAGGCTTGGTGGGGCTTTTCCCTTTGTTTCTTCCCTGACCCCAGATACAGGGAAAAAATGATATTAGTGTGGAAACAATGGTATTACCCACTTTCCTGTAGCCCTTGACCCTTTGTACCCTAATCAACTAAGTAAGATTATTAAAAAACTAAATAAATTTTAAAAAAGAAGTAACAAGAGGATATTAATGTTTTTACTTTGCAACTAAATTATAAATACTATTTATTACTGAAATTTAGTAAGGTTCCATGTAAAAATGTTTAAAGAAATTAACAATGGTACCACATAGTTTTCTGTATATATTTAGTCCATTAGTAAAGAACATGTGTGACTTCTGAGGGAAGCCACTGTCAGCAAATGCATTTGTGAAATGTATTTCATTTAAAATTTTCTGACAGAATAATTCCATCTTCAACTATAGAAATAATCACAAGAAACTTTTTATTCAGGCTGGAACATCAAACTTTGTAAAATGCAAGTACAAGAGAATAGTATATTTATTGTTAAATAAGACATCTAACAAAGAATATTTCATTCCATCTGTGATCTAATTATCAAGGGATAATAAGATAGAGAACTTCTAGAACACTCGGGCAAATTATTTTTTAATTATGAAGGAAAGAAAAAGGACTTTAAAACTCCATCTTGAATATATTAGTTATTTTGAACTGTCAGTTAACAAAAGAATGAAAATGGATCTATTAAAATTTGATTCACAAATTGTGCTCAAGACTTGAACGAAACATTAGGGTTCATCATTGGACTTTGCAGTATTTACCCAAATTGTCTGTCCTCAGCATGAAGATAATGCAGCTGAATTCTCTATGACTTGTCAAATGTTCAAAAAAACAGCAGAAACACCACCAGCTTCATTGTTCTCTACATGAGAATACAATGTGAGTTTAAATAAGCTCCTTAGATTACATTTCTGTTTATAGATAGGCATTGAAAAAAATGAGACTATCCTTAAGAAGTTCATGGAAGCAATACAGCATAGAATTTGTAACATAGATGCTAAGCCTCCACTGACAAGCATTTCAGGGTGAGGCATCCATGCCCTGACTCATATTCCCTTTGAACTGTAAAAAAAGTGAAATAATCTATTGCATATTTTGGTTAGGTTTATTCCAAGGTATTTAAAGATTATCTCTCGTATTTTAACGGGATTTGCACTTATAATTGATTTGTTCCCTGCTACCCTGCTGAACTCTCTTACTTGAGTCCAGTAGTCTCTTACTTTAGTTTTTTGTTGTTGCTGTTATTGTTCTATTTATAGAATCATGTCATCTGTAAGCAAGGATAATCTTATGTAAAGCTGCAGTCAGGAGGGTTTCTGTAACTGGTACCCCAGCACCCCAATATGTATACTGTCTTAACTGCATGAAACTGCCATGACACAACATCTTTGAAGGTCATAATTAAGCATATATGATAACAACATATGTCTACATTTCAAAATAATAGAATGGGTTTAGAAATAGATGCAAAAACGTGTGATCAACTAATTATCAACAAAATCAAAGCAGTTTGCTAAGGAAATGACACTTTTTAATGAAAAATTTGGGAACATATCAATATTCAGATGGGATAGCCTGATACCTTACCTCAGTAAGAAAACAGTTGTGGCATGGTGACAGTTCCCTGCGCGGTGCATTCTCTCAAAACACTGTTGACTGCAATCTGTCTTATTGCCTTGCTCTTTGGCATCAGTGTTTCCTATTGGATTTCTACCATACATGCTTGCATTTGATACCTTTATTATGGGGCAATAATGTGGCACTTTCCAAATATTCTGTTTTAGCACTCTTTTTCTAATGCCTTTTTAATATTTGTTAGTAGATTTTGCCTGGAATGTGTTACTGAAGTGTATGTCTTGCAATGATTCTTCATGACTTCACAAATTTTCTCTTAACAATTGGAACTGTATTGTATGGAAGAGTGGTTTTCTTGTTTGAATTTAATTATTTACTTATATCAACATGATGTGCTTAATTTACAGGTTGTATTTCACTTCTTTCATTTTATACAGGTTGTATAAAATGTAACATATTTATTTCTTTTTCATTCATATTATGTATTTCAGGTATGGCATCAGGAGCACCTATAGGTTGCCTCCTATTTGCTTTCAACTTGTTCCCAGCATTGCTTAGTACATCCATACTTTCCAGGTTCATCTTGGTCTTTTTGGTCCTAAGCAATGTAATCACACATTTATTGAAGGAGTACTTGCAGTTCTAAAGGCATAATGGAGTTTAGAGGCCAGCATACTCATTGCATCTAGGTTCATTGACTCCAGACATGGATGCTAAATATAGGAAACACATGCATGAATACTAACACATGTTTATATACATGCACTTTTTTCTCTGCATCTATCCAATATTTACACATTAGAAAAAAATAGCATCCACGCGATTAACTTTAGTCCCAGTCCAGCTCCACTGGATTCATTTAAATGTTCTATCTACCTGTTTCCCTTTATGTCAGAAATTCAGCTTTTAGAATCCATACTTCATTTTCTTTCATTTAAAATATGTATTTATTCATTCAAAAAAAAATTTTTAAAAAGAGGGAGATTTAAACACAAACATATGCAGACCTTTCTTCCACCCACCGCTTCATACCGTAAGTGACGGCAACAGTTGAGACTCACCAGACAAAGCCAGACGCCCAGGAGAACATTTAGTTATTCCACATGGATGACAGGTGATAGGAAATTAAGTATTTGTATTGCATAAGCAAGCATGACTGGCTTACACTGGCTTGAAGTGGGTCTCCGATAAGAGATATGGCATAATACCCACTCACCATTCATTTTTCCTGTGTTTAGATATTTATTTTATTTCTTTGAAAGACAGGGTTGGGCGATTTCTTCCCTCTAACATCACAATTTATTTTTGAAACATTGTGTACTACCATCACAGTCCTTTTTATTTTTCGACCTCTTGAATATAGTTCTATTATTCATCTGTATGTTAGTTTTGCATGCTATTGTTTGTACTACACTTTCAGATTCTTTCACATAACAGTTGATTTTTTGTTAACTGTTTATTTTTGGGTATATGACAAAATGACATGGATCTAAGAGTTACTGGTATAAAGTAAATCCATAAATTATCTGTTATCACATGGTGTTGTATCTCTTTCATGGCCATTTCCACTCATTTTCCATCAGCTTTGTAGGCAATCAATATTACCAGCTTTTGATATTTCCTGTATTATACAATCTCTATCATCAATGATTATACAATATCTATCAACAATGGAGAGGAAAAATATTGTTGATAGTTTGATTATCAGTTGTTACAAGAACTTACTAAAATTACTTAAAATGCTATTAGCTACTTCAAAGATAGAATTATATATCACATAAGTAACTTTAAATTTTAGTCATCTTCAAATAGTTTTACTTCCTCTTTCTAAACCTATAGGCTCATTCTATTTTTTACCTAAAGCTTTTAAGTCATCGAATGCTGTGATGAGGATAGCTAAGTCTACCTTGCAGCTTTGAAGTGCACATGGTATTAGATCGCCCCTCCTATATCAACAAAACATCACATCATGAAAAACTTATAAACAAGAAAAATTTTATTTTCTCACTGTCCTAGAAGATGGAAAGTCCAAGACCAGAGTGATTATAAAATTAATATTATAAAATTAATATGATGATTTTTCTTTGCTTGCAATATAGTGCTTTGTGGTTGTGTTTTGCAGAGTAAGATTTTGGAGGCAAGGACAAAAAATGTTTGGATAGTCCTTTCTGACACTTTTATGAGTTCACTAACTACAATAATGAGAATATAACACTCCTGACTTAGTCAGTTCCTAAAAGGTCCACCTCTTAATATTATCACATTGGCAATCAACTTTCAACATACAAATCTTTGGAGAACACAGATAGAATATTACCATAAGTGCTGTTGACTTTTATTACACGTAGCAGTTGTCTTCCCTGGATTTGAAGTGTAAAATCTCCTTCACTATTCTGTTTTGTTTTCTTCTGCATGTGTGTTCAAGCCTGACAGCTCTAGGCATCTGCTTTCTCTGCATAACACAGCCGCCAGTCATTTGGGCAGTGATTATGTCCAGACACTCTGTGCCAGTAAGACTTCCATCTTCGGTTTGCAAGCTGATTATGTAGATTGAGAGTCACATTCAATGATGCAGTAAATCTGCACATTTCTTCAAGCGTCCAATTTTCTCTAGATGTTCTGGGGTTTGGGGTGTGTGTATGTGTGTGTGAGTGTGTGTGTGTGTGTGTGTGTGTGTGTGTGTGTGTAGGTTAGCAGTCAGAGAAGTAGCCTTTATTAACTGAAACAAACTATGGCATCCTCATTTCCAAAAGACTTTTTTTTTTATCTGCTCTATCATCCATCTCAATGACAGTCCATCTCTGCCAGCCATAAAAAGGCAGGTGTGTAACTGGAGCTGAAGGTGAAGGTGAGGTAGCAGAGTGGGAAATGATCTAGGCATGAAGCCAGAAACTTTCCGCTGGCCTTATTCATGTGTCAGCACTTCTCAATTTCTTGTCATCCATGGTTGATTTCTAGAATACCAGAAAGGTTTCCTTAAATAACTGTGGTCAGTTCTGTACTTGTTTTTAAAGATTTTACTCTAAGATGAACAATTCCATTATAGGGATCTCAAAAAATTAATATAATTAAGAATTATATGATTTAAAATTGACATGAATTTTAAACACCCACACATGGATTTATTAGTCACAGTTGGAAAAGTTTGATATTTTGGTCACTTTGAAATTGAACAATTTGGAGGTCAGCATTAGATCTAGCAGTTAAAATATCTTTTGGAGTACTAACCCGCAGGCCACATGTTCAGATCTGTGCTCAAGTCCTGACTCTAATTGCAGTTCAATCTTCCTGCTTAGGTGCATCCTGTGTGAAATCATTGGCTGCTCCAGGAAGTGGGTTCCTGCAACCTACAGGAGAAATCTGGAAAGAGTTTCTGCCTGCTAGTGTTGGCCCATGTTGTTGGAGACCTTTTTCAAAATGAAACAGTGAATAAGTGATATCTCTCTCTCTCTCTCTCTCTCTCTTATCTTATTTCTCTTTCTCATCACTTCTGCCTTTTGTGCAAATAGATACAAATTTACCTTCTTTCATTATCATGTATGATTAGAAGAATAAAAAGAGGCATATTTATGTCCACCATACCTAACCATTAATTAAATACAGGTCTAAAATAGAGATATTGTCCCAAAGAAGAGTTGCAATATTGTAGTCCCACTAAAGGTGTCTCTGAAGCAAAGGGAAGAAGGACCATCTTTTTAATTATTATTATTATTATTATTATTATTATTATCATTTATGATATAGTTCCATAGACTCCTGGGATTTCCCTTATCCCCTCCCCAACTCCCCCCCACCTAGTTCCTCTATATCATTACTATAGTTCTTCATACACAGTCATATGTCCATCACTGCAGGCACAGACAATGGCAGAGAATCCAGCATCCTATTGTCAAGATATAGTAAACAGTTTCATTGAATTATCCTATCTGATTGGTTAGCAGAACTAAGGGTAAGAATCCAAAGATTAGTGCCCAACACCATGGCCTAGCAGCGAAAGACCTCACCTTGCATGTACCAGGATCACATATGGGTGCTGGTTCTAATCCCAGAGGACTCACTTTCCATCCAGCTCCCCACTTGTAGACTGGGAAAGCAGCCCAGAATGAACCAAAACCTTGGGAGTCTGCACCAGTGTGGGAGACCCAGAAGAGGTTCCAGGCTCCTGCTTCAGATCAGCACAGCTCTGGCTGTTTCAGCCACCTGGGAAGTGAATCAATGGACAAAAGACCTACTTCTCTCTGTCTCTCCTCTCTGTATATCTGACTTTCCATCAAAAATCAAATAAATGTTTTTTTTAAAGAATCCAGAGATTATATTTGCATATTGTTGATATAATTGTTCCTAATGTAGTGTTAGTGAAACTAAAGATCTGGAGGACTTATTTTTGATCGAAGTGAGATTTTTAGGCAATTCCAGATTTCCCATTGTATTTAAAATGAACAGGCTATGAGATGACCATCTCCAACACTTGAAAATATTTTGTAGTCTCACTCACTAAATTGTGAAAGATAATTTCCTGTCAATGATATAGATGAATTTTCCATTTCAGACTTATGTTCTATGAATTTTCCACCCTTTTCTACACATTCTATTTATACTAATATTTTTTTTTTAAAGATTTATTCATTTTATTACAGCCAGATATACACAGAGGAGGAGAGACAGAGAGTAAGATCTTCCGTCCGATGATTCACTCCCCAAGTGAGCCGCAACGGGCCGGTGCGCGCCGATCCGAAGCCGGGAACCTGGAACCTCTTCCGGGTCTCCCATGCGGGTGCAGCGTCCCAATGCATTGGGCCGTCCTCGACTGCTTTCCCAGGCCACAAGCAGGGAGCTGGATGGGAAGTGGAGCTGCCGGGATTAGAACCGGCGCCCATATGGGATCCCGGGGCTTTCAAGGCGAGGACTTTAGCCGCTAGACCACGCCGCCGGGCCCTATACTAATATTTTTACTGGAATGTGGTGTGCCTCTTTTATGACCGTTAACAGAATGGACAGAGTTGAGCTTGGTGTTAGGATTTCTTGTCAACTTTTTTTTTTCAGTCTCACTGTCTTCAAAATCTTCCAGTTCTGTAATTTCCTGGTTATTTGTTCGTGATACTTCGGGAACTCTGATGAATTTTAATAAAACGTTCCTCTTCTGCTTGCATACCTGTTCCATACAAAATGCTTCTCCGCCATTTCCTCATGTTCGCTTCAGCAGCAGAGGGCTGTTTTTGTTCTTCCAGTGTGGTTTACGGTAAGAACAGGATCGTTCTTGGTGTATATACTTTGTTCCAGACTTGATCTTAAACAGTCTGTCACTTCTGAGGATTTTTCAGGATTTCGGTCTTTCCCTTGTAAGAAGTATACCTCAACCTTCTACTCAGTGTAGGATCTAGAACACAATCAGTTCTTCCGCTCCTCCCACAGTGGTAGCAAGATTCCTCTTCTGTGTTACTAACAGATCTTGCTTATAAGCGGGCTTCTCACCAGCCACTGCTTTTCAATCACCTGGAGTTCAAAGTACAAATGAGTTTCTCCACCATTAAATCTTAACAGCTGCTACATGCCTTTGTTGCCGTGATGGACTGTCAATTGATAGCATGTATTTCCGTCTCCAGATCATCTACTTCTAGGAAAAATAAGTAAGCTATACTAGATAACAAGAAACAGTATGGAGATTAAAATGAAACTTTTTTGCATTTTTATTATATATATATTTTTATTGCATTTCATTTTATAACAACGTTTCATAGGCTCTGATGTTCCCCCCTCCCTTCTCCATGCCCTCCCCCCATGGTGGATTGCTCCACCTTGTTGTAGTATTACAGTTCAAATCCAGTCTTGCTTCTTTCATTGCAAGCAAATGAAACTTTTAAAAAGGAAAAGATAATTTTATCAATATTGCACTATGCAACCTTCTTAACTGAACAACTTGCATGCTGCAGAATCCACAAACAGAAATGCCAGCCACAGTCAGCACGATTTTACCCAGATTGGTTCAATCTATTCTTATAGTCAAGTGTTGGTGCAGCATAGCTTCCGCTGCACTTCACATTTTAGAACTGAGTAACACTGGTGCCCGCGTCACACAAGACTGCATTAGCAGAAGCTCTGTCTTTTGCAAAAGCAGAAAATCAACACACATGACAAATACGGAAGACGTAGTTTCTGTGAGAGCAGACTTTAGACAAAAAGAAACAGAATACCAGACTGACAGTCAAACTGTCTGCTTTCCTGGCAGTGGCTTGAACTCAGGTGAAATTCTTCTTTCGTGGTGTCTTGATGCTTTTGCGTTCTTTTTAGCGGTGGGAATGGAACAGGGTGAAAGGCGGTGGGGAAAAACAACACCAAAAATTACTGTTTCTTAAGAAATTGTGACTTTAATAAGTTTCTGTATTTGCTTTGACCCTTTTCTTTGTCTCATCTTCATCTCATGGTTAGTTACCTTTATTCTTGCTTTCTAGTAATGTACCCCCTAATAAATATTCATATATAACCTTTTGATGAGGTTCTGTTTTCTAGACAAAGTGAGTGGTAAGAAAAGGACATGACTATGAGGTCAAAAAGGCCAATGCAGAAATGATTGTAGGAAGTGGTCAACTAAATCAAATTTGGCTGCTGAAAAGTTGAATAATATGATGAGATATAGCCATTAAACTTTTAATGTGAAAGTCATTTATGATCTTGATAAAATCCAATTCATTCCAGGGAGATTAACATTATGACTATAAAACAGAATCAACCATTAATACAACCTTCTATGTGTAGTATTTTTGGTTTTCATTCAGCTAGAATCCTATGTACCAGATTGAAGTGCTAGAATGCCCTCTTGTTAAATGATCCCTCTAGTACTAAATGCCCTTACCTTCTAAGTGAATAATGATGCCTCATTGAATTTAATTCTTTTGGCAAAAGCCGAGCGGTGGTAGAAGGTGTGCCTTATTTTAGTTATATACAAGAAATATTGCATTTGAAATTCTCTGAAATTCTATAAGATTATAAGCATTGCTTCAAATATACTAATCAAAACATTTTATACAAATAGAATCCTTCTCTATAAGTTGCCAATGAGAAGGATTACTAATATAAGTTAATATTTTGTAACTCTCTTTCATTATCAAATTGAAACACCAATGAGTGGCTACTTTTATTAAGTTTACAATATGAAAAAATTCAAAAGACAAAACATTTTACATTAGATCTCAGATGTACCTACCAAATAATGAAGCTGTGTGTCTTGAGATCACAATTTACCACAGCAGAGTTCCAGTCCAATGCAAGTGATGGGGACTTTCCTTTTGTATTAAGAATTCATTGATTCACTTTTTAATTTTTTATTTATTCACTAATTTATCAAGTTTCAGGTAGAGAGAGAGACACACAGAGTAAGGGATAAAGAGAAAGGAGGGAGACAGAGAAAATAATTTTCCATCCCTGGTTTACTTCCCAAACAGCCACAAAGCCACATCTTGCTCAGGCGGAAGCCAAGAGACAAGAACTCCATACTGTTGTCCTACACGGGCGGGAGGCGAGTCCAACCACTAGAGCCATCTGCTGCTGCCTTCACAGGGATAGATGACACAATAGGATAGATGACACTCGGACCAGCATTGTGTTATACAGTGTTGACACTGCAAACAGCACCTCAATTTGCTGGACCACAGTGCTGATCCAGGATATTTTCAATGTGTGTTTTCTTTTCTTTCATTCTTTTCTCCCTTTACTTTCTTTTTCTTTCTTTCTCTTTTTTCTTTCTTTCTCTTTCTTTCCCTCTTTCTCTCTAGCTCTTTTTGTTTCCTCCCTCCCTCTCTCCCTTCTTCCTTCTTTCTTTCTTCCCTTCCTCCTTCCTTCCTTCCTTCCATAATTCATTTCTTTCTTTCTTTTATTTAAGATCATGAAGGTATAGGGCCCGGCACAATAGTATAGCAGTTAAGGTCCTCACCTTAAACCCACAGGGATCCCATATGGGTGCCGGTTCTAATCCCGGCAACTCCACATCCCATCCAGGTCCCTGCCTGTGACCTGGGAATGCAGTCAAGGACAGTCCAAGACTTTGGCACCTTGCACCCCCGTGGGAGACCCGGAGGAAGCTCCTGGTTTTGGATTGGCTCAGCTCCAGCCGTTGCAGCCGCTTGGGGTGTGAAAAAAAGATTGTGAAGGTATAAAAACCCAAGTCCTAAAAGATGGAAGTCACAGATAATGCGGATAGAAGTCAGATTTCAGCACATCAATGGAAATCATTTTTTATGAATTGCCAAGAGGTTGGTATGGCATGTGAAGGTTAAATAGCATTGTATTCTAGAGAGAAGAAATTCAAATGCAAGCTATTACTGTCACTCTAGACACTGTATGTAATTCACTAGAATCTATAGACTGCCAATGGACACTGGTTTGATTTTGTGTGGCTGTTTTTTGTTCCTTACAGTTTTCCATCCCATTTGATATATCTGAACTCTCATCCAATCTACAATCTTTTTGATCCTTATAACCTGGAGGTAGGGACAAGCTTGCTAAGGTCTTTTTTTTTTAATCAGATGACACTAATTTGTTGTCCTCAGACCTCTTTCTAATTCATGACAATGGAAGAAACCCCAATGGCTAACATATAGAGGGATTCATCACTCTGTTTTCTCTCGTCAAAACTGTTTGTGAAAATAAAATATACAAATTATTGAATAAATCCTGAATTCTTTTGTGAAGAGAGAAGCTTCTTATAAAGTGAAGTTTACAGGTATAAGATCCCATACTTCTACTCTCAAGTATGATTGCATGTTACCTAAAATATCTCCCATAAAATTTTGTTACAATCATCACTGCAGATAATTATATATCATATCTTGAAGGTAGATGCTAGGCAAACATCCAGCTACAGGTAAATATGTGAATACTTAAAGTGTAACAACAAATTGAAACCAATGAAAGCAATAATCTACTTGTACACTACACTCAACACCAAAAATAAATGTTACTTAATGCTGAAGTTAATACAATAGTATAAAATGACTATATATAGCATGCTGTTTTCATGAGTGGGGAGGACAAGGGTTTACGGAGAACACTGCAGTGTTGGAAGTATTCCGTATCTTATTTTGGATATTGGATAGATTGGTGTGTAAAATTTTAAAGATTTATTGAACTAATCACTTGGAATCCGTATTTTGTTTATGTCAACAATGCTTCAGTTAAAATGAACCATTTCTTTTTGAATTTCTGATGTATAGATAATGATTTTTTTAAGTGTTGAATGTTGTATTTACCTTTCCTCTTCTTTCAAGGATATTTCAGTGACCTTTTCCATTCCATTTTATGTACTTTAACAACAATTTCATCCCCCCTTGGTATTCTAATTTGCTCCTTGTTTTTTCCTCCCCTTGCTTAAGGTGACGGGACCTCTCTCACTCAGGTATGTGATTTGTACAGAGTCATAGTTTCTGTGTGCTGTGCAGTGTGGGACTTTGTCAATCATATTTTTGCACACTCCTCAAGTATGGGGGATGATAACCTACTGGGGCTATTCCTTAAATCCTCCCTCTATAGCAGAGGTTTTCATGGTCTTCAGGGAAATTTAACCCTTTGGGATTCTCCTAAATCCATCTTTTCATTAAGTTTGTACTCTGCTTCAGAATGTTGTTAAACAAAATCTTTCTCCAGGACCTGAAATAAGCATCTCCTTCATCTAGCAGAACATGACCTCCATTTTTATCACATCTATTGCTCAATCCTTGTATTATCCCTCAAGAATAAGATAATAAAATATAACCTATCTTTGAGAAATTGAAACTGCCATGATTATATCTTCTCTCCACAGGTTGGGCTAAATGAGCATGGTAGATTTTTTTTTTTAATTCACATATAGGCAATATGTTTTCCAATAAAACGGCCTATGCAAATCTTCCCTATCATTTTGTGTAGTAGCAATACAAGAAACACTGTGGATTTTCAGGTATTTTTATTTATTTTATTTGCAAGTCTACAGCATTATAATTAACATGGTACTCAGCAGGGTTGTTTCAAATATTTCCGTTCCTTTCCCAGGCACGCAAAGGAATCAAATGTATATGGCAGAGGTAATGGGCCAATTCTGATACTTTCTTAGACGAACAAATACGACCTAAAGTGGTGTGAAATACTTATAGTCATGATGTTTCTCTGTGCCATAGTGACAAACAACATATAGCCCACTGTTGTTTCATATAGCCTACTGCCCCATTTCATCAGCCTGTGTAACAAGAAGATGAGTCAAAGTGAAATCTACAGGTGGCATCTCTAATGAAACACGAAAAAGAAAGGAAGAAAGAGAAAGGGAAAGAGAAGAGAGGAAAGGGAGAGGAAAGAAGGAGAGAAAAAAGACAAATTGCAGACATATCCAGTTCACTGATTAGCACAGCATACTTTAGAGGCCATTCTGACTAATCCCGCTTTTGTGGTGATGTGAATATCAATCTTATGTCACTTTTTCTTTGTAATTTTTATTTTGGATAAGATTAGTTACTATCTGGAATTATTCCTGAAACTTGTTCTTGATTAGTTCCATACTGAGAAACATTTTTCAGGGTCTAACTTTCTTCATTAAGCTGTAAGCATTAATCAGTATGTAGGCTGGAATCCTGCCCAAGCCTTAAGAAAAAGGAGGGAAATGCAGTAACTGCATCCTAATGACACCATAGGCACCCGATGGCAATTCAGCATCTTATTTTTAAGTGTTTCTCTTCTTTTGGGCAAAAGATACTCTTGCATTTTACACAATGTGGAATTGAGCAGTCAGATACTTTTAGAAGTCTCCCTTTTCGGTGCCAATAGTGCTAAATTTCCTCTCTTTAGAAAATGAAAATTCATATTATGAATGAAGCGTCTCAATAAAAATGATCACTTCCCGATTACTGTGTCATTTGGGTTTGCATCAAGTATGTTTTTACATCAGGTTATTAGTCACAATGGATATTTCTCAGATTTTTGGCCATCGCTTTCCAAGGTTAGGAATGTCTTGCAGAACAGCCAAGCAGTTCAGTGCCCTGCATCGGCCCTCTGTTGTTCAATGAAATGAGCACTGCTCTCACTTAGGGATTGACATTTACATTCTTACCAGTTCAATAAATTCTTAAGCCAAGATTATTCCTAAAGTTCTGTCACTCCCTGCAGGATCCATGTCATTATAATTTGCTCACAAAACTTCTCTTCAGTGGAGTAGTACAACGTCCAGCCCACAATTTTTAATGAACACCAGTAAACTGACTGGCTCCTGAGAAACTTTATCCTTTCAACGTACAGCTTTCCCTTGTTAGTTTTCCACAGCACATCATGAAATAGCCATTTGCTGAATACAACATAAGTAACAATTATCAGAAATAATGTCTGGGGGGCTCAGCTCAAGAAACAAACAAAACACACACTTACATATTTGATCTGTAATTATAATTTAAAAATTTCTTTGCCTCTTCTAGTAGGACAGTTTTATTTTCTTACACAAGGAATGATAGAAAAGGGCATTTTCATCTTTGTTCTTCATCTACAAACAATCCTGAATTATATCTATAAGTAAGATTGTACTTCATTTCCAGACTTGTAATATCTACAAAGTTGTATGATAGAATTCTATCATTATTGCTTTCTAAATATAACCACTGTGTTTAGTAATGGTCAAAAATGGCCAGATTGAAAGCCAAGATATTTTTCTTTGCAATTTAATGAGTTTCATTGACATTCTAATGATATTAATAATAACTGTTTCTCACAAATAACATTATGGAGGAATAGATGAAATTCTATCAGAAATTCAGTTTACTAATATGTTGACATAATCATGCACTTCATTATAAATTAAATAAACACAGGCCAAACACATATGACTATATATAGATTCATAGATACAAATAGTAAACAGAGATAAATGGTTTTGTCTACATACTTTATAACAGCATTATAGTCCTGGTTATCCATTTTCAAGCTTCCCCGGCTCTTGTCAATTTTTCTCCAAGATAAGGTCTTAAATATCTTTCCAGTAAAGATGTAATTTTTATGTTAACCACATTTTTTTTCTAAGAGATCTTATTAGATTACTTTATTTCACTGTCATTATTGTACATCCTACATTTACTTCTTATTCTGTATGCCTTATTCTGTCATCTCTGTTCCATGATTCGAAGTAAACAGTGCAAAGTTTCATATTTCTGCCAGCAGAAATACAATTTTCCCACCATTATTTGTTAAAGAAACTATCCTTTTCCCAGGGAGTGAATTTGGTTTCTTTGTCAAGATTAGCTGATTGCAGTAATGTGGATTAATCTCTGGCGTCTTTAAGATGTTTTTGGTCTGTTATTGTGCCTAAGCCCAGCTGTTTTCATTATAGCAGCCCTGTAATACACCTTGAAATCTGGTATTATGACTCCAGTTCCTCTTTTATTGTTTATGATTGCTTTGGTTTGGAATGTCTTGTGATTCTACACAAACTTTAAGATCATTTTTCTAGATATGAGAGTATCTGGGTATTTTTAATGGGGTCATACTGAGTCTGTAAATTTCTTTGGTTGGAATGGACATTTGATGATGCTAATTCTTCCAATTTGAACATGGAAAAGTTTTCCTTTTGTGTGCCTGTCTTCTATATCTTTCCTTACTGATTGTGATTTTCAGGATAGATATCTTCGATATCGCTAGTTAATTTATCCAAAGTATTTAATTTTTCGTTGATACTTACTGCAACTGGGACTGATTTTATAAGGTCTTTTTCAGCCATGGCATTTTGTATATGCAGATGCTATTGATTTTTGCATGTTGATTGTATCTTGCAACTTTGCCAAACTCTCTTACTACCTAAGAATCTCTAAGTGGAACCTTTCCTTTCTTACGTGTAGGATCACATTATGTGATAATATTGACATATTTTGCCTTGATATTTCTGGAAATGTTCCTTCTCAACAAAATTTGCTTAAGGTTTCTTTTTATCATGAAAGGATGTTATATTTTATCAAAATTCTTTCTCTGCATCGAATGTAACAATCACTATCTTTACCTTCAATTTTATTAATTGAAACATGGATCATGCTTACTAATTTAATATTTAACCATCCTTGAATACCAATGGTATATCCCATTTGGTTCTGAGTGAATAATCTCCTTGATATCTTGTTAGAGCCTATCAGCTGGAATTTTGTTGAGGGTTTTGCATCTGTGGTCATTAGGGATATCAACCTATAATTATTTTTCCTATAATTTTTATCTAGTTTTGAATGCAAATTAACTTAAACAGTATTGCAGATTTTTAGAGATTTTATATCAAACTGGTTATTAACAGAGACAGTAAATATTCAAATATTTACAAACATTGTCCTTAAGGAAATTGTTTCATGAAGCCTTATTAGATAGATAAAATAGGATATATATGTATATACATAATCATTACTTATCAACTAAACTCACATTTATTTTCTATTTACAAAACAAAGAAATGTCCTTACATTCCACAAAATAATTTAAAATGTGATCAGAGTAGAAGGGTAGAAAACTGAGACACAGCAGGTAAAGCCACTCCCTGTGATGCCAGTGGTTCAAGTCTCAGCTATTCAACTTCCAATCCAGCTGCTAGCTGATATGCCAGGGAAAGCAAAGGATGATGGTCCAAATCCTTGGGCTCCTCCATCCATGCAGAAGAACCAGAGGAAGCTCTTTAATCCAGGATTTGTCCCAGCCTAGCCCTGGACAATGCAGGCATTTGGAAAGTAGAACAGCAAATAGAGTACTTTCTTTCTCTCTCTAACTGTGCCTTTCAAATAAGCAGAATAATTCTTTTCTTTTTTTAAAAAGAGTTATCACACACAAAGCAGTTAAAAAAAAGTTTAATAACCAGAAAAGTGGATATTGAGTAGGGATTTACACTATCATTCTTAAAAAAAACTTTAAAGATTTATTCAATTATTTTAAAGGCAGAGCAACAAGAGAAAGGAATTTGGAGACATAGACAAAGACAGAAAGAAAGAGAAGTTGAGGTAGAAAAGGAGAGAGATTGTCACTCAACTGCTGCAGTATTCATAATGATTCCAATAACCATCTCATAACCAGGCTGAAGCTAAGAGATGGACAGGCTGTCCAGCCTCCCGTGTGGATGACAGGGTGCTTTGGCTGTTTTTAACTGCTTTTCTAGGCAAATTAGCAAAAACCAGCTTGGAAGCACAACAGTTGAGACCTGAACCATTGCTCCACAGTGCCCAACCCAGATTTTACTATGCATGTGATTTAAAATAAGTATTCACTAAATAATAAGTGTGATCTATTGGAGGAAGGATTTTTTTAAGGTACCCTTAGAATATGTCTCCTGCCTTTGCTCCCTGACCTGCTATTATGATGGTTTCCAGAACTTTGCACATACAGCCATCAATACCCCAGTTCCTTTTTATTCTGGAAAGCTATCCTCTCAATGTAACTTCTGCCCATTAATATTCAGGATATTGAAATAACAAATCAACTAGAGACCATGCTTCTTACAAGACTTTGTCTGTTTTTGCCCTCACACAGATAACAGCGCACTGGCGTCCTGTGAATTTCTTTCCTTTGAATTCTCTAAGAGCACTAAAGAAGAAAAAAACAAAGAATCTCAATCCAAGAGTTCAACCAAGAATGAATTATTCAGTGTAAATACGTAGTTATTATAAATCATAGATGCATGTCCTTATAGTGGCGTATGATTGGTGTAGTGATTTGCAAGAACAAGCT
The DNA here is from genome assembly GCF_030435755.1 of Ochotona princeps. Taxonomy (NCBI): domain Eukaryota; kingdom Metazoa; phylum Chordata; class Mammalia; order Lagomorpha; family Ochotonidae; genus Ochotona; species Ochotona princeps. The sequence goes on from NC_080842.1 coordinate 34,156,512, forward strand.
CTTCTAAATTATGAGTTTAATCATTGCTCTTGATTAAATGAAGATTAATTTTTAACAGATAGAGAAAGTAAATAGGATTATCTGTCAACTCTCAGAACACTAAGCAGTGTTTTTTTATTATTATTATTTAAAAACAAGCATGAAATTATTTGGAGCACTGAGACCAAACTCAACCAGCTATTTTCATCCTAATGATATTACTGCATATAAATGAGATTATCTAAGATTTCTTTAAAGTTGCAATGGAAGCATTTAATACATTCTGCAGGTAAATGTAATGGACAGCTTATTTTGCCAAATATAATAATTGATCAATAGTTTCAATTAAAACTTTAAAGTTGCACTAGTTTTCCATGCAATATTGATTTAGAAAGTTCATATACAAAAGTCTATAAAGCATGGAGAGTTAAGCAAAAACAAACAAAAAAAAATCACAAATGTACTTTGGCTGGAAATACTTTTTCAGAGCTGACTATCAAACCAGTAGTGTCACATGGCAGCACACAACAGTTCAGTAAAGTACAGGCACTGAAAGGATTAATTAGAAATAGGAAGAATTAAGAATGAATAACACCAGATAGGTCTTCAGCCCTGAATATTGTTGCCATTTGGGGAAGAATATAGGGGATGCAAGAACTTGTTATCTTTCCCACTCTTTCCGTATCTCTGCCTTTCAAACAAATAAAATAAATAAGAACATTAAATACTTAAATCTACTGAAATAAGTGGATAGTACTCAAATGAACAGAAGAAAAAAATATATAATGTAAATGTATTGGCTTGGAAAAGGCTGGGAGTCATACACTAAGAATGAGGTTCAGAGGCAGATTCAACTTCCTGCTTACGTGTCTGGGAAAACAACAGAGGATGGGCCAAGTGCTTGAGCCCGGGCCGGGAGGTTTCTGGTATTAGTATGGTCCAGCCCTGGCTCTTAAAGCCCTTTGGGGAGTGAACCAGTGGATGGAAGATATCTCTCTCTCTTTTCTTGCTGTCTCTTCTCTCTCTGTAGCCATGAATTTCAAATAAATATATTTTTTCAAAAAGAATCCAGACAACGCACTTATGCTAATTAAATCTAAGATTGCATATTTTTAATTTTGGATATATTAATCAACCTACTTACCATGTGCTTAAGTTGTTTATTTTGGTAATTGCCAAAATGACTAATTTTCCTCTTTGCAATGTTTCTTATAATTAAACCTTTCTAAAAATAATAATTAAGCACTATACTATCTCAGTTTTATTAATAAATTTTAAAATAGGCATTTCAATTGGCATCTCATGAAATTTGACATTGCATCACTTTTAGATAAGTGCTTACTGATCCATATTCAGAAAGAAATTAATAATATATATGTATAGTTCGTAGTAACTTAAAAAGTAAAATTATATATACAATATGTATGTATGTATATATGTACATATACACACACACACACACACAGAGTAGGGAATGTTACTCAGGCATTAAAAAAAAAAAATCAACTCTTATGCGACAAAATGGCTGTAATTTGAATCATTATGCATAGTGAGCCAATCCAGTCCCGAAAAGACAAACATCATACACTTGTACTGATCTGTGGGAAATACACATACACAGAGTGCATCAAATGCAATCTTATGAATAAAATGGACATTTTGAGATTTGATTGTTGTTTACATCCTTTCACTATACTTTGAAGAAACAGAGGGTTTAAAAAAAAACAAATTTTATTCCAAAGGCAGATTTACAGACAGAAGGAGAGGCAGAAAGGGGATGATCCTACAATATTGTTCTTTAGAAAAAAGATATTAACTCCTGGCTTAGGACTTGGACGTACAACTTATTTTTGACCAAGGCTAACTCCTGGAAGCTGAACTTATCTGAGAGCTGTCAACCATCAACTCACAAGGAAATAAATTTTCTCATCTTCTGGGTCAGAATTCATTTGTTTCAGATAAATAAGCTCAATGCGAAGATGGCAATTGAAAGAGCAAGAAATAACAATGAGCAGTTCACTTCTGGAAAAAGAAAGAGACTCTTTACACTCTTATATAATAGTCCTGTGTGTGACCTTTTTCAAGACCAAACAGCTTTCCATTTCCCTGAGGATAACAACTTGTAGCTCTACCACTCAATAATTTTATTTTGATACTGTTGATCTGGAATTAACATTAGACCTTACCAGTTAAAGGCTCAATTCCAAGTGACTCCTCCCATGTCAGATACCCATCACCATTCAAATCCTCTTTCAAATACAAATATTTGTATTTAATAGTTTTCTAGAATGGCTAACAACTATATGTTTGTCTATTTATTTGTTTGTTTATCTGTTTATTATTTGTAGTTTATTATAAAATTATAAAGTTCAAATATTAAGTATTGGGCCCAGCACGTTAGTCAAGTGGCTGAAGTCCTTGCATTCCATGTGCTCGCATCCCTTATGGGTGCCAGTTCGTGTCCCAGCTGCTCCACTTGTCATCTAGCTTGCTGCTTGTGGTCTGGGAAAGCAGCAGAGCATGGCCCAAAGCCTTGGGACCCTGCACTGATTTGGAAGACTTGGGGGCGGGGGGCAGTTCCTGGCTCCTGGTTTTGGACTGCTCAGCACCAGCCCTTGTGGCCACTTGGGGAGTGATCCAGTACATGAAAGATCTTTCTGTCTCTCCTTCTCTCTGTAACTCTGATTTTCCAATAAATAAATAAATCTTTTAAAAAAAATCATTTGTATGTCGCAAATGTGCAGTTTCAATACTCCGTCCTATACATCATTCTCAGAATACCCTCTATGCTCACTAAACCCAGAATCTCCTTGAATCACTTTTGTTAGGGTTTTTAGCGGAGATCTAATAAAAAGACATGAGTGACTAAACAATTTCTCTCTAGTGACTGAATTCTACCTACTTCCATCCCTCTTTCTTTCCTGGAAATGGAAGCAGAGCCTGGGATTATCAATGCTCTAATCACATGTTCAGTTAATTTGTAACCAGTTCCTCAATTCCTAGAAACATTTCCACCTCATTAGTACAAATGTATCTAGGATTCAAAGCAAGTTGTTATAAGTAAATAAAGACGTCCCTTTCTCCTGTGTAACTTCAGATAATTCTATTATTATTATCATTCAGGAAATCGCAGGAGTTGTACAGGCTGTACCTAGGAATCTGAGTCAAAACCCGAAAGATTTATTCTTGTATCAAAGCATCAAACTGTGTCTGTTGGACTCGCCCTTTTAAGGTCATATAGGGCAAAGACATATCAAGAGGTAACCTCTAAAGGTCCACTAATTAAGAAGGCATTCATGGAGCCAGCCTGTTAGCACAGCACATTAAGCCACTGCCTGCAATCCCAGTGTTGCATGTGAGTGCTACTTTGAGTGCCTGCTGCTCCTCTCCCAATCCAACTCCCTGCTAGTGGGTCTGGGAAAGAAACCAAAGATGCCCAAGGATTTGGGGCACCTGACACTACCTGGAAAAAACAAAATGAAGCTTCTGATTCCTGACATCAACCTGACCTACCTCCAGCTGTTGGGGCCATTTGGAAAGTAAAACACAAAAGATAGAACTGTCTCTATCTGTAGCTCTTCCTCACCCTGTAACTCTGCCTTTAAGACAACTATATGAGTTGTTGTTGTTGTTGTTGTTGTTTTTAATAGACACACACGCATGTCCTTCTTCCCAGTCTTTACTGTATAGTCGTTGTCTTCCCAATGACCAAGATTATTTATTCTTGCTGAGACTTTTATCCTTCTTAATGTCTGCTGTTCTTTGAGAATGAGACTCTGAAACAGTAAGACAGTGGATTTTCTGATAGTTTAGTAGAATTCTTGCTCTGCACCCTTGTTAGAGTCATTTTAAATCTAGGAAACAGTATTTCTAAACCTGCAGTGTCAAGAATTATAGTAATAAGGATGATAAATTCCTTACAAAGGGTCACTAAGATTAATAGTAAGAAGTCTACTCTTATTTCATTCTTCCATCTACTGGAAACAAAGCCATTCTCTTGTTATTGTAAGCCAAAACTTTAGAATCATGTGTCAAGTATGTCATACACAAGTGCTTATTGCTGTAGATCCTTGTGGGAAGGTGGGTTCCACTGTTTAATGTAATGTTATCTTATTTGACTGTATTGAATATACTCCATTTTTTTTTTCAAATCTTTATACATTGATCAAAGTTTCAAAGATACTAAAAGTCAGTCCATGTTTAAGCTGCTTGTAAACTTCACATCCCTTTCCAGAGTCAGTGAGGTGTACAAGGATCCATTTTCTACCAGGGTCTGATTGCTGGTTCAGAAGAAATACCACACTGGGGGATTAACACTCCTGGCTGGTTGGATTCTGAACAACCGCACTAAGTAGATGAGGTTTCATTAGTGAGAATCTATGTTATTATGCATAGGGGTGGTTTCAGTTTCTGCTGCCATGGCTGAGTTATCCTGTCTATTTGGATATTTAGTGTCCGTACAGTAGAAAGTTCTTCCTGAAAGCCATTGAAATTACACTTGAAAATTTTTAACATTTAACATTTGCTCTAATAATTTTGCCCTCTTTTACTACTGCCTTTTTCTGTCTTCTCATCAAATCAATCATCAATGTATTTTACTGTATATATTTTTTCAATCAATTGTCATTATTTCTTTTAAGATTCAAGAGTGGTATTGAATGCCTACTGTTAGGATTTCATTTTGCACTGTCTTTCAATGGTCACTTGGAAGTGGGACTAACTTATACCCAGAGTAAATTTTTATTCCCCACTTATATACTGAGTTGATGGATCCATGACAATGTAATCATGCTAACTGGTTGTATAGGAGTATGAGCCACCTGTTTATACAGCTTATTTCTACTCTTTAGTCTTATTCATACCTGATGGTAAATATCACTTTTATCTTCCAATGAAATGTTGTTGGTTAAATATGATATTTTGACTTGAAGGTTGTACCAGAACCAAGCTCCCAAAGGGCAGTTCTAAACTCAAGGTCTCATAATATTTAAGTGCTCATTACTAACAGAAGAACTACTTCTCAAAAAAAAAATACTGTTATAATGATGTTTGGGACATGATGTTGACCCAACACTATGCAGATCTAAATTATGATTATTTTCTTTGATTTGCTATACATTTCAAATGTCATTTTTTCCTCTGCAGATATCATATAATTTCCTATACAAATAATATACAATCAACTACATCAGGTATCTTATATCCACTTACAGCCCAATTTAGACTTTCTAGAACACCCTCCTCTTGGCTACACTTGAAGGTATGTTTAAGTCCTGCATTAGATCCAGAATGGCATTTTTACATGTAGACTGTACTTCTAAGATATAAAATCCTTCTAAATGGCTTCCTTCATTTTGTATTCTGGGTTAAAAGATACAATGAAATTCTTTTTTTAAAAAAAGATTTATTTATTTTTATTGAGAGGTGGATATACAGAGAGGAGGAGAAACAAAGAGGAAGATCTTCCGTCCGATGGTTCACTCCCCAAGTGACCACAATGGCTGGAGCTGCGCCAATCCAAAGTCAGGAACCAGGAGTTCTTCCAGGTCTCCCACGCGAGTGCAGGGTCCCAAGGCTTTGGGGTGTCCTTAACTGCTTTCCCAGGCCACAAGCAGGGAGCTGGATGGGAAGCAGGGCCACCGGGATTGGAACCGGCAACCATATGGGATCCCGGCATGTGCAAGGTGAGGACTTTAACCACTACGCTATCGTACCAGGCCCTGAAATTCTTTTTTATTTCTAGGTTTGCTGCAGAATGATTAGTGACCCTGGAAATTCTGGCATTTACACTGATATGACAATATCCTGATCTGAATGTGTCATCTGTCTCTGGAGCTCGTGTGTCTCAACAAAGACAAAAATAAACTTCACACTTCTTACTCATCAGTTCTATTAATGTGGCCTTATTTTTACAGTACATCAATATGCTGTTTTTGCATATATTCAAATATACTAGGTCCTTTTAGATTTTGTTATAACAAGATAGAAAGGTTAACACAGCCTTCTGGCAAGATTATGCACTCATCTTAATTTATGTCCATTTATTTCTTCTAGTTTTCTAAAATAAGTTTAAATGTTAAAAGATGTCACTCATGAATCTGGTAGTTGGGGCAAACATATGTTCTGTTTTCCTTGGGACCATCATGGTTGACCTGGATATCATTGCTTAATTAATAATAGTGGTTGCTTCTACTTTCCAGTAGCCCCACATTTTGGCTAAAAAAGTGTATCACTGGGTATTAATTATCACTGTTTTTTTTTTAAATCAGGCAATTCCCTTTATATATTTCTCTTAAAAACTCCCATTCCGTTCTGCCCTTCCGAGAATCTTTGTTAGTGCTTTGGTGCAACAGTTAAGACATCTACCTCCAACATTAAAGTACCTGGGTTCAAGTCCTGGCTCTGCTTTAAATTCTAACTCCCAGCTAATGTGCACAATGCAGGAAGCAAGTGAAGGCTCAAGAGTTTGGGTTGCTATTACTCATCCTGGGTACATTCTGACTCCCCTTATCAGGCTGACCCTGACAGCAGGTGGGCGTTCCCCCCAACCCTCTCTCTCTCTGTCCCTCTCCTCATGTTAGAAATAAAATTAAAAATAAATAATGTATGCAATCTTAAAAGTAAATTTGCATATTACCTACATGTCAAATCTTGGTTTTCTAAGTTTAATAGCACTGGGGTCTTTAATTAAAGGAAACTACTGCATTCAAGCCCTAGGATACCCACCTCTATAAGATGTTATTGGGAAATACAATATGTAGTCAAAGACTCTCTAGCACTAGCATTCGAAATAGGATCCAGCTCAAGCCCTGGCTGCTCTGTTGTCAATCCAGTTCCCTGCTAATGTACTCAGGAAATCACAGGGATAGTCCAAGTGATTGGGCTCCTTCAACCACATGGTAGACCCAGAAAAATCTCGTGGCTCCTGGCTTCAGACTGATTCAGCTACAGCTTTTGCCGCTATTTGGAAAGTGAACCAAGATTTGAAAGATCTCTCTCTCTTTCTCTTACTCTTTCCCTTGCTCTGCCTTTAAAATAAATAAGTAAATCTAAGATAAGAATTAATATGAATCCCTGTCAAATCCATCAAAAAAGTGGAAGATTAGAGAATAGTATTTTACAGGACTATAATTACCTTGACATCAAGGCAGACAAGGACATTAGAAAAAAAAGGGAAGTTACAGGCCAACATATTTTATGAACATAAATGCAAAGATCATCAGTGAAATGCTTGCTAAATGAGTTCAGCAGCACATTAAAAGATCATCCATCATGATCAAATGTGCTGTATCCTGGGATGTAAAGATACTGCAACATATGCAAAACAGTAAATGTGACACATCTTACTAAAAAATGAATGAAGTCATTTGATCACTTTCTCAAATGCAGAAAAAATCGTTTGAAAAAAATTCAACATTCTTTCTGAATAAAAACTATCAGTGAATTAATATAAATGGCATGTACCTCAACAGAAAGAAGACCATAGATGAAAGGCTTATCACTAGCAGCTTCAATTATCACTATTTTAAATCTTTCCTCTAAGATTTGCAACACTACAACGATGCTGCTAACAGAAAAAAAAAATTGCCAAAAGGCTAAGCTTAAAGCTTGGCAGCAAGAAATAATAAGGGAGAAAAGCAGAAAAGGCTAGCAAAAGTGAAGCATTTATTTGTTGGAGGAGGAAGCTTGAAACAAGAAAATGATAAAATCATACTATTACTACCATATTAAATTCTTAAGTTCAGAATTAAGGTGTATCCATTATGCTGCAATGAATGTAAAACTCCACTCACACTGTCAAGCTGAACAGAATTTAATATGGGACTTTTGAAAATTAAAAAATGTCTTAAAGAGCTGGAGGAATAGAAAAATGGTATTATTGAGCTAAGGGTAAAATTTACAAGGTTAAAAGACTAGGATAATTTGTATCAGGTATGAATGACCATTTTAGTAATTCAAAAGATTTGTTTTTAACATGTCAACAAGTGTGTTTGTTTGGTACATTCCAAGGTTCAGTGCCATCAAGAATCCAGCCTTTGCCTGTCCTCTGGGAAGGTTATGCAATTTGCAGAAACGGGCGCCAGACCTGGCCTCATAAAAAGAATTACGTGCTGTGGAGCTGCACACAAGCTCCATCTAGACACTGTGGTCATTTTATTCATGAGCTGTTTGAGATGAAACTGAGAAGTTTTCACACAGACACGCATACACACATATGTGCCTTATATAACTTTGCATCAGAAACTGTCTATGCTATCTTACATGGAAGAGTCACTTTATTTAATACCAGAATGATTGACCTGTGATTATTGCTGAAGAGCTATACTATTGTAAAAATATGGGGGAAAAAGAGTAGGGGAGTAGTGGAGGAAGAATGAGAAGGGTGAAAAGGGAAATCCCTGAGCCTATGAAGCTGTATCTTGAAAAATAAAAATTAAACAGAATTTCCTATAGGGAAACAATATTTTTAAGCATTAGCATTGCTTAGAGATAATGTGGAGTTTGGATATATTCTGATAGGATCTTAGGATACATTTGTAAGAGTTTATTGTGATCAGTCTTACAATCCTTATTGTTTTAAAATTATTCACTCTCTGGAAACCTGGTATGTGGCTAAATACAAATGCTGTAACTATAGCTATTTCCATGTCTCTCTAAGCCGTGCATGCAACTTGATGAGTTATCTGATGTTCTACCTCTCTGGATGATGCCCAGATCCACTATGTAGCATGTTTCCTAGATAGGGTGCTATGCTGTTGTAGTATACTTACGCCCTTTTTCAAAACTTTCTTCTTTATACGTTCATTTTAATTGAAGAGAGAGACATTTTCTGTCTGCTAGTTCACTGTCTAAATTACTTCAGTAGCCAGGGATAGGCCACACCAAAGATGGGGGACCTGGAACTCCATCCTGGTCTCCTTGGTTAGTAACGGAGACATAAGTCCTGGGCCATTTTCTGCTTTCTGTGTCACATTAGCAGGGACCTGGATCAGAAATTTAAGCAGCTGGAATTGGATCAGTTCCTCAATATAGGATGATGGCATTGAAGGTGACAGTTTAACCTATTTTTTTTTTTTATCTTATGATACAGTTTCATAGACTCTGGGATTCCCCCAATCCCTCCTCATGCCCTCCCCCCATGATGGATTCCTCCACATTGTTGCAGTAGTACTGTTCAAATCCAGTCATGATTCTTTCATTGCAAGCATGTACCATGCATAGAGTCCAGCATCTTATTGTTCAGATAAATTCAACAGTTTCTTGGGGAGACCATCTCTGCTCTGAAGGCAGAGCTGGCAGAGTATCATTCCATCCAATGAAAAGCCACAATATAACATCAATAACAATTTACAACATTATGGAGTTAATTGACATGGTATTAAGTAACCAATACGTTATAACAGTGCAAGTTCTTAACCACATCCTGTGATTACTTCATTGACATTTCAATTTTAGTTTATACACAACCGGCTGCTATACACCTTAAAATAACTATAGGGTACTATTCGGCTGTCTCGTGTCTATTTTCATTTTTATATTTAGCACTTTATAGTATTGAAGCACAATTTTTACTGAACTTGGCAAATTTTAGGATCGCTCAAACCGGCATATAACTCTAACAAGGCATATGTTAACAATTGAGGTGCAGAACAGTTTTAGGAGGGGTGTGCAGAGAAATCTTCAGAACCTTAGTGAGGAGTAACTAATCTTTGTGTCCTACCTAGTAAGGTATATGTGAGTCCAAGCTGACCATTTCCTGTCTGGTTCCAAGCCTTCCTTATTGGTCTCTGTCTATCTAATCTAACTTTAATTTTGGGGGGTTGCAGGGGAGCTCCAGAGCGACCCTGATGGTCATTGCAAGAGAGGGTGAGGATCCAGAGTTGGAACTAAGTAAGGACCAGAGAAAGCTCCCCTCCCAAGACAGCTTAACCTATTCTAACATCACAACATACTTATGTTTAATGACTGGAAATAAAGCACAGCTATCTATAAAACAGGCGTGAATATCTTCTTTCAAGACAACAGACATAAGCAAAACATCCTTAGCTTTTAAGCAACAGTACATACATCAGCCATAGAGCAATTAGTTGAATTTATACTGTTACTCTGTCATCAGGAAAGAGTGTAACTTGATCATAAATATTCTACTTTCATTTAATGATGGGATGCTACTGCTTTCACACATCTGTATGACTGAGATGATGAAATATATATGTATATATATATATATATATATATATATAATCATTTTAAACTGGCCAGCTCAAATAATCACTTGATGCCCTACAGTTGCCTCTTTCTCCTTTGCTTATACAACTCAGTAAGAAAATTTTCAAAGCTTGAATAACTATTTGCCAAAGTTAGCACTGATTTTCAACAAAATACTCCATATGCTATTTATGCTATAAAGGTATATCACAGGCATGATTTACAAACCTACTGTTAGCATGATCTGCATTGTGTCTGTTGAAACCAGAAGCTAAAGTTCAAGTGACAGTTCAGTGTTACCTGCTGTATGAAAAGCCAGCAATCTTTTGTTGTGGGAACCGCTTGCAGCAGGCATCTAGTTCCGCAGTAGATAGAGAGGAGAAAAGAAAATAAATTTTTTTATGAAAGTTCCATGGGTGGGTTTTTAGCCTAGCAGTGAAAATGTCTGTATACCACATTGACATGTCGGGGTTTAATTCCCAGTTTTTCTTCCAAACTCCAGTTTCTCCCAGTGTAGTAGTGCTTGCAGGGCAGCAATTACAGCTCAAATTGTTTGCAATCCTGTGTACTATGTGGGAGGCAAGGATTTTGTTCTGGTTCTTGCTCTATCTCTGGCTCAGATTCCATCCCAACAACCATTGGGTGAATATTATTAAATGAGAGCTCCTTCTGTTGCTATGCCACCCCAAATAATATGGCTATTTTTAGTGAAAGTGTAGGAGCTATAAATTCATATATAACTTCTGATGAGATAAATTGACTTAATAGTGATAAAAACTTTTAAATGTTTCTGGGGAGAACTTTCCTAGTTTCTGGCCTTTGTATTTAATACCAAGGAAGGGAAATACTTGGAATTACCTGAATCATGAAAGCTTCACAGCAGTTGCCAATACTGTGAAACATCATGATGTCCAATTTCTTCACATGTAAATTATCAAATAATTGTTGTTAGCTTACTCTTTAAAACTATAGTAAATTTTTACTACATCAGCTGTCTGTTAAAGTTACCCCAAGAACTTGTTCATTATAATTAAGTGTTGTCACTAGCCTCTTACATTTCTTAATGCTGCCTAGAACAGCTTTTAAGGGCAGTACTTCCCCATGAATCACATGTCATACACCCACGTCCTTGTTCTCCCATCCATATTGATTCTAGGATTGGCTATGGGACTTTGCTTTACCTGCAGTGAAATGGGGATGTGTTACAAGCAAAATCTCTTAAGCTTCATTGATAGCTCTCTGCTTTCTAAACTTTTTGTCTTTGTGCCATCCAAATAAAAATTAAAAATAAATAATTTAAAGAAAATAAGAAAAACTTGAGTAGCTAGGATTAAAAATAGCACACAATTACTTTGACCAGATATGAAAAAAATCTTAGGACTCAAATTTTTAAAGAATGTAGTTATTCAATGAATAAAACTGATATAAAAATATGTTAAAATAAATCCTGTGTAATGATGGCATATAATAAAACAGTGTTACCTAATGCCTTACTGACAATTGCAAATGTGCAACTCTTATAAAGTCATTAAAGCTCTGTGTAATGCATTTTGATGTTTGAATCAAATCTAAGATTAATATTTAGGCTGATCAAAGGAACACTATTTTTTAATGTTGTGAAAATCTCTACACGCCTTTTTTATGAGCAGATATATAATAATAATCAAATACATATTGGCTATGTAAAAACTAAGCTATATCTTTTTTATCCCTTTAAATGTTTAAATACTATTTTTCACTACACACAGTATCTATATATTGAGCGATAGAAAATCCATGAGCATTTGATTGGGTGAAATTGCAATTTAATCCAATTTTCGACTCTTACTTTGTAAGCATGATTTAAAACCATAGGGCAGAGTTTTAAGTATCAGAATGGGTCACTGTGGGATTTCACATTTTACACTGCTGCTTTACCTTTTTTCTTCCAATCCTTCTGTGCAAAGGAATTGAAGTGCTTAAAAAATAGAATCTTCCCCTATTCAGTCAAAGGTGGCTCGGTGGACTGCAATATGCCCTTTTATTTTCTCTGTGAATGTGTTATGGTTTTATTTGTTCATGTGGAGGATATGTTCTGATTGTCCCACCTTTTTCTTATTTTCCAGTCATTCTCATCCTTCCCTTATTCAAGGTCAGTAAATGCAGGATAGTTCAGCAGTAGGAACAGAGTAACTTTTTAATGTATTTTTTTAAATCCTTAACCTGAATAGCTGGTACTTGCTGGGACTGTTATAGAACTCCACTTGAAAGCTCCTCTCTACTCACTGCCCTGGTGTCTGTAATATCCTCCTGCAACCTTTCTCTCAGTTTCCCTTCAGTAATTACTCAGACTCCATTCTCTGTGCTTGGTGTCTGCAGGGGCATTGGAAATTTTATATGCAGCCCACCTCCAATTACAGAACTCAATTTTCTTTTGTTAGTGATTCTCCTTGGGTGGTCCTAATCACCAAGTCCTGCCTTAAGGCTTTTTTCCTGTTTTTCTAGCTGTAACAACTCTTGCACAAGGGTCATAATAGCAATGGTTGGTAAAATTTATTTCAGATTTTTCTGGCTCTGTTGTGCTAATGTGACACCTTCTCCCCTTTTGTAATAGATTACTGTGGTCCTGTTTTTCAATTAGAACTTTCTGATTAATTCTTCATGATTTAGAGCGTGTTTATCTCTTCAAGGAATCTAATTCAGTTAACCTAGAGCAACCTCAATTTTGTACACAACATAAGTAATATTTTGTTTTACTTCTACCTTTTAGTATAGTCATGCTTAAATGATCCTTTCCTGGTAACCTTAGGGGGAAACTTTAGAGAAGGAGTTTGGTAAAACAATGTAGGAGCAGAAAGCTAATTGGAATGTCAATAAAAAATTAATTGCCATATCCTACAGCAATAAAGAGGTCAAAGAAATCTCCAACGTGTTTTGGTAGCAATGCATTTACATTAAAAAAAGATCTATGGAAAATAATATAGCAAGTTAATTTAGAAAGGTGAAATGGACTTGTTAACTCTTATGTTACCTTTAGGGCTAGTGATGCTGATAGAACTGAAACCCATTTTTTTCCTATCAATTTGTTATTTCTATTTTGCATTGCATGCTTTCGTACAGTCCCTGGTAATAATGATGGACATATACTAATGTATATGAAGACTTTTTTTGAAGCTTTTATAGATCAGAGGTATGGAATTGAGAGGACTGCTGGTTGAAGTTACATGTTTATGGGCATGCACGTGTTTCTTATTTTTAACATTTCAAATTTCTAGGTATGTACCTATGTTCAAGCAAAGCTACTGATGCCACTTCTCCACGTTTCTCTCTTTCTTATGTTTTTTTATCACAACAGAAAAGCTCATATTCTGTTTGAAATGATCCAACTGATCCATTTGTTGGAAACACTCCTTCAGAAAAGGAAGAAATGGATGGCAGATATATTGTTCAACAACCATCTTCATTATCCTTTTCTGACTTTCACAAAAATATTTTTATCATGTATTGCACATGATGAATTTTCAACACTACCCTTAGTACTCGAAGCAAAAGCAAAATGCCTGCTAATACCCTGATAATGAGAATAATTTGAACAATTCATTGGAGAGTAGGATTTCCTTTCACAATGTTTGTTGATCTGAATGAATCCTTCAAAAGAAATAACTAGAATTATATTATTTCTATCACCCAATGACTAGAAAAAGTCTTACCAATAATAAGAAAGGCATAGAATGAAGCATTTCATTTTCCTATAACAAAATTCATAGTGGTGACAAGTTGCCACAGTGTTTATCATTCAACCATTGAGTATGACATTTGCTCTGGGGTTTCCATAAATAACTTTTATTATTTTTAGGTAGTTCCATTTTGCTCCTAGTTTGTTGAGCAGGTGTGATTTAAAGTAGATTTATTTGCAAGTTAGAATTACAGTGAGAGAGCCAGGGTGAGAGAGACAGACAGAGACAAAAGGAACAGAGAGAGATCTATATTCCACTGGCACACTCACCACAAAGCTGCCATGGCCAAGGTTGGACAAGGCTAAAGCCAGGAGCCTCATTTTTATCTTGCAAGTAGGTGGCAGGGACCAAAACACTTGATCCATTTGCTGCTGCTATTTCCATGGCATTAGCAGAGCACTGGATGAGAAGGGAAGTAGCCAGGACACAAAACGGTGCCCTCATGGTATGCCTGTGGTGGCTTCACCCATTATACCACCATGCTGGCCTCTGTTGAGCAATTTAATCATACTTGTTTTATTTATTTGAGAGACAGACAGGGAGAGATTCATTCTCATCTGCTGCCACATTTTGCATTTTTCCTTAGAGTTAGCTGAAAGCTATGGGTGAATTCTTGCCACCCAAGTGGACCTTGATTTCTATTGCTCAAGATAGAAATAAATAAAAATGAATCCTTGTGTAAAGACTTATTGGATTTTCTGAGAGGACATGCAAGCTAATATACTGCTGTTGTGAGGAGGTATGTAAAGAGAGGAAGCAGCCACAGTTGAACAGCTTTGTGGCCAGCATGGTAGAGTTGAATAACTTCAGCTCCACCGGCTGTGGGCCGGCTCTGGCAGTACAACTCCCCATAGGACAGCTCTGGGGGGTCAGTCCACTGCAGGAAGGCGGCAACTACTCCTTACAAGCAGCCCAGCCAGGTCTACATGACCATGCAGCCTTGCACTGCGGACAACCGCTTGATGTGCCAGCCAAACTCCCTGCTGTTTCCCTGTACCACCCAGGTTTGCTTTTTATCCATCATCTAGGTCCTTTCTTCTTCCGTAGTGAAGACCACTAGTTCTGCAATGTTGCAGACTTAGAACCAGAGTCAGTATGTAAATTGCCTGCAGAAAGCAACACTGTCAAGACACTTAAAAAAACCAACAGGTGGCGCTTCCAACATGCGTGTAGCTAATGCTTTGGTACTTCTGGTATTACCAAAACAGGTTACTGCCTTATTTAAAATAGAAAATTAGCTCCACCCCTGTGCCTCCTCACACTTTGAAAGCATAGCTGGTACTTGTTGAGGAGGGCTTATTTGTTTTCTTATTTGCAGTAATTTTGTGCTTTGTCTTTTTGTTCATTCTCTCCTCTCAAACATGCCTGTAATTTTCCTTTGTATATATTTTCCTCTGCACATAGGTATGCCTATATTTATAATTCTTTCAGGTATGGAAGGAAGAATGAATAATTCACCCAAGGATCCCATAGACACAACAACTTGTGTTTAAATTTGCTTTCCCGATCACGTTTTATACTTTTTCAGATTCTGTGCACTTCATCTCCAGTTATTGTTGCATGTAGTACCTAAGCATTATTAAATAATACTTCCTCAATTGTTGAAATGGTACAAAATAAACAAACTTGCTACAT
Organism: Ochotona princeps; assembly: GCF_030435755.1. Taxonomy (NCBI): domain Eukaryota; kingdom Metazoa; phylum Chordata; class Mammalia; order Lagomorpha; family Ochotonidae; genus Ochotona; species Ochotona princeps. Next base: position 34,172,051 of record NC_080842.1, read on the forward strand.
AAACAGTGGCTCAAACAAATCTTCATCCTAAAAGTTAATCTTTCTAAATCTTTTCCCACGCCTTCCTGTTATGATATTCTTAAAATACAGAACAGGTTTTGAAATGTGGAAAGTTCATTCAGACAAGAAAAATAGTTCTCTAGTGCTTTGATGAGAAATGCAGGTATTATTACATAATGACAAGGAGTTCTCAGATCATCTGAGAGAAATTCTCTTTCATCTAGAATCATGTCTTTCAGGTGTAGGAATCAATGAGTGTTTTTCATGTTACAAAATTTAATTAACAAACTTATAACTGTTACTAAAGGGTTATGCTACTCTATACTATATATACTCTATACTAATATAGAGGAAAATGGCGGGAGGAAAAATGAGTAGAAGGGGGAAGGAAAGGATGAATTCCTGTACCCACAAAACTGTATCATGAAAATTAGTAAAAATAAATTTTAAAATAATAAAAAATGTAAGGAACGGTAGTTTTAATATGTTCTATATTCACCTACAACGAAAAGTGCTTTTTCCAGGAAAAAGAACTACTCAGTTTCTATTCTAGGCTTAACATGTTAGCATAATCCTGCCTGAATGTAAAATAATTAACTATCATTACATCAGAATATATTGGTTTACTTAGTTTACAGAAACCTCCAAAATTTATCTTCAGCCAGAAAAAAACTGTGATCTAATAATACTTCTCTTCAAATCTGATGAAAGGACAACATATTAATAGAATCATCTTTCTCTCCCAATTTCATCTAAAAACTTCTACATATGGTTATACAATCCCCTGGTGGCATTTTAAAGTCATGTTGTGAATCCTGCTGTAATGCCCAGATGCACTATTTTTAATTTGATGAATGTTAAGCTTGCCAGTTAAAATTGCATACAGATAAGTAGGCTCTGTGAATGAACATTTTAATTATCAGTGTTACTCTGTATGCATTCATGAAGTTAATAAAGTGCTCTACTTGTCAGAAAGGCTGTTGATGAGTGGGAGAAACTCAATGAAAAGGAGATTTCATTTTTACAGTTAACCAAGATTTCACTTCCCTGTGTCCCACAGACATACTTTAATTCCTTTATATATCAACTAAAGTTTGTTAGAAGTGTGAATTAAATAAGCAAACACGTACCACAAGTAACATGGTCTTGCAGATTTATGCTCATTTCTTTATTTTTGTTTAATTGAAATTAAATACTGTGATGCAATACATCTCTTATCATCAAGCAAACAAGGGAAAAAACCTGTTCATTTTTCTCTATATATCTACTGTAGTAAATTGAACTCCTGAGCACTTAACAGAAAAATATTCTGAAAAATACGGCTTCATCAAACGAGCTGTAAATGGTTTACCAGATGCCTGATACGAAGCCCAGATTTAGAGAGCATGAATACAGCCCACTATAATTCAACATGTCATGATTTTCCCCACTACTATATTCCACTTGACTCCAAAAAAGACTTATTCTGATTTGTGTGTGAGTTTTATTTGTTACAAGTTGTTATTCATGGTCAAAAAATCTGAGTGGAAGACTCAGTGCAGTTTCATCCTACAGTTTCTATGTGTCACTGGTGAATTTATTAACCTATTTTACAGCTCAGCATCTCCATATTTAAAATGGACAATTAACTACCTACCTTGAAGTTCTACTCTTGAACCAAGTAAGATAGTGAATATCAAACATCTTTATATCACATTTAGCACATAGTAAATGACTAGCAGTGTTAATTTTCTCTCCCTGATCCATTTCCTTAGTTTGATTGACTTTCTCAGGAAACTACACTCTACCATGATGGAACATGCCTCTCTCTGACTGGTATTCTGGAAAAAAATATTTCATCAGTTTCCTACTAAGTATTCACAATTGAAATAATCATGATTTTGCCAATGATATATTTACTGTTAGAATCAGTTGTGCTCTGTGAAAAAAAAAAAAAAGAAGGTTTTTTGATTTACCTGAAAGAGAGAATCTTCCATTCACTAGTGCACTTACTAAATGAACAGAGCACCCATGACTGGCTCAGGCCAAAACCAGGAACCCAGAATTCCGTCCAGCATTTCTGTATGGGTGGCAGGGGCCCAAGTACATGGGGTGTATTCTGATTTTGCTTTCCCTGATGTGTCTGCAGGTAGCTGGACTGGAACCAACACATCTGGGATTAAAACTGCTGCTCTGATCTGGGTTGCCAGCACCACAGGTGGTGGCTCAACTCTCTTCTCTCTCTCTCTCTCTCTCTCTCTCTCTCTCTCTCTCTCTCTCTCTCTTCAGCATTTTATTTCACAAGAGTTTTACATTTACAGGTAACAATTCTGAAATAGTAGTACAGAGTTCCCATAAAAGCCACATACTACTTGCTTTATTAATAAATCTCATATTAGTATGATGCATTTATGAAAATTCATGAACTACATGTAGCTTTCTCTAGTTTTCATTACACTCCAAAAAGCCCTTGTTTGGCCAGAGACCACTCAGCTCCCTCTCCTTTATCTTGTGGCTGGTTTACGCAGTAGACAGTGCACTAGGTGTACGTGGCCTAAACTGAGTTTCTAACTTCTGGAGAAAATGATAGCCATTGCATAAAGGGTGTGTTGGTGTTATTTCTGTTTCATTGTTTTAAATTTAATAATTTCCTGATAGTTCTTAATAGTTTTTAAATCTTCACAATGATAGTCACTTTCCTTGAATTTTCCCCTGTCTAGAAAATGTGTGATATTTTACTAAAATAAAGTCCTCCTTGAATTACCAGCTGTTGATTTTTCTGAAAAAAATATAGCCATAAGCCAGATGTATTTTAAAAATATGTTCCTTCCCCATCATCTACCATAGCTTTATTGACACCTACTCTTTCTGCTTCTTGTTCTCAAGGGAGAAATTGACCTCCTGATCAAGTCCAGCAGCTATAGTAATGTTTTATACTAGCAATGTTTTATAGCCTCAAAAGATGTAAAAAAACATTGTTTTCTTTTATGTATTTCCAGATGCACATTGAACTATTTTACCATAAGTTTAAATTCTTTATATCAATTTAATATTTAAACCAAATATTATCAATCACATGTGCTAGAGTACCAATGTTACGACACAGCACAGTAGTCACAGATGGTGACACCAGCATCACAGTGCTAGTGAGTGCCCCACCTGCCGTGGGGCTTCTCACCCAGCTTCTGGCCACCTAGCCAGGGAAGGCCCCTCCTAACGTATGGATGATGTGGACAAGTTCCTGGCTCCTGCCTTCAGCCTGGCCAGGGAAGGCCCCTCCTAACCTATGGATGATGTGGACAAGTTCCTGGCTCCTGCCTTCAGCCTGGCCAGGGAAGGCCCCTCCTAACCTATGGATGATGTGGACAAGTTCCTGGCTCCTGCCTTCAGCCTGGCCTATCATTAGGTGTTGCATTCACTTGGGGAGTAAACTAGTGAACAGAAATTCTCTCTTTCTCTGTCTCTTTCTCTGTCTCTTTCTCTTTCCTCATCATTTTCTCTCTATAGTCCTTTGCTTTTCAAATAAATTAAAACAGTAAATTTACATTATATATTTTATTCTTATTTTATTATCCAGTGACTATATATGCATGTTTATATACAACATAATGTGTTACTAAAAAATATTTTTCTTTTTTATTGTGTTACATTCCTAAATCTTTAGGTGGAGTTTTTTGTTTCCACATTAAATTTTTATGGTTAATACAATCACCATAACTTAATCAAAACCAAAATAGAATTAAATATAAATAAAACATCTTTAAAAACTTTAGCAGAAAATTGGGTTTAAAATAGAAGATATGGAAATTTTAAAATAAAATAAATTTGTTGACTAACATGCAAGAATAAATCATTGCAAATAAAAATTCTTAGAACTTTTTTGCAAGAGATACTACAAGTGACTGTGGCATTTTGAAATATGACACAAGTAAAGCCACATTACTGTATATATTCTGAAATCAAAAAATATGTCGGTTCGTCCACACTAAGAAGTGAAAGTACAGATTATACTTCATGTCATTCATCATCAACACATCACTGATGCATATTTTTTCTTTTGTCCTGAAATAGACGTACTGCTTAGTGATGGTGTGCATGGTCATAGATAATTAATTATGACAGGAGTAAAGACCAAAGGAATTAATTCAGAACCTCATGGAAATAAAGGATTTAAATTGAAATCAGGACTTACTATAAAACTTGAGGTTGGTAGTATTCTGAAAGCCCATGAAAGTGGTAGCTATAATCAACAAATACATTTAGTAAAGAGAGTTTTTTAATGAAACTATTGGGAGCATGATATTGAGATACAAGTCTGTAGGGGAGACTTACTGTGGATGGAACTCCTCAATGCAATGTTCAGTCAACAAATGTAAACTGGTCACTTTATATTCATTCAACAAATCTTGAAAGAATATACTTAATTGTACTCATTATTGTAGGTACTGTAATTATAAGGATAAATAAAACAGATTTAAAATTCATGCTTAAAGACTGTATCCTAGTGTGTGAACTAAATATTGTATAAATAATGAAATAAATCAATATTGTCAACTGTATGCAGGTTTTTAACACAGCAATGAAAATAAAAACTGGGTTCTACTTTAGATTTGGTAGTTCAAAAAACTATGTTGCTCAGAATTCTGAGTGACATCTGGGATGATAGAAATGTTCCACTAAAATGGAACAATTGACAAATACGTAATGGAGGAGCAATTTCTAAATAAAGACATGGGCCAGAATAGTATAAAACTAAAGAGAAACAGAAAATTTTCTCAACACCAACATCTGTGGAGGGAAGAGTCAGGGAATCCCAGATAAATTATCTGTAGTAGACCAGTAAGAGGAGGTAAGAGTCTTTGAGAATTAAAGATAAATATGGGGTAGGCAGAGAGGTGGACGATAAGAGACGAGTAACCCAAGGTCAACTTTCAGTCATTCGCCAAAATTTTTTTTGCTGACTGAAAGTCACAGTCTCCTAAAAATTTCTCATTGACCAAAATCCCTCAGACTTAAAATCAAGTATCCAGTTGAAGCAGTCCACCAGGCAATCTCTGGTAGACATAGCAAAAGACGTAATATCACCCAGAACATGGAAAAATTCCACAGAGGAAACCTCTCCATAGGTTATATTTAATTTAAAACTTAATAACTAACAGATTATATGGTCATAACATTTGAAATTTTAGTAGTTTAGTGAATTGTCAAAGAATCATATACACCATCTGAATTGGTGGTTGCCAAGGGACCAAGGGAAAAACAATCCAGAAACATACCCTTATTTTTGTTATGCTGTTAATGTTTTGGGTCTGTTTGTTAACCTGCAATAGTATATTAACAACTAGTTCACTATTAGATTATCTGGGGGAAGCTGGTACCTGAAGGAATGTACTGAATACTATTTTAAACTGGTAAAGTTTAAAATACTTAGAAGGGATCAACCTTAAATAAAATTTGATTGTCAAATTCATATTAACTTGAAAGTTTGTATGAATTGAGCACGATTTGAAAGTACTCATTGAAAGATTAATATAAGGGATGGAAAATCCTCTACCTATTATGTCAATATCCCAAAGAGCACCAGTTCATGTCCTGGCTATTCCATGTCTGATAGTTACCTGCTGGTGGCTTGGGAAAGCTTCACAGGTTGGCCCAAATGCTTAGGCCCCAGTACCCACAGGGGAAACCTAGAAGGAGCTTTGGTTCCCAGCTTCACACTGGCCTAGCTCAGGCTGTGACACCACTCACGGAATGGACTGGAGGATGCAACACCGCCATCTCTTTCTTTCTCTCTGTAGTTCTTTCAAGTAAAAATAAATAATTCTTTTTTTAAAATGAAATTGACTAAGTAATATTGTAAGAATGTGTTTCTCAGGAGATATTTTCTTATAATAAGATCTAAGGGTTACAGGTTGGTGAAAATTAAATGGTTATGTAAATTGTATTAAGTTGGATGAGCAGACTAAAGCTAATTCTTTCATTACAACTGGGGTTTGCTTCAGAATAAGTTTAACCACAGATATAAGTGGTCTCTTTGATGCAAATCACTAAACATTATAGAAAACATCAAAAAATGATAAAATCTTACATGTACGTGATTGAGTATAATTAATAAATCAAAAATCCATACCACAGAAAGCAATATACAGATTCAATACAATCCCATTTAGGTGAGATTATGTGACATTTGTGATTCTTTGCCTGGATTATTTCACTTGACAAAATGTTCTCCAAATCCTTCCATGCTGTTGCGAGGTACAGAATGGCATTTCATTTTAATGACTGGACAGTATTTCATTGCTTATATTTACCACATTCTCCTTACCCAAACATCAGCTAACAGACACTTAGGTTATTCTATGTATTAGCTACATTCTTACTTCCCTCATGGGACTTCTGAATAATAGCATGCATTCACTTTATAAAACTTTTGATTTTCATATTTATAATTTCAATAGACATGTTAAAGTTTAGCAAGTTTTAATTTAAAAAAAGCCAAATACTGGGCTATGACATATCTGCTTACGCACAGACATCAGTGTATGTGTGTCTGCATGTGCGTATGTGTGTGCATGTGTGTAACAGTGAGTATGCTAGTTGATGAACTAGTGAAATACTAGTTGATGGCTATGTCTCTATCTTTAATTTTATTTTGAGATGTGGTGACTACTGAATTTCTCTTAACTATGATCTCTCCTTTTATAAATTACTAGCTTCTGTTAGCATGTGAGAATAACATATAAATTAAATTCCACATTTTGCTATGCATAAGATCATCCTGATATAAATATGATGAATTATATTGTTACATTATTATTGAACTCATGACATGGATGTAGGAAACATACAGAAAAGCCAAATTTTATGTAAGTTTATTTAAGTAAAAACAAAACAAAGTTCCAGTAATGTCTTTTATTTTTATTTATCCATATATGGGCAATTTTTAATCTTCAACACATTTTTTTCAGGATTAAAAACTGTGTTTGCAGACAGCTTGATAATATGTCTGGCTTGGAAATTTTAAATCACATATGTTATAAAATATGTATAAAATTATCCTTCTGTTTTCCAACAGATACAGTAGAAATGCCAGAAAGAGAGTTATATTTTCTTTATGATTCTAATTTAAATTGTTTCCTTCACTGTAGTTATAGAATAGTATTTTGTCTCCATTCAATGGGTCATCTATTAAAGAAGTGAATAACGCATTTTATGTTATACAGTTACAAAAGAATGACTATTTTTAGAACATCTAATAATCTGATAGTATGATGTTAGAAAACATATTATTTCTTTGCAAACTCAACCAAATATAATAAGTGTAAATATCTTGATTAGATGAAACATTTTATCTATGTAAATATGGAATGTATTTCAATCTATGATGTTATATATACATTAAATGTAATATGCATAACCACACTATGGTAAATATACATTAAAATGATGTAAGATGTAATAAATAAGATAGATCTTTAATTGCAAAATTGAGTAGAACAATGCCCTATTTCCTCAAAGCAATGGATCTGAACAATTTTCTGTTATTGGTTTAGAAAAATATCATATATTTATGTGTTTTACACATGCATACAGGAATGCCTATTGTCTGTCCTGTTTTGAAAATAACATGCACATCAAATGAAAATGTAAAGAACTGACTATTCTACTGAATACAGTCAGTAAGCCCTTTCATATCTTTCTAATGTCTTTCTAACAATCACTTGTGTGGTTTATGATTCTATTATTTCACTAGAATATTTTGCAAACATCATGAAGCTTGTAATCATTTTTTAGTCACAAAAAGTACCCTGTTAATTCACAGTCCCTCAAATATTTTACTTGAGGCTTATTGTGTTCCATTTAAAAACACTGGCTCTGTAGTCGTGCTTGCTATAGGTTGTTTGCTAACAAAGGTTTCAAGGTTACTCCAGCACTTTGTCTTATTTTTATTTCTATCTTATGTCTTTGCTCACTTTTCTCTTGGCTTGTTAAATGTGATTCCTAACCTCCCTTGGCCAAGATAACGTAGGTATTTAGATTTAAGAGGCTGGAAATATCCACTGTACTTAAGCACTTATGTACTGACATCCCTATTCTCCTAATAAAGCAATGGCTTAAACTGACAAATTAGTGTTTTTGCTATTAAAAAATCATCACTCAGTATTTCTTGCCTGTTTCTCTCCTGAGGCATTTGCATACATCTTTCTTCCTGTTTGCCACCAGTCTATGGTCATCTTGCTGTAAATCTCCAAACTTTCAAATGAGACTTCAAAAGTAAATTCTAAGACAACCTTTTGCTAGCATCCATCAGGCAGAAGTTGTATATCTTCTTCCGCTGAATTTCAAGCCCTCTAGTCTCCCATTGTGGATTAAGGCCGCTTGATCAAGTTTGTGTTCTATATCAAGTATATGACACCATTCTATTCATTTTAATGTATAGGTATATAGCCACTGGATATAAGTCATCAAAACAAATGAAATTTGCAATTAAAATTCCCCATTCTGCCTCAACAGCTGTTGATGTCATTTCTATACTCTGAAATGACATACACTTTTGCAGGTAAATAATGGTTAACAAATGGGAGACATATATAAAATTAAGAAATATCTTAATGTCTCACACAATATTTTTTTCCATTCAGACAGCTCACATTTCTGACTTTCTGAATAAAGTGATATTCATCCATGTGTCCTATAGCATCAATATCTACCTTATTTTTTTCTTTTCTTTCTTATATTACATTTGATTTCATGACACAGTTTCATAGGCTCTGGGATTCCCCCAGTCCCTCCCCATTCCCTTCCCCCCATGATGGATTCCTCCACATTGTTGCAGTATTACAGTTCACATCCAATCATAATTCATTCATTGCAAGCATGTACCATGCATAGAGTCCAGCATCTTATTGTCCAGATAAATTCAACAGTTTCTTGGGGAGACCATCTCTGCTCTGAAGGCAGAACTGGCAGAATATCGTCCTGACCAATTAAAAGTCACAACATAACATCAACAACTGTTTACAACCTTATGGAGTTAAATGACAGAGTATTAAGTGATCATATGTTAGAAAATGCAAGTTCTTAACCACATCCTGTGATTACTTCATTGACATTTCAATTTTAGTTTATACACAACTGGCTGCTATATGCCTTAAAATGGCTTTAGGGTACTATTCAGCTGTCTCGTGTCTATTTACATTTTTGTATTTAGTAGTTTATAGTGTTGAAGCATAACTTTCACTGAACGTCGTGGATTTGGGGATAGTCCATGTTGGCTTATAACTCTAACAAGGAATATGTCAATAGTTGAGGCACAGAACAGTTTTAGGAGGGGTATGCACAGAAATCTTCAATACCTTAGTGAGGAGTAACTAATCTTTGTGTCCTACCTAGTAAGCTATATGTGAGTCCAGGGTAACTATTTCCTGTTTGGTACTAAGCTTTCTTTGTTGTTCTCTGTCTATCTAATCTAATATTTTTGGGCGAGGGGGCTCGGGAGCGACCCTGATGGTCATTGCAAGAGAGGGTAGGGATCCAGAGTTGGAACTAAGTAAGGACCAGAGAAAGCTCCTCTCCCTAGTCCCAAAGGAAGTGTACTGTTCTTCTGTTTCTGTGGACCACTCAGGGCTCCTGGCTGTTGTTCCAATGTTATTGACTCCTGCGGGGTAGGATTTGGGCTTCTTCCATCCCATGTGGTAGATCCAAACAGGGGTGGATGACCTCAGAGTTCTTGGCCTCCGAAGGCGCTCCAATTCCCCGTGGTCTCCTTGGCAGTTAGAATTCAGTCCTTGGTGCCTGTACTGATAGTCCTTGGTGAGGATCTGGGCGTCTCCAGGGTTGGGATACAAGCCTCCTTCTGTCCACCTGCTCCACTCTGGGCCCCCACCCCCGCTCTGTGCATATGACCTCCTGTTAAGAGGTTGTCAGGATCACTCTTGGAATATCTACCTTATTTTGAGCACAATACTAAACTAATTTTCAAAATTATGAACCCAAGGACTGTAGTTTAAGTTAACTTCAGTTATACTTTACTAAGAAATGTAACTTCAAAATTTATTAAGTTCAATAACATCCGTATGCAGTGAAATGTTAGACTTCAGTTAACAAGGAAACCTAATTATCTAAGAAAGGTCATTCTCCAGTGTGATATTAACAAAATCAGTAACAAGGCCTTTTCTTGAAAGAGTAAGCAGTTTCTCCTGACTTTCCATATTCACGTGGAAGGAAATTTAAAAAATTAATCTTTGGAATTAAATTTTCCTTTGGAACTTCGGTCTTAAATAACTAGATTTACTACATCTTTGCAGCAGGACTCAAATGTGAAGTCTCACAGTTGTGGCTTTTGCCTTAACCTTACTACTACCATCACCACTCATTGAAGAGAGGTGTGCTTTTAATTTGACAAGTGTTCCCTTTTGAAATTCTGTTAAAAAAAAAAAAAAAACGCCGAGCAGCCTAAGTCAAATCGGTACTTACAAGATCAGCATGCCATATCCGAGTGTCCGTTAGTCATAGCTCTTCTGGGCCTAACTGACTGTGATCATAGCTTTAGGAAAACAGTAGAAGATGGCTAATGGATTTGTGATCCAGTCAGGCATGGGAGACCAAGGTGGAGCTCATGGCTCCTGACGTTGGCCATGTCTAGACTCAGCTATTGTGTGTATTTGGGGAACAAGATGAGAGATGACAGCTCACACTGTCGTTCCTACTCTCCTTCTCCCTCTCTGTATTGTTCTGCCTTTCATATAAATATTTTTAAGACTTATTTATTCTTATTAGAAAGATTTATAGAGATAAGGAGAGACAGAAAGATCTTCCATCTGTTGAATCGTTCCCTCAAGTAGCCTCAACAGCCCAGCTGATTTTACAGCAAATTCCTTTATTGAGTCTCTTTTTATTTAGCTTAATGTTTATTGGCTTTTATGTCACTCTATCTCCTCTATCCGTGACACAGTTGTTACCCAGGTTGATACAGTATGAGTATTTTTAAAAATTATTTTAAATGATGCTTACATAGCTGATGATGGTGGGAAAGACTCAGGGTTAGGGACAGTGGGTGTGATCATTTTTTCCAAACTTTATATCATTTTTTCCAATTCTGGGAGGAAGGGGAAGATAAAGGGAGAAGCTACACCCAGATTCCCAACCACCCCAGTCCCTGGGGATGGGGAACTGCCACCCTGTATCAACCCAGGGTCCCAATGGTTCTGCCCAGGTGGATACAGTAGTTCTGAAATTCTGTTGAACTTGTTGATCTGTGGATGAGGAAAAACTTCCAATGTCCATTGACTGACACAGTCAACCTTAGTATCTCCATTCACCAAGATATTTGCTATCATTGTTTGGCTAGAGTGTTTGTCCAACTTGTTCTGTTCCCCATTCTCTGCTATGGTACCAGATGTCCTCTTCAGGCCCCAGTGGATTACCAGATCCTCTATGTGCCCCAAGGCCTGCCATTCCCCACTTCATTCTTTACACTGAGGAGGATGACCAGTTCTCACATGTGGGCTCAAGGACCCGGGCCAGATAAACTGACCCCCACCAGACCCCTACCCCTGGGGCACATGGATTCAGCAACCACCTTGCAGGTAGGCCAAAGGTGCCAGGCCAGACAACTCTGGCCCCAATGACCCCCACCACCAGGGCTCACAGATCAAGCACCCATCTCACAGGCAAACTGAAGGTCCCAGGTCAGACAATCTGAGCCCCACAAGAACCCCCACTCTCAAGGCTCATGGATCCAGCAACCACCTAGCAGGCAGACTGAAGCTCCCGGGCTAGATGATCCAGGTCTCACTGGATCACCCATCTCTGGAGCTCATAGGCCTAGCATCCTCTTCATTCCAGAGGGCTCATGGACCCAGGCTAGCCCACCTAGTCACCACTGGATCCTCACCCCTGGGGTTCAAGGACCAGGAACCCACCCAGGCCAGGTGACACAGGTCCCACTACTCACTGCCCTCTGATGCTCACAGATCGAACACCTGCCTCACAGGTGAGCTGAATGACCTAGGCCAGGCAAACCGGACCCTGCCAGACCACCTACCCTGTAGCTCACAAATCTAACACATACCCTGGAGGTGGGCTGAAGGATCTGGCCCAGGACACCACTGCCTTGCCAGGCTCCCAGCTGCTGGGGTTCATGGACCCAGTATCCACTGCACCAGTACCCAGGCCAGGTAACCTGGACCCCACTGGACTCTTCAACCCCAGGGTTCATGGATACAGCAACCATCTTGCATGTGGGTAAATGGGCCCAGGCCAGATGACCTGTGCCCTGCTGGAACCCCCATCCCCAGGACTCACAGACCCAGCACCCTCCGCCCTAAGACTGGTATGGCTCACCTCACCTCACCTCAGTCTCCACCAATGGGTGCTTCAGCCTGGCTCGGTTCAGTCTGCTCCTCAGTTCCTACTTCTGCTAGTAGCTGCTGCATCTTAGCCTGGCCCAGGCAGGCCCTGTCCCAGCCCTAGTATGTACTGTCTGATGTTATGCCCTGAACTGGCTCCTCCTATATCTCATCCTGGTTCGCAGTTATGCCAGCGGCTGTTATGAACTGACCCACTCCTATACCTGACCCACATGTATACTAGCAAGTACTGTAACCTGCCCTAGCTTGAGTTGCTCCTTGCCTTAATTCTTGTGTTTATCTGCAAAGATTGCATCCTGAAAAAGGAGTTCCCCAAGCTCCTCTATCAGGTATCCTCCCAGTGGCAGATCTTACACACACAAGTGGGTCCTTAGCACAGGATGACTGTGTCCACCTCTTGTCCTGACAGGAACAGTGTCCTTGGCCAACCAGCTTATCTCCTATCTGGTTCTTACTGTTGGGTATTGCAGCCCAACCAAACCTGGCCCATGCCCAGACACAGCTCTCCCATGGTTCAGCAGGAGCTGAGACCTAGCCCAGAGTGTCCTACACCCACCCTAGCTTTCATGAGTACCAGTCAGTGCCAGAGTGTAGCCCAGTCTGGCGCTCCCCAGATCTAGTTCACACACATGCTGAGGGAGACTGCAGCCATGTATAGTCCAGACAATGACCTCGTCTAGCTCTCTTGCCTGCCAGTGGGAACCTCAACCTAGCTGGGACATCCCCATAGCTCCCCAACTAGGCCTGTTCCCAGCCACAGATCTTGTGCATGCCAAGGGAGATTGCTATTCCACATTGGTGAGTCCACATAGTCCCCCTACATATTCTATCCCCAGACCCAATTCACTCATGTACTAGCTGACACCATGACCCAGCCTCACATTACCTGTTTCTTGTTCTCACTCTCACTGGTGGGTTCCATGATCTAGCCCTGAGAGTATAGTGTCCTTGTCCATGGAAGTCCCTCAGAAATCATCCCTTACTGGACATGAATTCTCAGGTCCCTGCTCACCCTCAACCTGTACCATCCATCAGACTCCCTGAAACCCCACACCCCAAATCCCCAGAGTACACCACTAGGTGGCCCAAGGGCTTTGTCTGGAGCCATTAATGCCCAGGCACCAGGGCCGAGTTTCGCTAGCTGCAGACACCCAACCAGCAGAAAAAAAAAAAAATCCAAGCCTCCAACCCGGACTAGCTCTAGGTCTGCCCACCACATGGTGATGGTTATTATGAGAATGTTTTTAAACAGTTTTTAACTCTATTTTCTTTTTTAAAATCTGTGGCATTATTTTCTTCTTGTTCTTCATTTTGGGTAGTTCCTGTCTCCATGTCTTCAAGTTTCCATGCTTTACTTACGTCTGTGCATTATTTAAAACTTATCCTCCCCAGTGTATCTTTGATATGCATTGTGGTTTGAGTCAATAAGAATTTGGATTAAACTGATAAGAACAGATACTACACGTGATCTTAGCCAAAAGGCCAAGGAGCGATGAGTCTATGGGAATTTGAATACATCTTTCCTAGCGATGCTTACTTTATTCAGACTTTATCTATAATGATTAATATGATATAGTAGGATATAATTATTATGCAGTCATTTTCACAAACCAATTGTTCTATTAAGTATATTGATTTTTCCTTACTTGAAAGGCAGAGAGAAGGAGAAAATAAACTCTTCAATCTATTAATGAACTCTTTAAATGCTCACAACAGCTAGACTGGGCAGAACAAAGCCAGGAACCAGGAACTCTATATGGAGCCACCACATGAGTAATCTGTGGGCTTCTAGGCATATGATCAGGAAACTGAAATGGAAGTGGAAGTGGTATTGGTCTCAGGTATTTCAGCATGGGGTATGGGCATTCTAAACAACAGCCTGAACCCCTGCGCCAAAACATCTGCATGTTTGTCCAATAATTATGGAGTTAATTTTGAAGACTAACAGAAAAATATTTATAAAACTAGAGATGCAATATGAAGGATGTGAACTGAGAGTCTTGGAGTAGAAGCTTCCCAGGGTGGTGCCACATGACAAAGTCGGAGGTTATCAGGGCAAAGGCCATGCCCTGTGACAAAGTCTAGCATTTAATGGGTAGCGTTACAGAGGTGGGAAGTCTTGAGGAAGCAAACTCTAAGAGCTTGGGTGCCTGGAAGAAAATCTTTTCTCTCTCCTCCCTCTTGCTGCACAATACTCTCCTGCTGTCCTTGAAGAATGATTTCTGCTAAAGATAAAAGTCACTGGCAAAGCTATGAAGTGGAGTATTCTCTCCTTCAGCTTGCTAGAAGAGTTTCTTGCCTCTACTCCCTTCCTGCTTCAGATTTAACCTTGTCTCTGGGTCTTTTTTTTTTCCTTTCTTAAGTGAATGCATCTCTGCCTTGAATAGTGCGCACAGCAATGGAGGTCATTCAGTTTAGTACTTAACGTATAAGCAAAAACAGTCCTGAGTCTATAGATAATCTTGGCCTCATTATGTATATGATAGTATTGAATTTTATCTATCATTTGCCCTCTAAACTACATATGAAAATTATTCTTAGAAATGTTTTATCTCAGAAGATTTATGGTTAAAATTAACACAATGATATTGACTGGTTGCTAAAATCAGATCACTTTAACTCATTTATTCTGCACTGTTTACTTTTATCTTATTCAAGAAATATTTGTATTAAGTTATGTGTTTCCTTATTAAACTAGTTTACTAAGGTGTGGTGCAGTTGATACACAAAAATAACTGTATATAGAGTATTTTAATTGGTAAGTATAAAGAGAATTATATACCTTTGGAACCATCATGACTGTTTGAGCCATAAACCTACTCACAACCTCCAAAAGAGTCTTCCCACTTTCTTAGGATTGTTATTCTTAGAGGTATTTCAGTTAGTTTGGAGATTTCTTTAAAATCAAAATAGAAATATTCTTGCCTCATGGCCCGGCAATCCCACTTTGGATATATATACTCGTAAAAGTTGAACGCAATGAATCAAAGAGATGCCTGATTCACCATGTGTATAGCAGCACTGTTTACAATAACCAAAATGTGGAACTGTCTGAAATGCCCAACATCAGATGAATGGATAAAGAAAGAATTACACACACACATGCACACACACACATACACACATATACACACACATAATGGAATGCTATTCAACTGTAAAAAGAAATTCTACCATTTGGAATGAAATGGACTCACAGGAGAACACCAAATTAAATGAAGTAAGCCAGACCTGAAAGAAAAATATCTAGAATTTTAAAAAAGAACTAAAAAAAGTTAGGAAAAAGAAGAAATGTCCTTGTGCTTTAGTATTACTGCAAATATAGATTTTGTAAAACTTCAATTTACTTCTGTCAAACCAATGGCTTAGAAAATATACTACCAGAGTCATTGATCTGTGATTATACTTGATTCTTTTTGAGTGAAACAGTAATTTTTCTATTCAACTACTGGTTAAAGTCATTGCCTGTTTTCCTATTAAATTAAGGTGTTTTGTTCTTATTTTTTGCACTTATTATGTGATAAATTAAACCTTTTACTCTAATGTGAATCTAAAATATATTATTTGGTATATCTGGGCCCACGTGCCACACACTAATAAGATTTGATGTACAGTGTTAATCCTCCTAATCTCCTTATTATGCCATACAAATTTTACCTTTTTAAATGTCCTTTCTACCAAGAGCTCTATATGTTGAAGGGCTGTATTTATTGTTTAAGTTACATAGGACCATGGTAAGAGACATACTCTTCTGACTTAATACTATTTTGTTAACTACAAGTACATCCCTTCAATTATTTAATATCATGATAGAATTTATATTAGATGGAAATATTTTGTTTGTCTTCAAGGATTAGAAAGCTATCAAGTAGCAATGACTTACACAAGATGCATGTTTAATTCTATCTCTCCTTAAGAAGTCATAAGCTGACAGATAAGGGGTGCAGTTATCTTACCACTGTTGGAGCTTGATTATAACACCCTCTAGCTCCGTATAATTATTCAAGTCACAGCTACATCTACATTCCAGGCAGCTGGCATGCAGGAAGACAGCTGAGAAAAAACCTCCTTTACATGTTCGTTGACATGATACAGAAATTTTCATGAAACAAGTATCATTGATGAGCTGCCATAAGATACTTAAACTATTGCCTCTTTTTTTTTATTAATTATTTTGCATTATGTGACAGTTTCATAGGCTCTGGGAATCCCCATACCCCTCCCTCTCCCCTCTCCCCCGGTGGATTCCTCCACCTTGATGCAGTATTACAGTTCAAATTCAATCAAGATTCTTTCCTTGCAAACATATACCAAGCATAGAGTCCAGCTACTTATTGTCCAGATGGGTTGAACAGTTTCTTGCGGAGACCATTTCTGGTCCGAAGTTAGAGCTGGTAGAATATCATCCCAGTCAATTAAGAGTCCCAATATAACATCAACAGCAATTTGCAATATTATGGAATTGACATAGTTTTGAGTAACCAGTATGCTAAAAACAAAAAAAAAACAAGTCCTAACCACAACCTATGACTATTGCCTCTTAAGAGATGCGATCACATGCCAAGGTCCACAAAAGTCCTCCCCATTGCTCTTTCAAAACCACAAGTTTTAAAAGTGGTTGCAACTAACTTTTACCATGAAACACTTCCCCCCCCCCACTCATTCATTACTTAAATGAATACCGTTAAACTCATTATGATTTACTTCTGCCTGTTGAAATATGTTATATCTGTTTCCTTCAATCTAAATCATCCCCTTTTGTTCTCTGTCGTTTTTAATGATTTCCTTGCAGTTTATTCGGTGAAAAATCTCGATCATGTTATGGAGAGTGTCTTCACCATCAAGATTTTGTTAATGGCATTCCTTCTATAGTTTAATATGTCAGTATGTGTCACTTAAGTTGCTGGTTGAGGAGGCCAAATCAGAGTCAACAGCAATGTTTTCTGACATTGGCAAAGTAAAATGTGCTTTTTGAAACACATTGTCTAGTTTTTTTGAAGTTACTAGCTAGTGATGCACGGTGTAAAACAACACCAGGAGCTGCAAAATAGTGATGGTAATAATCCATAATTATTCCTTCAATTGTTTTCTGAAGTACATCTGCAAAAAGACATTGTTTAGTCCAGTATTTTGTTTGTCAGATAGAAAGTATGAATAGTAAATAAAATATAAATATTAAATATAAATATTTAGTTTAATGATTAGAAAGTAAGTCAATTTCTAGTACAGGAAAGAACAATTTGGTATTAGTTTCAAGACTGGGTGGATACCAATAATTATCAATTAATTAAAATATAATTGAATTTTTTCAACATATTCAAATAGGTTTTTACACTTATTTGTTATATATTTGCCAGTCAGAAATTTGTTTAATTACAAAAAAGTTCTTAGGCCTATGTGTCTCCAGGTAGTTTCTTTTCTACTCTGAATCTAAAATGACTCAAGTCATTTTATGCATTTATTTTCTATAACTCTAATAACACATTTTCACATAAACATTTCTTTTAGTGGAAATGATATTTAAATACGAATGTGACTCTTTTGTGAGTAAATTTTCGCTGAGTTAGTTACATTTTCAAGGTCTTTACACTTGAAAATTAAAAATTTTATATTAATTTCAAATAAGCTACTTAATTTCTTCAATCTATATGGATTTTTTATAATGTAAACTTTTCTTATTTCCCATTTATTTCTATTATAGGTATATACACTATATATATGTGTGTGTATATATATATATATATATATATATACGTTTTAAATATTTATTTATTTTTATTGGAAAGTCAGCTATGCAGAGAGGAGGCGAGACAAAGAGGAAGATTTTCAGTCCACTGATCCACTCCACAAGCAGCTGCACTGGCTGGAGCTGAGCCAATCCAAAGCCAGGAGCCAGGAGCTACTTCCAGGTCTTCCAGGAGGGTGCAGAGTCTCAAGGCTTTGGACCATCCTTGACTGCTTTCCCAGGCCACAAGCAGGGAGCTGGTTGGGAAGCCCGGCTGCCGGGATTAGAACTGGTCCCCACAGGGATCCCAATGCATTCAAGGCAAGGAGTTTAATTGCTAGGCTAACACACCGGCCCATACATTATATATACTTTTATTAGAAAGTATATATAGCATATATTTGTTTACATATTTTGTGGATGTAGATATATACACTTGAACACTTACATTATGTTAGAAATATTATATATATTCTTATTAGAGAGTTAGTCCCACATACACATGTGTGTGCATATACATATATATATATATATATATATATATATATATATATATATATAGTACAGACAGAGAGAGAGAGAGAAACTCCAACTCATTGGTTCTTTCTCCAGTGTCCACACTAAAGCCGCAACAAGGTTGAAGTTAGAAGATGCAGTTCAGGTTCCCCACGCAAGCTAGCGAAGAAACTCAATTACCTGAATCATCTCAGCAGTTGTGCTATTCTCCCACAATACCTGACCCGATTTTTTTTCCTTCTACTTCATTTTTAATTTTACAATACAATTCCATAGGCTTTGGGATTTCTCTGCTTCCCCCAAATCCCCTCCCCCCCAAGTGATTTCCCCCATATTATTATAATACTTCACAGGCAGTCATAAGTCCACAGTTCTGTTATTTAAGTGTGTCCTGACATTTTAGGTACAGAGAGTGGTAGACAGTCTAGCATGCTATTGTCAAGTTATATCCAAAAGTTTCATTGGGAGTCAATTTTTGATTTGGAAGCAGAGATGCATAGTGCATGGTATCTTCACATTTGGATAAGATAGTCTCTATTACACAGTTACTATACATTCCCTTAAATGAAAATCCATAAAACAAAACAAGGAACAGGAATAGAGTTCAAAAGATTCACACTACCACGGAGTTAAGTAACATGCTGCTGAATAACCAACGTGTCAACGAAGAAATGAAAAAGAAAACAGAAAACCTCCCTGAAGAAAATAATGCTACTGTGTGATGTGTGAGTCAGTGGAGGATTTAACTGTTTTGAGGAAATAAAACCAAAATTATCTGAACCCAAATGTTGCAGCAAAACAGTATTGAAAGGACTATTGATCTTTCATTTGCATGAAGAATACCTTATATCAGAGAGAATATATGATATTTATCTTCTTGGGATGCTCTCTAGTTGGGACCATTTGGTTGCAAATGGTAGAATTTCATTCTTTTAATGGCTGAATAGTATTCTATGAGTAGATGTACAACAGTTTCTTTATCCACTCCTCTTTTGACAGGCATCTGGTTTGTTTTCATGTCTTTGTTGTTATAGGTTGTTCTGCTCAAAGTAAAGAAGCAACCAATGGAATGAGAAAAAAAAACTTTAAACCCTATACAACCAGTGTGGGACTAACACCCAGGATTTACAAACAGCTTCAGAAACCCAGCGACTGCAAAACAAACAACCTTGTGTGTGGAGGAGAGACAGAGAGGAAGGTCTTCCATCCAATGGTTCACTCCCCATGCGCGCGCAACAGCTGGAGCTGAGTCAATCCGAAGTCAAGAGCCAGGAGCTCTTCCAGGTCTTCCCAGAGGGTGCAGAGTCTCAAAGCTTTGGGCCGTCTTAGACTACTATCCCAGGCCACAAGCAGGGATCTGGATGGGAAGCAGGGCTTCCGGGATTAGAACCGGTGACCATATGGGATCCTGGCACGTGCAAGGCAAGGACTTTAACCACTGTACTATCATGCCGGGCCCCTAGATTCAAATTACTGATGAAAAGATGCTCAGGTTCCCTAACCATCAGGGAGAGACAAACGAAAACTACATTGAGATTCTACCTAACTCCAGTGAGGTTGGCATACATTCAGAATTCTGCTTACAACACCTGCAGGCAAAGATATGGGGAGAAAGGTACACTCCTTCACTACTGGTTGGAGTGCAGGTTAGTACAACCACTATGGATCAGTATACAGAGTACTTAGAGAACTACAAATAAACCTGGTACATGACCCAGCTATTCTGCTCCTATTAATAAATCCAAAGGAAATGAGATCTGCATGTGAGAAAGGGATCCATAATCCTATATTTACACCAACTTTTAAAAAGATTTATTTATTTTTATTGAAAAGACAGATTTACACTGAGGGAGACAAAGCAAAAGAACTTTCATCTACTGTTTCACTCCCTAAGTGGCCGCAACTACGGGAGCTGTGTTGATCTGAAGCCAGGAGCTAGAGAGCTTCCACATCTCTCACGCAGATGCAGGGATCCTGGGCTTTGAGCCATCCTCTACCGCTTTCCCAGGCCACAAGCAGGGAGCTGGATGGGAGGTGGAGCTTCTGGGACAGGAATCAGCATTCCCATATGGGATCTCAGAGCATACAAGTTGAGGATTTAGCCACTGAGCCGTCATGCCAGACCCTGGATCCAACTTCTTTCCCTACTTTCACATGCATCTTTTCTTTGCTTATCTTCTTTTCTTTATCCTGTTCAGCTGAGATTGCATTTACAGAGATTTTTCTCATTGAAAGGATTCTCTTTAGGAGAGAATTGTGGATGGATGTGGGGAATTAATTATTAATGTTTTAATTATTACTTGATACCTGCTACAGAAATATGACTCCTTCAATTTCAGTTGTCTTCCCAAATTTTCTTCTTGAACTCTTAATTGAATGGCTGTTTGTTTTTTAAGTTCTCAGAGTGCTCAGATTTCATATTGTTTAATCAAAGTCTTGCTGCATAAATTTTATGCCAGGAATCTTGTGATCCACACCACCACATTCTATAACTATTGGTGATTCATCACCACAGTCTCTTAGGGGATACCTTTTATCAGAAATTTTTGGCATACCTCTGATAGGGTTTTGTTTTGCTATCCAATCTTGTTTTTCTGGTGCTTCGATTTTGACAGATCAAGATGTCATACTACCAGTAGTGTCTTTCCAAGATCCTATTCATGCTCTGTCCATTTAACAACACTTCATAGCAGTAACATAATATACTGATTTTTATCTCTTTGGTATAAGTTAGTCATATTTTTAAACCTAGCTTTAAAAAAAGCCTGTTTTTACCCAAATTAAAACCATGGGTCCATTTTTCAAGGTTCTTTAAGATGAAGTGCTGCTTTCTCTACAAAAACAACTTCAAAGATAAAAAGATTAAATATTTGTGTATTCATTTTTTTAAAGATTTATTCATTTTATTACAGCCAGATATACACAGAGGAGAGAAGACAGAGAGGAAGATCTTCCGACCGATGATTCACTCCCCAAGTGAGCCGCAACGGGCCGGTGCGCGCCGACCCGAAGCCGGGAACCTGGAACCTCTTCCAGGTCTCCCATGCGGGTGCAGTGTCCCAATGCCTTGGGCCATCCTCGACTGCTTTCCCAGGCCACAAGCAGGGAGCTGGATGGGAAGTGGAGGTGCCGGGATTAAAACCAGCACCCGTATGGGATGCCGGGGCTTTCAAGGCGAGGACTTTTAGCCGCTAGGTCATGCCGCCGGGCCCTGTGTATTTATTTTAAAGATGAAGGCATCATAAGCAGATTTGCACTTTTGAAATAATAGTTTTCTTATTTCTATGTGTAACTTGGTATCTGGATTAAAAAAATCAGTATTACTTAGCTTTTCAATTCTCCATACCATTTCAGGAAGGTAAATTAAAGTATTGGATGAGTAAATAGAATAATTGTATCCAATGAGGTCCTTGGTGCTTTTCAGATTGGCTAGAAAGGCACCTTAAAGAATTGTAATAAATTATTTTCAAGGCTGCACATATTGCCCCCTTAGTATCCAATTTCATTTGGTTTTGATGTGTTTGAAGTAATGAATGCTTTGTGCATTAAATAGAATCTTTACCACCAGGCACACAGTGTATTATCATGTTTGAAGAAGAAAATCCAGATTTAACAAAGTAGGAAGGAAACATTTTTCACGGCACCTTAATGAGAAACAGTTTCAGAGATCAGTATTTTATGTCAGAATTTAAAACAATTGCAATAACCAGAAAATATATAGTAATATTACATAGTCCCTTGGGAAGAATATGCATTGTTAAAATGAAATTTTGTATATAAAAACAATATTTAAACAAGCTTAGGAGAAACGTGATCTGCTGTACACAAATGTGATTTAATCTAATATATAGTCTTCTCACATTTGTATCCCATCTTCTATGCTCCAGTCTTGCTATATGTCTCCCAAAATTTCAGATCATCCAAAATAAGCTGATGCTTCAGCTTACTAGGAGAAAATGGCATAATGCTCTTTATTTCAGCTAAATAAATAAAATATTGTGGGTTATCTGAGTTTAAAACATAGTTTGTGACTAGCGCTGTTTGCATTGTAGGGTAAGCTGTTACTTGCAGCAACAGCATCCTGTATTGATGCAGGTGCTCTACTTTTTTGTTTTTTAAGATTTATTCATTTTTATTGGAAAGGCAGGTAAACAGAGAGAAGAAGAGACCAAGAGAAAGATCTTCCATCAGCTAGTTTACTCCCCAAGTGGCCTCAACAGCCAGAGATGAGCTGATCTGAAGTCAAGAGCCAGGAGCTTCTTCCAGGTCTCCTACATGGGTGCAGGGTCCCAAGCTTTTGAGTCATCTTCTACTACTGCCTTCGCTGGCAACAAGCAGGGAGCTGAACAGAACAGTGAGCATCTGGGACATGAACGGGTGCCCGTATGGGATCCTGGCAGTTACAAGGCAAAGATTAAAGGCCAACACGCGGAGCTGTAGCTGCTCCATTTCTAATCCAGCTCCCTGCTCACATGCTGAAGAAAGTAGCACAATATTATCCATGGCCCTAGATCACTGCATCCGTGTGAGAGACCTAGAAAAACTACTAGTTTCAGCCTGGCCTACTCCCAGTCATGGAGGCCATTTAGGAAGTGAGCCAGGGCATGGGCAATTTTCTTCCCTCGCACTCTCTTTGTGTGTCTCTGTCTCTGTCTCTCTCTGTCTTTGTCTCTCTTTCTCTCTGTAACTGCTTTCCAAATGAATAAGTACATACTTAATAATAACAAAATATACAGTGCAAGGACATTTAGTGTCTTTAAAGTTTCGGAATCTTTCTAAATATTCTATTTTAAATTTTTCTTATTAAAAATTTTTAAATTTGTATAAAGATGAAAGAAGTCCATATAATTCACATATACAGATATAATAGCATGACATTTACTTATAACTTTATGATATTTCATAAAAATATTCCATAATCATTATGAAATTTAAAAGCAAAATTATATTCTAATGTTAATGTTATATATCATGTTACTGGTAAGGCTGATAATAAAGCATTATCATATATATTAGTTAGGAAGAACATATGCTGACGGAGTTAAAGTAACATTTAATTCAAGTTCATCTACCTTGGCAAAATTGTTTAACTTCTTTGTGCCAAAGGTTCTTTAAGCCTAGCATGAATTTCTTCAAAGTTTTACAATAGACATTAAAAATCATGTATTCAGTTGAATATAATATCACTTGCCCTTAAAAAGGGTATAAGCATTTAGTGTTGGAGTCTCAAACTGGAGAAGTTGAATTCAGAGAGCTGTGATGAAGAATTATTGACCAAGACTTGTCTAGAACTTAGGAAAATGATACTATGTAAGATAATGATAGCACAAAGGTAAAACCACGAGAGAAGAAAGCATATATGGAAGTAGTCACATAATAGGAGATGTGAATTTCAGTGGTTTAAACAACCCACCTGAAAAATATTGATTATAGGAGATTGCACTGACTTAAACCTTATTTCTTATTGAATCTGCAAATCTTCCATGATTAAAGGTCTGTATGTGGATTGACTGGAAAACAAAGGACATTGATATAGTTTTGTTTAGTTTGACCTACTGAAACCCAAAGGAAGATCACAGAAGAATTGAGGCAAATGTAAGACACATAATCCAATAAGCAAGCACACATAAACATTATGCGGATTTATCCCAGTTAACAGAGATGCTCAACAAATCAGATGA
The DNA here is from genome assembly GCF_030435755.1 of Ochotona princeps. Taxonomy (NCBI): domain Eukaryota; kingdom Metazoa; phylum Chordata; class Mammalia; order Lagomorpha; family Ochotonidae; genus Ochotona; species Ochotona princeps. The sequence goes on from NC_080842.1 coordinate 34,196,323, forward strand.
CTCATCAAATTTCACATAACAAATACCAGATAAAAATTTTTAAAAGTTGCTAAGTGCAGGGAGGGAATTTCAACTAAACTTGAACTATGGTTATGCAGCGGGGTGGAGGAACCCACCATGGGGGGAGGGTGGGCGGGAGAATCCCAGATTCTATGCAATTATAACACAATGTAATTAATGAATAAATTTAATAAAAAAAAAAGTTGCTAAGTGGTTTTCACCTGGAGAACATAAGACAAAGTGCGGGCCAAAAGCCATGGGATTGTAGTTGTATTGTGCTTGCACAAATACAGAACATCTCAGCCCTACGGTAGCTACAGATGGACACGGAGCCCATCTCTCACGGTGTCCTGATTCCCTGTCACACTTCTGTCTGGAGCGCAGCTGCTGTCAACAGCAAGTGTATTAGAAGTCAGACCAAGGTCTACCCCAATCAAAAAAAATAAGGACAAAAGCAGCTAAGTATGCTGGGAACTTGAGGGAAAAGAAAGACTCATACTTTGGGGACTTCATTGAGTCTAGGAATCCATGAGACTTGCATCCAGTGTTGAGGAAGAAAATTGTGTGTGGGAGGTGATGGAGAAGGGGAACAGTTACACAAATTCAACTAAGACGTTTTTCTCAAAGTTCACACTAAGAACAGGAAGTTAATATGAATATGTACTATGAGTAGGATCCTTTGGGCCAATTCTAGAACTACCACTGTTGCTTCTACATGTGAATGTATGCTAGAAATCAATGTCATATGCTTATGGTTCACTATCCATCCAAGTGGCCAAAGACATGCATTCAGTTCATAAGATCCATGTGTTGTCAACAGGCTGTGATTGACAGCTTTCAACACTCCCATACAAGTGATCCAACACAAAACTTCAGGGAAAAGAGGACTCCTAGCTATGGAGAATATTCAAACAACTCAAATTCAACATACCGTATGATCCAGCAATAGCACTCCTAGGAATATATCCAGAACACTTGTTTTATGAGAAACCAACATGCACTCCTATGCTCATAGCAGCACAATCAGTAATTGCAAAAACATGGAAGCAACCAAAATGCCCATCAACAGAGGATTGGATAAGAAAGCTATGGTTCATCTACTCCATGGAATACTACTCAGCTATTAAAAAAAACAAAATGCAGTTCTTTGTGGCCAAATGGGCCAAACTGGAAACCATAATGCTAAGGGAAATGAGCCAATCCCAAAAGGTTAAATACCACATGTTTGCCTTAATTTAAGATGATATGATGTTATGTATAACATGTTATGTTTTGAATGTTATATGTTGTGTATAAACTAAAATTAAGTGTAGGTGAGGTGGTCACAGAAGGTGGCTGGGAACTCGCATTTACTTTTAACATATTGGTTACTCATTACTATGTCAATTAATTCCATAATGATGTAAATTTTTTGCTGATGGTATGATGGAGCTTTCAATTGACTGGGATGATACTCTGCTGGCTCTGTCTTCAGACCAGAGAGGGTATACCTAAGAAGCCGTTGAACTTGACTGGACAATAAGATGCTGGACTATGTTTGGTATACGCTTGCAATGGGGGAATCTCAACTGAACTTGAGCTGTGGTTATGCAACAAGGTGGAGGAATCCACCATGGTGGGAGGGTTTGGGGAGGGGTGGGGAGAACCCAAGTATCTATGTAACTGTATCACATAATACAATGTAATTAATGAAGTTAAATAATAAATAATTAAAAAAAAAGAGATTGACTATTCAATTCATTGTCCTATGTCAACTAAACAGCGGTAATGGTGCTACAAGTTTATAGAGATTTTTAACAAAGAGATTCATTTGTTGTTCCCCTTTTCCTATCTTTTCTAGATATTGTGAGTGCAGCTGAATCTATGACACAAACTAACGATACTTGCTTGGCTGTCTCTGGCATTGTTCACAGCATAGTTTACAGGTAGTGGGAAACCAAGACTAATGTGCATGCAGTTAGCAAGGCTTCTGACACACATTTGTTGTTCTTTCCAAGGGCTATGTAAAGTGTACTGCCCTTAGGCACCAGCCAGATGGGTCAACCTAGAGGATGAGTCTTCTAAATTCGATGTGCAGAGTCTTCACTATGTGTGAATCAGTAGCATCCTGTGGATGGCCAAAGTAGGACACTTAGTGTGAATGCTCTACTGTGATGTTATCACATGTCTTACCAGCAGGGGTGACTGATTAACTCTGACAAAATTCAGGGATTTTTCTCTCCAAGTAAAGTTTCTTGGGACATAATGATAAAATTCCAGTAAAATGTGCTCTCTCCAGCAGACCAAGGAAAACTGCCGTACCTTTGGTCACCACCAGCAGAAAGAACTCTCTCTCTCTCTCTCTCTCTCTCTCTCTCTCTCTCTCTCTCTCTTCATATATATATATATATATATATATATATATATAAATTATTTGGGAACTAGACACAGTATGTGCACCACTTGGGCAACCTATTGGGTCCTATAATAGGATGATGTTCAAAACAGCCTCTACTGAGACCATGTAAACTAGCAGGTTGCTTGGAGGCCGTCCACCAAGCTGTAGCATGCATGTTCTGCCTAAGGTAACCCTGATCATGATTATCCCTTCAGGTTTGCATGTCTCTCTAGCTTTCTCCTCATCATCATGTCATTCCACTGAAAATGTGCCTGCTATTCCAGATCTCTGTTCACCAACTGCTCAAGATGGTAGACTCAGGCCCTGCTGCCTCAACTGTGTTAGATGTGCCTCAGACCTAAAGTCACAAAATTATGAATCTCCTGAAGTGCAATTTCTGGTTCCTTGGTTGCTTTTTTTTTTTTTTTTTTTTAAGATCGACTCTTCACCAGTGCCCGATTTTTCTTGGTGATATTAAAATGCTTCAAAATAATTTCTAAGGTTTATATGTTGCCATGGGAAGTTTAGTCTGACAACTTCTTCCAACATGACTAAAATTCAGGGCTTTGGTTTTTATTTGAATTTCTAGTTCCCCAATTACTACTGAATGTAAATACCTTAACATGTATATGACAGTTTGTTGGGTCTTGTTTAGAATTTTGCCATTTTTCTATTAAATTTTTTACTTAAATAGAAGCAGTTTTAGTTTCCTTGTTTTTATTACCTCTATTCTAACATGCTGGCCCATGTTCAGATGTTTGGGAATTTTTAATTACAAGTTAAGAGCTAGAACATCAGTTATTTTAAATTTTCAGTGTATTGTTCTTTGTTTTACCCATGTATATTGAGCTGAATTTTTAATTTCTCACACTATCATTAATTTGTAGTGTTTATGATTGCCTATATTAGATACAGTAATTGAAGTAAAAGCTTTATTACTGTTATTATAAATAATTATACAATGCGTATTTGATGGTAAAAATCATTTTTTTCATCAGCTTCAATGCCACAATTTATTTATGCAAGATCACCTGAAGTAAGAAACTGGACCTTGGGTTTAATTCCAATACTTCATTTTACCTATCATAATGTATCCCATCATGATTCAAAAAACAAAATATAATCATCAAGATTTATATTTAGTGGTACATATACAAAGATAATTAAGGAATAAAAATTGATAATGAGCCAAATTTTATCATTTGATAATTCTAATATTCACTCACCAAGTGTAAGTAAAATAAGGTAATGGTTTATGTTTCACAAATATATTCTGCAGTGTTTTACATCCCTTTTTGACATCATATTTCACTGAGAAGTTTATGTGACTTATATTTCCATAGATCCACCTTTCAAACAGCATTTGAATTTGCTCATATTTAATGCCAGCTTCGAAATTCTACGTTAAAGCACAATACCTTTCAAACTACCTGGCCTTTGGTGAAATGCCAAGTTTGATTGCTCTGAGCATATAATCAGTGGTTGTCATATTCAGAGATTATAAAGCTGAAGGGAAAAAGAGACCAGAAATGAGCAATACTGCACTGAACCACAGCTTATTGACTGCAGCTGTGGTACATCATAAACCTGTCATTCAAATCTGGTAAAGAACAACTCTGTATTGCCTCTAATTTTAATCTGTGGTCAGTTTGTAGCAGGAAGCTCAGTGACAGCATTCTGTTAATAACATTGATGCCAAGTCCCAAGTCATCTTCTCTATTTACAGCAGTAACAACTTGGGAATGTTTACATTGAGCTTCCCTCAGTTTACAGACAAAACATGCACATTGATATATTAATAAAATCTCAATGTATTAATATATTACCATCATTCCAATATATGGCATAAATATGAGAATAACAAGTTCCTGTTAGAGACTGGTGTCATGGCACAATGATTAAGCTACTGCACTGCACATCTGAGTCCCTGCTTCAAGCCCCAGCAACTCTGCACTTTGGTCCAGCTTGCCGCTGATGCGCTGGGAGATAGTAGATGACGACCCGAGAATTAAGCCACTGTCACCCACAGGAGACAACCACAGGAGTTCCTGGATCCTCATTTCAATCTGATCTAGCTTCAGCTGTTGTAGGCATTCTGGCTATGAACCAATGCATAGAAGATTCCTTTGTCTTTCAAATTGATTCATTCATTCATTCATTTTGTAAAACTGTGGGTCCCTCAATATCCATGTGTTCAAGACTGAACCCTCCATGTAACTCCATATGGAGACAGGAGCTTAAAAGAGGTAAATAAAATTAAAGGGGATTGTATGAGTAGTAACCTAATCCAGCATAACATATGTCTTTAGAAGAAAAGGCACAGGAGCACAGGCACACAGAGAAAAGACGAGGTGAAAACAGTGAAAAAATATCCACCTGCAAGTCATGGAGAAGGACCTCATCAGAAACTAACACTGCCAGCATCTGATTGTGGCCACATAGACTCCGTAACTTTCAGAAGATAAGTTTCTATTGTTGACGTCATTCAGTTTGATATTGTGTTAACAGAACTTAAACATTACATTAGGCTTATGGAACATTCATTCAACCAGAAATGTTTTTCTCATAATTTCTCTTATTATTCTAATGTAAATAAAGGCATAACTACTTGAAATTCCAAGTCAGAGTCAACTAAAGTTTATGTCCTTGGACTGCCATAATCCCAAATACAAACTCTACTAAGTTTCTACAAACCCTCAAAGTATTGTTCATGTGGAAACTGGCCAAAATGACCCTAGTTCACTTTAGAGGATGCCAAATCAGTGTCCAATGTGTTGTCAGCACACAGCGTGTTCCTTTTGGCTAGGTTTCAACTACAGTGACTGACAGAGGTTTCCTGAGAGAACACTTCCACGGGCAGGAGCATCATTAGCCTACTAGATGGTCACTTATCAGGCCAGGCACAGCAATCAGTCATCACTTTATGCCAACCTGTGACTATTTTTTTTCAACTCTTGTTTTATTTCCATGACATATAGCTGGAGCTCCAAATAAGTTGTGACTAATTCGGGCGTTGAAGCTGGCTAGAACAACGTTTTATAAGCAAAAAGATCTCTTGAGGAAGGAAAAAAATCCTATCAGGATAACAGAAACAAATCAGTGTTGACACTTCATTATTTATAGAGGCAAAAGTTGATGAGAGGCCAAAATCGCCACTGACAGAGCTGTTAGATGTGTGTCGTGATATTCGCAAAATGAAAAAGTCATAGGCGAAAAAAAAAGCTATTGTCACCAATGGAATAAAAATACCAGAATTTGTGTGATGTGTGTAATTTCTTTTTAAGTAAGAATCAGAATTATACATAATAATAATTATCTCCTATATGACATAACTGGGCTATCTGTAGTAGAAAAGAAATCTTTTAATATTGAACATGTAAAGAGGTGAACCAACATAATTTAACTAATCCTGAAATGAATAAGATTAAACATAAAAATGTGGGGTTTTTTTAGATTTATGTATTTAAAAGATAGAGTGACAGAGCAAGAGACAGAGGAAGAGGGAGTTGGAGATCAAGAGAAAGAAAGAAGTTTCATCTACTGATGACTGTCCAGATGCCCACAGCCTGAACGGCTAAAGCTGAGCTAATGATGCTAGCGAGGCCATGCACATGGCTGGAAGGGAGCCAGTTCTTAGACTATCATCTACTGCCTCGCAGGACCATTAGCAGGCAGTTGGGTTGGAACAGAGTTGGAAATCAATCCCAACTATGAGAATTCGGGATGCCCATATCCCAAACAGTGGGTTTTCCTGCTGTGCATACAGCACATCTCATGTTTTCTTACATACTCCTTTAAGCAATGGAAAAAATTAGATACTTGAAAGCATGCAACTTGCTAAACATTAGCAAAACTAATGGTGTCTACTCCAAGATTCCATTGATACATGCCACACTCAGTTATAACATATACCTCTACTATTACATAAATTTGTTGACATAAATATTGTACATTACTGGCTTAACTGTTTTCATATCCTTTTATATTGTGATAGCATATACACACATGTAACTATATACCCTATTTGATGTTGTATTGAAGTGTACATTTAAAAAGCCATTTCAAGGTGAAGTAGCTTGACCAGCAATCATTTACAGTCACTTTTACAGTTAAAGTCCCCATTTCTCGATCCACACCTACCACTCAATCCACTTGCTGATTTTTATCAATTTTTCCCTCTAAGTTTGTGATCTAAAAACCTGAAATGAATGGAATTATATATTATGGATATTGTATGGCTAGTTGTTAGTACAATATTACCATTGAGGGAGTAATTCATCTTTTCCTTTGTTAACTTTTAATTTCAGAATAGTTTTAAGTGCACAAACCAAAAACTATGAAGTAATAAAAAGAGTTTCCATATAACCTACAACCAAATTTCTTTATTGTTAATATGTAAGTGCGATGTTTTTGATACAAAATGAACTGCATTCAGCTTTCCTATTATTTTATCTAGACTCCCTCTACGTCTTCCAACTGTGGTAGATTTAAGTAACGATCAGATGAGGGTATTGTTTTAGTTTGTTTTGCTTTTGTTTTTTCACTTTCCACATATCAGGGAATACATACGCAGTATTGTCTTTCTCTGTTTGGCTTACTTCACTTAATATCATACTTCTTACTTTCACCTATTTTACCATAGAATTATTCTTATGTCTTTTTAAAATGATTTCTTCATTTTTATTGAAAAAGGAAGATTTACAGACAGAAGGAGTGACAGAGAGCAATGTTTGCCATCTGCTGATTCACCCCCCAAGTGGCCTCAATGGCTGCTGAACTGAAGCCAGGAACCAGGAACTTCTTCCAGGTCTCCTTCATGAACACAGGATTCCAAAGCTTTGGGCCTCCTCTATTGCTTTCCCATGCCACAAACTGGTAGCTGGATAGGAAGTGGAACAGTTGGGATATGAACGGAAGTTCATATGGGATTCTGGCACTTGGAAGGTGAGGATTTAGCCACTGAACCATTGCACCGGGCCTGTTTTTATATCTTCAGTGCAGTACTTTCATGATAGGCAGCAGGCAAATGGTGACCTAAGTCTCAAAGCCTAAAGAATGGAATGAGGGCCCAGCAAGATGGCCTAGCGGCTAAAGTCCTCGCCTGGAATGCCCCGGGATCCCATATGGGCGCCGGTTCTAATCCCGGCAGCTCCACTTCCCATCCAGTTCCCTGCTTGTGGCCTGGGAAAGCAGTTGAGTTCCAGTGCTTTGGGATCCTGCACCCACGTGGGAGACCTGGAGGAGGTTCCTGGCTCCTGGCCCTGGATCGGAGCAGCACCGGCCGTGGTGGTCACTTGAGGAGTGAATCATCGGACGGAAGATCTTCTTCTCTGTCTCTCCTCCTCTCTGTACCTCTCTGTATATCTGACTTTGCAATAAAAATAAATAAATCTAAAAAAAAAAGAATGGAATGAAACCAACAAAATAAATGAAGTTGAATTTGGCTCAGTCCACTGAGCTTACATATCAGATTATAGCCTGTATTTGGGACTTGTGATTCACCAAGTAGAAGATCCAGCTGACTTATGTTATAGGCAAGCTTTTGATTTACAGAACTCCAAGAAAATAACTGGTAGAACTCTAAAAACAAAATAAAGCGAAACAAATAAAACAAAAAACTAGGTGTATTTTAAGCCAAAAAAAATTGCATTACTCTGCTATTAAGCCATTTATTATTTTCATGATATCATTAATTTTTCTTTCATGTCAATTTTTATTGTCAGTGATTTTTTTTTAAGATTTATTTACCTGAAAAACAGAGTTACAGAGAGTGGGAGACAGAGATGCTCTCCCATGCCATGTTTCACTCCTCAAATTAACACAGTGGTTTGAGCTGCAGCTGGGTCATTCTGAAACCAGGAGCTTCTTCTAAGACTCCCATATGAATGCAGAAGACCAACAACTTTAGCATTCTCCACTGCACTCCCAGGCCGTACTCATTGAGTTGGATCAGATGTGCAGTAGCTGAGCTCAAGTCAGTGCCCTTATGGAATGCTGATTCCATAGGGAGAAGCTTGGCCTACCATGCCACGGAACTGACCCCTGCACATCATTTATAAAAAGACTAGAGTATCTACAGAGTCTATTATGCACATAAACTCCTTACACAAATCTCCCAAATACACCAAGGACAATTATATTTTATAGTTTATTTTTAAATTATGGAGAAAAAGCATTAATACAATTTGTTCTTCAAATATTATTTAAAAAAAACCAGATAGCCCTATCTTCTTTACTATTCGATTTAGAATGTTATGCAAAACATAATAATAAACAGGCATACACATGTGCTATTTGACATATAACACCGTGAGAAAACAGAGCTTGCCCTATGGAGCCAGACCATTTGGGTTCAGATTCTGGTCCTATTTTTGATAATAATACCAGGGTAATTTGTCAATGTTTCTGTGTTTTACATATTTGATTTATGAAACAGAGATAAAATGATACTTCTGTCATGTGGTAGTAATAATGGCTAAATAAGTTTGTACGAGTACATGACAATAAATTTTACCATATTTTCTATTTATAAACAACTTCTTAGGCAATATAGGTATTTTCAACATCACAGCTCTCTTTCCTTACTAATAGGAAGATAAATATTTAATGAACCACCCTCCACTGCACAACTTTTATGGGAGGTGAATCTTAGTAAGTATAAATCAATAACATGATTTGCATTTTACTTGCCATTGATTGACTAAGATGTGAGCCAGCAATGCAGTTCTGACCACTGACAAGTAGTAAAAGTCTTTTTTTGTATAAAGGTCATCTTAGAAATGAAGGACATGGAGAGAATTAGTCTTTCTTTTGCCAGTGAAAGTATTTTAAAGAAGCACTTGACAGTGAGGCCTAGGAAGACATCAGTCATTGATGTCTTTAAATTTTTTTTTAATTTTTAAATGTTTTAAAAAATGTTTAAATGTTAAGCTGAATTTTTTTATGTTTGCTAAATATTTCCATTTCTTCTTTTAAAAAATGTTTATTCGGAGTGTTTGCTCATTTTTAATTGTATTGTTTTTGGTTGAAGAGTGTTATGATATCCTTATATATTCTAGACACTAATCATTTGTCAGATAAATTACTTCCAAATATTTTCTTCCACAGTGTCACTGTGTCTTCATGCTACTGATCACTTCCTTTTCTTTACAGAAGCTTCTTAGTTTTCTATAATCCCATTTGTCTAGCTTTCTTTTCTTGCTTACGCTTTAGAACTTTTGTTTGTTTTGTTTTTATTAAACAGGAAGACCAAATTTATGGAAAGGAGGAGAGACAGAGAACGATCATTCATCAGCTGACTCACTCCCCAGTTGGCCGCAATGGGAGTGGAGCCAATCTGAAGACAGGCGCCAGGAGATTCTTCCGTCTCCATACAGGTGCAGGGTCCCAAGGCTTTCGCTATGCTCTGTTGTTTTCCAAGACCATAAGCAGGGAACTGAATAGGAAGTGAAGTAGGCAGGATATGAACCAGCGCCCATGTGGTATCCCAGCACTTGCAAGGGGAGAGTTGCCTTAATCAACATCATAAGTTTTTCACTAATATTTTCAAACAATTTCTTAGTTTGAGATATTACTTAAAGAATTTTGACCCATCTGGAATTTGTATGTGCTCAAAACTAGGAAGTTAATTTCACTTTTCTGCACATACATTAAATTTTACGGATTTTATGGATGACATTATCCTCAATCAATTGGTTGTACCTATGTCGATTAATCTGTGAGTTCCATGTTTTGTTCCTGGGCTCCATTTGTTGGCCTTTATGCCAGTACCATGTTGGCTTCTTTAATGCTTTTCTGTTTTTACTTTCTTTTAATTTTTGAAGCAACATATTTCAATTTACATTGTATTCAAAGGCTTAATGCTCCATTCTATGAAATACGCACCACAACACCCACTGCCTCACAGGTCATGATCTGAAAACCAGTGTTGGGAAATAACTATCCATACCATGCTAAAACAGTTTTAGAATTTTGACATGAGAACAAGTCACAGTTCAGACTTACTCATATTTCTCTGTGTCATTGACCATTCTATGCAAGTTCATGTATTGTTTGTTTTCCCTCCCTCCAACAGTCTCCTACAATTCGCTGTATGTTTCCCTGGTATATTAGTTCCTTATTGCTGAGATAAATGATTGTGAATTTATTTGCTTATAATAACACACATTTACTATTGTACAGTTGTAGATATATAAACTCCAAATTGGGTCATATTAGATTAGAATCAAATTGACCACAAAACTCCATTTCTTTCTGGAGACCCTGGAGGGGAATCTGTTCTTGACTTCACAACTGCAAAATGCCACCTGCATTCCTTGGTCCTGTTCCAATCCCATCCTGAAGGCCAACAACACATGGTTGTGTCTGTTCTTCACATTTTTATGTCTTGAGTCTTTTTTCCTTTCCACTTGTTACCAAATTTGTGATTATGTTCAGTCCAGCCATTCAATCTGGGAAAATCTCTTTATCTTGAGATAAGCTAGTTGTGAATATTAATTGCATATGTTTCCTTAATTCTCCTTTGCCACATAATACAATGTAGTTACAGATCTTGGAGACCTGAATGTGAACATGTTTGGGAGGCTCATTTTGTTTACCATGCCAGTGGGTGGAGAAGTGCTAGTTATGTACTTTAACTGCTAAATTTCATGTACTTCTTCTTGTGGATATCAGTTTAAGGTTTTATCCAAAGGAGTGATACTAACAGGAGTAATCCCAGCTCTACAAGGAGAAAATGGGAGAGATCTTCAGGGGAAGGTTCAGATACTATCAAGTCTCTAAATCACATTTGATAGATGGCCTTCTATTCTGAACGCATCATGTACTATGCATAAATAGTAATAAAAGCCATGTTTTAAATTTAATGTAGTGTGGAAAAATACTTATTTGTCCTTGATAAAGCTAGGTAAAAGCATACATTGAAATATAAAATCTTGATCCAGATCTAGGGGATAAAATTGGAGGTGTACACTGCAGCACTTCATTGTCTTTGGTTCAAGGGGTTTTGTTCTATAGGTACTGTATGCGAAAGGCAAATGCAAGAATGATTTTTGTCTGCTTTGGAATACCTAAGTTATACCAGCTATGCCCTGCTGATACTCACCATTTAACTCTCCTATCCTGAAACCAAATACTATACTTAGTAATTCTCAAAAGATTAAATCAATGAAGTTACTTTTAAAGATACACGGATCTTTACAACATATTGTTTTTGTTCATATCTCAGCCATTTTCGTGCATTAATATTCTGTGGCTGAATCTGGAAAATTAATTTAATAAAGTTATTTCAGGTCACACCCACCTATAGAGAAAAATGTAGTAGGTATTTTGCCTTAGCTTATCAGTAATGCTGCAAATTCACCATCACAAAATCTCAGTGACATATACAGTTATTATGGTTTATCGTCATTAAGTGGATCCTTTCATCAAAACAGAACATCCTTCTCTCTTTTTTACAGATCTTGATTTGCAATTTGTTTTACCTTATATAAGGATAGCTACTTCTATTTGTTTTTGGATCCCATTTGCTGCTGTCTTTTTCTAGCCCCTCACTTCAGTCTTTGTATATCTTTATTTGTAAAATAAGTTTCTTGTAGGAAGCAAATAACTAGGTCTTTGTTTTTTATCCACTCAATCATCCTAAGTGTTTGGCTGCTAAACATAAATTGCTTACCTTAAAAGTTTTAACATTGATAGATAAGAAATAATATCTGCTGTTTTGTTGATTGGTTACTGATTATACCCAACATTGAATTTGGTAGGGTCATTTGTCTTATGGTTTTTACTTTTAATGTAGAAATCTTACAGTGGTGAATTTTCTGTTTTTTTGTTTGTCCAAGAAATCTTCACTTTTGAGGGACAGCTTCACTGGATATAATACTGTTATTCAAAAGGCACATCTTTCTTAAAGACCTTGCTTTTTTCACCTCACTCTCCTCTGGAATATAAAGTTTCTGGAGAGGTTTCCTGCTGTTATTACTCATTTTCCTTTATAAGTAACTCGAATCTTTTCTTTTACTGTCTTAAGATTCTCATCCTAAACTTTTAAAAATTTGGCCAATATCTTCCTTGAAGATCATTTGGGCACGAGTCTACTTGGAATCCATTGAGAAAATTACAGCTGAACGTTCATCTCTTATTCAGACTTAGAGAGTTTACAACTCTTACTTTAAAGGTAGATGGCAGACAGAAGAAGAGACAAAGAAAGTAAGACATCTTTCGTTGACTGATTCTGCTGGGCTGGGCTGAGCTGAAGCCAAAGGCCCAGAACTCCATTTGGATTTTCCAGACAGGTGGCAGGCATCCACGCACCTGAGTTATCTCCCCCTGATTTACAGATGAACAGGCAGGGAGCTGGGATGCAAGCAGCACTCAAAATCTGACTCTAACATGGGACATCAGTATCACAAGAGACAGCTACAACCACTGTGGCACAATGTTGGCCCATTTTTATAAGGCATTTTTCCAATGTATTTTAAGAGTAAATTTCATGAGTAAGGACTTTTCCAAATTAAATATGTAAAGAGAAGAAAATCTATTCATTTATTTTTTTAAAAAAATTAAGATAAACTAATACTAGCCTGACTGCAGGCTCTCAATTTCCTTTTATCCCAAATAAGATTTAAATACATTTCAGCTTTATTCATACAAAATACCAATAGGCACATCTCATAGCAATTTGTGTATAGTATAAAGCTATTTTAGTAATGAGTTTATGGATCTATTTCAAAGGTGTTAAGGAGAGACTTTAATGTGTAACTTTGCAGCTGCCTTCTTTTGTTCAGGTCCTATATAGTATAATATTTTTGAGCATAGTCTGTACCTGTGACAGGTGTCTACAATATGTGGAAAAAGTGAAGGGTCCAGTGACACCTTCACAACACTTATTTATATCTCATAGTTTGGGTGCTATGTCTCAAAAAATTTAATCATCTCTAGGTCTGTCCCACATGATATTCTCTAATACTTGACAATAGGACACAAAAATACAGCCATGTAGGAGGATAATTGATTGGATGTGTAGAACCTAGTTTATAAAACAAAGAGAGATACTTCCAAGTACGCATAGGGAAACTCCCATAGCCTCATGTTAACTCTCTCTTGCTGTTTACACTCCTCAAGCCTTCCTCCCCAAAACCCTCATTCTTGAATGCCCTAATATCCCATATGGTGCCAGTTCCTTGCTCTGCTTCCCGTCCAGCTCCTTGCTTGTGGGCTGGGAAAACAGTAGAGGATAGGCCAAAGCCTGGTAACCCTACACACACATGAGAGACTAGGAAGTTGCTCCTGGCTCCTGGCTCCTGGTTCCAGGCTTCAGATTAGCTCAGCACTGACCATGGGGCCACTTGTGGAGTGAACCAGCTTTTGGAAGATCTTTATTTCTGTTTTTCTTCTTTCTGTAAATCTGACTTTCCAACACAAATAAATAGATCTTTATTATTTTAAAAAGCCTGATGCTGTTAATAAGCTTTGACTATTGCCCATTAGTCAGTACTTCACATATATGATTATCAGCTCCTGCACCATGTCCATCGTTGCCAGACAGTTATTGACAGATTCTAAGTTTCTTAGTTGATCTCTATTAAACCCCGGACACTGTTGTCTTGCTGGTAGGCTGGGCTAGGGTGTCTGGTTCCTCACTAGGCATCCATTTGTATAGCTTGCCTAGAAGTGGGAAGTGCTTGTCTTTAATGTGAAATTGTAGGCCTTTTATTAACTTTTGTTGATCATGAATGTTCTGGCTTCAACTAGATTTATGAACCATCACCCTAGCAAAGAAAAATAGGAGTGCCTCTTCATTGCTCTGTTCAGATAGAGGGTCAGGCTGTAAAATTGTCTCCAGTCATATTGCTGGAAGTAGTTATGCTTACCAATGCAAGTAGAGACAAAAGTACCATTCCTTCATTCATTATTTTCTATAACCAACCCAGACAGAAAATAAGAACAAGTTTGAAAACCCATGTTGTCTATAAAACGTTCATCAAAAACATTCACTTGTTGATTGACTTACTTACATTTTCAAATCAGAGTCACATGCAAAAGCTGACAGAGATGAAGAGACGGAATCTTCCATCTATAGGTTTGCTCTCCAGACTGCTGTAATATCCAGTGGTGGGCCAGTCCTACACTGGGAGACAGAGGCCATGCACTTGGGAGCTTTTCCATGGAGCTGGATTGCAAGTGGAACAACTGCAAGTATAGCAGTGCCCATATGAGATGACCAGGTGGCAACTTTACACACTATGCCACAATGCAGGCCCTACAAAAGAACTTTAAAAAATAAATTCTAAATAAATAAATAAATAAATTATACCAGGTTTCTCATTTGAACCTATCTGTTCTAGATGAAATATATATTCTATATACATATATACACAATAAATGGAAATATATACATATATTTCTTTATAAAGAAACATAGATATAAATATAAAATAAAAATATACATAGATAAATAAAAATATTCCAGATGAAATGCTTATATTTTTAAAATAACCATAAAAATCCAAAGTAATAAAAATATTCATGTTAGAATTCTAGACTTCAGGGTCCAACACCAGAGCCTAGTGGCTCAAGTCCTCGCCTTGCACACTCTGAGATCCCATACTGGTGCCAGTTCGTATCCTGGTGGCCCCACCTCCCATCCAGCTCCCTGCTTGTGGCCTGGGAAAGCAGTCGAGGACGGCCCAAAGCCTTGGGACTGTACACCCGCGTGGGAGATCTGGAAGAGGTTCCAGGTTCCAGGCTTTGGATCGGCACAGCACCAGCCGTTGCGGCTCACTTGGGGAGTGAATCATCGGACGGAAGATCTTCCTCTCTGTCTCTCCTCCTCTCTGTATATCTGCCTTTCCAAAAAAAATAAATAAATCTGAAAAAAAATCAACAAAGCAAATGTATCCGATGACATCAGAAATTAATCCATTGCTTTGCTTCTTTAAAGTTAATGAATGCTTCATTAAGATAAAATACTGGTCTTTTCTCAATTTGATATTACATTTTGTGTTGTGTTTCAACTTCATTTGAAGGATAAATTTTAGATCCATACTGAAATTTTTATTTTTGATATAATATTCAGAAACAGAGTCTATGCTTCATTATAAAATATATTTTTTTTTCTGATTTGTGTGTTTTATTTTTTTTTCTTCATTAATTACATTGTATTATGTGACACAGTTACATAGGTACTTGGGTTCTCCCCACCCCTCCCCAAACCCTCCCACCATGGTGGATTCCTCCACCTTGTTGCATGAACACAGCTCAAGTTCAGTTGAGATTCCCCCATATAATTAAAAATGTCAGATAATTACTTTAGTGTGAAGCTTTAGCTATATGTAGAAAAAATATATAACCATGTTAGGGCAGTGTTTAGCTTTGCAATGAGGTTTTACTTTATACATATTTCCAAATGATAATTATGCACTATGAGTAGCAGCTATTATTCACTTTCAGTTCTTGAAAGAAAGTTCATGCTAACACTAGAGTATTATACAAAAAATAGCATTATAAAATACAAATTGAAGCTGAGAATTAGTACTGAATAATCACCTTTTGATGATATCAATAAAAAATAATCATAGATTCCATATCTATCTTGGTAATTTATTCCACTATATACACTTATATAAAGGAACGAGCACTTAAAACAGGAAGAATTATGGAAAACAAAGAAGAGCAGCAACACACTTCATCAAAGGACACACAATTAATTTCTTTTAATACAGTTGCTGTGGATTGCACAATTAAAATTTATTTTGTTTTAATATATTTCAGTGCTTAATTACCTGTGAGACTAACATTTCACTTAGATTAATGGAATTTAAAATGTTTATATTAATATAAATAAAATGGATTTCATGGATTGCATATGTACAACTCTGTGAAGATAATCATACTTCCCATCTTCCTGCTTTCTCTTCTTTAATCCCACTTATTTCTTTTTTTAAAATAAAATACAACAACATATCAAAAAGATCATTCACCCAGATTCACGTGGAATTTATCTCTAGTACACAGGGATGATTCATCCTATCAAAATCAATAAATGTGATATATTACATTGCCACACCGAAAAATATAAACCATATGATTCTTTTAATTGAAGCAGAGAAAGAATTTGATAAAACACAGATTTTCATGATGAAAACTCTAAGCAAATTGGATATGGAAGGAACATTCCCAATATAATCAAAACAGTATATGGCAAACCCACAGCCAACAACATATTGAATAGGGAAAAGTAGAAAGATTCGAAACCAAACATGGATGCTTACCCTCACCAAGCCATCCAATTTAGTTCTGATAGTTTTGTCCCTAAGACATTAAGAAAAAGAAATCAAAGGGATACAAACTGGACAGGAGAAAGTCATATCCCCTGGTATATTTATTCTTTTAACATAGTTTCAAGTTCATTACATACACACACAGTTACAGAGAGAAAGAATTATTTTATTCAAATGGAAGTGTTTTTCCAAAGAGGCCACTATGAATAATTAATGTACTTGTTTGTGAATGTTGTTCTTTATGAACACTAGTGTTTTGTTCATTAGCATTATGAACTAAGCAGTGGGGTAAATCAGTGCTTTGAAGGCACAGATGAATTGACTAATATACTTCAAATGATTCCCTACCATTGTAGAAAAAATCATGTAAATTTGCTTCATGGTTTGTTAGTCTTGTTCTCTATTTCTGTTAATAAACTGTCATATATATGTGTATACGTATGCATATGTAGAGAGAGAGACAGGGAAATGTAGGTTAGAAATTGTTTCACAGTTCTAAAGGTCAAATATTATGGTTTAGTTTATTCTTTACTTAGATTCTCAAGAGACCAAAATCAAGACAACAGCCAGGCTTAGGTCTTTGGAAACTCCAAAGAGGAATTCACTGCTAATCTAATTTATATTTAAATCAAACCTACTGCCTTGAGATGACAGAAGCACGATTTTATTTTTTTCTATGTTTCTGTCAGCTTGGGTCCATGATTTTCATGAGAAAAAGTGACATGTTAAGTCTCCCTTTTGTTTGTCACAACTACACTGCTGTGGTTTCCATATAACTTAAATTTGTCCTGCAAGGGTTTATAAATTGGAAGACAGGTTCTCAATGCGGTGACATATGACATGGTAAGATTTAAGAGATGGGTCCTGGTGGAAGGTCCTTAGGCCATTGGATGTATGTCCTCTAAAGCAATTTTGAGAATTCTAGTGTCTCTGGCTTCCGGTTTTATTATATAAGCTCTTCTTTCCATGTGTACCATCTGCTATGAATGACGTCCTCGCCACAGTGGAGTTGCCATGGATTTTATACCCTTGAATTTGCATACTTGTCAATGAAATCCATATGCCTGTTTTACAAAGTTGGTCTCGAGTATTCAATTATTTTCACACAAAACTTCATGAACTGAGAGAACTTAACATTGGATCCCGTGTGTGTGTCTAAATTTCAAATAAACAAATTTTATTAGTCTATCCTAAAAACTTCATCTTCATTTGATCCCCAACAAAGACTTCATTTCAAATGAAAGTCACAATAACAATTCCTGGGAATTAAAATATCAACATCTTTTTTCAGAGAGTATGATTCAACTTGAGATTAAGGAACATGATTGAGAAAATGCCTCAATTCACCAAGAATGTTTTAATGGGCAATGACCCAAAGACAATAATCTGCTAATTAGTCATCAGTTTATCTTTGGATTCCCCTGCCTCCCAGGCCTCACTCATTTCTTCATGCACTATCTGAACTCATATTCCAAACAAATCACCTGCATTCATGCCCTTATTTCATAACCTCATATTTTGGGAATAAACTCAAATAAATCTGTTTATATAAGTGCCTCTAAAAGAACACTGGGTTGCAAGTTCAGAATTGGATAACTTATCCATTCATTGGCAACAAAAACAACATTGCTTATGGTAAATGGGGCTGTGAAATTCTTTGCAAGCCATGACATCACAATAAATAAGGCTCTCATCTATATAAAGGTGAGATAATGATTAAAAAAGAGAGGGGAGACATTTATGCATTATCACTAGCAATTTAAGTACATTGCGCAATGGTTACTATAAAGATTGTGGAATTGGCTGTCTCTTCTCTTAGAAACACTCATATTTGCAAGCGTTCAGTTAATGAATAGAAGCCAAGAGCTCTTTGGCAACATATTCTGATTATGTGAAGCTGGATACAAAACTGCATTAAAAACAAAATCCAGGATTTTATCATAAGGTCATTGGTATGAAATGAGACTGAATGACTCCTTTGTAAAAGTAGGGTGGCAAGAATTTTATCTTATTAACAAGAAAATAGAGTGAAAAAGTTGGAGCCTGAAACTTGAAAGAAAACAGTAAATGCACTTGAAAGTTTATACCTAAGATATTCTGAAACCCTCCAGACAGAAGCATAGCTTCATCTACAAGGCAGAGAAATCTTAATTAGTAAGATTCAGATACTAAACAAATGAACAAAATCTTCTAGGATGTGTTAGGACTTGGGACTTGGTTAATACATGCCAGTAACATGTAGAGAGCAACTATTGAAATATTTCAACGCCTGGATATGGAAATATACTTTCATTCTTGTAGGTAGCATTGGAAATGTGTGTTTATGAGCATAGCGTCTCTTTATGATAATTTTTAACATGCAATAAAGGATGCGGTGGTTGGGAATAATAACCTCTAGGATCACTTGTTGCTGCCTACAGGAAAGGAGTTTGAGATGCTGGAGCTGTTTTTCCAAAATGTCAAGTATGTCATGTTGGGGCCAGCCAGTGTGACACATAAAGCTAAGCTTCTGCCTTCAAGTCTAGCACGCATTGCAGGAGCCAGTTCATGGCCTTGTTGCTAAATTCCTATCTAGTTTATCTAGTTTCCTGCTAACATGCCTGAGGATTTCAGTGGAAGGTGACTCAAGTATTTTGGGACTGTGCTATTCATGAGGCAGACCTAGATAGAGTGCCTGGCTCCAGGCTTCAGTCTGGCCCAGGTTCAGCAGTGGTAATCATTTGGGGAGTGAACTAAATCTCTATGTGCCTTCCCCTTTCTCTGTAATTCTGCCTTTCAAATAAATAAATAAATATTGTTTACACACAAAAAAACAGAAGTGACAGCAAACATAGACAGCATAGAGAGTCGGAAGGTCAACAGAGACCGTACCCCAGTTCAGGCAGGGGCAAGTCCACTCTGCTAGGAAGTATGAGCAGGAGAACGCAGTGCCCTCCGTCATCACTGCAGAATAGCAACTCTCAGTATGGGAGAATCCATAGCCCTCAGAAATGTGAAACACATCCTCAAGAGCTGACAGTTCTACATGACTGCTTTGCTGAAAATCAACACGCTGCCTCCTCCCAGCTCGTACAGCATGACTTCTGTTACACTCCATTAATCATACAGATCATTAGGTTACCCAGAGCTAAGAACCAATGCTTTTTTTCCATTAGTTCTTTTTAAAAGATGTATTTATGTTTTATTGGAAAGGCAGATATACAGAGAGAAGGAACTACAGAGGGAAAGATCTTCCATCTGCTGGTTCACTCCCCAAGTGGCCGCCATGGCCAGAACTGAGCTGATCTGAAGTGAGGACCCAGGAGCTTCTTCCAGGTCTCCCATGCATATGCAGGGTCGCAAGACTTTGTGCCATCCTCCACTGCTTTCTCGGGCCCCAAGTGGGGAGCTGGAAGGGAAGTAGAACAGCTGAATTATGAATGAGCGCCCAGATGGGATCCTAGTCTGCAAGGCAAGGACTTTCACCACTAGGCTACAGCAACGGGCCCAGAACCAATGCTTTTTAAAAGGCAGATGACAGCAGCCTCTGCTCTGTGTAGTATCACTGTGCATAAATTCTTGAGGTCAGAGACACAGGTGGGAACTTCCTCCAGTCCATACATGTGGGACACCCAAGTAGAGGTCCTGGCACTTAGTTCAGCCTGGCCCAGCCACGATCATTGCAGCCATTTTGGGAATGAAACAGCAAAGAGAAGGTCCTTTCCATGTTATTTCTTCTCTATCCCAACAACTCTGCCTTTTGAACAAATAAATATTTCTCTAAAAGATACCAATCTATTTGGTGTTAATAGAACACATTTACAAGACATAGAGATTGAATCAAGGAAAGCCAGATACTAGAATATGCTATAGGAAATATGTCCTGATTACTTAAAGAACAAAAGAACAGGAAAAAAAAGAGTTCCAGCCAGTGCATCCATGTTGGGAGTGGGCCAGCGCATCTATCTGTCCCTCTCTCTGGATCTCTGCCTTTAACAAGGATAACAGTAGTGTGACTCAGTCACGATCAAATACCAGGAAACTGATGCTGTAACTCAGGTTGTGACGAAAGGCCTAGAACCCTGACCTATTCTGGTATAGGCTCCAGAATGTTTAGACTACTTACAGGGTAATACAGAGTTACGGCTTCTTTGCAAAACTATTAACAGAAATCTAACACATTGATTACACTTTTGAGACTCCATCAATTTAGACAGTCTGAAAAAGCATCTTTTTCAGTCTCTTTCTGACTTAATATTTCATTATATCCTAAAATATTGGGAGAGTGAAAAGGAACAAGTAAATTACCAGATGGCTGCTTGATAGGATATTCATGAAGAAGACATTTGTCTACTTATTTGCGGTGGTGTGAGACATGAGAAAAATTACTGACTGTTCAGAACTGTGTGTAATAGTTTAATAGATACATACAATGAACTACGTGTCAGAGGTGCTTTTGAGAATACAGTAGTTAACGTTATAGTTAATCCAAAAGTATTTTTAGCATCCCTGTTACAAATGAGGAAACTGGGGCCCGGCGCCGTGGCCTAGCGGCTAAAGTCCCCCCCTTGAACACACCAGGATCCCATATGGGTGCCGGTTCTAATCCCGGTAGCTCCACTTCCCATCCAGCTCCCTGCTTGTGGCCTGGGAAAGCAGTTGAGGACAGCCCAAAGCCTTGGGACTCTGCACCCTTGTGGGAGACCTGGCAGAAGTTCCTGGCTCCTGGCTTCGGCTCGGCACAGCACTGGCCGTTGTGGTCACTTGGGGAGTGAATCATAGGACAGAAGATCTTTCTCACTGTCTCTTCTTCTCTCTGTCAATCTGACTTTCCAATAAAAATAAATAAAACCTTAAAACAAAAATGAGGAAACTGAGTCTTGAAGAGTTCACATTGTCTTCTACAAAATGTTGCAACTAATAAACAGTGGGCTGGTTGCACTGTGGACAGCTGGGAGCAGATACGGACAATGGGAGCATGCCTTATGTGCTAGTGCAATGAGGGGCAGCCAGTATGAGTTACAGACATTATGAGTCTTCATTATTTCCAATGTCATATACACAAGTTGTTGATGTTGGAAATCTGTACCTTATTATCACTGAACTGCCCATTAGTTGGCAGGAGAATGCTATGTCTATATGGAATGTATTTAGTCAGTAGGTTAACATGCTGGGCCCGAGGATTAAACTTAGTATTGGAAATAGTCTACACATTTCTGAACAATAAGAGAAGTCTATATTATCCAAATGGATAATCAATTGCAAGTTTTATGGTAGTAATTTTTCCTGCTTTGATATTGCTATTCTAACAAAAATTATAAAATCAGCTACTGTATTTGAATTTCAATATAATATTAATATGTACCTCATTATATGCTAGTAGTATCATTTGTAAAAATAGATTTCCTAAGATTTAAACAAGTCTTAATATGTTTTGATTATGTATTTATAGTCTTATGTAGTGTAAATTACTGATAAACTAGATAACCACTCTGGCTTAGTAAGCATATTTTAGCTACCTAGGCAACAAGAGAATATGATATTTATAATTTTAATTAAAATGGATGGAAATAGAGTAGCATTAGACAGTTTTATAGTGATGTTTTTAATGCATTCTCCCCCAAAACCTTAAAGTTCATGTTATCATCCTTTTAATAAAATATATTCTATTATTCTTATGCAAGAATCAAAACTTTCTTTTTGTAACATTGTTTAGTTTATGCAGAAGATATGACACAAAATGAAAATTCAAAGCAGTTATGTTTGTATAGTTAGAAGAATGTTGAAAAAACATTTCTACTATTCTTATTTTATAATTTTTTTGTTTCCTAATTGCTGAGAAAATGTTTTATGTATTTATTAAAATAAATAGTGCAGAACTACTAGAGCAAGAAATTCTGTAGCAGGAATGTTAGATTTAAGAAGATTTCTTTTCCAATAAAATTTGATGGTAATACATGTTTTCTTCAAGTTCACAAAATAATTGGAGAAATTCAATAATGCTGGATGTAAACTTTTACATAGTTGGATGCAATGCTAATGTACTTAGCATTAATTTAATAAACATCTCTTGAAATTGGTAAAATTATAATATTAGACATGTGGACATTCTCAATCTAATAATAGTATTTTTATAAAACTCTTGTACAGATATGTCTTGTATATCTGTAAACTTTTTAGATGAAATTAGAAATTTGGGGATAATATTAATGATGCTTTATCTGAAGCCCTCTTTTCCATAACTTTGCTAGGGTCAAATATTATTTTCTCATGAGTGAACTTGCTAAAAATAATAGCTATGAGAAGAATGACTGATGAAACCTAATGCTGCTGTGTGATCAAGATGATTCATGTTAGATTCTCAACCTTATATTTTATGATGCCATACTCGTAGCTTGAATTCAGCCTCATAGGAGTATCATGGCATGGATATTAGTAAATGTTATAAACCAGAGCTTTTCAATGAAAGTAAGGAAATAGCTCATCATAAGACATCAGTCATCATGTCACTGCCTAATAGCCTCAACGAAAATGAAAACTTACATCAATTCAAATTAGAGTTAGTAAAGGGTGGTAAGATGTTGTGTCTATGGATTGCTCAATATATCACCAACACTCATGGCTAGCTCTATGAAAGAAACTGGTAAATGAGAAAAGTCCCCAAGGAGGGAACCCAAAGTTGCTTCAGTAAGGCTCCCTTACTTTGGCCAGTTAGTTTCTAGGCTTTATAACATAAAAATTTAGCTTTAGTGATTAGCACAAATCCTAAAGGAAGTGGTTGAAGTTCTGAGGCTACCAATTCTTACTTTCCTGGCAGAAGATGCCTTGCTATTTCTAGTGTCGTTCCTCAGTTGGAAAATAATTCCTCACAGCATCACTCTAAAAATTGACACTATATTTCATGCACATGAGAGTTCCAAAGTGGGCACTCTGTACATACGAGTTTCTATTATAAGACTATCTGAAGCTGTTTTGAATTTTTTCACATCCTTTGAATTGTTTATAGTTTTATGATACCACATTTTCTCATTTCTGATGATCTTACCAAATCCTTGCGATGAATGGGTGATATTTAAAGTACTTTTAAGATTTTATTTATTCATTTGCAAGACTGAATTTTAGAAATGGAAGGAGAACAGAGAAAGAAAGATCTCCCATCTTTCGCTTCACTCCCCAAATTGCCGCAGAGGCCACGTCTCCCATGTGGGTGCAGGAGCCCAAGCACCTGGAGCATGCACCATTCTTTCCCAGGTGTAATAGCAGGAAGCTGAGTTGGAAATGCAGCAGCCTGGATACAATACACACCCATACACGATGCTGGCACAGCAGACACTGGCTTAATCCATAATGCCACAGTGCCCGTGTTGGCCACCTAGGGTATAGTATGGTGATTGATAAAAAAGAAAGGCCTAAAACCAGCATGGTGGCCTAGTGTTTAAAGTCCTCAACTTGCACGCAACAGGATCCCACATAGCTCTCGTTCATATCCCAGCTGCTCCACTTCCCTTCCAGCTTGTGGCCTGAGAGAACAGTGAAGGATGGTCCAAAACCTTGGGACCCTGCACCTGCATTGGAGGCCCGGAAGAAGCTCCTGGCTCCTCACTTCAATTCAGCTCGGTTCTGACCATGGTGGCCACTTGGAGAGTGAACCAGCAGATAGAATATCTTTCTCTCTGTAACTCCTTCTCTCTCTCTCTCTCTCTCTCTCTCTCTCTCTCTCTCTCTCTCTCTCATTCTCTCTCTCTCTCCCTTTCCAATAAAAATGAACAAACCTTTTTTAAAAAAGGGCTAATTTATACATAGCATGTATAACATTCCCTTTCTTTTTTGCTCCACTTTCATTTTGTGAGTGGTATATTTTTCTTTTATGCATAGGGTTTTTGTTTTGTTTTGTTTTTATATAACTTTTTAATAACTTTTTTTATAACTTTTTGGTAGTGTTGTATGATATTGATTGCTATCTGATCAGGCACCAAAGAGTTTTATCACCAAGATCTACATGTTGAGAACTCTGAGCACTGCTTGCTTTCTTATTTCCATCTGGGTCTTGGTGGTCTAGACGTGCTGTTATCCCTCATGCTCCTCAAGCAGTGAAATCAGATTGAGCAAGGAAGAGTTTTGCAGTACTGGAAAAGTGGGTGTTAACCTTTGATTCTCCTTTCCTATGCTAGAAACAGTTGGTTCTAGAGAATCCTCTGTGTGTGGCACTGTGACTGTGCTGACCTGAAGAAGGAGCAGCAGCATGGTCAAAAGGAAGGCAAGATATTCCTACAAAATCTGACATACATAGCACCCAAGGAAGTATTGCTGGTTCAATATATGCAACCATGTGTGAGTTGAAAGTTTCACACATAGATAGTCTTTAAAACAGTCATATGAAATAATAATGATGATCCAAACCCTTGTATCATATAGAAAAGTTTACTCAAAATGGATCATAAACCTAAATAAGAAATGTAAAACTATAGCAAGAAGAGACCAAATAAGGAAAAAATACTTATGATCATTCATTGGGCAAAACTTCTTACACATAACAACAAAAGCATGATCTATAATGTGGAAAAGTTACAATTAAGGGAAAGTGTTCTTCAATATATACTGTCGGAGCAAAAGACAACATAACAGTCTTTAAAAAGATGGATATTTATAATTAATATAGGAATTTCAAATTTAATACAATGTCCTGATTAAAAATTGAGGAAAGATTTCTGGGAGATGGGCATTAAGGCACAGGTGATGGTGCTGCTTGTAACACCACCATGCCCTGCTGCAGGGCTAGTTTAAGCTGACTGCTCTGATTAATCCATCTCCTGATTGATGTGTCCTTGGAAAAAGAAGGTAGGAGCTCAGCTACTTGAGTTCCCACCACCGATGCTGGATATCAAGACTGAGTTCCTGGCTCCTGGATTCATCCTGGATTATCTCTCGTTTTAGTGGATACTGAGGGAGTGAACCAGCGCATGGAAAGTCTTTCTCTGTGATTTTCTTTGTCATTCAGCCTTTCAAATAAGTAAATAAATATTTTTAAGTGGAAAAAAATTAATAAATTCATTTATAATAGGTAGATTTTTAGTCACAGTATGATATCACATCTTCATGTGATAAAAAATTATACTCCCAAAATTAATATGTAAATAAATTTGCAAGATGACTAACAAGGTTCTTAGAAAGCAATATATTTCTTAACTTTTTACCAATATCTGCAAAAGGCACACTGATGGTGAATTCATTTCATCTTTGTCTTTTATTTAAAGCTCATTCTAGATGATTTTCTGTAAAATGGTATTTTATTGTTCTATGCTATTGTTCCTCCAGGTACTGTATCAAATTTGAGTAAAAATATGTATTCCAACATTTTCACTAGTTTTCATATAATGCCCTTTGTTCTACTATACAGTGCTGGGTTTTTGTTAGGAATTTGTATTTTTTGGTGAAAAAAGGAACTATGGGACAAGTAATTTGCTAATGTGTCACATGAAAATAATACAGCACAATATTTTGAAAGATACTTTGGTAGTATATTCAAAGTTTAAAAATAGTATTTCCATAAAATTAAGTAATCAGGGCCCAGCATAATAGCCTAGTGGCTAAATCCTCACCTTGCATGCTCCAGGATCCCATAAGGGTACTGACCTGTGTCCTGGCAGCTCGACTTTCCATCCATCTCCCTGCTTGTGGCCTGGAAAAGCAGTAGAGGATGACCCAAAGCCTTAGGATCCTGCAAAGTGAAACAACTTTGATATCCTCTTATTTTCTTTTAAAATTTGGTTTAGTAAGTCTTACATTTCTGAGACATATTTTTGTTCAGGGTGTTTCTGCTAAAATTCTGATTTTAAAAACTACTAATTCAAAACAGTCATACACAGCTACACAAGGACAGAAAGTCCAAAATATACAAATTATTACACCCATACAGATTTATATTTCTTTTTCCTTTTTCTGTTAGTTGAGAAAGCCAGAAGTAGTCATCCCATTGATCATAAGGAAACTTAGCAACTGATTTAACATCATTATCATATTAGAACAGATTTTTGGAGAAACATATGCAGTTGCGAGGACTGAACAGAAGATTTTCAAAATCGTCTTGCAACGTCTCTTAGAATGAAAGTGGTAAAAATAAAATGTTGGGGTGTATGTCTGGGCAGCAGAGTCCAACTAAATGATTGCCTACTGTTTGAAGCTGAAACATATTGAGCAATATTATAAGTAATATAGCATTGGATTATAGCCCAAGTATATGATATACTCTTTGAGTTTCCACTGATACAAATTATTAATTTCATAACCATATAAGTAGAGACATAAAGAAACAAGCAAGGGGCAACAGTCAGGTTTTAAATTCAAAATTCCAAATAGTTTCTGTAGCTACTTCTTTCTCAAGAATATGGAACACAGGAGCCAAGAATCTGGCACAGTGGTGTTGGGTTAAGTTGGCTGGCATGTTCAACACTGTTATCTCCATCAGATGCAAGTTTCAGGTCAAGCTGCAGTTTCCTGCTGATGAAAACATACATAACAAACGTGAAAGAAGGATGTGCAACACAACTAACTCCTCATTCATTATGTTTTGGCTAATTGTAATGATTTTCTTTTAAAGATTACATATTATAAGAATGTGAGGGAAGGTTAGCCAATCAAATACTAAAACATGGCTAGGTAGAAGTAATAGGTTATAGTGTTCTACAGAACAATGAGTCAGCTATAATTCAAAATGATATTCTGTATAAAGAACTGGAAGAAAGTCAATAGCAGACTTCAAGTTTAAAAAAAGGAAATAGAAACAATAATTGCCAAATTTTAGGTTTGTGCAGTACACATGCTTTGGAATATTGAACAGAAAACCATCAAATGTGTAAGCATTACTTGCTAATAACTTTTTTAGTCTTTAAAACTTATTTAGAAGTTAGATCAACTTTAATTGCAATCTACCACGTGGCATGTTACTTTGAAGAGATTCATGTATATGTCGGAAACTTAAGGATTGGATTCAGCCTGGCTATTATCGCTGCTATTTTTTTCTGCAACTTGTTTTGACTGGTAAAACCTTACATTAAATTATTTCTGTGGAGGTCACATATACTGTTTAACTTTAAGGGAATTTGGATATAGACTTGGTCATAGTAAGTAAAGGAATTTTTGTAATGAAAAAGTGTAATTTCCACATAAAAATATGTATATTAACGAAAACAACTTGGAGTAACAATTAATTTTGTAGGCTGCCAGTATTGCCGCTTTTATATTTAAATCTAAAGATGACTGCGTAACATAGGTTTATCAACTTAAAATGTAAATAGCTTCTACTTAAAATAATTTTTAAGAAGATGTGTTTTTCTCAGAAGCAACTCTGCATGGAATTTCACTGCTTCAAAAAAATCCTTTTAAAAAGAAAACAGCTACAGGCTCTATAAATGTATGAATGAATGGGATGTGAACCCAATTTTAGCACCCCACATTATAGTTGTAGTTTATAGAACATTATTTCAAAGGTTGCAGAAATTTGAATTTCCCTGTATTTTATCAGAAATGTGCATTTTTATCACCAGTTTATAAAATCTAAATGTTAAAGGTGTCAGGAATTTTCTTTATTTATATCTGAATGGACACATTAACAGATAATGTATATGTGGCAATGAATAGGAATGAAGATATCAAAAATAACTAATATGGGTTTAAAGTTTCTTGTACATAAAATTATATGCAAAACCATAAAAAGGCTGTAGAAAAATACGATCTACATTATAATATCCATATAAAGCCATTTGGATCCTTCAAAATTTTATTAATAATTGACTCAGATTTTAATAGGGAAATGCAAAGCCAAACTGATAGGATACTATTGACTTGTGAAGGAAACCTAAACTCTCTCCTTTTAAAATACGGTATTCTTATTGAAAACTTATGAGAGCTTTATATACATCATACCATCTAATCCTTATTTCAAAGGAGATTTATATGTTAATCCTGAGTAAACAAAAACTTGAACAGACTAAATAATTTTTCTCAAAAAAAAAAAAAAAACCTCCTCCTCAGTGACTGGTTCTGAATTCATTTGTTCATAATTCCCAAACAGATGTGCTCAACATTTTATTGTAGATATTCTACTGCTAGCATAAACTGTACTCATGGAATACTCAGGGTCTGAAATGAGTGTTCCTTTGCAGAACTCAAGACACAGTTTACATCTCATGATAAAGGTTGAAATTCTGGGGCAGACATTTGGTGTGATGGCTATGGTGCTGTGCGGATGCCCACGGCCCGTCTCACAGTACCTGGGTCCAAGTCATGGCTCCATTTCCAATTCCAACAAAGTCTCAATACACTCCCTGAGGGGCAGCAGTGACTCAAGTACTCTGGACCTGTCATCCATGTGGGACTCACATTGAGTTATTTGCTATTAGATTTCACCTGGCCCAGCCTCAGCTTTTGTTCAAGGTAAAGTGAATATAGCAGAGAAAAACACTCAATAGGCAAAAAACGAAGCCTTGATGGTTAAGCTATTAACTTTCTGGAGAACAGAGATACACAACAACTTAATTAGGTGTGTGTGTGTGTAAATGATAAAAAGTGGCACAGAAAAGTTAAAAATTTTTAAAGTAGAGTAACAGGCTTTATTGGGATTGCTATTTTTTTTTTTATTAGAGTGGCTAGCAAGATCCTAATCTTGTAAGCAAAACTCAAGTAATGTATCATGGGGAAGTAGTTGGATAGCCTGGAGATAAACTTTTCAAGAAGAGGACCTGCAAATATAGAGACTATGGAGTTGAAATCTGTGTGGCAAATTCGATGACCATCCAGATGAATAGCAAGGCTAGGATAGAGGGAAGAGTATAGAAAATACAGCACCATAGAGTCAGATGGGAACAACCTAATCAGGTTTACTGGGCTTTGCATAAGAATCCCAGCTCTGCTTAGAGTGAAATGGAAACCACTAGACACTATTAGCACACATTGACATATTCTTATTCAAACCTTTAGGGAGGATGTCTGTGCCAGGCATACTAAAGGGGAGTCACCAATCTGTGAATCACGAGTGAAGCTGGAGACCCTAGGAGATTCCTGCCGAATGAGTCAAGGACCAGAGGTCAAGGGATAGTCCAACATCAGCAGGCCAGCACTGTTCACAAATACAAATCCACACAGGCTTTTGAGAAGAAATGGTCATCAATGCAATGAAAGAAACGGTGCACGGAGTATTTGACACCAGTACCAGAAAACGTACTTAGATGGCGTTAATGTCATGCTCTGTCAAACGCTGCTGGTGTGTGGCAGAAGGTCAAGATTATGCACTGAATAATAGATTGAGTAATACAGAGATGATTGGCATTCTTAGCAGACAGCTTTCATGGAATAATGGGGGAAATGTGTAATCCTAGTAAATTAGAGAAAGAACAAAAGAAAAAAAATAAGATATCAAAGGTAAGTGATTCAAGTTATGCCATGAAGGAGAAATAAACAACATTAAATAAGAAAACATTCCTGTTGTTATTGTTCATTTGCTTGTTTTATACAAAATATAATGTTTTGTTTTGTTTTTAAATGAGAATCATCAAGCTTGGAGATGCAGGAGGGGCCAAGGAGGAATGCAGAAGGCCTAGAAACTGGCATGCAAATGAAACCACTTGTCTTCTGGAAAATCAGAAAGAACAGGGCATACTTTATGGCACAAGTGATTAAAACCCTGAATCCAGACCCCTTTTCCTGTATCTGAAAATCTGTGATAAAGTCCTCTAACTGGTGCCCAATGATATTCCTGCTATTGTGGCTCAGATTAGCAGCAGATGATTCAAATATCTGATTACACTTTGCACCACATGGGAGACTCAGATGAAGTTCTTGGTTCCTGACTTGCAATAGCTCAAAGAGTTGGGGGGCTTCAGGAGTAAACTATTAGATGAAAGACCTCACACTCTTTCTCTCTTTCTTTCTGCTTTTCAAATGAATAAAAATAAATAAACATTTTTAAAAACCAACAGAGGGGCTGGAGACCAATGCAGAAGTTAAAGTGCCACTTAAGATAACCAAAGCTTATACAAGTTGCCTGAATTCAGGTCCTACCTGTGAGGGGTGATTCGAACATCCCACCTTGGACCCAGGAATGCTTCCTGCTTCCCCTTTCCCATAGCATGCAAAATTCACACCCTTCCAATTTTCCACCGATGAGATGTAACTTCACATTTTACAGGAGAATCCCACCCCCCAATCTCTTTGAGGCCCCTCCCCTTCACCCACCCACCTGACTGTGGCTAAAATAATCTCAGTCACCAATCCCTTGGGGCCCCGCCCACAGCTCCTCCCAACTAATTCCCCAAGACCATCCCACACCTTGCAGGTTCACCTGTGTTGTGTAAATGAGCCTCCACGTGTGCCCCCTCCCCTTCTCTCTCAGCTTTCCCAGCCTCCTCCTGTGCCCCCTTCACTTCCCCTTCCCTTTGCTTCCCTTTCTTCCCCTTCTCTCCTCCTCCTGCCTCTGACCCGTCCTCCATCCTGCTCCTCTGCCCTGGCAGCCCCCATCCTGCCACGATAGCAGATGTGCCCCTTATAGTTTTCTCCCCTTCCATCTGCCCGCTCCGTTCCCGTTCCTACCCTGTTGGAATAAAAGGACCTCCTAATGTCTCATCACATCTGGTGTTTTCAGCTTAAGGTAAAAGAGGACTTGACTGCAGGAATTAGCTGTGCATAACAACATAAGAACTTCAAGAACTACAAGAACTTAAAGTGCATTTAAAAACCTAACACTAGCAGCATTGTCCATTTGAATATTTATACTAATTGGTTCCCCGTTGCTGATGTGGGAAGCATCCAGTGAGTTTGTGGCTACCAGAGGCAGCCAGATCAGGTCTGATTGACACAATACAAACATTTAGGAAGGGACCGAATTGACTAAAGACTTCTCTCAAATTATCTCTCTCTCTCCTAAATAACTTTAACTAAACAATATTTTATTTATTTATTTAGGAGGAATATATTTCATATGTCATGTGCTTCATATATAGTTTTTCAAATGTTTACTTGAAAAGCAAATTTTACAGAGAGATAAAGAGAGAGGATTTTCTGTTTGCTGGTTCACTTTCCCCATGGCCAAAATGGCCGGAACTGAGCTGATCTGAAGCTGGGAGCTAGGATCTTCTTCCAGGTCTCCCAAATGCATGCAGGGTCCCAAGGATCTCACCCATCCTCCACTGCTTTCCCAGACTATAAGCAGGGAACTGGATCAGGAATGGAGTAGCCAGGACACAAACCAGTGCCCATATGGGATACTGGTGCCACAGCATAGGGGATTAATCCACTGTGCCACTGTGCCTGCCTCTCATACACACAGTTTTAAGAAAATAGTAATACATTTCTTCAGAAAAAGACTCTAAAATTCATATTTAAACATGAGAAACTCCCAAATGGATAAGCTATTTTTTAAAAAGATTTATTTATTTTTATTACAAAGTCAGATATACAGAGAGGAGGAGAGACAGTGCTATGCTGATCCAAAGCCAGGAGCCAGGAATTTCCTCCAGGTCTCCCACATGGTGCAGGGTCCCAAGGCTTTGGGCCGTCCTTGACTGCTTTCCCAGGCCACAAGCAGGAGCTTGATGGAAAATGCAGCTGCCGGGATTAGAACCAGTGCCCATATAAGACCCTGGTGCATTCAAGGCAAGGACTTTAGCTGCTAGGCCATCATGCTGGGCCCCTGATAAGTTATTTTTATGAACATTAAAAACAATTTCAGTGGCATCGCAATAGCAGATTTCAAGATATATTAAAGGACAGTTATGCTAGAAGTCTGACACTGGCACAAATATACACATATGGATCAGGGCAACAGCTAAGAAATCCCAGACACTGGTCTGCACTTGAGAGTAAGCTGAAGTTACTCCCTGGAGGAATGTCACTCTTCAGCAAATGATACTGGGAAAATTGAATTTCTTCATGCAGGTGAGATAATACTTTCTGACTTACACCCTTTACAAAATTCAACCCCAAATTGCATTTCCTCACGTCATGAGTGTTGCACTTTCAAATATAACAGGTTTGCCTGTTTGGTTTTGTTTTTCCCTTGGCAGAGATGCTTATGGAGTTTTCCTGGAATTCAAATCCTAATGAGTTAGTGGAAATAGTGACTTCTCAGAAGAGGAGCCAAACAATGGAAACTGACAGGAATGGTAGAAATTGACATCAATGGCCAACAGAAAATAGAGGCAAACACTGTGATTTGCAAGGAGAGTGGATTTTTTTTTTAAGCAACTATTAAAAAAAATTTGGGGCCAATTTACAGCACAGCCAGTTCAACTACGGCTTGGGACACCGGCATCCCACATCTCAGTGTCTGAATTTGAGCCCAGGGTCTTTTCTGATGCAGCTTCCTCCTAACACATGTTCTAGAAGGCAGCAGATGATGGCTCAAATACCTGGATTCCTGATACCCACGTGCCAAGCCCAGGTGCAGTTCCTGGCTTGGGTTTCACTCTCTACCGTTGAGGCATTTGAGGAATGAACCAGGATGGACATCGTCTCTCATTATCGTTCTTTCTCTCTCCCCTCTTTCTCCTACTCCCTTTCTCTACTTACTGTCAAAAATACTTTTAACGATTAACTTAAAAGATGAATAAAACTAGATTCTCCAGTTGAATCTCTGTGTCCATTGCCATCAAGCAAATAATAAAGCTCGCCAAAAAGTTCATCATTTAAAACCTGTATTTTGAGAGAACAGGCAACTCAGACTCTTAAAGAAATTACTTTAAAATACATAAAACAGCTTAATTTGGAGACCTGAAATTTTGAATAGGAGATCATAAAATAGAAATATGGTTGCCTTTTTAAGTTCCTAAGAAAGCACAAAATGCATAAAAATATGTTCTGTAACCATTTCAACTTCAACAAAATGTTTTAGTACTTTCCCTTTCACTATTTTACTTTTACGTGAAGTCCAGGTTGCGGGTAGGCTCCCGATGGGAAAGTTGTCACTTAAATGAGATGCTTGATTTATTAACCTTGGTTTTTATCATGCATAAACAAACTTTCTGAAAAACTTTAATGTAGCTATTTATTTCCCTATTAAGGGTGAATGGTAAGTGATACGCTTTTCTTTCACACACTCAATTTGTTTCAACATATGTGCCAGTTTCAATCAGGGACTTCGATGTCCTCTTGCTCTATGATCTCATGCTAACTATAAGGCTTTTAGCATCATTCATCAATTCTAGTAATATTTTGACAATCTGCTTCCTGTCCGAACTACAAGTGTTTATTTGTTTTCTACTGAATGTTTTAATTCCCTGCTGCTCCCTCTGGGTCACTTCAATTACTCTCTCATTTTAAAACAAAATTGTAGTCATATTATTATTCAACCTGCTAGTGACTCTCTAGCTATATGTTCCTTATCCAGTTATTCATGAAGCACAAAAATTGGCAGGCATCTTATTAAAAAAGAGAGAAAAGGTCCAGAAAATGCTGACACAATGTTATGATATTCATGATCATCAAGCTATAAGGAAATTAAGTCTTATAATAATAATGGTTTTGAATTTCCAGTGTTCCATAATTTATGAATGCCTATTATACTTTTTAGATCACACAATCTCATGTACCTTTCTAAAATCCTGGGTAAGACTATGGAAATTAAGCACACATAAAATATCCACTTTTACTTAATTTGCAAGGCAAGGTTTTATATTGTTAGATCTAATACATTAACTTCCAAAATAAAATTTATTCCACTAAACATGAATTACAAAAACATTTCCATAACAATTTATTAATAAAGTGTTTTATCATATCATAAAATCAACTATTTTGATGTTCACTGTTATAATTGCTAAAATAATTACATTTTGATATGTATAACTCATATCATAGCAAATAATATTATCAAATGCAATTTAAATATGCTGAATTTCATTAAATAAGTGAATTAAGTAATTCTTTAAATCCTAAAAACTGGGGCTGGCTCCCTGTCTCAACAAGCTAATCCACGGCCTTCAGCACCAGTATCTCATTCGGATGCCAGTTCTAGTCCTGGCTATTCCACTTCCAATTCAGCTCCCTGCTTATGGACTGGGAGGGTCGCAGACAACCACCCAATATCTGAGGACTGGAGAAGCAACATTGTTTAAAAGTTGCTTTAAATTTGTACCTTTAGGAAGTGAATAGCTGCTAAATGACTTAGATAAATACAGGATTTAGAGAATGATGGGTTCAGAGGGAGAGACTGGAAAGAGAAAAAATAATATCACAATGTGCTAATTGTATCTAGGAACCATATTAAATCTGTTCAAATGAATTAAAATTTTAAAAAAAGGGAAAGAAGGAAGGAAGGAAGGAAAGAGAGAAGAGAAGAAAGAAAGAAAGAAAGAAAGAAAGAAAGAAAGAAAGAAAGAAAGAAAGAAAGAAAGAAAGAAAGAAAAGAAAAGAAAGAA
Organism: Ochotona princeps; assembly: GCF_030435755.1. Taxonomy (NCBI): domain Eukaryota; kingdom Metazoa; phylum Chordata; class Mammalia; order Lagomorpha; family Ochotonidae; genus Ochotona; species Ochotona princeps. Next base: position 34,231,365 of record NC_080842.1, read on the forward strand.
AGAAATGATAGAAAAAAATGAGAGAAAGAAAGAACACCAATAGTAGCATATGGTATTTAAACCAAAATTTGGATCTGGGAGAGCAGCTTTACTATTTCACCTGGACACAGGCCACTGTTCTGCTGATTTGATGTTTTCAGCCTGCAACTTTCAAGTGAATAAAAAAATGTGTCTTGATGCCACATTTTAAGATAATTGTTTCTTTTATTTCCTGCAGAATGTCTGTAGTTTAATAATTGTAGGACCTGTATTTCATTTTTTTGTATGCTACTATGTATTCCAAATATTCTTCATATTCTTTAGATTGCCTTTAAATCACATGGCTCTTAATGTCAGTGAGCATGTAAGTGAGTGAAAAAAGGTTGACATCCAATTAACACAGGCCTTTACAGGTTTAATGAGCAGTGATAAATTTAAATCCCTTCTTTGGCACTTTTAGAGAAAATGTAATAACCATTGGAATGAACCAAAGGAATGTTGCCCATTGATTCATAATAAATTCTTTCTAAATTATTTGTTTTCAAGAAGGAATGCATTTTCTTTGCAACAGAAGTCTTAGGTTATTTCAACATTGCTTTCTGCTATACACTCAAATCTTAAATTATAAATTCACATATCATATGAAAAGTCATTGGATGGAAGATCTTTCTGTCTTTCCTTCTCTTTGTAAATCTGACTTTCCAATAAAACAAATAAATCTTCCCAATAAAATAAGTGAATCTTAAAAATCTTTATAAATCTGATTTTCCAGTATAAACAAATCTGACTTTCCAAAATAAACAAATCTCAAAAAAAAAATAAATAAGGTCTACGCACACCCTCTTCTGACTTGATTTATTCTCACGCAGTCAATTTTAAACTGTTTCTTGATACCTGTTTAATATCTTCCAGTCAATATTCACAGTATTCCATATTATCAAGATAATACAAAAATTGTAAAATATAGCATTAACTTTTAATGAGCACACAAAACTTTTACATAGAAAACTGTCTCAAAAATCAGTCCTCATTTTAAAAAGGTGTTTTCAAATAGATAGAAAAGATACACAAGCTGCTATGTATTAACACAATTCTTGAGAATAATTTTAATATGACAAAAATTAAGTCAGCATTTATGTGCATAATGCAACATTTTGTGAAAATAACAACCAACATTCCATAGCAAAATAACTGAGTCATTCCGTAACAAAGTATTGTTAAAAGTCATCTACTGTGTGTCAACTGTAGCATGAATGAAGTTACAGAATAGATTTATTACTTAAAATGTTGTGATAATTTTCAGAGAAATGTCATATGCATCATTTTATGCATTTTTATGTCATATGTACTCTATTTTAAAATGCATCATGTGTACATACTGCAGAAAAAAGGCCTGGTTAAATTACTATTATTTTCAGGCTCATTGAGATATAACTAATTACATTGCATTAATTGATTTATTTTCCTTGATAGTGATGTTTTGATATACATGCATTTTATGCAATGACTACCATAAACCAACCAACCTTCCCATTACCTCATATACCTATCTTTTGTGTGTGATTGCTGAGAACATTCAAAAGTCATTCTTGATAAAATTAGTAAAATAATACAATTGTTGTTAGCTATAATCTCCAGGATGTAGCTGCAGATCACCACAATTTACTCGTTTTTTTTTTTTTTTGAAGATTTTTCTATTTTTATCGGAAAGGCAAATCAGATTTATGGAGAGAAGCAGAGACAAAGCTCTTCCATCCACAGCTTTACTCCCCAGACAGTTGCAACAGCCAGAGCTGAGCCAATCAAGAGCCAAGAGCCAGGAGTTTCTTACAAGTCTCCCAAGTGGGTGCAGCGCCATCCTCTGCTGCCTTCCCAGATGACAAGCAGGGAGCTGAATGGGAAATGGAGCAGCCAGGTCACAAACTGACACCAACATAGGATCCTGAAGCTGACAAGCTGAGGATCTGGCCATTGTTCCATGGCACCAGGCACAACTTATTCACTTGATAAGCTGAAGTTTCTACCTGTTGATAAACACCTTATTTTTCCTTCCCCATAGAATCTGACATCCTTACATTCTTATCTATGAGTCCAAATTTCAAAGATCCTACATATTAATGAGGTCATATAGCATTTGTCTTTCTGATTTCTTTTACTTATAATGTATTTAAAATTTCCCATGTTGCAAGTGTCAAGATTTCCTTTGCATGGTTGAATAATATTTAGACTTATCATACAATATCTGTTTCAAATATACAGAAAAATTATCTTTTTCACACTTTTCTAAAAGCTACATTTTTCTTGCTTTCAAGAATTAAGGGAGTTATGCCACAAAACAAACAAAAAAAGAAACATATGCTCATAGACATCTACCATATATATATTAAACTTAACAAAAATCTGGACTGGTATATAATGTACCATGTAAATTTCTATCCATGAAAGTCTTATTCAAATGTGCACTTTGGCACAATTATAGCTTGTCCAAACCTAGTATGAATAATGTCCATCATTTCTTATTTAATTGCCTTGAATGAGGCTGACAGTATGAAATGTTTTAATAAATTGATTCCTATTTCATCTATGGACAAAATGAATTGCATATGTGTTACAGTTCTGAATGAAAATTTGAAAAATAAACCATATGCAACATAGATTATCTTAGTGGTAATCTAAAGACACAAGAGCACTATATCTGAACGAAACAGATAAATTGGGATTTTAGTAAAACTAAGGATTTTTGCTCATCAAAAGATATATGAAATGAATAGCTAAACATGCTTAGAAAGATAATCTCTATAGACAGATACAGTAGATGCAAGTAAAGACTTAGGTACACATTCATCCAGAACATAGAATTCATACATAGAATGTAGAAAGATGATCTACTTATCATTAAGTTCAAACCAAACACTCCTCTCTAAAACGGACAAACTAGGTAACAAAAAACATAATGCACAAATTTCCGTAATATTTACCTCATCTGTATCTCCCAGGCTACAGGCTTCTCATGCAAAACATAGGGTTTCACAAATACCTGACCAAGTTTCTATCCAAGCATACACAGAAGCAATAGAACACTGCAGATCATAACATTTCCAAACACTCTTCTCTCCAGTTACCAACAGCTTGTGATGATAATTCATCACTACAAGTTTAACCACAGTCCATTCTCCCCGTATCCTGGAAACTAATTTTTAGCAGATCAAATCACTGACTTACCTTTGCTTTGTGAGAACATGTAATGCAGAGAAAATCCTCACTCTTTGAACACAAACTCAGCAAGTCCACACCTTAGAAGGTAACTCTCCTCACTTTCTCTTACCAAGAAACCTCAAGATCTCCCCTGTTGTATTGAGATCCTCGCTGCAGCAATGAAAGACCCCACGTGACTGCTGAGACTCTGGTGACCCTTAGCTGGTGGTGGGCACCAATTCTACACAGGCATGAGAATCCACTCTGCACCACATTGTTTTGCAGTAATATTCACGTACAAATAGAATAAAAATGCTTCAGATTTAAAAGTTAGGCAATTTCAAATACTGCAGAGGAAATGAACCAACTAGAAAACTTCCATCTTGCTGGCATAAGTGAAATACAACTCTTAAACCAGTTGAAATAGTTACCAAAAGCCATACATATATTTGTGCAGTTTGATGCAGTGTAACATTTCACACATCTCTAAAAATTTTGTCAACTTTAAAATATTGAATATATCCATCACCCAATGTGTATATCTATTAGCTCTTTCTTCTTCAGTTTTCTCCTCATACCCCAGTAGTCTATTTATTATTTTTATAAAGCTACCAATTGTTTTAATTTCCTAAATTCCTCTAACTAAATAATCCTATTGAACTTTGGTTGTACAGAAAACATACTTCAAATTAAAAATAACAAAAAAATTGTATTTGATCTTCTAGAAAAAAATAAGATTTTGCTTGCCCATTTGTTGACCAACGACTAGCAATGCAACCTTCATGTTTTTTCTGTTATAAAATATTTCAAAATGTGTAAGCATGCTGTCAAGCAAATTAAGAGACACTCTGGCATCTTTTATTTAATATTACCACAAATTAGTTGCAATACTTCATTTTTGTATTTATAAGTTTTCAAATAAAATAGATCAAGATAAGAGCTTTTAAGCTCGTGTGGTTATGAAATTTTTTTTGTTATCATTTCAGGTTTTTCCTGATGACTGTTATGCCAGAACACCTGACACACTCTAGATATCTGTATGTGACAATGCAAAGCCTTTGTGCAATTATTGCAAAAAGGCATACAGACATAAGCACTCAAAGTCTTAAAAGAGTATCAGTCAACTGCCACGACAGAGGAAGGGAACGTGAAAGTAAATTTAAGCACTGCTTAACCTCAGTAAGGCTGCTGTGTCTCACCTCTGCATCTGCACTTCAGGAGTGTGACACAGACAGGTGTATCACAGAGATGAATGCATCAGATTATGAGTAAGAATGTAGTCATTCCAAATAGAATAAAGCTTAATTTTCTGTACTCAGATCTTAAGGAATTCTTGTTTACTGATTTCCCTCCACATATTTCAAAAGTTCAGACATGAATTATTTATTGCTGTGGTCTGAACAGCAATTCATACCTACCATTTTTCAAAGCTCTTATCTCAGAATAGGTGCGTAATGCCATTTCAATCTTTCCTTATCATTCCCTATTTTACATTTTAGCTTGAAATACAAAAGTCACATGCTTGATTTTGTGTTTAAAGATCTAGCTCTGCTTGTCTTTCTGCATGTGTTTTTTTAAACAAAATAATTGTCTTCATGGATTTTTTAACGCTTTATGTGACAGACATTTCATCTGCTGGTTATCTCTTTAGTGGGTCAGTATGATAGCCATGGTGTGGTTGAACTCCTTGTATGAAACACATATCCTCCAAGGGTTTATTGCTGTCTCTGTTATGGTTTGTATTTGATTTGCCTGCTAAAAGCTATGTCCGGCTTTAAATTCCCAAGTTTTAAGTTATTGAACAAGGGGACCTGTCGTGCAGAGGTAAACTCACTAAGGTGATGCTCTCAGTAGGGAGTCGGTCATGACAGACAAGCTGGGCCCGTACACTCTGCTTCCTGCTTCATCGTGTGATGTCTGCTGCACATATGCCACTTGCATCAAACTTGAAGCTAATGGGAAGCTAACCTGTTAACTAAGAAAACCTTTCACCCCATGTTTAGTCTTCTTAGGCATTTCAATACAATAACGAAAAGCTGACCAGCGCATCTCACATCTACACGAAGGTACTTTAATTTTAGTTATTAAAACAATATATATCATGACCGACTCAATTGCTTTGAGAAACAAGTGCTTTATTTTACAGATTTTCATTTCTTTATTAATTATCTTGGAGAGGCAGAGTGGGAGACATTTCATCTGCTGGTTCACTTCCCAAATACTGGCAACTGCCAAAACCAAGTCAGTTGAAAACTAGAAACCAAGAACTCCATCTGGGTTTCTCATGTGAGTGTCAGAGACTCAAGCAATTGAATCATCATTTGCTGCCTCACAAGATGCTCATTAACCAGCAGCTGTATTGGAGGTAAAGCAGCTAGAACTTGCGTCATGCCTTCTGGAATTGGGTGCAAGTGTCCCACACAGCAGTTTATTTCTCTATGCTAAATTCCTGCCACAATGAAGAAAGGCTTTTAATTCACTCCTGCAGATTTTGTTAAGGAGCAAACTTCATTTTTTTCTATTACGTACACCTTTGCTTGCTTTTTGATGCTCTAATTTTGACAAAGTACATTTAAGATGTGGTTTTAGGAGTGGGAATTTGGTCTAACATTTTAAGACAATATCCTAAATCGATTCATTTTTCACTTTTCATTTTCCCGAATTCTTCTATTTGGTACTTCATACACTGTTCCTAGAGTTTATAGTGTTACTTAGCAGGAAGGGCAAAGCAGACAACAGGTAAGTTCAAGGACCATAACATCTGAAAATAAATTTACATAATTCCAAAAAGAAAGTAATGTAAGCCAATAATCACAATTTGTATAAAGAGAAGAAATAATAACAGCCATGTATTATTTCTTATTTATCAAAAAATATTAAAATAACTTGAGCAGGTCAAAACATTTTCACAGAGGGACTCATAATTAGACCTATATAAACCTTTACAAAATTAATATGGCATGCAAGTGAATGGGTAGTTCACATCAAGGGAAATTTTTTTTTTAAAGATTTCTTTATTTTTATTGGAAAGGCAGATATACAGAGAGGAGGAGAGACAGAGAGGAAGATCTTCTGTCCAATGATTCACTTCCCAAGTGACTGCAATGGCCGGTGCTGTGCCAAGCAGAAGCCAGGAACCAGGAACCTCTTCCTGGTCTCCCACATGGGTGCAGGAACCCAAATCATTGGGCCATCCTTGAATGCTTTCCCAGGCCACAAGCAGGGAGCTGGATGGGAAGTGGAGCTGCCGAGATTAGAACTGGTGCCCATATGGGATCCCGGGGCATTCAAGGCAAGGACTTTAGCCGCTAGGCCACTGCGCCGGGCCCCAAGGAAAAATTTTAAGCCAAAATAATTTCATCCTTGGGAAATTTTGACATACATTAAGTAAGAGTGACAAGGAGTTGCTAGGATACAAGTTCTAAAGAGCCCATCAGTTATTTTCAACAAGAAATTGACACTGAGTCATGAGTAGTGTAATGTTTGTCTAGCACTTTAGGCTGATGTATAGAAATTCAGTCACATTGCACTTTTCAGTATTTTTTTTTCTCAAGTTATGTCAGCTGTGCACTGGGAATAATGGGAGAGAAACAATCCTCTTTTGAGGAAAAATGTCATGATCACTACACACTTTCCAAAAAGCATCACTATTCTATATTGACAAATGTCCCCAAGGGAGATTTCACAGTTTCAGTTGACAGTGATAATATTGGATAAACCATGGCTCTGGAGTATGAAGGATTATAGTGTAGAAAAATCACTCCACAACAGAAAGCAAAGAAAACTGTTTTGTTGCCAATTCATCATTGAAGGCCAAACATGGAAGCAATAACCAGAAAGATTGTAAAAGACCATTGACGTCACAGGTTTTGCATACTTTGTAACTGAAGTCCACATCCTGTTGGTGAGTTGAGAGGTCCTTTCTCATCTTTGAAATGTTTAATGACCAGAGAAAGTGTCTTCAGTTGGCATGTATCAAAGTAACATGTCAGAAGGGGTACATGTACCATTTGTGTCTCCCAGATTTCTCCTCTGTGAAAGAGACCAGAAATCCATCATGTCCTTGGGGAAATACTTAAAAAATAATTGACAATCGGGCCCAGCATGGTAGCCTAGTGGCTAAATTCCTCACTTTGCATGTACTGAGGTCCCTCAAGGGCATCAGTTCTACTCCCAGCAGCCCTGCTTCCCATCCAGTGCCCTGTTTGTGGCCTAGGAAAGTGGTGAATGGCCCAAAGCCTTAGGACCCTGCACCCACGTGGGAGATCCAGAGGAAGCTCCTGGCTTCTGGCTCCGGATTGGCTCAGCTCCAGCCATTGTGGCCACTTGGGGAGTGAATCAGCAGAGGGAAGATCTTCCTCACTGTTTCTTCTCCTCTGCATATCTAGCTTGCCAATGAAAATAAATAAATCTTTAAAAAATTGATAATCATGCTAGAAAACTTGCCGAAAGAGGAATAATTTCATAAAGATTAAATGTATAAATAGCATAATAACCTAAAATTTTGCCTTCCTCATTATGTAAATGATGTTAGCTCTTATCATTATTGGATATGAAATTATGTCAATATTTAAAACTCCTTTTGGGACAGTAATATTTTTAAAAGATTTATTTATCTATTTGAATGACAGGTTTACAAAGTGAAGGAGAAGACAGAGAAAGGTCTTTCAACTGCTGGTCCACTCCCCAATGGCTGCAATAGCTGGAACTGAGCTGATTGAGAGTCAGGAGCTTCCTCCGGGTCTCCCACCTGGGTGCAGGAGGCAAGGGCTTAGGAACATCCTCTGTTGTTCCCCCTCGTCATAAGCAGATAGCTGGAAAAGAAGTGGAGCAGCTAGGGCTAAAACTAGGGCCCATATGGGATGTTCATGTTTGCAAGTGAATAATTAACTTGTTGAGCAACTGCACAAGCCCCATGGAATACTAAATTTTATTGGAGTCTTGTTTACCTAGCTTAGCGGAGTAATATTCCTGTCCTTATTGGTTATATAAGCACTTCATATTGCGTCCATATGAGCATTCAGGCTAAAGGTTTCTCACCATTTCAACTGAGGTCCTTGAGGGTTGGTGTCAGTTAGTTTATAGCCAGGCACAAGGTATTAGAAAATCTATCTTTTATCTATCTACTAACCACAAATTATGTTATTATCAGAGACATCAGTGATAATTTCTGCTAAGCTGATAATTTCTGCATCAGCTAAAATTGAGTGATATCGACAGTAAACTCAAGCAATAATGATTGTACAATATGGGACATTAACTTTCATGAAGCAGTATGTAATAGGAATCTTGGAAGAGAGTAATTGCTCTGTTCCAAGCTATCCTCAAATCCATGGGTTTTTTCAAGTTTATCATTAGCTTCTTTCTAAGGTTTGTTCCTCCTTATTATTCTGCCGCAAGGCAACATCCGCATCCCAGAAAGCAGAACACAGGAAGAGGAACAAACATGAGTTAAGTTTGTCCAAATGAAGCACCAAGGAAGAAAAATAGGACGGTCTTTTGACCAAGACTTAAGTCAAATGAACATTGTAATCTTCAAAGCCAACTTCAAAATGTAGATTTCATGCTTCATGCTCATGTATCCAACTGAAAGTGTTATAAAGCATCTAAAAAACTTGCTGACTAATCAATTTTAAAGATGCAAAATTTTGGCTTAGAAATTAGAAGCTTGAACCTCACTTATCAATCACAAATACACCCAGAATTCTTTGCTCAAAAAATACAAAAATTTTTATAATGTAGGAATGATGTTAATCTGAACTGCATGCACTTTATAGCAGACATAGTTCTCTTAGCTAGTTACAGATTGCAGTGTCATGAGGAAACCTTGCAAAAATCCAAGTTCATGAAAACAATTGACTGAGAAAACAGCTTTTTGGTGAGAGTATAGCTATTAAATCAAACATGCATTATGTACAATGAAGATATTATGGCAGGTAATATAACACACAAATTGGTCACTCAGAACATAAATGAGATTAACTGCCCAGTAAAGAAGTTTCTCAACCATTTGAAAGACCAAAATCACCTAGATGTAGATAGATTATAGCTGCAAAAAGTGCATTTGGAAAAGATGAACATTTTGAATGACTATATAACTTAATGTGAAAAAGATTGACTATGATGCATGAAAAACAATAAAAGGCCATCATGCCCAGGATATTTTTCTTCTTGCTTTGTTAATGTAGAATACCAACGCACAGGTATTTAGGGCACTATGTAGGTAGTCCAATCGAAACTGAAACAGTACAATCTGAAGATCTGAAGCCTGAATATAAAAGAACAATCTGGAAAATGTGCTATAGCCAAGTGCACTCAAGTGGACAGACAAAAGACAATTGGATCTCCTGAGATCCCAGACAAACTGGAACCTGCATCTGCTGCCTCCAATTTCCAGGATTCACAGATTTCGTGGCCTCCACCTTGGACCTGTGCAGCTGCCTCTCTCAGGACTTGATACGAAGAAAGATCTCTGGCCCCAGCATCCACGTTGCTGTGCAGCCGCCTGGCACCAAAGTGAGCCATTATGACACCTAAAGCACAAGGGAGCTGCAGCAGGATATTGTAAGCTGCAGTGCCCATAATACGCCACTGTGCCTCTCAGGAGACAGAAGCTGCTGCTGGAGTTCCACACCAAAAGTTCACCTTCCTTTTCATCCCTTAGACCAACCTTACTGCAACTGCCGAAGAAAGAAACAATTGCACCTGGGCAAGCTCAAGCAGCACACTACCTTGTTACATGGTTTTTAAATCTTCCGAGTTACTCCTATGCCTCTCCTAAACTGGACGTATATTTCTCAGAGTTGTGAGTTTGTAAATATGCAAATGCTAGAGGGTGCCAGCTGCACTCCTGAACGGAGGCATCTGGTTTTGTTCCTTCCCTCTCCGTAACTCACTTGCCTGTGAAGAGTGCTTTGCTTCAGGAGGCCCATGGTGAAAATCAAGGGGGATGTTAAGTCTTCTCTCAGCCTCTCGGGAATACAGCTGTGCAGTTGTGTCACGGAGATTCTGCCTTGTGCAGCTACACAGACATGATTGTGAATCTTACAGACTAGGTATTTAAAATATTGCTTCCCAGAGAAACCAGACTATGAAATAGATGCATACATATGAAAAAAATCACAGATTTTTGAGCTAGAAAAATTTGAGATTGCTTCTCATTTGAAGTATCATATCTACTCACATACAGATGTCTACACATACTCATATGTACCATGAATAATGATCTGTGCCTGTTTCAGGACCTTTCTGAAGCTTAATGAATGTCTTTGAGCATCTTACTGAATTTTACACCCACAGGGTGCTGCTAACTACTATTTCCTGTTTTGCCCTCTCCTTTCTAATGGTACAAAGAAGGCAAAACAGCCATTCCAACGCACTGCTTTTATAGGACATTGATTGTGATGAGTGTAGCAAGGCCTACTGTCAAACTGCTAGGAGTAAAAGCAATGTCTGCCTAGCTATAAATTAGGTTACAGAAAGCACAAAAGGAAATAGGAGAGACTCCTCATAAAGATGTAAACAAGCTAGTTAATCAAAAAAGGAAAACATTTGTAGGTCAAAGAAATCACACGTGTGATGATCAAGAAATACTCTCAATCACGGTAATAATTCATTTATCTTGCATCAAGCTTCCGTTGTAATGTTAGAATTAGAATTTGAATCCTTCGTTCTTTTATTTTTTTACCAAAATGGAGAGCAAGTAAGTGATTTTACAACTGTTATCAAGCATTAAAAAAAGTGCTAAGAGCAATATATAGATGAGATTTCATGGAATATTACAAAATTATTTTAGTAGAGAATTAATTATGTTAGCTGCACACATGAAGATTTAGACAAGAACAGATAGTGTATCTTTTAAATTAAATAAAGTGAAATTATGCCAATAGGCCATTAGCCAGAACCAGTCAGTAAGACCTGGATATAAAGAAATGAAATTAGGACAGATAACTGTGAAGGATCTTTTAAAGGAAAAGCTTTGCCTAAGAAAGATAAAATGAAAACTTTTAGATTAAATTTGACATCATCAAATAATTAATAATTTTTAGCTTAAGAGGATTTAAAATTTCTATTAAATTCATTTCTATATCCAGAACTAGTAAAGTTGAGTTAAATAGAAATTAATTTTATGCTATTTTTTTCTTAAATTATATTATCTCAAATCTACTCCTATGAGTATTTGACATGACTATGTATAGTGAAGACTCAGTTTCTACTTTGTATCTTAACCTGCTTTTAAACTACAACCTAGGGTAATTTCTAAAATGCTGTGTTTCTAAATTAAAGTTTAGGTTTTTTTAATCTATCATTTATTCCATTTGTTAAGAAATTCTTGTCTTCTACTATGAATTGGAAGCTTGTATATTTAGTTGATTGGAAACAAAACAGAGAAAATATTACATGCCATCACTGACAGAAATGCCTTAGCAAAATATATTGCAAAACGCAACAATTCGACAAAACAGCTAGTTTCTTCAGAAAGTAGAACATAGGGCCCAGTGCGGTGGCCTAACAGCTAAAGTCCTCCCCTTGAATGCATCAGGATCCCATATGGGTGCCAGTTCTAATCCCGGCAGCTCCACTTCCCATTCAGCTCTCTGCTTGTGGCCTGGGAAAGCAGTTGAACATGGCCCAAAGCTTTGGGACCCTGCACCCATGTGGGAGACCTGGAGTTCCTGGCTCCCGGCTTTGGCTCAGCACAGCACCGGCCGTTGCAGTCACTTGGGGAGTGAATCATCAGACGGAAGATCTTCTTCTCTGTCTCTCCTCCTCTCTGTATATCTGACTTTGTGATAAAAATAAAATAAATCTTAAAAAAAAGAGAAAGCAGAACACATAAAATGTTGATGATGCATTCAAAGAAGCCCAAGAAACATCTGATTATGGTGAGAGCTTATAAGACAATTAGACAGTAACTGTATCTAAGTATCAGATGATACAAAGGAATTTTTGCCAGTTACTAAGCATGATGATGTGGTTGATTTTAAATGAATCTTTATGCGTGAAAAATACACAGTTATATTTACAAGATGTGATGTTTTGCTACACAGAATGTGCTACAAAATAATTTATTACTGTTAAAGGGAATGACAAGGGGGTACAGATGAAACAGAATTACTATGAAATAAAAATTACTTTTATGCAATGAGTTTATGATAATTCGTTTTACTGTATTCTCTATATTATATATACACACACTCATGTGCTTGTAATCATTGTACCAAGGAAGAACTCAGTAAACACATTAAAAAATTACTATTTCTTCCTTTGGATTCTTCCCATACCTGTTCTAGTTTTTGAAGGGATCAGTGTGTTGTAAAGAACTAGTATTTCAAATAGTTTTAATATTACTTTTAGAGCCATTGAGGAAATGTAATGCTCATTTAGAAGCCAATTTCCAAGAAAAGAGAAAAAAAAAAAGAGAGAGAAATAACAGTCTACTTTTGGGATTGGCGTCTTTTTCATTGATATATATCCACAAATGTAGCTTTCAATATATTTTGCATATTTTGATTATTCTAATCACTATCTATATAAAGAGCATTTCTACTACTGGGTAAAGATTTGAAATGAACTGACAAATAATGTTGGAACATCTTAGACTTTAACTCAAATCATACTTTATTTGAAAATATTCTACAAACTTTTAAAAATGTATATGGACTTATATTATTTCTAGTTACAGGTTTTTAGCCTGTGGTTAAGGTACTAGATAGTACATTCAGGCCCCAGATTGGAGCAAATTGGTTAAAAATCCAGCTCTAGCATCAGAGTTCAGTTTTTCAAGCTTTTTGCTAATAAGAAACTTTTGGAGACCATGGTGATGTCTCAAGCGATTCATCAGACACCAGGTGGGAGAAGAGAATTGAGCTCCTAGCTTCCAGTTTTGTCTTGAGCAGGTCCCAGCCATTCGGGTGTTTGAAAGGTGAACCAGAGGATGGAAGCTCTCGGCCCCTCTGTCAGTCTCTCTTTTTCTTCATCTCCACTCCTGTCTCCTTCTCTTCTTCCTTATTCTTCTTTGTCCTCAAAGAAACAAAAGGATTCTATACTAACAACTTTATCCCACCTGGCAGAATATTATATTTCAAAAGTATATTTGATGAAGGTAAATGAATAGTTTTTTATGGGTGCCTCTAACCCAATACAATGAATATTTTTCTTAGCATTATGTTCTGTAAGAATAAACTGCTTACAGTGCACAATTCTAAAGTGTTGATTGATTTTCATGACAACTCAGGATTTTTCCCAGGTTTCCTTATGTTTTCTCTACTTGTTATTGTTTTTATATGCAATCTTTTAATATAATTACATGCAAAGCATTATGTAAAACTACAAAACATTTAAGTGCATAGTAATTTTGTGAATTAGCTTTATTAATTTACTTTCCTAGTCTATAAGCAATATTGTCGCTGAAGATGGAGAATATATTTAGAGTACTTTGGTTAGCTCAGATATATCTTCCTTTCCTCATGCTGATACTCTGCTGACACTTGTTCCTGATTCTTTGATCCAGGGAACAGTAGGAGTCCTAAGCCTCCATTTCAAATAAAGGCATAAAACTTCAACACTCAGTAGGAAGACACAGATGGAAAAGCCTTCAGTCCATATTTATCAACATTCTATTACCAGAGAAATATTTAAAATGAAATTCTCAAAAATCTGTATTGATCAAAGCTAGTGATGATTATCTACTTTACAGTCATATCACATTTTCGGTCACACATGGCAAGATTAAATAAGGTAATCCGTAACAATACAGAGGACCAAACACTCCAGTATTTTTTACATGTGATTATTAAGTCAAATAAATCTAAATAATATTAAAGTACTAACCAGTATCACCTAACATAGCTGTAACAGTCTGTTATGAAATGACTCAAAACATTGCCCTAATTCTTGTGGCATAAAGCATCATTTGTACATTTTGCTGGCATTTTTCATACCTGATTGTAAGCAGGTTTGGGGGGAGTCAAAGCCAGTGTTGTGGGGTGTTTATATTTAATTTGTTTTTACTCTTAGATGATTTTAGACACCACTAAAATGGTGTGGTTCTAAGAACTTTTTAAGCTCTTATATATCACATTATAATATACTTATTTGTAAGATGATATATAATACATGTTTAAAGATATTTAGTGATTGTAAGTTAATCTAGGACCTTTAATTCTCATGTTTGTAAACTGAAGTCTTTCTAGGAATCTCTTCTTTGTACTTCTCCAAGTAGGCAAAAGCTTGTACCACGTTGTAATTCTTTATACTATTTACTTTTTCCATTTTTCTTGATGATTAGCATCAGAACTGATGTTTAATTTATTAAGCCCTCAGTATCTTTGACCTATGCCATAAATATCTGCTCTGATGTTTATTAACTTTATTCTACTTTAATGTATTGTGTTGTTGTTTTCCAATTCATGTATAAATGTATTTAATCTAAACCATCAATATTTTCTCATTTAAGGAAATTAGCCACATATCTCCCTTTTTAAAAAATATATGTATCCATTTTATAGGCAAAGAGAACAAGAGAAGGAGACAAAGAGTACAAGAAGTTGGGAACCAGAAAAAGAATCCAAGTCTCCCTCAAGAGTGGTAGGAGCTTGAGTACTTGTGGAATTATTGTCGCCTTGATGGTCTGCATTCATAGAAACTGGATATCGCATCATAGCACTCCAATGTAGGGAGCAGGCATCCTAACCGGCATTTCAACTAGGAGGTCAAATGCCCACTCCATGGAGGTTTTCCTGAATGCATGAATTTGTCGCAGCCTATAAACACTGATACTAGTTCCTTCGTCCCCACAAACCTTAAAATTCTGAACTTATTTCAATGTTTTTAAACATGAGGTGTTGAACTTAGGAAATATTTTGTTCCTTTTCTACAAATATTGAATGTTTAATAATTACTTTCTAGTAAAAACTGTGATGAAACAATTACTACAAGCAGGTTGAATTATTAAAAGCTTATTAACTAATCAATATATAATTACATCCAACTAATTATTACATATAATTTCCAGATACAAAAGCCAAATGCAAGCTAAATAAATTAATCATAACTATATTTTGAATATTTTAAATTATTCTGTATTTTTGTTTTTCCTTTTTAAAATTTATTTTTATTAGAAAATCAGATATACAGAGAAGGTGAGACAAAGAAGAAGATATTTCATTCACTGATTCACTCCCCAAGCAGTCACAATGGCCAGAGTTGCACTGATCCGAAGATGGAGCCAAGAGCCTCTTGTCACAAAATAGTAAAGTTTCTACAGATTCTTATCAGGTGGGAGAATGCTAGGCCGAAGATTTTCTGCTTGGTTTTTGAGCTGGAACCCTTTGTACTTGAGAAAAATGAGTGGAGAGGACAAGCAATGAGCTGAACCATACAAATACTATACCTGAGCAGGGGTGAGTCAAATGCACTATTTGTTTTGCTTCCATTTATTTTTGCAATAATTGATTGGCCATGTTTTTTATGACACCATATGCAATGATTTTAACAAAGTAGGTAAGACCGCTATGTCAGCCAAGATGAATTCGTTTTATATTCAAGATGTTTTTCCTTAATCCATCTTATTTTTGCTCAGCTTTTTTAAAATAATATTTTTTCAGGCAACTCTTATTAATTCATCCATCAGTATCTCTGGTTGTTTAATTGGTTTTATTTTCTGGGACAGTAAAGTAGTTTTCACTGGAGGCTGTTAGAGCATCCATTAATGCTGGGTACAATTTTAACTATGTATTATCTAAATTAATTTTGTATCTGTTCTGTGAATAAAATTCCTTTAAACATTAAGGTTTTAGTATTAACCAAGATGCATTATCTAACAAAATTGTGGAGTAAATTAATTAATAGAACCTAAATGTAAATTGAAGAAAATTCACCACTAGGGTTATCTGTACATCTCTGATTATTTACTTACAATATATTTTCTATTTGTTGTCAGTTTTATGTAAAAGACAGAGAGATATTCCAGCAGCTGGTTCATTTGCCAAATAATAAGAGCCAAAATTGGACAGGGCAAAGCTTAAGTGTCACAAATTGTATCTGTATCTTTACTATGAGTATTAGGAACTGATATACTTGATCTATCATCAGCTGCCTCCCAGGATGTATTAGCCAGAAGCTAGATCATAAAGGGAACTAGGTGCCAACATTATGGTGTAGCACACAGGTATCCCATATGGGCATCACCTTGAGTCCTAGCTGCTCAACTTTCACTGTGGTTCCATTCTGATGCCCCTGGAAATCAGTGGAAGAAGTGTACGGACGTTGGTTCCTTACATCCACATGTTGCAACTCAGAAAAAGCCCCAGGCTCCTGGCATCAGATCATCTCAGCTTTGGCCTTGTCAGCCATTTGGGCAGAGAACCAGCAGATGGAAGACTTCTTCTTTTGTCTCTCCTGCTCTTTCTATAAAACCTGCATATCAAATAAAAATAAATATACCTTTACAAAAACAAACATAGATTCTGAATTACTTTAAAATAAAAAATTTACTTATTTGAAAGTCAATGTTACATAGAGCATCAGAGAGAGAGAGAGAGAAGGAGAGAAAGAGAGAAACAGAAATCTTTCATCACTGGATCCTACTCAAGTGGTCTCGACAGCCTTAAGAGCAGTACCAGGCAGAAGCCAGGAGCTAGAAGCTTCTTCGAAGTTCCCATATAGGTTGCAGTGGTCCAAGTACTTGGATCACCTTCTCCTGATTTCTCAGTTTGTTGCTGGAAGTTGGGTGGGCATTAGGCAGTCAGGACTATATGATATGCGATGTTACAGTAGGATGTTTAAATAAATAAGTATTTATTATATTTTTATTTTTCTACTTATTGAGTTCATTCACTTACTCTATCCATTTGTTGAATTTTTACTTTCAAAAAACTTTTATGCCAGATGAACACACAATACTAAAGCAATTAAAGTCATGAACTCTGGAATCACATTTAATTGGATATCAATACCAATTGGTGTTGATCCAGTCACTGGATATTTGTGCAATCGACTTCAGAAAATTCACTTGAATTGTTTTAAATTGTTATTTCAGTGGAAAACTAAAATGTGAATAAATACTACTTTTTATTTTATGGGAAATAAATAAAATGATATAATATGTTTAGCTTTATGCAATTCCAAGCCTATGGCAAATGTATCATGTAAACCATTAGAGGATTACTATAATCATTTTAATAATGGATAATAGTATATTAGTTATAATGGCAAGTAAAAGAACAACAGAGGGAGGAAAAGAGAAAATTAATAGAAGATTGTTAAGATGTCAGAAAATGTAAATTTCCACTGCTTTGATGAAATAAGATATTGATTTATAAGAAAATGTCACAGAAATCTTTTAATTTCACCAACAAAGCTTTCCTAATTCTAGATTCATATATTTAATTGAATGGACATTGGTTTCATTTTGAGTGAGTAGTTCTCACATGTTTATAAGTTTTCAACTTCAATAAAATGAAAACTAATTACTATATTTTGGGTTTGCAATACAATTTTTTTTTAAAATTATCATCAAGTCAACATTAGTTTATTTTATTAATTTTTGTTAAAAGTCATTTTCTTCAAGAAAATGCAATATTTGTCAGTGTCACAATTTTGTGTAATTCTACCTTTTTTTTTTCAAGAAATCTACACGCATGTGAGGTAAGTAGAGCTTGTTAACCTAAACCATACTCATTGGTTTAAATAATGATAGGAAAAGAAATATCTGGCCTAAATTTTTGTTATAAATAGTAGAGAGATATGGGACTGAGATAAGCCTTTTCATAGAGTTAATCCATATATTTAATCCTTCTATTATTAGTCTGAGTCAGACCCCTACTGAATTTGATCAAAAGTTGTTTTCATATGACAGCTATTCAATAGTCTTTGTGACATAATTTGGCTGGCTTAGCTCATTTTTTGTAGGAAAATGCTCACATTGTAATGAGATGCATATGCTAATTATTTTCCCTATCAGAAAGACTATGGAGTATTAGCATGATAACGGAAGCATGGCACCTACATATGTACTTTGTGTAAATGATTGTGGAATGTGTATGTATTGGCAACAGCTATATTTCTGAATATTATTATGAATAACATATTACCTGTAATGTATGCAAATATGATTTATATGCCTTGTTTTACTTTTAGCTCTTAAAATTAAAGAATGTTTAAATGAGACTAAGGTCTTTACCTTTAATATTTACTACAGATTTTTCTCACTACTCTTTCTCATTTTTGTTTTAGTGCTTTCTTTCCTTTTCTACGTATGGCATTAAAATTTAGAATTTTTTTATTGTTGCTGCTGAAGATTGCATTATAGCTTTTATTGATTTTTGTAAATGTAGTCTCTGTGGCAGACAATACCCAACAGCAATAGAAATGTAAGACACAGTTGAGGACTAAACAGAGGTTAAACTCACTGTTGTGATCTCCATCTATAAGTCATGCTCCACATTGTAATCAAAATGATGTTAATAAAATGTCAACAAAGTTTTCTCCTTCATCTGCTTCTTTTTTTTAAGATGATGTTTATATAGTTGATCCAGGTGGGAAGGATCCAGGGTTAGGGAAAAGTGGGTGTGGTCATTGTTTCTAAGTTTTCCATTTCTTCTTCCTGTTTCTTTTTTTTCATGGGAAAAAAGGAGAAGCTATATCCAGCCTCCCAACTGCCCCAGTAGCCAAGGATGGGGAATGGCCACCCAACATCAACCCAGGGTCCCAATACAGCACATGCTCCTAAGGCTCTGCCCAGGTGGTTTCGATGGTTCTGAAATGTTGTCAATCTCATTGATCCAAGTATGAAGGAACCCTTTCAATGTCCACTGGCTGACACAGTTGACTTAAGAGTCTCCATTCACCCAGATATTTGTTGTCACTGTTTGGCTGGAGTTGTCCAACTTGTTCTACCCTCCTTCCTCTGGTATGGTACAAATGTCCCCTGTGGGCCTCAATGGGCTACTATATCACCTGTGTGGATCTGGTCAGGCTGTCTGCTACTCTGTCTTTTCCACTGAAGAGGACCAGTTCTTGCTGGTGGGCGAAGGACCCGGGCCAGCCGATCTGTGCCCTACAGGACCCTCCACACACAAGGCACATTGACCCAGTACCCACCACATAAGCAGGCCTGAGGACTGGGCCAGGTGACTGGGGATCTACCAGAACCCGACCCTTGGTGCTCCAAGACCCAGGACCCATCTCCCCCTGACTGGCAGGCTAGCCTCACCTTGGTATCCACCCGCAGGTGTTGTAGCCTGGCTCACATAGTTGTGGCTGGAAGAATGGACGGCAGCCTAGGCTCCTGACCAGGGATTTATGTCCTGCCAGCTGCCTAGATGTGGTTGGTGGGATTTTGGGTCACAGTAAGTGCAGAGTGTAAATATATTTGTATATTTGTCAATATACCTTCAAGTGCTGACATACCAAATGGGCACTGCCAGTCCATGTCTGAGTTACTCCTCTCTGATTTTCTAATATTGTTTTAATTAGCTGTTTGTGTTGAGACAAAGAGAAATTGAATTTTTCCACAAGTGTTTAAAACTAAAATAAGTTGTAGCCCATATTTTTATCCAATCTATTTTGGTCTAGTTGAATTGTGTAGGGCAAGGTAGACATGTATCATTTTCCTTAACATGTACAAAGCTTGCACAGTATTTCATATTTTCATGAGATTACAAATTGTGATGAAATTTAGATAAGAAAACACTACCATGATGAAAACAGTATTTCGATTTGGTCCCATTGGTTATGAGATGTATCCTAAAATGTCCAAGATGGGTACATTTCATTTCATTTCATTATTTCATTTCATTTCATTTCATTTCATTTCATCTCACTGTGTAGAGAAATGGATCACCTTGATGGTTTGTAAATAACATAACTTGAGTTTTTTACATGATTAGATATTTTAGTGGTTGGTATTTAATCCTCCTTATTTCAATATAGAAAAGATCCTAAACATTTACAAAGATTTTTGAGCTTGTTTGAAGTTGAATTTAAAATAATATTCTTGTTGGTTTGAGTTGAATTGAATTGGAAGAAAGCCAGTCCACCTAAAACAAATTTGCTTAATGTCAGTTAATTAATGATCAATTTGTCTAATGATGTGTTCATTGTATAGTTCTATTAATCATATCTGCATTCCATATATAAAAAAATGAAAGTTTTATTCCCTCTGCAACTATTAATATAGCTGCTGCCTATCAAAGCCAATTTTGAAACATTCCCATATTTAAACACTTTTGTCTATGTTCGTGTGTAAATAGGTCCTCCACTACCTCTTTCACTGTACTTTCCACAATTTCAAATTCAGAGAACATCTTCTTTAAGCATAAGACTTTTTAAAGATTTACTTTATTTTTCATTGGAAAGGCAGATATATAGAGACAATGAGAGACCACCCCCTGATTCACTCCCCAAGTGGCCACAAAGGCCAGAGCTGATCTGATCTGAAGCCAGGAGCAAAAGCTTCTTTCAAGTCTCCTGTGTGGGTGCAGAGTCCCAAGGTTTTGGGACACCCTCTACTATTCTCCCAGGCCAGAAGCAGGAGCCAGATAGGAAGTGGAGCAGCTAGGACATGAACTTGCACCCATATAGAATTCTGGTACATAGGAGAGGATTTTGCCACTAGGCTATCATGCCAGGCCCCCCAAACAAATATTTCTTGCCTTTTATACTGCCTTTGGAGGATGGAATTGCTCATATGTTGTACAGAATCTAAGACAAACAGAGAATGACTTCATAGTGAAACATGAAAACAGTATGCGTTTATTTCCTTAGTTACAAATGTTTCCTTACTGCATATGTGCCATTTTAACACCTTCGGTCTTAATACAGGATGGTAGCTCTCTGGGCTTACAATTATGGCAGCTGGGAGCAACCTCTTCACCCTCCCTTTCTTCCATCCCCTCCACACATACACTCACACCTATACTGGAGTAAAGTGAAGAAAATGAAAATTGGAAGCTTTTGTCCCACCCACCTTTCACTGTATTTCTATCCTCCCCATTGTATTAGGTTTAACAAAGCTGTGTTCAAATGGAAAGGGCCTCTTGACTCCAAGTGCATTAAGACTGAGGGGCATCTCTAAATTTGATGGAATAGGACAATGCCTACCTGTGTCATTACCTCCTAGAGCCATATAGTCCACCATACACAGGCCGTGACTATTATCAGTAAGGGTCAATATCTCGAATAATGACATCCCTTTGAGATGGCAGCTGACCAATCTTTCTAGAGCTCTGCCAATGTTTCATCAGTCTTGAAAATTCTGCATGATGTAATATATAGTAACCCTGTAAATACCATGATAATGTGCCTATTGATCTGTACACTTGTAAGATAAACAGATGCATGAAAACCATAATAGTTTATGTTGAAAATTTCCAGTAAAGTTGCCACATCCAATGCAGTAACCACCACTGAGACTACCTGATGCATTAGTGGTCCATCTGCTTTGTGCCTCATATTTACCACTTAATTGATCAAAAAGATAATGAGTTACATGGAACAACTGAAAAGGTATTTGTAATTAATTTATAACTGCCACTTGGCAACATATTCCTTATCATACCACACATTCATATTTATCCTTTAAAAGAAAATACTCATTGGTTGGATAATTATGGGTCATAATTAACTACCATGACTCAGCATGGCAGATGAAATGACAATGAAATGGCATTCAGGAAAAAGATGGCCGACTGCAGAGAGCTGGTGTAGGGTGGAGTAAGGAAGGAGGGGAGCCGATCCAGCAGAGAAACAGGCCAGGAGGCGCGAAACTGTAGGGAGAAGAGCGAGAAGGTCACTGGAGTTCACTAAAGCAAGAAGATCTACACAGCGTGAAGGAACAGCCGCAAAAAGTAGGAAAGAAAATACAGCACGCCGCGAGAAACCTGGTGAGTCACGATCCCAGGCAGGGGGAAGGCGGCAGAGGCTCAACCGCCCCAGGGAAAACAGAGGCGGCTGGAAGGATAGGCGCCCACACCGACAGGGGCACCAGTCCCCTGGAAGGCAGGAGCCCCCAGAGGAGGCTACTGGACTGATCATTGGGTGCATTATCCCTGCAGAAGTGGAGGAAAAGCTGGGGAGATTTCCCAGAGGCTTGCCTACCCGCTGCTCAGTGGCTCTGGGAGAGTGCAGAGGGAACAGGAGCAGCACTGTGGGACTGGGGCTCAGAGATCCCCATATCGGCTCCGAGCTGTGGACTGGCTGCGGGAGAGTCAGTGGATCCTGTTGCTGGACTCGCCCTGAGCCCCAGAGGCTGGGCAACGCTCGACAGGGCCTCACGTCCTGGGCAGAGGAGCGGACTAGAGGGGGCACGTCTCACCTAAAGGGCTCTGTGCCTCTCAGAGATCCGCTTCCATCCTTGAGAGAGTGCAGCTGAGGAAGTGGCTTCTTCAGGGCGGAGTCCCCAGCTGGGCTCAGCTAGAGAGGCCAGACCGGAGCGGGCTCAGCTGAACTGGCCGGACAGGTTTTCCCAACAGGAGCCCGCTCTGAAAGACCTGCCTGTGGTGTTGCAGCCCTCGGCGGAGCAGCGCTTCCGAGTTTGGCACTGGGGCCGCGGAGATCTCCAGCCCAGCACAGGCCGGGGTTGGGGATTTTAGGCTCCGAGCAGCAGGAGCCCTTGCTGTGCTAACCTCAAGCCCTGAAGGAGAGTCTCGGCTCAGCACTGAGGCAGAGACCCCCGCTGTATTAGCCTTGTGACCCAAAGCCCAGGCGCGGCTCGGCAGAGTGAATCTGTAGGGAACTGCCTTTGAGAGGGAGCCACAGGGGAAGGGGCCTGGCACTAGGGCTGGCCCACAAAGCCTCCTGACCCAACTCGGGGCTGTGATCTACAGACCCTGAAAGCAGCTGGTGACTCAGGCAGTAAGCCCTGCTGGGCTCAGCCAGAGACCCCAAACCAGAGCCGGCTCAACTGAATCACCGCTAAAATCTCAAAACAACAAGAAGTAAAAAACACAATGAGGAGAAGTATCAGAAAAAGCAATGACCCAGAGGAAAGATCAAGCACTCCCTCCCAATACAACCAAAAACTAATCTCAATATCTGAGATGCAAGATGAAGACATAGAGGAACTATCAGATAAGGACTTTAAGAAGCTAATGATGAAATTCGTCAGAGAGAGTGAAAAGCGCTGGGAAGAGTCTAAGGCATTCGAAAACCATATCACTGCAGAAATAAATCAAGTCAAAAAGGGAATCCTTGATATAGAGAACAAAATTGAAAGCCTAACCAACAGAATGAACACAGCAGAAGACAGAATATCAGAATTGGAAGACAATCAGAATGAAAGGCAGCAGCTCATCAAACAGTTGGAGACAAATCTAGAGAAAGCCAATAGGTCCATACAGGAAATGAAAGACAACCTCAAAAAATCAAATATTAGAATAATAGGCCTTCCCGAAGGAGTGGAAAAGGAGACAGGCTTGCAACGAGTGCTCAATGAGATAATACAGGAGAACTTCCAGAATACTGGAAATATAAATCTAGCACAAATCCAGGAAGGACAAAGAACCCCCAGTAGATACGACCCAAACAAATTGTCTCCCAGACATGTGGTCCTCAAGCTACCTTCAAGTGAATACAAGGAAACCATTCTAAGACAAGTAAGAAAAAAGGATAAGATTACTTTCAGGGGAAGGGAAATCAGGATCACAGCCGACCTATCAGAAGAAACGCTCCAAGCAAGGAGAGAATGGGGTAAAACCTATCAAATCCTGAAACAAAACAACTGCCAACCAAGAATAATGTACCCAGCAAAGCTCTCATTTATATTTGAGAATGAAATCAAATACTTCAACAGTAAAGAGAAACTCGAAGAATACATCAACACGAAACCAGCTCTGGAAAATCTCCTCAGGAAGGTGCTAAACCCAGAAAGAAAAAATACAAACCAAAATCAAAGATGGCAAATGGGAAGACCTCCCCACTAAAATCCATACAAGAAAAGTCAACCAATCAAAAACTCTAATAGTCGCAAATACACACTTGCACACTTACACTCATGGCAGCCCAAAACCAATTCCTCACAATATTATCTCTAAACACAAATGGCTTAAACTCACCAATCAAAAGGCATAGATTAACAGAATGGATCATCAAACAGCACCCAACTATATGTTGCCTACAAGAGACACATCTAACCAGAAAATCCTGTAAGAAATTTAAAGTGAAAGGATGGAAAAAGACATTTCATGCCAATGGACGAGAAAAAAAGGCTGGTGTAGCTGTTCTAATCTCAGATGACCTAGACTTCAAGCTGACAGACATCAAAAAGGACAGAGAAGGACATTATATATTGGTGAAGGGACTGATCCATCAAGAAGTAATTATAATCGTGAACATATATGCACCTAATTCCAATGCGCCTAGCTTCGTGAAGCAACTACTTACAGACTTAAGGGGAGACATAGATACACACACAATAATAGTGGGCGATCTTAACACCCCGCTAACAACTATAGACAGATCAACAAAACAAAAACTCAACAAAGAAACAACAGAGCTCGTACAAACATTAGAACAACTGGACTTGGTAGACATTTATAGAATTTTTTATCCTAAGACCACAGATTATACATTTTTTTCAGCAGTACATGGCACCTTCTCCAGGATCGACCACATGATAGGACACAAAGCAAATCTAAATAACTTCAAAAAGATAGAAATCATACCATGTACCCTCTCAGACCACCACGGAATGAAACTGGAAATCAGCAATTCAAAATGCCCAAGGAAATATAGAAACTCTTGGAGGTTGAACAATATGCTATTGAACGAACAATGGGTCAGGGAAGAAATTAAAGATGAGATCAAAAAATTTATGGAAACCAATGAAAACTCTGATACAACATTCCAAAACTTGTGGGACACTGCCAAAGCAGTGCTACGGGGTAAACTCATCGCAATTGGAGCTCATGTCAAGGCCCAAGAGAGGCGCCAAATACAGGAACTAACCACACACCTCCAGGAATTGGAAAAGCAGCAGCAGATGAGCCCCACACACAACAGGAAACAAGAAATCATCAAAACAAGGGAGGAAATCAACCAGATAGAAATAAAAAAAACCATACACAAAATCAACAAATCAAAAAGCTGGTTTTTTGAAAAGATAAACAAAATAGACACCCCGCTGGCCCGACTGACAAAGAAAAAACAAGAGAAAGCAAGAATTAACAACATCAAAGATGAAAAAGGCAACATAACAACAGACATTACAACCATTAAGAACATAATCAGAAATTACTACAAAGCACTGTACTCCAACAAATCAGAAGACCACCAAGAAATGGAAAAGTTCTTAGACTCACACAACCTGCCAAAACTTAGCCCAGAGGCAACAATCAACCTGAACAAACCCATAACTGAAGCAGAGATTGAATCAGTGATTAAAGACCTCCCAACAAAGAAAAGCCCAGGCCCAGACGGCTTCACTCCAGAATTCTACAAAACATTCCGAACAGAACTAACCCCAATCCTCTACAAACTCTTCAAAACAATAGAAAAGGAAGCAACCCTTCCAAACTCATTCTATGAAGCCAACATTACCTTAATCCCAAAACCGGGCAGAGATCCTACAGAGAAGGAAAACTACAGACCTATCTCTTTGATGAACATTGATGCTAAGATTCTCAACAAAATCCTAGCCAACAGAATTCAAAAACACATCAGACAGATCATTCATCCAGATCAAGTAGGATTCATCCCTGGAATGCAGGGATGGTTCAACATTCGCAAATCCATAAATGTGATACACCACATCCAAAAACTGAAAAACAAGAATCACATGATAGTATCAATAGATGCAGAAAAAGCTTTCGACAAAATCCAGCACAACTTCCTGCTAAAGACCCTAACCAAGGTAGGCATAGATGGAAAAATCCACAACATAATCAAAGCAATATATGAAAAACCCAATGCCAGCATCATACTGAATGGAGAAAAACTGGAACCCTTCCCACTGAGATCTGGAACAAGACAGGGATGTCCGCTTTCTCCGCTGCTATTCAACATAGTTCTAGAGGTACTCGCTGAGGCCATAAGACAAGAAAAAGAAATCAAAGGAATCCAAATGGGAAATGAAGAAGTCAAGCTTTCACTATATGCAGATGACATGATTCTTTATATGGAAGAGCCAAAAGGCTCAACACAGAGACTACTAGAACTTATACGAGAGTTCGGTAGAGTGGCAGGGTACAAAATCAATGAACAAAAATCAACAGCCATAGTGTATGCTAACAACCCCAAGTTGGAAAAAGATCTAACCAGCAAGATACCATTCAAAGTAACAAAGGAAAGCATGAAGTATCTGGGAATTAACCTAACCAAAAATGTTGGAGACCTATTTGAGGAAAACTACAAACTACTTAAAAAAGAAATTGAACAAGATCTAGAAAGATGGAGTAACATCCCATGCTCCTGGATAGGTAAAATCAATATCATTAAAATGTCTATACTGCCAAAGGCAATATATACATTCAACGCAATCCCAATCAAATTGCCCAAAACATTCTTCACAGATCTGGAAACAATGATTCAAAGGTTCATATGGAAACACAAAAAACCACGAATAGCTAGAACCATTCTCAAGAACAGGAAGTTAGCAGGGGGAATCACAGTCCCAGACCTCTGGACATACTATAGGGCAGTGGTTATCAAAACAGCCTGGTACTGGCAAAAAAATAGAGAAGAAGATCAATGGAGCAGAATAGAAACACCAGATGGGAACCCACACAAATACAGCCAAATAATCTTTGACAAAAAGACAAACGACAACCCAGGCAAATGGGAAGGTCTGTTCAATAAATGCTGTTGGGACAACTGGTTGATAGCCTGCAGAAACAAAAAGATAGACCCACATCTCTCACCATATACTAAGATCAAATCCAAATGGATAAAAGATTTAAACCTACATCCAGAAACCTTCAAACTTTTGGAAGAAAATGTTGGAAACACACTGGAACACTTAGGGGTAGGCCCTCACTTCCTAAAAAAGACTCCAGATGCAGTAGAAATCAAGACCAAAATAAACAAGTGGGACCTCATCAAACTAAGAAGCTTCTGTACAGCTAGAGAAACAATCAACAAAGTAAAAAGGCAACCCACAGAATGGGAGAAGATCTTCGCACACGACTTAGGTGATAGAGGGCTGATCTCCAGAATATACAAAGAGCTACAAAACAACCAAAATGTCAAAACAAACAAGCCACTCAAGAAATGGGCACGGGAAATGGGCAAACACTTCACAAAGGAACAAACCCAAATGGCAAATAAACATATGAAAAAATGCTCAAGTTCCCTGGCAATAAGGGAAATCCAAATTAAAACATCAATGAGGTACCACCTGACGCCAGTAAGACTGGCCCACATGAATAAGAGCACCAACAACACTTGTTGGCGAGGTTGCGGGGAAAAGGGAACCCTACTCCACTGCTGGTGGGGCTGCAGGCTGGTACAGCCTCTATGGAAATCAGTATGGAGAACATTCAAACAACTCAAATACAACATACCGTATGACCCAGCAATAGCACTCCTAGGAATATATCCAGAACACTTGTTCTATGAGAAACCAACATGCACTCCTATGTTCATAGCAGCACAATCAGTAATTGCAAAAACATGGAAGCAGCCAAAATGCCCATCAACAGAGGATTGGATAAGAAAGCTATGGTTCATCTACTCCATGGAATACTACTCAGCTATTAAAAAAAACAAAATGCAGTTCTTTGTGGCCAAATGGGCCAAACTGGAAACCATAATGCTAAGGGAAATGAGCCAATCTCAAAAGGTTAAATACCACATGTTTGCCTTAATTTGATATGATGTTATGTATAACATGTTATGTTATGAATGTTATATGTTGTGTATAAACCAAAATTGAAATGTCAATGAGGTGGTCACAGAAGGTGGATAAGAAATCGCATTTACTTTTAACATATTGGTTACTCATTACTATGTCAATTAATTCCATAATGATGTAAATTTTTGCTGATGGTATGTTGGAGCTTTCAATTGACTGGGATGATACTCTGCTGGCTCTGTCTTCAGACCAGAGAGGGTATACCTAAGAAGCCGTTGAACTTGACTAGACAATAAGATGCTGGACTCTATGTTTGGTATATGCTTGCAATGGGGGAATCTCAACTGAACTTGAACTGTGGTTATGCAACAAGGTGGAGGAATCCACCATGGTGGGAGGGTTTAGGGAGGGGTGGGGAGAATCCCAGTACCTATGAAACTGTGTCACATAATACAATGTAATTAATGAATTTAAAATAAAATTAAAAAAAAAAAAAAAAAAAAAAAAAAAAAGAAATGGCATTCAATCATCAAAATAAGGGAGTGAATTTGAAAAGGAGAAAAAGGACATGATTTTCAGGAGCACATGTATTTACTGTATAGCAAGATACCAGATTTTGGGTTCTGTCTGTGGGAAATGCTTCCTTTCACTTGTGCCTGTTGCTGAAGGAATATATTATTTTAATATTCTGGGGGAATATGGTGGGGATCGAGGAGGGAAAGGCAGAATAAGGAGCGGAAAACGCTAGACCTAAAAACCGTATCAAGGAAAATAATACTAACGATAAATATAAATCACACGCAAAAAGAAAATTCTAATAACCCAACAGAGATGTCTGTTTTCCAGTGCTTTCCAATAGATGGCAGTGATTCAGACTGAAAATTTCAACTTGGATGACGGATATTCACAGAGACGTGCCTGTCTCTTTCTGAAAGTGTTAGAGTAATTACACGTTCTGCTGTGATTCCAGCTGGAGAGAAAGCTGACAGCTTCTAGAGAAGCTTCATCAGATGGCTCCAATATTTAGCTATTCCTTTCAGACACCTGCATTCCTAAGGTATCCACCTGCATCTTCATGATTGCCACAGAACTTCATTTTTATATAATTATTGGCAAATGGGGTTGATAAACCATCTAGGAAAAGCCAAATTAAGTAAACACATTTACTGAAATATCCAAACAAGGCAAACACATTTAAAAAATAAATAAAGGAACATGTGTGGTTTTACCATGTGTTTTTGATCCTCTGTATTCATGCCTTAATGCAGAGTAGTATTTCATGATAATTTTTAAGATAAATAGAACCGATGAGACTGATTGTGTCATTGTTCAGAATTTTCGATTTTTGGGGAAGTTAAGAATTATCCTTCTGGGGGATCCAAGACGGCTCAACAGAAACACTTAAACTGTTCTGGAATTTGACAAGAACAATGAAATAGCTATTGACTAACAGGCTGGCAGAAATTTTTGTTGACAAAACAGGAAAAACAAACAAAAAGCACCAGGAGCAAAAACGAAGACTCAGTGGACAGAGAAGAAAGATGGTGTTGCAAGCTTTGAGTTGCCATCTTACCACCTCAAAGTAAGAAGCACTCCCACACCCTACACTTCCATTTTAGCTGAGAAGGAATTCTACAGTCACCCACTGGCGCAAGCCGGAAGAACTGACCACTGACTGAACACTACCAGGTGTGGAAATGCAGAAGCTGCATTGTTTTCCTTTCCTCCTCTCCCCCACATGCACACTGCTTACACTAAGCAGCATCTGCATTCTGCTGCTACCAGCATCACAAGTCCACATGAGGGCAACATGTGAATAGATCTGCTGCATCCTGCAAATATGGGATTAATTTGGGCAATAGCCCCAGAGCTACGTCCACACACTCAGCCTAAGCTAGGGAGATTTATCTTTGCTTCTGAATACTAATACCAGAAGCAACCCATAAAAGATCCACTCCCAACCTGGGAGATTTAAGCAATGACTACTCTATACTCAGCAACAATCAGACTTCAACAATTTATTCCAAAGTTTTCTGGGCCCCTGGCCTACCCAGTGAAGGCAAGGTAGGACATACCAGCATTCCAATTCATTGGGTTTAGATGTTCTAGAGTAAAATTTCCTATATACTTTGCAGTTACCCTGAGGAACAGAAACAGGATTCAGTTCATGTGCCCTAGCCCTGTGCCTAGGGCTGTTGGTATTATAAACATAACACGAGGTGGACTCTCCCAACAGGACCCCAGGAAAAGTGTGCCCACATCATATAGTCCTAGAGCCAAGTAACTACTGACCTAAGCTCAAGCAACATTCAAGTTTACCATTAAGACAAGGCAAGGGAAGCTGCCATTGTCACCCTCAGGATGAGGAAGAAGGCCTGGATATCACATTTACCAGACAGATTGATGCCAAACTCTGTGGGCCACAAGCCAAGAAAGCTGGGTTACACAACCCAAGAAACCCATTATTCATATCAAAGCCAAACTTCTACCCTTCAAACTGTACTAGGCAAGATCATCATGTTACTGAAAGACACAGTTGACACCAAGACAGAAGAAATTAATCAGAACGATATACTTGAGCTCACCTAGAGCCAAAGCTGAAGCAATAAGCCAAGCAATACTCTGCATTCCAGATGACCCGTGAAGAATGGATGAGTACACCAGATGGACAGATATCAATACAGGGCACAGGAGACATGAGAAAGAAGGGTCACAGGAGTCCTTGAAAAGAACACAACCTCCTCCAGAAACAGATCCTGAATTGAACCAAATGCATAAAATGACAGTTATAGAATGGAGAACGATGATTCTAACGAAACTCAACAAGATTCCAGAAAATGCATAGACAGACACAAAAATTGAGGAAATCAACGAGAATCATAAGTAACGTTACTAGTAGGGAGACAAAACTTGTTCAGAGAAACCAAACAAAAATTTTAGAGATGAACTCTAATAATCATTCAGAAATGATTATAATTCACTTTAACTTTATAATTAAAAACTATAAAAATATAGCTGAAATATTTAACAGCAGAATAGATCATGCAGAAGAAAGAATTCATGATATCAAGGAAAGAATTTTGAAATAGTATAGTGAGACAAAAATAAAGACATTAAAAAGAATATGGAAATTCAATGCAAAATATAAGATATTGTTAAATGATCAAATACCCTTAATGCAGGTGTTCTTGAAGGACAAGAAAATGAAAAAGTTGGTAAGAACCCAATAAATGAAATAATAGTTGAAAATTCCCCTTGTCTTTAGGAAAGCCATCTACATCCAGATAAAAATAGCTCAAAGAATTCCAAGCCAAACACACCAAAATTGGTCTTTTCCAGCACATATTCTTACAAAATTGCCAAAATTTAAAGAATGGGACATAATCCTAAAGGTAGTAAGAGAAAAGTACCACGTTATATGTTTAGGAAAATCAGAGAGAGAGGTGATATAATCAACGTTTAAAAAGAAAGAGAAATAGAAAAAAAAAACCTTCCAACTAAGAATCTTTTAAGAATCATATATTCAGCCAAGCTATCCTTTAAAAGAGACAGAGAAATAAAGTATAAATTAGCAAAGCACGGGGAATTCTCCACTACCACTGCAGGGACACAAGAGGTTCTGAAGGGTGTCCTGTATTAGAACTCCACATGGGCTTGGTGCCGCGGCCCAGCAGCTAAAGTCCTCACCTTGAACGCGCCAGGATCCCATAGGGATGCTGGTTCTAATCCTGGCAGCCCCGCTTCCCATCCAGCTCCCTGCTTGTGGCCTGGGAAAGCAGTCGAGGACTGCCAAAAATCTTGGGACCCTGTACCCACATGGGAGACCCAGAAGAGGATCTGGGCTCCTGGCTTTGGATTGGTGCAGTACCAGCTGTTGCAATCACTTGGGGAGTGAATCATCAGACGGAAGATATTTCTCTCTGTCTGTCCTCATTGTATGTATATGACTTTGCAATAAAAATAAATAAATCTTTAAAAAAAAGAACTACACATGAATCACATATCACCACAAATCTCATCATCGGAGCAGGTGGAATCATCATCCAATCTACAAAATTACATGCCTTAGTTCTTATCTCTCAATATTAGCCTTGAGTGTGAATGGATTAAATTCATCAACCAAAATACTTCAGTGAGCTGAATGGACCAAAAAACACGAATGCATTATAAGAAACTCACGGACCAAGAGACCAAGAGTGAAAGCTTAGAAAAGATCTCTTCAGGCAAATGGAAACAAAGAATGAGCCTGTGTAACTAAGCTGCCATCAGATAAAACACTTTACTCTGTTTTAGAAATGATTGTGATAAAATAGTAAATTTGTTGCACTGTCAGCAGATAACCCAGTATGAACCTACAAAGGACAGAACGTTGATCTAAATAGTCATCAGACACTCCTTAATGGCAAAAACCAATACTGACACTACACTATTATCTAACCACACTATTTTCTAACCTCACAATCCTCCCTACACTGTCTCTTTTATTTTCTGATACAAAACACTGTCCACGAAAATTACCACACCAGTCAGTTTTCCAGGTAGCTTCAAACTTTCCTCTTTTTTCGCCCCCTTCATTTTTTTCTCCCTTGTTGGTATCATTTTGAAGTTAGGCTCTCCACTTGTGATTTTCCATGCGCATAGCTCAAATAGTTTTTTATGTTTCCATCAAAAAAGAATTTCAGGACTAAGACAGAGCATCTCTCCAGGTAGATCTAAGGGTGTCCAGTACACACTTGGGGAATTTATAAGGGCATGGGGTCTGCTGCTTCTCTTTATGCACACATGTAGTCCCTTCTCCTGGACACAGTATTGCTGAGAGTAAAATTGGTAAAATTCCTCCCAACTTTTTAATATTAAACATTATCAGACTGTTTAGTCCATTTGGCCTAGCTGAATAGAAAAACAATTCTGGAGTTCTTTTCCTGGGGAAAAGTTGGGAACCATCTATGAAGTTATTTGATATGAACAAGACTTTAATGTGTGAAATTCTGATTCTTTCCAAGACATGTTTCAGGGTTGCTTTTCCAGAGCTATTTTGCCTGATTTACATGCTTTTTGACATGCACAGGCTGATTTTTATCTTCCTACCTCACGTGACCTCATGATGCTTCCTTATGACCAGAATTAGGTCACACATACTTCTTATGCTACCTAACAAACTGCTCCACTATAACGAGTCTATCATTATCACCAAAGCACAATGTTAGAAAGCCATTGGGAAACAAGTTTTCTTTCTAACCAAACATGTGGCTTTAACATTGTTTAATGACACTTCTCTGAGTCAATTCTGATATTTGCCATTGATGATTTTATATGTTCTTCTCTCCTGCTAAATTTATTTGTCAGCCTTTTACTGCAGGGAAGTATTTTCCTTTGTTTCATTAGTTTATCAACTTACTTTCATGTGAACTCATAAATTACTATTTCACATAATGTTTTTCTAGTTGCTCATCTTGTTGAATGTTGTCTTTGGGTCACTTTATTTTACTATTTTATTTCATTTTGATAATCTTTACATAGTTGACTAGGGGACAAAGGGTCAAGGGCTACAGAAACGAGGGTAAAAACATAGTTGTTTATTATTATTATTACTATATCTGTATCTGGGGTAAGGGTAGAGATAAAGGGAAAAACCCCACCCAGCCTCCCAAACATCCCAGGTCTTTGATGTGGGGCACGCTGCAAGGGTCCTGCTCAAGTCATTTTAATAGCTCAACAGTTCTAAATTGCTGCCAATTTTGCCATTCCAAGCATGATGATATCTTTCCAGAATCCACTGGCTGACATAGTTCCAATTAGAGTCTCCATTTTCCCCGATTTTCACTGCCAACACATAGCTAGAGTAGATGATCGATTTGTTCTGTTCTCTGTCCTCTGTTGTAGTACTGGGTATCCTCTGCACGTTCCTATGGACTGCCACATCCTCCCTGTGCTCCTGGGTATGCTGTCCACTGCTCTGTCTGAGCCTCTGAGGAGTCTCAGCTTTGACACACACACTCCATGGTTAGACCATGGAACCTGCACTACTCTTCATGGTTGGGGTTCTGAGATCAGCCATTCAGTTGGAGGCATCCCCAAGGAAATTTCGTCTGAGCTGATCCCAGATCCGATTCTTGTGTGTCCACGCCAATACAGGGTCCGGTACAGTCTGTCACACTAGTCAGCTTTTGTACATGCTGGCGGTTGCGATTGCTGGTTCAGTTCTGTTTCTAACCCTGTCTTCCACACAAACAAGTGGGTGTTACAGTCCAGCCTAATTCTGCCCAGCACACACTCGGCCCTCACACAAAATGGTAGGAGCTTTAGCCTAGTCAGAGTGACTTGCAATAACCCCTACCATGCCTGCTCCTGCTCTGGTTCCCATGCTTGCCAGTATGTACAGCAGACTGGTCCAGTCTGTCCCACATCCCATTCAGCTCTCATACATGTCGATGGGCACTGAAGCCTAGTTCATCCCAACCAGCCCCACTCTCAAGCCCACACACCTCCAGTCCTGGTTCTCATGACCAGTGAGAGTGGCAACCCAAGAGGGAGGTGCCCACTACCTGGATCATGCACTCTCCAGGTGGTTCTGCAATTTGACTTGACAGAATTAGACCCCAGTGCCAGCATCTGCCAGCTGATGCTGCGGCAAAGCCCCACCAGCCCTCACCCATTCTGATTTACGCTTGCACCAGTAGGAACAGTCAGCCCAGCCTGGCTTTTTTCCTGATCTAGCTCAAATGAGGCCCACAGGTGTTGTAACCCTGCTTGGTCTGGCCTGTCCCCATACTGACTCAAGCTCTCCAGTGGGAGTGGCTGTCTAGTAGGAGAGCCCTCCACATTCCCCCTACTGGCTTTGCCCCCTCCCTCCTTGGTTCTCACATGTGCTAGTTGGACACTGTGGCCCAGTTTGGCATAGCCCTCCTCGCCTTTGCATTTGCCCGTGGGTGCTGTAACCTGGCCCAGCCTGGTCGATCCCCAATTCCAGCCCAGGCTACTGGGGGTTACAGCCTAGCCCAGCCCAGCCAGCACCCAGTTCCAGGTATATGTTGCAACCGAACCTGGCTGGACCCACATTCTCTTCTGCTACTTGAATTCGCCAGTGGGTGATGTGAACTGGTTCAGCGTGGTCCTCCCTCAACCTATGTCAAATGTATGCCAGTGGGTACCTTTCCCTGGCCTGGTCTTGCGTCACTTCTAACTAAATATTCTGAGTGCTTCCTACATTTGGATCAAGATCATGCAGGTTCAGTTTTCCTTTCTCAGCTCTGGGGCCATTCATCTCCCATGATCTCTAGTCCATCTTATTTATATGTTATGTGTTGTATCAGTATTATACATATACATGTATATATATATGTATACATATAGGTGCACATATCTATGTATACATATGTGTATATCTATGTATACACACATATTTTCATGTACACATGAGCCGAGATGCTTGGAGAAATATATTTATATAAAAGTAGTATTATAATTATTTGTAGATATGCTTGTATGTGTATAAATGTCCATGTTTGATAAACTCATCAAGGGAAGAACTGACAGAAAAATACATTAACGTTTTAAATTCTAGGAATAAAGCAAGTAAAATGAGGGCTAAAAATTCATTTGTGATTTTAGTTTCTAATATGCTTCCTTGAATTTAAAAATGAAGGGTTTGTTGAGTAGTAACCAAAAAAAAAAAAAAAAAAACAATGTGAAGAACTTAAGACAACAAAGAGTTTGAGTAGAAAATAATTTTTCTTTCATTTGCTTTTTAAAAATGAATTCCACCATAGCAGTACAGGTTATAGTGAGTCCACAGACTCACGGGAAAATGGAAAATTACCGAAGCCCATGACTGAAAATGTGGAGTTAAGCCTTTTCTTAAGAAAGAAAGCAGAACACATGGCATTTTAGCCTTATTTTGGAGTATGGAAAAGGAATCTATTGTAAACAAATAAAAAATCACCCAAAGTGGATGCATCTAAATGCAGATAAGTTTTAGAAGTACGATGATAAAATCCCCTTGTTATTTTTCAATTTTCTTAGAAGCAAAGATCAACTGAGAGTGGGGAAAGAAAATGTGTTTTGGATTAACGTTAATAAAGGGTTGATAAATATAAAATAATGTACAGAGAGTAGCAGAGTGAATGACATATGAAAGCATAACATTTTTGGATAGAACTGAAGGCATACTTGAAGTTGTGCTTATTTTAAAGTGTAAAAACTTTTTTTTCCTTCTGAGCTTCAACCCAGCGCAAGCAGGGAATTGAATAAACTAGGTTAACACATTTTGACATAACTTTATAGTCAGAAAGGCTCAAGGACTGAGAAGTTATCCACAAAGCTTTTATGATATACTTTAAGCCAAGTAAAATTATTTAGATTAGACTACAAAACATAGACTTTAGCAAATCAATTAATTATGTGGAAAATTGTGGTAATATGAATTCTAACAATTTGTGTTAAATAGACAGTCATACTTGGAAAGAGGAACTATTTTAAATGTTAAATGTCTTGAGGTAGTAGCCTTTTGTATGTGACAGGAAGGCATAGGTCCAGTAACTAAGATGCTAGTTTGTATCAGGCACCGAGACAGACAGGAATGATGACTTGGATCCCATTCAAAGCTGATCCTTTACCATTAAATATAGAATCTGCAAACAATAAATACAAGGGACATAAGGAGATTGTTGTATAAGCACAGTTCCCTTATGAAGCTCCACAATACTCAACTACTGATCTGGAATTTGCAGACATACATGAGAAGTTCCCAGAGCTATTGACTTCAATATAAATAAATATAAATAAAATGAGGGGTGGGCTCTAAACAATACTTCACAGCCAGAGGGAAAGACTGTTTTATGTGTTACATACACAAGTAAATGTATACACCGCATATCAGAGGGATCATTCTTAAGTACAGGCTTGAATAAACATTGAAATCACTAGCGATACCAATACTCATTGTTATGGAAAGAAAGAGCTACTTAAAAATTAAAATTTTCAAATGAATGAAAAGAAGTGACTTAGTGCAAACAGATATAGTTAGAACAGATGGCAATATATGATCACCTGCAATTTGAAATAATGGAAAATGATGGCAGAAATGAGGATCAAAGAGGAAGTGTGTCCTGTATCTCTATCCAAAACTGGTAATATTTAGAGAATGGAAAGGAAAAAAATACCAGCCTCCATCCATTAGTTTTACAGGAGGGGCAATAGGCTCATTAAAATAAAAGCCAGTGAAACAGACAGAGAAACATGAATCAGAGAGGGCACATTCCAGGAAATAGGAGAGAACAGAATGATAGCAGAGGGAAACCTGGAGACTGACAGACACAGAAAGCAGTGAACACAATAGTGTGGTGTTGCAGTGACTGATACTCTGGTGGCGTTCAGTGAGTAGCAATATGAATTGCATCTGCAGTAGGAACTCGACTCTTTCCACATTCTTATTGCTCCATCCCTATTGTTAGACAAACGAAAAATCACATTTGTGAGAATCTTTGGGAGGTTTATGGAACGTGCTATACTACTGTGCACTCAGCCAAGGCCTGTTCCAACCCAAAACCTCCCTCTAAACCAGGTCTGAACTGCAGATAGTGGAAAATGGAAAATGGACTTTCCCAAGTGGAGATAACCTCCCCATCTCTGACATGCCTCAATTTCAGCAGCTCAGGCACATAAAATCATGTTTATGTTCAATTTAACCAGTGCGGGAGCCTCCATGATGATAAAGAGCATGGGTTTGAGGAAGATAAGGCCAATGTCTGCAGTGGGATCTCTTTCTTGGTGGATGCTATATCTAGTCTATCTGTTTTAAATGAACCCCACCACTTCCTTGCTCTGTATCTGCTGCTAGCATGAAGGATCTAATTGAGACACCTAACAGTTGTCCTCCAACAAAATCCCTATAGTTATAAATTGGATTATTTAGATACAATAAATGAGGTCCTTGATAGGCACAAATTAACAAAACTCACTCATGAAGAGTTGGATAACTGGAAAATTCTGTATCCATTGAAAAAATGTGTTTGTGATTTAAAATTTTCCCACAAGCTGAAATAAATCAACAAAGAAATCTCTCTCTTGGTCACCTGCTTCAGTTTCGTATTTTTTAATATTATAAACTTTGTCAATTTATCAAACATATAAAATACAGCTTACATTAATATAAAGAAAACATGTTTTAGAATAACACCATATCTATATAATTGAGCGTGTCAAAAATCTGAAAATTATAGCTACAGCTCTGAATATCTAATTGTACAATGTGCTGTCACATTTACCTTGCAGAATATTTTGTTTTTCAAAGAAAATACATTGACTTCATTGGGTTGTTTATAGATTTTTCTATGATCAGCTCCCCTATGTCTGATGGGATACAGAAAGGGAATGACTTACATTGCATTTTTCTCATCCCTCCCATCTGCATGTTTTTAAAGCAAAATAATCAACTACTACGTGAAAGTATTCACATGACACTTTGATATCAGCTAACATTTTATATCTTCTTTATAGAAATATTTCATGGAAAACAACGTAATTCAGTTTATTCATATTTTCAATATTGTTTCAGTTGGATTTTTCAAATGTCTATCATTATAGTCATAGTAAATTGCATAATAAAATTTTAAATTTATTTCTCTTGAAACTAAAAAACCAGAAGTGCAAATTGCAATAAAAATTTGTAATTAATAAATTGATGCAATGCTACGGTTTTATATATTTGTTATGAAAAACTCTAACACAGTTATGCATGCAATGATGCCATTCTTTTCAGCTCATTGCTATCACTTAAAGTCATCTGAGACTGAGAAAATATTTTAAAATGCTGATCAGATTGTACTAAAAGTTTTATCATATTTAACATTAGCTTGGTTCTGTGAAAAACATGTTAAACCCACAATATCAAGAAGTGTAAGAATCAAACCAACATCTAATGATTTCATTGTTCTGTTTCAGCATTTTGATATACTCCTGAGGAACAGTGGTCTTTCTACTTTTTACTTGTTAAACGTTATGGCTAGTGGTGCATTTAGCCTGTGATTATTAAGTAAATTGAAATTGCTATTACAAAAATTAAAGTGAAAACATGGCAGAAAGGAAATGAGGAGACGGATTCAGGGAGGGAAGGAGGGAAGTTTGCTTACCTTCTTATCATTTTACCTATGGAACTATATGAGATACGTTCTTTTTATATTAATGATACCTCAAAAAAACAGTAATTAATGGTTCAGTGCCACTATAAGCCTAGTTTCTAACCTTTGCAATTTTTAATTTTATTTTTATAATTTAGAAAAACACTTTATTGTATAGGACTTAAATAAATGTAACGATCTCATATTTTGGCTACAATGAATCGTTGCTTGTATTAACGTATTAGTACAAGGTTTCTTGGTATTTATTCTCACAGTTGCAGAAAATCGTTTTTAATAAAAACTATGAGCTTGTGACATGGTTATCCCTTTTAAAGCTATTATTATTTGTCTCACCTTTAAAACTATTTTAAGTCATCTGAATGATGAATTGTGTAGATGGGGACTGAATTTATGGTACAATAGTATTTGTAAGCTAGAAGGAAATAAATTCTCTATTGCTATTTAATAAATGACCTGACGACTGAGTGATATATTAGCCACCAGACCAAAAAAAAAAAAAAAAGGATGAAACTAAATTTTCCATGCTTCTGGTAATTATTTTTGTTTTTCAGAAGTAAAGGGATGTAAAGAGAACATAGTATTGTTAGTAAAGCCATACTAAAATAAGGTGCTAATTCTAATTCATTTATAGAATCTAAATAAATTTTATGTGGAAATTATCGGACTTATTTTACTAGGAGAAACCAAGGTATTATACACCAGCATAAACCAATTCTGATATATCATCTTATATATTGAGGTATGTATATATACAATGATATATATATAGTCATCATATATACATGATATATATCATTGTATATATATAAAATGAGCATATATTTTTAAATGAGCAATAAAAGAGAAACTAGAATTTCTTGATCTCCCTTTCAAATATCACCTTAAGGAAATACACTCATAATGTCAACAAATATCCATTCCATTAATTTCAGCTAGTATCCTAGAAATATAAAGCTATTACTTCTATTTTCATGATAATAGGTTCACCTGTTCTGGTAAAGTGAAGTTATCAAACACATGAAGACTGATTTTCAAAGTTTCATCTCTATTAGGGAAACTTATATTCAGAAATTTAATACACCAGAGTATGCTATAATCATAAAATCCAAAACTTCAGGTAAGAACTTAAAGCACTGATAAGAGTATTCATTTTTAGTAAACCTTTTTTGTTGTTGTTATTGTTGTTTCTAGTAAACCGCCTTTTAGTAAACCTTATCTTAAAAGTTAGTTATTTAAAAGATAACTGTTGAACAAAATCTAAGTGGGAAATAGACCATGCAGGAATTTTCACAACAGTCTCAACGTTATTGCAATGCTAGTGATTGCATTCCATTTTTTAAGATTATTTATTTTCATTGGAATGTCAGATATACACAGAGGAGGAGAGAGAGAGGAAAATTCTCTGTCCGATGATTCACTCCCCAAATGGCTGCAATAGCCGGAGCTGAGCCGATCCGAAGCCAGAAGCCAGGAATGTCTTCTTGGTCTCCCATTCGGGTGCAGTGTTCCAAGGCTTTTGGCTGTCCTAACTGCTTTCCCAGGCCACAAGCAGGGAGCTGAATGGGAAGCAAGGTTGCCTGAGATTATAACCAGCGCCCATGTGGGATACCGGGGTGTGCAAGGCAAGGATTTTAGACACTAGGCTATCATGTCAGGCCCCCTGCACTCCATTCTAATTGATAAAGAGGTATTAGTAATTATGTAATGATTATTAGGAGTTTACATGGACTTCATAAAGTTAAGCTATGACCAACCAATCATACATACTATATAACAGTATTAGGATAAGGTCATGGAAATCACCAAAGCATAATGTCTCCCTTCACTCTAGCTTCTTCAATA
Source organism: Ochotona princeps (assembly GCF_030435755.1). Lineage (NCBI taxonomy): Eukaryota > Metazoa > Chordata > Mammalia > Lagomorpha > Ochotonidae > Ochotona > Ochotona princeps. The sequence continues at coordinate 34,272,309 of NC_080842.1, forward strand.
AAATATTACAGACTGGGTGGTTTGAAAAACAAAATATATTTTGGGCTAGTGCAATATCTCAACAGCCTAATCCTCTACCTTGCAATGCCAGCAGCTCACGTACGTGCCAGTTCTAGTCCCATCTGCTCCACTTGAGATCCAGTTTCCTACACTGGGAAAACGGTGTGAACTTGCTCAAATCCCTGGACCCCTTACCTAGACGGAGGGTTTGGGAAGCTCTCTGGGGCATTCTGCATGAGAGCACAACAGCACGCGTAGGCTTGCACTCTCATAACCCAATTATCTCCTAAAAGTCCTTTCACATGACAGGTTAGAATTTCAAAGTACGAATTTTGAAGCAATGTAGCATTCAGTCCAAATAGTAATGCAATTTGAAACTTTTTAAAGCATATGCCCATATTCTCAATTTATCTGAAAGATACCTAGTTTGAAAGAAAAGGTGATGAACCCTACCTAAATACTAATAGAATCTATCCGTTAATTACTTTTTCACTTTTTAATAGTGACCTGTATTTTAAAATTTACTGTCTTCTGTTAAGAGGGTTTTTAGAGGAAATGTGGCAGGTTTAGTGGTAAATCACAAATACTGTTCTGTAAGTAATATCTATTTCCTATAGAACTGTTCAGCCTCTCTTAGTTCGGCTGTTTCTCTTTCAATTTCTTCACCTCTTGGGACTTCATTATGTGGGCTGTATTGATGACCGCTTCCCCTGCCTTGCCCTCTGAGGCCACTTGAGGCATTTCTAGGTACATTCTTTTACATTATCTCTTTTTGCAGTTGCCAAGGTCACATCGTTGACACAAGCATCTCAAACTTCTGCGCTTTGCTCTTTCTGACAACTCCTATTAGCATTTGCACTTTCATCACATTTAACCTAGTTCTCTCAAGCTGATAACTCTGTGTTTCTGTTTTCTATTTTTAATGTATTCTACTTCTTGACATTTCAGAATGCTCACTTATGCCTTCCAAACAATAGAGGGTGCAAATAGTTTCATCACACACTAATGAATTCTTTCTCTTTTGTTTATGACTGCCCCTAATTCATTCAACATATATGTAACTGTATGATTTATCTTCAACTTTTCAGTAAAATTAAGAGAAATATGTATAAATATTTTCTTCACATATTCAAGAATATCAAAATATCATTTTATATTACTCATTACTTCATTAAAATTATGCTTTGTTAGTCATTAATGATTTGGAAGTAAAGATTCTATTAATAAGTACCACATCCTCTTTAATTACACACAGATAAACATATATGTAGACATATACATACATTTGTAGCAGTCTTGGTAAATAATACTATAATGTATGCTTTCTGAAAATGCTAAATTAAGGTTATTCAATTAGAAATGGATGATTTTTTAAATGTGTGGTATTTTAATCAGCATTTCAGAAGCAGAATCGCAAAACGAATCTTCTTAACTTACCATAGATATAGTTAGGTAGATTTTGTAACTTGTAATATGATAAAAAGTTAAAGTTCAAGGAATATTATTGCTGAGTATTGCCTATTATATTTAGCAAATTTCACTAATTAAAATCACCATTAAAATTAATATTTTACATAAATGATATGCAATATAGAATCATGTATAATGTACATAAAATATCTTCTAATACATTCACTTAATTCTCAAGATAAAGGTATTGTATAAAACTGATTATATTCATAAATTATAATATTTTGTTATAATTTACACATGTAAAAATGGCAGCATTCATAAATTTGAAAATTAAGCATAGTATAAATATTAATTTGACTAACCCTTATGAAAAATGCACAAATATAATTCTAAGTAATCTAAATCCAAAAAATATCTGTCTGGCATCTAAATTTTAATGATTAAAATGCAGAAGTCTTATATTTTGTAATTTAAATGACAGCCTATTAGACAATGTTTAATGCCTAAATATTTATTTTACAATTATGAGAATATATGAGTCTTATTTTGCAAAGAGAGTAATCACACTAAATAAAATAAATGAGTTTGATTTTGAATATGCAGAAATGGAATTTTATCACTGTATTTAGTTTGCAATTATTTTATTCTGTGCAATACCATGGAATGAACAGCTATAATAGATACATATTTTCCTTACTACAAATAGTAGGTTATCATTTGAATAATAGGCATTATAATGATTTTTAAAATTTACTTTGAAAACTGGTTAAAGACATGAACAATATTCCACAGTTTGTATTACATATTGAGATATGTTTTTAAATGGTATTCTGAAAGCTAAAAAGAAGTTTAAATCCGTGTAGGTAGTCTCACTTCACTGCCAAGGACAAAACAGACACATAATTCTTTGCCATGAACTTTGTAAACCCTAGTAACAATCTATTATTTTAGATTTGAGGTTGAGTGAATGTCAGCCAATGTCAGTGAAAATTCCATCTTTCACTTCTAAAGCTATCCTGTTGATCTGAGCTACATCAAAGATTGTAACAGAAGCTGAAGCACTCATAAGTAATTTCTCTTTAGACAGGAATACGTGAACTGTACTTCTGGGAATATCTATTGTCAAAATCTAATTCAGTGTTTCTCCCCTGTGGTCTGACTACTCTAACCCCTACACCTGAGAGGACTGACTTTTGCTATCACATTAGCTTTGTTGCAGCTCATTCAAAACAAGCAAAAAGAAAAAAAAGTAGAAAAGAGAATGACAAACTTAAAGTTTGTTAGTGACAAAATTCAGTTCAAGTACCAAAGATTTACTTTAAAAAGGAAACCTTTTTGTATACAGTAATGTAGCTAACTGGCAAGATAAGCCTAGTTAGCAATTTGAATAAACGTATAATTGCACATATTTGATAGAAGAGCAAAACAAGAACAAGGCAAATGAAAACCAAAATTTCATCTTATCCAATGCCACAAATAGTAAGAGATAAGTAACATAAAGCCGTCTTATGTTCTGTGACGTCATTAACACCTAAAACACTCTGTTCTTGCTGCCAGTGTCCATCCTAAATAACTGACTAAAATCTCAAACACTGGGGCCCAGGACAATGGCTTGATTGGCTAATCTTCAAGTACTGGGATTCTGTATGTGTGACAATTGCTGTTCTTGCCATTTCACTTCCCATCCAGCTGCTTGTTTGTGGAAAGCAGTGGAGGCTGACACAAAGCCTTGGGACCCTGCACCAATGTGGTAGTTCCAGAATCCTTGGTTCCTGATTCCTTGCTTTGGATCAGCTCAGCTCTGCCTGCTGTGGACACTTGGCAAGTAAACCAGCAGATGGAAGATATTTCTGTTTCTCCCTCTTTTTGCAGATTTGCCTTTCCAATAAAAACAAATTTTTATAAAAATAAAAATCTAAAAAAAAATTGGACTGGTACCATAGCATCATAGCAAGCAATCCTCTGCTTATGGCGCTGGCATCCCATTTAGTCACCAGTTCCAGACCCAGCTGTCCCTATTCCAAACAAGCTCTTTATTAATGACTTGAGAAAGCAGCAGAGGATGGCCCAAGTCCTTGGTCTCCAGAATTTGGGTGGGAGACCTGGAGGAAGCTCCTGGCCCCCAACTTTAGACTGGCCTAACTCTAGCCATAGCAGCCATTTTGGGAGTGAATCAGCAGATGGAAGGATTCTCTCTATCTCTTCTCAGTAACGATAACTTTCAAGTAAAATAAATAAATGTTTAAAAACCAAAAATCTCAAAAATCAAGAGTTGCTTTGGGAGGCAAAGAAAAAAACTATTGGACCTACAACAAAAGCCCAATGGCTAAATCCTTACCTTGCAAGTGCTGGGACCCCATATGTGTGCCACTTTGTGTCCTGACCGATCCACTTCCTCCAGCTGCCTGCTTGTAGCTTGGGGAAGCAGTGGAGGATGGCCTAAAATCTTGAGATTCAACACCTGCATGGGAGATCTGGAAGAAGCTCCTGGCTCCTGGATTAGGTACAGCTCGGCTCTGGCCATTATGGTCACTTGGGCAGGGAGCCAACAGATTAAAGATCTTTCTTTGTCTCTCTGCCTCTCCATAAATCTAATCTACCTTTATAATACATTCTTTTAAAAAGAAAGAAAAATAAAATCAGCTGTTTTCCATGTAATTTGTGTCGTCTCCTAGAAGGCAGCCGTCTTACATGCACAAGAAATGCTTATAATAAAAAGGAACTATTTACACGCTGCTAGAATTCACTCTGTTATGAATGTGCCAATGATGACAAAACCAGAGTTTTTATGCTAGTTAAACATTTGATATTTGATGTGAAACAAAGACATTCCAAAAACTGTTTCACTTATAACATGAAGGTTAAAATGGTATCTAATAAATACATAACAAAAATCTGTGGTACAAAGATTGAGGAATATTAGTAATATTCTCAGTAAATTTTATTCCCGCTCTGCCATTTGCTAATATGTGACATTGAAACATTACTGAATTTCATTGGATTTTATTACTTTTTACTTAAAGAACCAAGAGATTGTATTTTATTATTTCTGTGATTCCCTTCCACAATAATAGTATACTACTTTATATTGATTTGCAGTTATCCTAACTTATCCAGAGAGATGAGAAGTTAAAATTACAGTCTCCAACAAAGAGTTCCTTGTGCAGGCATTGTATAACCCAGTGTTCTGTATTCATTTAAACTATTTCTAGCATTCTTTCCTATACTGTGGAGTTGAGAAAGCAAAACCACACTTTTTCAAGTCCTTGTAGACAGAAGTTAACATGATACCAGTTGCACAAAATGGCAGCATTGAGCTAAGACTTAAATAAACTTATGTGAAATACAAGATAGTGCCTATAGGAGGCAAATCAGAAACTGTAAAAGCATAATAATCACAGTTCTATTTTTATAGGCTCAATATAATTTGGTTCAACATCATTTTTGCAACAGCACTGGAGCTAATAGCAATGATTTGTCACCAGATTGGATCCTTGGGCTGATGGACAGTTGGTACGTCTCCTAGTGTGTTCTCTGGTCCTCTAAGCTATTCCTTGTGTTTTTTTATAGTCATTAATTAGTGTTGAAATGCTCAAACAATGATGTTGTACCCCTAAAATGACTTTGCTTGTAACTGTGAATATTAACAGGTGGTTTATTTTTTAATTATTACACTTGGTATGGTATATGATGTTCACTTTAAAAAAATTTATTGCCAGGGGTTTTTGGGTTTTCTTTTTCTTGGGTGGTCTGGTTTATTACAGCAGTTTACAGAAATTTAAGCTCTTCCTGATCTGTCATTCTTCCATAACTCTCTCCCCCCACAAAAGCTATTTAAAATTATAACAAGACATACTCTTGAGCTAGGAAAGATAAATTAAACAACAACAACAACAAAACCAAACCAAAGAAACAGCACTTTAAGAATACCAGAAACAATTCCAAATTTGTACTGATCAATGGTATCCAGCAGTTGGAAGATTGCTACATGACTCCCACTTCCCCATAAGACAGATTTTATATTCTTCACTTATTCTAATAGGGAATTTTGAAAAATTCAACATACAATTTCCACATAGCAGCCCTTCAAGTGTTCAGGTGTTGTTTACAACATCCTCTTTCTTTCCTCTCTCTCTGTGTGTATATATATCTACAGACATACACACACACATATATACACACTTATCTATGTATATTTATAAGTATGTGTGTGTTTATGTATATTAAATGTGTGTATATGCTTGTGGAAATATGTATATACATATACTTAGGTGATATATTTGCCTTCAAAATTTCACGGAGGGCCCAGCACAATAGCCTAGTGGCTAAATCCTACATTTGCATGTGCTGGCATCCCATATGGGTGCCAGTTCATGTCTAGGCTACTACGTTTCCCATCTGATTCCTTGCATGTGGCCTGAGAGAGCAGTAGAGGATGTCCCCAAGCCTTAGGACACTGCATCCTTGTGACAGACTAGGAAGAGCTCCTGGCTCCTGGCTTTGGATGGGCTCAGCTCCAGCTGTTACGGCCACCTGGGGAGTGAATCAGTGGATCAAATATCTTCCTCTATGTTTCTTTCTCTCTGCAAATATGCCTTTCCAATAAAGATAAATCTTTAAAAAATCATGGAAGATACATATTATGAAAGCCATGCATGGATCTCAAAATGTTTTTAATCAAAATAAATTTATCTTCTGGCTTCATTTTTTACAAGCTCTTTATTGTACCTTTAACTAAGTATTTCAGTGATTTCTTAAATACGGACAACTGATGAGATACGGTGTTTCATTATTCAAATAAGTCAGTAACACAGATATTATATTCCTCGGTCTACTCCAGAACATGATTAATGTACTATACAAGGATGCTCTTCCTATTTTTTCCTTTAATTTGAAATTATTTTCTGGTCTTCAGTGTTTAAAAAGATGAAGCATTTTTAAGAGCAATTTTTTACAGCACACAATTGCTTTGGGACTTTTTAATATTACTTCACCATTAAATATCAACTTTAATATTTCGACATGATACCATGAAAACAACATCATAATTTTCTTCGTGTGTTATATTAAGAACCATATCATTTTTATTTGCCCTGAGGCCAGGTTTAGCAATCACTATATGAGCTTTATTCATTACAAATTTACTTTATCCTTGTTTATAATTAATATGCTGTTTTTGTGAGAAAATTCTACTAACTGGTATTAGCATCCTAATACGATTCTAATGAGCCAATTATTATACCAATGGCCTCATGAGCTGATTAATACTTTGATAGGTGTCATATGGTGATTTTTTTCATTTCCTTATTGATTCTGAATATATTAGTTAACTTTCTACCTTATGGGAGGGCGGGAGGAAGGAGGAGCAGAGGAAGGGAAGGAAGGGCGGAAGGAAGCAACGATGCAGGAAAGGAGTGGGGAGAGAAAGACAAAGAAAGCAAAGAAGAAAAGTGGAAAGATGAAGGCAGAAAAATGTTTTTTAAAAACTGTATCTAGGAACTGATTCTACACAGAATCTGTAGTCTTTGTATCTATGTTGTGTTAGTTATGAGAGTTAATTCAAATTGTGTTGTAGAAACTACCATGCATTTGCATTTGAGACCCTGAGAATCTAAGATATCACTAAATTCATCTTTAAAATAAAATAAAATCTTCCAAGCATACTAAAAAATAAAACATCTCATTTGAGACTCAGGATGAGTTCTTCACAGTTGCGCATTTATGAAATCAAACACAAGTTACATGTTTTGAGGAAATAAGGATAGGCATAGAATAAGCATTCCTATTCCAATCAGGAGAAATAGGGAAGGAGAAAAAGAAAGTAAATGATTCTAAGTAAGCTGCAACTTGACAGACTACACACTAAATCTTAAAGCTCCAAGTGTGATGCTAAGATTTGAATATTAGTCCCTAAAAAGTTCATGTGATTTAGGTGTAGTCCCCAAAATCTTAAGTCAGTAATTAATGAATGAATGCTCATGGCTATTGACTTAAGGGTGGAGACTTGATAGAGTTGTGACTAGAGGAGGCAGATGAAGTGAAAGCGCATAGGTCACTGGCCGTATGCCTTTGGGAGACAATCCTCATAAGAGTGGTTATAAAAGTCTGATACTTGCACTTAACCACTCTCCTGGACCACCCTATGGTCTTTCCTCTACATACACTTCCACCAAGCTCATTCTTGCTACAAGTGTCATTAGAAGCAGCCAAAACCATCCATGAAATATGTGTCATTTCACCAGATATAGTGGGCCCTCATTTTGAAACCCAACCTTCCCTAGAGCTGTAGAACATAGACATAATTCAGCCAAGTTGTTTGCTAATTCGTAACAAGCGTGACCTATGTTTCAATTTCCAACAGGATTTTCATTTCCCCCTGAGACTGCTCACTAGTCTCATCTTCAAAGTGTGTCCAGGATCTCCCACTAGATTCTGTTTCCAGGAGCCTTTTCTACCCTGCTCCTTCAGATGTTTTAACTGCTGCTCTTTACCCAATTCCAAAGCTGCCTCCACATTTTCAAGTGGAGTTACAAAAATGACCCCCAATCTTGTACATGAATTTTTGGTTTTAGTCTGTTTTCAGGTGTTAGAATAAATAGTGCAGGCTGAGTGCTTAATAAATCAGAGAAGTGTATTTAGCTCATACTTTCAGAGGCTAAACATCCAAGATTGGGAAGCCTCATATTCAGGCTCTGGTAAGGTTCTCAGGGTGGATGGCACCTCAATGACAATAACACCTCAGTGGCAGGAGTCTCTGCAGAAGAGCTCTCCTGGCAAAATAGGAGGCCACATACCTAGGAATTGAAGCATCCTGTTTTTATGACTCTCTCCTTTGGGAACTAGAATCCCATAAATAGCACATTAAGCTCTCCTGAGGATCTACCATGATTCTTAACGTTCTAAGAACTTTCAACCTTGCAAGAGGGTTCCAGCACAATTATGCTTCAGGTGACGTTCAAATTGTCTCCAATTTTTGATAGATAAATAGATGGAGAGATCGACAGGCACGAATTATGGAGATAGCAATGTCTATATATTTACAGATTTGTGTACCTTTGTGTCTGGCTATCTGAAACTACATAGTTGTGCAAATACCTTTGACTTTCCTTGAACCTGAGAAAGTTATTATTCCTAAATTCTGCGCTTTCGTGTTTGTAACTCCCTTCCTTCTCTGTAAGGGAGAAACTTCCATTCTGTTGCCCTCACCTATACTTTTATGTTCTTAATTGTCCATATCTTCCCAAGTAACTGAGTTTCAGAAACATTCGTAAGTTCCAACAACCTCTTCATTGCTAGATCACTTATCCCAGATACCTCTTGGCCTCAACCTGTTTTGGTTTTCATTTGGCAGTAGGAATCCTTGGCAGAAGTCTGTAAATTAAAAAGCTTAAGCATGTATTGCTAACCTGTCACCATCCTTACTGTGCTGTTGTCTGACTCTGTCTATTAACGCAAGATCATTGTTCTCCAACTAATCACAGTATACTCCTCACATCTGGATTTCAAGAACTGTTTCTTACTGTCTTTATTTCAAATTTAGGAGTAATCTCAACTATGGTTTTCAAGGCCTGAGATATTTGGCTTTTACATCTGTTTTGCTTAGATACTTAAAGTCACTGCACGCAATCTATTTACAGGGGGTCAGTTACTGCTGGGACCCTCATTGATATTTTAATTGGCATCAGATTGGATCCCACGAGCAGACTGTCATTATATGATTAGATATTTATATTGCCCAATGTGGTGTAGGAGCATAATTTGCTGAGCAGACATGAGGAATCTGTATAGTCGATATGACAATTTCTGAAGATATCGCAAGTCATACCGAAGGGTTTGTTGCTGTGTTGTGGAAGTTAGCACAGCAATTACATTGATAAAGACTGTGCACTTATTTTTGTTTCATAATACAGTTCTAGAAATAACCATACAATTAATAGTACATTTATCATCCAAAGGCTCAATGAAATCTTTGTAGTCACAGGGCAGTTACGTCTACAAAGACAATAACATTTAGGCTTATTAGAAATAATCCCTCTAAGTATTTACAACACTCCCACAAGTGACATTAAGATGAAAGTACAGGTGGAAAGGGGTGCAATGAAGAGATACGCGATAAGATATGTGACAGAGTAAATAATATGTAGTTTGATCTTCCAAATTCGATCCTGCTCCCCCTCCTCAATTATATTTACTGGAAAGTAGAGGCACCGCTGTCACTTCAAACTAGTATTGGGAAACAACAGTATAAAAGCTTTCAGGAAAGATATTGTGGGGCATTTTTCATCTCCAACACATCACACTTTTGATAAAAAATAGAGCCTGGAAATATAAGATCTTTTTAGAAAACAGACAACATATATTTGTGGGGTTGCAAGGTATTTTTAATATCTATCCAGTTACATTTGTAGAATATTCAGTTGAGTGAAATCCAAGGCTCAAACCAGACAAATTAGGTGCATTCAACCAGAATAGGTGATTTAATGCATTGTGCTCAATTTTTTAGAGTTGATGTCATCATCTGGTAGTTGGGTAATTAAATCTTTGACTTAGTGACAGGTATCATAAACATGGTTAAATTAACTGACTTTCTTAAGTGTTAAATAAAGTCATGAAAAATCAAGCAGATGGAAATATTAAAATGCTGCCATTTAAAATTGCCCATGCATCCATTCTGAAGGTGTAGGTGATGCTCAATAAGGTTTCCACAACATGATGCCAAGAGAGAATATAAGGATTCTGGAAGAGTTTGCAAAATCGTTTTCTGTGGGCATCTTCTTAAGAGGATGGAAATAATTCTTGAATAGAAATGAGTTTTGTTATTTCAGTGGAAATAAAGGATATTGTGTTGACAGAGGTATAAAGGCCCACGTGGAATACATTAGAACAGCCCTGACTCCAGGAACATGGCAAGCATAAACAAATCAGTACTTGGCTTCTGTAGGAACTGAAAAAGACGTTTCCAAGAGAAGTATGAAAATTAAGATTTTGTGAACTCTTCCTTATTATATTATGGCAATTACAGCTTTACTTTCAGTTAATACTTGTAAATGATTGCCAACCTCCTGCTTGCTGTTCCCAGTTAGTGAGAGACAGCCAAAATACACTGCTCCTCAAACCAAGGCATCTCTCTTCTTTATAGTTTGCTGTCATTTTCACCAAGTCAACAACCTCCCATCAAAACATACCTGGTGATGTTCTTTCTTCTCCCTATAGGAAGTTTTACACTTTCCTCCCCACACCTTAAAGCATGATTGACTCCTCTGCTATTCTTAGTATTTTGGGGTGGGGTCTTTTTGTGAACGTTCCTTGTTTGTTTTTTTAGCATTTCCCCCCACACTCCACCGAAGCTGAGTATGCCCTCCTGTTGCAGCACACTGCAGTCTCTGACTGGCTGTAGCACCTGTAGAGGACCCTAGTGCCTTGTTGTTACTGTCTTAGTCAATTTATGCCAAAGTGACAAGTCAGTGACAAGCCTCAATTTGTAGGCTTCATATTTAGGTCCTCAGCAATTCAAATCTCTATTGATCTCTGAATTCTGTTATTGGTTTCCATTGGTTGGGAATTCTTGGGAGATCAGGCCACTTTTTCCATCCCCTTTGTTTTGTGTGCATGTCTTTCTCTTTTGCATTTTGCTCTATAACACATGGCTTGTCCTGAGGAGAGTCACGGCGTATTAATAGTCTTGTGACTGTAAAACCAACCTGAGCTTACACTATCCAGAGCCCCACTTGCTAAATTCTGAATGACAAAATCTGGTTGCACTGATCCAGAAAGTGACTAAGGGCTCAATCATTTTGCAATAAACTTGAACACCCAAAAGGCCAAAAATAGGGAGGTTTTCCTAAAAGTTATACCTGAAACATTTCTAATTAAAATAAGTTGGACCCAGGAAAGGTCGAGAACAGGAACGAGGCCCGGGATGGCACTACCACTTCCCCCCTGCCTTCGGTCTCTAGTATGCTCTGAGTTCACAAGTTTGATCTATCTTTCACAGACTGCACTCTTGAATAGCTGTTATCTGATTCCTATTTCCTAAGCAGCTAGTGTCAAACAGTGAAGAAAGGTGCAGCATATCCAGACCCAAAATACAAAGTCTTCATTGTCAGCACCCTCCATTTGTTTTCTACAGAAAATGGCAGATTCTTCCCTGGGTCCTCTTCATTCTTAACATGTGAAATAACTTGAGAAATACTCACCTGTACTTTTCTTATGGCCCAGTTTGACAAACAGCCTGCAAAGCACATGCCACACATTTGTTCTGATAAATAAATTTTAACTGAAGCATAACCGAGCTAAACCACTGGCCTGCAGGTAATGTAATAGTACTGCTGCTTTACCACTTGAACTGCAAATGGGGTTAGAACTATGATGGCGAGCCAACAAAGATGCTGCAGCAGGCCAAAGAGAGACTGATTTTACCAACTATCCATGGTAAACAGCCCTCACCAGAGTTAAGAAAGCCAAATCTAAGACCACAGTGCCTGCTTTTGGCATAATAATCAAAAACAGTCATTGAAAAAGGCATTAAGGAAAGAGGTGCCCAGGTCACCCTTCTCCAACCTTAGCTGAGGCAACGAGACAGATGCTTCTTGCTTGAGAGGAGAGTCAAGTTCAGCCCTTGACTGAGTTCCAAGTCTACCCCGGTGAAACTCCACGCCTGGTAACATGCCACAGTTCCTGCGCCCAGACAGTACCTGCAGACAGAAACCACTGGTTGCTTCTAAGCCGGATGCTTAAGGGCCAATCTTCACTGCTCCTGCCCCAATTTAGGCAGACAGTGAGGCACAAATGTCCAGTTGACGACAAGCAGGGCAGGATTGTAAGAGACATTAGCTCAGAGTTTGGCCTGCTGAGATGAGACCCCCACCACCAAAATGTGATACAGCTGGAGTACCCATCCTCAGAGTCTGTGCTAAGTCAGCAACAAGCAGAAGCCTGCACTCCAGTGGGGTCCACTCCTGTTCTGGTCTGCCTCACCATCAGTGGTGTGTGCTCTGTGCAGCCGACTTACCCATCTTCAGCCAACCAAGGTGCCAAAACATGCATTGGTTAGAGGGTTGTTCCTTTTAATTGGTGGTGCTTGAAAAACTGGCTATCTACATGCAGAAGAAATACACTTAATTCCCTGTCTCCTACCACATGAAAGCTCCATGGAAAATAGATTTAAGCCCGAAATGTAGGACCTGAAACTGTAAAATAACTACAGAAAATAAAGGGGAAAAAAAAAACCTTAGTACATTCAATGAGCACGGATATTTTTGGGCCAGACTCTTAAAGCACAGGAAACAAAATAGAAAGTAGACCAATGGGATTTTATCAAACCATACAGCAATATCTGAAAATAAGAAGTTTGCTTCTTGATGAATTATTGCAGTGTGAGTACAGTGACTTAACAGCAACTCAGATCAGGCAGTGCAATAATACTTGTCTGAAATCTGTTCTTTCTTTTGGAAAGCACTTGGCAGGATGCTAAAATACCCTTTCTTCCGCCTCCCACTCAATGGCACCTCCCCCAAATAATTACTATCCTAACTGACTACCACAAAGGTGAATTTCACTTGTTTTGAAACTCTCTATAAATGAAATCACACAACCTGCTTTATTGTGTATATGGTCTCCTTCACTTAACGTTATGAGATTCTTCCATCTATATTTCAGTCATTGTCATATATTAATTTGGGGTACTATATGTTATTCTGACATGGAATGAATGTGCCAACATTTATATATTCCTGCAATTACTGATTAAAACTGGAATGATACACATTTGTCTCTAAAGTGTCACTTCTAGGGACATTCTTAAATATTAATTCTGAAACATGCTGTTTGTGAATTTTAAGTGGATATTTGTCTTGGATTTGAAATATGACCTATTCAGATTTGATAAGCATCATAAGTGAACAGATTGTACTAACTTTTATTCCTACCAGCCTGAGAGCCCTGTTTTTCACCTTTTTGTCAATTCTTAGAATTTTTAGTATTTATAATTATGGCATTCTGGTGGGCAGAATGGAAACACATTGTGAATTTCATTTAGATTTACAAAATAGTAAGGAGATTAAACATGTTTTCATTGTTAAGCAATCGAGAAAAGATAGACTCAAATGTGAATGTACACACTCTCTGACACACACAACTATTGATGGAAACCTGAAAAGTTCAAGCTTGTCACATTCAAGAATTGCTTCTAGGAACATTCTTACAGGAAAATTCTGAAACTCTGGTGTATGAATTTCACTGGATATATTTCTATAAGCTTGATGTTTACCAGTCATACATAGTCCAATCATTTGGGTCTGTCCATTTGTCCTAGAAGTCAGGACATTACCAATGTCTCACCTTGATGAATTTAGAATATCTTCCTACCTCAGTAAAAGTGTTCTTTCTGTTATAAGGATCAATGTTTAGCCCAAAAAGGACTCATTTTGAAAAATATCTATTTTAAAATAAGTTTACCAGTATTTTTATCCATTATCATTTTCACAGTAACAATGTCAGTATTGTAAGTCCATTTCTCATCTGGTGTAACTAAAATGATGCTTCACTTTAAGAAGTTGGAAGCAGAAACCAGAAACCAACAACTAGATGGGCAAATGGTTGTTAAGGAACACATAGGTACCATGAGTGAAAAAGCTAGCTATCTTCGGACAGATAAATTTGGTACTGAGAATATCTGTTGATACCTATTTCAGATTCGCTTTTGTGATAAAACAGAAACCTCAGGACATAATCCTCCAAATAGCATGTATCCTATTTGAAATAAAATCTGGAAATGTAATAACTGTCATCAGTTTTTGTTCACTTCTCATGTAACAGCTCATATAAATTTTCCCTTTGTGAATGATATAAACCTTGTTGATCATGTAGTTCTGTGAAAAGGCCTTTCATAGGCCTAGAAATATGTCAGTATTTCTCATATTACTGAACTGCATCCTATCATCCATAAAATAGAGAACAGATGTGCTCTTTTACTTACCTTAACTTTAAGGAAACTTTTTTCTTTAATTTCTTTGAACTTCTGAAAGTTTATGGCCTGATCATAACTTGCTCAGAATTTTTTAAGCCCTCAAGGGAAATTTTAGTTATGTATATTTTGTGTTCTTATACAGATGTCATAAAACTAACTCCAAAGAAACTATGTATTTTCAACATGAAATACAAATATATGCATTTATAAAAATTTTGAATAGAGATATGGGATTTCATCATTGACTTTCCACTGCTATATCAGGGCATTCTGTGTAAGTCATAAACCCTTCCAGATGCATTTAAAGAAATGTACATTAAAAAAAAAAAATGAAGTTCAGACTGTACCAAAAAATCAGTCCACAATTTAATTGCAAATTGGTAGACCAACAGAGTAAATGTACAATCTTCCCTACTACATTCAGAGTATTAGAGAGTGGTTCACCAAGAGCATGAAACTATTTGGGTGGATATTCTTGGCAGCTTCAAGGACTCAAAGTTCTCTGAATGCTTTGAGCCGTCAGGCCCTTACACAGTATTACATATTAGTTTCACTTTGATTCTCCCAGAAATCTGTCCCCTTCCTTTGTGTGCCAAAAATAGAAGCTTCAGCCTAGGTTAAGAAAAGAGATATGATGTCTGACCCAAGGAAATAGCATGCTCACAAAATGAAATAAAAGAAGGATTTGGATATGACATACCAACAGATACCAGGCAACACAGGTGAGACCCTAACTTGAGTATTTTGGAGAGAAGTATGGAAGGTAACATAAAATGGTTTATCATTATCATGTCGGATTTAATATTCTTCTAATTTATAATTTTTGGTGTGCCCCGAAGTACTTAGAATGTGCCCTAATTCCTCCCCAATTAGTATTAATAAAACCCATGCTAATGAAATGGGAATGCTAGGAAGTGCTTGGAAGAATATTGAATGAGAAATCAGAAAACTAAAAGTAGTTTTAAATTTTAAAACTATGTATTATGGGAGACCAGAGAAATCTATTAGTCTTTCTTGCAGACATGCTCATCTCATTAATAATGATGTCATCAAAATTGGACCTAAATTACAGGTCCAATACCAGGTGATGGTCTATTCTTGCATGCCTACGAGCTTAATCTTTAAAGGATTGGGAAAAATAAATAACATAACATGTATTATTATAAACATGCTAAAAAATCTCACAGCATTTACTAAACCTCAAAGAAAATGTGTTGACCTGTGCATTAAAACCCTGAAGAAAGAAAGTATTCCTAAATTCATTAGTGGCTGTACTAATTTGGCCAGTGTCTGCACGGGATTTTTGCTGAGAAACTGGGATTTCTCATTTTAATGGAAGAAATAAGTTTCTTGAACAGCAGAGGTCACACCAAAGCAGTTAACTGTCAAAAACAAGGTGAATGTAATTTATGTAATACGCAGCAAGAGTGGCAACCAGGGGAAGGTGCTTTGACCCAGAGAGACTGCTGAGATGTTAGAATATTTGAATAAGATAGATGGACAGCAGGAGAGGCACTTGATTGAATTGCATAGCCACAAAATACCAGCAGCTTGCGAGCAAAAGTCTAATAGCAGAGCCTACATTCAGTTTTTAGAATGTAGCCTATTTTCAAGCAGACAGCACACAGACTAAAAGGGTGAAGGTAGTTTCCCTGAAGTCTCCTCCAGTTCAAAGACAAGTGAAAACAGTAAATATTATGTTTTGTTCTTTTTTGGTGATTCCTTATGAGTGTGCTCAGAATGCAAAAACTCATATATCTGAACACTTCCATGCATTTTTGGTATGCATCCTGTATTTTAATTAACTGTTTAATCTGGAGAAAATTTAAAAAAGAAAGAAGAGGACCATGTTGTTGTACAGTAAATAAAGTCACAATCAAATACATAAGCATAATTTTTTTAAAAGAGGGGGAAAAAGCAACCATCAGCAACAGCAACATCACATATGGGGACCAGTTCAAGGTCCAGTGGCTCCAGTTCTGATCCGGCTGACTGCCAGGAAAAGCATCAGAAAATGACGCCAAGTACCTGGGCTCTCTACCCACATGGGAGCATTGGAGGCCATCTCTGGCTCCTGCATTCAGTCTGGCTTAACCCTGACCACTATGGCCATTTCACAGGTGAACCACCAGACAGATCTCTTTCTCTTACCTCCTCCCCTCTCTCAGTAACTTTGCCTTTCATATAAATAAAACTAACCATTTAAAAAATAAAGCATATGGAATTTTTTTCTGAAGAAAAAATGACAACAGGGAGCAGTGGGCAGAAGACAGGCATTGTGATGTAGCTAGGAATGCTCACACCCCATATCAAAGTACTTAGGGTTAAAAGTCACCTCCAATTTCCATTGTGGTACTAATGTGCGCATCCTGGAAAGCAGTGAGTGAATGGCTTAACATTAGCAACAGGGTGGATGGAGTTCCAGGTCACTGAATTGTCTTGAAAAGGAATGTTGTAGGTGTTTGGGGATATGAACCAGTACAAGGAGGATATTTCTCTCTCTCTTTCATTCACTCTCTTCTCCTTTTGTAAGTAAATATATATATATTTTTATGATTTTTTAAAGTACTACCAAGTCCTACTGGGTAAACATGTGTGGCAGGAATAGAACTGGCAACAGAACGCACCCCAGGGAATCAAACAGAATCATGGCCAGGGTTTGAACTGTTGTGCCCAGATTTTGTGATTCCCCAAAAAATCATTGGCAGTCTGAAATCAATGCAAACGCATAAAGGCGGTTTATTCAAACTAACCTAGGCTCCCAGCCGCCCCCCCGCCCAGCAGTCCAATCAACATCAGCAGCAAAAAGGGCAGAAGAAAAAAGGTTGAGGTTCAGCATGACTCTCATGATTGCTCAGTTTATTTGTTAACTTTTAAAAAGAGCCAGTTGGTAGTCCTCTATTGGTGGGTTTGAAGCAAGCAACTTTCAAAAAGTACAAATTGATGGGCTCTAGGGCAGTGGGTAACTTATCTAACAAGCACACCAGGGGTCTCCCTCCTGAGGAGTGCTCTACCTGTGTGACCTGTCAGGTATCACCTATCCTGTAGACAGTCAGGCCTGGAGTTCACACAGCCCCAAGCCAAGCAAGCATGGCAGCAACCAAAAAAGCAGAAAACACCTAGGTTCTTCAGAACAAAACAAAACAAAACAAAACCCACCAAATTTTCCGCAGAGCGTGGTGGAAATGATCTCATTTGATGGCTGAGATGTCCCTTGTGCAGGGGACAGGGACGCTGGGACACATATGTGCCACCTGCTGGGACCAACAGGGAACTGTGGGTCCCCGGGGATGGAGAGCAGTTGGATGGAGGTCCAGCTGTAAGATGCTGGGCCACACGTTCACGGGCAGGTGGTAGTGGTGGTAGTGTGGGTAGTGTGGATGCAGCTTTCCACCAGGGGCTGTCCACGAAGATCCCCCTGGAGGTACTGCTGCAGTTTCTCACTCAGCTCCAGCTCCTCGTCCTTAATCTGCCTGACCAGCTCCTCCAGGGAGAGGAACATTTTTTCCCTTCTTGGAGGCTATGATCTGGCAGAGCTCTTTTCAGAGATCAATAAACCGATCGTGGAAGAGAGCCATGCACAACAACTCCTTAAGTAGCTGCAGAGATCCGTGATCATTTGGTTCTCATAGCGAAGGCACAGGTTGTTGCTGGCCAAACAAGCGGATGTAGTTGGAGGTGAGCAAAGGCACCTTTGAGAGGCACATGATGCTCTCCACCAGCCTGTACTGGTTAAATGGATCCGGAATTAAGTGCCATTTTCCACTGAACCAGTGACTATTTCCAAACCGAAATCAGACTATGCCATTTGGATTTCCAAGGGAGTAGGAATGGCGGGTTTGGTAGGAGCCAGGAAGAATGCCTCCTTTGATGTTGGCTCCTTTGTACATGGGATGAGTCCACCAGGAACAGCAGGTGGCTCGATCACAGGCTCAAAGGTCAGAACAAAGAGGTTCAGCATGGTCACAGCTCATGATAAGAGAAAATTCATGTGATAAAAAGAATGAATGATAGTTAACAAACCCACAAACAGGATGTCTTTCCCTTTATTTAGTCCTTTTATAAATATTGTGCAGTGCATTTATAGTGCATTTATAGTTTTAAGTATATGCCTTTTATATTTTAAAAGTGTACTTAAGTATTTTATTTGTTTAAAGCTATTATAAGTGAAATTGTTTCAATTTTACTTCTATTGTGTTCATTTAAGTGTATTGAAAAACGCTTTTTTCTAGGAAAGACCTCACTGATGCGGGTGGAGCTATAAAATAATAACGTAGCTGAGAATTAATACCATTTTGTGATGTCACATTCATTGTAAAGTTGTAACATAAATCATTACTCCCACATTTGTTGTGATGCTGATGTAGGCAGCCCACTGTTGCCAGTCACATAAAAGTATACAACACAATTATGAATATTGCCTAATATTTGATAATGATAATAAATGACTATATCATTTATTACTACATGTCCAATGCTTTTATATTTACTTTAGAGTTTACTGCTTTAGCTTATGGAAAATAAATGTATGCTATCAACAGCCTCATATATCTTATATTCACCACATGCCTTAAAGCTATCAAAAGACCATACAGAGTAATTTATCTATACTATCTTGGTTTACATCCTACAAGCTAGTTCACACAATAATGGATCTATTGGTGCATTTCTCAGACATATTCCTATCACTAAGTAGAACATGACTACAGAGCCTCTATGATACTTAATTTGTTTACTAGTTTTAGTAGTTACTTTTGTGGGTTCTTCAGGATTTTCTACATGTAAACTGATGTTGCAAACAACTTAAAATAAATTTTGCTATGGTTTGAAAGTGTTAACCAGAGTCTATGAAAAGTTATTGTTAAGAACCTATTCCCTAGTACTAGTTTTGGGAAGTGGGGCCTAATAAGAAGTGATTGAATAGCCTAAAATTGCTATCACAGTTATCATAAGAGTGAGTTGTTACAAAATTGAATGTCATATTCTCATTTTATCCTCTTTCCTCTCTGCCTTTCTCAATGGAATGACACAGCAAGACCCTCACTGGATACCAATGACGTGCTTTCTTTCTAATCTACAGAAACAGATGAATTTTGTTAACTGTAAATAATCCAGTTCAAATATTCTGTTACAGCTACCAAATCTGCATAATTTAGATTTTTTTCCTTGCTTAAGTATCCAACAGAAGCCCTAGCAAAAATGTTAAACAGAAGTAGCAACTTTATACATCCTTCACTGCTCCTGATCTTACAGGATATACTTCTAGCTTTTTATTGCTAAGTTGTTGCAGGTGGGAGCAAGACCAAGCCAGACAACTCTAGGGTTTATTTAGCAGTCTTTATTAACCCAAGCTTGGTGATAACAGGCCCATTAGAAATAGCAAATCACAAGTCTATATGACAATCCAATCAATTATAACCCCAAGAGGAACAAATGGTCTTTACCCTGAAGTTCATCCATTAAGCTGAAGACCTATGTCTCAGCTTCCCCAACAATATAAGTTATCCCAAGAGACATGCAATGAATAACCTGGACACACTTACAAATCTGCAGACATTCACCTTTCCCTGGCTTCTCTTCCTACATTCCACTACCTCTAAGCCTCACCTCTCCTGGAACTCCCATAGTATACAAATTAGAAATGCAAAGCATCTTAGCATTGCTGTCTTCACTGTCCCACCCAAGCAGTGACAGAGGGTGAGGAATATAGACACATGGGGATGATGCTCAGGGGACAACTGTCCTCAGAGGTACTGGGGAGGCCAAGAGTTGGAGTGCCAGAGCAGCAGAAGCACACAACCAAGAGAGCGAGCACCTCCTTATCATGAGTGTTTATAATGGGTTGGGAGGAGAATGGTTACACGCAGTGCAATACCGCCCCCTCTCAGGTGATAGTTGAGAGTCACAGGTGAGCTGGAGGGCACACCTAGGTGCTGGGGGAGTAACTTCCAAGCTCATGACCCTGAACTAGCTGCCTACCCCACCACATATTCACAAGAAATATTAGTCTATTTTTCTTTTAATGTCTTTAACTGGCTAAACCATGATACTGGTCTAGCCAGATAGTGGGAGGAGGGGGTAGCGGAGGGCATAAGAGGAAGATTAAGGAATTTTTAAAAAATTCTTATTTAGATAAATTGATTGATTGCACTACTCTGTATGTTGTGTTTTTTTCTTTTTTTTCTTTTTGTTCTGTGTTTTCATTGATTTCCCCTGTGATGATTCTACAAATTAATGAAGGAAAGGCACTGAAGCCCTCAGTTACAATCACAGACTTTTCTATTTCACATTGTTTTCTGATCTAGGTTTGGGCCCAATATTTATATCCTATGTTCTTGCACCTTATTTAAAAAGCACATACTGGTTTAAGAACGTTGCAAGCTTGGTTCTGAAGGTAGGAAGTACTGATACATGTGGTCATGCTCAAGGAGAGTGAGCCAGGAAGGGAAAGGATAAGAGGGAGGTTGGCACCCTCTGCCCTCTGAGTCCATCTGTGGGAAGGAAGAGAGGAGCATGCCCATGAGAGACCAAGAGAGGACGTCCCTCCTCAGCATGGGTGTTTAGCAGGCTTGAAAGTGGAGTGGTTATGCAACACGGCCCTTGGCCCCCCCAGGTCCCAGGTAGTGATAGGTAAGTGTCTGTGGACTCACAGGTAGGCAGAACCATGAACTAGCTGCCAGCCTAAGCCATATTAATTTAACCTTTCTCAGTTTTGTTCCATGTTCTTTTGAAGTCCTGTTATTCTGCATGTACACACAGTCAGTATATGTTCATCGTGGAGTGAAGTCCATTTTAACTGATACAAGAGATTTTTAAAATTATGTTATTTGATTACTTGACTTGAGTGTCAGAAAAGACATGGTAAAAGGAAGGAAGAAAGCTGCCAACAATGAATCAGAAAGTGGGACACACACTCAAGGGGCTGGGAACCTAATCTTGTCTAGTTTGCTTTTAAAACAAACCAAAAACAAACCCATCAGAAGCCTGTGATGAGTAACTTCTTAAAACCTAGACAGGTGGGATCGCGATTTCTTGCTATTCCCATGATAAAGCTAGAAACAAAGGAATGGGATCAGCTTTTCGGAAGAAGCAAGCATCTGACACTCTTCTCATCCACCTCTTGCCTGCGCCTATGTGGGAGACCCAGAAAAAGCTCCTGGCTCATGGACTTCAGATTGGTTGACC
The DNA here is from genome assembly GCF_030435755.1 of Ochotona princeps. Lineage (NCBI taxonomy): Eukaryota > Metazoa > Chordata > Mammalia > Lagomorpha > Ochotonidae > Ochotona > Ochotona princeps. Next base: position 34,293,874 of record NC_080842.1, read on the forward strand.
TCCACCTGTTGCAGCCATTTGGGGAATGAATCAGTGGATGAAAGATTTCCTCTCTGTCTCTTCTTTCTACAAATTTGCCTTTCCAACAAAAATAAGAGTTTTTTCTTAAGAAACAATTGTAAGTTTTTTTCATTAAATATGCAGGTCAATTATTAGAACTAAATGATATATTTAAAATTCAATAGAAAACTACAAAGATGTAACAATTCCAGTCTTAAAATTTTCACTGACAGTATCCAACTGATGGCAGGAATCTTTGACAGTGAAGTCCAACCTTCATTTTACTGTTTTTTAATCTCTAAAAAGCCCACAAAGCCAAGCAAGGTAAAAACGGTTTCCATTTTTCTTCATATTATTCATACAATTATTGATGTTCAAGCAACTCTAGTACTTCATAGTTTCTGTTTGATTTAATAAGCTTACCTAAGGTAATATTGATAATAGGATACATATTTAAAGTTCATTTAAGAGTTTTCCTAGGTGGATTTTAGCAGAGAGATCTCTTGAAACTTTTATTTTCCTTGGAGCATACATGGGCAATTTTATTCAGATACTCAAAGAAAGGTTTAGGAAGACAAAGTTTACACTGGGGTTACATATTCTGAGGATGTTATTTCTCCAGGCAACTAGTTAATTCAGTGGTGGAAGGTTGCAGTCTTTCTTACCCTGTCCCTTTCTGGCCTGCTCTCCCTGAACATGGCTCTCATATGTGTGTATTACTCATCTTTTGAATAAACCTTACCACTTTTTCTAAGCTGTGTCATTGCCTGTGCTTAACATGCTTTTTAAGACACAAGTACTAGGAAATAAATATTAGACCCAAACCTAGACCACAACAGTATGAAATGTAAGATTTTTTTTTTAAAGATTTATTCATTTTATTACAGCCAGATATATACAGAGGAGAGAAGACAGAGAGGAAGATCTTCCCCCCGATGATTCACTCCCCAAGTGAGCCGCAACGGGCCGATGCACGCCGATCCGATGCCGGGAACCTGGAACCTCTTCCGGGTCTCCCACGCGGGTGCAGGGTCCCAATGCATTGGGCAGTCCTCAACTGCTTTCCCAGGCCACAAGCAGGGAGCTGGATGGGAAGTGGAGCTGCCGGGATTAGAACCGGCGCCCATATGGGATCCTGGGGCTTTCAAGGCGAGGACTTTAGCCGCTAGGCCACTGCGCCGGGCCCGAAATGTAAGATTTTTACATTAAGTTAAATTTCCCTATGTATAACTGCAGATGTATTACTATATATTTGTACACACACGTACAATTTACCTCCATGCTAAAGAGCACTTCTTAATCATTTCCTAGTTTAGAATCTTTGTATTAAATTTAAGGAGAATTCATCTAATGATACATGATTATATTATTATCAAGGAAAACAGAAAAAGATTCTGCTTGAAATGTTCGCTTGAAATTCCATCCTATTTTGCACATTTTAATTTTTTCTTGGTTCAGACAACATGCGGTACGAAACTGTGATATGTAGGAAATCCCCACACGAAAGGGTTCAAAGCACTATAAACAGCAGTAGGATGCACATGCCAAAGTCAGCAAATACATTGTATATGGCAAAATAAACTCAAAATAAACTAAAAGAGAGTTTAAGACTATTTGATTGAAAGAAACTATGAGGGATGAAATAATGCATGCATATAGAAGACAACTATATTCCTGTCTTGCTTGATCTTGATAAAACAAAAAACTGTCAGAAGGTACGGCAGCTTCTTTCCATTTTCATGATAAGCTAAAACCTTACAAGGGTAGGACGGCACTTTAGTCTTTCTAAAAGCATCTTCTGGACTGAAGTAAACATCGTGTACACGATTCTTCCTCTTTTCATTCCAAATAGGACTTTACTCTAACCAAATATTAGCCCATCTACTTGTCACAATGGGATTTCAGAATTTTTAAAAGTTCCTGGCCAGGGCCCAGTATGGTAGACTAGCGGCTGAAGTCCTCACCTTGAACGCACCAGCATCCCATATGGGCACTGGTTCTAATCCTGGCGGCTCCACCTCCCATCCTGCTCCCTGCTTGTGGCCTGGGAAAGCAGTCGAGGATAGACCAAAGCCTTTGGAACCTGCACCCGTGTGGCAGACCCAGAAGAAGCTCCTGGTTCCTAACTTCGGACTGGCGCAGCACCAGCATTGCAATCACTTGGAGAGTGAATCAACAGACAGAACATCTTCCCTTTCTCCTTTTATTTCCAATAAAAATAAAATAAATATGGAATTCCACAAGTGATCTTTGTACATCATTTTATACACTAATTTTCAGTCCCTCATTGTCTACTCTTCAGTCATTTGTTTTTAAAACTTGTTTGAACTATAATTTACTCACAATAGTTTTCCTCTGTTGTAAAGTATAAGATGTAATGATTTTTACAAAATTCATCATTTTGTAGCTATTATTATGATCAGTTTTGAAGTATTTCCAATACCCTAAAATCTTTAATTTATTTTGGTACTTTTCCACACAATCTCTTTTTTATCGTTAGCTGTATGGTATCAATTGGCCTGATTTCTGTATTTTATTTTATTTTTTTATTTTATTTTATTTTATTTTATTTTATTTTATTTTATTTTATTTTATTTTATTTTATTTTATTTTATTTTATTTTATTTTATTTTATTTTATTTTATTTTATTTTATTTTATTTTATTTTATTTTATTTTATTTTATTTTATTTTATTTTATTTTATTTTATTTTATTTTATTTTATTTTATTTTATTTTAAAGATTTTATTTTTATTACAAAGTCAGATATACAGAGAGGAGGAGAGACAGAGAGGAAGATCTTCCATCCTATGATTCACTCCCCAAGTGAGCTGCAACGGGCCAGTGCGCGCCAATACAAAGCCAGGAACCTGGAACCTCTTCCAGGTCTCCCACGCGGGTGCAGGGTCCCAATGCATTGGGCCGCCCTAGACTGCTTTCCCAGGCCACAAGCAGGGAGCTGGATGGGAAGTGGAGCTGCTGGGACCAGAACCGGCACCCATATGGGATCCCGGTGCGTTCAAGGCGAGGACTTATCCGCTAGGCCATGCCGCTGGGCCCTATTTTATTTTTTGTTTTAAAATATACTTCTTAAAAGGAAGATTAATAACAACACATATTATCAAGCCATTAAAATTTGGAAGGGTAATTTAATTTAAATTACAAACACCAGAATAATCCTTATTAGTATAAAATATACCAAATATTCAGTCAATAATTTGTTATATTTGGACATAAACACAACATTTCTAAAAAGCATATTCAACTCCTCCCACTGTGATGGCATTTGCTAGAAGTTTCATGGAGCCAAGCCATATATCAGCCTTCACAATTTAAGATAAGCAAATGTCTTCATTATTACAGTATGTTTTTCTAATCAGACACAATAGCTTTTAAATTTTCTAAACTTATAAAAATTTTACAATGCAGTCAATGATAATAGATTAAATTGCTTTCATTTTCCTTGTCAGTTTCCATTAGCAAGACAAGAGATTGAAATTTTTTTCACTCTTATAATACCTAAGTCCTGCTTTAAGTTAATGAACTTAAGAATGTTCTTACGAAATTCTACATAGAGGGACTGTTGTGACTCCCCAGGGTAAGTTGCTTCCTTTAATACTGGATTTCCTTGGGTTCTAGCTACTGAGCTTGCAATCCAGCTCCCTATTAATGTGCCTGAGAAAGAAGAAGCTGGCTAAGAACTTGGACCTGTGGATGTATATCAAAGAACTAGACGTTGTCCCTGGAACCTGGATTTAACATGGTTCAGACGCAATGGTCACAGCCATTTGGGAAGTGAACCGATGGATGAAAGATCTCTTTATCTATGTACCTGCCTCGCTAACTGACTCTGCATTTCAAGTATATTTTAAAAAATAAAATAAAATACATGTAGAGAAAAATGAGTGTATAAGAATTATGCTTTCAAAGCCTGTTTGATAATAATGTTCTTTCGTTTACCTATCACGTAATCAGTGGATGTTTCTTTACATGCCCAACCTCAAAAGGAATTTTTAATATCACTAGCCCATCTGTATTTACATATATCATAACAAATTAGTATAGGAAAAACACCTTTTGATTGACACTCAGGTCAAGAAATTGAACAGTGGGGCAAATGTTGTGGAATGGAAGGTGAAGCTGACACTTGGGAACCCCATATTCCAAATCAAATTGCTGCTTTGACTCCAGCCTACCTGGTTTCTGATTCAGCTCTTGCTAATGCACTTCAGAAGCAATGGATCTGAACATGCACTGGCTGGCATACACATGAGTAAAAAGCAGGAGGTCACCCCAGGCTGGATTTCTGGGGGTACTTCCCAACTAGACCAGGACTCAAACCCTCGCAACCTTGGAAAAAGCACAGAACGTGTGGTTTGATCCTGGAGTGCCTGTACCTGGACTGGGCCTCCTCTGCTGTTGATGCCTGTGCAGTGGACAGCATGTCCAGATGCACATGGGGGACATGACAGCCAGCTAAGCTCAGCCAGCAGGGGTTCTCAACTGCCTTGTCAGAGGATGGAAAGCAGAACAGGTTGGATCACTCTTGTGGCCAAGCTAGCAGCATGTGCATAGGTCTGGATGCAGCAAGGTGGACTTTGTCAACCAGTAGACCTCAGAAGATTTTCTCAACCCTATAGCAATAAAAAAAAAAAAAAACCCAAGAACTTCTCAAAACTATCAAAACCACTCAAATAATACCCTTCCACATCAGGGTCTCTAAGGCAACAAAGGACCATCCCCATTCCTGCGTGTTAATGTAGTTTGACAGCAAGGAGTGCCCCCTCCATCACCTCCCTTGAGCATACAGGAGAAGGAAAAAAAAAACTGAAACATTTGTCCAACCATCTTCCTGCATACCTGACACTCTTCATTCTAATCAGAGTTCCACATAGGCTTGCATACCACTCAATTATATAAAAATACAAGAAAGAAAATTAAAAATTAAAAGAGAGAGAGAGTTTAAGCACTGAAGTTCCTGCCACCCAAATGAAGATACAGATAGAATCCCTGCACTCATGATTTTGTCCTGGCCCAGCTTAAACTGTTTCTAGCTTTTGAGGAGTGTACCAAAATATGCAAGTTCTCTTTCTCTTTTGCTGCATGGTGGGTGCCGGGTCAATGAGTCCCAGGGGTAGGCAGGGGGCAGTCCAGTGGGGTCCAGGTAGCCAGGTTCGGGTCCTTGGGCTCACCTGTGCAGTGGGTGCTAGGTCCATAAGCCCTGGGAGTGGGGAGGTCTGGAAGGGCCATGGTTGAATGTCCCAGGCCCTTGGACCTGCCTGTGACAACTGGTCCTCCTCAGTGGAAAAGATGGAGCAATGGACGGCTGGAACAGATCCACACTGAACATGTGGCAGCTCATTGGGGCCTTCAGGAGGCATGTGTTACCAAAGCAGAGGAAGGAGAACAGGAAATGAAATATTGAATTAATGCACCTGCAACGTTTATCTTCAAGATCTTCCAATTAGTTTGGAATAAAGAGAATCCCTAATGCTTGAGCTTAAAAATAATAGTAATGATGGACGAGAGTTTCTAAACCAGCATTACCCTCACACACCAAACAATAGCCCAATAAAATCTAAGAAATGTTTTTGAACAGTTTTTAAATTGATTGTTATGAGATATTTGCAATTTTGAGATTACATATGAACTAAAAAGGGTCATAAATTAATTTTTGAGCGATTGATGCTTTGTGATAGAAACATTATTTATCAACTCAGTGTAAATCACATTCAGTAAATCATTAGTAACCTCCATCTCACACCAGATTTGAGAAATTGCTTTTATTTAAAGTAGAGGAAACAATGTTTAAAATGCTAATTGACAATATGCCTTATCAAATCAGGAATGCAGCTCTTCATGTTTTCTTTTAGCGACTACATCTACAAAAGCACTGATTACAACTATGGAAAAAAATGTGTTTCCCCAGAATTCCTATGTCAAAGCCTGAACAGACCCTAAATGTGATGGTATTTGAGGATGGTTCCTTTGAGGGGTCATTCGATTCAGAAGAAACCACACAGCTAGTGCCCCCATTATAGAATTGGTCCCTTCCTAACAAGGCACTCCAGAGGGTTTACTAACTCTGTGTTTCTACCACAGTACAATACACTGGCAAAGCAGCAACCTGCAATCCTGAGCGAGAAGGATTAGCACTGAAGTCAGTCAGGACTGATCATTCTACTCATATAGATACACAATCCATTTGAACTTTTAGTTATAGCATTACATATGCTCAATGTTTGTTAGAGTTCAGTTACAAAGACTAGGAAGTTTCTTAATTTCAGAAAGTACTTAAAAGTAACTATAGGAACAAAAACTACCTTGTGCCATGTAGTGAGGAAATTTGTCTTGACTGTTCGTCCTAAATTTTAGCTCCTGTACTTATCCTAAATTACAGCTCCTGAAGACCTTTGTTTGACCAAATTTACAAAAACATAATTTTGAGTCTTCATGGCCACGTGTAACCAACAACGCAAATAATGATATAAATAGAACGCTGAACAATTCTTATTCAGTATCATAAATTCAATTTACCCCAGGTTCACTCTTGCAAGGATTTCATTTTTTATTCTTTGAGTCTCAGCATTAATTCTGACTTACCAATAAGCTTTCAATTTATGCCATGTTATCATGAAAATAACAGTTAAGAGAAAAAGGGTCATATTACCAAAATATAAATTTATATACTAAATTGTCTTATTTTCATTACAATGTGAAAACAGAAGTTATTATCCGAAATTCAGGTTATATAATAGAAATTGTAGGAGAAAACTGGCACTAAGACAGAGGATAGTTTTCCTTTAACTCAATCAAAGAAACTATGAGTGTTGTGGCAATAATTGTGGGAAAAGACAGAGAAATAAAGATTTGAAAGAGTTGACAACCTCAAGGGGCCACTGAAGCAATCCTCTGAAGCAGTGAGCTTTTCTGAGCCCCACATCAAGTGGCAGAGATGGTGGAAAAAAAAAAAACACACACACAAGGAATCTTGAGGATAAGTCAACAGAAAACAGTCACATTTGAGACATCAGCTCAGTGCTCCTGCTGCAACCTCTACTCTGTCAGCAACTCATGATGGATATGGAGCTGCCCAAAGTCATCAGAGCCAGAAATTAAAAGGAAGCTGGATGCAGTGACAAGAGTGAGGACAAGATGAAACACAGAACAACTCCACAAAGTCCCACTCCAGGGAGTGTCACCAAGACTTTCAGGGATATCTACTGTTGCTCCATTTCCACCCTTCAAACCTCTCCAATTCTAACGCAGAAAGAAACAGGAAAGAAGAATGCAGGAGAAGCAGTTTACAGGCATCCTGGCAGGAAAAAATGTCCAGCATTCTTGTAAGGTGAATAGAATTATTGTTATTAAATATAGAAACATAGAATAAAGTGAACAGAATAATTGTTATTAGATATATTAATAGTCCTATTTAAATTTTTAGACTGCTTATGTCCTTTCTAGTTTTCAAGCATGTTCACATGCAGTTGTGTGGATTCTATAACTAAGCCTCAGGAAGACACAATTTCAGACACATCATGGTTGACTCATCTAATCCAACTTTACCCATTTTCTTTGTTCTATAGCTTATTTTAAATCAAATGAAATTAAAGTCTGAGAAATACTCAGCTTATGAAAAGTTGGAGAAATCACCAGTTACACCTTTAAGTAAGTTTGGTTTTACAGATTACTAGAATTAAAACTATAAATGTGACAAAGCAGCAATATACAAATTTGGGAAAATAACCCTGATCTTTGCAGAGTCAACATTTTTGAAGTGAACATTTTAGTGCTTCCTAATTTTAATATATTCTTTATAAAATAGTCTCTAGAGTATGTATTCTGACTTTTAAAACTTAACTGTGTACATCAAATTCTGAAATAATCTCATGATTTCTCTCATGAACTATGAGTGCTACATTCTCAGTGACACACTCAGTGAGTGTGCACTGCTTACAGGACTACCACAGTTTTATGTGCAAGTATCAATTTTCCATCTTATTTGCATAAATGAGGAGCATCTCAAGTTGGGCATGTTTGATACAATTCTCTTGGTACCATACTTATCCTGAGTTTTCTTTTCTATCCTTTCTGCATCTAAATAAATAGTTCCACCAGTTGTTCCAGGAAAAAATTTATCAGACATAAATCATATGTCTTGTGACCTAATGACAATCTATCATCAATGACTTCACCAACAAACCGATATTGCTGGCCTTGCAGCTTAAGGCACCTGTACTTCAGTCAAAATTGGAAACAAAAAGAGCCACAGATTTCTTTGTTTCCATTTCTGTTCTCCTGCTGTGAGTCACCACATTCCAAGGCAGAATGATCTAAAGACTGCCCAAAATATTCCAGATGACCTGACCATACTATCTGTATCTCTTACCTCGTTGATTGTACACTGTCCTGGACACTTCACATTTGTCCATTTTTTACATAGTGAGGTTATTTCCATGATATCTACATTTAATCAAGATTCCTACAATGTATATAAAGAATTCATTTATTCTAAAATATTGATAGTTGTAATTCACCACAGTAAGAAGGTATGCTTACCAGTTTAGAATTAAAAATAGGGCCCCGCACGATAGCATAGCAGTTAAAGTCCTCGCCTTGCATAAGCCGAGATCCCATATGGGCGCTGGTTCTAATCCCGGCAGCTCCACTTCCCATCCAGCTCCCTGTTGTGGCCTGGGAAAGCAGTCAAGGACGGCCAAGGCTTTGGGACCCTGCACCCGTGTGGGAGACCCGGAAGAGGCTCCTGGCTTCGGCTTGGCTCAGCTCCAGCCGTTGTGGCCGCATGGGGAGCGAACCATCGGACGGAAGACCTTCCTCTCTGTCTCTTCTCTTTGTATATCTGCCTTTCCAATAAAAAGAAATAAATCTTTAAAAAAAAATTGAAAATAACAATTTGTCTGTAGTCTTTGGTATGTGGACAAAAATTCTCCTGAAATTAAAAGTAAACACTGAGACAATTAGTGCACTATATGAAAGCAAAATATAGACAATGCCCGGAGAATGTGCTAAGACCGAAAGCTGTATGTTAAAATTGAGTAGTTGATTAAGTGGTAGAGAATAGATGGGACACATACACACATCTAAAATGGAGAAATCTATTTTTTTATTTCTACTCTTTCTTACAGGCAATAGAGATGAAGAAATGAAGACAACATTATGTATTTACTAGAATATAGAACACTTAGTTAGCCTAAAACTGAATGGAAAGGCAAAATGAAATAAATTTCCAGAAAGGGTTCTTGTATGCCCTGAGTTTTCTGAGGTATCTTGCCCTGGCTTAATGCAGTCAAGTGCCTATAATTTCTATTTGTTATTATACAATAAAAGTACAATTTTAATCTGTATTGAGATATTTAATTTTTGGTATTTAATGAAAACAAGTATTATGTTAATGTTTTGCAGAAAAACTACTCCTGCTTATCAATTGCACAGCACAGTGAACAGAGCTAAAAACAATATACTGTATCTTTTATAAAAGATGGGGAACGGATTAAATGATGTTGCCACAGAAAAATCATAGATAGTTAAGTTACGTAATGTAGTAGATATATTAGTTGCCTGAATTACTCATATGCAATGTTTATATAAAATACAGATTTGATCCCAGAAATATTAGCAATTATTATATTCTAATCAAAACTAAAATCGTGGGTAGTTGGCCTAGCAGTTAATATGCTAGTGAGAACACCCAGTTTCCAGATTAGAGGGGTTGCATTCGATGTCCAGCTCTGCTCCTGTCCTTAGTTGCCAGTGAGTGTGGACATTAGGAGGCAGTGACAGTTCGATTGTTCAGTGCCTGCCTCCCTGTGGGATACCTGAATCAAATTTCTGGCTCTCAATTTCATCCTTAGCTACAAGTTTTTGCAAGCATTTGAGGAGATAAACAGGTGAATGAGTAAACAAAATGCTGTTTAAATACACCAGAATACTAGTCTGAAAAATAGGATATGTCCTGACACATGCCATAATATGAGTGAAACTTGACGAAAATTGTGTTAAGTAAAATAAACCAGTGCAAAAAAGATAAATACTCTATTGTATTACCTATATTGGGAGTCTAGAAGAGTAAAGTCATAAAAGAAAAAAAAAAAACATGTTTTGCCAGGGGCTAAGAAGAAATGAGAAAATAGAATTTCAGTTCCACAAGATCAAAAATTTTGAAAAGTATACAGCAATGTGAATATTCTTAATATTGCTCTGTTAAACATTATTCGCTTAACAAACTCTCAATAAACTTTATTTATCACTCAGTACCAAGGTTGGAGAACTTTTTCCAACAGTGGTGATGCCTCAGGAGTGTTATTTACTCTACATCTTTTCTTTTTCCTTTCATATGAGAGTCATAGAGACACAGAGCTCCTGTTTGCACAGCCAAAACTGGGTCAAGGCAAAACTGGAAGCCAGGAACTCATTCAAGGTTTCAGGGACCAAGTCATTAATTCATCACCTCGTGCTTCCAAGGGTGGGCATTGGCTGAAAGCTGCAATGGGGAGCAGATACTCCTGTGTTGAGTAGGCAACTGAAGCAGCAGCATGAATGTTAATGCAAATCCTCACTCCTATATTTTGTCATTAGTTTGTTAAAGTACAACTTGGAGCTGACATATGGCTGGAAGCCATGTCTTGTTTGTAACTGATACAAAAGATCTTCTATTTTGCACAGGTTGATAACCATGTCTTTTTGTACTTTCATGAATTGAATCATGACTACTGATACTGATTGAGATATTTTTGTATCATGCCAACCTGGAAAAGAATTTCATATTTATTAATAGAAAGATTTATTATCCCAACAATCTTAATATACAGTTTTGATGTAGTGTAGTGTCAGTTGTTTAATTCAGTCTTGCTGAATCCTTTCCATTTTGTTGAGGAGAGACAAGCAAGCATAGTGACCCAAAGAAAAACCTCATTCCCAATACTTCCAAAACAGCATGATTAGCATCAAAAAGCAGATGAAGCTGAGAGAAAATATTGAAATCAACATGTGAAAGAAAAATCTTAAAAACTAAGAAAGGAACTTAAAAAGCAATTGGAAAATGAGCAAAGGACATAAGGATAATACTGTGGGACAGATGTACATATGTTTCTTATTAAAAGAAAAATTTAGACTACATTGAAATGTTATTTCCTTTACATTTGGATATTAATCAGCTTCTCATCTGAATTATCTAATGGTTGCTTTAATCAGAGCTGATTAAATTAGCTTGATTTTTTAATAGGACTATGGAAATGTAACATTTACCAAAAGAGGCAGCAAATGGTAAGCCAAAGGGGTGCTTAAATTACTATTAGAAGTAACCCCAAACATCTCATGCTCAACGAATTATCTAATAATATAGCATAGTAGGTGGTAAATGAGATAATAAAGCAAGTAATATAATTCTATGCTGGAATCCAAAACCAAACTAGACTATTTAGCTCAGTGAGATAAGCTAATCCCAAAAGGACAAAAATCATATGTTTTCTCTGACATAACAGCAACCTTAATGTAAAATACAAGATTGATACACATATAGGTAACCACACACACACACACACATATTCTTATAGATAAACTGTCTAATGGAGACAGCATAGTGGGAAGTGAAGATACATTGCAGTATGCAACTCTACTCCCAAATAAAAGACTGTCAATGAAACTGTTAAAAATATACCTTGATAATCAGATGCTGGACTTTCTACCATTATCTATATGCACAATGCCATGACACACTTAAATAGCAAAAAGTTGGATTTAGACTGCTGCTGAAGGACTATACTTATGGAAAAATACAGGAAAAAATAGTGGAGGGTGAATACAGGGTGGAGAGGGTAATCCTCTGCCTACAGAGCTGTGTCATGAAAACAAACGTATGAATGAATCAAATACCATTTAATGTTAAGATTACAGTACTTTATATATGTTGTCGACCAGGAGCAGCATGTGCATGCAATGACAGAATTAGAATAGGAATAACCTCATTATTTATTCTAGATATAAAATTTGTAAAATATAAAATTTGCATTTGAAAACAAAGTGTATTATAAGACTGAAAAGCAAAGAGTATGGTGAAGAGTCAATCTGTCATCTGTATAGTATATTGAGGCCAAAATTTAACATTTTCTCACTTAAGTTTAATTTCTACTGAACAACTGACTAACATTTAGGAGTATTTAATACATAATCTTTGTTCTATACCAGGATTTCTTTATCCATTCTCAACAAAATGGCTTTTACCTGGTCATTTTTACCGACATGGTTTTACCTCTGTATTCCTCTCTTTTTGAAAGCGTAGAAAATAAAGAATTTGAGTTTCTCACAGTAGATAAGCTGCAGCTCTTTCCCATTCTTTTCATTTAAAGAGAAAATCTCTAAACCACTATTTAAAAGAGAGAGAGAATCTCTCCTCAGCTCGAGGCATTAGTGACTTACTTAAAAACAAAAGTGCATCTAAAGGTTCTTCAGGGACTGCTGAGGCTACGTGGGAGATTTACAGCTTCTTGTAATTTCCATGGTAAAATGTGGGAAGCAATAGAGATTCACATGTAAAGGAACCAGAGTGCTGGGGTCCTGGTCGTGTCAGCATCTGTGTGCCAGCTAGAGGAGTGAGCCATGTTTCCAGGAATGGAGACCACAACTGATGCTGCAATGTGCAGAACAAATCACTCTGCTGAGCCCTCCCTATACTCTCAAACCACAGAACGATCTGCAAATTAACCTTACTGCTTTACTCTAGTAGGTTTGAAAGAAATTTGTTATACGACTGTAGATGAGTAAAATGTCTCCCAGGGATTTTTTTCCCAGTAATTGAGTCATTTTCCTCTGTTATTACAAAAGGTTAATGAGCTTGTGCCTCACAGACAATGGGGGTCACTACCCTTAAGTAAAGCAATTCTCATACCAATCAACAAAATGCATAGGGGGGACTTCCAAGGAAACTGTTAAATATACCTTTATAACATGATACTAGATTTTCTACCATTGCCTATACCTATAATGTCATAATACATTTAAGTATAGCAGAATGTTGGACTTGTGACTGTTGCTGAAGGACTAAACTATTCCAATACTGTGGGGGAAATCAGTGAGTAGGGGTGGAGGATGGGACAGGAAGATGGGGAGACGGAGGGGGCAATCCATATAGCTACAAACTGTATCATGGAAAATAATTTCTAAAAAAGAAAAAAAAACAGGTGCCTGATATACAAAATGAAATTTATCTAACTTATGGGAAACATCTGAAAAGTCCAAGAAATTCTATATCATGTTTTCAAAACAAATGACAATTCGTATATCAGAGAATTTAATTTGAAATACATTTTTAAAATAACTATGCCGATGCTGTCATTTGACGTTATGATACCTTCCTGCAAAACTAATGGAGTGATAAGTCTTGATTGTAAAGTTAGCTAAAAGCATATCGTTGTGAATTTTTTTTAGAAGCAAGCAACAGCAAAAGAGAAGGTAAGGTTGTACAAGCAGAACGGAGAGAAAGGTGGGCAGGTGTCTCTGCACTCCTGAATCGGTGTTGTGAAATACATAAATTTGTTCACTTTCATGAATAAAATAATTTCTAAAAAACTTGTGCTTTTTCCTTAAAAGAAGCACCTTGACTCCTCTTGGGCCTATCACAACTTCACGCATGGGTGTGCTTGTGTTGTGGGTCTTTGTTAAGCAGAGTAAGGGTGGAGGAACATGGAAAATGAGCTGATCACATAACCAAGAAGGACAGACTGCCCACGGTTTCACTTTACACGGTTCTAGGTATCCTCAGTCAATGGTAGTCTGAAAATACTTACTGAAAAAAATTCATGATTTTTAAATTTGTACCATTTTGAGTAACATGATGAAATCATTTTATTTTAATGAATTGAGAGGCAGACAGACATTCTCCCCGATGCCCACAATGGACATAGCTGGGCCAGGCAGAAGCTAGCAGCTTCAGTCCAGCTCTCCCATATGGGTAGCAGGGACCGCACTACTTGAACCTGCTGTCTCCCAAGACACAAATGAATGGGAAGAGTGTGTTGGGAATGGAACCAGGACTTGAACCCAGGCACTATCTGACACCATAACAATTACATCAAACACTTCCCCTGATTTATAGTTAAAGAATTATGGTCAGAAATATTTCAGGCTCTTTTGACTTTTTTTTTAATTTAAAATTCATTTTCTGATCAGTCATAACCTGTCCTAGATAATCGTCACGCACAGGGAAGAATGTGTACTCTGCTGCTCTTGTACTCACTGCTGAAAATACATTGAAATCCTCTACGATTTTGGCATTATTTCACATCTTCCTTCAGATATGCTAATATTTATTTTATGCATTTAGGTGCTCTTGTATCTGGTGTATATATAATTGTTATGTTTACTTGCTTAATAAGACCATTTATAAGTGTATACATCCTCCTTTGTCTCTTTTTACCGTTTTTCATCAAAAGCTATTTCATTTCATCCTTTGTTCTGTTTCTGCTATCATTTGCATGGAAGATTCCTTTCAATTCTTTCACTCTAAATCTATGTGTGTGTTTAAGACTAATACGGATCTCCGGCACCTGGGTCTTATTTTCTTGATATTCTGATGCTCTAAATAGCTTCAGTGCATCAAATGCCCATTCCTGTACTTTTTTCTTAGTCATTCTTTCATTTCTTTATGCTCTGATCTTTATTTTCTTCCATTAATTATACATTTTGCTTGGTCTTGCAAAAACAAACAAATTGCATTGTTTGAATATTGACTGTCAGTTTCATTATTAGATTATTTATTTTAAATCTCTATGTTTTAAAACAGCTTCCAGGGGAAAGCATTCCTGATTAGCACTCTACACTTTTATCATTCTGAATGCATTATGTAGCTTTCCCTTGGATTGCAACATTTTTAGAGAAATATTGTTAGTCTGATGAAGACTCTCTAATATGTTACTTGACATTCCTATTTTTATAATTTCCTCTTTTTCTTCAACTTTTGATAATTTAGCTTGAATGTTTTAATTTAAGCTATTTGACAGCATTCTATCTTTCTGTACCTGAATGGCCATTAATTATATCAAGAGCTGAAATGTTTTTAGATATTATCTCCTTTTTCACACATAACATAATCAAAAATATATAAGAACAAATGTAACAAAATAGATAGGAATGCAGCCTGTATTCTGAAGCAAAGTGTTGAAATAAATTTGAAACAATACAAACATATAAAAGGAAGGCCATTCTTCATTGATCAAAGAGAGTTAGCATTATTATTATTAAGAGTTCTAAAGTTGACTTGCTATTAATCACATTGCCTATTAAAGTTACATATTTTTTTCTATTACTTGAAAAACTGATCCTAAAATGTGTGGGAAATATGAGATAGGCAGGATAGTCAAAACAGTATTGAAAAAGAAGAGCAGAGTTGAAGGAATCACATTTCCTGATTTTTAAAACATTACAAAGCTGCAAGATTCAAAACAGTGCTGCACTTGCCATACAGATAGAGGCACAGATCAAAGAAGCAGACCCAAGGGTCTTGAAATCAACCTGCAGTAACAAAATCAAATGAAAATTATCAAAATTTCCCCGGGTGCAACGAAAACAGTGGTTTGCGATACAGTATTTGGTAAAGCTATATGAGAATTTAAAAAGTCTAGATCCAGTGATCTAAGTCTCTATGTTAAGTAACAAGGGAAGTATAGAAAAATAAATCCAAAGCAGAAAAGAAGAACTGATAAAGCTAGTTCAGAAATAAGAGAAACTGGAAAAAGAAATCAACTTAGAAATCAACGAAGGCACCAACAGTACAAGGAGAATTTCTAAAGTGCATCGGCATGTAGTAAAATCATGTTTAAATACACCCATATCTACTAGAGGTTTTAATGCCTGTATATAAATGCACAACTAAATTTGTTTAGTAATTTATAAAATCAACAAAAGTCAGTACACTGTGACATGAATAACTGCAAGATGCCATTACTGTTTTTTTTTCAACTAGAGAATATTATCTTGAAAATAAGCAAAAGTTTGTAGATTTTCTTAGTTCTCATAATCCCAGGTTTTATTACAGAATGTCATGACAAATAACTATGACTCCTGACATAAAATTTGCAGAGATGCTGTTACACTAGGCCTAATTAACATCTTCAGCTTTTATCAAGCTGACACTAAGGTACAGGGCTCCAAGACAGAGCAGTTCAAAATGAATCATGGAAATATCTGTGCCCTTTGTAAACTCATTATCAAATTTTACAATGAGATAAGGGGGAAAAAACTTATATGTGATCTATTTGTCTCAAGCTTGAATAATTGAGAAACTAAGGAGAGAAGACTCAGAGCTTAAGGAAAAAAATTAATGACAGAGATGAGTTTAGAAAACAGGATTTTTTGAAGAAACATTTCACAATTGTAAGTCTCTTCGCCTTATGTTTATGATTATATTTAAAGATAATTTTAAAGGATTTCTAAACATTTTATTTTATTTTATTTGTATTGGAAAGTAGATATACAGAAGGAGAGACAGAGAAGATCTTCTGTCTGATGATTCACTCCCCAAGTGGCTGCAACAGCCAGAGCTGAGCTGATCCAATGCCAGGGGCCAGGAACGTCCTCAGGGTCTCCTACGCAAGTGCAGGGTCCCAAGGCTTTGGGCTATATTTAACTGTTTTCCCAGGCCACAAGTAGGGAACCAGCAGGGAAGTGGGGCCACTGGGATTAGAACCAGTGCCCAAAGGCAAGGACTAGAGCCACTAGGCTACCATTCCGAGCCCAATTTTAACAGTTTTATTGCACAAAAGCATGTCTGATAAAGATTTTCCTTTATCAGAAATAGTAGTATAGTATAGTGACAGCATTTATGAAAAAGTCCAGAACCTCTATAACATTACCCACTTTTTTGGTGGGAAAGAACATGTTCTTTATATTTACTTACTAATTCAACAATAAAGATTAGTTTGATGTACAGAAAGATGCATTATTTTATATACCCCAGTGTGGTTACTTATTTGCAACAAAATTTTCGAGAACATGTTTAAAAACAGAAGAACCTAGCTCTTGTTGGAAACTGGATTTAGTTATTTTCATGTGTATGCATAGAACTAAATGATGAGAAATTTATCATTTACTCTCACCAACAGAAAGTCTATTTTCAAGGGATTGTGGCCCAGAGTGTTAAATTGCTGCTTATGATGCTGGCCTCCATTATGACACCCTGTTCAAGTCACAGCTACTCCACTTCCAATCCAACTCCTTGCTAACATACCTGGGAATATGCTAGAAGAATGTCCAAGTGCCAGCTGTCTTCCTGTGGGTGATCCTTCAGGAATTCGAGGTTTCAATCAGGCCAAGCAACACTTCTTGTGGCCATCTGTGGAGTGAACAAGAGGTAATAGAATTGATCAAATTTGTACAAAAGCCTTTCTGAAATAAAACAGCTAAGTGAACTCATATTTAATACAAAGAAATCCTGCCAGTTTTTCTAGGGAAACAGTACATAAAAAAGAATTTCTTAGAAGAAAACTAATCAAATCTGTATTCTACACAGACCTTTTCTTCCACCACACCAGGAAAGTAAGAGTTCTTTTAAAATTGTCGCTTTCAATATTCAATTAAAAAAATAAAAGCTCCTCTGGTTCCAAAATACACCATTTTTGTTCTGAAAATATCAGCATTAAAAACATGCGCTAATTAAACAATAATGATTTTTAACTTAGACAACTCATCTGGAATAGAGAACATTGAACAGTAAAAATGTTGTGGACCATTAACCCTATTCTTTAATTAATACTCAGAAAATGATTCAAACCAGTCATTACAAATATTCCACATCAGTTTTCGGTAATTATTTGGACTCTTCGTGATATGGTATTGACATAATTCTAAGAATGCATCCATATCATGGTGGGAATGTGGCACCAAAATACATGTTAAACAAGATCATGTAAATAAGATGAACTAAGTAAAAGCATTGCAATGTCATTGGTAAATCTACCATCACCTATTTGGGTGCAGTTTGATTCTGGCAGCTCCATTTCCAATTTAGCCCCTACTAATGGACGGGGAAGCAGAAGAAGATGGCCTACATGTTTGGGCCACTGCCACTCCCGTGAGAGATCAGATGAAGTTCCTGGCTCCTGACCTTGGTGTGGCTCAGCCCTGGCTACTGTGGCCATTTGGAGAGTCTACCAGCAGGTGGATGATCTCTGTCTCACTCTCTCTAACTTTTTAAAACAAATACATCTTTATTAAAAAAAAAAAAAAGATTAGTTAAGAATCAGTGTAATTTTTCTACATTGTTTTATATAGTTTCTTAACCTGTAATTCACGATTTACCAGAAATTTTACCGACAAGAGATGATCATTGTTCTTAATAAGGTGTATCAAAGTCTACTCAGATAAAAATGAGAGACCTAAAGTAGTGCAGCAGCAAACACCTGTAACAAAAGCAACAAGCCTCTACGATCTTCAGTAAATAATGACATATTTCACTTTGTTCTCTGTGCTTTGTGCAATGCCTACTTGTCTTTGTGATGCTACTCACCGTCCTCTCCCTCCTCCTCCAATGGTAGAATTGCTGCTCATGTTGAAATCCAAATCCACCAAAAGTGTAGCATATGGCCGGGTTTGACTAATTCAGTGGCTAACTCCTCACCTGGCCAGCACCAGGATCCCAGAGGACACGGGTTAATTTCCCAGCCACTACTCTTCCAACTCTGCTTCTGGCCTGAGAGGAGCCAGAGGACAGCCCAAAACCTTGGGACCCTGCATTTACATAGGAGACCCAGAGGAAGCTCCTGGTTCCTGGCTTCAGATCAGCTCAACTCTGGTCATGGAGGCCAACTGGGGAGTGAACCAGCATATGGAAATCTTTGTCTCTTTCTCTCTCTCCATTCTGTAAAGCTGCGTTTTCAACAAACATTAAACAAAATTTTTTTAAAGAAGTGCATGATAGCTTCATGGCATGGACACAGCTGGTCTAAAAGCATCCCTGTATTTTTTCATCACAAAATCAGTCAGAAAACAATCCACTTAATAAATAATCATTAAATCATTGAGAAAAATTGAGGTCAGTGAGGTCAAACCTTACTTTTCTACATTCTTAGTATAAACACAGAGTCTCTAAGTAAGGGCTCAAAAATACTTACTGACAGTTTTTTTATTTTTATGCAAAGTTCCCCAAAATAAAGTTATTCCTCAATCTCAAGATGCTTAGTGGGTTTTATAAAATGTAAAAATCCAGAAACTAAATCCCATGTAAAACGAAATCAAATACAATCTTTTTCTTATATTTCAAAGACTGATGATTTTGTAACTACTATCAATGCTCTCTCCAAATATGTTCTTACAGAAAATTCTTTAGCAAATAGTAAAACTGACTTATGTGTGAATACTACGGCCAAATACTAAGTAGTTCTAAGATAACATTCAATGAGAATTATAATGATTAGTAGCATTTCTAGTGGCTCATTTAAAAATCACCAAAATCAAGTCATTAATAATACATAAAACTAATGTGAAGGGGGCTTATTGACTTTAAATATCAAGCCATGTGCCAAAAAAGGACAACTCCCCCTTCTAATAAAATAATCTAATTTTATCTAATATCTGGCAGCAAATACTCAGGAATGTTTAATGGGAGTAGCACCAGACAGGAATAGCAAATGCTAAAAATATTTTTATATTTCATTTATTTCTATCCAGTAAGAATTAAGCTAATAAGCATTAGTAAATAATTTTTAAGTTCATAAAACACTTCTGTGTGATAATATAGTCATGTCTTCTGATTCTTAATAGGCTGTCTGCCTTTACCTCTGTGCCTAAAAAACCTGGGCCCCAATGAGGAGCTCAACCAATAATTGAGCTGTATTGGAAATATCATGTATCCTGCATAGGCATTGGTTTCCTCTTCAGCAAAACTGGAGTCATTCTAACTCTAAGATATCATTTGCCTCAACATTCGGAAGATGGTCTCTTCATGGAAGATTATTTTAAGTATCAGTTAAATTTGTTTATTACAAAATTATTTAGAAGATTATAGTTTTAAGTACATGATTGATAGTCACCTCCAAATCTACTTGGAAATATAACAAAGAAAAGCATGCCCAAGGAAATTTTCTATAAAGCGGAAACTCCTAAAATGAAACTATCTGGTACCACTGCTGAAATGAGCAATTAGAAATATTCATAGAATTTAAAATGTAAAAATTCATTTAAAAGTGCTTTTACATTAGTAATGGATTTCATCAATAATTAGAATTCATGTATCCTTTCAGACAACTTTTCTTGCTGCCTAAAAGCACCAGACACTATTTCAGATGCTGCAAATATGACAGCAAACGAAAAAGAAAAAAATTTGAGGCTTCTATTGGGTTTGAAATATAATAATAATGATAAAAATAAGCAATGCTAAAAGATATAAACAAAATATATAGCTTGCTAGGTCATTATAAGTTCTATAAAATATCACAGTGATAGTCAGCATTGGGTGATATTAAATATTATGTTTTTCTTGCCCTCGGTTGTCAGTTAATAACAAAAAAGAACGGTTATTTGAGATGATCTGAATGCTGTAAATTCAAATGTGAATTATTTGGGCCAGGCATAGTGACTCAATGTCTAAATCCTCATCTTGCAAGCACCATTATCCCATATGAGCACTGGTTCATTTCCCAGCCCACTTGCCATCCAGCTACCTCCTGTGGCCTGGGAAAGTAATAGAGGATGGCCAAAGCCTTGGATCCCTGCACCTGCTGGGACATCCTGAACAATCTCCTGGCTCTTGGCTTCAGATTCACTCCGCTCCATCTGTTGTGGTCATCTAGAGAGCAAACCAGCCAATGGAAGATCTTTCTGTCCCTACGTCTCTCTTTAAAAATCTGATCTGCCTTTTCAATAAAAATAAATACATATAAAAATTTTAAAATTTTAAAAATCATTGTTTAAAAAGGCGAATCATTTGTAGCAAACACACAAACACACACACCTCTGGAAAGATACAGTTATGCAGCTTTGATATGGCGATGCATGTGTGTGCACTTGTGCACACGGGTGTGTGCAAAGAGAAGCAGCATATATGACAAAGACAGTTATGGGAAAATGACAGACCTTGTCGTGTGCACACACACAGCACAACCACTGAAAGTGCAGAATTAATTATCATTCCATAAAAAGAATCTAGAATAAAGCTTTATTTTCTGACCTGGAATTTATTTCAAGTAACAGAACTTTATGACTTATGAACATATACATATATACATATTGAGCAAGCCAATTCTAACTGCTGCACACTGAATTGTAGCGTCTTAATGAGAAAAATATATTTGCAGGATTTTAATTTTTTAAAAAATTTTAGTTGTACTTTATTCTAAGATGAAAGTTATGGACTATCTAAAAACTATCCGAGTGCTTAAACACTGAAAAGAACTTAGAATAAATTGATTAATTTGTAATCTTTTTATTATTCTTTTTTAACAAATGGCCTCACGCTCAAGTATTTCAGAAAAAAACAGACTTTGAAAATTTCCATAATGCATCTGTATTAAATAAATTCTTTCTCTTTCCCTTTCTCTTTCCCTCTTTTTCTGTTTTATGTTAACACATTGAAAATACACGTACTTGGTTTATAGTAGAAATGTGCACATTAAAAAAAATCCTCATTTAAGAAAATTGTGTAATTGAGACTACCCAGATTCTTTTAATCTTTAAAGAACTACAAAAAAAGCTTATTTAAATTCCACCAGAATGTTCCTTTGCAGTTCTAAATATTATTCCTAAATCTATTATATAGGATAACTTAGTTTCTGAAGAGAGGGAGCCCTAAGGTATCCACATCATATGTTTTTTTTTTTTAAGATTTTATTATTATTGGAAAGCAGGATATACAGAGAAGAGGAGAGACAGAGAGGAAGATCTTCCATCCGATGCTTCACTCTCCAAGTGAGCCGCAACGGGCCAGTACGCGCCAATCTGATGCTGGGACCAGGAACCTCTTCCTCCGGGTCTCCCACGCGGGTGCAGGGTCCCAAAGCTTTGGGCCGTCCTCTCCTGCCCTCCCAGGCCACAAGCAGGGAGCTGGATGGGAAGTGGAGCTGCCGGGATTAGAACCGGCGCCCATATGGGATACGGGGCCCTCAAGGCGAGGACTTTTAGCCGCTAGGCCACGCCGCCGGGCCCAATCCACATCATATGTTTATGCACTTCCTCGTATCAATGAAGCACAGGGGTTGGTGGGAACTCCTGATCAGACAGAATATGAACAAAGTCAAAGTTACTTAGAACCCAGGCTACTTCCATCTCTCTCCTCTGTTATCTCAACAGGTGACTCCTATTTTTAGTGAAAACATACTCAGATGACTGTTGGAACTTGAAATGACATGGCACTTTCGGTTTTATACAAAGCCTGAAGAAGTTATCTCATGGTTAGGAGTCTGTTTATAGCTCTTATATAACATTTCAGAATCCTTATTTTTATTTGCCTCTTTGTTATAGTCCAAATACTTATGTCTCTTCAAAAAACATATGCTGAAATCCTAATCCTAATCCCAAGACATGGGTAGGGAGGTATAGCCTTTGAGAGGTGATAAGGTCAAGGTCATAAGGGATGTGAATGGGATTATTCTCTTTGATGAGGTTACTGTGCACAATCATGCTCCAGGAAGAGGTTTTCACCAGGCATCAAAGCTAAGATGTAGTGCCTACATCTTAGACTTTGCAGCCTTCAGAACTATTGGAAATGATTTGTTGTTGTTTATCAGCCAAAATGAACTAAGAGACTCTTACAGACTGAAAGTATTGTGATCAGATTTAAATGATAGACTGATTTATAAGTGGAAAGTAAGTACTAGGTAGTTAACAAGTTTTTAAATTCACCTTTTGAAACTTTTAAATTCCTCACCACTTTTAAGTCTCTCACAAAAAAAAAAAAAAAAAAAAAAAAATTATCCCCTGGCAAGCCTGCAAGCAAATCTTGAAATTTATCTTTTCTCTACTCAATCAATATTCATACACTTGAAGGAGACATTTCTAAGCAGAGCTTACGTCAGAGAGATTTCATAATTACTAACACATGCACACATGTACACAAACCATTAATTCACACACATACACAGGCCAACACACAAAATTACCTCTGTACAAATCTGTCATAATAGAGGTGTGAACCCAAAGGAGTTTTTAGGCTTCAATTTATTTACATTAAATCAGATTTCAGCTCTCCTTTTAGTCCTAATACTTTTCCCCTGTTCTTGGACTATTCATTTGTTTATTCTAGAAGAACAAACTGTTTTTCATTCATGTTTCTTAGAATGGCAAGTTGTTTAGAGTGTGCCTTCCCATGCATTTATTGCAGTAATCAATAATTGTCTTGACCTCCCTTGTGATGGATCATCATTCCTTTAAGTTAGATGTGAGATGATAAAAATGCAGACATGGAAACAGGGCAGTGAAACACACCATCTCTCTCTCTAGCCATTGGAGTGTCCAGTGAATGCAAACCATCCTCTGATGTATTGATGAAACCAGACTGTATTATTCTAAGTTCTGAATATTGCCATGAAATAGGCATAGAACACAAGATTTCATGATGAATTTTGTAAAAGCATTCCCAGTTATTTTCATGTGCCCTGAAATATGTGAAGTCACCCTACTGAGTTTATTACAAACTTGGAAAAGCATAGTCAGCTTAATTAGTACATGTGTAGGAAATAAACTTCATGTGATATTTTAATATATTTTTAGGAGCGTGGGAATTGTACGTGGTGAAAAGTCTCTTCTCAAATTAATCTGAAAGTGAATGTTTAACAATTGAGATAAATGATGTATTTAGTTAAGAAAAGGAAAACTTGCATAACCCAAAAAGTGGCAGTAATTTTTAGTTGTTTTTCATAGGTAAGAGTAGCTGTAAGACTTAAAATTGAATTCTGGTATAAGAAGTGATCATTTCGGGCACCAATCCCAAGTCTAATGAAAAACTATCTGATTTTATGGTTTCTACACTCTTCCACTCACTTGTCACTAATAAGTAACTTGGCTCTAGGGATTAACTATAATGCAGAAATCTCACAGAGATCCCAGGATGGTGACAATTTTGAGACTAATAACTAAAATGAGAAAAATAACAGGACCCTTTTGGATAATTCACAAAATATGCTTTCGCATGTAAGACTTCAGAGAAAGTCCAACATCTCCAGAAATGAAAGAAATAGATCTTTTTTTTTTTGCAATAAAAGAATTTTATTTCACTTAAGGCATCTCCCAAATGATCCTTTTACTACTACAAAGATGTAAGAAGTTCCTGAATTGTGAGCAAGTTTAAAAATACCCATATCCCTGAAGTCTTTCATCCTCTCATGTCTAAACGGAAATTTTTGCTGAGCCAAGGACAGAGAATACCTTGCTGACTAACTTTTATATAAAAGGGAAACATATTCTGTTTACAGCCTTTGCTCCCTATAGTCTATTTCAAAGACAATAACTAAATCTAAATCAAAAATTTTTGATATGCCATTCAAGGGGAGGAAGGGACAGCAGTATGGGAAGCATGAGGAGAAACGGAGTGGGAGAAGAATCCTCAGGAATGGAAATGTGGTATCGTGGTTAGGGCACCTCTTCAAACACACACATCCTACGACAGAAAGCCTAGGTTCAAGTACCACCTCACTTCCAGTTTCAGTTTCCTGCTAATGTACACCCTGGGATGCAACTGATGATGGGTCATGTACCTATGTCTCTGCCACATTTGTGGGAGACCCAGTTGGTACCCATTCCTGGCTTCATTCTGGCTCCTGTTTCAGCTGTTGTGCCCATTTGTAGAGTAGACTAGTGCAGAAGATTCCCTCTCTCTCTCTCTCTCCATCTCTCTCTTTCATTGGTATATTTTATCTTTTCCTTAAGTACCTTGGCAAGTAATACATAAAATATTCACA
Organism: Ochotona princeps; assembly: GCF_030435755.1. Taxonomy (NCBI): domain Eukaryota; kingdom Metazoa; phylum Chordata; class Mammalia; order Lagomorpha; family Ochotonidae; genus Ochotona; species Ochotona princeps. The sequence continues at coordinate 34,318,773 of NC_080842.1, forward strand.
TATTAGAAATGTACACAGCTGTTTTTGTGTGTCCTACATCCCTACCAATGACTATGTGGATACAGAAGTAATTATTTGTGACTGTAAGGATGGTGTCCTTAAGAAATAAAAGGACAAACGATAATCCAGGCAAATGGGAAGGTCTCTTCAATAAATGCTGTTGGGACAACTGGTTGATAGCCTGTAGAAACAAAAAGATAGACCCACATCTCTCACCATATACTAAGATCAAATCTAAATGGATAAAAGATCTAAACCTGCATACAGAAACCTTCAAACTTTTGGAAGAAAGTGTTGGAAATACTCTGCAAAATCTAGGGGTAGGTCCCTACTTCCTAAAAAGGACACCAAAAGCAGTAGAAATCGAGACCAAAATAAACAAATGGGACCCCATCAAACTAAGAAGCTTCTGCACAGCTAAGGAAACAATCAACAAAATAAAAAAGCAACCCACAGAATGGGAGAAGATCTTCGCGCAAGACATAGGTGATAGAGGACTAATCTCCAGAGTATACAAAGAATTACAAAACAGCCAAAACACCAAAATAAACAAGCCACTCAAGAAATGGGCACGGGAAATGGGCAGACATTTCACAAAGGAACAATCCCAAATGGCAAATAAACATATGAAAAAATGCTCAAGCTCCCTGGCAATAAGGAAAATCCAAATTAAAACATCAATGAGATACCACCTAACGCTAGTAAGGGTGGCCCACATGAAAAACACCAACAACACTTGCTGGCGAGGTTGCGGGGAAAAAGGAACCCTACTCCACTGCTGGTGGGGCTGCAGATTGGTACAGCCTCTATGGAAATCAGTATGGAGAATATTCAAACAACTCAAAATCATCATACCTTATGACCCATCTATAGCACTCCTAGGAATATATCCAGAACACTTGTTTTATGAGAAACCAACATGCACTCCTATGTTCATAGCAGCACAATCAATAATTGCAAAAACATGGAAACAACCAAAATGCCCATCAGCAGAGGATTGGATAAGAAAGCTATGGTTCATCTACTCCATGGAATACTACTCAGCTATTAAAAAAAACAAAATGCAGTTCTTTGTGGCCAAATGGGCCAAACTAGAAACCATAATGCTAAGGGAAATGAACCAATCCCAAAAGGTTAGATACCACATGTTTGCCTTAATTTAATATGATATGATGTTAAGCATATCATGTTATGATATGGATATTATGTCATTTGTAGTATATAAACTAAAATTGAACTGTGAATGGGGGGTCACAGAAAGTGGTTAAGAAATCGCATGTATTTTTAACATGTTGACTGCTCAATACCATGTCAATTAATTCCATAACGATGTTAATTGTTGCAGATGGTATATTAGTGCTTTTATTTGACCGGGAAGATACGCTGCTGACTCTGCCCTCAGACCAGAGAGGGTCTACCCAATAAGTAGTTGGACTTGTCTGGACTATGGGATGTTGGACTCTATGTTTGGCAAATACTTGCAGGGAGGGAATTTCAACTGAACTTGAACTATGGTTATGCAGTGGGGTGGAGGAACCCACCATGGGGGGAGGGTGAGGGGGAAGAATCCCAGATTCTATGTAATTACAACACAATGTAATTAATAAATAAATTTAATAAAAAAATAGACTGAGTCACACAGCTTTGGTGTAAAACCTGGCCCCACACCTTCCTATTCATGTCAGGCTGAGCAAGTTCCATAAGCTTTCCATCCTTTAATTTCCCATGAATTGGATATAGGATTAATCACCAGGTTTCTATCAAATATTCCAGGCATTTAAGGTCTCAAAAGTGATTTTTATTGCTAGAAAACATTACTCACAGGCCAGAAGAGCCTTCTCTTTAATAGAGTAAGCCAATATAATTGGGTATAATGATGACACTTAATGAAATCATGCAATTTACTACCGCTAGCAAATGTGGGTTTTTGCATAAAAGTAAGCCAGAATAGTTGAAGCAAATGTCTGTACCTAAAGTCCATGAAAATGACAGAAAGGTTGGTCAATATGAGTCATAAATTTTCATTATGTGGCTATAGGCTGACCATGGTCGTCTCTAAAGTAGGAGTGTTTCTGATTATCTGCCACAGATCATCTTTTAGGATGATATTGAAACATCACTGGGAGTTTCTGACATCTGGACAAACTACTAGAGCATCCTTAACTGAATTGCATTCTGAAATTGGATGCTTTTCCAATTTCCAATTTTCAGGCCTGAAAGATGATGATGAAATCCCAGCAGCAATATCAGATTTTCACTCTTTTGTCCACACACAGACTTTTTTACTTATTAAAAATTATCTAAATATCTCTGAGGACACTCAATACCAAAATATGTTTACAGGGAGAATCTGTTACCATCTATCTGATATTTCTTTTCCCTTTTTATTTTATTTGATAATATTTAAAGATAGCATATATTACATTTTCCAAATATTTTGTATGTTCATATATTTGATCTCTGAAGTCATCCTTAGATATATATTTATTGAATCCTGTATGGAGTATTTCTCATTTTATATATATATATATATATATATATATATATAGAGAGAGAGAGAGAGAGAGAGAGAGAGAGAGAGTATCAAGTCAAAGTAGAAAAAGCAATCATGTTTATTTCAAAATTACTCTTTTCATTTTTGTTAGAGGTGATTTTTTATTGTATCTTTCTAAATTTGAAAAACAAAGAAAAAGAGAAAGAATTCCCAAGGCATCAAGACTGTTTGGGTTAGGCCAGTGCAAAGCAGGATCCAGGAACTCAGTCCAAGGCTTAATATTGGTGGTAGTGACCCTCCTAACTTGAGTCAACTCTGCTCCCTCCAGAAGTGTGTATTAGCAGGAAATTAGAATGGAGAATAAAGTCACAACTTGAACCAAAGAGCTGCAATATAGGATACAGGCATTCCAGGCAGTGGGTTAACTTCTGCAGCACACACCTTCCCTTGCTTTATCTTTAACCTTTAACCTTTATTACTACATAAATACTTATCAACAAAATCAAGGGAAAACATTCAATAAAATGTGTGTGTATGTGTTTATGCCTGCACATACATAGAAAAGCTGATGGAGAGATGTGCAGTCAAATGATTAAAGCTCAGTGAATAAGGGCTAAGATAGAAGCCAGAAACTGGGCTTTATAATAGTAATATTTTTTAATAAGAGAAATGCATGTCTAATCCTGTTCTGGTTAAATCAGAATTTTATATTAATCAACACAAAATTCCTTGGAATAATTCAGGAAGTTCAGGAAAAGATCTATTATTTACAATCAAGAATATAAATGATCATACATAAGGAACTCGACAAATAATATTCACAGATTAAAGTATTTTAGCAATGTGGCTTTAAATCCGCAACCTGCAGATTTTCTTTAAGCCACAATCTATCCTTGTCTCACATTTTCATTTTTCAAATATGTAATAATTAAGTAAAATGTGTTGCAGAGTTCTAAGTTAGATACTACAAATGCTTTAGATATTATGTAAAATTCACTACTGAAAATATTTTAAAATATCCTCTATATTTCCACCAAAATTATATTGAACTCAGTTACCAATAGAATAGATTTTTTCTGATAATTCAAATTTTATTAGTTTTCCTAGTAAATTTTAATGATCAAACAAATAACACATTAACAAGTCTGAAAAGATATCTCTTCATCTTTATGAAGAATCCAAAGTCTGTGTATCCAAGACCTTATGAATTGATCACAGATTTGTGTAGTCTTGTATTAAACACCAAACACAATGATTTTTGTTGCATTAATGTAAAGATTACAATAAAGCAAGTATCTGAATGAATAGCTCATTCGCTCTCATTTGTCTTCGCAGATTTCAAAGTCTTCCAGATAGCCCTGGTGATTTCAGACAGGCCTTACCTGTACTTACCAAAACTCGTTCCATTATCAGCTCATGTCACTATCTCCTGAGGCCCAATTCTAAAAATATAGTGGCTTGCAAAATGCAGAGTGATAATTCAGCTCAGCCAAGTGAGAAGGAGAAAAACCTCTCACTGTGGTTTACAGTGAATGAAAGACCCCATAGCAGGTTGTTTCAGTCCTAAAATGTAACAGTGGTTAGCTACTGAGAAGTGAAGAGACTTCTCAATATGCATGTCTCCCATCCAAGTACTAACCAGGCCCGACCCTGCTTAGCTTCCAGGATCAGATGAGATCAGGCGCGTTCGGGGTGGTATGGCTATAGACCTCAATATGCATTTCTACTCCCAAAGAAAAGATGGACTACCAATGAAACTGTTAAACATATCGTAATAGAATGCTGATCTTCCTTCCATTATCTATACCTATATTGTCACGATACACTTAAATACAAACTGATGGCCTGGTGACTATTGTTGAAGGACTATACTATTGCAGTAATGTAGGGGAAAGCAACTGGGGGGAGGAGGAATGAGGAGATTAGAGGGGGACATCTCTGAGTCTATAGTATCATGAAAAAAAATTTAAACAAAAAATAAAACCCCCCAAAAAATAGTAGTTAGCACTTTTGTTTTGAAATTATTTCAGCTCAGGCCACTACATGCTTCCACATAACACCATCCCAAAGCTGAACCATGCTTCCTAGGATACTGCATTGAATGGGTTAAGCAGCAAACATTACTCTAAACCCAGAAACACTATTATCTTGAAGTTGTTACATCTCATTGCTAGATCTAGTTTACTATGTTGAACTCTTTCTCCTCCTTGCTGCAGTCAACCCCTGTACACTGGGTTCGCACGCTTCCTTGGCCACGCTAGGTCCCTCCACACCTCTGCAAATGTTGTGAGGTCAAAACTGCAATTGTGGAAGAACATATGATTTCCCTGAGGAAGCTTCTGGACAGCAGAATAAATCAGCAAATGCAAATGTACAGGCAAGGAGATGTAACTACAACTAGATAAATGGAAAACTCAGCAGCTAACAACAGGGAACCCAGCTTAAACCACGTGCACTGTTTTATTATAGAGGTTTGTCCCTTGTCTCACTCTGCCTTCTAAAACGCTTTCACAAGTTAATGTATAGATAAACACAGAGCAATTTAAAATCTAATTTTAAACTTGAATTTCTGATGCATTTGGAAAATGACATTACAGGTCACATAAATAATGGATCAAAATTTCTGGAATGCTTATAGAATTACAGAAGATGAAGGTTTCTATAGCAGGCGATTATAGGAATCTAGTGGAGTCAATGTGATGATCTTTTTCCATGCCTCCTAGTAATTTCTTCCTGATAAAAAGACCAGTTACATACTACTCATGTTCTAGCAAGTGACCTGTAAAATTAACAATCCAATGACCTTCATAAACAAACTCGAAAATGTACTGCCGTTTTTACATGGCATTCTATTTAGTTAGTGGAACCACGGGCTTCTTTGATAGCAGTTGATGTAAGCATCCTAGGATACAGATGGGATTATCAGTTATGAATTATTTATGATGTTTTCATTGTATCAATATTAAAAGTAAAGACAAGTGCAGCATCAAAGTTAAACCATTGCTAGGGACATCCACATCCCATATGGTAGTCTCAGGTCTAGTTCCAGCTTCGCCTCCAATTCATCTAGCTGCTACTCCACCTGGAGGGCTGCAAGGGATGGTTCAAGCACTTGAATCTCTAAAGACAAGGAATGAGTTCCTCTGGTTTAAACCTAGCCCCTGCACCAAGGATTGAGGTAATTCGAGGAATAAACAAATTATTGAAATAAAAAAGAAGAGTTGAAATAAAATTGTGATAATTAGCAAGGTTTTAGGTCTATGTGATGTCATAGTGAATAAACAGATTAATTTTGATGTTTCCAGTAAGGATAACAGCATAAATATGATACATGCAGCATTATGCATGAATGGTAATATCAAAATGAGCCACCACTGGTGGATATATAAACATTTAACACACAATTTTACATAATATCACAAAGGTTAAAGTGGAATAAAAATATTGGGAGTGGCGAGCAGGCATTTGCCATGGTATTTAAGATATCACTTGAGGTCATAACTTACACCAGAATGTCTGAGTTCTATTTGTAATCATGCTTCTGAGTTCAGTTCCTGATAACGTGTACTCCTGGAGTGAATGGATAACAGCTGAAGGAATTACATCTCTGCAAGCCACAGAAGGGATCTTGTCTGTGCCACAGGCAGTTTGCAGGGGGAAAAAAAAGCATGACTTGATAAAGAGCAGGGCAGACTGTGTCTGACATCTTGAATTCACAGACTACTGACACCAGAGGCCAAATGTGAAATCTGTGGGCAATGGTCCTTAGATGGGCAAGAGTCCAACACCAAGTGGGCAAGAGCCTGCAGTTGAGCAATGATCCACGGCCACAAAATTGTGTGCTTTAAGGATATTCTTCAGACAATCATGTACTGACTTCTGTACTTGGGCCACACTGTTGCTTTCTTGTCATCAGTCATTATCTGGTTAACATCAATATGGGATGTATTTAGGAAAGTTTGTGTCACATCAATCTTACAATCTGACTCCCAAAGCAGTCCATTAAAGTTTGAGGCAGTGAGCGCCCATAGAAAAGGTGGCATCCCTTTTGGCTGCCCCACTTTAATAATCTTTATCTTATGTCTGACTCATTTCTTATTTTCTAAATTGCATGTCACCTTCTTATCCACTCCTATTCATGTTGCATGGGTAATGTCCTGAGTTGCTGATTCCTGGCTTCAGTCTGGCCTAACCCCAGATATTGTAAGGATTTGAAGAGTAAAGAGTGGACCAGAGGAAAATTCTCTCTCTCTCTCCTCTCTCTCTCAGAAAGTTCATAAAAAGTAACAGGATTTGATAAGGAACAGCAGGACAGACTGTGTCTGGAATCTTGAGTTTACAGACTGCTTGTGACAAAGACCAAGGTCAAATTCTGTAGGCAATGGTCTGCAAATGGGCAACAGTTCAACATCAAGGTCAAGGCATGGAGACTAGGGTCCATGGTTGGGCAATGGTCCAGGGCTACAGAACTATATGCTTTATTACATCCTTGAGACAGTCAGGTACAGACTTCTGTACTTGGGTCACACTATCACTTCCTAATCACCAAGCATTGGTTGATTAACATTAATGTGTGACAAAGCTATCAAAGTTTATGCCTCATCAATTCTTATAATTTAATTCTCCCAGCAGTCCATAAGAGGTTGATAGAGGTAATTGGTTCTAGTGTTCCAAAGCAAAGTTAGATAACTATAGTTCATAATTTTATCATATAGGGGCCAAAAATTATGGCTTAATTAGCTAATCCTCCATGGGTGCTGGTTCATGTTCCAGCTGCTCCACTTCCTATCCAATTCCCTGCTTGTGGCCTGGGAAGGTAGAGGAACATGGCCCAAAGCATTGAACTTCTATGCCCAAATGGCAGACCCAGAAGAAGCTTCTGGTTCCTGGCTTCAGGCTAGCTCATCTCTGTCCATTGTAGCCATCCAGAGCATGAACCAGTGGATGGATGATCTTTCTCTTTTTCTCTCCTTCTGTATGTAAATCTTCCTTTCCAACAAAAAATAAACATTTTATAAATAATAATATGTATCATAAACTGAGTATAAAACTTGGAGAGAATTAAGCCCTAAAAATAAAGAAAAAAAACACTTAAAGCAAATTCTAATTTCCTTATTTAATCAATTTATATTGCATACATATGCTAAAATTTTACAGAGGTGTGTGCAGTGAGCTCAGCACTTAAGTCACATCTTGGGCTGCTTGCATCCCACATCATAGTAGTTGAGTCTGAGTCATGGTTGCTTCACTTGTCATAGAGTTTCCTGACAACACACACCCTCAGAGACAGCAGAGGATGACTGTGGTACTTTGGTTGCTGCTATCCAAAAGGGAGTCCAGAATGGAGTTTCTGTCTCCTTTGGTCTATCTCAGTTCTAACTATTGAAATTATCCTGGGGGTGAGTCAGTGAAAGAAAGAGCTCTCTCTTTTCGTATCTCTCTCTGTTACCACTTACAAATATACATACCTATAAATAAAATTCATCTAATTTATATTCACCAAATATGCTACACAGCACCCAATGCACATGTGTAATACATGTTTTTAATAATTGTAATAAAAATTTTTAAATGTCTATGTCTCTTAGTGTTACAAAAATGAGAACCCTAAATCCATTTCACGGCCTATTAATAAGTACACCTGTCATGATTAGTCAAGGGCATGATAGAAATTTATCTACACAGAAGAAGTAATACAGTTTCTACAATTTGTAGAATTTTCCTTACAGTAACTGCTGTGTGAATCAAATTACAGCATTATTTTGTTTTCATGGTTAACTATTGACTGTTATCTCATTGATAACAGTACATAATTAAAACCTTAACTCTACCTTCCCAGGTTTTATTTTTCTCTTTGTTTGTCCCACAAAAATCAGAAAAAAAAGAATATTGAAAATCTTATAAAGCTTGGAAAAGGTCATTAATTAATATAAAATGGTGATCACATCCCTTTGCTACTTGAGAGGTAATTATGGTTGCTTAATGGGTGATAGGCTAGAAACAAATTTTACAGTCTAGGTGTTCAGGAGCAAAGGTGGGGAATGACAACTAGGTTCATAACACCCTGAAAAAGGTAAAGCTATTTTTATTTTGATTAAAGCTTAGAAGAATTCTAAAATTGTTTATGTTGAGGAAAATATTGCTCAGAGGGATTGTGTTAACTTTTAAAACAATTTTTGTTTGTTGAAGCAGACTTCTTTCTTTTTTCTTTTTCTAGAACAATCAAGGTAAAAGGGGCTATACAATATCAACTTTTGTTTATTAAGAATTTGCCCCATTATTTCTTTTCCATGTAGTGTAAAAAGTGATGGAAAAGGGGGACTTGTTTGTCATTTTTACTTAGTAGCACATAAAATATTTTTCCTATATGAGGTTAAAGATTTAGTAACCATTAACATGTTGTTAAGAAAATGTTTCAACATTTTGATAATAAGCTTATTTGCAGTGTGCTCTTTCTGCTCTAGTATATCCATTTGTCCTTTGTAAGCTTTTAATAATTTTTTTCTGACTAGGATCTTCAAGCAGTGTTGAAGAGAAATGATGGGAATACTTATCCTTTGTTGCAGATGTTAGGAAAAAAGTATTTAGCTCTCAATAAAACAGTTCACATGTGCATTCTCAGTAATTGGCAGATAATTGAAATTCATTGTGTGATTTTACTGAATATTTTCTGTATTCAACTTACATTTTCACACAGATACAGGCATGATCCATGAGAACAAAAACTAAAGGGGGTGAAATTCTTCAGACCACGTGGTGGTTTCCTATGGGAGGCAGTGACATCATCATGCAGTCTTTGTAGCAAGTCTTAAAGAAACCCATAGCAATAGGAAAGATGACAGCAGTCAGCCACGGGAGGAACCAGCTCTCAGATGTACATCCATTGATCGCAACATCTAACAGGTAATGATAACTAGTACGAAGCCAATACATTTATGTGTATTCTTACAGTTTCCAAATACTAAGGGTTGGGGGAGAGAATCTAGGAGTAATACTAGTTATCCTATTCTAAGAATGGTACATTTTCTCAGAGTCACTTAATCTCTAAAGGCATGTTATCTAAGTGCCAGTAAAAGTGAAACAAGAAATGATAAATACTTGCTATGCTAGCAAACAACTGCAGCTCATAAAGACATTTAGCATATGTCTTGTCATCACATTCTCTCCAGGCAAGACAATCACAAACAGGAATGTTGGTACTCAGTGACAACACATTTAAGTCATTTTATGTTAGTAGAACTGGTAGACTATTTGTGAATTTTACAAGATGATACAAATATGCACATACACACATAAAGGTATTTAAAAACTGAAGATGTATATTTTGATGCAAAAACTCGAAAAGATGCATAGTTCTTGTTAATGCACATTTCCTATATTTGAAATACCTTTGTATACATGTGAACATACATATATATTCACAATATAGCTTCATATATAACAGTGTACCAGACCATTAGCTTGGTAGGTTGCCCATAATGCTTATGTCTCTAAGTCATTCTTTGTCCTGTTCACTCATGAAAGTGTTAACACATCAGAAAGAAGATAAAACAAAAATGTCCATTCTCAACTTAAAAAGTTTGAAGGAGTAAATCTCAGGAGGGTAAAAATAGCTTGGAGTATGAATGACAGATGTGCATTAAGACAAGAGGAACAACTTTTTGCTCAAAACTCCCAACATCAAGATAAAAGGCAAAGCTTCTTTTGCTGGAAGGAGACACAAACAAAGAGAGTCAGGCCAGCAGAAAGAAATGTGTGCACAACGTGTGTTATAGAGAAAGCGGGATTCTGCACCTGCAACACAATCCTGAAGAAATTAGATGAGAACCCCTGGAAATGGTCTGGTGCAGTGCTAAGCTGTCTTGTTTCCAGGTAAAACCTGGGAAGGAATAAGATTCAGGGCAGAGTATTTCATCTGCATTGAGAGCCGCACAAAATAACAAATTTTCTGAAATAGTCCTGGCATTATCACAGCCACAGTAAGTCACAGAAAATAAAAAATGGATCCTTAGGCTCACAAGAAGCAATGGAGTTAGTTGAAAGGAAGTCTGAAACCCTCAATGTTGAATCACACTAAGAACTAAATACTGCCAACCCCCAAGTGAGCTTCATCAGCAGTCTCAAATGAGAGCTTAGACCTGGAGTGAGAACAGTTACAAATGGATTGCATGGGTTGAATCATGGAAAGAAGCAAGAACAGCATCATTTATTCTAAAGCGGATTACCCTCATATGCCAGTACCTTCCCAGAAATACTCCATGCTAAGAAAGTAACCCCAATCCTGGACACAGCTCCAGCAAAAATGTAATACAGGTATGCACTGGTGTCAGTGTTGTGGCTCAACAGATTAAACCTCTGCTTCTAATATCAGCATTCCATATTGGAGTGCCAGTTAGACTCTGGGCTACCATATTTTATATCCAGCTCGTTGTTGATGTGCCTGCGAAGAAAGCAGGTGATACCTCAATTACTTAAGTTCCTTCCAGCCATATGAGAGCCATGGAGCTCCACAGTGCAATCTGACCCAGTTGCTGCAGCCCTCTGGTGAGTGAATCAAGAGATAATCTCTCTGTGTCTCCTCACTTTGTCACTTTGCCTTTCAAATAGATAAACAAGAGATTTGAAATCATGAAATCATTTATCTATACTGTGGAATAAAGCAATAACATAAATCTATGTTAGAAAATTACATTCTCAGCACACCTGAGTTACATTCCATAAGTGTCAAGTCTCCCAGAGATGGCAGTCTGTTCAAAAGAAACTTAGTGTGGTGGAGTAGCTGTACCAGAACTCAATCATCTTGAAGATACAGCTATAATCTTATAAGACAACTATTATGCCAAGACGGATTTTTATCTATGAATCTCATTTCAAAAATAATACCAATGAACTCTAATATCAATGAGTTTAAACTTTTATATTTTATGTCTATTTATTTGAAAGACAGAAGAGGGCAGGAGTCCAGAACTCAACTGTGGTCTCCCACTTGGTTGTCAGCAATCCCAGTATGTGAACCATCACCTGTTGCCTCCCAGGGTATACGTGCAGAAAGCTGGATTCTGGAGCAGAGCCAGGATTCAATCTCAGGCATTCTGCTATGAGATGTGGATCCCCCAAGCAGCTGCTTACCCACTGTGCCAAAGATGTGTTCTAAGTGTTAATTTAAAAGACAACAGTATAAAATGAGTCAATGCCCGCAGTGTTTATTAAAACAAATACTTACAAATGAGGGATAGCAAAGCAAATGTTGGAAATCTTCATAGTAGGTTTTGAGATCCAATGAGCAGAATCATATTATAAATGCATAATCTATTAAAAATGACCACATTTACATATTTTTCAGTGTATTCAGAAGTGAGGCTGGATGAAGAAGTACAGAGAAAAGGAGTCAACTGTCTTCTAATTTAGGATAAGTGAATTCACCACCAGTTACTAAAAATCCCTTTAAAACATGGCAAGAAACATAAAATCTACTCATTTTATATATACAGAAAATGTTCAGAAATACCCCCCAAAAGGGCCACTGTAAAAGCTCTAATGGATAATCCTCCACCTTCAAGCACCAGCGTCCCATATAGGTGCCAAGTCATGTCCCAGCTGTTCCTTCTCCAATACAGCTCCCTGCAAATGGCCTGGGAAATCAACAGAGGATTGCACCAAACCCTGGGCATCTGTACACATGTGGGAAATCCAGAACATACTCCTGTCTCCTGCTTCGATTTGGCTCAGGCCTGGTGATTGAGGACACAGCTGAGCCAATCTGAAGCCAGGAGTCAGGAACTTCTTCTGGGTCTCGCACGTGAGTGAGGGTCCAAAGCCTTGGACTGTTCACTACTGCATTGCCAGGCCACAGGTAGGGAGCTAGTTGGGAAGCAGAGCTGCCAGAACACAAACCAGCCTGTGCAAGGCGGTGAAGACTTTTGCCACTAGGCTACTGTACTGCGCCCAAGATTACAATTTCAATAGGGAAAATCAATCATTTGCTGCCTTAACAAAGAGTAACTCACTTCATACTTTCCCTCTCCAACTTCCACATTTAAATAACCAATAAAATCCTTAAACTAATATAATTTCAGACAAGTGGAATGATAAATTTAAGCTACATAAAGGGAAATAATAAAGGTTCAGCATTCCTAATCCACAATACTTCAAATTCTGAAATTTTAGGATGTCAATATGATATCACAAATATAAAATTCCACACACAGCCACATGTGACAAGATATATTCAAAATTTAAAATATTGTATGAAATATGTTTAGGCTATGTATATTAACTGAAAATAAAACAAATTTTATGTTTATGTATTTTTTTGCCAAGATATCTCATTACACACTTAAAAACATTATAAAATATGAAAGAATCTATAACTTCAAATACTTTTGATTCCAACCACTTCAGATAAGTGATAAACAACTTGTAATTACTTTAAATATCACATTATAGTGAAAGAAAGATTATGGCATAAAAAAAGACATGAACATTTTAAACATGTACAAAAATACCCATGTATTTTGTTCCTCCTACTTCAGCTTTTAAAATGTAAAATGTGATTAACACAAAAGCTACTACTACAGTTTCATTCATTGATATTAATGCATATCCAACAAAAACCACAACAAACCAAATGGTTTTACTAGGATAAAATGGGCTGTTCTGGAGGAGAAATAAAAAGTTACAAGGGGGACAATGTTATGATTGTTTTACTTAAATTTTGATCATTAAACTTGGATTTTTAAGAATGCATACTAGTTTAGGGCTGCCACAGTGGATGACAGGCTAATCCTCCACCTTCAAGTGACAGTATTCCATATGGTGGCTGGTTCATGTTCTGGCTGCTCTGTTGTACCTCCCTGATTATGGCCTGGGAAAGCAGTTAAAATGGCTCAAGTCTCTCTGCACCCATGTACAGAAGAAGCTCCTGGCTCCTAGCTTCAGATCAGCTCACCTCAGGCTGTTGGGACCATTTTGCAGGGTGGATCACCAAATGGAAGATCTTCCTCTCTCTCCTTCAATTTGTAAATCTACCTTCCAAACAAAATTTTAAAAAATCTTCTAAAAGTAATACTGTAATAATATGGGGAAAATCAGTTGCAGGTTGGAAATTTAGGGGGGGGGTATGGAAATCCCAGACCCTACACAATTGTACCATAAACTTTTAAAAATAATAAAAAAATTTTAAGAACTCTGTACACTAATTTTTTCTTTTATGTCTTTTTTTATTGTACTTCTGTTTATTACTATCATTTTATGATACAGTCCCATAGGCCCTTAAAGAGCCATAGTGCGCCATGAGAAAAAAGCAAGTGAATGTTCTTGATATGACGAAGGGGAAATTAATATCCTCTATGTCACCAGGATGGCAAAGCATGAACCAGAAAGTACAAAGAACATAACAGGATTCAAAAAAGGGGGGCACAAAAAACCTCTTATGCTGTACTGTGACCCTGACTGGGTCCTGTGAAAGTGAAAAGGCCTTAGAGAAAGAAAAACAAGATAGTGATAGATCGGAAATGCATCTTGGGAAGGAAACTGTCACGAAAGTTTAGATAAAGGACTGAAAGAAGAAAAATCACAGACAAAGGAAAAACGTGCCAGGGTACAGAAACTTTCTAAGAGGTGAGGACCCAGAGGAATAAGCAGGAATAGCACAGAAAAGGCCTGAACTTGAAAGCTATTTGGAAGTTGAAGTCTCTGTCATTTGATGTCTCATTAAATGTAGGTGGGAAGGCAGAAGGAGTAATTGTGGATGGAAGCCTGTCCTCTGGAAGAAAGCCTATTATGCCATTAATTAGGTGGTAAAAGCCTTTGCAACTACAGAGGTAGGGGAGAAATCATGAAATGGATTTGGAAAGTGGTTGGTCTCCTGTATTGCGGAGGCGCTGAGGTGAAGGTGTCCACAGGTGCCTGCATCTGTACCGGTTCTGGTTGCTACATTGGGACAGTCATTTCCCTTTGATAATATATGCCCTGGAGTATCTTTAGGGAAAGGGTAACAAGAAGTTTAAAGAACACAACTTTGTTTATTCTAAATAAACTCAGTTTAATGTATGCTAAATTAATATCCCTTTAAGCATTTTTAAATTCTACACCGGTTCATTGTTAATTTGCTACTCTACAAATAGATAAAAATACACACAAATATTTAAAGTATAAAAGTGTAATTAAACAGTGAAGATATTCTTTCTGGGAAAAAAAAGAAAAATCTCATAAATAGAAATGGGTTTTCAAATGTGTGAATACTTTTACTATGTAGTCTTATATATTTTTTTAGTTTTATGAACATATGCTCATTAAAAAAGTTCTAAGTTGGGCCCGGCGGCATGGCCTAGCGGCTAAAGTCCTCGCCTTGAAAGCCCCGGGATCCCATATGGGCGCCGGTTCTAATCCCGGCAGCTCTACTTCCCATCCAGCTCCCTGCTTGTGGCCCGGGAAAGCAGTTGAGGACGGCCCAATGTATTGGGACCCTGCACCCGCGTGGGAGACCCAGAAGTTCCAGGTTCCCGGCTTCAGATCGGCGCGCACTGGCCCGTTGCAGCTCACTTGGGGAGTGAATCATCGGACGGAAGATCTTCCTCTCTGTCTCTCCTCCTCTGTGTATATCTGGCTGTAATAAAATGAATAAATCTTTAAAAAAAAAAGTTCTAAGTAATAAAGTTCATTTATGATGACTGATTGGAAATCCCTTTTTGTAATTAGAAAGTTTGGAATTAAAATCAACAGTTACTTCTCACTTTTTTTTGCCTTATTGTTTTGTGTAATTATAGCTTTTCATCTAGTAATTTTGTATGAGGAGGGAAGCAAAGGCCAGGATTAATAACCTTGTGCTGATTACTAAAACAGCTGCTGTATCTCCCCCGAAGGGAGGAAATTTCAGTCACGTTTAAATGCTATACTTTGGGACCCTGTCTCAATAGATGACTCTTAATATTACACTGTCACAATTAATATTCCCACAAGCCCTTTTATAATCTCCTTACTTTTGTTGACTAAACTAAGTTAATATTCTTTTCTGGCAGCACAATGTTAAAATATGAATTTGAGTAAACAATGTATACATACCAACTGAATGGTTAAAATGAAAAAAAACTAATTATCCTTGAATACTTGGAATTAGCTCATTTTATGTCTAATGACTGATACACCTGTAGAAATATTCAGAAAATCAAATATAAGATTCACTGCAATCATCTCATATAAAATGAGAGGAAAAAAGAATAGAAACATGCAAAACATTAGTAACTTCATTTTTATCCTATCAAATTTATCACGATGTTTGATGAACAAATTATTTTTGCACCTTTAGTCAGAGTGCTGACATTTGGATCATACTAATTGACTTATTTCTAGACATCAAATAAGTTTGGTTCCCTATATCCATTAGACTTAGAGTTGACACACGTAAACACTATAATAGAAGAAACGAATAATACCTGGGTCTGGAGTTTGTTTCGCAAATTTTTCCTGCCTCTTGAGACCAAGCTTTCTCAAATACAATCAATCAGCTTGTATATTCAGATCAAAACACCATGTCCAAAGAAAGCTAGTTGGCTCAGCAGATACGGAGAGCACTTAGGTAGAAATAGTTTCCATGGTGTCTTGTAGTAAATTGTATAAAATAATTTTGATTCAGTGTGTGAGGGCTTTTTTTTTAGATTTATTTCGTTTTATTGGATAGTCAGATATACAGAGAGGAGAGACAGAAGGAGATCTCGGCCTGTTGATTCACTCCCCAAGTGGCCACATTGGCTGGAGCTGAGCTGATATGAAGCCAGGAGCTTCTTCTGGGTCTCTGGCCCAAGTGCAGGGTCCCAAGGCCTTGAGCCATCCTCAACTGCTTTCCCAGGTCACAAGCAGGAAGCTAGATGGGAAGCAGGGCTGCTGGGACACGAACTAGCACCCATGTGGATCCCAGACCATGCAAGGAAAGGACTTTTTAGGCTACAGCACAGGACCCAATGTGTGAGTTTTTGTAAGGAATTTTACATAATATACCCATGTCATTTCATCTTCTGTTCAGGATGGACATGAAAAGCAACTGATTGAAATTGATAGTGATGTGAGCCTTGCGGTGCGGCTCAGGAATGACAAATTGCTAATAGGCCGAAGGGGTGGGTGATAGTTCCTGCGTCTCCTGATGCATGCTTCTGTATGTTAATGAGTTGCTGGTAGCTACTGAGGCACTAAAAATTTTTTTTAAAGATTTATTCATTTTATTACAGCCAGATATACACAGAGGAGGAGAGACAGAGAGGAAGATCTTCCGTCCGATGATTCACTCCCCAAGTGAGCCACAACGGGCCAGTGCGCGCCGATCCGATGCCAGGAACCTGGAACCTCCTCCAGGTCTCCCACGCGGGTGCAGGGTCCCAATGCATTGGGCCGTCCTCCACTGCTTTCCCAGGCCACAAGCAGGGAGCTGGATGGGAAGTGGAGTTGCCGGGACCAGAACCGGCGCCCATATGGGATCCCGGGGCTTTCAAGGCGAGGACTTTAGCCGCTAGGCCATGCCGCCGGGCCCGAGGCACTAAAATTGATCAATGTGTACAGGGTCCTTTTGCAATAAAACTGGAAATGACCTGAAGAAAAATTCTATCCAGCTGTGCTGGTGTGAATCTAGGTATTCATGTTGACCTCATTTTCTCCCTGCCACTTTCCTCATGGTTGCCACCATCTGCAATATATTTCCAGTCTCCTGACATACTCAATTGTCATTTCACAGCTCTCCCAGAACAAGATGGATTATGCTTGTCTTTCATTTTTACTTGGAAAAAGAATTTGAAAAATACATATTCATGTCATTAAATTTTGCAAAACATTTTATAAAATGATGCTGTTTTCTTACAAGCCAACCTTTCCTGCATTTTTTTGAATTGTTTATTTTTTTGAGAAGCAGAGTCACATAGAAAAAGTAGAAATTTCATCCACTGATTCACTTCCCGAGTGCCAGCAGCATCCTGAATTGGATCTTTCAGTACTCAGAAGCTTGGATTTCAAAATAGGTCTCTTGGGCCCAGTGCAGTAGCTTAGTGGCTAAAGCCCTTGCCTTGCATGTGCTGGGAACCCATATAGGTACAATCGGCTCTATTCTGGCCCTTGCAGCCACCTGGGGAGTGAACCAGCAATTGGAAGATCTGTCTCTCCTTTTCTCTGTAAATCTGATTTTCCAATAAAAATAAATGCATCTTAAAAAAAAAAAAAAAAGGACAGGTCTCACATGGGTAGCAGAGCCTAGGTACTTGAGCCAAAGATCCTGCCTACTACTGTTTGCATATAGCAAAAAGCAGGACTAAGTTGGAGCTGAGTATCTAACATAGACATTCAAACACGGGATGATGGTGTCTTAATTGACATATTAACTACTAGTTCAACTGCCCACTCCTTTCCTAAAATTTACAAAAACGAATATGAATCACTGTTTTTTAGCTTAAATTATGTGGGAAAGGCAATTATACCTTAAAATGTAACCACTGTTTATTTTATCAATTTTGTATGAATGTTGCCTCAAATTCTAATGCTGTTTTAGTACCCCCCAAAGTAACATAGGAAATCCAAATATTGCTATATTCATTTAAGATAAATCTTATGTGAGATGCAATTACAAAAACAGTGATGAAATAGCAAAACAGAATTTAGCCATCTGAACTAAAAATCCAGCACTATTGTATCGCAACATCAACAATAACAAAAAAGTAATACAAGAAAGCAATATCACGAATGTCAAACTGAATGCAAGAAACCACCAACCACACTTACAAGGGCTCTGATTATCTTTCCAATATCATCCCAGTGTGTGTATACTTTTTTTTTTAGTTTTCATAGAGAAAGTTCAGAGTTTTTATTAAATTTTCAATGAGTTTCTGATCTTGTCAAGATACAAAACCACATTTAGAATCCTGGTAGAGCACAAATTTCAAGTCTAATTCTTCACATTTTAAGGCTGATGTTTGGTTTTCAAAAATATAAGCAACGTAAGGCAGTAACTTTCCTGTAACATAACTGACAACTGCAGTGCAGAGACTCTGAAACTCTTGCCATGGTGACAAGCTGGCCATGCCATTTCCCCCTCTCCATATTTCACAAGCAAAGCCACGAACTCTGATCTTTTCCATGAAGGGGTATATTCATCCTCCCTTCAAGTCTCAATGATTCCAAAAACTGATAACCAAAAAAACTTTATTTGGAATTCAGATCTGTTTCTCAAATACCATGATGTCATTTGTCTTTTTTTATCACACTGTCTCCCCCAGCTTTAAGCTCTGTCATGTTGTCATGTTAGCTTTCACTGTACCCTTCTGCAGCTACTTCAGTGAACTCCAAGGAGTGCCAATTTCTGCTGTCAAAGTGCTGACTCCCAATCACTCAGATTTTTCTGCACTTCCATTTCCAAGATTCACTGTATAGAATTTTGGGAAATAATGAGATTTAGTAGAGTACTAATTATTATTTGATGCATTCTGAGAATTACTCCGTTATTTGTAATGGCATTTAAACTGGAGTTCCTTCTTTTTTTTTTTTTAAGATTTATTGTTATTGGAAAGCAGGATATACAGAGAGGAGGAGAGACAGAGAGGAAGATCCTCCATCGATGTTTCACTCCCCAAGTGAGCCAGCCGCAACGGGCCGGTGCGCACCAATCCGATGCCGGGAACCCGGAACCTCCTCCAGGTCTCCCATGCGGGTGCAGGGTCCCAAAGCCTTGGGCCATCCTCAACTGCTCTCCCAGGCCACAAGCAGGGAGCTGGATGGGAAGTGGAGCTGCCGGGACCAGAACCGGCGCCCATATGGGATCCTGGAGCATTCAAAGCGAGGACTTTTCACTGCTAGGCCACGCCGCCAGGCCCCAGAGTTCCTTCTTTTTGCAATTCTACAATGGGATGAATTTAGAGAGCAACATCCCAGAACACAACTCTGAGAAGGTACAAGAACACTCACATCACACTTCTGAGCTTCTGGGGAACAGGCGTCTACGGTAAGGCAAGGGAGGTGAGTATATAAAAGAAAACATTAAATAATTTCAATGTGATAGCAAAAGTTTGTAAGAAAGTCACTTCTGACAAGGTCAACATCAGAAAATGGAGATGCAGAGAAAGATTTTAAAATGCAAGAGCATGCCAAGCATGAAACAGTTCCTTATTTGATGAGTTTGGATAAATAACCAAGACAGACCATGAGGTTGGATTAGCAATCAACGTAGACCATGTAGAGCCTTGAGTGTCACCATGGGTCTTACATTTCATTTAAAGTGCAACTTGAAACTATGTCCACAATCAGTCACTGTATACAATTATCTCCTTACGGAGTTCTACTTGATACTGAAATAATATTTAATCCGTGCCATGTTGTATTAATTTTTCCATTTTGAGAGATGGATGTCTTGAGTAACTTTTCATCTGTGTAAAATGTATCTTACCAGTAAGTGCAAAACCCCTCTATAAAAGATATTACACTTTGATATTTTTCTCTCATATATCAGTTTTCTCTAATAAACTAGTTCAATTTTTATAGCAAATTTATGAAAATCTTTTATTACAAGAATGCATTTTATCAAATCCCATGTAGTTATAGCTACAGGTAACTCATTTAGTTGGTATATACCGTGAAAACTTCAATACTTATGAAAATAGGCTTTGAGTGTTAATGATAACTTTAAAATTTGAAAGACAATTTTCCTGAGACCAAGATGCTTTGAATCCAATTTTCCTACCTAATCAAATCTCTCAAGCTGTACCTAGAGGATTCTATTTAAAAAACATTGACATAATCTCTTGCCATCTATCTGCTTCATAATATTATATGAACTAATGAGATAATTCTTGTAAATCACTTTAGTGCCTGAGAGATAAGTTTTCCATTCAGACAAAATAATAATACACTATCCAGAGAACATCTGGATCTTTGTCTAAAGATTTCTTGTTGGATATATCCGCTGCAGGCAGGCACCTGCTCTTGTGAATTGGTATACATTTCAAGATGCAAATGTGTACTTTCACAAAATGCATCCTGCAGAGCTGGACAAGCTGCTTCTTGTGTATATTATCTTTTTTTTGGGGGGGTGTTTAACAAGAAAGTTCTGAGTCTAAGGACTCAGATGGTCTAATGACAATAAACAGAAAAATGTAATTAAAATTTTCATCCAAAGAGATCTTAAATGAAGGTATAATAGTAATTGCCAGATAACTCTTTGAAGATGTGTTTATTTTTATCCTAATGACACTATCTTCTTGTTAAGCCGTTAGATTACCCCTAGCTTCTGTCCCAAGACATATTAAAACAGACATGCAGATTGTCTCCTAATTATGGGGCGCTATTTTATATATACTCACCTTGGCATAACTCCCCTGGTTGCAGGACATAGATACAAATGGAATCGTACGTTTTGTGAGCCTTAAATATTCAAACATTATGAAATTAACACATTAACTTTGAAAAAAGCATGTTGTAGTCTATACATTAGCAAAGACCTAATTCTGATGACAGATTGGAATATTCAATTCTTTGAATCCTTAAAACACATAATGAAAATGCAGAGGTACAGGATCAATCAGCCAGGTTGGTGGTCTTGGAACAATATCTGCCTGAGATTTGTCCATAGTTCAAAGGCTGCACACTAAAATATTCAAGGTACCAGGAAATCTCTGTCACCCAGCCAACTTGAGCATCCAAGGAAGAACATACTTGCCATACAAGCTTTCTCAGAATGAGATGTTCAAGGTAGAACAATGAATAAGTTCCAGTAGCACATGTAAGGGTAGTTCTACCAGGAAATTCAAGACGCAAAGATACTCAGGGCCTGGTGTAGAAGAGAGCTGAGAACAGAGACGATATTTTGAAGGAATTCTTCTGCCTTGATCTAATGATAATTCTGTACTGGGGGAGTGTTGACCGACTATATAGATAAGTGGAAAGAAAATTTAAAGAAAAAAAAAGAAAAAGAAAATCAGGTAAAGAATTAAAACCTTGTTACGGAGCAGTTCTTGCATGATGCAATTGTTTTGTACTTGGTATCTACGGGATTCTTCTTGGACTTTACAGTTCTTTCCCAGATATGTTTAGTCATTTTCTACCCTTTGTGATCAAATAATTCATGATTAAAAATGATAATTGTTAAAACTGTGAGGCTGCATTGGAGGATGGATAGAGCCTACCATGTGGGCTAAAAACGGAGGATATAATTTCAGAGATTGGATTGAACTGATGCATCACCTTTTGGACAAACACACATGGTCTAGGAAAATGAACAAACACCCAGAGTAAATATTGACTAACTTCACCAGTCTTCCTGAAATAGTTCCACAGCATGTTTATTATGTAATAGAAACATTACAATAAAACTATGAATCCAAAATTGCACTTTCCATATACAACCTTACTAGTACATAAAAACTGCCCATTTTATCAAATTTAGAATTTTAAAATAGTTACACTACATCTCTGTGTATTTTTAGAGCAAAGATTTCTGACTTTATTAAAACAATATATAAGGAAAATATACAAAAATTTTAAAAGGTCTGTTTTGATGAATGTATAACAGGTGACAACATCAAGAAACCAACAAATGAAACCACTGTTTTTCAACTGAACCAAGACTTATTTCTCAAGAATTCAACAGATGATAAAATGAGAAGTAGAATTACTGTTGCAGAGGTAAGTTGCTATATATGTTGAAAGGGGAAACAAAAAGAAAGAGAAAAGATCACATTTCTTCTGTATACAACAGTTCACATTTCCAAGGGACACAAGTAAATCCACAGGAGTTAGTGGTGTTAGAAGTGTATCAACCGTAATGTCCCAAATCTTCCATAATAATCAACAGAAAATGTGAAGAGTATCATTTGAGTCCTTGAAATGAGAAAGTAAATTGTATAAATGAAACAGGAAAAAAAAAGATAAATTGTAGAAATGGGATGTCTATCCCAAAACAGAACAGCCATGGGTAATTGAAGAAATTCAGTTTAACCTAATCATGAGGGAACAATGTGACAAACAGAAAATACTCAAAAAAGAGCTTATCCACTTGGAATCAGTCCATCAGATGGATAAAAGCATCATCATAGTAATATGTGTATATCACAAATTTTCCAAGCTTATAAGTAGCTAATGTTCAGACACAAGGGAAAAATAAATATAAAGCACTCCCAACCTGAAAATGAAAAATATTTAGAAAATGAAGGAAATATGTATGCATGAACTCAATGCACATAACATGGAAAACAGATCAGAGAATGTCTTAAATATTATCCTATCCAAACTTCTCATTTTACACCTGAGAAAGCTAAGCAACAGAGAGAATATACGTTATCTTACAAAAGGATTCTTCACTCTAAAACAAGGTAATGTAAAATAATAGGGCAATGTCCATAATTAGAATAAGCCTAATTTGAAATATTCAGTAAGAACTAACCAAAAAGAGTAAAATAATGAAAATGTAACGGATATATATTTTCAAAATTACCTTTATATAATGTCTAGTCCTTCTAGGAGATCTCCAAAAGTCTTTCTTCTGAACGAAAGCATTTATGAATTTATGAACCACCATTTTACTTCACACAGGGGAGATATGATGGAATTAAAAATTAAACAGGCAGGCATGGGGCCTGGCGGCATGGCCTAGCAGCTAAAGTCCTCGCTTTGAATGCTCCAGGATCCCATATGGGCGCCGGTTCTGGTCCCGGCAGCTCCACTTCCCATCCAGCTCCCTGCTTGTGGCCTGGAAAAGCAGTTCAGGACAGCCCAAAGCCTTGGGATTCTGTATCTGTATGGGAGACCTGGAACAAGTTCCGAGATCCTGGCTTCAGATCGGCATAGCACCAGCCGTTGCACTCACTTGGGGAGTGAATCATCGGACAGAAGATCTTTCTGTCTCTCCTCCTTTCTGTATACCTGACTTTCCAATAAAAATAAAATAAATCTTTCTTAAAAAAGGCAGGCCTGGTACAATTGCCTAATGTCTACATCCATGCATTGCATGTGTCTGGATCCATATGGATGCCAGTTTTATACCTGCTGCTCCACTTCCCATCCAGCTCTGTTTTGCCCTGGGAAAGCAATGGAAGATGGACAAAAGCCTTGACAACCTGGACCCATATGGGAGAGCCTGAAGAACCTCCTGGCTCCTGGCTTCAGATCAGCAAAGCTCCAGCTGTTCAATCACTTGGGGAGTAAACCAGCAGACAGAAGATCTTTCTGTCTCTTCTGTCTGTAAATCTGCCTTTCCAATGAAAATAAAATAAATCTTTAAAAAGAGCAAAAAAGGCTACAAATGTCCATAGCTTGCTCATAACAAGCACTAGCCACAAGGTCAATATTAAATACCTGTCATTAAGCAACAGCAATACATTCCATTTTATCTAGCCTGACCCATTGTAGACCGGTTTATTTCATCCCTTCAAAACGTCAATGTTGCAATTCTAATCCCTAATGTTATAAGGAAGTAAGATCTTTGGCTCAAACAGTACCAGTATCCTTCTCACTGAGAAAGTTAACGTATTCCTCCCTTAGTGAAAAAAATAGTAATCCTTCAACAAGAAGATGATCTATGATGCAAGAATTAAGCTCTCATCAAGCATCAGTTCTGGTGGGGAACTGAACTGAACTTGAAAGCCTTCAGAACTACAAGATTAATTTCTGGTGTCTATATGTCATTCAATCTACACTGTTCTATTACAGCAACCTGAACACATTAAGAAATCTGTTCTTCAACATCACGAAAAATGATAGCACAATGAACCAATCTGTGACAGACATGTTGAGGAAATCAGCCTCCCTCCAAAGTAGACATACCGCTTCTCCTTCTGTATAATCTTTCACTTAAAGACAATTATTGAGGTCCTTGGAGACCTTCATCCACTCTCAAGAAATTCTCTTTGGATACCAGGAGGGCAAGTATGTGGTTCTGGGCTATCCAAGTAAAGAACTATATGTTTATAAAGAAGTATGATCCATTTCATTGCTATGTACACAACTCTTCCATGGTTGCTACCAGTCTATCATACACAATGGTTACATTTACTCAAACTGATTTCAGCTCATCACCAATCAACTTTTCGCTGTGAGAGTCACATCTCATGTCATCTTCAGTCCGAAGCCTGTCTATCTACTCAAGGCTTCTGGTTTATTGCTGAGTTGTCCTATTCCTGTTATTCTTCCCTTTCACCTTGGTGAAGAACACACCTAGCCTCATCATCATATTTCAACTTCATGACTTGCTAGCCAACAATCTACTTTCTCCATTTTTTTCTGAGGCAGCATTGATGATGGTGTAGCTATGGTCCCTGTCCATGCTGAATTCCTCCCCAAGCCAACAAAGATTTTGAAGCACAGCTGGATTGCATAGCAATTGGGAAAAATTCACCAAGAAAAGTAGCTGAAACAATTTATTCTTGGAAATATTATTGTAGCTATTTCAAAGGATTCTCACAACACAGTTTTGACAATATTGCATTCACTGAAAACCTAATTCCAAGCACCAGAAAGCAAACAGTCCAGAATGGAATGACTTTTTTTTTTTTTAACTTGGGTGTTTTATATGAAACTACTTGAAAACATACGAAATACTTCGGGTGCTAGAGGTACTAAGAAATCTATTTCTGAGGTATGCAAATAAATCAACACCATACACATTCAACAGTGATTTTGGAGTTGTGTTTTGATAATCCTCCATAATCCTTAGAGACCATATTGTTGCAAGGTATTATACAGTGTGACAAGACTACCTATGGGCCTTTTCTCCTGAGGGTGTTACTCCTTGCACTAGGTAAACATACTTTAGTATGCAGAAGCTGAGAATTGTCTTGAACACAGTCCCTCCAACCACTGGCAAGACTAGTCAGCTGTGAACAAAGGCCTCTCTTCTTACTTTGGAGATGGTTCTGCTCTATTCCCTCAGCTCAAAAAGTCTTGAGGGGAGAAAGTGATCAAAGAAGAAAAATAAAATAGCAGAAGAGAAACGACAGAAACCAAAAATAGGCATGCTAGAGTTAGATAAATACACCTCAAAATAATGCATAGAAGTCTAGAATTAAAACTACAGAAACATGAAATAAGTACTTATTTGCAAAATAGAAATACAGAATTAGTAAAAAGGAAAGAGTTGATTTTCTCGACAAAATAATCTTATAGCCAGAAAGGACATTCTCAGGAGTTTTATATATATATATATATACACACACACACACACATATATTAAACACAGCAGACCATCTGAAAATACCTATGTTAGGCATCGGTGAGTGAAAGCCAAATGAAACAAAGACTGAGCTGTGTAGTTAAAAGAATGCAGAACTCGGTTCCCAGGATCTCAGTTCTAGCTTTGGTCTGCTGTGTAAACAGATGCAGTACATTTGGCAGTTCACTCAACAGTTACTTTCTCTGTTACACATGAATAATGACACATACCATACATTCCACAACTGCAAAAAGAATAAAATTGGTAACTTACGGTAGAAAATTGTAGTAAGTGTAAAATTCCCTATACATAGTATTTTAATTATTTCTTAATAAAATTACATATTTTAGTCATTTGAAAATCATAATGACACAGTACTATTACGATATGCCCTTTTCAATGCTCCAGCAGAAACTGTCTTCATATTCCCAACCCATCAGCCCTCTCAAGGGAGAATACTGCCTCATAGAAGTGAAATTTCTTTAGCTAAGTTATTCTCCAGAGATGCAGAGTTTTCTTTTTATTATGGGCATATACTAAAAATGAAGCTGCTGTCCAGAAAATTTATTCTGAATACAAAAATCCTGAAAGCTTTTTATGTGTGTCCTGGAGAAACTGAAAAGTGCAGCCTCGTTTGTCTATTACAAATTTCCATTCACTGAGAAGGCTGACAGTCCATTGTCTCACTCTGAACCCACACAAGAAACCTGATTTCCGAGGCCCAATATGAACCAGGGTTTCAAAGATCAATGCATCCTTATGCACAAATACACATAATCCAAACTGCTAGTTATTTTCCCCAGAAATTCAAGATAACTAACATGCTTACAGATTCTGCTTTAAAAATGTATAAAATATCCTGATTTGCTGTATTTGATTTCTATGTTGCTTAACAAAAATAATAGGGTTATATTATGTATACAATTGAAATATGACTACTAACTAGCTTTGCAGTTTCTGTCAACATAAGTGAAAATAAAGCAAAGTAAAAATATATTCCAAAAACAAGGCCTTTTAGTTTTACATTATAAATTTTATGCATAAGTTTATCTCCTAAAATAAAATGTAATGAGACTAATGGAGGAAAAGAGAAAATAAGGATGATAGCAGATATGTTGCCTAAGAAAGTTTTATAGCTGGAAAGAGCGCATGCACTGTCAAGAGCATTGGGGGAAAAGTAAAAAAAAAAAAAAAAAAAAAAAAAAAAACAGAAAATTTTTGCGTCATAAACTTTGAAATAGGTTGCAAGGCAAGAAAAAGTTACTTTCAACAGCAGTGATCTGAGAGAGAAACGAAAACCATAGGAATTTGTTGACAGTCTAGTTAAAAAACAATTAAGTTCTCATATAGTTCTCTCTTTGTTTCCTTTTTGACACATGAGTAAAGTCAGACCCACACTCTTCTGCAAGAATGAAGCAAACACATAATAGGTGTGGATGAAAGCCTATACTGTCAAGTGTGGTTCAACAGACCAATGGCCTCTTACCCACACTTCGCTCCAAAAATGCTCAGGAAAAAGCCACAGTATAGATACAGTATGGAATAAGAATCATAAAAAGGAAGAAATCATGTCTTGCAAAGCAATGGATGCAACTGGAAACCACAAGGCTTAGTAAAATGAGCCAGGCCCCTAAGACAGACATTGTAAATTCCCTGATACATGGTAACTGATACAGAGTACCCAAATATGTACTCCACTTGAGTGAAACTGCTATTTTGAGATTTGATTATTGTCTACAGTATTTGTCCATATTCTTGAGGAGCAGTGTTTGTTTTGTTTTCTACTTGCTATTGGTGGAATTTGTCACCTCACAGAGTTTGAAGCCTGTGACTGTGAAATGAATGCAAAAATTCAAATATAAAAAGAAGGAAGGAGGAAGGTGGGTGGAAGAACAGGAACAGGGAAAGTAGGATGGGAAGTAGTACTACGCTCCTCAATCTGTATTGTAGAACAAATGAAATATACTCATCTATGTAAATAATTCAAATAAAACTCAATGAAATATTTTTGAAACAAAATCCTACTCTGTGGAACCTAGATATTCCTCCCTCACAATATAAAAAGCTGTAGAACCTGATCTTTGAGCACCCAGGAACAATGTTTCCAAGACATAAAGAAATAACTGAATGAAGAAAGTTAAAAGAAGAAAGGAAGTGGGAGAGAAGAAATACAGAAACAGAAATTACCCGTATTGGATAACTTTCCTGACCAGGTTATTTTATGGGCCAGACATCCATCCATCCTCCAGTTGACAAAGACTAAGTATACCCTACTATTTTTATCTTTAAGAAAATTGTCTTTGGCAAAGAATGTGCTATCATGTTCTGAAAGCTATAAACCCAACTCTTGTCTGAGCCCCTCAGGGGCCTGCCTGCTCACAAGTAACTCTGCCCAAAGACTCCCCAAGATATACACTTAATAGCTAGACCCAACTCAAAGACCACATACTTACTCTACTGTGTCTTTCACACTCCTTGTTGCCTTATTGCAAGTGTTCAATAAAATAAATGCAACCAAATCACTCAGCCTGTTTCTAGAGAATTTCAACTAAAAACTAACTTAATTTTTTAAAATAGATTGAAAAGAGTTTGCATCTGCTATAGTTTGGGATAGTCTCCTGAAAAAAAATAATAATAGGAGCAGTTATAAAACCGCAGGAAAGGGCCCGGCGGCGTGGCCTAGCGGCTAAAGTCCTCGCCTTGAAATCCCCGGGATCCTATATGGGCGCCGGTTCTAATCCCGGCAGCTCCACTTCCCATCCAGCTGGCCTGTGAAAGCAGTTGAGGACGGCCCAAGGCTTTGGGACCCTGCACCCGCATGGGAGACCTGGAAGAGGTTCCAGGTTCCCGGCATAGGATCGGCACGCACCGGCCGTTGCAGCTCACTTGGGGAGTGAAACATTGGACGGAAGATCTTCCTCTCTGTCTCTCCTCCTCTCTGTATCTGACTTTGTAATAAAAATAAATCTTTAAAAAAAAACGCAGGAAAACAAGAACTTAAACAAACAAGAAGAATACAAAACAATCTTAAGATGCTATATGACTGGGCGCTGGTTCTAATCCCGGCAGCTCCACTTCCCATCCAGCTCCCTGCTTGTGGCCTGGGAAAGCAGTCGAGGACGGCCCAATGCATTGGGACCCTGCACACGTGTGGGAGACCCGGAAGAGGTTCCTGGTTCCTGGCATCGGATTGACACATACCGGCCCGTTACGGTTCACTTGGGGAGTGAAACATCGGATGGAAGATCTTCCTCTCTGTCTCTCCTCCTCTCTGTACATCCGGCTTTCCAATAATAATACATCTTAAAAAAAAAAAGATGCTATATGACTCCACTACAGTAGATACAGAACATTTATTTGAACTAAAGGTATAGAGGAACTTTTTCAAAAAGAGAGGTAGGAAATATTTGCATCCATGTTGGTGATGAGGCATAAAGAAAACCTGTTTCTCCTCTGTGTAATTTAATAATATCCTGAAACCAAAGATTGTAATTACTTTGAAATATGAATGAAAATGTCAGAAGAAACACCCTAACTTTGTAAGTGGTTGCTTGAAGAACAAAACTAGTAGGGTAAAGAAATGCTATTTTTAATATCAACCTCAGAGAAATAGTTGATTTTTAAAACTTTATACACATAATTCTTTTTTTTTTTTTAAGATTTATTTTATTTTCATTACAAAGTCAGATATACTGAGAGGAGGAGAGACAGAGAGGAAGTGGAGCTGCTGGGATTAGAACCAGCGGCCATATGGGATCAAGGCGAGGACCTCAGCCACTAGGCCACGCTGCCAAGCCCACATAATTCTTAATAAAATACAAATTCATATCCAATATATGTATATATGTACCCATGAAAAAAATTCAAACTGGTTTCAGAAATGTAAAAAGAAGTTTTACAAATAAACTGTGGCCTCCAAGGCTACAGAAAATATTTTCAATACTTCATTACAGATCTGCCAGTCCTTGATCTATTTCTATAATTTTAACTATTCTAAATAACTAATATTATTTTATTTAGTATCATACACATTTACTAACATTATTTATACCTCCCCAAAACATAATTTTGTTGATAAAATACTTCTTTCTATAAATATAACATATTTAAGCATAGCAGTCTTTGCATATTTATAGAATTGGCTGGATATCTGTACTGCAAGGAATGTTATGACTCACACATAAGAGTGCAACACAGCCTCATCTTTCTGAAGTTTCTTCATCGCTTTTAATGCACAGATATCCAATATGTTCCTCAGGCTTATCAATTTGTAGGGGGCATTCGCACCTGAAATCATTTCGACAAAATACCCCTTCCCCCATCATAAAACAATTTAAAGGCACTAAGGCTTTCCTTATAATGAGATGTTACTTGTGTAAATGATTTTCCAGTTATTTGGTCTTCGGAGTTCTTGCCCTCTCCCTCCGGGAAACTTTTCCTCTTCCTAGCACAACTTCCAGCTCTCCCTAGTGAGCACTAAAACAAATAAGTCATTCATTCTTCTTGCTGCATTTGCCTCTTCTGTCACTGAATTCATTTCGATCTCCCTCAAGGGGCTTATAATCTTCCTTTCCTGTCGTCTTACTTCACATATATTTATCAAACTGTCCATTTTTCTTCACAAAACATGCATTCTTCTTCAGAGTCTTCTTATGATTTATTTGATTATATGGGCCTTTTTTCCCACACTGATAATATTGATTTAGATTTCTTATCTTCTAGGCTTTTTTGCATTACTCAGCCTTTATGTCTTCCCTGGCTATCAATCTTGCTCATTTCCTACGTCAGCTAATGTTTATTAATGGTACGTGCATTGTTTGACTTCCTATGAATAATAGCAACTGCATACTCTTTTTTTAAATTATTTATTATTTAACTTCATTAATTACATTGTATTATGTGACACAGTTACATAGATACTTGGGTTCTCCCCACCCCTCCCCATACCCTCCCACCTCTTTTACTGCATGTCCGTCATTGTTTTCTTCACTGCAATCCTACAAATTGGGAATTGGGGGTATTCCACTTTACACTAGAGGAAACAATTACCAATGATAACGTGAAATATTTGAAGTAAAGGAAAGGCTTCTCACTGAACACCTTGCAAAGTGGAGATCGGAGAATGATTTTGTAAGTCAGTTAGTTTTGCAATTTAAAAATTGAGTTTAAGTAATTCATGTGATTTTGTATGTCTTATTGACTAACAAAAAGAGAAAATTCTTCATGTATTTATACTGATAATTCTAAAATAACTATATTTTCCTGCTTACCCTCCTCCCAACCTCTATCACCCTATCCCTTTACTTCATTGTTTTTCTCTTTAGTTTTTGCAAAGCAAAAACATACTTTCAATCCACTGCATAACTGCAGGCTTAATTCACCACTAAGCATTAAAAAGACAACTGTTCCACATGAATAGAAACAAGAAATAAAAAATATCAATCTATCATATGACAAAATGTTGGTTTATCCCTTTGCTTCTTTTTGTATTCTACACTAACTGCCACATACCAGAGAAAACATTTGATATTTGTCTTTTTTGAGAGCAGTTTATTTCATTAAGCAAATGTTTACCAGTTGGATGCAGTGTGCTGCAAAAGAGAGGAATCTGTTCTTTGTACAACTGAGTATTATTCCATAGTGCAGATCTGGTCATCAGGTTACTCAAGATCTTAGCTGTTATGAATTGGCCTGCAATCAACATGAAGGTGGAGATGACTCTAACCTGCTGATTTCATGTCCTTTGAGTAAATCCTCAGGAGGGGGATGGTCAAGTCAAACTGACAATTCATATGTAATTCAAATTTCTGTATTTATTTTTACCAAATAAAACCAAGTAGTGTTGTTGATCTTTTTATTTCCATTCTATCCTGGAGTGGTTATGCTTTTAATCAATTTCCCTACTGCCCAAATTAAAACTTTCTAGGGGTTGTGGTTATGATTCAAGGGCAAAAAAGAAAAAAAAATGGTTTTGTTGTGAGAAAAGAAAATCTTAATAATACCAGTGGTAGGAATGTAAATGAGTACATCCATTTGGCAAACAAAATGGAAAATGTTCAGGAAACTACAACTGGAGTTATCATTTAATTCATTTTTCAGGAATATATCCAATGGGATTGAAATTAATATATGAAAGAGGTATCTGCATTCCCGTATTTATAACAAATAATTCACAACAAAGATATTCAAACAACCTAGATACCCATCAACTGATGATTAGATAAAGAAATAGGGTTTATAAACACAATAGAATATCACTCAGCCACCAAGAATGAAATTTTGAGCATGTGCAATAAGATAGATGAAACTTAGCATGATTATGATTAGCAAAGTAAGCCAAACACAGAGGCAAATTTCACATTTCCACTCAAATGTGAAAGTTAATATATAGCTAGACTAAAAAGGTGTGGATATCAGATTATTTGAAAGACAGTTATATTTTCTTCACTGAACTATACCCTCTATATAATAATACACTCTATTCACTTTATGATACTTGCCATACACATACATATATAATATCTATAAATTAAGTAAATCTGGTAAAATACTAACAACTGTAAAGTCCACAGCATAAATTAATAAATATAATTTTTTAAAAGCAAAATAAAAAACTCAGCCAGCACTCCAATACAAGATGTGGGATCCAAGTCACATCTTCCCCACTGTTCCCAAGGCCCAGAGGCACTCTGCATTCTCACACTCACTGCATCCCTCCTCTATCCTATGGCAGGCTTTGTTCCCCAGGCTTCGGATATCTACAGGTTTTCTTCTCCCCATCTCTACTTATCTTTATCACAAGCACACCCTGTTTCTCTAGTGACACTGTTAATATCAGTAATGCTTCTCCACTCCCCTCAGGTAGAAGTAGCTCATATCACCATTTAAAGTGGGCTTTTTCATCTCATATAAAAGGAGAGCAAGAAGGAAGAAGGATTGAGTGAACAGAATCTTCAACTGCAGCTAAAGTTTACGGTATTTAAGTCAGATTTCATGCCATTGTAGCAGTGAGCTGCTAATAGTTCCTATGCTGCATACAGTGACCAGGAATATCCTGGTAGAACCATTCATGATTTCAGTGGGGAACCTTGATTGACAGCAGCTAGTCTACCAGTTGATTCTTCTCCCTGTAGCAGCTAAAGTGGAATATGTTCACACAATCTTCTCTATTTTCTTGTTATTCTTTACCCCGAAATCCACAACAGCTAAACATGTGCAAGATGGAAGACAGGCTTCAGGAATTTAACCCATGAGTGACGGTATTTAACCCACATGAGTGACAGTACACCAATCACACGAGCCATAACTGCTGCCTGCCAGGGTCTATATTAGCACGAAACTATTCCCCACATTCAGAACTAGGATTTGAATAGAAGTACTCTGAAGCAGGAGTACTTGTATAACTCAAGACTGAATTACAAGGTCAAATGTTCATTCTCTCAACTTCAGGTATTTAGAGAATAACCTTCCCTTTCAGTTTCCACCCTGTTCCTTTATAAAGGAAGACAGCTAGAGTCAACCAATGGGAACACCCAAAAAGAAAGCTAAAACTTTCATGCAAGTGTCAAAAACTAGGTCCAGGGCCTCAACCTGGATTTGCTGCACCGTGGGATCACCGACGGTGGAAATTCATAATCTATTGGAATATAGACAACACTGCTTTAATTAGTGTCTCCAAAAGCACAATCATATCAGCACATACTACCATAGCACTGGCGCATTCCACTTGGTCTGGGTGAATGACCTTCACCTTTAGGTGCCAGTCATTCTGGGCAGGATGCAAGTTGAACTTCAACCACTTCAATCTGGGACAATTTCTTCCGGCAGTCTTCTTCAGCACTACTTCCTGTTCTGTCAGTACAGCTTTAGACAAGCCTGAACACAGCAAATGACTAGAACACAGATCAATCTGAACCTGCATGCAGCAGAGAAATTTTCTCCCTCAGAAGCAAAAATACTGCACAAAGAGGGTTTTGTCCCAATAATGCAAAAATATGTAGAATTCTCATATAACAGTTCCATTTCAGGCTGAAACTTTTTTCATTAAAGTTAATAACTGCCTCACAATTTTTCCCAAAGAACTCATGGGGGGCTTACTTCACATTAATAAAATTTATTTCTACATGCATACTAATAGCAGTGAAACAGAATGCCCAGTCGGTATATTTAAGTCCTCACCACAGAGATTAAAATGCCTATAGCTCTCAAATGTCATGTTTTCCCAGATAGTGCCAATTCTTATAAGAAGTCACAGAATTGTCTGAAGTTTCAACCAGGGAACTCTTTGCATACATAATCATTAAGTCCGGGATTGTAAGGGAGCAAATGTTCTATTGGATTTTTTTGTCTACGAATTGGCACAATATGTTCTGCTGGGTCCCCTATGCAACATAACTTTACTGTATCACTTCCTGAATCTTCCAGGCACATGGAAAACAGTCTCTACAGAAGAATCCCAAAACAATTGTATTCCAAATCCAACTATTACAATTCTAAATGTTATTTACATTTAACAACTTGAAATGCCAGAACACCTCCATTCTCGTCCAGCTGAATGTTTTCATACTGCTTTTAATTCTGTTCTGCGGAAACATAAGATGTTGATCCTCCAAATACCTGTTAATATTTACCATACTTTTTTTAATCTTCATGCTAAATAAGCCCTTTCCTTCAACCTTTCCTCAAGTAGCATGGGCTGTTTTAAACAGCAAGTGCAGAAGCAGTGTAAGGGTAAAGTTATTGCTTATACTGCCAGTATACCATATAGACACAGCACCAGTTGCTCCACTCCCACCAATCCAACTCCCTTCTAATGGCCTGACAAAAGCAGCAGAAGATGGTCCAAGAGTTTAGGTCCCTACCTCCCTCCCTAGTTAAGCTTGCCTCAGCCCTGACTTTTGCAGCCATCTAGGGAGTGAACCAGTATGGATGAAAGACCTTTTTCTCTCAGTCTTTCCCTCTCTGTCTGCAACCCTAGCTTTTAAATAAATGAATAAAACTCTCTTTTTTAAACAAATAAGTGTCAAGGGCTTCGTTAACAAGGAAACTTAGGTATTTGCTCCTATTTAACAAATACAAAACCTTGGAAACAACTCAGCTTAATTTTCATATCTTAATATGCAGTTGTGAAGAGATTAATGCCTATTTCACAAGGCAGCTATGGAATTAGAGATTATGCAAATAAATAATGGCACACTTCTTGACAAATACCACTAATTAAGCACTTTTTGATGAATAACTTTGATTTGTATCTTTCTTAAAACATGGTTGAATTTGAGCAAGTTATCAACAGGTGATGTGGGGAGGAGGGGGGTTGGTTCAACTGAATAATTCTCTGCCTGTAAGTTCCAACATCTCATATGGATGCCAGTTTGAGTCCTGGCTATTCCACTGCCGTTCCACCTCCTTGCCTGTGGCGTAAGCAAGCAGTAGAGGATGGCCCAAGACCTTGGAACCCTGCAATCACATGGGAGGCCCATGGTGGGGGATGGTGGGGAGGCTCCTGGCTCCTCAGCAAAGCCAGCTCAGCCACTGCAGCCATTTGGGGAGTGAACCATAAGATGGAAGATCTTTCTCTCTCTGACTCTCTTTATCTCTGTAAATATGTCTTTCCAATAAAAATAAATGGAATCTTAAAAAAAGAAAGATGATTTTGTAGGCACCACACTCCTATGAACGTAATTGAAAACCACATTTTTGTCAAAAGTTATATGTGATATTTTCTTAAAGATTTATCTATTTATTTGAAAGGTAGAGTGAAA
Organism: Ochotona princeps; assembly: GCF_030435755.1. Lineage (NCBI taxonomy): Eukaryota > Metazoa > Chordata > Mammalia > Lagomorpha > Ochotonidae > Ochotona > Ochotona princeps. The sequence continues at coordinate 34,354,195 of NC_080842.1, forward strand.
GCATATGGTATTTATATTGAGCTAAACTCCATTCCAAAGTGTGTATTGTAGGTCCCCTTTTTAAATTAGAACCATTGTTTAATATTTCTACCAATGATTAAATGTTACTGTGGAAGGCAGAAAATATAACAATTAGATGATAAACAGATGTTCTCAAGATGCCGGAAAATGTATAGACAGGTAAACACATAGCTGCTATTGAATGGCATGAACTTTACAAGAGATTTACACATGGCTCAGTGCAGCAGCCTAGTGGTTAACTCTTCGCCTTGCCGGCACCTGGATCCTTTATGGGTACTGGTTCATGTTCCAGATGCTTCACTTTCCATCCAGCTCTCTGCTTGTGGCCTGGGAAAGCAGTAGAGGATGGCCCAAAGCCTTGGCATCCTGCACCTACATGGGAGACCCAGAAGAAGCTCCTAGCTCCTAGCTCCTGGCAACCGGCTTCGGATTGGCTCAGCTCTGGCCATTGCAGCCACTTGGGGAGTGAACCAGCAGACAGATGTAAGATCTTTCTTTCTGTATCTCCTTATCTCTATGTAAATCTGACTTTCCAATAAAAATAAATAAAGGAGATATTCACATAAATATGTGAAAAGGGTATACTATGTTATTACCAAAATAGAGAATTATCACATAATTTTGCCTGGGAAGCTATGTGGAGAGATTCTATAATAGCTGGATGATGATGGTAATTATAAAACTTGTCTCCAAAGAGCTAGGATAAGCAACCACTGTAGCATGGTCTCAAGTAGCTTAGTGCCATGAAACATGGGATGTTAAGAAAATTCACAGATTTGGGGCTAAGAAAAGAAGCTATTATCTGAGTAAGGTCACTAAAGTTTAAAAATAAAAGTGCAGATGTCATTTAAAGTTTAGTTTCAGATAAATACAAAATTTTATGCAAAATCACTCTTTAATATCAATAATTCAGATTTAAATAAGTGATCCATATTTTATTCACAAGTCTTAAATCTAGACAACGAACTGAACAGACACTCCAAGCCACAGATAAACATCTAGCAAAACGCATAAGCAAAAACTCTGATGGCTTTGCATAGCACAGTGAATTTTTTTAATTATAACACCAAAGGCACAATTCATGGGAGAAATAATTGATAAACTGAATTTTCTTGAAATTAAAAACTTCTGCTCTGCAGAGAAACATTATCAGAAAATGAGAAAATCAGTTACAGATTGGGAGAAAATATCTTCCAGAGACATATCTGATAAGCGACTACTATCCAAAATATGCAAATAACTCTTAAAAAGATTTATTTAATTTTCAATGGAAAATCAGAACTGCAGAGAGGAGAGACAAAGTAAAAGATCTGCCATCCATTGGTTCACTTCCCAAGTGGCTACAACGGCCAGAGATAAGCTACTACGAAGCCTGGAGCCTCCTTCAGGTCTTCCACATGGGTGCAAGGTCCCGAAACCATGGGTCATCCTCCTCTGCTTTGCTAAGCCACAAGCAGGCAGCCGGATGGAAAGTGGAGCATCCAGGACACAACCTGGAACACACATGCACTATGAGAATTTAGCCACTAGGCCATTGCGCCAGGCCCATAACTCTTATAATTAATAGAAAAACAAGCAATACAACTATGAATTGCGAGAAATATATACAGATGTGGACTGGCATTGGCATTTCAGAGTAAGCCTCTATATGTCATAATAGCATACCTTAATTGACATTGGTTCAACATCAAGATGCTCCACTCCTGGTCTAGCTCCCTACTAATGCACCAAGAAAAGCTGTGAAAGATACCCCAATTGTTTGAGCACCAGCACTTCAGCCTGACCAGTCCTGGCTATTGCAGCCATCTGGGGAGTGAACCAGAGGATGGAGAATGTCTCTCTCTGTATCTCCCCATCTCTTTTTAACTGTGCCTTTCAAATAAAAAAACCATTAAATAAGTATATTTGTTATATATACAAACAGATGACAAAAAGCATATGAAAAGATATTCCACATATGTCATTAAGGAGTCCCAAATTTAAAAAAATAGATTCCATTATATTATGCCACTACAAGGAGATACTATTATTATACCACAGAGTGGCCATATTCCAGAGCACCTAGCACCCCAAATGGCAGCAAGTGTATTCATTCCCTAGTTGTGGGAATGCAAAGCAAATTCTTTGAAAAGTTGATTGGCCATTTCTTACAAAACCAAGCACACTCTTGCACTAGCAATCTGTCTAAATGATTTGAATATCATGTCCACATACATACACACGTGTAAAATGGATGTGCAAAGATACAGTTTTATTTATAGTTTAAAATCTTGAAAGCAACTACGATGTCCTTCAGCAGGTAAATGGATAAACGAACCATAGTACTTTCAGAAAACGCAATATTATTCAGTGTTAAAAGGATATAAACCATCAAGCTAAGAAAATGTAGAAAGAATTTAAAATGTGTCTTATTAAATGAAAGAAACTGAACTGAAAAGGCTACATGCTGCATGATGGTAACCAAAATAACTTTTCAGAGAAAGACAGAACTATGAGAAAGGAAGAGCCGAATAGGCAGAAAATTGATGATATTTAAAACAGTGAAATGCTTATGCATGATCCTATATTAATGGAGACAGGTCATATATTTGTTAAAACCTACAGAGCATCTCTAATATAAACTATGCACTTATTGTAACAATGATATGCTCCATTCTGGTGCAGAATGTAGGGTTACAGAGGAGGCTGTGCAACCTCCATCATTTGTCATAAATATATTCAGGACATTGATAGTAAGGGCAGGTTACATATAAGTATTCTGTACTTAAAACTCTTTTCACTTTGACCTAAACTGCTGTAAAGATAAAGTCTACTTAAAGTAAAAAATGTACTGGGATAAAGAGAGATATACCATGCTAGCACCAATTGAAAGAAAGCTGGAGTAGCAGTATTACAGACAAATTTGATTTCAAAGGGAAAAATCATTATCAGGAATAAAGGAGCATAACTTTACAATAATGGAGTCAGTTCTCCCAGAAGACATAAGAGGCCTTGGTATAAATACTACCAAAAGCAGAACATCAAACTAGTCAAGGTTCACATCTTCCTTAGGTGATTATCAGACATCCTTCTAATTGGGTCCTTTAGGTTCAAAGTAGAGTCAAACAAGATGTAGAGAGGGAGTAACTTTTCCCCTATGTCCCTTACAAACCTGCTCTTTCACTTTGTATAGCTACAGAGTTAGTAGTTAACATGTCCACCAGATGGAAATAACAGATGCTCTGAAATTTAAAGATGTCATCCATCTGCTAGTCCTGCCTAATACATGTAAGGATCCTGAAACAGGAACAGAAATCTGTTAGTCTGGCTTCCCGTTATCTATATGGCTTGTTTCTGGCATGCCCGGGTTCGAGAAGACAAAATGATCAGAAGTGGACAGACAGGCTCTCTGGACTATCCCTGAGTATGAAGTGGCTGTAACATCGACATTTACGTGTGTATGTTCATGTGTCTATGGCCTTAGAGGGGGATATCACTGACTATGTGGCTTGTGGGAAGCCCACCACTGAGAATCACTTTCAGTCTGTTGTAATGGACACTAGGTGGTCTGCAGAACACAGACACCTGCCTCCTTAGCCCCTGCCTAAGCATCACCCTAGATCAAGTTTCTTCAGGAAAAGCCACTCCAAAAGTAAAGTGACCTGATGAGTTGATTTCCAGAAACTCTTTCTCTATCTTTATGAATGGGAAATGTGTACCTGTTATACCCAAATGAGGTATATAGCTAGATTCTAAACCTTTGTCTTTTTCAGGTCTTTGTCCCAAATTATAGAGTGGGAAAATGTTATGCTGTCTGAGAGGACTCTTTCAAACTTCAGCTGAAAAAGACAGTGAACCATCTCATGATTCACTAACTCTTGCCACATGATTTCTCCAAGATTCCACTTCCACATATAATTGTTGTCAATCTCTTTCATAATCTCAAGGTTGATGGTTTGCTAAGAATTACAAAACCTCTTTTCAGAAATGCCTTTTAAGAATCTTGATAATGTGGTCTACTCTTCAGAAAATGTGATCCTTATAGTCTGGAGACTTCAACAGAAATATTTTTAAAGTTTGTTCTTTTAATATTCCAATGTGCATAATGTCATTATGATCCTATTAGTCCAAGCTTTGAATCTTTAAATATCTCCTGTTACCATTAACATGAAATTTCATTTCTTATGTTAACATACAAGCCTCCTATTCACCTAACTCTCCACTCTGAACTTTGCCTCACTTCTTAACAGGGAATTTAATGCAATAGAGGAAACAAACCCCAGTTCCTGTTTCACATGAAAGAGGAATTTTTATATGTACCATTTCAGTAAGCAAAGTAAGATTTATTAAACATAGAAACCCCGTTACAACATTCGAGCCAGGGAGCAGATTTCATAAGAGGAAAACCTGAGAAAATGGTGGTAGTAGTATCATTTAAGCAAAATTTTGTGGAAAAGGTATTGGACAGGAGCTAACAGAGTGCAGGGACATGAAACTCAAAGGACCAGAATAGTAATCTTGTCTCACCCTCAGAAGGGCATGACTGGTAACTTCTCCCTGTTGTTAGGATATGCACTGGTTCCCTGCCATTCTCATGAGAAAGCTAGAAACTCAGGAACGAGATTCATATTTCAGTAGGAGCCCCACCTAAATTCCCAGCAGCTGTTATTCTTATAAAGTCTGGAATCCAGAAGGGACTTGATATTTTTATCTTTCTAAAGAGCAAAAGAAGAGGGAAGCAAGAGCTTAAGTATTTTCAGAGAGGGGTTCCCTATTTCATTTCACCAAGGCCCGTTTCCAACTCTATGGGCCATCTAACTCCTTCTACTGTTCCAACACCAGAGCCCATTTTCCTTCAGTTCCTGAGTGATTCCTTCATGTTCCTCTTTCCAATCTCAATTAGCACAAGCCATTGCCTCTGCTATGCTATTGTAGCCACTGAATTGTACAATAAGTAATTTTTCTTTAAGTCTTAGCTGATACATTTTTTCCACCAAAAAGTTTTCCCTGAACTTTCTCTTTGCTTCAGGATCATGGAATACTAGTATATATGTTCCCGCTACATATTCATAACCAGTCTTCTCCAGTGATATCCTATTGCATAAGCACAGGTATGATACGCATCTAGCTCATGGCTAGGCACTCAAGGCCCAGGATTGGCTGGTAATCACAGATGCTCAGTAAATAATTATTTAATTAACCAATTAACTTCTGTGTTTATGCTTAGCATCCAGTGTTGAGAAAAATTAACTGACTGGAACTCGGTCACATGGAAAAAGCAGTATTAACAGCTATAAATTGGCTTCTGCAGTTGCCTAATTTTGCATTTAAGTGAATTTCAAAGGTAAAGTCATGCTATTATCAATGTCTCCCTCTCAGTGCTATTATAAAATATAGCACCGGAACTTAAAACAAAAAATTCCTCAGAAACTACTTAAACATCTGTGAGGTTTTAAAACAGAATTTTAAAATAAAATTGCCTTGGAGGACACAAAAAAACCCGTAATTGTTGATGCAGCACAGATTGGGAATGTTAACATTTCTTGCAACATAAGATCTGAATCAGCAAAGTCAAAATTTAATTATTTCTTTGTTATTTATTTCAAGGGCCTTGCAACAAAGTCCGGGTAGAAACCACCATTTGAACCCCCCACTTTTTAAGAACCAGGAATTAAGTGAGTACATCTACTTTTTAGTGTAGTTAAAAATGGGAAGTTATTTGTCAACTCTCAGATATTATAATTTAGGTAGTAAATGAAAAAGTGCCTAACTGAAGTATAAGCTTAGGGAAAATCATACTGTTTTTCCTTTAAGCAAAACTAAAATTCTTATTAAGTCAAAACATTTTCAACTATTTCCCTCAATGATTTGATTTATCATTCCATCATAAAATCAAAGTAGATTAGTCAGGCTTTACTAAGTCCTCACAAAAGCACATTTGTTATTACCCTGGCCATTTGTAAGAGTTTGATATGGTAGTTAATGATTTGTTTCCATCTTATTAAAAAAAATAGAAAGTAAACTATCACTCCTACAGTTCTCAGGGGAATTGGTGATACAGTTAGGTTCTGTAGGAACCCAATTTTAAATGGACTCAAGGTCAAAAGACTTCTGTAGCTTCACAGCCAAAAAAATACCTAAGGCTTTTAAAAACAATCTATCATTACTTTAGTTTCTTAAGCATCCAACCAATATTGACTGAAGGCTTCCATCAATATTCAATAAGAATTGAATTTGTTTCCACAGACTGAAGTTAAAAAGGAAAGAAATTATTTAGTCTATTGTCCAATAATCTTACTTCAGAAAGGTCAAATTTCCCATGACAGTGTTTTATTCATAATATCATCAAATATACATTGAATGCTTTAAATATACATTGAATATCAGGTTATTGTTATGAATAAATATGTATGATTCTAAGAGTCTAAATAAGTTTATCCCTAAAACCAAAGGAAAATGAAACTACTAGAAAAATGAGATACAAAATTGAGCTGTTAAAAACAAATCAAAAGGAAATTTTTAATAATAAAGCAAAATTCCCAAATGGCTTTTCATTTTGAACATCTCTAGTATGACTTAAAGTTTTAAATTTTAGTTGTTAAGAGACAGCAGGATTGGATGGATGGTTTCTTTCTTTGTACTTTCTCTATAATTAATCACAAGATAAAGATAAAAATTGCAAAGAAAGTATGTTAGCCAATATCAGAATGATTTTCACGTTATTGCCTGTTATATCATCACGAACTGAAAAAGATAAAACTGAAGTGCTCTGTTTTGCTTAGCAATTCAAGTAATGGTTCAAATACATTGCCTTTGGAAATGTCTAAACTGTGCCTTTTCCATTTCTCTACCTGTTAATCTTTGACCCCATAGGCATTTCAGGATAAACTTAATCAGCATGCTTTTGATTTATTAGAAATTCACTGAAAAGTTGTTTCCAAAAACTTGGGTCATGACAAATGAGCTTTCCAAAGCACTTTAAAATTCTTTCAAGACCTGTCTTTAGAAGCAAAAAAGTAATGTTTCTCTAGATGGCATTGGAGCAAAATTCCAAAGTGATAAGCCCTACATCAGAATACTCAAAGTCTGAACAGATTTCTCAACTTGAAAAATCACATCTTCTAACCCAATTCTCCAGTGTTATCCGATCTTCTCTCCCTTTCTATGCAATTTTTATTTAAGAAATTGCACTTAAGTTTCAATTTCAATGCTACCCAAGTGCTTTCTTTTGGTTATGTAATGTTTTACTATTCAGTTGTTAATATGAAACCCAATGAGCATAATTCCTGTTAATTCTTTCATTAGATTTATCTCATATAATTGCATATTCCACTGATACTTTGAATTGAACAGGAATGGAAGATTTTTAATTATTTGCAATTCAGTATAATAAATGTTCTTCAATTAACAGTAATAACAGTTCAGCAATAACAACACAAATCCATTATCAATGCCTTACAGCATGTATTGAAGACATTGTACATATTATCCTATTCAACATTCTCCACAGCACTTTGAATTAGATATTATTGATCCTATTTTTAAAATTTAAAAGTTTTTAGAATTTTAGATAATGAAACAATTTTGGATAGCTGGAAAATATCAAAAGCCAAAGTGTAAATGCAGATCTGCCTGAACCAAAAGCATGTGCTTTCTCAAGCACACACACACACACACACACACACACTTCAAAGGTAGTAATTAGAATCTTGAACATCTTAGATTGAATTATATTTCCTAAAGTGCATCCAGTTGAAACTACCAGTTCTAAATTTATGGTTTTTTAATCTCAGTGAATCTCTTTCTTAATCCCTATGAAAATGGGCTCAAGATTTGGGAGAAGGGCCTGGTGTGGTAGCCTAGTGGATATAGTCCACCTCACCTTGAATGCGCCATGATCCCATATGGGCATCGGTTCTAATCCCAGCAGCCCTACTTCCCATCCAGCTCCCTGCTTGTGGCCTGGGAAAGCAGTCGAGGGCAGCAAATACTAACAGAAGTATGCAGGGTTTATTGTTGTACCCTATAGCTGCAAAGGGATATTATGATATATATTCCCCATTGCTTTGCTCAGATTGCTGGACATTGATCTAGACAGCAAGTTATCAAAACTTACAGGCAAGAGTGGGCATTTGGCACACCGTGTAAATCACCAAGCGAGACACCCACATCCAGTATCAGAGTGCCCACTTCTCATTCATTGCTACTCTACTTCCAATCCATCTTCCTGCTGTTACGCACCTTTGCAATCAACAAATATGTGGTCCCTGGCACACATTTTGGAGACACAGGATGAGTTCCTGACTCCTGGCTTTACCCTGAACTAGTACTGGTTGTTGTGGACATTCAGAGGAAGAATCAGTGGATGGGTGTTCTCTGTCTCCCTGATTCTCTTCTTTGAAATAAGAAAAAAAAATGGGGGTGGGGTAGATGTATTAAAACAATGCATAGAAGGTTTCTAACTTCATTGGAAAATGGGAAAGGCAGGAGAAAGAAAATGGAAATTCCGCAGCACTCCCAGAAACTCATAAAGGGAATTTTGGTAGAGAATTTCAGGGGAAATAGAAAGCTGTCCCTTTTTTCTGTACATTGCCACAGAGAGGGTTTTTGAACCAAGTTTACTAGCTATTCTAGAAAATGATGAACTATACCATGTAGAAATATGTGTCTCTGTGTATCATTGTGGATACCTGCATGAGATTTACAGATAAAAATAATACTAAAGGGAAAAAAATAGATGAAAACACTAGCTAGAAATTAACACTCTGGCTCTCTTAGTAAATAATATTTACTCCACATCTTACATTTAAAAAGTGTCAATTATTTTAGGTAAAATTACCACCTTTTCAGATGTGAATTCTGCTGTGACATTCAGCTCTGTGCCTGGGTTATTTTCAGAGGAATCCTTGCACCCTTACATACAGAGCTTTCCCTTTTCCTTTCCTTTCATGTGCCTAACTCATGCAACAAGCTACTTCTGGAGTTCACACAGGTTCACATAAGAAGAAATACATACTGAAAATGTTTCTTCATCTTGATCTCTTCACAATAGCTTAGCTTCTAATCCCTTTTCAACTGTGACATTTTATAACTGAATTCTTAGGTGAAAATTTCACATTCATCTCAACTTTACAATTTCCGTGATAGTTAGCACTTTCATCTTCTTATAGGAAGAGAATACTGTTGCCGAATAAACTTGTTAATAAAGTGACTGCTACTTTATCTCCTATATAACATCCATGGGTTATATCTTTTCATCTTATCCAGAGGCATGAAAACTGATCCTGTACATCACAAACCAATAAAAATGGAGAGTAAAATTGAGAGTCTAAGAATCTGACAATTTCAACTTCTACATTAAAGTATGATTGACACAAAAAGATGATTAAAGTATGATTGACACAAAAAGTATATATATTTCATGCAAACAACTTGATGAGGTGGGAGTTAAACATATAAACTTGAAACCCTCACCAAAATCTATGGGATAAATAAACCTTAGCAATTTTAAACATAGCATCATTCCAATGATGTCATGTTCCCATACAGGGAATCTGTGAATGTGGCCTTACATGGCCAAACAGATTTTGCAGACATAACTCAGGGAAAAACTTTGAGATGGGAATTTTATCTGATATTATCTCAGGGGGCCCAGTGTAATCATAGGATCCCTAAGGTGTAAATGGAAACAGTAGTTATTGCTGACCTTCAGAATTGTAAGATAATGCATATGTGTTATTTAAAGACACTACTTTTGCAGTAACTGTTAGAAAAGTATACTAACATGCCACTTGAAGCCACTTAAAGTTTGAGATTAGTTACTACAGAGCATAACATAGTTTATCTTGATTAATACAATCCCCTTTTATTTTTAAATGGCTATTCAAAACATTAAGTTAGCATACATAAAATGTCAAGAGGTAGCTTTTCATCTAACCTTTTGATTTTTTCAGTTTCTCTCCTCTGATAGTTTCTATAACACTTTAATCTAAAATAAAGTGAAGATGCAAAATTTAAAGTGAAGCATTGGATTTTTTAAGAAAAATGAATGCACCCAGCAGCCTTATAGCTATGCTCCTGATTCCAGCTGTTCGTGCATACCCTGGACGACAATAGGCAATGAATCCATTGATCAGATCCCTGTCACATATGTGAGCAAACCAGATTCAATTTCTGGCTTCCAGTTTAGACCTGGCCCAATCCAAAATGTTTGGGGCATTTGGAAAGTGACCAAGTGCATGGGAGCGCTCTCTCTCTCACACACACACATTCCATTTCTCTTTCTCCTTCCCTTCTTACATATACTCCTACCCATAATAAATAAAAGTACTGCAAATTCTTAGCTCATGCCTTAGCACCTATTAAGATATTTTTGCATGCATAATTGCTCAAATGTATTTTTTTCTGCAAGGAAGTCATCACCGCAAAATATTTTCTGGCAATTTCACCCTACTCCTGATATCACAAAGTCTCATTTCTCATTCTCAACAGTAGTTTCTTGGGGTTCTCACTCCATAATGCTTAAACTGCATATTTACTTTGTATGCACTTATATATATATATAAAAATGCAATATCTCACAATAAATGAAAAAAAGTCATTAGGTGCAAAGAATGCCACCTTTATACAGTATTTTACTTTAGTTTGATGGAAATAAATCACAATATCACAATATTTCTAAAAGCCAACTTTTCAAAAGATCACCTTTATACAGCCATATGAAAAGAAAAGTCAGTAAAATTCCAATGAGTTTGTAATGTGAAAAACCAGTCCAGACCAGAAATTACTGACCATGTTTATTTTCCAGTCCAGGAACAAGGTATCTATGATGTTTATGCTGAGATGGTGCCAATGACGAAGCATCCAGACACTGCTAATACTAATCAGGCTCAGCTCTGGAGTGCTCCTCAGGTGACGAGATTTTATCATCACTCTTTTCAAACTGGGTGATGATATCCAAGAAGATAAATTCATGAACTTTTTTCTGTCATTATATGAATCTGCTGATTAGTGCTGCAAACTAAGCTTCAGGTTAATTCACCTAAGTATTGTGTCTCTAACTACACAAATAATGAAAGTACCTGCATAGCACCATTCAGATTGCAAGAAAAAATGATACAGAAAAACAGAACTTCCTTTTGAGTTTGCAAATTCCATCTAATTATGAAGTTTTGGTATTGTAAGGTGAGACTGAAAAAATGTTTTATCTTAGCCAGCAATTCAGCTGCCTAACACCCTGGCTTGTGTTTTCTTTTTCAAAAAAGTCTATCACCCTACACCAAAATTGGAAGGTCTAATGCTCTTAAGTTTATATAGTATTTCTTTCTGTTTTTAAAGTATTGCTGGAGAATCAATTCTTTATACTCCCGTTTGAAGAACTTACATGGCTTTTGTGTTTTCAAGAGCCAAGATCTTTATTGGAGGAAATAAAAGGATTCAATTTTATATCAATTTCCTTCCGAAAAAAGCGTCAATAGAATCCAGCTTAGTTACTTAGCATTGTCATATCATTGTTTAAATATCTGATAGTTTAATAACTTTTAAAATCTTAAATCATTACAACATTTTATTGGCTAGATTAAAAATATATAAATGTGATTAAAATTTCAATTACATTTGTTATTTATATTCACACAACCCCACATATCTGTATTCATGTGCAGATTTTCTAGAAAATAAAAATACTAATTTTAGTTACTGTTGAAGTTCAAAAGAGTGATCATTGCCTCCTACACTGTACTTCTTTATTAAGTGGAAGATTATGCATTATGCACAGTTGGACAAACTAAGCTCGATCCTCAAGTGCAGAAAACAGTACTCTCATGGCCCTGTTAATCAAGTATTCAGAAAGAGAACAGTGACATTACACACAGTATGCACATAGAAATTATACACAGCTACAATCAGTTAACTACTGAGCAGAAATGTGAGACACATTTGAATTGACTTTAAAACCCTACAAAAATAATTTCTTTCTAAGACTAACTTCATTCTTGAAATGCTATCTCAGGAAGAAAGCTAGCACTGACTTATAAAGCATTTTTTTCTTTAGTCCCATGGTTTCTCACACTGTATAAACCATATCATCTATAGAAGCTCAGAGTATCTGCAAATACTGACTCAAATTCAATTTTTATGAATTAAAAAAACCCATCTGTTCTTCTACCTGTGTTACTTTCAAAAAATTACAATGTGCTTAGTGCTTATTATCTTATCAAATTACAGTTAAAATATGTGTAGAAGAAACAGAGTGAATCAAAATCTACATTTCATATTAAAATGAAATTCATTTAAATTAAGAAGATTCTCTCTGGGAAAAAACCGAACTTCTACTCCTCATACATAATTGTCACTGATTAAGTCAAGCCAAAATAATTTCTAATTATGTTCTAAATTTATTTTTCTTATTAATTTCTAAAAATTCTTTTATCCATAAAAAGTGAATTAATTTCACATATTTCATTACACAGTTTTAGGAGCAAGTGGTAATACCTTCTCTGCTTTCTCTCCTATTCACATTCTCCATGCACAATCCTTCTTCCTAACTTTTTTTTATAAAACACATGCAATCAAAGCAAAAATAAAGAAATGGGATTACTTTAGGCTAAGAATCTTCTGTGCTGCAAAGGAAATCATCAACAAAGTATAGAGGCAACCAACAGAATGAAGAAGATATTTGTGAATTACACATTTTGCAGAGGACTAATATCCAGGATCTAAGAAGAACTCAAGAAATTCAACAACAAAGCAAAGAATCCAGTTAAGAGGTGGGCAAAGCTGTAGCCATTTGAAAAGTGAACCAGCAGATGGAAGATCTTCTTTTCTGTCTCTCCATCTCTCTGTAAATCCGCCTTTACAATAAAAATAAATGTTTTATTTTAAAAAAAGTAAAAAAAAATGTCCACTACAAAATTTCAGAAATGATTACCCATGAGGGAGAGTTTGTAGATACCAGCAGGCTTCTTGGATAAGGTCAGGTTCTATTTCTAGATCTAACTGGTGATTAAATGCTGATTTTGTTATTTTCCATCAACTGTAATGTGTGTTTGCATAAACATGCACTATCTTTTTACTTATTGGAAAAAGTAAACTACAGAAATGTTTGCACCTGAGTGTTTTGGGATTTTTTTGTTGTTTGTTTGTTTGTTTTTATTTTTCCGAGACTCCCCCATCAGTGTACTCACCCAGAAGGGAGCAGCCCCTGGAGCCCAGGGACAGCTCACCATGCGCACGCGTTGGCTGGAGTCAGGGATCTGAGCAAGAAGACACCCTGGCTGAGACCTCACCATTGGGGAAATGTAAAATATTTCTTTTCAGGGTACCAGGAAAGAGGTCAAGCATTTTCAGTGTAATCCATAGTTTAACCTGTGCTATAAGGGCTTGTTAAGCAGAATTTATCTGTGATGACAAAGTGACAAATTTTCTGGAACTGTTCCAAGGCTGTCAACTTATCAATAATAATTGGCCCTATAACAAGCACCTCACTTTTATGAGATCCATGGGCATGAAATTTTTCTTTCCCTTTCTCTTAATTTTTTTTTAAACTAAAACAGAAACAAATAAACCTAGGAAAATCGATGAAATTGCAACAACAAATTTATAATAATGACATTATTAATATAATGTTGTTTCAAAACTGTTTTTGATATCATCACAAGTGTGAAGAATCACTGGAAGACAAGCTGATTTTACAGAGTAAACAACTAGGACAGGATAAGTTAGCTGTAACTTTTAAGAAAAATATTTTCTGAGAGAATAAAATTTGTAACATATTGAGCTAGCCCAAAAGGTTGAGCATGGGCAATTTAGCTTGAATGCATGCCCAAATCTGGCTGTGAACCAGGTCATAGTATTAAAAGTAATAATCCTGAAATTTTTTATTTTCAAATTAACCTAAATTATCATATTTTTAACTGACTTCCATACCTAAAATTACATGTGTGCTATGTTCTAAGTTAAAGTATTTGTGCTCAAATATTATCCTTAGAAATTTACTCTACCAGAATTAAAAGCATTTTTCTCCAACTTTTGCAAGTCAATCTTGCTCTTCTAATCAATTTTCAAGTCTATAGTTTATTTTTATGAGCAATGAAAAGTAAAATGGACGTAAAGATGTGAGATCCATGTTTACATTGTTTTGATCATTTTTAAGAATGATTCCTAGCTTGCAGTTAGTTCACCATGAGGCACAAGGACAGGAATTAAATTAAAAACCTGGATTGAGAGAAAAAGACTATAGCTGGCTGAGATTCTTCTCACCAATAATAAATTACTTACACTGTCAGGCTGGGCCTGGTGCAGTGGCTCAATGGCTAAATCCTCATCTTACAAGCATCAGGATCCCATATTGTGTCCTGGATGCTCTACTTCCTATCCAGCTCCCTGGTTATGACTCGAGAAAGCAGCAGAGTATGGCCTAAAGTCTTTGGTCCATGCACCTTTGTGGGAGAACTGGAACAAGCTTCTGGCTCCTAGTTTTGGATCAGTTCAGCTCCAGTTGTTGTGGCCATCTGAAGAACGAACAAGAGAGTGGAACGTCTTTCTGTCTCTCTCTGTCTCTATAAATCTGATCTACCTTTCCAGTAAAAATAAATAAATCTTGGAAAAAGAAACAAATACAGGCTTCCAGTAATTTTTCATTATATTATCTCACAAAAATGGTACTGCTTTCCTGAATTAAAATTATTGCATTTATTTATGAAACAGCTATGCACTAAATACTTGCCATACAACCAGCATTATCCTATGTACTTGGATATTAAAAAAAAAAACTGTCAAAATCGCCTGATTTCATGGTACTTATATTTTAGATAAAAGATTGACCTGTAAGAGCCAAGACATAGAGTAAAAATGAAAAGATTGATAAAGGACAGTAAATTAAATTATCTTAACTGCTCAGGAAAAAGAGGAAACAAGATGGATTTTGGACTGCTGGCATTGGTGCAGCATGTTCTTTCTCAAAAAGAAACTATTTATTTAGTGATTTATTTAGCAGAGAAATGAATTGGGAGTGATGGAATGTGCCATATATAGACACGGGCAAACAAAACTCCAATCTACTGGTTACCTTGTCAAATGCCTTAGGATTCTAGAGACTGGGATGGTTGAGGCTGGGTTCCAGGAACTTACTCAATCCAGGTCTTCCACATGGGCAGTAGACTTAACTTTTTGAGCTTTCAGGGCTGCTTCTTGCCTCCCAGGGCACACATGATCAGAAACCAAGATGTGCAGAGGAGCCTGAACTTGAGTCCATGCACTCTGATACAGGAAAATAGCTTTCCAACCAGTCAACTGCTAATGGCAAACACCTGCCCTGGGAACACCCTTTAATATATGGGTTAAACATGTTTGGTGTAGGATAAAGTTTGATTAAAAAAAGCGGCTGAGAATAAGGATTTTATATTGGTTGATTTATATGAAAAGTACATGAACAGGCAAAATGCTTGCAATCTCTAGTAATTAGCTAATTTTTGAAAGCAGATTATTTACTGTGCCCACAAACCCAAAGATCTCAAAGACCATTTGCTGCTGATATTTCATCAGAAGCCGGAAAGATCGAAAAGAGAGATTGCTGTAAATATAGAATAACTTGTTTTTCTAGGTAAGCCAAAATCAAGAACAAACGTGCTTAAATAGGAGGTACTTGACATATTTTAAGAAATTGTAAAGTTCAGAGCAATGGAAAAAAGTACACTGGGGAAAACTAAAGGAATATGGTCAGCAAATACAATATGTCGTTAGTCTACAAGATTACGGTAATGAATTCTATTTGTGACCTAAGTAAGATTAAAAAAATTATTGAAGGATTTAGGATATGGGGGTGACATGACTTAAGTACCAAAAAGACCATGCCAGCAGTTCTGTTATGAAGAGCAAAGATTCACTGCTAAGTTGTTTAAGGGTGAGGGGAATAAAAGAAACAAGGATGAGTCCAAGAAAAATTCTAAGAAACTATGTTTGGAACTTAGTATTTTGAAATGTCCTTTCAACTACAAAGTAAAAAATGTTGAGCAGAAAACTGTATACACAACTCCTGAAGATCAAGAGAGGGGCCTGACCTACAGCTATATCTGGTAGGAAGAGTGTGATTGGAAAATGTCAGAGGTCAAAGTGATGAAAACTTCAAATTTTCAAATTTCAAAGTTCAGAAGTCAAGGTCATCAGTAAGTATCATTAAAGGAAATAAAGATGAGTAGCCCAAGGAAAGATCAAGAGGGTATGTACTTCGAGTGATGCAGGTAGATATTTTAGAAGTGACTTTGAAGAAATACTGCGTGTGTGTGAGAACTGAAAATGTTTCTGTTGGAAACATCAGAGAAGTGACATCTAGCTATTTTATTAAAAAAATGCTTTGATAGAGGGATACCTACAAAAACCTGTCGTGACTGATGGGATTTAATTGGATAAGGGCACAAGCATATTAAACCAAAAGAAGCTTTATTACTCACATTTCCCAGAAGAATTGGCCATGCGTGTCTGCTGGGCTACACAAAGAAGTACCAGAATTGGCTGGATAAAAGGAATCATAGGACAGAGCCTATATTAAGTGCTCCTGAATAGGAGTGCATGAATCAGAGGAGGTATGTCCAGCAAACTTAGGACTATAAAGTTTGAATTAGTTGGGTGATCTCTGACCTACTGTTGTGGTTTCTAACTGCCCAGCATCTAGTTACCCGGGTCCTTCAGCTGAGGTACTTAAAGTGCAATGTTAATACTGATTTGGTGCAACAAAGTAAAAAAGCAACCCACAGAATGGGAGAAGATCTTCGCGCACGACATAGGTGACAGAGGGCTAATTTCCAGAATATACAAAGAACTACAAAACAACCAAAATGTCAAAACAAAAAAGCCACTCAAGAAATGGGCACGGGAAATGGGCAGACATTTCACAAAGGAACAAACCCAAATGGCAAACAAGCATATGAAAAAATGCTCAAGTTCCCTGGCAATAAGGGAAATCCAAATGAAGACAACCTTGAGGTACCACCTAACTCCAGTAAGGATGGCACACATACATAATATCACCAACACTTGTTGGCGAGAATGTGGGGAAAAGGGAACCCTTCTCCACTGCTGGTGGGACTGCAGACTGGTACAGCCTCTATGGGAATCAGTTTGGCGAATACTCAAACAACTGAAAATCAACATGCCATATGATCCAGCAATAGCACTCCTAGGGATATATCCAAAACATCTACACAAGAAACCAACATGCACGCCTATGTTCATAGCAGCACAATCTACAATCGCAAAAACCTGGAAGCAGCCAAAATGCCCATCAATAGAAGACTGGATAAGGAAGCTATGGTTCATCTACTCTATAGAATACTACTCAGCTATTAAAAAAAATGAAATGCAGTTCTTTGTGGACAAATGGGCCCGACTGGAATCCATCATGCTAAGAGAAATGAACCAATCCCAAAAGGTTAAATACCACATGTTTGCCTTAATTTGAGATGAAAAGATGACAACCTGAAAGATAGTACCTGTATATTGTAATATTATTGCAATCTCTAACAACCTGTATCCAATACAATAAGATAATGCGATATAATCTATAAACCAACAATTAATGTCAGAATACTTAAGATCTACATCGAAAAACTGTAAAACCTACTATACCCTCAATACGCTATGTTAATCCGTAATGGGGGGGCAGAGTGCAGGGAAGCCTTTCAGGACCATAAAAAGGGGTGAGGAAAAAGTACAATATAGCCTATCAAGATCAAATCTGGTAATTCATAGACAACAGATTCAAAGCGGCACTAAACAATAGTAAAACTACTATACCAATGCATGAGGGGTGAATCGGGTGTGATCGTGACACCCTCTTAACAGGAGGTCATGTGCGTGGAGCAGGGGGGGCACTCCAGGGTGGAGCAGGTGGCAAGGAGAAAGCCTGGATCCCAACCATGAAGACTCCCAGACCTTCACCACAAGCTATTAATACGAGCAACAAGGACTATATCCCAATTGCCAAGGAGGCCACAGGGAATTGGATGCCCTCAGAGGCCGGGTACTCTGAGGTCACCCACCCCCAACTGGAGCTTCCGCTGGGGATGGAAGAAGTCCAAACACTACCGCGCAGAAACCAATGTCATCGGAAAGACAACCAGAAGCCCTGAGCGGTCCGCAGAAACAGAACAATAAACGTCCTTCGGGACCAGGGAGGAGAGCTTTCTCTGGTCCGAGCCTGGCTCCACCTCTGGACCCCCACCCTCCCTTGCAATGACCATCAGGATCGCTTCGAAAACCCCTCATAGCAAACAAACAATCATACAAACTAAAAAAACCTAAAATAAATAGACAAACAACAAAAAGTAGAGCTTGGAATCTGACAGGAAAGAGCTGGCATGGATTTGCTCATACCTCGCTGGGTGGGACACGAAGATTAGTCACTCTCCACCGTGGTGTTGGGGACTTTCCTGCACACCCCCCCAAAAAAAATTGTTCTGCACCTTAATTGTCGACAAATGTCTTGTTAGAGTTACAAGCCAGTCTAGATTATCCTAAAATCTGCCAAGATCAGTAAAATTATACTTCAACACAACAAATGGCTAAATACTAAAATGAAATAGACTTGAGACAGCTGAATGGTACCTTATAGCCATTTTAAAGTACATAGCAGCCGGTCCTGTATACAAACTAAAATTGAAATGTCAATGAGCAAATCATAGGTTGTGGTTAAGAACTTGGTTTTTGTTTTTTTTTTAACATACTGGTTACGCAAAAGCATGTCAATTCCATAATGTTACAAATTGCTGTTAATGTTATATTGGGACTCTTAATTGACTGGGATGATATTCTACCAGCTCTAACTTCGGACCAGAAATGGTCTCCCCAAGAAACTGTTCAACTCATCTGGACAATAAGTAGCTGGACTCTATGCTTGGTATACGTTTGCAAGGAAAGAATCTTGATTGAATTTGAACTGTAATACTGCACCAAGGTGGAGGAATCCACGGGGGGGGGGGGGGGAGGGGCGTGGGGAGGGGTGGGGGGATTCCCAGAGCCTATGAAAATGTCACATAATGCATAATAATTAATAAAAAAAGTAAAAAAAATGCTGATTTGGTGCATGCGAGTTTGGTTAAGATTATTGGGAATATGGACAAGATTGTCAATGAAAGCCATGCAGGCAGGCACATTTTTTACTTTCTCTCTCTCAGAATTAACTGACCCTGAACTGTGTCTGTAAGGTCCCAAAATTCCAAGCATCAAAACATACAGAAATTAAAAGGCATACTTAACACAATTTAATCCCAAATGCCACACTGTTGACAGGTGATGCATAATTACAGATAATTAGAACATGAAGTTTCTGTCCTTAATGAATGGATTGATATTCATTTTCAAATGAAGTTGAACTCATCCTAAAATGGAGGATTAAATACTGTTAATTTTTATTTTATCTCTCTCCTCTCCTTCTTCCTCTCTTTGCCCTTGTGTCATATCATACAGAATAAACGCCTTTTCCAGTTGCCAATATGTTGATATTAGGTCTCCAAGGTTTCAGAACTGTGTGCCAAGAAATTTACATTTATTATAACTTACCCAATTCCAGGAATTTTCTTATAGCATCATAAAATAGACAAAGACAAGAACTAATACTAAGCCTCAGTTGAATAAGTCAATCAGAAAAAAATCATAGAAGTAAGAGAACTAGGTAAATCAGAAAAATAGCATCATTGAGAATTCTTTTAAGGACAAAGAAATGGGATAAATAGAGGAAAAAGCGAAGTCAACGGGTGGTTTTTCTTTCAATGAGATAGTTCACATTCTTTTTCTATGCTGATGGTAATGATCATACAATGAAGGAAAAGTCTACAGTATGCTTGATCCTGAATGTGAAAGTGCTGGGGGTTGAATTAGTGGTAATTTTCCTATAATTAACTACAGGGAAGTCAGAGCACTTCACCAAACAGGAAAAAGTAGATGGTAAGTTTTTAAAGCACAGGAAAATTCTAGTTTGACTGATTCTGTTCCCACTAAAATTGAAACTGACATGAGTTCAGGGTGAAATGAGATTTCAGATAATAAAAGGTCTAAAATAATTGTTTTAAAAAGGTGAGTCAGTTTTGTAACTTGGAAAATACACTAAGATTGCCAAAATCAAAGAAGAACCTAAGTTTAGAATTTGTAAGACAGAAGTTAACCATCCAAATGATGAAAAACCAGTTACATTATGATAGGATCAAAAAACAAATTGCAACACATTGTGAGATTTCTTAAGTACTAAATAAAGAAAAAATGCATCTCTCTTCAAGGAATTACAACAACATACCAGCATCAGTGTGGGGAGTAAAGCTTCACAGTAGGCTTTCAGTCCATTCTGTTCACTAGACTGGTAAAGAAAGGCATTACTTGACAATTCTCCTTATAAGCATATCTACCATAGTGAAACTAAACCCCCATAATATAAGTACAGGAACCAGCCTCTTGTCCCGACCTGCAGGACACGACCCTCAAACCCTGAGCGTGGACTGGGAATGCTGGGCTGGTAGCCCCAGGCTGCTAGCCCAAGAAACACATGGACACTCGTACTTGGTGGAAGAGTGCCTCTCTCTTTATTTTTACTCCTCATATATATACCTTCTTTTCTAGGGGAGGGGGAGAAAGGGAGGGATTTCTTTGGAGTAATTATCTTCATTGAAGCAGGGAAGGAACTAATCAGCTATATTAAAACAGGGGAGGAACTAATTATTTGAACAGGAACAAGGGTGGAGGTTCTATTCTGCTTTCTCTACAGAGGATGTTTTGGCCTAATATCCTGCTTGCTGTAGCCCTGCTTGCAGGCTTTTGCAATGCAACAGGCTGTCCGGTAGGCCAAATCTAAGGCCCATAAGTCTGTGGCTCCTAACAGCCTCTTATCTGTTTTCCTTAGCACAAAGTGTCCTTCCCTGCCTTTTATCAAAAGGAATTCACTGGCTTAAGCAAGTGATCCAAGCTGACCTTACAAGGTTCTAATCACTGAACTCAAGGAATCATTTGCTTCTCCAACACATAAGAACCTGGATAGCCAGTGTTTTCCTAAAGTGACTGTGTAGGGGGTTTCCAGGTCTGCAAAGATCACAGCTGCTACTCTTACATAACCTCCAGCCCAACTGAAGCCCACCAGGCATTCATAAGTTCCCTAGAGCACAGCATCATCACACAGCATCAATGACCAATCAAAGGAAAGTCACGAATTCTACTGACCAACCAGAAACCTTGCACACATGCATCTCTCAGCCTCAATTTCAGTGTGTAAGAACCTTCACCTCTGACTCCTCGGGGAACCTGGGGTTTAAGTGATAACTGCCCAGCTCCTTGTTCTTTGCTTTACAATCTTTCTACCTCACCCATGTTTGAATATCCTACAAGAATGCCTCCAGCCAGTTGGGGGTATTGCTTAACAACAATAGCACTCTGACACATATGCACATTTTTCTAGTAGGGTATACTTATGAATGGAATACCTATGATTACTTCAGACAACTTAAGTGACAATTACAGGAACAAATATTTGGGTGCAACTTAGGAAATCCATGTCCCATATTGGAGTGTCTGGCTTCAAATCCTACTCCATTTCAATTCATTCCAGCTCCCTCCCAATGAGCAGACTGGGAGGCATTGGATGGTTTTCCAAACCCCAACCACCCAAGCAGAAAACTCAGACTGAGTTCTAAGCTCGTGGTTTCGGCTTGGTCCAGACCAAGCTATTTCCCATCAGATGGAAGTTTAGTGGGTTCCTCCATCATTCTCTCTCTCTTCCCCTTTCTCTTTCTGCCTTTGAAACGTATAAAAACTTAGACTTATAGATATCCTTCAAATTATTACAATGCTGAATCAAATTTTACAATGCTGCTGATTTATTTCAATAAAAGATTAAGTCATAAGACTAATTAAGACATAATTAAGTCATAAGACTGGATGAGTGCACCTGAATCAAATTGCATACATACTATATTCAACTATTAGAAATTAGAACTAGAATTAATACCCTGTTAAAAAAAGAGATGGCGCAGGAATGAAGAAAAGTATGGCTATCTTCATAAAATGTACCTAAGAAATATGTGAAATCTGTTCTCCTTATATTAATACAAATTTTCAAAAAGAAAAATAAAAAGAAGTAGCATGACTGTTTCAAGATGATAAAATGCTTGTACATGTGGGGTGCCACCAATGTTTCACATAAAATAAATGCAAAAATGATTAGATTCGGTTACACAGATGCAGTTTCAATGAAGTGGTAATGTGAAACAAAATCAAATTACTGGAATGGTGAAGAAAGCTGCAGAGAAGAACCAAAGATCTTATGTAACTCAAGAGTTTTAGCTATGAAAGCAAGTAAACACATGAGTAGTCTCCCATCCAAGTACTAACCAGGCCCAACCCTGCTTAGCTTCCGAGATCAGACGAGATCGGGCACGTTCAGGATGGTATGGCTGTAGACACCACACATGAGTAGTCAGTTTGTGGGAATGTATAGTAAGTTTCCATTTGTTTTTGTCACGCTTTTGTTTTTAATACATTTAGAAAAATAAATTACTCTTTAGTGTTTCTTGTCAATATTAAAACTTACTGTTGTGTGGCTATGTGTACAGATATCCAAATTTAACCATAATGTAAATGGCTTGATATTATAAAATATAAATTTGCAGCTTTTGTAAAAATTGAATTAATGACAGAAAAAAACAAACACGGAAGTTCCATACTACTAAAAAATAAGACTTTAGTATGAAGAATCTATTTTTTTTATTCATTCCATAAGAATTTGACAAGTGAACTATTACTTTTCTTCCTCCCTTTGAAGATTTATTTTTATCTAAAAGGTAAATATAAAAAAAAAAAAAGAAAGAAAGTTCTTCAATCTACTGGTTTACTCCACCAAAGCTGTGCTGATCCGAAGCTATGAGCTTCTTCCAGGTCTCTCATGTGGATACAGGAGCACAAGGATTTGATCCATTCTATGCTGCTTTCTCAGGCCATAAGCAGAACTGGATGGGAAGTAGAGCAGCCAGG
The DNA here is from genome assembly GCF_030435755.1 of Ochotona princeps. NCBI lineage: Eukaryota > Metazoa > Chordata > Mammalia > Lagomorpha > Ochotonidae > Ochotona > Ochotona princeps. The sequence goes on from NC_080842.1 coordinate 34,377,199, forward strand.
ACACAAACCGACATCCATACGGGATGTCAGTGTTTGTGGATGGAGGATTAGCCTATTGAGCCATTGTGCCAGTCCCAAATTATTATTTTTCTGATCTAAGCCCTCTGATACTCAAATATTCCCTAGAAAGAAAGCAAATTCCATATCCAAAGCAAGCAGCAGCACAGCCCACATACTTCCCAGCACTGACTATTGCTGACTTCTCTTAGATGGGCAGAGCTGCAGCAAATATTCTTATTTCCAGAGTCCTAAATGGCAATAATCAGACAGATATTAATAACATGTACCCATGCTCAGTAACAGATTCTGACTGTCAGGAACACTTGTGTTCATAGGGGAGGAAATGTTTAAGCTTTTGCAGTTACAGGGTTTTCTGAATTGTGAATGCCAGGGCAGAAACCTCTGCTGGGATCTAAGAGCATTATGGCCCAATAGTTCCCCACATACCTACATCAGCTAGAGGGGAGCCAGTGAGACCAGCATTTCAAGAGAGCATTTCACTACCCTTTAATTCCCATAGGAATGTGCGCATGCGTACACACACACACACACACACACACACACACACACATACACACACGTAAAGAGGTAAAGGAACATTATGTTCAGGAATAAATATACAATTCTCAAAGAGTGCAATCAAGGCAGAAGACAGAGGATCAAATGTGAACTCAACATCACCAGAAAGCAAAATATGTATGTCATTTGAAGCTATGTCTAGTGTATAAATAAAATTCTTTATAAGTGAACAATTTTTTGTATGTATATGAAATGTATTTTAATGTGTTTGGTTTAAAAGGGAACTACAGGACCCGGTACAATAGCCTAGTGGTTAAAATCCTCACCCTGCATGCACCGGTTCATATCCTGGCTGCTCCACTTTCTTTCCAGCTCCCTGCTTTTGGCCTGGGAAAGCAGTAGAGGACGGCCCAAGGCCTTGAGACCCTGAACCCTTGTGGGAGACCCAGAAGAGGCTCCTGGCTCCTGGATTTGGATCAGCTCAGCTCGGGCTTTTGTGGCCACTGGGGAGTGAAACAGTGGACAGAAGATCTATCTCTGTCTCTCCTTAGCTCTGTGAATCTGACTTTCCAATAAATATAAATAAATCTTAAAGCGGAGGCTTTAACGCATGAATACATAGGATACTTATAAAATATTAGATTTGCATAATAAATAAAAAGAATAATTAAATATGTTTCTTACTGGGGAACAAATTTGAGGAAAGTAAAAGAAAGAATAAATAGAAGATAATTTGGACAAAGGAAGGAAATAGACACATTCTCTTGGAGGAAAAAGATTCCCTAGACATTCTCTGTGAAGGATTTAGATGTTATAGTTATAGTCTCAGTATGTATAGTCAACTGGACCTGATTTAAAAATGTAGAGTAAAACCACAGAAACATAAATTCCAATTAGTATTTGAATTGTTTGAGAGCAATACAGCCTTCACAAAATACACGGGAGAACCATTCAAGCCATTATGCTGATTTAAAAGCAAAAATGTATCCTCAGAATTCATGAAAAACTTGATGACAACTTAGAAAACTGTCTTCAACCTAGAGGGCTGAAGTATGTCAGTGGTCACACAATCTAATCCTTTAGCTACTTTGTGTTTCATTTCCTAAGTGAAATGACATTAATCAATTTTGCCTCAGATTTTTTTTATTGAAAAAGTAAATATCACTGGTCCTATTGGAAGTGATCATGTCAGTGATTTAGTAAAATGTAATTCATATAAACTACCAATCTCTGAAAACACATCAAAACTATTAGTAAGGGCTGAATTATTGCATAGGTGAGCAATTAATCTTCAATTAATGATCACATATATAAAAGTTTATTCTTAAAAAATAAAAATTAAAACATTTTGGCAGAATGTTACAAGTGAATAGTCAAATAGGTTAAAACAGAACTGTCCACAAATAAGAAATAACATTGAGGGACAATCTGGTTCCTCCAGGCCCGCCAAAATTTAATTAACAATGGACATCAATGAGCTACTTTTACGTTCCTAGAATTCACCTGTAAGCGTTTGTGCAAAGAGAACATCCCTGGATAACTGTCCCAGGAGGTAGGTTAGAATAATACCTCCAACACATCCCAGATGCTACTTTACTTTCACTAGCATACAGGTATTTCCCTGTAAAGTGGAAACTGTTGGTTTTTCAGTGACAGAGTTGCTGTCAGGAGTGAATAAGGTGATGTGTCAAAGCACAGAAATTAACACAGCAACAGACTAAAATCTCCAAGAAAGTCTTGTCTAACAAAACTTCTGTTGGAGTTTTATGATTTTGATTGAGCAGGGAGGAGGAAAAGAAGGAGGGAAGTATGGTTATTTTCTTAGAATTGTATCCATGAAATCTGTTCTTTTTATATTATGAAAAATAAAAAATAATTTTATCTGTGAAAAGACGAAGTTTCCTCATCAAATGTGAAGGCTTACTATTCACTGACATATCTGTTTCTTATTTTTATTCCAGAGTGAATCATGGCTATATTTGAAGTTAAAGAAGTCACTTTTGCTTTCTAATTCATTATGATTTTCCTTATATAGAGCCAGTTATCACAATGCTATGCACTGCATAATCTATAGTTATTAGTAAGCTATTTTTCACATGCACTGAATTTTATCCATTTGTGGTTTAATTAAATATTACCAACCTGGTATTTTATTATGCAATAAGACAAATCACCTGTCATTTCCTTTATTTAAAAAAATCTTAGTTATTTTTACCCATTGTTTTTCCAGTTAATATTGGAATGGTCCAACTAGGATTTTTTTTATTACATTTCTACTGTGTTTATAATTATACTCAACTTCATAGGAAATGAAATCTTTATTATATTCCACTTGCCATCTAGGGAAAATATTTCCTTTTTAAAAAAATTATGTATATGTTTCTCAATGATATGTTACCATTTTCTTCATAAAAGTTATATGCATTTCTTGTTGAGTTTATTTATAAAATGTTAAAAGCTTTTTTGCATTTATTGCTAGGATCTGTTTTATTGGATTTTCTAAAAGAGTATTGCTGCATATGGGAAAGTTACTGATTTTTTAATCATCTTAAGTCAGGCTGCTCACATATGTGTTAACTGTGTTATTTTTCAGGCATTGCTCCAAGTGTATCTGACAAATTTTGTCCAGAGTGCAGATGGTGAACAGCGTTCAGTTTGGCACAACCATAATAACCACGAAGATTCAAATGCTAATCTTCCTTTACATCCAGTTCAGTTTCAGCTTTTCCTAGCAAAGCTTCAATAAGAAAGCAGTGTTGCTGCAGTAAGGGGAAAAAAATCTCATGTTTTATTCCTCTTCTGTAATTTAGGCTTGGAGTAAGAATAGGGCTAGTTTAACATAAGTGCTTATCAAAATCACTGGCAAATAACTTGAGCTTACACACAGTGATTTCAGTCTGCTCAAGGCCATTTTTACTCTTACAGGCTTATTTGTAAGCAAAAGTGTAAGTTTAAGAATAGTGGAATAGTTTTTAGACCAAGTGGGTTTATACATATTCAATAGTCATATTCTTAAAGCAACTTCCACCATCTGAGTATTTTAAATATCTGGTATAATACAGAGTTAGGAGCTGACATTTGGTGTAGCAATTAAGACGCTGGTTAAGAGTCCCATGATCCATACTGTACTTGGGTTCACACACCAGCTCCGCTCCAAGTTCCAGCTTCTAGTTGATGTAGACACTGGGAGAGAGCAGATGATGGCTTCATTTAGTTATCCTCCATCAACTTGCAGGAGCGTGGATAGAGACAACAGTTCCTTGCTAAGCCCCCTACCATGGTAGGTATTTGAGGAATAAACTAGAGAGCTCACTCTCCCTCTTCACAAGTCTCCCTCTTAATTTCAAATAAATAAATAAGCATTAAAATACAGAGTTATAACAATCACTATTATAATTTTTAAATAATATCATTTCATGTTTACCATTCACTCTGTGGTACTTAGTATAAGGACAAACACATGAAGGTATGAATAGATACCATGTTATATGAAGTGGGCATATGCTACTTTGTAGCTAGCCGATTAGTCTTACACTCTGACACACAAAGGGCTAGACCAAACACTTGGAAATATTGATTGGTTTAAATTGAGAGTTATATTACTGGAGTGCTCATCGAATCTAGTTCATTTTTCAGCTGATCCACTATAATGTCAAAGCAAGACACTCAGGCAAAAAGAAACAAGGCAGCAACGAACAGTTTCAGTGTATAGATTGACTTTAGGGAAAATGGTTTTAATGCTGTCTTTTCTACCCTAACCACGTCACTTTAAGATTTTTTATAAAGAAAGAAAAACACAGTCTCGTAAACTGGTATTCAGCAGACACTGCAGCTAGAAAGCTTTACAGAATTTCCTCTTCAGATCAGCTACTGTATTTTTCAGTGAGCACTGAGAACACATGCCAAAGGAACCAATAACATGTGGAGGTCCTGAAAATATGTCCTAATCTGTAGAAATGTGTGATGCTCTGTTAGTAGAGCATACATGCTTTTTGAGTTCCTGAGAAGAGCTGACTTTCTTAGCTCTTCTAAAAACAACAGGAACTTACAGGAGAGCTTTAGGCTCTTAAGCCATCTTATAAACCACAGCACAGATATTATTTTATCCATAGAATTAATGAAAAACCTGAAGAAACACATTTGGTAGATGTGAAAATAACATCACTTGAGTTTGGGAAAAAGCCTACAAACAGATTCATTTTTGTAGAAATTGCTGCTGAGGTAGGTTAGCATGATGCTTTAGAAACTCGTTACTTACATTAGGATCCCTGAATTGGACTCCCAGTCCAGCTTCCTGCTAATGCACCTGGGAAGCAACAATGAAGGCTCAAGTTTGTGGATCTGAGACCTCAATTTTGGAGACTTTAACGGACTTCCCAGTTACAGGTTTCCACCTGGTCTACCTCAATCTGTTGTAGAAATCTGGCGAGTAAATTAGTGGATCAGTGGATAAAAGACCTCTCTCTAAAAGTATAAACATATATGTATATTTCCATAAACAGATTGCAAATAAGACTGCTGTTCACTATTTTACTGAAAAATATCTGAAGATATAAATTTTAACTTAAGTTAAAACAATATCATGGTAAATCTTGTGAGATAATATTTCTAAATTCTTTAATTTCCACATATAGCTTCTACAGCTTGCTGGGTAATGGCAAGTAAGTTTTCCAGGCTAACTATTTTAGTGTGAAAAATAGTATATTCAAAGTATGGAACCATAATTTAAAAACATGCATTAAAGATTTGTTTTAAATCCAAATCTCACCAAAGGACTGTATTTGTCCTTGTTTAGAATTCATCAGTTAATTTAAATACCACCAGGTCTGCCACAGATCACTATAGCTTAGAAAATCTTTACATCTGTCCATAAAAAGACAACATTTTCATCTTATTTTTAAAAAGATTCTGATAAGAAGGTCTGGAGTCTTAAATTCTTTTATTTCTCTGTCTACTACACTCCTGTGTGACTATATCCCTCAAAAGCAAACAGCAGATGTTACTTTACAAATCATTTTTGCGTAAGCATGTTACTTTTATCCAACAGTCAATAAATTCAGTTCCTTACAGCATCATTCCACCCATCAACTTTCTGCCAATATGAATATTTCTCATAATAAGTACATGAAAGAACCCTCAAAGATTAAATTTAAGTCTTAGGCAACTGCTGAATCACTTTCAAAGTCTTATGACATGAATGAAGCAAAAGAACTCTCGTATCTGTAGAAAGCAGTTTTAACAAGGCCAACACACTTTATTGAAAGGTAAATCTGTACTTGGTTTGAAGCATAAAACTCAAAACACAAGGCAAGCATTTTAAGAATATTCCATATAAGTTTCCTATTGAAGTAAATTGTCCATACATTTTTTTTCTGTGTTTGAAACACAAAATAATCACAGAAATACAAGGTCATTTCCCATAATGGAGGGTTAGTATATTGGGACTGACTCTGGGAACAAACTGAAATTGCTATATAAAACATAAAAGTATCATACAAAAAATAAGCATATCAAGGACCTGACAAAAAAAAAAAAAAAAAAAACTAAAGATCTGAAGGGCAAGCTTGAATCAGAAAAAACACACAAGAGTTCCTTTCACTTGGCATTTTTTCCCTTTCTTGAGAATTTACACGTTATGTGTAAGGGGCACATGATTAATGGGAACAAAAATCAAATTTCAGGGTTTACTTAAGGTACAAAGTCTAACATAAGACTCTCATATTAAGGTAAGGATCAGTGGCTGCACCATCGAGATGAGCTTATCAGTGTTAACCACACCAGAAACCTAAATTGACATCCTCTGAGAAGACATAAAACTCAAGATGTCTGTACTAATGATGGCTATTATAAAAATGACAGGAGGCGAGTGAACCAGAGGATGGAAGGTCTTTCTCTGTCCTTTTCTCTATAAATCTGATCTGCCTTTCCAATGCAGATCAGTAAATAATTTTTTTAAAAAGTGGGTGGTATCCAAAGACTGAAGTCCTCGCTTTGCATGGTGGAGGTTCCAGATGGCTCCACTTCCCATCCAGCTCCCTGCTTTTGGCCTGGGAAAGCAGTGGAGGATGGTCCAAGGCCTTGGGACCCTGCACCCACATGGGAGACCCGGAAGAAGTTCCTGGTGTCTGGCTTTCATCTGGCTTTTGCAACCACTTGGGGAATGAGCCAGTGGACAGAAGATCTTTCTGTCTCTCCTTCTCTCTAAATCTGACTTTACAATAAAAAAAGAAATAAATAAACCTTCAAAACAAGCTTTAAAAAAAACAAGAAAAAATGTGCTGCAAAGGATTTGGAAAAGGAAGAACCGTTATACATCATTGACGGTAATGCAAATTAATGTATTATAGAGAATAGCATGGGGATTCCGTAAAGCACTAAGGAGAAATGTATCATATGACACAGCTATTCTACTTTAGGGTACATAATCAAATGAAATAAGTATAGTACAGAAATTCCTGAATTCTCATGTTTATTACAGCATTACTTGTAATAGCCAAGATATAGAATTAAACTGTTCATCAATCGATAAAGGGATAAATATAGTGTGACACATACATACAATGGAATTTGTACTCTTTTCTATATATATGTTAAATTTTATTTTTTGTTTTTCACTTTGCTAGAATGTCAGAGAGAAAGAGACACATAGACAGATCTTCCATCTGCTGGTTCACTCCCCAAATGTACACTGCTGAGCCAAGCAGAAGTCAGGCCGCTAGAAACCAGTCTGGTTGGACAGTACAGATACAAATCCTTAGCCATCAGATGCTGGCTGCAAGGGGATGCATTACTAGGAAGCTGGATTAGAAACTAAAGAGCAAGAACTTGAGCCAGTTATTCTATTATGAGATATAAAAATCCCAACTGGCATCTTTTAAAGATTAAAGGAAAAGAACAAGAGAGGGTGGCATAAAAGGGAGAATGTACTATGCTCTTAAAACTGCATATATGTAATATATGAAAATTTCTACCTTTTTTGATTCTCTATTGTGTTCCATGAAAATCAAAGAAATCATAATGAGAGTTAAAGACACTTTGAATTCACACTACTATACTTACATAGCAATTTGGATGAAGTTAAGACAACACTCTAAAAAACGGAGAAGATGAATGTAAGCTAACTGAGCTAAATTCTGTGTTAAAGAACAGCATATCTAATGACATCACCATTCTATTCCCATAACTGAAGATTTCAGAAAACTATGCTCAAGTGCAAACTGTATATTCAAAGCAACAGCAGAATATAATACAGATGTTACATGGATTCCATAGTGGGGGATCTTGTTGATATTTGTTCTTCAACTGCTGATTGATTATTTTTTTGACAAATGTGAAAACATCCTTGCATTCCTAGGGAAAATCTCCCATTTGATATTTTCTTGTACATGTAATGTGGTTTTTTTTTTCCTAATCTCTAATTTTACCTGTTTGAATTGTTGCCCTTTTCTGTTAACCCAACCAAAGCTTTGTGTATTTGTCTAGTACTTAGTTTGTCAACGTCTTGATCTTTTGCAGTTTTTAAATTTTTTTATTTCATTTACATCCGCTCGGATCTGTATGATTTCTTGTTTCCTAATTTAGTTTGGCTTCCTTCTTTTTTGAGGGGTTAGGGCAAATAATATTTATTGAAATCTTTCTATTTTTATGATGTATGAATTCATAAAATTTCATCTGTTATCAGATTTATCTATGTGTTCATTTGTTAATTTGAAAGGCAAAGCAACACATACACAGATAAAGACCTTCCATCTGCCACTCTACTCCCAAAATGCCAGTAACAGCCTAGGTGTAGGCCAGACAAGAACCAAGAATTTCATCTGGGCCTCCCCCTTGGTTAGCAAGGACCCAAAACACTTGAGCCATCTCTCACTAACTCCATAGGCACATCAGTGTCTGACATTATCTATCAGCAATGTCAAGGCATATTGATAAATGTCAAGGCATATTGATAAAATAACATACTGATGGAATTATAACGTGTTATGAAGGATTATTCTGTTATAACAATATGAGGAAAATCAGTCAGGCGGTGGGAATTTGGCGGAGGAGGGGGGTTGTTTCTAAACCCTACATAATTGTACCGTAAAATTCAAAATTAAATAAAGAAGTGTAGCAGGTAGGACTTGAAATGTTACTCAGACACAGGATGCCAGAATGGCAAGCCGTGCTTTAATCAGCTATACCACAGTGCTAACCACATAACTTTTCTGCTTAATACTTTGTACCCTCCACATTCATAATTTAATTTTTTTGTAAATGTTGGAGACATGATTTAAAACTTAATATATGGGATATCCTGAAAGCGGTTCCATATGCTGATGTGATAAATATGTATTCAGATTAAATATTCGGTAAATGTCTGTTAAAATTTTTTTTTTTTTTGGCTTTACAGCATGAATTAAACTCTGGTGTGTGTTTGCCCAGCTTCCATGCTCTGTCCATTAATGAAGATGCCATGTTGAAGTCCACAACTATACTGTGTTGGTATCCTTCTCTCCTTTTAAACTAAGTATTACTCCCTTATTATCTGTTGTTGAGTGGTCTGACCTTTGCTGAATGAATATACATATACAATTGTTGTAGTTTGTTGTGAATAAATTCCTTTGCCAACATATAATGACTTCCTTTTCTTTATTAACAGTTCTACGCTTAATATCTATTTTAGGAAATGTGAGTCATCTGCTTTTACTCTCTTTTTGTTCTCTTTTTCTTAGAATATTACAAAAATCTATAGTTAACAAGAATAACCACTGTTTTCATCCTCTTTACTCAGTTAATCCCTACATATTTCTCATGTCTAAAAAAATACACAAATACTTTTGAATATGAACAGAAGTGCTTAAATATGAATACATAATTTAACAAATAATTAAAATAATTCAAAAATAAATAGTATGTAGCCTTCACTCATGTTAAGAGATAAACTACTATAAGACAACAGAAATTCAGCTCATGGGTCTTGTTGATAAATATGCTTGCTACTTTCCTTGTTTAGTTTTTACCTACTTTTAATTTCAAGTAAATTGAACAATACAGTGATTTGCTTAATTTTCCTCTTCTCTCATGGTACATTACACCTGTACGACCCACTTTTTGGCTAGTTTCTATACTTCATCTATTTTAGTTACACAATAAGCTCTCCAAATCTGTGGGTTCCACATTTGTAGACTCAACCAACTGTGACTCAAAAATAACTGCATATATACTGGTCCTGAGTGGACTCTTTTTATTGTTCCCTAAGCAAAACAGCATGATTACCATTTATATTTCATTTACATTGTATTGCATGTTACAAGCAATGTGGAAATGACTGAACAAAATGGCAGCTGAGTAAAATGCTATGATTATCTTACCATGGACTCACCAATTTGAATAGCTATCCACATACCGCCACCTTTTGAAAAACTTCAGGAAGACAGACTCAGGATCCAAAATAACTGAATAGACATGCTCTGTACTCTCCTCCAGTACTGAGAAGAACCAGGTAGACTAAGTCAGCATGAGGAGAACTTCAGTAAAGAAAGAATGAGAACTCTGAAGTCAAAGAGGATCAGAAATAAAATAAATGTAGTTCTACCTATAGCAGAAATTCACACTGTCTTACTCTTTAAACTCATGCTGGGAAAATGAAGGTGGTTGTACAGCCACTGCTTGGCTCTGCAAAGCAGATGTAAATAAAGGCTATAGATTCTATTTGATCAGTAAGCCTCTTAAATCTCCTTTCTCTGCAGCCCACTCTCCTCCCTCCCAAATCATTTTTTAAATGTCAATTCATCTACTGAAGAAATCAGATCATGCTTTACCCTGTGGAATGCCCACATTCTGGATATAGCTGATTGTTTTCATGTAGTGGTAATACTTATCTTTGGCCTCTATTTTCCTTTATTTTGAAATATGCAAATTTATCTTTCCATTATAAAACAACAACATCCAGGTGCAGAAACCAATGCTTTTGTGTGGCAATTTCAATACATTAAAATATGCATGAAAAATTTATTCCTTAAATGAAAAAAAATCCCTTTCAAAAAACACACACTCATTCAAATTGTTGTTGTGGCACAGTAGGTAAGTAAGGCCTCTGCCTGGGATGTATGCCTCTTTGAGTCCTAGCTAATGATATGGAAAAATCATCAGATGATGGCCCAAGTATTTCAGTCCCTGCCATTCATGTAGAGACCAAAAGAAAAATCCTGGTTCTTGAATTCAGCCTGGCTCAGGCCTGGCCATTGCAATTATCTGGGGAGTAAACCAGCAGGTAAAAGATCTTTGTGCCTCTCTACCTGTAACTCTTAAAAAAATACCACATGTTCGCCTTAATTTAAGATGATATGATGTTATGTATAACATGTTATGTTATGTATGTTATATGTTGTGTATATACTAAAATTGAAATGTCAATGAGGTGGTCACAGAAGGTGGTTAAGAACTAGCATTTATTTTTAACATATTGGCTACTCATTACTATGTCAATTAATTCCATAATGATGTAAATTTTTGCTGATGGTATGTTGGAGCTTTTAATTGATCAGGATGATACTCTGCTGGCTCTGTCTTCAAACCAGAGAGGGTATACCTAAGAAACCATTGAACTTGACTGGACAATAAGATACTGGACTCTATGTTTGGTATATGCTTGCAATGAGGGAATCTCAACTGAACTTGAACTGTGGTTATGCAACAAGGTGGAGGAATCCACCATGGTGGGAGGGTTTGGGAAGGGGTGGGGAGAATCCCAGTACCTATGAAACTGTGACACATAATACAATGTAATTAATGAATAAAAAAAAAGAGAAAAAAACCTCATTACTTTGAAAATAGTATGTTCTAACCCATCAACTTTATGCAGTAATAACTGAATTACTATATCTAACTCTACATATAGAAAATAATTAACAAGTAATGGCCCTTTAACCCATTAATCTTAAACAAATGAATTCTTCTGCAATTAACTATCATTTCTAAACATTAAGTCAATCTTCTATGTGCTCTCAGAGTACTAATTCCTGATTTTACAAAGAAGAATTCTCACTTGTGTACCATTTATTGTCCCTTTTCTGCATATTTTAAAGAAACAAACAGGTCTATGATGACTTTTTATAAGAAATTCATACATCTATTCCAATTAACACTATTAAGAATATTCTGTGTCACTGAGATGAATTTTAATCAACTTATTTTGCACTAAACCTAATAATGAATATCATGAATTGTGACCAGATTTTATAGCTAATGGTTCATTTTCACTCTATTTCTATCAAACCAGAAATCCTTAGCAAGTAACTATAAGTTATCCATAATGAGCTTAATATTTCTTTGGAAAGCTTTTTATTTAATGTTTAGTTATTCAATTCCAATTATTAAAAGTTAGAGCAAAAGTTAGAGATAGAGAGAGATCTTTCATTTGTCAGTTAACTCCCCCAAAGCCCACAAAGCCCAACATCGGAGCAGACCTAAGTTACGAGCCTGTACTTCTGTCCAGGTCTCTGATAGGGTGGAGGGGGCCCCAGCACTTGAACCATTATCTGCTGCCTCACAGAATATATTCTCAGGAAATCAGGTGAGAAGCAGAGCAGGTAGGAATATAACTGCCACTCTGATACAGAAGTGGGCTTCCCAAGCAGCGGTTCAATCCACTGTAACACAATGCCCTCTCTTTTTATTTATTTGTTTTTATTTATTTTAAATGAAGTTAGACACTCAATGGTCATGGTTACACATATACTCACAATGTTTTCTGTTTATTTGAATATCAAATCCAGATTGGGCATGCTGGCAATTATTGACTGAATAAGAACAATAGTTGACTTTTAATTCATACTTGTGTTTGCATATGAAAACATTTCTAAGACAAATACAGTAGCATAGCTTGTTACTCATCCCAGATTTGTTGCACACTTAGCAAGCGTGCTAAGAAGGAATTCACATTAGGACATGTTTTACCCATTAAACAAAATACAGACCAATAAGCACAAGTAACTGCCCTTCTACAATGTATATCACTAATTTCCATCTGATTTTATTTCCCTCCAATGTTCTCTTTACTCACAGCGTAAGGATTTATTCTTTTCATACACATAAAAACCCTGTTTTGTTTGCCACAGGAAATTTTTCTTTAGGATTCACATTTATTTATTAATTTATTGGAAAGGTAGAGCTACCTAGAAGAAGGATATATGTATACATCGCTAAATGACTCGCAAACATCCAGAATTCAGCCAGGTTAAATTCAGGAGCCAGGAACTTCTTCCAGGTCTCCCACTTGGATGCAAGGGCCCAAACATTAGCAAGGAACTGGATCAGAAATGGAGCAGCCAGGACACGATCTCGTACCTGTATGAGATAGCAGTACTGCAGGCAGCTGCTTAACTCATCATGCCACAATACTAGGCCCATGTCATGGGAACTTGGAACAAAATTACCAAACTTCAGATAAACAGATGGTGCTGCGCTCTACTTCATATTGTCATCCAGATCTCAACTGAAAGTGTCTCTTTGGTGAAATCTGTCCTAGCTTCTCAGTGCTGTGGCAGCTCTGTCCCTTACCACCATGTCTAAAGGGAGTATTAAAAAATTTAATGACTTGGAAAGTCTGAACCTCAGTGATAAAGGACAAAGGATGTACAACCCTGGCAGATTGGTACCAGAATATAATCACTGAGTGCCACCTTGACACTTTAATTTCTTCTCTTCAGAGCCTATCTCACTGTCTGAAAATAATCTTCTCCCAAAACGACTTATGAGTTATGAGAGCAAGGCATTCTTCGCCATTGTATCCTCAATGCCTAGAACAGTCTGGTACAAAAGAGGCATGAAATATGGACAGCAATGTGTACCTGATTTTGCTCTGAAAGGTGTAATTTTGAGTATTTGTATGGTTTCAGTTCCTTGCATGCTACTAGTGACAGCACTGGATTGTCAAAAACCGGAAAATACAGTTTTCTTATTTTCTTAAGAAATGCTTAGTGAGTTTGCCAGATCATTGAAATTAGTCTAAAAAATGGATGGTGGTGTGGTGGTGCAGCAGGCTTTCAGGCTAAGTAAATCCTGCATTACTTCTACCATGTGAAAGCTTAGAAAAATCAAAGGATTAGTTTGGAAAGAAGTTAATGTGATAGAGCAGGTTAAACTCCTGATTGCCATACCTACATTCTTTATTTTAGATCCAGAATCCTGCTAATGTATCCAAAGAGACTGTAGATAAGAGCTCAAATAATTGGGCCCCAGCCAACATATAGCAGATGAAAATGGAGTTCTGGGCTCCTGACTTCAGCCTGGCCCAGACCTAACTATTGGTATAATTTAAGGAGTGAACCAGTATATTCAATCTTTCTCTCTCTCTCTTTCTCTGCTCCTTGTGGATGAAAAATACAAATAAATATTTGTAAGACAATAATATAACCAAAAGTTTCATCAAGATTTCTAAAAACTGGGCCCAAAATGATGACTTGCTGACTAAAACCTTGCCTTGCAAGCACTGGGATCTCATAATGAACATTGGTTCTCAAGGATTCCTGGATTTTGAACTATAAGGTTTACACTACCAACTCCCTTGCTTGTACTCAGGCTTTTATCACTGAACACAGTTAACCGCTACGCTTTATCAGATTCTGAGGTTTTTGGACCTGGATTTAAGTATAAACTCCCAGAACCCCAGGATCTTTAGCCTGTAGGTGGCCTCTCGTGGAACTTGTCAGTTTCCAGAATCTCATAAGCCATATACTCCAGTACACACCACATTCACTTCTGTAGGCATATCCTCTCCATTCTGTCTCTCCACAAAACCTAACACAATATTAAATGCTGGATTCATATTCATCATGATATGAAAGGAACAGCCATAATTCTAGATAGAAGGGTCACCAGTAGCAAAGACAAGAGAATTTTTAGGGCAAATTCAGGGCGTCATAGAGCTTTCCAATATGATTAGTACACTGGGTAGAGGAATGATAAAAATTCAATAAGAGTCTGTAAATTAAATCATGCATTGCACTGTAGCCTGCTTTGAACACGAGCCAGAAAAGTTTAAACTTAATTCAGAAAGCTGAGGTGACACCACAGGCTCTTTATCAGAATAGCTTTCTACACACTGTGGTTTCCATCAATAGTTCTTTAAATGCTATGCAGAATGACTTAAGACAAACTAGAACTAGGTAGATAATCTTACGCTATTTCACTATAAGTCAGAAAAATACACTTTATATTGAATTGGCAGTTGCTGCAGAAAGAATTAGGAAACAAAAGATGAGGTAGCATTAAAGTGCACTGTTTGACAAAACATTAGATTTATGATTTAGTGAGAAGGAAGAATGATGTGGTTTGAATGTGATTTGAGGGTTGGTTTCCCCCAGGCTTAATATCTTGACATTGAACTCCCATGGTGAAATAAAGAGTATGGAAACTTTACTGTGACTTTAATGTTTGGAGGTAAGACATTGGGGAAATGATTAGAATTAGGAAAAATTCATTAAGGTTGCTGTCTAGTGAATGAGACCAGAAGAGACACTTACATGCTCCTATGTCTTGCCACACCACGGCTTGGGCTGCCTCATGACTCTGCCAGCAGGAAGCACGCAGCAGAGGCAAATGGTAAACCTTCAACCAGAAGTATAAGCCAAAATGGATTATTTATGGAACAAATATTTCAGACTCTGTTTTTTTTTTTAACAGGAAACAAAAATGGTGTACTACGAAGAGTCAAAGTTGAGAGAAAGAACACATGTTCACAGAAACAGGAAGACCAACAGAAGGAAGAACGTGTATCTGGAGGAACAAAATTTCTGGTTTAGTTTTCAGCCTTAAGCCTGAAATAACACAACTCATTTTTTCATGTGTTGATAACTTTATAAATAAGAGAATGTAAAGTCTGATGGAGGATTGAGGAGACCAAGATAAGCAGAGGAGAGTGAAGACAAAGTATTGTAGAATTTTTCCTTCAGTCTCTTTATTGAGTAGAAAAACAAAAACAAACTAACAACAACAACAACAACAACAACAAAACGGGGCCCTGCAGTGATAGCTCAATTGGATAATCCTCACCCTGCAGGCACCAGTATCCCACACTGGGGCTGCTTTTGTGCCCCAGCTGCTCCACTTGCCATTTACAAGTTACAGCCTGGGAAAGCAGAGGAGAGCGGCCCAAGGCCTTGGAATCCTGCATCCACATGAGGCTCCTGGCTCCTGACTTCAATAGGCTTAGCTGTGACCATTTGGGAAGTGAGCCAACAGATAGAAGATCATTCCCATCTGACTAGACTTCTCTCTGTAGACTTTCCTTTTCAATAAAAAAATAATAGATAAATAAATCTTTATTAAAAAGGTGGAAAGACCTGTCAGAAAAGAGCATATCCATATGGTGAGTATGGAGTGGCCCCAGAATCCCTGAAATACAGGAAAAGAGGCATTTTGAGAAGCAAATAGTGAAGGTGTTTATTTTGGGTTTTTTGTTTTGTTTTGTTTTGTTTTCCTCTCCATGTGAACACTTTCTTTCTGAAAGCTGTGTCTGTCCACAAAGGGAACAGACTTTTTGCAAATCAGAGTTGGAAGAACGTACAAAGACCCAGGGAATTGAGAGGAAAACTGCTATCCATACTCCATGTAACTAGAATCAGAAAGTTTTCTTATTTGGAAAGTGACTTACTCCCAGGAAGAAGCATTTGAGAATTTGAAGAGAAGGGAGTAAGCATTAGGAAGATTATTATTGAGTTTCCCCTAATGTTCTTTTGGAAGCATAAATGTGTCAAATTCATTTTTATTTTGTTGTTGGTCTATGATTTACTCTGTACATCTTTTTACAACAGTCTAAACAGGGCCCATTTTTTAAAATTAATATTGTGTTAAATGGAAGTAAATTTTCTAGAAGCCAAATACAGGAGGCCTTTTCTCATATACCATGCTTAATCCTTAAAGTTGCCCTGTAAGGTAAGCATTTTATTTACAAGAGTAGAGGTTAGCACAGAGTAAAAGCTAATTTTATTTACTGGGAGGATCATCTGTATCCATCTTTACAGAGTTTTAAAACATGGATGAGAACAGAAGTTAGATTACAAGGGAAATTAAACAAATAGATAAAAAAAGTATCTCAAAAATATACACTGTTTGATGGGCAAAATCAGGGTCTATTATGTGTTATGTATACAGATTTTTCACAATTCTGGAGGCTGGAAGCCTGAGATGGGCAGGATGATACGTTCTGGTTTTCTATTGTATTCCTGTTGTGTGGCATTCCTTCACATGTAGGAAAGGGAGACAGGGCCCCTCCTAAGATGCTGTTACAGGAGCACAAATCATATTTATTGGGGCTCTGCCTTCATGACTCCTTATGTACCTAATTTCTGAAAGGTCCCACACCCTAATACCAGCAGATATAAATGGAGGGTGGGGAACACACAAATTTACTCTACAACCAATGAAGACAATAATATGAGTTATTAAGTGAAGGAGTGGCAAAAATTAACTACTGCCCCCGGAACACATAATACAAAACTTGGCAAAAGAAAGGTTAATCAATTTTAACTACTCTAAATGGTAAAACAAAACATCTAATACTCTGATAGAAATTGGTGAGTACCCAATACTATTAAAAGTTAAGTGGTGAGGACCTGGCGCGATAGCCTAGCAGCTAAAGTCCTCGCCTTGCATGCACCCGCATCCTATATGGGTGCTGGTTCTAATCCCGGCAGCCCTGCTTCCCATCCAGTTCCCTGCCTGTGGCATGGGAAAGCAGTTGAGGACGGCCCAAAGCATTGGGCCCTGCACCCATGTGGGAGACCCAGAAGAAGCTCCTGGCTCCTGGCTTCAGATCAAGCTCAGCTCTGGCCGTTGCAACAACTTAGGAAGTGAATCAGTGAATGGAAGATCTTTCTCTCTGTCTCTCCTCTTCTCTGTATATCTGACTTTGCAATAAAAATAAATATATCTTCAAAAAAGGTTAAGGGGTGAACAACTGACCAGCAGTTAAGCTACCAAGTAGAACACCCATTTCCTTATCAGAGCATCTGAGTTCAAGTCCCACTGTTGCACATGACTGCAGCTTTCTGTTCATACCTGGAATGCACATGCTGGTGGCTACAAGAGAGTAAATGAGCGGATGAGAGATGTTCAGTCTCTCTGTCTCTATAGCTGTTTCCATCTCCCTCTGTTTCTCTTTCTAATTTTCTCTTGACTCTCTTTCTATCCTCCTCCATTTGTCTTTCAAATAAATAATTTTAAAAGCAGTTTATAGAATCATCCTTACACTACTGCTGTAATGAAAAGGCAAAATCCATGGAGCCACTGGATGGAATGTGGTTATTATATGTTACAAACTTGTAAACCATCTTAAGAAGCATATATGACAACAACAACAACAAAACCTTTAGAATTACGTAAACATGAGTTCCTTCCAACAAAAGCAGAAAATAATTCTTTAGATACTGATAATTAGGCTTTTAATGATGAGCAAAAAGGGAACACTGTTGAGGTATCAGCAATATTTTTTTACAAAATCCTTCATCACTCAACTCACCTTTCCCACAGGATGGGGAAAGATACAGATTCTAGCAAACATATATCGATGTAAAATTGATATGAAGTCAGAGTACAATAGATTTTTTTCAAGCTCAAATAAACTACAAAGTTGTTTTGATTTCTGCCATTGAAACATCAACCACAGGAATAGTAAAAATAAATCTAGGTTAAAATAATACACAAATAAAATCTCATGTATTTCCTACTTCTCCTTAACAGAGCAATAGAAGGAAAAAACTAGCCTTGCTCTACACAGGCCTGCAGGGATAGTAAAACAAAGATTCTGGCAGGGGATAAAGCTTCCTATTGTGTGTGTCCAACAAATGTCAAAAGAATAGCAGCACAATTTATTCCAAAAAAATGTTGCATACATCATCACCAAATATAAATTCAAACATAAGATATTTGGACATCTATTTTAAAAATCTTACTTGTTTAAGAAGCAAAGAGAGAATGCTCTAATTCTCTGACTCATTGCCCTAATGCCTGCAATGGCTGAGGTTGGGTCAGAGCCATCAGTAGAAGCAGCTGCATGTTTAGCAGAAACTACTAGAAACACCACATTATGCCCCTTTTCCCACCCAACCACACCCAGGGTCCACATGGTAAATGGGTATATTGGAACAAGAAGTCACATCCGGAAACCAAACGTAGGTAAACTGACATGCAGTGAGGTATCCTAAGCAACAGGCCAAACACCAACGTCCTCATATGCCATCTTTCAGAGTTATTTCACTGTCCACACTTATCTTTAAAGGCATCTATTTCATGAAGAAGAAGAAGAAAAAGGAGGAGGAGCAAACAGTAGACAAGGAAAAAAAGCCCTACAGAATGAAGAATAATAAATGAGAGCACTGTGTCTTAAAATACGGAGAGAAATGGGACCAAAAGCACACAAACAAGTTTTGTTTTAGTGTTTGTGTTTTTTAGGAAAAGAGGCACTGTGTTTAGGCTTTACTCCAACACCAATGAAAAATATTTGAACTCTAGTAAACATTCATTTAGTGCCTATTAGTCTGTCTCAGTGTATTGGAATGAGATATACAAATGAAAACATGGTGTGCTCCCCTCAGGGAATTCATAACTTGGCAGAAAACACAGCAGATTCTACTACTAGGATGGAGCTCTGAGCCACCTGCCATGAGAGCATAGATGAATGAGGCACTCATTGCAGCAACAGATTTCATTTAAATATAATGATACAATTATCACTTGTTTGGGCCCAGCACAATGGCTTAGTGACTAAATCCTCACCTTGCACACACTGGGTCCCCATATGTGCTGGTCGTGTCCTAGCTGTTTCACTTCCCATCTAGCTCCCTGCCTGTGGCCTGGGAAAGCAATGGAGGATGGCCCAAAGCTTTGGGATGCTGCCCCAGCATGGGAGACCCAGAAAAAGCTCTTATGAATCCTGACTTCAAATGGGATCAGTTCCAGTTGTTGGAGCCACCTGGAGCATGAACCAGTGGATGGGAGATCTTTCTCTTTCTCTGTCCTTCTCTGTGTAAATGTCTTTCTAACAAAAATAAATAAAACTTTTTTTAAAAAAATGACATTTGTTTATGACTCAGACAACCAAGTAGCACCACAATGTGCTTGAGAAATTCAGATGAGGAAAATGTGAGCAATGCCATGAATCAATAAAAAACTGAAGGCAGGATCATTGGGAGACATTGATAAAGAGAATGTAATTAAAGAAATTTGTGTTCCAGTTGAAAGGAAAATCAATATTGGAGAGAGGTGAAGGTAAAAAAAAAGATTTGAGAAGAGACTTATGGGGGGAACTTCAAAGGGCTATGCTTGGTCTTACAATTTTTAGGTGATCTGAGAAGCATGATTATGTGAACTTGTTTCAGTAATCACTGTTTCAGAGCATTAAATCTACGTCTCCCGACTCCTAGTGCATGTTTCCTCCATTAAAATACATCAAGTGGACCATTCCCATGCCAAGATGGAGGGGGGCAGGGAGGCAACAGTGTTAGCTTCTGGGGGCCCGAGAATGCAAGTTTGGGAGGAAAAGGCTAGAGACATAATGCCCGTGCTGCATGTGGGGACCTAGGAGCTCATCATGCCCAGCCAGGTGGAGCGAACCTGGAGATTCCTCCATGTGTTTGGTCCTAGATGAGCTAAGGACAGGGGAGGGAGAGACTCCCATCAGTATGCTGCCTAGAGTGCTGGTAGACCAGGCCTGGAGAACTTCAGTGAGCCTGGATCTTGGGTGTGTGGAGGGGTAAGGTACCAGACCAGTACATATGCTAGGAGCTTGGGACGCTGCTGGGCAGGCAGAGCTCTGGACCAACATATCACCCATGGGGCTTCTGAAGGATAGGCTAAAGAAACCATGCACTCCTGGACACAAAAATTGTGAATTGATTAGGGAAAGGGGCAGGAGATGAAGGAGGATGGCTGTGGAGATATGTTGCAGCTGAGGAATGACTCCTGAGAGACTCCAAATGATAAGGACACTGTATTTGCAGGTAAGCGAGGGGACTGAGATCTGACAGTTTGGAGGGAAGAGGCCAGAAGACCTTTATGGGTCAGACTGATGCAACAGTCCACATGGGAAACTTAAGTGGGGCTTGTTGACATGGAACACTACTGACCACCACACACCAGCCCATCTAAAAGCTAGGGATGGAGCCTGTATGGCAGAGCTAGATCCCAGTACCTAACAGTGAATGTCAGAATAGAGGATGGGTAATGTTAGGCTGCGCCATGACATGAACAAGCACATGAGAGAATCAGGTCTGGGGGCAGATTCTGTGAGTGATATGTGGGCCTAACTGTGGAATTACAAATCCTGCTGGTTAGCTTAAGAGTTTGGGTAGTGATGGGAGAGTTGGGCATGTCGATGGAACCCACCGACACTGATGGTTACTGGGGCTAGGAACAGGCTGGACAGTTTCAAGCTACAGCACCCACATGTGCATCCTAAAACAGGGTGTGGGTTAGGGTAAGGAGCACAGATATAGTCACTCACCTTGAATCATATCCTGAAGTGCCAGGAAGGCCAAAAACACACCTATGTACAGGTGCCTGCACACACACTCATACTTTATTTTTATCCAGGTGCTTCTTTTGGGTCTCCCATGTGAGTATAGGGTCCTTCCTCATCTGCTTTCCCAGGCCACAAGCATGGAGCTGGATGGGAAGCAGGGCTGCTGGGATTAGAACCGGCACTCATATGGGATCCCAGTACATGCTAAGTGAGGACTTTAGGCATTAGGCTACCACACTGGGCCCCATCCTTTACCTTTTAGAATGGACCCAGGGAGACAATACATAGTTATAAAATGAAAAAAAAAAAGACACAAGTGCTCAACAGAAAGACAACTATCTCATTTCTATAGATAATACTAGTTTACCTAGACCATAAAATAGAGAATGAAAGTTGGCAAAAGCCTCTTTCAAACACACATAGATTCACCAAAAGAACAATATCATAAGAACAATTGTATGCTAATATCACAAAAGACCAACAAAATTATAGGAATGTAAGATGTTCCTGGGAGAGTTCAGACCAACCTCAAATAGTTTAGACGATAGCATAATTTAAGGTGTGTGTGTGTGGGGGGGGGGTCCTATGCTGTGCCACTGTGCTTAAGCTGTCACCTATAATGTTACATCTCATATGCGGTCACTTTTCCCTCTCTCTTGCTGTCTTTCCTCTCTAATTTTGCAATTCAAATAAATAAATTCTTTTTAAAAAACTTAAATAAAGGGCCTGGCGTAGTAATCTAGTGGCTAAAGTCCTCATCTCACATACACCAGAATCCATATGGATGCTGGTTCTGATCCTGGCATCCCCACTTCCCATCCAGCTCTCTGCTTGTGGCCTGGGAAAGCAGTAAGGGGCAGCCCAAAGCATTGGGCCCTGCACCCATGTGGGAGACCTGGAAGAGCTCCAGGCTCCTGGCTTCAGATTGGCTCAGCTTCAGCCATTGCAGCTGCTTGGTGAGTGCATCAATGGACAGATCTTCCTCTCTGTCTCTCCCCTTCTCTGTATATCTGGCTTTCCGATAAAAAGTAAAAATAATTTTTAAAATAGTTTAAATACAAAAATAATATTCTATAGGAAGCTAGTAATTTCCATCTATGCCAATCATTAAAATTATCAATGAAATAAATTTATACCTGGGACATGAAGCAGTCACTTAAGAATCTATTTTATTTGCTTGTGTACCAAGTCAGACTACAGCATATAGAATTCAATTATATATACTGATTCTTCAATTAATCAGTCTTCTAATGCACAAATGTATTCATGTTTCTAATTTGAAGTGAATTCATTATTTTGCTAAAGACTTAGATGTAACGTGATATTATGGTTTTATGAAAGAAAAACAGGAAGCAATAACTCTCTCTCTACATGGCTAATTAAAATAGCTTGCAAACCATGCACACACACACACAAATTGTTCAATCTTTTATTGATTTCTCCTAGTTTTCTATAAAAGAAAGTCACAGCATTCAGTTTCCTGTTCTAACATTGAAGTCAACTCTCTCTCCACCGCAGGGACAAATTCACGCAGGGGCAGTGTATTAACCAGTCCAGGGAATGACCTCACCGAGGGTCCTTTCTCTCAACCTCCTCACAACTTTCTTTAACCTTCCACCACTCTCAGACCAGCAAATCCGTCTTACGTAAATCTTATGATAAGCCAGTGGACAAGCTGCCAAACAAAATGCTCCAACATCAAATTACTATTGAATTGCTTGAAAATCTTTTCCCCTTTCTCTCTTTAAACATTTTCTGACCTAAAGAATAAATCAACTAAATTATGACCCATAAATGCTGGTTGAGATGATGAATATCTTTACCTGCATTAAGAAAAATGAAAGTCAGAAGTTTTCAAGCAAAATTATATCTAGTAAAAGAGCCAACAATATGAACTTCTAAAACCTTCACTACTGATGTTCGCTTTAAGGTTACTTTCATCTTTCTTAGCACCTTTTAATGAAAAAGCTGCTTCGCCTCCAATGCCAACATGTAAGATAAAACTAAAATATGTATTCATTTATCAGACTAATAAGAGTTAAGCACTCTGATAGACTAGAGGTATACAAAACCAGACAGGAGTAACAAAATAAAGGCATGTTCTAATCAATACAGTAAAAAAGAGAAACTGATGATTTCCAACTTGATTCAACAAATGGTTGAAGCTATGTATACACAGAGGAAAATATATAATTAGAGGGAGAAGGAGGCTAGCTAAACTTGGCATTTTCGATAAAAATTTTTATAGAGTTTTTTAATGAAATCAGAAATCACAATATTTTGTTACAGTATCCAGTAAAACCTATTTGGGTTTGACCCACTGAAGTATCTTTTTCTTTTTAAGAAATGCAATCTTTGGGCCAAATTTCAATTTTATAAAGATTCAATCAATATAGTGAAAATAAACAATAAATCATGTGCTATATTTTCTAGGAACAACCAATATTTATAATGTATTCATATATTTTGTCATTTCCATTTTTACCATAAAATCTAGAATCTGAGTGAAGCACAGGCTTTTGCTGTCCAAGCAGAGATCCAAGCCTAGAAACCTTTGATCTATGGAAGTCATAGGCAGAGGTGACAGCCAATACAAGCTGGAGAGTCTGTATGTCACTCTGGGTGTGTGATATTTGAGGAATGAGCGTGGTGACTACATTTGTCACATTTAAATGCCAGAATGGTGTTGTCAAATGTGACTGAACTTTTCAACAAGGAAAAGGAGACAGGGATTTAACGAACTGCAAAAACATGACTTGAGAAGTTAATTATAAATAATACGAGCTGTGTATGCAAATATCAAAGAAACTTGTGTTAAATTAAATCACTGGCAACTTGGAAGTTTATTTGTGCTCTTCAGCATTTTGTCTCACTGGTGAGCTTCATGGGAATATATCGAGCTAAATGAAGAAATCGTGTTATTCCCAAAGCCTCTGCAAAGCTTTCACACTGCTGCAATGCTATATGCTCCTGTAAACAAATAATCATCACTATATAAAATGCATCCTGCCAGAAACCAGATATCTTAGTCTATGGCATGTCACAACTTTTTGAAGTTCATCTTCCACATATCAAAAACAATCCAATCAACTCAACTAAAAATTGAAATTTAGGGCCAGTGCAGTGGTATATCATTCTAATCTTGTACCTGCAACACTGGCATCCCAGATGGGTCCAGCTCATGTCCTGGATGCTCCACTTCTTATTCAGTTCCATGCTAATGGCCTGGGAAAGCAACTTTGGGCCTCTGTACTGACATGGGAGACACAGAATAAGTTCCTGGCTCCCAGCTTCAGACTGGCCCACCTCTGTTCAATTAGGCCGTTTGTGGAGTGAGGCAGCAAATGGAAAATTTCCCTCTCTCTCTCCTTCTCTTTCCATCTCTACGTGTAACTCTTTCTAGTAAAATAAACAAGTCTTTTTAAAAATTGTAATTTAAGAAAGTAATTATCTTCTTTGGGTATACATGACCCAGATTGACACATTTGTTCATTACTAAAGATACTATAATCTAAGCCACATTTATGGGTATTTTTTGAGAATAAATCCAAAATCCTATTTACAAAAATAAAACAGAACTAATGAGCTTTTTTTCCAAGTTATTCTACCCAATCATAAAATCATAACCTTAGTCATGATTCTAATAAATAATATGCATAAGAAAAATTATGTAATATTAAAACAATACCATGAAGTTAAGAACAAATGAAAATTATCTTCACAATTTTGGCTGTTTTATTACCTAATGGTCGATGAAGATGAAATGAAAGTTTTCTCTAACACCTATCTTCATATGGCTCTGGAAAATCTAAAAAGCTTGATTTAATGAGGTATCAACTATAAAGCTATATTACATCAAACAACAGATTCTGGGCCCTGTGTGATGGCTCAATGGCTACATCCTCACCTTGCAAGCACCAGGATCACACAGGACCACCAGATTATATCCCAGCTGTTCCACTTCCCATCCAGCTCCTTGCTTGTGGCCTGGGAAAACAGTAGAGGACAGCCCAAAGCCTGGGGACCCTGCACCCATGTGGGAGACCCAGAAGAAGCTCCAGGCTCCTGACTTCAGGCTCCTGACTTCCTGGCTCATCTCCAGCTGTTGTGGCCACTTGGACAGAAGATTCTTCTCTGTCTCACCTCTCCATAAATCTGATATGCCTTTCCAATAAATAAATAAATCTTTTTAAAAGTAGATTCTATTTCTTCATAATATTTCAATGATATTATAAGCCTACTTTCAATCAAAAAAATAAATGGATGTAATTAGTACTAATGTTACTATTCTAACATTATCATTTGATGAAATATGAGGAATATGAGTTGAAATTTTTTGAAACGAGAATTTTCAAGTTCTCATGTTGTTTTACACAGAGGAAGAAGCCTGACATCTTGGTTATAGAAACTTGAGTGCCACCACCACCTCTAATATATATTTATTAATGAATTTTCACGTTTCACTTGCTGGAAAATAGACTATCATATGGAACAACTCTTAAGAAGCATTGGATATCTCATTTTTCCAGATGAGAAAACAGAAACAAAACCCAAAATTAAACTACTATCCCAAGACATTTTGTAGAATTATTGCTAATCCTTCTATAAACATGGGGTAAAATTCCTCAATGAAGGCATGTAAGCCTGAATATACAATCTGTATGGGGAGGTTTGTTAAATTATATAATCAGTGTCCTTCATTGTTATTGAGTTATGAAGTTGATCAATTGTATATTGAGTGAGCTATGTTAGTTTCTTTTTAAGACTTCATCTATATTTACCAAAGTTGTCAAACTTCTGTGTGGAGTATATTTTACTCTTCCCTTACTGGCCTGTTTTATCTGTCAGGGTCTGTAGCGATTTCCTATTTCATTCCTGGTATTGATGTTTGCATTTTTTTGTCAGTCTTACTACAGGCTTGTCAATTTTAGTGGTCTCATAACAGCATTTCTTTGCTTTATTTATTTCTCTTTTGTTTTCAATCTTACTGATTTCTTTAATTACCTTTCTTAATTTTCTTCCTTTATTGTGCTGAAATTATTTTTGCTCTTCTATTTTGGTGATGGAAACCTAAGTTATTGATTTAAGGTTTTTTTTTTCTCTAGTGCATGCAATTAAAGCTATAAATTTCTTTCTCGGTAGTGCTTTAACTATGTGTTAATTTTTTTAATGCTACATTTTTATTTTCATTACTTTGACACTTACTCTTTCACCTATGACTTATTACTAATAGTGTAATCTCATTTTCAAGTGATTGGAGATGTTCCTATTATTGATTTCTAGTTTGTACTCAGTGTGATTGATTAAAACACATCTTCCTAATGATTTCTTTTATTGAAAAGCAGTTTCACAGAGAGAAGGGACTTGGAAAGGAACATCTTCCATCCATGGGTTCACTCGTCAACTGGCTGCAATGGCTGGAGCTAACCCAGTCCAAAAACAGCAGCCTGGCAACCTCTTAGGGTTCTGTGTAAAAATCTGACTTTCATGTTTGAAAGCCACGAGTTCTTATACAGAAACCAAATGCAGACTAATGGGAAAAATATTTTAAATGCAAAAAAATGATGATCAAAGATGCCGAGAGATTATATACAAAAAGATAACCAAGCAGTTAATATTGAAATTATGTCATATAGTAAACTCCTGTTATGTCTATAATTCATATATGTTTACTGTGTATCGTTTCAGGTGTTACCCATAAACTGCAAAATATCTACATTTAAAAAAAACTTAACTTTCAAATAAAAATAAATAGAGAGAAAAACAGAGAGAGAGAGAGAGGTGTTGATTTGGCTCTTTGTTCTGAAGAGTTAAGGCTGTGGAACTTGTACCAGCTCAGTTCCAGTGAGGAACCTCATGGTTACATTGTAACAGCAACAATGACTGCAACTGTTTGAGGAAGCCATCACACTGCCAGACAGGAAACAAAAGGCATCAAGATTCACCTCAGGAACTTGAGGGGATTTAGTTACATTTAGCAGGAAGAATAAGAAAAAGAAGGCAACCTATTCACTTCTCCAGAAGTGAAGAACTAAGAAAAGTGTTCATTGAACCTCTATTTCTAGAAGTGGAGAATTTGGGCCTAAAGGCTAAAGTCCTTGCCTTTGAATGCACAGGGATCCCGTATGGGTGCTGGTTCTAATCCCGGCAGCCCTGCTTCCCATTCAGCTCCCTGCTTGTGGCCTGGGAAAGCAGTCAAGGATGGCCCAAAACCTTGAAACCCTGCACCCGCGTGGGAGACGCGGAAGAGCTCCTGACTCCTGGCTTCGACTCAGCGCAGCCCTGGCCATTGGGATCACTTGGGGAGTGAACCATTAGACAGAAGATCTTCCTCTCTGTCTCTCATCTCCTCTCTATATATCTGACGTTGCAATAAAAATAAGTATATCTTTTAAAAAAGATTTGTTTAAAAAGTAGAAAATTTCTCTTCACTACATTTTAATGGATGCTTTTTATTTTGTTTCCTGTGTTGAAACAAATTAATTTTACTTTCTCAGAAGCACAAGAAATAATTCCATGCTATTCTGGGAATTTAAATGTTGAATTCTCATCTTTACCTCATGCAACTAACAAAACAGCAGTACTTACATTAATATTCAAGTTTTATGACATGTTCTAAGGTTGAGGGGGTCCCAAGCACTTTAGAACTAAGTGCTACATTCAGTGATTCTTTCTGCATATTCTTTTCCTAGTCTGGTCTTTTAAAAAACATAAGGGTTTTTTTTCTGTATTTTTCATAAGATTTGAGTGGCTGAGAAATGATGTTATTTGTATTATGTATTTGTATTATGTATTATATACCTGCTCCTTTTAGAACATATGAAATCTTTTCTGCCCTCTTTCTTGCCCAGAAAAAAAAGCTGGCAAATTCAAAATTGAAGTCATATACATGCTATGAAAATTCCTCTTAAAAATTTTTACGCAGAGGTCACAAACCCCTCAAGGTGTAAATGGCAATATAAAGAGTGCAATTTAACAGGTCTGAGGCATAAAGAAATCCTTCTTCAAATGAAGCTCAAAAACATTACTGGAGATAGCCCAGATTTAATTGGCTAATGCTTAAGGGTTCTCTTTGAGATACATTTTCCTTCAGATCTGATAAGAAGTGGGAGCATTTGTTAGAAACCCTTTTGAAAAATAAGGTGTTAAGATTAGGTAGCAAAACTATTAAAGCGTTTTCTTTTGTACTTCCTTGCTAGTTCTTGAAGAGTTGAAAAGCCTACTCAGAAAGCAGGGAGCTGATACAATATCCCCAAAGGTGAGATGAGGAGAGCAAGACAGTACACACACACACACACACACACACACACACATTTCTAAGTGATATGGCTCATAAAGAGTGGCATTCTTAGTTTGAAGATATTCTTAATACCTTTTAAACAGGATAAAGTTGCACCTATGTGAAAATTGAAATAAACCAAAAGGCAATAAAATATGGTCAAAAGCTGCTCAAACAGCTTCCTTGGAAGCCAATCAAAAACAGATTAAATAAACTCTATAAAAGTGATTCAGTAACAAATGCAAGACTACTTAAAGGGAGAAAGCAAACCTAGCTCATTGAAAATAAAAACTTAGTAATGGAAAGTCCAAGATGCAAGAACATGAAAACAATTTGATGATGCTGAATTAGTCTAACAGACAGCTAGAAAAAATTAGCAAAAACCTCGTCTCAGTCAAATTCTACATGAATAGATCCAATGTGTTCAACCTAAAAAAATGGAATTTTACTCTAAATTCAGAAAAGATCCATAGATCTTGGAATCGTATTTAGACTCACAAAAGTTCTACAAATCCATAAGTCAGTTGGAAATGAGATAATATTAACCATTTTTCATAAAATATTTTTAGAAAAATGCTCTATAATGGTTATTCACATTAAGCAGTAAGTTATTAAGAATTTAAATAATGTAAATGGCAATGAGAATTACATAGAATGTTTAAGAATAAGAAATAATATGAATTAATATATATATATATTTTGCAGCAGAAATAAACTATGCATAAAGCACAGTTTTGCTATTTCATCTTAAAACTCCAGGACATGTGTTAGAGAATGTAGTTAGTATGAAGCAGAGATGCAAGGAAGAGATCCAAAACCCAAATCTTGTCCATGTGGCCTCTCAAAGGCATTATTATTCTGTGGGGAAGAATGTTAGGGACTCCTGGAGGTGGAGGTAAATTCAGTATTCATTACAAGTTCTCACCTCATCTGAGCAGTTATTGTGACATCAACAAGTATGTACTGGATAAGATCTGGGTTTTGGATTCATGTAGATCTTGCTGAAACTGCAGGTCCATCACCCTTTTTTGATGCAAACTTAGGATTATATTGTCTAACAAAGCTTCAATTTTCTAACCTATAAAATAAAGATTACCATAGTATACACAGATTACTTCATTTTATGTATGTTTAACATGTTCACATTGACACAGACAAAAATAGTATATATGCATGTATCTCAGATATGTAGATATATATCAAAAGGGATTATAATAAGGAATTGGAAATTCCAAGATCTGCAGTGAATCAGGTAGACACAAAGGAGCCAGTGGTATAGGTCTAGTCTGAATTAGAAGGCAAGGCAAGAGCGATCAATGTTTCAACTCAAAAATGAAGCAAATGAACTCTCCTCTAACTCAACCTTTTTTCCTATTCCGCTCTTCAGCTGGTCAGATAAATCACACTTGCATTAAGGAGAGCAATTTGCTTCACTCAGTCTACTAATTCATATGTTGATTGCATGAAAAGACTCAGGAAAAATTTTGATCACGTGTCTAGGCATCCTGTGGTCAAACAGGCTAACCCATCCAATCAGTCCTCACACTACCAGTGAAACACACTGCAGCTACTCACCAAGGATTTCCAGCCACGGCTATACTTGATATATACACTGTAATTCTATTAATACAGCTTCTGGTAGCAAAGGTCATGCTGAAGCTGAACTGTATAAGGGCAAGGATTAAAGAGAAGAAAAGAAAAACAGCTTTGGAAATTTTTTAGAAAAATGTACTGGCACTGTGGCATAGCACACCAATATACCTCCTGCAATGCTGACATCCCAAATGAGTGCCTGTTTAAGTTCCTGCTGCTGCTGCTGCTCCACTTCCAAGTCAGCTCCCTGCTAATGACCTGGGAAAAGTAACAGAAGACGGCCCAAGCATTTGGACCTTTGCCACTCATGAGGGAGCCTCAGATGAAATGCCTACCTCCTAGTTTCAGCCTGGCCCAGCTGCGACCACTGCAGCCATTTAGGGAATGATCAAACAGATCAAAACTCTCTCTCTCTCTATCTCACCCTCTGTCTCTCTCGCTCTCTCTCTCTCACCCTCTGTCTCTCTCGCTCTCATCTCTCTCTTTAATTCCCTCTCTCCTTTCCTCCTTCCCTTCTCCTGTTCCCTATCCTGTGGAACTACAACGTTCAAATAAACCCGATAAATCTTAAAAATCAAAAATTCGAAAACAAAACATATCTGAAGTAAGACTTAATGTTTTGTTTGCTAATGATATCACAACTGGGAAAACAGCAAAATTTCAGGTTAGAATGGTACTGAACACAAGCACAAGTTTATGACATCCGGGAGAAAAATACCTCAGAACAGGATCACATGATTTCACCCCTCCCTCAATATTATACTTTAAATTTTTTTAAATATCTACAGCATAAGTAATATTATTCTCTGTTAGCATGTGAAAAAACTGAGGAACAATGAGGTTAAGTAACTTGTACAAGATTACTTATCTATTAATCAGCAAATCTGTCATTTGAATCCTCTAGTCTCCAGATTGCTGAAACTGTGAGATTCTGTATTTCTCAGTCTTACTAGAAGACAATTTACCAAGGACAATATATAACAACAATAGAACAGAAATCATTTTCTTATTTTTATTAGTAAGTGGTATATCTATGCATAACCATGCTGAGGCTATCATGAAATAACCAGCCACATGCCATAATAATACATTAGTTTTCTAGGCTGTCACAGTAAGGGTGCAAAATGGACAGACTCTTTTCCAACCTGATTACAAGAAGCATTTGAAGTCCTGCTAAAATAAATAATCCTACATTTAGATTTTTCCAGGCTTCTAAGCCTCAGTACATTCGGAAGGGCCAAGGGTGGGTATTTTTGTAGTATAGCATGTTGACCTTTGTTTGGAAAGCCCACATTCCATCTGGGGGTCTGTTCAAGTCCTGGCGGCTTCCTTCCAATCCACCTCCCTGATATTGTGCCTGGGAAAGTAGTGGAAGAAGGGCCAAGTGCTTAGGCCCCTATACCCATATGGGAGACCTGGATGAAGCTTCAGGATTCCACCATGGCCTAGCCCTAACCATGATGGCCATTTGGGCAGTGAACTGGCAGATGAAGATGTTCACTCTGTTTTACACACTCTCTCTCTCTCTCTCTCTCTCTCTCTCTAACTCTGTCTTTCAAACAAACAAATAGATCTCTATTTAAAAAAAGACATGTAAACCACAATAAGGACTCTTGCCAATAGTACCTTACAGATTGGCCCTTTTCAAATGTCATATGGAAGATCGTTTCTCAGACCTGAGATACATTTTTACTCAAATATTCACAATCGAGTAAAGCACATTATGAGTTTAGTTCTGATGCAGAAGATCCTTAAGAGAATTCAGTATCATAATTATCCTGGTACTAGATACCACGAATTATGAATAGCATCATTTCCCTTTGCCCAATTTTACCCAATGGAAAAGACCCTGCTGTGTTCTGCTTAGTACTTCTACTGCAGTTACATTACAGGGAATTCCTAGCTGAGTACATGTATTAAGAATCAAACATCACCCCTTAAGTATTCAGACATTTCTGGGGAATTTTTCTGTCTATTCTTGTAAGACTGCTAAGGACATCCATTTTATCTACGAAAGACTAAAAGATTACAAATGTTTACTTGCTTTTGCCTTAAACTTCTCCCTAGAGAGAGCGATATTAACTGTTGCATTATTCAGTTGACATGTTTTTCCTATTTCTCTTACTTTTGAAAGGGAACTGCTATTGGCAGGAAAATACAGTTTAGACTCTTTTCCCATAAATAAACAATTGGAACTACTTACTACTAAGTAACTTAGTAACTCGGGTAATTTAGCCTGGATTGCTGTACAGACCATAGAATAACAACATGATTTTTTGGTTCCCTAACAAAAATTGTTATGGGCAATCTACTAGCTTTGGGATTACCTACTGGAAGGATCAGGTAGATTGCAGGGACTAGTACATTCTGCTGCACTTACATTAACAATAGTGGGGACACAGAAAAAGGATATTAAAAATATCTCTCATTAAATCGGGTGGCCTCATGGGCATCTCTCGGGCCATCTGGGAAGTATTCAAAAGTGTACTCCCTCCTTTCACATGATTTGCACCATTATCTTTTTTTTTTTTTGGCCCAACTGTTTCCATTTTTTTTAAGAGTTCACTTATTTTTGTTAGAAAGGCATATTTAACACAGAAAAGGAAAGACAGAGAAAAAGATTTTCCATCTGCTGTTCACTCCCCAAATGGCTGCAATGGCCAGAGTTGAGCTGATCCAAAGCTAGCAGTCAGGAGTTTTTCTGGGTCTCTCATGTTCATACAGGGTCCTAAGGACCTGAACAATTCTCTGCTACTTTTCTAGGCCAATAGCAGGAAGATGAATGGGAACTGGAACAGCTGGAACTGGAACACCAACCTAGAATGTTAGCACTTAAAGGGGGATGATTAGCCTATTGAGTCACAATGCTGGTCCCCAAACTATTTATATTCTAATGGTCAATTGTGTCTTCTCCAGAATTCAAGTTTCATGAAAAAGCCATAATTCCAGGCATTGCTAACAACTTCTGGCAAACATCTATCTCCTCAAATAAAATCTAACCATCCTTTCTCAAGGGATTTTAGTGCTCTGGCTAGGCAGGAACAAAGCCCTGATTCACCCTGAAGAAAGTAACTGGCTTTCCTTCCTTGACTGCCTGTAAAGATTAGGGGTGAAAAATCTTTATGAAAAGAATCATAGACCGGGGTGTAACAGGCAAAGAGAAACTGAAGACTTCAGGCACTTGTGCACAGTCCTCTGTCACTGCCCCCAACCTCTTTCCATGCAGAGACAAGTGTCAGAGTTGTGCAAGATAGAAACATCCAACATGATTGCAGCTTGGGGGCTGACAATGATAATGAAATTACCATGTTTGGCACAGCTACTCATAACATACATCTGAACCCACACCCTACACATATGCCTAATACTTTCCCTTTGGTGCAATAGATTAAATTTTGGCCTACAGTGCCAGCATCCAAATCAGAGGGCCAGTTTGAGTTCTGACTCTTTGACTTCCATTCCAGTTTTTTTGCTAATGTGCCCAAGAAAGCGATAGATTATGCCTCAACTGCTTAGAATCATGGCACCCATGTAGGAAACCAGAGTGGAATTCCTGGCTCCTGTGTCATTCCAGCCCACTGTGGCCAGGTGGAGTGTAAACCAACAGACGGAAGAGCTCTGTATGTGTGTGAAGGTCCCTCACCATCTCTTTCCTTATCTCTCTTTCACATAAAATTATTTTTTTAAAGGAAACTTTCAGACACAATTTTGACTGGTATTATTTAGCTCACTCTTTTCATTCAGCAATTTATTTTTAGACGTCATTCATACTGACATGGGATTAGGTGTTTGATTTCTTCTAACTGCTACAAAGTGATCTGTAGATGGAACCCACTGAATTTCACCTAAGCAGTTTGCTTGCTGATGCACCCACCCCTTGACATCCTTCATCCCTGCCAGCACAAAGTTATCATGATGAGTATTACCATGCAAGTTCATTTTTGGTCCTGTAAAATAATTTGTTCGAGGTATTTGTCCAAGAGATGAATTGCACCTGGTAGGACATACCTAATTAATTTGGATAAGTTTTGCCAGGTGGTTCTCCAGGATAAGTGGCAAAATCTCTACTCCAACCACAACCACAACAACAACAACAACAAAAAGAAACCCCCATGTCATCAGAGTTCTGTCAAAGTTCTCTCAAATTCAACACCTTCCAGCCTATCTAAAAAGATGTCTCTTAATATCTTCTATTCATATTAATCTGGAATGCCCTAATTTCTAATGAACTTTTAAGATTTACTCCTAAAAATTATCTCTTTAAATCATCAATGCAGTTTACATTAGATCCATTTTTGTTTGGTGGAATTAAGAAGCAAAACACAACAGCTTTGGGACAAATAAATGTGGGGGTAGATGTTACAATAAAGCCATTTTATCCCCAGGGATGCCAAAACTTGCAAGGCATCTAGAGTCTTTGGGGATGCTAATGTTTTGTATACTAATATATTGTTTCTCTCCACAAGGGAAATAGCTTTGAATAGCTTCAAGTCAAATCTTCTGTAGAGTTATATAGAGATCACAAGATATTTGCTAAAGGAAACAGAGGAGTAAATAAATATAAAGTTATCACCTTTCTTGAGCAGAATTGGGATCAAATGAAGGTAAGAAACAACAGTGAGGTATATTAGCTCAGAACTAACTCCCCAGCAGAGCGAGGGAAACCTACATCACTTACACCAATTAAAACTGACAGCCTTTATTTAGAAGAAGCATGGAGAATTAAAATATAACTGATGGTCCTTGGTTACTATGGGAATGGATTAGATGCCTCAGATGATGCTTTCTGCTTTTTCACCCTGATTCAATGTGGCATGCACGATCACAGAATAAAGCACTTCTCACTTACCCCACTGTCATCTTTTAAATACTCAAGGGTAGACGTTCGTTCAGCTGCCATTTCCAGTTATTTTAAAGACTCCTTTTTAACATCACCAATTACCTGGGTCATTTGGAGAAGTTACCAAAGCTAGTGACACTACAAGGTGCACTAATCCAAAGTAGGGAAGATGTGATAAAAAAAAAACTTAGGGAATTGCAGCCCTGGTTATTATATCCACTGCGGTAACAACAGTGATAACTGGGCCACAGCCATGACAACAGATACCTGGGGACCAGAGGCTTTGAATAGCAAGACAACATTTAAATTGTTCATTTATTGGTGATGTTTTCTCCTCAGCAAGGTGCATTGAACACAGGGTGCACAGTCACTTTTCTTAAGTTGAACTGATAGATTACAAATGAGAGCTTGGAAGAAAATCTGAGATGGAAGCAATCTTTTTATCACCTTCTAATTTAATTTTATGTGCCCATTTGATGAGCTTTAATTTCCTCCTTTCAGTGTCTTGTCATAGACACTGGCCCATTCATGTGTCAGCTTTTGATCATTTTAGCAAGCTTTCTGTGCTCAGTGATAAATACGTATTCTACTATTTGACATTTACATGAAAATAGATCAAGCTTGGTTTTTTTTAAGATTTATTTATTTTTCTTGAAAGGCAGCTAGACAAGAGGAGGAGAGACAGAGAGGAATATCTTCCATCCGATTGTTCACTCCCCAAGCAGCCGAAACTGTTGGACTTAAGCCAATCCGAAGCCAGGAGCCAGGAGCTTCCTCCAGGTCTCCACATATGTGCAGGGTCCCAAGGCTTTGGGCCATCCTCCACTGCTTACCCAGGCCACAAGCATGGAGTTAGATGGGAAGCGGGGCTGCCCGGATTAGAACTGGCACCCATATGGGATCCAACATGTTCAAGGTGAGAACTTTGGCCACTAAGCTTCACGCCGGGCCTAAGCTTGTTTATTTTTAGACTGAATAAATACACAGTAAAACTTTAGTTAAAAACTGTTTTGTGCTTTTAAAGTTCATTCCATAGGATATAAAAGCATTATTTAAGTAAAAACAATAAATTTCTAAAAATAAAAAATCCTATCAATAGATTAATTTCTATCTTCAGAAAATGTGCTTTCTTTGCATGAAATTCGTGTGACTGACCATAGAAATAAAAACACTTAAAACCAACAGTATTTTTCAGTCTTACATCTGAATATGCAAAATACTTGTCACTGGTGCTGCCATTCGCTCTATGTGATCTCATGCTGTGATTCACTGAATAGCAGCCATACCCATTAGGTAGTTTATAGGTTGAAATATATAAAAGATACTTTATCTGATTGTGGTCGATTCAGTAAATTAGAAAGGACCATATTTTACCACAACTCTCAATTTAACTTCACTTTTAATGCCTTCATTTGAAAAATAAAATTAATGCATTTTATCTAATTCAAACATCAATGTTTGAGTTTAAAAGGGGTGACACATCAGTTTAAACCACTGCTTGGGATTTTTCCAACCCCCAACTGATTCGATTCCAGTATCTGTTACTTAACTCCCCCCATCCAGTTCCCTGCTATAATGACTTCTACCCCTACCCTGGGACATTATATACTTCCTGGATCCAGACTTCACTGTGGCCAAGTCCCTGCTAGTATGGCCATTTACAGAGTGAATCAACAAATGGATGATCGGTGTTCTGCCTGTGGTTATCCTTGGCAGGACCAGGCCTAATGATTTCCTGAGGCTTAAATGTCCATGGGCTGTATGTTCCTAACCTCTGCCTCAGAATAAATTTCGTGGACAGTCAATCAAATTACATCCTCAGGTTCTTTCACTCTCTCTTATTTCATCTTAGCCACACATGTCACTGAATTCATCTTTCTAACTACTTCACACATGCTTGTACTTATAAAGTTTAATATGCATGACAACAAACACATAAACAAAAATACACATGACAAAATTTGGACTTATCTCACTTCAATGTCCACAAATACTAAATAATTCCTAAGTAGAAATCCTATCTTATTTCTTAATGTGTTTCTCTTGTCATTTCACTTTTCTTCCAATCAGATAACAATTTTACAACTTTCTTACTCTCCAGAAATCTTCAATATATCCTCACCACCTTCACTCTTCAGATCTTTGCTCAAATGTCAGTGGCCCAGGGATGATTCTCTGTTATCCGACCTCAGCTTCAGTCTGTCCCCTCTGCTGGTCCAGTATTACCTTCAGTATTGATCTAACGTGTACTATTGATGTTCTTAGCAATAGGTGCACTTCTCAGCTTGCCTTGGAAAATGTGAACTCTTCAAGGGCAAAAGTTGTGTCCTCTGTGGCCATAGAGACATCTCTACAGACTAAGATACTCTGGGGCACTTCATATGTTCTGGCTGCAAATATTTATGGAATGAATAAACCGATATAGAATGAAAACTCTGATTTAGAATAAAAAGGAAACTGAAAAGTCAAGTGGAAAAAACTTATTTCCTCAGTAACTAGAAGTGAATCTGAAGGCTAACAGGATAAAATGAGAGATGACAGATTCTTCCTACTCAGAACAACTTTAGATAATAATGATCAGAAAGAAGGAGATTAAACCATGAAAGCTATTGAAATTAGTAACACCTAACATGAACAAATCTTCAAAATATCTTACAACTCCATTCGGCAGGTTACAATGGTTATCTTTCTTCTGATAGTGGAACTTGGCTAAGACCAAGAAAAACGAACTAGTTTATAGCGTTGTACTTTAGGAGCTCTGATGAAGGACGTAAGAACAAATAAGGAAGGCTGAAACTGATCCTCATGCTTTACCTTAAAGTACACACTAGCAATAATTCAGAGAAGCCCATGAATGTTTTCACGAAGACAGAAACCCAGCAAAGTGGAAAGACAATTAGAGAAAGGTTCTAATTGTTTGGGTTCAGATTGACCATCATGAATTAATTACTTCAGAATTAAAGTTTTTGTAAATAAAACAAATAAGTTTATAAATTTAGGAATATTTCTTCTCATTTTCCTTTTTCCGATACTTCCCAAGTTCTCATTTTGAATATAGTTCAGAAATATCAGGTCTCTGTTTTTTATTCAAAGACTCCTATGAAGATGAATTATATCACCAATAGAAAAAAACTAGACCAGTTCAATATGTAGTGGCTTCCTATAAGCTCTCAAGTCCTTCCTGTAAAACCTGAGTCATTCCCATTTTACAAAAGTGAAACCTTGCTTCACAAGTGCTCTGTGGGGAATTTAAGCTGTTACATCCATGAATTGATTGAACATGTGCTTCTAAAGAGAAAATGTGATGGGAAAAATAAGTATAGTCGTTTCTTCAAATGAGAATATCATATAACTAGATAAACTAGGAAAAAAATGTAAGTTAACCCAGTAAGAGATCTTATTGTGAAAGACAAAATTCAGTCTGTCCAGTTTATATAAAAGAAAAATTGACTCAGTTAAGTCACTTAGATCCTAGCACCATGAACAAGGCTCATGTTTCTGAGCAGGGGCAGTATGTGCATGAATGCTTAGGGCTGTGGAAAGGGAGGCTGCTTTGGGAGCCTCACCTGCCTTCACTGCCCAGTGCTTTGATGCCCAACCACATCACTCTCAACAAGTAGCAATTGCCTAGCAAAAATAATACAGATCAAGACTTTTTAAAATCATTTTTATGTCCTTTCAAAATCTAAAATCACAACTCATTAAATTTTTTTTGGTAGCTTTCGGCTGTATATTCAAACTAGTACACTCCCAACTAACTACTTTTTTTCACTGTGATGATTTTTTTAGGACAAAGCCTTCTCTGAGTCAAAACCATTACCGTAAATTATACTTATTACATTAAAGTTAATTATAGATTTGGGATATTAAATATTATAGTTATTTAAAATTGGCATTGGAATGTATATTTAATGTATAAATGTGTTCATTTGAAAAAAATAATACTTTATTTCTACTCATCACCATGATTCTTGGCCACTTCTCTTATCATACCATAACCCCATGAACCTGTACAAAGATTAAGCCTGTGTTGTAATGCATCAGGTTAAGCCGGTGCCTGCAACACCAGCATCCATATCATCCCATGAAGTACCAGCTTTCCTACATCCAATGCCACTCCCTACTGATAAACTTGGAAAGCAGAAAAAAAAAAACAGTCCAAGTGCCTGGACCTGCCAGGCACATGAGAAACCCAGACAGAGTTCCAGGCTCATGGTTTTGGCCTGGGCTAGTTCAGGTATTTGCTGTTTAAACAGAAAAATGTTTAGAAATGTGTACAAAGATTATTATCTATTAACTCTTTTTAATGCAAAATAATGCTACTCCAAAAAGTCCTCATTTCTTTCCCCAATATCTATGGAAACAACCATTATCAATCTGGCGATTTCCTTCCAGACAGTTTCCATTCTCAACTAGCTTATTGATTCATTTTTTTCCCAGAATCAGATTAGCACTGAAGTTAAGAAATTCAGTTTTTAAAATTATTTTTATTATATTTGTAACACATTTTTGAGGGTATAAGGATTCTCTCCTTGGCCTCCCCTTTCTCCCTTTCACCCTTTACCCCCATATTATTACAGTAGTGTTATCTTTTAGCAACAGTTACAAGTTTAAGAGTCTGCTACTTAAGTATAGCAAGGAATTGTACGAATAGACAATAGAAAATCTAGTGTCATCTTGTCAAGGTATATTTAACTGTTTTATGAGAGTCCTCCTTCTGTTCGAGAATAAAGAGGCTTACTGAAAGATCTCTTCACTTCCTGGTATGCTGATCTTCATTCTACAGTTCATCTATGGGAATGTATGTATGTATTTGTTCACCTATGTATCTGCTTGTTTTGTATTTTTGCATGAATGTTGCCTTATGTCAGAAAGAACATATAATACACTCCTTTGGGGATTGGTTTATATCACTGAGCATAATGGTCTCTAGTTGGGGTCATTTTGCTACAAATGGTAGAATTATGTTCTTTTAATGGCTGTGTAGCATTCCATGGGAAAGATGTAGCACATTTTCTTTATTTCCCTTTCAATGGGCATCTTGGTTGTTTCCTTGTCTTTGGTATTGTGGATTATGCTGCTGTTAATATAGGGATGGACACTGGTTTCTTATATACAGAATGAGATGCAGATTTTTATGACAAGACACTCTTAAAAACAAAGTTTTTGTAAAAGTAAGTGTTGATTGGCATTTTAAAAAGCACAGGGTTATTCAGTGGCGTGATTTTTCTACTCCAGGGTGCTGGAATTTGTTGTTGTTGCTGCTGCTGCTGCTGCTGCTGTTCTAATTCATACCGGTCATTGATCTTATTTCGTAGGTTCTCATTTAAGAGAATGTGTAGTGATGGAGAAATAGAGACTAGCATATCCAGATGTGGGGATACAATGCAATATGTATCCTTGCTTCCTAATCAAAGATGGGTTCCCAATAAAACTGTTGGACATGAGTAGACAAAGGAATGCTGGACTGTCTGACATTGTCTGCATCAGCAATGTCGGGGCACATTTAAATAACAGACTGATGGAATCATGACTCCTTATGAAGGACTATACTATTGTGCCAATGGGGGGAAAATCAGTCAGGGGGAGGGATCTTAGTAGAAAGGAGTCCCAGAATCTATGAAATTGTACCATAAAATTCAAAAATTCAAAATAAAAATGCAAAACAAAAAGCACAGGGCAGATTTAAAAGGCATACTGCCTCACAATATTCAATTTTAGCTACAGAAAAGAAATGCAAATATGCTAGATTTTAAAAACTCCTGAAACAAAAAGAACCTCAATTTATTAAAAAAATTATGATGATGACTAAAAACAAAATCCATATTTTCAAGTAGGCTATTAACATAATAAATTTGCAAATAAAAGCATTAAGATCAACAACACTATCAATTTTAAAAGTTTATAATTTTATGGACAGTTATCAATATATCATGCCAAAGAAAACACTATCTACACTAAAGAATTTAATGAAAAGTATAAATTTAATTATCATGTGTCATATTCTATAGATTGCTATCAAGATCATCAATAATAGGAATTAAAAAGTATTAACCACATTATTCATCTCAAAGTCATTTACTAAGGTGTGAGTATGTGTTTTCCCCATAACATTAAAAAAAATTGTGGATTTAAATTCTGAGGGCTGAACTGAATTCCTGTTCCCATCACACAGTAGTTGCATAGGCTTTAGCAGGTTACTTCATTGCTCTCTGCTTCCAATCTGTTATTAATTTTTAACTGGTCATAATTTTTATAACTAAGTCATGATGTTGTAAAAATTCATAGGATATGACAACCTCTTAACAGGAGGTCATGTGCATGGAGCAGGGGGGCACTCCAGAGTGGAGCAGGTGGCAAGGAGGAAGCTTGGATCCCAACCATGAAGACTCCCAGACTTCACCACAAACTATTAATATGAGCAACAAGGACTATATCCCAACTGCCAAGGAGGCCACAGGGAATTGGATGCCCTTGGAGGCCGAGTACTCTAAGGTCACCCACCCCCAACCGGAGCTTCCGCAGGGGATGAAAGAAGTCCAAACACTACCGCGCAGAAACCAATGTCATCGGAAAGACAACCAGGAGCCCTGAGCGGTCCGCAGAAACAGAAGAACAATAAACGTCCTTCGGGACCAGGGAGGAGAGCTTTCTCTGGTCCGAGCCTGGCTCCACCTCTGGACACCCACCCTCCCTTGCAATGACCATCGGGATCACTCCGAAAACCCCTCATAGCAAGCAAACAACCATACAAACTAAAAAAACCTAAAATAAATAGACAAACAACAAAAAGTAGAGCTTGGAATCTGACAGGAAAGAGCTGGCGTGGATTTGCTCATGCCTCGCTGGG
Organism: Ochotona princeps; assembly: GCF_030435755.1. NCBI lineage: Eukaryota > Metazoa > Chordata > Mammalia > Lagomorpha > Ochotonidae > Ochotona > Ochotona princeps. Next base: position 34,418,783 of record NC_080842.1, read on the forward strand.
TGGGACACAAAGATTAGTCACTCCTCACCATGGTGTTGAGGATTTTCCTGCACACCCCACCAAAAAAAAAATTGTTCTGCACCTTAATTGTCGACAAATGTCTTGTTAGAGTTACAAGCCAGTCTAGATTATCCTAAAACCTGCCAAGATCAGCAAAATTATACTCCAACACAACAAATGGCTAAATACTAAAATGAAATAGACACGAGACAGCTGAATGGTACCTTATAGCCATTTTAAGGTCTATAGCAGCCGGTCCTGTATATAAACTAAAATTGAAATGTCAATGAGCTAATCAGAGGTTGTGGTTAAGAACTTGCTTCTTTTTTTTTTCTTTTTTTTTTTTTTTAACATACTGGTTACTCAAAACCATGTCAATTCCATAATGTTGCAAATTGCTGTTGATGTTATATTGGGACTCTTAATTGACTGTGATGATATTCTACCAGCTCTAACTTCGGACCAGAAATGGTCTCCCCAAGAAACTGTTCAAATCATCTGGACAATAAGTAGCTGGACTCTATGCTTGGTATATGTTTGCAAGGAAAGAATCTTGATTGAATTTGAACTGTAATACTGCATCAAGGTGGAGGAATCCACCAGGGGGGAGGGGCGTAGGGAGGGGTGGGAGGATTCCCAGAGCCTATGAAACTGTCACATAATGCAAAATAATTAATAAAAAAATTCATAGGATAGCCACATCAAGTTCCCACTAAAAATTTAATAAGTGTCATCTTTTAATATTGCCATTATGTTATTAATATTCTAATTACAATTAAGTATCTAGAAATGAAAAGATTACTTCTAGAAATTGCTGTATCCAATGAGTAAAACTTTGATTTGAAATTCTATAATTTGGTATAGTTAGGTAAATTTCCTGTCCAAAAGTTTCTGTAATGATTTTTTTTGTGTGTGATACATAATTCTCCTTTAAATCAGAGACAATTGCAATTCATACATCTCATAATGTTTTCCAAAAATCTTGCCATATTCCTCCTGGCTTAAACATCTATCCACATCTTAGGAAACATTTCTTTCAGCATGTTGACAGCAATCTATTTTGGCAGAAATAGCAAGAAGAACAAAGTTCGATAACATGGGTCCAGTAAGTGATGTATTAAAATAATGGATCTAGTTGCAAAATACTGGAGTTCCTTAAAATTCTTCAAGGACTATTACACAATGTTAGCATTAGCCCTGTAGAATAACTCCTTTCCTGTGACAATCTTGAGGTTCATTCATTGACCAGGGATGGTGCCTTATGTACTATTTTGCTATGAACACTCAATTCAATACCTGCAAATTTTCTGAGTTCAATACCTGTCCCTAAAAAAATAAAGTTTTTCTTGCTGAAAGCATTCACCATTTTCTACTGGAATATTGCTGATTTGTCCTTCAACCCCAGAGTCAGTTGACAAAAGTACCTGACAAAACATTTAAATGCACTTTCTAACTCTAGCTACCTCTGACTGAAAACAGAAAGGACATTTACCCATGGCAACCACATTTAAACAAAAACAAACAGATTTTCCTCTATCAATTTTTTCTCATTTTTTTAAAAAAAGTATCTATTATTAGAAAAGCAGATCAGATTTACAGAGAGAAGGAGAAAAAATGAGAAACATCTGTCCACTGGTTCATGGCCCAAATGGCCACAACAGCTGGAAATGAGTCAATCTGAAGCCAGAAGTTTCTTCTGAGTCTCACATGGGTACAGGGTCCGAAAGCTTTGGGCAATCCTTTACTGTTTTTCCAGGAGATAAGCAGGGAGCTGGATGGGAAATGGAGGAGCCAGGATAAAAAAACAGTCCTCATATGTGATTCTAGCACTTGCAAGTTGAGGATTTAGCCATTAAGCTATCTTTTAAAGTATATTTATTTCCTTGAGAGGAGGAGACAGAAAACTCCCATGGCTTGCTCACTCCAAATACCCACAAAGGCAAGAGCTAGATAAGGCTGATGCTGGGAGCTGGGAACTCAATCCAAATATGCCTTGTGAGTGGCAAGGATCCAAGTACTTGATCCATCACTTGTTACATTCCAGGTCTCCATCAGCACAAGTCTGGTATTAAAAGCAGAGCCAAGACTTGAAACCAAGCACCGCTTGTCTTAATCAAACACTCATACCTCATTTTAAGAATTTTAAGTAAGAGCCAAACAATATATAAATTATATGAAGAACACTATATTCAGTACATGAAGATGCAGAGAGTGGGACTAAACAGAAGCCAACCAAACAGGCAATGGAGAAGAGGAAACTGAAGAAGATTAAAAACAATGAGAGGGAAAGTATATGCAAATAATTCAGACAAGGGTCAAGAAAAGAAAGAAAGAGAAGAAACGTTTGAGGGACCAGATGGGTGTGTTAAACACTGGTATTCCAGACCATCCTTAACAAGCATGATGTAGCCTTGTATTTTGGAAGGTGGCCCAAAGTACCTAAGTGGGAGATGAATTCTGGCTGGTAGTTTTAATGATTCAGGGCATTTGGGTCTGTAAAACCCCCCAATATTCCAAATGCCATGGATATTCCAAACAGAATCCCACAACCGCTTCAACTATGTTTTAATTCACATTGCCTTCTCTTAGAAACCAACAAAAATTGTCATTTGTGTCATTTTGTCAATTGTGCTTTATGGCTTTACATACTCATTCAGTTCTGTTCATATAGTTCTACTATGTATTTCATACCTACTAATATTTCCCCTACCTATTCACCCATTTTCTACTTATTTCTTTTTTCAGAACTCAAAGTTGTTCACATGCTCAGCAAATCACCAAGCTAGCAAACAGCTAATAAAATTAATGTATTTGGCCTTTTCAAAAATGCCTTTTATTGGGCCTGGCAGCGTGGCCTAGCGGCTAAAGTCCTCGCCTTGAACGCACCGGGATCCCATATGGGCGCCGGTTCTAATCCCGGCTGCTCCACTTCCCATCCAGCTCCCTGCTTGTGGCCTGGGAAAGCAGTTGAGGACGGCCCAATGCTTTGGGACACTGCACCCGCGTGGGAGACCCGGAAGAGGTTCCAGGTTCCCGGCATCGGATTGGCGCGTACCGGCCCGTTGCGGCTCACTTGGGGAGTGAATCATCGAACGGAAGATCTTCCTCTCTCTTTCTCTCCTCCTCTGTGTATATCTGGCTTTGTAATAAAATAAATAAATCTTTAATAAAAAAAATAAATAAAAAGTTTAGAAAGTTCTCAAAAAAAATGCCTTTTATTGAGTTTTTTCCCTTCCTATTAAAATTAGTTCTGATATGCTATTTTCAGAAGGGTTGTTGGTGGGGACAGGAAGTTGAAAACCCACATGGAGAACATAAACTCCATTTTCAGACTGTTTTTGTAATTACCAAGATTTTACTTAGCCATATTTGATGTTTGATAATAATCTCTCTTGCCTCTGAAAAGTTAAATTGACTGATTTTTATAGTTGCTAAATTTATTTCATCTTCAAGTAGATTCTCCCATAGTGATATCATTATGCACACACATATATATGCATGTTTGTGTGTATTTAATTCTTCATTTCACAAATAGTCACCAAATTATTCATACTTTTATGTTTTCTTAACAGTTATTTATTTGAAAGGCAAAGCAACACACAGAGTCATAGAGAGAGATTGAAAGATATCTTCCGTCTATTCATTCATTCCCCAAACAGAATGGGTGCAAGTATTGGGTCAGCATCCTATACCTTTTCAGGGCCATTAGAAGGAAGTTGGATCAGAAACAGAGAAGCTGTGAATTGGTTCATTAAAGAATCCTACATGAAATATTGGTGTCTCAAGCAATGATTTAACCCACTGTGCCACAACACTAACCCAAGCAATTGTTTTAGATTGATGAATTTAATATGTATCCTCCCATCCAATTTTTCATTACTAAAATAAATAAAATAATGTAGCCACCAAAAATGATTATTGAAGTCAGTTTAACTACCTTGTACATACATCATTTAGAAAAACTTCCTGTGCTTTTTGTCACACTCCTGTTTTAACATAAAGGTTTTCTTTTAAAAAAAACTGTATTTGCATAATTTTTAGATAAATATTCTGTGAGATAAAATATTTCATTTCCATAAGGTGATTTACAGTTTGTGCCTTCCCTTGTATTTTGCTATTTTGGACAACTACACTCACGTGAAAAGCAGTTTAAATTGGGGGCCCTGTCAGTTTCAACGAATTATTACAATAATTTGTAATACATTGAAACTGAAAAGGTAATATATTCATTCTATGTTAGGTCTTCAGAAAATATTCTAATTACTAAATTTTAGAACTGATGGAGAGCATTCTTCTTCAATAAGAACACACAATTCTTTGTGTGTCAAGATATCAGGATGTATGTCTAATTTGTACACCTAATTTGTTCAAAGAACCTTCAACAGCCATATCTACTTAACAATGGTCACCTGATAACCCATGCCAGGTATCACCTACAACAGTAGATAGAATATAGATGCCATTCCAAGTGAAGCCGAGAGTTTTTAAAGCATTTTTTAGGAAATCTTTAGGAAATTTTTAGGAACATCCCTTTGCTACAATTCATTTTAAGTATCCAACTTAGCTTATCTTTGTGATTAAAGACTTTTGTGTATCCCTTTACTCTTATCTAAGCTGCATCAAGATTTGTTTTGTGTGTTATGCAGCTGTTCAAGGGATTCCATTAAACCACTGAGAACAGGTGTCAAATTCCTGCCGTAAATAATGGTGAATAAGAAATTGAGGTATTTAAATAGTGCATACTAACCACTCCCCCAGATGTTACCTTTATTTACCCCCCCAAAGATTTCATTCATCATGAGTACATGCTACATTCTACCAAATACATAAACAGTCAGCTACACATTGCAAGAAAATACAGACTTAGATGTTTCTTAGTTATGTCTTTTAGCCCCAAATTATCATGGATTCAAGTTATTGCATATGTAAGAAGTAAAGTGAAAAGTGGAATGCTTCAAGATCTCTTTAAAGTGAAGAGTGGAATGCTACAAGATCTCTTTCTAATGCAATCTATTGAACTATTATCTTTGAACTTACAAAACTTCATAAAATACAGGTAAGTGCAATGACAGCCCATTTTATAAACTTGAAATATAGATGCTTCATTTTTATAAGAAAAATACAATTGTAGATTGATTACAAATGGGAATATATTGTTGAAGAAAGAAGCCTAATGTGGCTCTTCTGATTTCAATATGTTATAGTGACAAATAACTTGCAGCAAAACAAAGACATGCAATTTATCTCAGAACTATTCCTCATTTGCTTAGCTAAACAGCAGTTTAGTCAAGAATAAAACAGATTGATTGATTTAATTTGTTTCCTTTATATTGAAAATAGACTTTCTCAAAAGCATAGGCAGTGTTTTTCAATGACAAGTCATTTCTAGTTAAATGATATTTTCCACCATAATGTACATATACTTTTCTGACTGAATTTATACATTTGTACCTAGTAGTCAAGTTATCAATATTAATAATAAGCTACTTAAAAAGGCTACAGAATATTCATTGAGATTCACACACAGACTGTATGTGTTTCAGTGCTTCAGAAACCTCCTCTCGTCTAATTCCAGAAGTGCCAAATGCTTATGAGTAAAATCTTAGAAAATTAAAACTAAAGATGAGGATATATATATAAAGTACACATTAACTACGAATGGGACAAAGATTCTGGATAGGATTCAAACAGTTCCTAAGGTTGATGAAGCCAACTCCGGAGTGAAAAGGAGGCAGGGATCCCACTTAGTGTAACAAAGCTAATCTTGATTAATACTATTTAATTCAGCTTTAAATTTGATAAAGTTGGTATTTTAAACACTAGCCTTTGATGTACATATTTAAGTCTCAATTATCCCTAAGCATAAGGAAGTAAAAGGAAATCTGATTAGTTATTATTACCGCAAATCCCAGAAATTCATTCAATTCATGCTATTTGAATAAAAGAACTGACACCAGAAATGGTTAATAGACCAACTCTTAGAAGCACAAGGGGTAGGAATGTGAATGTTCCATACACTTTTCATCATGTGCAATTCGGTTCTGGTCAATTATTTGATCTCATGCATTTGTCTTTAAAGCAATGTGATAATCACAGCTGCATGCTGAAGGTATTTATCCAACTGTGTGACAAAGCAAATTATAATGCTATTATTAATGCATTATTTACAGCTTAAGACACTGGAAACTATCTGCCAACATAAAGGGAGAAGGATTAAAGAAGTCATAGCATCTCTTCATAGAAGAATACTATGCAGTTGCATAACCGAATTAAGTAGGAAAAAGTGGAAACACTGGAGAATATACGTAATTTGAGTTAAAAATTGAAGTGAAGGCAAATCAAAAGTGAGTAATATTGCTTACTTTCCAGGTGTGCATGAGAATCAGGTTAATGAAAAGAGGAATTCAGTTTATGCAACATTGTGAAACTTCTAACTTTCAAAATCAATTGAATGTTTGAGATACTTAAACAGAAGAAAATGAGTAAAGGGGAAGATCCTAAATGTAAAAGTACTAAAAAAGTTGAAACGTCATTTCAGATTAATAATATAACACTAAACATGAGGTCATTTTATTAATAATTTATAACTGATACATCCTTTACATATTTAACTGTAGATTGGGTAGTCTGACACAAAAGCTGTTTGAGATTTATTCGCCTTTATACATCATTAACAATAGCAAAAAGGTACCTGGTCTATTTCTCTACTGCTTTACCTACCTATATAACATCAGTAACAGAATATGGAGGAGCACTATTCTCCCTTAAGTCCCATCTTCATAAATTTTATTGTCAATCATATTTTATTATATCACACTTATTCTACCTAAAAGATAACTTGTATTAGGGTTAAGTATAAAACTATAGTTACTTTGTCCCAGAGATTGCATATAATTGAAATGTTTTAAGATTTGCAGTTTGGCCCATAGAAATTCATGCCTGTGTGATTATGTACCCAAATAATTTCACAACCTTGGCTATACCCATTGGATTTTCTGTAAAAGAAAGTAGCTTTATCTGTGTACATGTATAAGACCAGGAGAGCAAATTCTGGACAGGCTAAACATCGTGGCTGGCAGAATTACCCGAAGGGTTTCAGAAAGGAGAAAGAGATGACAAGCTGTTGTGCTCCAATCACGTAACTATCATACAGGTTGATCTTAGGAGGAATATAAAGTTCTTATTGACGTACAAGGTGAGTCCTAGACCCTGAAATTCCAAGCATTTTGCATGTAAACTAGAGAGTCATAAAAGAGATCTGTGTCTGAAGCGGTGTGATGCAGAAGGTATCGCTTACCATTGAGAGCCACAATCGCTCAGCATGACTCTGGACATCAGTTAGGCAGTGTTCAGTCTGTTATCAATATGGTGTTATGAGGGATGAAGAGTGAATTTTAGGCAATATGGTGTTATGAGGGATGAAGAGTGAATTTTAGGAAGAAGTTCAGAAGGTATTTTGGGGGGGAATGCTATGAGGTTATCTCTGATTCAGGAGTTGCGGAGGAGGCTGAGGGGAGGAAGGGCAGTATCTCTCCTCTCTTACAAATAGAAAGGACCTTTAACAGCTTAAGTGGCAAAGTTAATATGTATTACCTGAAACTGAGAGGATGCTGGGGATTTGTGTTTCAGCTCTTTCTGAATGTCGATTTGATTCCTGCCTATAGCGAGAGTAGCCATAATAAACTACCTTCAAGAGACCTAGTTAGATGACCAATTATTAAGCCACAGGAGATAAGAAAATCAAAGTATGCTGCTAGATTTTGCCAAGCTGCAGATACAAACTATGTCTAGAAATATTTCTGTCCTACTGATAACTTTAAGGAGTGGTGTGGAATCTGAAGGATTCCATGAAAATTATTGTGATAGATCTATCAGCTTCCAAAGAGCATGAAGCCCAAAGTCAGTTTCCTTGATTCCATTTCCTTCTTCTGTTCCAACCATGAATGGTTAAAACAATGAATAGTTTTCAAGAAGACCAGTAAGACAGAAAGCAATGTAGCTTACTACAAAATAAAAGATGATGTCATCTCTGTCCAGTTTACACTGTCATCAAAGAGACTTTTCTTTATACACAAACCTCCATCAAAGAGAATTTTTCTTTTTTTGCATTTTATGTCATTTGTCAAGAAAGAAAATGTCCATTATTACTCAGCTAAAACAACAGAAATGTGTACTGATCTATGTTTGCCAATGCTACACAACATTCCTTCTTTAACTACAAAGGCTGGCTATACTGTTACCAGGTTTCTTGCACACTAAGAAGAATAACAAAGACAGCCCTTAAAAGACAAAGTCAATTCTAGTCCTAAAACTCTCACATCATTGTTGTTTTTCTCTTCCACTGGATAGGATGGGCCAAAAATTCTGAGTGTCAGATTTTTCTTAATATTGTTAAAGCTGTATTTATTTATTTGAAAGGCTAGGTACAGAAAGAGAGAGGGATAAATAGAGCAAGAGAAGGTTATGCATCTGCTAACTCACTTCTCAAATGGCCACAACAACCAGGTCTAGGGCAGGCCAGAGCCAGGAGCTTCTTCCAGGTTTCCAACATGAGTGGATAGGGCCCAAGCATTTGAATCATCCTCCACTATTTGCCCAGGTGATTTAGCAAGAACTGGTTTGGAAGAGGAGTAAAGGAGACTTCAACAAGCACCAAGATGCGATGCCGACTCTACAGACTGTGGCTTGACTCACACAGCCGCAGAGATAATCCCCAGTTTCTCTCATTTTTAAAAGAGAGCTACTGAGGCAGAGCCAGTGGTACAGAAAACCAAACTACTAACTGTACACCAGCATCCCACATCAGAGCATCAATTGCTTCACTTTCAATTCAGATCCCTGTTAATTTGCCCGAGAAAGTAGCAAAGATGGCTAACTTGTATTCCCCACCCCCACCCCCCACCATCCAGTTGGGAGACCGAGGTGGAATTCAGGGCTCCTGGTTTAGGATTGGACCAACTTGGGCATTTGCCTCTACTTGTGGGGGGTTGTGCAAACTTGTTGAAAAGATTTATATGTTTTTATTGGAAAGGCAGATTTTTACAAAGAGAAGGCGAGACAGAGAAGGAAGAATCCACTAGTTCATTCCCCATAGCTGAAATGGCCAGAGCTAAGCTGAACCAAAGCCAGGAGCCAGGAGCCTTCTTGGGATCTCCCACATGGGTACAAGGTCCTAAGGCTTCGGGTCATCCTCCATTGCTTTCTCAGGCCAAAGAGAGTTGGATCGGAAGTGAAGCTGCTGAGACACAAACTCTCGCCCATATGGGATGCCAGTGCTTGCAGGTGGAAGATTAGCGAATTTGAGCCTTCATGCTGGTCCCAAGTAAATAAATCTTTAAAAATAAGTAACAAAAATTGAAAAAAAAAAAACCTTTTTAACAAAGGTGTATTTATTTTATTGGAAAGTCAGACTTACAGAAGAAAGGAAAGACAGAGAAAGATCCTCCATCTGCTGGTTCACTCCCCAAGTGGCTGCAATATCAAGTTGAGCCGAAAACACACATGGTGCTAATTTCATTTTGTTCTATAGTCTTAGTCAAACTACTAACCAAAATTACATTTTTAGCAGAATATACAAAATGATAAGAAATGAAAACATTATTAATCTATTCAAATATTTAGTTTTAACAATTTTATGTGTTCTTATAGTTCCTTCTATTACATTCATGAGCTCCTACTCATAAGCCCTTTATGCTGTCTAGGAATAATTCAATTCCTTTTTCTTAGTGTCACATGTAAATTCCTATTTCTGGTTCACAGCAAAGCCTGTGCCTTCAGTCTTCTGACACTGAGTGAGTTTATTCTTCTACTACACCTCTTACAAGGAACTTTCTTAAATCCATCTTATTCCAGCATGCATACCTTCAAACCAGACTCCAGGGGTATGAAGCTGACAGCATGTTTCATAAATTTTCATTTATGTCTTATGAAACTTGTAGGTTTTTCATCTTTTTAAATACTTTTCTGTCCTGTTGGCAGAAAACTGACCTGTTGGCAAATTCTCCTCCACAAGTTCCCAATAAAACACCTAGTTTCCAACTGCTTATTCCCTGTATCCTTAATCAAATCCTACTGCTGTCTGAGCATTTAACTTGTATTTCTGTGTCTGGACTCTCTATTATTTAGACCATATAATTCAGTTGTCTAGTTCTCTTGATAATACACCTGAACATAAAACACACACAGAGAAAATGTATTTAAGCTTCTCTTTTCTTATCTAATACCTTTGTTCTGGAAGACAGAATAAGGATATGCTACTTATTACAAGTTACAAGTTAATTGTGTAACTTGAGAGAGGTATTCATTCTGAGAGAGGCATTCATTCTGCTATATCAAAGATTTACATTCTGCCTTTTAAAATTTGTATTTTGTTTGCCTGCCCACCTATGTATGTATCTTATCAATCTATCTATACATATATACCAGAACGACATTGAAGGAGTAAAAGCAAACAATATTTTTCAATACTGCTTACAATGGGAAAAGGTAAAATCCAATGATGACAAGCACTGAAGTAAGGTCAACTTAAACTCTGAACTTAAGTTTCCCTTGAAAAGGTCCCCCATGTGTGTCATGAATAATTTTCTTACAGGGAAAGGAAGCCACTTAGGGTGGTTCCCACACCACATTTTGAGAGTAAATTAGACAATATCTACAAAATACTTAGCATGACATTGGGTATTTACTCATTCATAGGTAATCTCAATCTAAAGCTGTTTACCTCAGAAAACTACTCTGTAGCACCTTCCTACCCAGGTTAGAATTCACTTTATGAAATCATGGGTGCTGATAACAGCTTATCTTAAAAAACAGTCATACTTAAATAATATCTATCCTCCCATATGTCTATCAGCATCCCAGGGCAGGGGCTCAGCATTTGCTTTCCAGAAGTAGGAGAGTGCCTGCCATACAATAAGCATATTAAGTATTTCCTTAATGCCTGAGGACTGTGATTTTTGTCTCTCACTTTTTTTCTACAATCACCTCTCTCAGATTTATATATGGGAAAAGTTACCTACTTCAAGGCTAGAACAAGGACATTTGGTTTGAGAAGTCAGTTAATTTTTGGAAGTGTATTTTTCAACACCTTAATATCAAACGTTGTTAAAACTACGCCCAATGGAATGTAGAAAATGTCATTTTCTTTAAGCTTTCACACCTATATAACTTTCCTTGAAAATAGTTTGAATTCTCTTCCACAGTATTTCTGCTTAGAAGAAAGACATCTGGAAACTTCAATCTTAAAATATCAAGCACTAATGTAAGAAGAAAAGTATAGAAGAGAAGAAAGTAATGATGGCAAAGGAAGGAAAGATGAAAAGAAATGTAGCAATATACAGGGACGGATGGGAATTAGTTTGAGCCGGGTAAGCACACTTTTGGCAGAATCAAAATAACCAAGGTCAAAACCTAAGATATAAATGTTTGCTTCATTCTGAAATTCTTTTGTCCTTTGAATGTTGTGCTCGATACTTCATGGAATTTTCTTACTCTGGGTTCTAAATTACTATTTGTTAAAGGACTACACACACATGCTAGAAAAATATTGGGACACTCTAATATCAAGAAATAATTATCCAGGAAAGTACTATCATGACTAAAAATGTTACGTTTTTTTCCCTCAGTTGATCATCTTGTAACAGATATACAGTAAGATTTTAAATTTTCAAATTGCTAAGAATTTTCTGTTTTTATTTTCACTGTATCTGAAAATATCAGCCTCACTATCAGCTCTGTGACTCCCAGAGCACAACAGAGCATGTCCACACCACACAGGGAGGCAGGCGCTAATATATATAATTGTTTGGATTTATTGTAGATTCAGGTAAATTCATGTGCTAATGTGTATTGAGAAACATGGACAAAGGGAGGATGAGTAGATGAAGGCAGAGTGCATTAAAAGAAAGAGATGAAAAATTCCTGAGAAAATCTTCCAGGAGGGACTTATTTAAGCAGGAAAAGCCCCATTAAAAAGAAATAATTTTGGGATTTTATATCCCATGAGAAGTTTATGCAGGATCCTTTAGGAAATATGTTCTCATCCTGCTGTGAGCTCATCATGACTTATCTCTCATTCCTCTCATTTGGTCAGTCTTCACTCCCTGGTCTTCATTGTCTATTTTCTTTAGCCTATTACCTTAAAGTCCTGGACTTCTTTTAGTAAGGAAAGATTTTTTTATTTTACTTGAGTCAGAATTACACAGAGAGAGAGAGAGAGAGTGCTTCCATCTGCTGGTTCACTCCCCAAATGGCTGTTGTGGACATTGGACAGAGCTGGGTCTATCCAAAGCTGGGAGCCAGGAGTCGTTTTCATGGTCTCCGTGTAGGTACAAGGGCCCAAGCTCTTAACCCTTCCCTGCTGCTTTCGCAGTTGGGGACTGGATCAGAAGTAGAGTAGCCATATGGGATGTCAGCACCACAGGCAAAAAATTTGCCTACTATTATACCATCATGCTGACCCCGGACTTCTTTTTCTTTAATTTATTAATTAGAGTGCCAGACATTCATTTTCAGCCTCCCTCTATATTTGTAATTTTCAATTTTACTTCTTCATCTGAGCAAGATTTGCCTCTCTACAGACAAGCACTTTATCTTTGACTAATTACTCTCCTCCCCAAATGAAAATTGTTTTCTATCTGTATCAAAGGACTGCAGGCTTCTCTGCAATGATGTGCCCAGAGGGAAATCAACAGAAATATTTCCCGACAGCTAGGACCTCCACAGAAAACATGGATTAGCTCTACAGCTGCAATGGCATGCTGAACAGACAGACTTGTTTCTGCAAGTCTTCTCACCAAGCTCTTATCCGTGAACCGCCAATAAACCATCTTGCTGCGTCATTAGTGTACCCTACACATCAGTCTAGTTTTTGTGGTGGTCCCAGGTCTGCTTAACTTTCCTTGTTTGAATGTCAAGTAAGTTTCAAAAAATCAACATCAAATCCCCCAGATTTGCATCTAAGGACATATGTCTTTTCTCCTCTCTGAAAACCCACACATTTACTCACACTTCTAAACCATTCTACATAATCCAATTTTACCAAATATCCCAATTTTACCAAATATCCTATAAGCACACTTCTAAATTTTCCCTTTGAAACTATGGGATCAATTACAATCCCTGTTGGAATTAACCAGCTTCTTTTTATCAAGGTTAACAGTGATAGGTTTACATAAACATCTAAAGTTAAAAGGACACTTCCTAGCAAATATTGTTTTGCTATAAACGTAGGCTTGGCGTAAGTTGGTATATAACAGCATAAGAAAACAACTGCAAGGAATATATTCCAGTCAAGCTAAATTAGTTTTGTAATTTATGAACTTCCTGTGATGAAAGAGAGTGCTAGGATGGTCTAGGAGGAAGGAAACTGGGAGGTGCTGTTAGAGAACAAGGTAAAAAAGAACTATAGCACTAAGGAACAGTTCATTATGTGGTCAGGGTTTAGAAATTGGGTATCTCAGCACTTATGTTCAAAAGACAGAAAGAATGAAGTGGAGATTCGGAAACCATTGGTAGGAAAGCAGTAATCACTTGAAAGACAGGAATCATCAGTCAATCTTCAGCCACAGTAGAGTCTATGGAAAATGCGGTTGATTTGACTTTAGCCATATACTATTACGGATTTTGTCAGTTAAATTGGGAGCATAATAGATTAACCATGATCTGGGTTAGCAGATCCATTGAAAATACAAAATTAAGATATTAAAGTTAGGGTTTCCAAAAGGTCCTAATCTAAAACTCTGTACCTGTGTTGGAAATAGAAACTATTTTTCTGTGTTAAAGTGACCCACATGGCTCAGAGCCTTCAAACCAGAATGACATATTATTTTCTCTAAAACATCACAAAGCTGAGTTTTTCATCATTTGTGATTTTATAATAGGTTTTTCATAATTGTGTACTTGATGTTACATAACAAAAGCAATTTTTCACAATTTCATCACTCTAAGCAATTTCTTTTAGTTTGTATTTATTTTATAAAGAAAATACTTGCTTTTTTGAATCATAGTTTTCAGAAAGGATCTAGTCAGGTAAAAATTACATCATTCTTAGAACAGTAAGATTCACTCTTCAAAAATATTATAATCTTAACACCACAGAGGGGTTCTATCTTGTCTCAAAATTCCTATCATTTAATAAACTGCCTATAGTTATACATAGCAGAGAAAATTCATTTATAAATGTGTTTATGCAATGTTTTCACCACTGTGGATTTTATCTTCAACATTTAATAGCATAAAAAGCTTTAGAATCAAAATATATATATATATATAAAATAAATTCTAAAAAAGATTTACAATCACTGCTTCAGCCTCACCAATTTTACAAAACATTCACTTTCATGAGTAAATGTGAAAGGCCCAGGGATTTTCCATCTGCAAGAGATTATGCTTCGGACCTGGCGGCATGGCCTAGCGGCTAAAGTCCTCGCCTTGAAAGCCCCGGGAACCCATATGGGCGCCGGTTCTAATCCCGGAAGCTCCACTTCCCATCCAGCTCCCTGCTTGTGGCCTGGGAAAGCAGTTGAGGATGGCCCAATGCATTGAGACACTGCACCCGCGTGGGAGACCCGGAAGAGGTTCCAGGTTCCAGGTTCCCGGCATCGGATCGGCGCGCACTGGCCCGTTGCGGCTCACTTGGGGAGTGAATCATCGGATGGAAGATCTTCCTCTCTGTCTCTCCTCCTCTGTGTATATCTGACTGTAATAAAAAATGAATAAATCTTTTAAAAAAAAAGAGATTATGCTTCAGATCTTCCCTAACCAAAAAAAAAAAAAATTACAAGGGGAACAATAGACTTTATGCACCTCAACAAGATGACAAGCATCTTGTGTAATTCAAATCTGTTAGGTGTCAGCCAAGAGCCCATCAATCCAAAGCCACTTAGATACCAAGGTGAGCAAATCCAGTAGTCTGGTCTTTCTTTTCTTTCGTTTATCTGAGTCCAAAAACAAAATCTGAATTGGGATTTTGAGGAAATGAGTGTTTTATAATTGAATATTAGATTTTTATAAGGCAGTTGAATAGAGAACCCCAAGGGTTTACTGCTATTAATATAAAAGCACAACCTCAGTGCAGAAAAATATTCTGCAGTCAATATTTGCAATCCTCAACAAGGTGCTGAGAACAATTTAATCAATATGATTTTAACATATCTCCGAAATCATAGGACTGTTAATCTTTATGGTATCACTGAAGCATCCCTACCAAATTTACTAATTAATGTACATAACAATAGGGTACTCATTTTTATGAGGAGAAAATAAGTCTGAATTATTGCTTTCCCAAAAATCATTTATTACACACTATACAAGGAAATTTCTTCTGTAGTAGATGTACATATGAAAGAAAGAACAACTAATATTCTTGCAAGTGCTTTTTCCAACTTGTCATTGATCACCGTTTATTATAAAACATATTTTTAAAAATATGTTTAAATAACCACTTGATATTCCACTGTTTATTGATAAATGTTAATCTGGAAAATATGACTTTTTTCCTATGGTCTTAAAATTTTCAGAGCTGTATGTAATTATCCTTAAAATCCTGGCTTTTTGGGCAGTGATAAGATATCAACACTGAGCTACAAAGGGAAAAATATTTAATAAATGCAACAAATGCTTAGCCATTTTCCATTTGTGGACATTTTTGTTCCTTGTTTTACTGATATTCTTGAATTTCTAATACTTGACCTCTCATATTTCTTCTTTTCATCTCCACTGCATAAGAATTTCCTTAGCTATGAGCTAAATTTCACTTCTTAACGCATTTTATCTCATCTCTCCCTTCCCTAAAGATCTTATCAGATTGATTATTCATGAGCATTTTCTATCTGTAGTTAATGATTGGTGACTATACCCTGGTGTTCCAGTTCATTACGGATGCAACCATATCTATTGTCAACCACTTCTGAACACATTCATTGCTACCATTCTGGTCCAAGCCACCATTAGCTCTTAAAGCCTGTGCAACAATTTCCAAAGACCTCTTTTTGACTTTTTTTTTTAATTTCAGTTCTTAGTAGAGCAGCCAGAATGATCTTTTGAAAATTTAAATTGAGGAGTACACTTGCTCACTCAAAAATCCCAGTCATTCTCCATTTTGCTTAGGCTAAAAACTCAAAGTTCTGCAATGGCCAACAAGGCTCTGTGAACTAACTCTTCCTCTCTCCCTGATTGGCCCTTTCAGTTCCACAATGGCCTTTTCCCCGTTCTTTTGCCATGTGTGGTAGGGAATGGATTTTTGTTCCAGCATCTTGCCAAGTACAGATAAAACTTCTTAGTGTTGGCATATATGAGGTAAACACAATTCAAAGAATGAGAA
The DNA here is from genome assembly GCF_030435755.1 of Ochotona princeps. Taxonomy (NCBI): domain Eukaryota; kingdom Metazoa; phylum Chordata; class Mammalia; order Lagomorpha; family Ochotonidae; genus Ochotona; species Ochotona princeps. The sequence goes on from NC_080842.1 coordinate 34,435,104, forward strand.
AGTAAGCACACACGTGATGCGCACACACACATGAATATGAATTGTCTCACAGAGATATACACATCATCAACAGAAAGTGGGTCAGAAGTTTTTTGTCAGAAAGAAGAAAGAGACAGGGGACTGGAAGTAAAGCCAACCCCCAGAATCCCCCCCAGTCATGGAGTTCTGCTAAAAGAGTAAAAAAGTAAAAAAGAGAGAGTGGGACCACCTCCTAGTGTTGTCCTCTTCTATGAAATAGGAAGTGGTGCTTCTCGTGTGTCTTTTATGCAGTATTCAGTTGTATTTAATTTTGTATTCAGTATAGCAATCTTAGATCCTTACCAACTCCGTGATTGTGGCGTGGGAAAGTAGTAGATGATGCCCAAAGCCTTGGGATCCTGCACCCACTTGGGAGATGCAGAAAAACCTCCTGGCTTCGGATTGTCTTAGCTGCAGTAGTTGTGGCTACTTGGAGAGTGAACCAGTGGGCAGAAAAATCTTTGTCTCTCCTTCTGTCTGTATGAAGAAAACAAGGAAGAGGAGAAGGAGGAGGATGAGGAAGAGAAGAGGAAGAAGAAGGAGAAGGAGGAGGAGAAGAACAAGAAGGAGAGAGAGAAGACGACGACGACATTGTTGAAGTTTTTACTTGAAAGTGCCTCACTGTAAAAATTAAAAGGCAAGGATGGATGAGGTAAGATGGGAATGAAGGATGGAAAAGGTATGTTGGAGTATCATTATACTCTTAAAACCACATGTAAAAATACATGTAATTTTCTCCCTTTATGTAAATTTTTAAAAATTCTAAAAGAAAAGTGGAAATGATAAGATAGATTCATTTAAGTTCAAAACTTTAGAATCCATGTATATAAAGAGTCTTCAAAAAGAATGTAGGAATGTATATTATGAAAAAACCTTTTATGATGTGTCTAAATATAATTCTCTTTCAACTTATCTTGCTGTAAGTTCATACAACTTCATGAATTTGTATGTTCTCTCATTAGTTTTGAAAAATTCTGTTATTTCCTCAATTATTGCTCCTTTCAAACTTTTCCTTTCCACTGTGAGCTTTTTGAATGTGTCTCATGTAGCTCTTTTGAATTTTCCAATTTCAAATATATTCTAGGTAGAATTCATTATTGCCCTTACAATTTGCTAGTTTCACTTATATTTATTAAGATGAATGTTAAGCCAGTGTTTATTTCAATTATCTCATTTTAATATTAAAATTTTCTACTTATGGCTTTTTACCAGCTCTAATTTTCTGATGAAGTTACCCATTTTGTCATCTAAAATATTTTATTAAATTCAAATATTTTATATAAAAATAAAGGAGCTCCAGATACTCTTACCTTACAGTCACTGTTGAGGTTTCCATAAACTTAAAAAGTATTTTCCTGCTCTATAGTCACTTTGCTATGAGGTAATAATTTGTTTACTCTTGTTTCACAGAAATAACTGAGTTTTATAGTTAAGAAGTTATTCAAGCCACATCTATTGTTGAGAAAAGAATGTGCAAATGTGAGGCAAGAAAAATTTGACTCAATGCACAGGCAACTTAAAACCACATTCTACACATGATATGATACCACATCATTGGGTTTGATGAAGAGCTCCATTTACTCGAGTAATTTTCAATGGTCACATACATAGTACCAGTGAACAAACAAAATTTGTATATTTTCTTATGTGCCTTGAAAGATTTTTGAGCATGTTAGGTTGGGCAAAGCAGAAGTGATTCTGTGGCCAGAAGAAGGTCAACAGCCTCCCTAATGACACATCACAAGCATGCAGAAACTACAGAGCTGCCACCTTCTCCCTGCCTGTTCACCTAAGGTGACACTACCTCTCCTTCCATCCACCTGAAGCTGTGAAACTTCCAGAACTTCCCCACCCCCTCAAGCCTCAAAAATGGCTGGTACACGAGTCACCTTCTAAACATCACCCCTCTAACTGAACACAACTCAGATTCCTGTCCCTCTGCTTTAAGTAACTATGAAATTACAACCCCTAACCTTGTTGATAGCTCCCTCTAGAGCAGGATTTAGCATATTAGTCCTTAATAAATAAGTACACAAACAACTAAACAGAACTTTGCCCTTATGACAAAGTTAAGTGTCCCTGTTAAATAATTATCAAAATTTAGGGAGACTCAGAAACATCGTAAAATTTTGATACTGAATATTCTAGCTCTTATTTCTTTGAAATTTGAGTGTACAGAAGAGTGACATTTTTAAAGATTTACTTAATAAAATTGAGGTTTCTAAAGCATTCTACTCTAAAAGGTAAAAACTATCTTGTCTCAGCAACAAGAAATAATCAGCCCATTTATAATATTTTCAATGTATTTCCAGAGTGAGTTAGCTGATTTTCAAGGTTAAGCAATGTCAGTACTTGTAAAGCTGGCTTCACATAAAGGACTCATGTAATCCATTGAAATATCATTACAGTTTTGAATGTTCAATAATTTGATTGGAAGTCTGTAAAATTTGCAGTGTAGGAAAGCTACAGATAAATAAGCCATGCCTCTCTAGTGGATTACCAGGAATCACATGTAACAGCTCTGATAGTCATACATTTTCTTGTCCTCTACTTCCAGATCCAGTAATACCAGGTTGGAGCTGTTTACTTAGGGAAATGATTAGATTATATTGTGATAAGTAAGTTCATTAATTTGCATCCAGTAATATTTATAGGGAAAGAAAACCAATATAAACATTTCTCTTCATGAAACATGATAAAATAAGAACAAAATTAAAAATATAGTAACAGTACTCTAATAAAATTTTAATAGCAATATAAAAATGATACTTAGGAAAATGTAACATAAATCGTTAAGCAGAATATAATTATACTGATTAAAAAGACTGGAATATTATTTAAGTGAATTATCAAAAGGACACTTTAATATCAAATATACAAATTAAATGAAATAAAAAGGTTAAAATGATCTGCCAGAGTCTTTAGTCATTATAGGGAAACTGAACCCAAACACTTCTCTCTTCTCAATTAGCTAAATGAACCAAGTAAATGAAAATATTGGCAGTTAAACAGCGTACTGAAAACATAAATGCTTAGTCAACTCTTCAGTGATAGGGGAAAGAAACACTGCTTTCTGATTTTCATCAATAGCACATATAAAATTAGATACAGAAGCCAACAAAATTTTTTATGTGAAATTCAGAAGTATCCAAGTCTCAGGACAGATTTCATAGTTACTTCTGAATCAAACACATTTATGAGAAGATGTATAAAATATTATTTCATTTAGCCATTATTAGTTTTTTGAAAATAAAATTACAGTTTAATAGCATTTTCAAAACTTTTGATAATTATTTATTTAATAGAAGAGTCTCTTATTCAGGCTTCATTTGTGGTCTACCCTGTGCTCATAAATAAAATCCAAGAACTAACAGCAAGCTAATTGGCAAGCTAGGCTACACTAAGCATACTTGTCCTTGCTTATTCCCTGATAGATAAATGTAGTTCATTAACTCAGAGCACTCTTCACACTAGTTCCTGTAACCACACTGTCAACAAAGAAGGATGCTGAAGCAGAGAAAAATGGAGCATACATGAACATTGCATCATGTAAGACTCAGCCTTTCATGACTTACACTGTTCTACCTGTGTTAATTTATGCAAGCTGCTTTTCCTCTTTCTTATTTTGCAAGCGTAAGTATAATTTCCATTATTTTCACTGGTATAAAAATTGTATTAAACAGTTTTAAAAATAACACCAAATTATTTTTAGCAAATCTTGGAAAACTTTATGGATAATGTACACTATTAGAAAATTATGAATAGATTCCAAGAGGTTTTTTTATTAGTAAATTTACCTTTTACTTCCAATTTTCTAAAAACTTTAACTATCCCAGTATTAGAATTCTCCAAAGAAACAATAATAAATTAGAATTAGATATATCTATAGCTATGAATTCATACACAGATGATAAATCCATACATAAATATTTAAATATGATCGTTCACACAATTATGGAGAAGTTCCATAACATTCTCTATGAAAGCTGGAGATCTAGAAAAGTCAGTGGTATTAAGTTTGTGGTAAGTGGTATTAAGTGGTATAAAGTCAGGTTTAAGTTTGAAGGCCTGAGAATCAGGGAAGCTGATAAATCCTACTCCAAGAGCAAAAGATGAGAAGCGATGACCCAGTGAGTCAGGAAGAAAGGAGAAGCAGGGTCAAATTCCTTCCTACTCCATCTTTTGTGCATCGATGTTTTGAATAAATTACATGATACCCAATTATATAGGCAAGGGACATCCACTCCACTGAATTCACTGAATTAGATGCTAGTGTCATCCACAAACACTCTCACACAAAGAGACATTATTTATGTGATGTCATGCCATGGCCTACCCAAATTGACATTTAAAGTTAATTATCACAACACAAAAGTTGACACATGATGATGTGTAATTCCCAATCCAATCAATCATTCGAGCGTTGAAAACCTGTGTTGAGCTATCACATACTTTTTCCTTATATTCTATTACACACATAAGTATATGTGTAAAATGAATAAAGTATTAATGGAACCACTAATCCCAATTATTTAAGTTTTAGGATAAAAAAATAAAGTGAAGGAGATTAAACAGGCACTAAAGGAGGCCAGCATTGTGGAGCAGTTGATAAAGTCACCACCTCCTCATAGAAGGCTGCTCCACTTTCTCTCCAGTTTCTCTGGAATGAGCTGCAGAAGTCAGTGGAAGATGACCCAAGAACTCAGCCTGCAGTCACCCACATAGAAGACTGAATGGAGTTCCAGCCTCCTGATTTAGCACCATCTCAGCTATCACAGTCACTTGAAGAGTGAACCAACAACTGAAAGATAAATCTTTCTATGTATCTCCCTCCGTATTTATAACTCTGCCTATCAAATCAATCCTTAAAAAAAAGTACAAAGAAAATACTGTGTTTTGAAACATTCACTTTGTGTTAACGTTTTATTTCTTTCCTACATGTTTACAAACATCTTAACATATATTTTTAAATGTTAAAAATTTTGAAATTTTTAAGTGGTTAAATCAGAATTAAAAAATCCAGAAGTAGCAGCAAAATTTCTCTAGAATTTAGAATTTTTTTTACACTTGATCTTAGCCAAAGGATGAAAATCAATTATTTTCTATACTTCTTTTATAAAGCAGTCACTGAGAGGTTGAACCAACGATAACATTTCAATACTTGGACTAAGAATCCAGATTTTTAAAATGCTGCATTTTTTAGCATATTCATGCTGCATCATCCAATCAGATAGCCATGAACTGTTATCATTTTCAATTTTGAGGAACAAAATTTGTTTTCTCTTATCCCCAAAGCCATTTCCAAGCCTCTCATGCTAACTTAATGGCTGCATTATAAATATTTGACCTTGAATTATTAAAATATTAGTTCAATTAAAACATAAACATTCCTGCTAGATATTTGTTTTAACTAAATCATTATGGATTTCAGTATGATACTGTGCATAGCTGTGTCACATACTTTCCAACTCTGAAGTTATCTTGGGCAGCATTCATACAAGAAAATAGAACAGTGTGTTGAAAGGAAGGAAAAAGAAAAAGGATAAATTACAGACATTCCAATGAGTATACCAAGTGTGGGAAAGCTAACTAGGTTAAACTTAAATATGTAAACTCAAATCTGGCCTGAAATACATTTTTGTACATACCCAACTCCTGGATACATGTGCTTTCCTGCCTATGACAGCAAGAGGCAGTTAGAGCATTGAGAATTCCTTCCTAGCTCCCCTCCTGTATCGTGTTAGCCACTTCAACCCTACCTCAAGCTTTTCCCCAGGCACCTGTTAAACAACTGAAGCTGGCATTTCTCCCTCAGTCTAGTCTTCAAGATAGCTATTCTTTCAACTTTATACTTGATATTTGCTATGCTTGTAAAACTGTAAGATATAATCTTATCTCCTCAGTCTATTTTAAAATGTATGTTTCAGATTTAAATACATAAATTTTGAATGCTGCCTTACAAAAAATAGTTATTTTGATTTTTGAATAAATTTTGCAGTCACTTTCAGCATCATTCACCAATCTGAAACTCTTAATTACACTCAATGTTTAGAACCAAATATAGCATTGCCTATAAGGACTTGTTAAACAGATGCATGATTTTCCTTGATTCAGAACAAAGTTACCTAGAAATAACTTGAGCGGTTATTATGCTTCTGAGTCTTGAAGCTGTGGCCGTAAGAATGCAAATCACTGAGTAAAAACAGAGTTTTGTTCTTCCACCTTGTGTTCAGTTATGATAGTTGAGATGGAAGGAGACACAGGGGATATTTTACAGGTATGGTTGATTACACACACATGAACTAACGATCTCTTTTTTTGATAAATGCAGAACTGTGTAGCTTCACTGTGATCTTTTCATAGCACTGGAATTGTGGAACAAAAAAACAAAAACAAAAAACCTTCCACAGTGCTGTGATCTGATTCTAGAAGTGTCTACTTCATTATGAGTATGTCCTAGATTGCATAACCATGTAACATTTGATAAACTACTCAAAAGACTATTTTAAAGACTCAACAATCAGATTATAGTCATTTGAAGCATCTTATTGTTATACAATCTAACTTAAATTTCCACCATCTTGTAGACAGAAATTTAAAATATGTGATTAAAGTCAAACAAACTCTATAATAAATTGTAGCCATGTGACACCAAAGTTCAGTTTTCATTCTAGTCCTATCTCTAGAACAACTCTACACCAGCCTCCTCAACTTTGCATGCACATAGAAATCAGTTGGAAATTGCATTAGGTCCATTTTCTACTTCAAACTCCAAGAAAACATTCAGCTAAGCTCCCAGGTGATGCCAGTGCCATTGGATTAAAGGTACTAAGGACTCTGTCTGTGTACAACTTTAGTTCTTTTATGAAGCTGTCAAAGCTCAGGGTAAATTACTGGATGCTACTTTAAGTTACCCTGAGAGGTAGATCAGAAGATTGATGTTGAGCTTCTGAACAGAAAAGGGGTGCAGAAGGATAAAGAGCTGTAACTCTTGAGACTTGATAGGACTGACAAGTGACCACAGTACTGAGACACTGAGGAAAAGGAACAGGGCTTTACTATGGGAGAGCTGCAACTGAGAACTAATCCCCAGACTCACTGTTTACAAAAACTGCTGTTGCTACCAGTTAGTGTCAGCTTTGGGGAATCATACTTGGGAAATGCCCCGAGAGAATGCTAGTGAAGAACATGCAGTTTTGGTTTGGGGGGTCTTATTTCCCAGAGACTGCAATCTAGGAGTTATCAACAGATTGTGCTGCTGGCACAGTATAAGCCTATTGCTAAATTAGTGATATAAATCTTATTTAAAATATTCCCGAATCTGGAGCCCATGGGAAACCTGCTTGTCAACTCTGCCCTAAATAATTATTGTTCATGTATTATTACCCTCTCTAGTTCACCAGTTAGTCATCTATTTTAGCAATCTTAGGCTAATGTCAGTATGTTGAAACTTATTCACAAGATTTTTGAGAGATGCTTTATCAAAAGCATTGCAAAAATCAAGATAAATTATGCCCTTCCATAAATTAACTTAGTTACTTCATCAAAAAAATCAGATTAGCCTGACATGATTTATTTTTGGAGAATATAGACTAACACCTGCTCAACAACCCAGATAATTGATTCCATTAGTTTAGAAGAGATTTTACAGAGTAGTTCAGAGGTTTTAAAAAGTTGAACAATCACCTTTTTTTGCTTTTCCCTTTTTCCAGAGTCTAGAAAATTCATAGGAAATTCAAAGCTCAATTTTTTTCAAGATTAGATTTTCTCTGATTATCTTCCAAGAACCATCTTTCATCGACTTTAAATGATGGGGCTTTATCTCAACTACTTCAAGTAACTTGCAAATTGCTATTATCCAAATAAAGAGATACATTAATGTAAGAAGAAAACAACTATTTCACTAGGTCTGTGTATCATTCATAGGACTAGAACCATTAGTTAAGTTCTGAAATCTCTTCTGTAACTCGCTGATCAGGGAGTGGGTTTGGGGGTGGGGGGAGAAGCTGAAATTACTTATGAGTAAATAATGTATGAGTCAGTTTGCATGTTTCCAAGAAGCTGAGTTGTTGACTAAATCTGTGACTTAAAATCAGCACACTTTCAGTTGAATGTGACAGAAAGAGCTTCTATGTTTGTGAGAATATATTCTGGGATAATTTATAGAAAGAATATCAGTGGAAATCAGTCTCACAAATAAGCAAAACCAGTTATAAAAACAATACCAGGGGGTCAGCTTTATAGTTCAGGGGGTTAAGGCCACTGCTTGGGAGACTAACATCCCATTTCTAATGGCCAGTTCAAGTCCCAGCTGCTCTGTTCAGCAGAAGATGACCAAGAACTAGCTGAAGTCCAGGCTCTGAAATTCAGCCTGACTTAGCCTGACTTGCTAGGGAGTCAACCAGAGTGAAAGATGTGTATGTGTATATTTATTTTCCTGTTTGTCACTCTGCTTTCAAATTAAAAAAATAATAAACTTTAAAATAAATTTTGAAACCATCTCTTGTTTGAAAATAAGCTATCATCCTTCAGGCAAGCTTCTTGCATACAGATAACACTGAGGCCTTTTCAGTTTTCAGTTTCACACTAACATCTCAGTGCAAGTGAGACTCCGGTTTGTTAACTGGTTCCAAATTTTTAACAAAATTGGAGGTCTATATTGGGTCTAATTTCAATTAGCTGTAACTTGTTTTTTAAAGATTTATTTATTTGAAAGACAAAAAGAATTTGGATATTGCATTTCTTTTTCAGAAACATTAACTAGGAGCTGGATCAGAGGTTAAGCAGCTGGGAGCTGAACTGGTGTGCAGCTGGGAGCTGAACTGGTGTTCACCTGGGATACTGGTGCTGTAGGCAAGTTTGACACATTAACCCACTCAACCAGTTTCTCAATTAAGTTTAGTTTGAAACATCTTTGGACCCTTAAATTATGGATAGAGGAAACACTGCACAGAAGGGTTGGCAAATTGAGAGAACTAAGCAAGTGCTCCATGTCAAAATTTTCACTAGAAAGTAATTTGCAGTAAAAATGTTTTACCACCTTCTATATTCCATACACAAGATGTCAGTAAAAATATCTATAAAAAAATCTCCACTTTCCATATCTGGGGCAGGCATACTTATATTCATCCACAATAAAATGAAAACTAAGTACAATAGTTTTTAAAATCTTTATCCCCAAGCTTTAGAAGGCCTTTAGAAAGATTTAACTTTCAGCTCACAAGGGCAGAGAAGTGAATCAGCAACAGTTTCAAATAATACAAATATCAACAAAACCGAGAAACGGGATATGGGCTAAGAAGTTGTAAACTGAATTCCCATCTTTCAAAGCAAGAAGACATTAAGACATTAGATAGAGTTTAAAGTCATTAAGTTCAGAAATCACGCTGTAAGCATATTATCTCGAGTTATGAAGGTAACCACCAAGAAGCTGAAAACCAAGAAGCCTCTGGGGGGTGGGAGTGAGATTAGAAGGCATGGAACTGGAGTTTGGTTCTTTTTATATAAGACCTGGTCATACTGCACTAACAAATATTTTGCCATATGCCTATATTATTTTGATTTAAAGTGTAGAAATATTACCCATGTAGGTTCTAGATGATGTCAATTTATGAAAGCTCAGCTTTAAATGGATTTATGTATTAAATTCCATGTCAAATTAATTTAGAGTACAGAATAAGTGAACTTTAAGAGAAAAAAAGGAAAAACAGAAAAATGAAAGCTCAGGGGTGTTTATTTCAGTTTTTGATCTGAATGAGCATTGTTTTGCTGTATCCACGCATGCTGCTCTTTGCACTTGAAATTCCTTTTTCCAGAGCAGGTGCTTGGCCTAGTGGATAAGACACTGGGTTATCTGGTTTCACTCCTGGCTACCAATTATAACTTCTTCCTAATGCACACATAGGAAGTACCAGGTGTTGGCCCAAGTGCTTGGGTCTCTTCCGCCTCTGTGAGAACCATAGATAAAGTTCCTGCTTGGCTTGTGCCATTGCAAACACCTGGGTGAACCTGATTGGAAGCCCTATGTCCGTCTGTTTATTTATTCATATATCTATAATCCACCATCTATTTCTCTGTATTCCTGTGTCAAATATAACAAAAAAAAAAACCTTTCTTTTCCCCCCTTAATCCTATTTTCCTTTTTTCTCTTTCTCAATAAGTACACTTTAAATGTCTGATGCTTATCTGTGATCTGTGTTCTTTTTCTTACTTTCCTATCTTATTTCCACTTACAATCTTAGAAACAATTAAAAGCACATTGAATAACTGTCCAGTAGAACTTGTTAAATTGCTGTCAATTCTTTCCAACTCATTTTTAAGCATTTTTTTCAAAAGTATTCACACTACAACAAGGCTGGTTTCTTTAACAAGGGTGGTAATTCTCATCAATATATCTAAATTACTAACAATAAATATTTTAAATATACTCAAGTAGCATCATCATAGTAAGAACTAACATAATTGCCTTGACCATGCAAAGGAAAAAAAATGAGGTCAAAAGAAAGCTTGGGAAAGAGGTTTAAAGTTCTTTTCAAGCTATACCAACAGGCAGTTGCCTGATATTTTATGCATCTCCCCATCCATATCAAAACCAGTAGCATGAAAAAACTTGTCTGCTAATAAGCTACTAGTGCAGACCACTATGATATGCTTGTATCACAAATATAAATACCTCCTTTTTTAAGAAGTAGAAATCTTTTATAAATGCAATGTATAGCAACTTCCAGTATCTAATTAGATCTCATGTAATTTCTCTCTCCAGATCTGAAATAAATAGCAAGCATAGCTTAATGGGGCTTCTGTAAAAAAGAAAATAATATAACGTTTCACAAGCAGAAAGGTTTTAGGCTGGCATTATTCCACTGCAGACACCTCAAGTAACCTCAGAACTGAAGTCCTTTAGAGAACAAAGTTTAGAATGCTGACCTTGTGAATCCACTATTTGCCTTTGATAAAGAAAGAAAAGAATATTCCATAACTGTGCTCTCATCCATCACTTATATTCTTTTTGGTTGGGGAGGTGACCAGGGTAGAAACAGAGGAAGGAGACTGAAAAAGCCATCCACAGAACAAAGCGGAAATGTGGCTTAGATCAGTTCACAAAATTGAGAAAGCTGTCAGGATGACTGCTTCTGGTTCTGTGACCAAAAAGAGGAAAGAGAACTGATGAGAAGGGAGGGTGTGGGGGATGAAGCAGTACACACAGCTTGCATCCCTCCTTCTCCTGGTGCCATGAACTTGTGAGAGATGAAGGATCTCTATATGCAGGCTGCCTGCAAATGAGTGTGAGCTGGAGTGACACTTGAACTCTCCCATACATTTCACCAAAAAAAAAGGAAACACTTCAGCTGTGATGAATGTGCACCTGAATTTAGCTTGCCTTACACACAAATCAATTAAGGCAGGGTTAGTGGCTCCAGGGACATTTTGGATTTCTGCTGCATAATCAGAAAATATTAATAGCATTTTGGAAAAAACTTGTACAGGAAATGTGCTCATGAGCAGGGCTCTATTTTTAATTGATGTGAGTTAATGAAACAATAGGCTTCAGGGAATGTTTTTAAAAGAGATGATAAGCTCAACAAATTAGTATAACAAAGTTTCTTTTCTTTAATTTGTAGATAATATTGAATGAAGACTGTATAAAATGATATGTAAACCATTTTACATACCTGGGAATGAAAAAAGAATGGAAGTGATATGAAAACACAGTACCATATAAGGCAACTCTCTTAAGTTAATGGTGAAATAAAATGTTGGTTTGGAATTTATTTTAATTTTTAAAAATAGTGTGTATTAGCACATCTTTATATAAAATCTATGCATTTTAAACAATACAATCTGGAAGGCACTTGCTGATCTAAAAAATATGGTTCACACCATACAGCTTTGATTTGTAAGACTACATCTAATTTTCAAAGTTAACCTTTCCTTACCAAAAAACAAAAAAAATGTGCAGGTGTATGGATACAGGAACCAGCAATGCAGATGCTGTCATATCTGGGAAATTCAAATATATTTCAAATATATTAGAGGGAAATAATTCACCTAAATAGTTTTTTGTAAGTGTAAGTTATGTTTATATACAAAATGAATGAAAAAAATTGTAAATTCTTGAATTTTCCAAAATAAGTTAAATATTTTCAAAATGCAAGTAAATATTCTCAAAATGTTTCTTTTAAAAAGTGCATAATATGGGCTCAGCTCATTAGCCTAAAGGCTAAATTCCTTGTCTTGCACCTGCCGGGATCCCATATGGGCACTGGGATCCCATTACGGGTACCGATTCTAGGCAGCCCCACTTCCCATTCAGCTCCCTGCTTGTGTCCTTGGAAAGCAGTAGAGGATGGCCCAAAGCCTTGGGCCGCTGCATCCGCATTGGTAACCCTGAAAAAGCTCCTGGCTCCTGACTTTGGATAGGCTCACTCCGGCCATTGTGGGAGTAAAATAGCAGATGGAAGATCTTCCTCTCAGTCTCTCCTCCTCTCTGCATATCTGACTTTCCAATAAAAATAAGTAAATCTTTTTTAAAATGCATAACGTGTTCCTATATTGCAAGTAACTATCATCTTAAATTGTTTACATTTTTTTTAACATCACTCATATTGAAGACTGAATTGTATTGGACAGAAAAGCAATGATCCAAGAATAAAAATTAAAAGAAAATGAGAATGACTGCCGGATCAGCTGACAACAGGCAACGCTCAGGATAGTGAATGATAAAGTATGGTAACAAGAAATGCAATGCTGAGAGTGTGGGGGTGAGGAACGTGGCAATAGGAAGCAATGTGGCAGCTACTTTACCTTCAGGACTAGCGAGAGGAAAACTTTGAGCGGGGAGCTGTCTCTGCTTCTAGACTATGTGCAGTGTCGGGCATGTCTGTAAAACATGTCACCTTATACAGTTTATCCTGCCTAAGAAGTAAGACTTCACAGGGCAGTAGAGGTCCTTGGAGGAAGTAATCCCATGTCACTCCTCATGTCCCTCCCCATGTAGCGCAGAGATTCTCCCAAAGCAGCCTTGAGAAACTCCCTCCTAGTGAATGCTGACCAGCAAGAAGTTCTAAAGCCTTGCTGATACCCTGATTGTCTCCATCTGAAAAAACTATCTCAGGTTCCTTACAAATCCTAACACACTGTGCTGCGTGTATACATGGATACAGAAAATTCTCAGAGAATACCAGGGGGGTTAATCTTCATTAATAAAAGTTAGTCATTAACCTTCAAAAGTGCCTCACTAAGCTTATCAGAAATAAGCAAGACAAAATTTTTCCAGACTGGTATTGGCCTTTCACAAAATAAATCAGCTTTCAGGAGCAGGGGATTCAGTGGTATTTTTCACTTGACAGAGCACATTCAAGACCTCTCTGTGTCATTTTTTAGCAATAAAACATGTTCATTCCCAAACCCATGATTTTATGTCATATTTATGTTACTTTCAGCTCTCTCCATCTGTGAAGAAGGTTTCTAGGTATTTCTTCAATTTTACCAACTGACTGATCAGTTAAATGAATAGAAAAGTGACAAATGACAGTGGGGAAATAAGCACAACATTCATGATGGAAAGAGCTGAACAAAATGTTGATATTTCACTTCTAAAACTCAACATGACTTTCCTCATGGCTTCTTTTTCTGATACAGGTCTATCTATAAAACAAAGATAAAACATATTTCAATACCTCATAGTCAAATGACAAGCTATTGCTGAATATTTCATGTCCTAGTTAATTTTTTAAAATTTTTTCCTTCATTTGCTGAATAATAAACAAGATAGCCCTAACTGTCTTATAGTGTAGCTACACTTCACTTCTGAAACGCTGAGCAACTCCCTTTAATTTAATTTCAGTATATGTGGACTGATTTCAAAAAACTGGTAACGATTTGCTTTAGAAATTCTAAAGAAAGTTCTCCCTGTTGGTATTTAAATTTTTAAAACATCTATTGCCACACCTACCTTTTGTCACAATTTCAAGCACTTTTATTGTTAGATTTAAAAAACAGAAATACATTTTTTTTAAACATCTGCAGCCCTAGATACAGGTTCTTATTAAAATAGATCACAATCATTTAATTTTTTGGTTTATTATTTTAAATCTAAATAAACCAAAATAAAAAGACAGAAACAGGCAGACAGGGATTGTTGTTCCAATTCCCAAATGTCAACAACACCCTGGACCACACAAGGCTGAAGCCAGAATCCAGGACTCGATATAGGTGTTCCACATAAGTGGCAGATATTCAAGTACTTGTGCCAACAGCTGTTGTCTCCTAGGTCATGAATTACCAGAAATATAAAATTGGAAATGGAGCTGGGACTCAAACTCATGCAATAGGATGTAGGATGCAGACATTTTGAGGGGTATGAATCATGACAACAAATGCCTGATCCAGTCACTAACATTTTTATCTTGCTGTATATAAGCTACCAATACTCAAATTTAAAACTCCCACAATATTACTTAAAAGAATTCCACTTCCCTAATCCTAAATTCTGAGTTTGAGCTTTGCAAAGAAAAATTTCTTTTCTTTGTATATTTTCTCACAATTCAAGGCCTACATTTTGACCTCATTATGAATTGGTATTCCTAAACTGAAAGAGTAAAGACACTATTCCTCTATGCTTTCTTATATGCATTAATATTCTCTTGTTTTTAAACATTGATTTAAAATTTTAAAATATATCAATTTTGTTTGACAGTAAGTCACCTATCATCAAATGAAAAATGAAACTCATTGATAAGGACCAATTGCTGTTTTACACATATTATCTTTCTTAAGATCATTCTTTTCCCTATTGTTATGTATATAGAAATAGAAACATTATCTTGATGGAAATTAGTATGAGGAACAACTAATTTATATTGATCTAAACTGTCAGTTCAAAACCTCTAAACTGTTTTTCTTGATTTTCAAGGCACTAAGTATTCTAAATGATTAGTTTTCAACAAAATATTTACTGGATCAAAAAATCTGTGTCAACCTAATAGATCTACACAACTGTTTTTCTAGATATATAACAAAGTATATATACATATATAATTTGTACATAATATAAATTACGTGAATCAATATATATTTGTGCATCTGTGTGCACAATTTGCTATACATAAACACAAGATACTCTTACTTGAAGAAAATATATTTTTTTCCATACAAAGAAATCAAAGCTGCAAAGAATTTTGAATTTCTCAAAGGGAGCCCTGACAGTTAATTGCCATTCAGTCTTAAATCATAATGTTTATGCTGTGCTACCTGTACAACGTCAATATATGTCATGACCTGGTATGTTGATACTCATAATTGTTTATGAAAACTCAGCTTTATAACATAGTTTTAAAACCTTTTTATTTCTTTATACACCACAGGGTTTATCAATAATTTTATCTTTTTATCAAATTTTATCAAATTTACAAAATGAACTTATAATCACTGTGCCACATCCATGTTTCAGAGTATGTTCTATGAGAATCTCAATTTTAAAGTTAAATGATAAAAATAATGTTATCAACCTATTAGGACTAAAATAATTATTTATAATGACTTATGTGATTTACAGTTTCTCTGTGTGTAGTAAGGCTGTCAATATATATTTTAGATATAATATGTAATAACAAAAATCCATTATAAGAAATAGTTTTCCACCATCCCAAAGCTCAAAATTCTAGATTTTTATAATTACCTTTATAGTAAATAAAAACAGAGTGGAAATGAATGCCATTAATTCAAGTAGCTAGCTGACTATAAACAGGATGTCATTGTGCACAATTCTATTTTGTCATATGCTTTCAACGGTCAATTCTACATCTCCGGGTTAGTTCTATGGTACAGCCTGACTCCCCTCACAGTATGATACAAATTCTAAATAGCTGATTTGTGCACTGTTCACGATTAATTTTCAATTCTGCAGTTTCCTGTTCTGTGCAGGTGCTCTTTTATCTTTTTGTTCTTAATTGGTTTATTTCCAAGACTCGAGTACTCCCATTTTGTTATGTGTTTAAATTTACATCAGTTTATTTTTTTAATTAGCACTGGAAAGTTTCTTATGTTAGCCTCAATTTACAGTTATACTTGACACTGAGAATACATGAAGAATATTTTATATGAGATTTAAGTGAAATATGCTATCCCAAATGACACTAACAAAACACTAACCAATAACGGAAACCAATACTAAGAATTACACTGAGACTTAGGATCATGCATCAATACTAAGATTTAGACTAAGGCTGCTAACAAATCATAATCCCAGTGGAAGTAATAAATTACACAGGGGAAAATACTTTTTTGATTTTTTTTTCTTTTGAGAATCTGAGCCTAAGACAGTTCTTTGTGATTGACCACGAGAAAGGATTATGAGTTGATATAGCTCAATGTTTATTCAATTATAATTTTACCAAGTGTCCACTAACATCTGGGCATAACTCTAATAAACCATGGGGGCAAAAAATAGGAAGCATTAATGTGGATTAATAAACACACTATTACTCAAAATAGAAAAGTTCTTGCCTTCAGAAATTTATGTATGTCATATTCACTATGATAAACACGAACAAAAGGATAGCATTGCAAGAGGACTGACAGTAAATGCAGAGGAAGGTTGCTACTATGTAAGATGTTTCATGAAAGACCATCCTGAGGAGCTCAAATGTGAGCAAGAATAGGACTTTACAGTACTAACTGAGGAACACTAGGCAAAGGAGCAGCACATGGAAAGGCTTATCATAATAGTGTTCAGCCAGTCTGAAATGAGTCCAATATTGGCAGAATATGGTAAACATAGGGAGAGTAGATGGGAAAGAAGCTATAAAGTTGCAACCATAACTGGTATCAGATCACGACTGCCTCATAAGCAATGGTACAAACCATAGATTCCCCCCCCCCCAAGTCAAAGGAAAAATCAGTATCCGAGAAGAAATTAGTTGCAAAGTCCTCTTCCATTTCACTTTTTCTATAATTTTTTCCCATAAATGCCATGTCTGAAAAGAACAAACATATGGGTCGGCTATAATCTCATACTTGTATTTTGGTCTAAAACTTGTTAACACTATTTTGCATCTAAGTCATATCTGATTAAATGAATTCTATTCCTTGTCATATTAAACTGGAATTAAATTGACCTGTCTTGCTACTAGATTATGAGCTACTTGAGTACAAAACCTTTAAATAACATACCTTACAACCAGAGGGCCTGCAAATATTATTTCTAACTTGTGTTTGGCTACTAGCACATCTTTTAACATGATCTTTTATACTTAGTACAAAGTACAGCTATCGTTTTGTCTTCACTGTGGACTGGTACTATAAAATAGAATTAACCTAGCCTTTATGTGTTTGACACTAAAACTGAGCCCAGCAACTCAAAGCAAAATGAAGTTTGTGAGAGGCATGTGTTCCAGAGGTGCAAATATCAAGTTGATGTCTGGGTTCAATGCCAGCTGGCTCCTCTCCAATGCCAGCTTCCTGCTAATGTAGCCATTGGGAGGCAGCAGATGATGCTGCCACTCATTTGATATGCTTGGACCAAGCACTTGACTCCAGCTTCAGCCTGGCCCAACCTTAGTCACTGAGGGTATTTGGGGAGTGAACCAGACACAGACAATGTGAGTCTGTCTGTCTGTCTCTTTTTCCTTCTCTCCCTCTCTCCACTCCTGTCTTTTGCTTTTCTTCTAAAATATACATCACATACACACTAACCCTATACTTTTTTTTGTAGACTTTATGAGCCACAATTGTGGCACAGCAAGTAAAACTGCTTCCTATGACACCAGCAACCCATATGATCATTACTGCATGTCGTGGCTGCTCCGTATATAATCCAGCTCCAATAATAAATTGGGGAAAGCAGCAGAAGATGGCTTAAACATTTGGGCTCCTGACACCAATGTGTGAGGTCTAGATGAAGCCCTTTGCTCCTGGCTTGGGCCTGGCTCAGCACTGGCCATTGCAGCCCTCTGGAGAGTAAAGCAGGCATGGAAGAATTTTTTCTCTCAAAATTTTTGTAAAAATAAATAATCATTTTCTAAAAAGCAAGAGTTAATAGGCTTATAGATGATGAGTACTCTATTTTTGCTAATTGAAAGGGAAAAAAGAGGACCATATATAAAAGTGGTGATTTACAGAACAGGTGTGCTTTCCCACTCAGTAAAGGAGCTGACTACACATCCATAGCTAAAAATAAAAGATGTCATTGATAGACATCAAATTAGATTAATCAACCTTTTAAAAAACACTAAAAGATTGTTGTTTTTTTAAATCATATTCAAATTTATTAAATGTCAGACTGAAGTAAATGCCAAATGTAAAAATTTTAGTGGTTAAAAAAATATGCTATTTATAATTTTTGAAAGACAGGCACTGTCTTCATCAATTTGTTAAGTTCTAAAAATCTCAGGAAATCATTTTGAACACATAATACTTTTTTTTTTATTGTTAATTATTTTGCATTATGTGACAGTTTCATAGGCTCTGGGAATGCCCCCCCTCCCTCCCCCTCCCCTCCCCCCAGTGGATTCCTCCACCTTGATGCAGTATTACAGTTCAAATTCAATCAAGATTCTTTCATTGCAAACATATACCAAGCATAGAGTCCAGCTACTTATTGTCCAGATTGGTTGAACAGTTTCTTGGGGAGACCTTTTCTGGTCTGAAGTTTGAGCTGGCAGAATATCATCACAGTCAATTAAGAGTCCCAATATAACATCAACAGCAATTTGCAATGTTATGGAGTTGACATGGTTTTGAGTAACCAGTGTATTAAAAAGAAAAAAAAAAAATAAATAAATAAATAAAAAAAGGAAAACAAATCCTAGCCACAACCTATGATTAGCTCATTAACATTTCAATTTAGTTCATATACAGGACCGGCTGCTCTATACCTTAAAATGGCCATAAGGCACCATTCAGCTGTTTCGTGTCCATTTCATCTTAGTATTTAGCCAGTTGTTGTGCTGAAGTAAAATTTTGCTCATCTTGGCAGATTTTAGGATAATCCAGACTGGCTTGTAACTCTAACAAGATATATGTCAACATTTTAGGTGCAGAACATTTTTTTTCGGGGGGGGGGGGTGGTGTGCAGGAAAATCCTCAACACCATGGTGAGGAGTAAAACTAATCTTTGTGACCCACCCAGCGAGGCATGAGCCAATCCATGCCAGCTCTTTCCTGTCAGATTTCAAGTTCTACTTTCTGTTGTTTATTTATTTTAGGTTTTTTTTTTTTTTTTTTTTTTTTTTTTTTAGTTTGTATGATTGTTTGTTTGCTGTGAGGGGTTTTCGAAGCGATCCCGATGGTCATTGCGAGGGAGGGGGGGTCCAGAGGTGGAGCCAGGCTCGGACCAGAGAAAGCTCTCCTCCCTGGTCCCGAAGGACGTTTATTGTTCTTCTGTTTCTGCAGACCACTCAGGGCTTCTGGTTGTCTTTCCGATGACGTTGGTTTCTGCGCGGTAGTGTTTGGACTTCTTCCATCCCCTGTGGAAGCTCCGGTTGGGGGTGGGTGACCTCAGAGTACTCGGCCTCTGAGGGCATCCAATTCCCTGTGGCCTCCTTGGCAGTTGGGATATAGTCCTTGTTGCTCGCATTAATAGTTTGGAACACATAATACTTTAAAGTAGTTTATTAAATTTGCTTGCTTTAACATATAGTTATGAATATGCCTCCATTCACTATAGTTAATACATAATTGGCATATTCTCATTGAACATAGTGAGAAATATAAACTATCCGCAGTTCTTAGTTTTAAAGACATTTTTGGTATACATGTGTTTACTGTAAAAAGATGAACCAAAACTTAAAACTTTTATAAAGATACAATATTTTTTCTTGCCATCTTACAATTAATTCCACATATTGTTAATGAACTTTCCTATTACTTTTTAAAATATAATTTACTCAATTGGCTACCTCTTAATTATTTACCTCAGGAAGACCTTCAAAATCCTTTAAGTTACTAGTTCAATGATACAATGTACTGTTTGAGACTATATGCTGTACCCTATTACATGCTGGAGAAAGATAAAATGTAAAATGTGAATGGGCTCTTCATCTAGAACCTGAAGAAAGAATGGGAATGTACCTAATTCAAAAGAATAACCATGGAGACTATCCTATTCACTTCAGAACAGGAGGGTGAAGACTTTAAGGATACAAAGATCAAGAATCCTTTTTTTAAAGATATGTTTGTTCCTTTGAAAGACAGCTACAGAGAGACCAAGACAGAGACATCTTGCATTCACTGGTTCATTCCCCCAAATGACTGCAATAGCCACAGCTGGGCCAGGATGGGGCCAAAAGGTGGGGATTCCCTCCATGCTTCCCACATGGGTGGCAAGGGCCCAAGCACGTGAGTCATCTTTTTCTACTTTCCCCAGTGTACTGGCAATGAGTTAAATTGGAAGCGGTGCTACCAGGACCACAACCAGCACTCCTTTCAACACCAGCAATGTCCGGCAATGGCTTAACACACTGCATCGCCATGCCAGCTCAAGCATGTTTTAAATATATAAATAACCTTGAAGTTCAACAAAAATAAACTTTTGAAAAATGCCATCTGAATATTATAGAATTGGTCCAAATAAGAAAAAGTTAGTGGCATTTAAACACCAAGCTAAATTAATACCAGAAAGGTAGAATACACTGAATGATATTACAATTGTGACAAAAAGAAAGACATTTTAATTAACTAAAGACTTTAAATAAAAAGTATATCCAAAAACTCCAGAAAAAATACCAAGGAAACATACAAATAAGTTATACAACATACGGTAAATCTTTAAATATAAAATTTTTACTAGAATTTTCATTTACAAAGGTGTAAAGCAGTATGAAGTTATTTTGGGACTAATATACATAATGTGGGAAAATCCTTGGAGAAGGTAGATGAGAACAGAGGATAATGATAGTCTTAAGTTTTTGGCAATATTAAATATTTGAGTAGTATTTTAATTTTTTATTTGAGAGAAAGTTAGCTCCCATCTGCTGTGTCCCTTCATTCCTAAATGGCATTTAGCTGCATCCAAACACAGGAACCCAAAATGCAACCTGACTGTCCCTTATGGGTGTTAGGACTCCAATTAATTGAGCCATACTAGCTGTCTCTTGGATCCGCATTAGTGGGAAAACAGAGTAAGAGCAGGATTAAAGAACCAAATCCAGACACTCTAATATAGAATAAGGGTATCTTAACCAGAATGTCAAACAAATGCACACCCATGTAATATTTTAGATCTGTAGCTTAGTAGCGAGTCTTTTTTATGTCAGTGCAGAGGAAGAAGAAATTTATGTATAAGGGGAAAAATTATAAAAAGAGATATCTTTTGAATCTCTAGGTTCATGGCTGAGGCCCACCAAACAACAGATTAAAAATGATATTAGAAACTGTACATAAAATTGCATATATGCAAAATTTTTCAGGCTGAACATGAATGATAGCTATTCGGATCTAGAAAGTGGGTTTGGTACAGTGGTATAACAAGTAAAGCCTCCACCTGCAGCAGCAGCATCTAAAATGGGCACTAGCTCAAGTCCAGGCTAATCCACTCCAATACACATTCCAGCTAATACATCTGGGAAAGCATCAGAAGATGGCCCAAGTCCTTGGGTCCTGCACTATGTGAAAGAACCAGAAGAAGTTCCTGGCTCCTGGCTTTGGCTTGGTTCAACCCCAGTTGCTATAACATCACATTTATTCAGTGAGCCAGTGCATGGCAGACCTCTCTCTCTGTTCTCAATCTCTCTCTCTCTCTCATTCTCTGTAGTTCTGCCTTTAAAATAAAATGAGTCATTTAAAAATAGATCCTATGGAACTATATCATAACATAATAAATAAATTCTTGAAAAATAAAGTCTGGAGTGAGTGGGAGGATGAAAGGAGTTTGAATAATAGTTACCAAATTAGAGTTAGATGGAAGGGATAAGTTGCTGGTGTCACACAGCCTAGGAGAAAGCTATAGTTGACAACAACCTAGTATACATTACAAGAGCAAATCGAAGAAACTCTAAGGCTACAATCATAAAGAAATGTCAAAGAGGAAATACTGATTACCCTGCTTTGAATAGTACATATTGTATACATGTGCTTAAATGCCATAATCAAAGTCATAGATATGTACAATTATTGTTAGTTAACATGCTAAAAAAAGAATGCAAATTTGTAATATAACTTTTAAGTAAGTTAGGAACACTACAAGGAAATGAAGAGCCCCCCTAAAAAACAGTAAAACTTGTTCATTTTTTATGCTTATTCTGATAAAGAGTGATCAAACAGTAATATGAACTGGGGGAAACAGCCAAGGCTCCTTCAGACTTCCTTCTGCAACGCTGGCTCCTTTGCTCTGATCTAAGGATGGCACCTCTCAAACGAACATCTTACAGCCTGCTTCTTGGGAGGAACAGGGAAGGCAGAAATGATCTTCCTCGCTGCCAGTTTCTTAAATGTCAATGGGCTGCATTTTGGAGTAACATCAGTGGTGATCTGACTTTATTTTTGACAAGCCAAATGCCTTATGCTATATTAGCAAAAATCCTAAAAACACAAAAGCACACTTTTGCATAGGCCTTGGTGTTGCCAACAAAATCATATGCTATTATTCAAATAGGAAACAGTATTTTTAAATAGCAAAAGTATTTATACAATTTTATGCTGGAAAGATTTGTTTCCTTCGACAGGAGCACTGACACTAAGTAGTAACTTGATTCATGCTGTACCAGGTTAAAGCAGGGCCCTAATACGACCAAATCTAGCTGTATTTCATGAAGCAGTCTTTTATCATTTGTGATCTCTTTCTAACGACATTTCTGTCATATTTTACAATGACAGCTAAATCTTCAGTCTTCTAAGTTTCATCATTAACATAATTTCTGGGGGTAAGATCAGTTTTATTTTCAGGAATAGTTTTAAAATATGTGAGCATAATTTTCATTGTAATTGAAAACGTCATTACATATGCATTTTTTCTTTTTATTCTTTTTTGCCCCGATTTTAAACGGAGGAGGGGAAAACCCTCATAAGATAATCTTTGCAGTGACAGTTTTCCATCAATTATGTCACTTTTGCAAAAGACTAAAAAATTGAAAAAAAAATCTCCTGACAATTTTCAAAAAGAGAGATCATATGTTTATGTTATTTATGCTTCCAGCAAACTTCAGCTCTAATTTAGATTTGAATAGAGAATTGGCAAGATTTAACTCACCTTGGCCAAGTCCTCCCTAGGTAAATTCCTAAAACTCTAATAGGAATCTTAAAGGTAGATTACTCTCACTCTACAATTTCCACTCATCTGGAACTGTGCATTTTGGGGGAGGGGAGTAGGGTGAGAGGGGAGTGATTCTTAGTCCTGTAAGAATCCTTTCTAAGATGAAGCCAAAGAAAGTCTCAAAAATCATATAGAGAAATATAATCGAGCTGGTCAGATGAATAAAAATAGAAAAATGTCTCTCCTCCAAGTCTGGGTGTTGCGTTTTCTTATGTGAATTGCCTTTTTATGTTTAGTTAACTCAGTTAGATGCAGCAAATATTAAGAGTGTTATGTTGCTAAGGGTCTGCATCATGGTGGGAGAAATGGAAAGTGGAGTCCTACAGATGTGACTGTGATGAACAGTCTTAGGATGGATTGAGCAAATAGCAACAGATGTCTCATAGAACTGCACCCTCCAGTATCAGAATCACTAACCACAAGTGGATAGTTAAATTGAAAGTAAACAAAATTACAAATCCACTTCATTAAACTAGTCATATCTTAATGTTTATTAACTATATTGAATGGTAAAGGTACTAAAACTTTTCCACCACTGCATGAATTTCTCTTGGACAGTGATTCTCTGGTGCATTTCACTAGAAACTACACTGCATGACTTCTGTTAGCACCAGGTGGCTCAAGGAAATTCCCTGTGGAGAGACACAGTTCATACATTGAGTGATTGACTCTCCAATCACTCCTGGTGTTTTCTTAGTTAAAATTCTGCTTTTTACATTCCTTCTGACCTAAAGGGAAACAGGGAATGACAGAAGTAGGTTGGCAGATTTTTTAATTTGTTTTTGTTTTTTTGCCTAGTCAAATGTGAAAACACAGCAAACAAGAGAAAGATCACATACTAAGATACATAAATACATTAATATTTATACATTTAAGGTAAACACACACACACACACACTCACACACTTACTTACGCTTCTCTTGCCCTTATGTTGCTATCTACTTCTCCAGAATGTATGAGTCAGGCACATTCAAATCAAGAATTTGATTATATCGATGGTCCTGTTCTCTCCACTATCTTCATACTTAATTTACTAACTGTAACCAAATTAGTTTTTCTCTATAATAAATTGTTCTTACATAATGACATTTTCTATGTAGAAGAAAAACATGTTTACACAATTTTTCATAAATCTGTATCATGACAGATTAAGAGGAATAATAAATAATCTCAGAAAACAATTTGACATCAAACGACAACAGAAAAAAAAGTTAACACAGTTGCAAATGTCTAGCATAGGCATAATAGGTTCAAATTTCCCAACCACATGTAAAATCAACTTTCTGTCTCCATATTATTCAAAATGTATCTAATCCAAACTAGTGGATGCCAAAAACATGCAATGGTTTACATCTAAGAATTATTAGCTTTACACCTACCTATTTCAGTTTATTTGTGTTGCCAGCGTAAAAATATGGCAGTTGAATTGAAAAAAGGTAATGAAGGAAACAAATGGAAGAAATGAAATTTAATGCAATGACACTCAAATATACACTGAGATGATGAAAATCTCAATCTTCAACATCTATGCTTTGGGCATAGAACTTATATTTCATTTTAGTAGCATAATAAAAACAAAATAAATCTTAAAAAGAGAGAAAGAGACAGAAAGAGATGGGCCATGAACTACTGCCCATGTCCTTTTGAGCATGTAGAGTTCCCATCATTTTATTAGGTAACTTCTCAGGTTTGGGTACAGCAGAATGTTCTACACTTAGATCCTCAGGCCTTGAATCATACATTTCTGTGGTGACCTGTTTTTTGTTTGTTTGTTTCTTATTTTTCCGTAAAACATGGATTTTTAAATTTATTTAAAAGGAGTTTATTAATGCATTAAAACCTCAGGGTCACAAAAAATTCATTGTAAGTACTACAACACAAGTTTCATTTATTACCACATTGATGTGAAACTAACGAAAAGAATACTCTTCCTAGAATATAATGATATGTATTTTCCTTTCTCACTCCTTCCTTTGCTCCCTTCCTTCACCCACCCCATTTTCTTTTTCTTTTCTTCTTTGATATAGTTTTTCTTCCATTCTTTATTTCTAAAGTACAAATTTTAAAAATCTGGGATTGATGAGGATGACATTGTGGTGGAGTGGAGTAAGCAATACCAGTGCCCCATATTGCAACACAAGTTTAAGTCTTGGTTGTTCCACTTCAGATCAACCATCCTGCTAATGTGCCTGGGGAAGCAACAAAACATGGCTTAACCACTTGGGCACTTGACACACTGAGGGGATAACTGGCTGAGGCTATGAGATCCTGAGTTTGCCCCACCCAATGCCCATCCATACCCATTCAAGTCATTTGGAAAATGAATTATATCCTACAAAATTTTGAAGATTGTATGCTTTTACATTTTCTATCTCTCTTGTTGTCTCTTCCCTCCCTCCCTCTTTCTCAGCATTCCAAGTAGAAATGAAAGTTTAAAAAAATTGGAATAAATGCAGAAACCTGAATATAGACTAGAAATGAAATGACTTTAGGAAATTCTTTCTACTGAAGTGCAACAATGAGTATATATTTACATGGGTAAATATTCACACTCTTTAGAAATGCATACTGAACTTCTTAGAACCCAAGCATCATGATATTCGCAACTTTCAAACAGTTCAAAAAACACAGAAATAGAACTTAAAGCAATAAAATAAACAAAATTTAAAAGAACTAAATATGATACTACTTAATGAAGGATTGGAAATAGGAATTACAGAAAATAATGACCCACAAACCTAATTAGTCATGCATTGTATAAATAATTTTGAAATGACTAATGCACTCGGGGTATTATTCTATATGTTGGCTGTAGAACATTATTGTATATTGTGTATTTCCAAATCAAAAACACATTTTTAAAATGATTTCTTCTATCACTGAACTCAGAACAGTGTGGTTTACTGAACATGGTGAGATTTGAGGAGTTGTTTGGGAGATAAGCAAGTGAATCAAGTGATGAAATTGATTTTGCCCCAGTCTCCAGATCTTTACACTGTACAAGACAAGCTTATATGCCTAGAGGTACAAGTTCAGAAGATGAATGGATTCAATTAGTTTATTTTATGTAAACTGCCTTAAAAGTAAAATAACAGAATTATCACAGAGTATATGGCATTGACCATGACAACAGAGACAGGGACCACGGAAAATTACTAACATTCGGACTTTTAATAACATGGGTATGAAATTCATTGCTTAACTCAGGAAAATCTGTGTATTTAAATATTACCCCTTAGCTAAATTAATGTGGTCAGAGTCAATGAATTAAAAAAAAGTTAGCACTTTAAAAGGAAAGTATGACCTCCTGTTAAGAGGTTGTCAGGATCGCTCCTGATTCCTCCCATATGCCTTTGTAGGTTTACTATTGTCTGATGCTGATTTGAGTCTGTTGTCTATGAGTTACCAGTTATGATCCTGATAGGTTATACTTCACGTCTTCGCTGAAACAGAAAAACAGTAAACTTCCTTCAAGACAAGGGAGGGGAGCTTTCTCTGGTCCTTGCCTGGTTTCGACTTTGGGTCCCCACCCTAGCTCGCAATGACCATCAGGATTGCTCCAGAAACCTCTCAAAACAAACAAAAAAATCTAGAATGGATAGACAGAGAACAACAAGGAAAACTTAGAATCAGACAGGAAATGGTTAGCGTGGATGCACTGATACCTCACTAGGTGGGACACAAAGATTAGCTACTCCTCACTGAGGTATTGAAGATTTCTCTGCACACCCCTCCTAAAATTGTTCACCTAAACTGCTGACACATATCTTGTTAGAGTTATAGAGTTAGACTACCCGAAAAACAGCCAGGTTCAGCAAAATCATGCTTCAATGCTATAAACTGCTAAATACTAAAATTAAAACAGACACGAGACAGCTGAATAGTAATCTATAGCCATTTTAAGGTGTATAGAACCTGGTTGTATGTAAACTAATAATTGAAATGTCAATGAAGTAGTCACAGGATGTGGTTCAGAACTTGCATTCTTTTTTTTTTAACATTGGTTACTCAATACCATGTCAATTAATTCCATAACGTTATAAATTATAACCGATGTTATGTCGGGGCTTTTAATTGATTGGGATGATACTCTGCCAACTCTAGCTTCAGACCAGAGATGGTCTCCCCAAGAAACCATTGAACTTATCTAGACAATAAGATGCTGGACTTTATGCTTAGTAAATGCTTGCAATGAAATAATCTCAACTGAATTTGAACTGTGGTAATGCAAAAAGGTGGAGGAATCCACCATGGTGGGGGGGCATTTGGGGAGGGGTGGGGAGAATCCCAGTGTCTATAAAACTGTGTCACATAATGCAATGTAATCAATAAAAAAAAGACTAAAAAAAAAGGGAAAGTATGATCTGACACTGAGCAAAGCCAACAAATACCTAACAGCTCACATCCATTTTCCAAAGTCTGCCTAGAGATCCTTGCAGGCAGTCAGCTTTTTCCAGTGATAGAAGAGTAGTAATGATCAAATGTGAATGCTGAAGGAAAATAAGAGAAAATGGCATCTTAACCAGTGAAATATTTCCATGCTGAGATAATGCCTCAGGGTGTCACTGATAGCTCCTATTCAGTGGTTTCTGTGCCAAAAGCTAGGAGATACAGGGACATGCTGATTAATGTAGTCATCCCAACTGTATCTGAATGCAACTTCATGTCTTTGAAGCGTTAGAAGTTCTTTGTGTATTCTAGTGCTTTTTATTTACTCCTTCAAGGCTTTCTTTTTTCTTTTCATTATAGGCATTTCAAAGAGAGACTAGAAGAAGCAGTTCTATCCAGTTGTGTTAGCCAAACACTAATTTAAAAATGGGGAAAGATTTTAATATATATTTTACTAAAGAAGACACATTATTGATTAATTAGCATGGGGAAAGATGAGCAACATCATTAATCATTAGGGAAATATAACTTAAAATCACAAAACAGCATATCATACCCAGCAGACTGGCTACAATTTAAAGAATAATAATAATAAAATAAACAGCTAATTTTCTTAAGAATGGGGAAAGGCTTATCAGAAACATACTTATAGTAAGATAAATGTATGGCTTTGTTCCAGCGATGCCCATTTACACGTTGGAACCCTAAACTCTCATGTATCAGAATGTGGATATATTGGAAATCATAGCCTTTAAGGTGGTAATTAAGGTAAAATGAGGCTGCCAAAGTGGGTCCTAAGGTGCAATGGCAAACTTCTTACAAGTGGGACTTTAAACACAGTGCAACAAAACAAGTGCACACACACACACACACATACACACACACACACACACACACACACCGCAACTAAAACTATAATTGACTTAATACACTAGTAATGGATAATGTCTTCTCTTCAACACCAATAAAGTTGCAAAACACCTTCAATCAATGACCTTTTAAAAATTTTTAAAGCTCTGCTGCATCCGTTATTTTTTTTAAACAATAATATTTCCAGAATGAAGAAAGGCAGACAAATTTTAAGGAATAAAAGTGAAGACCACATTTGTGCAAATGTCAGATGAAAGAGAAAGAAAATTAATAACAAACTGAGAAAAATATGTTTGATTGCTTTAAAGCTGTGGATAAGTAAAAGGCTGAAAAGCAGCATTAAAAAACAGAGCAAATCTCAAAAATAAGTTGGATATGCAATTTGTGACAAAAACGAGCTATTTCTCTCTGTACTGTCTTGGAAATTAAAATCTCAAAAACAGACTGATGGAGTTTTATCCAGCATATCTAGATATATCTCTCTCCAAACCCGTCTTTGAAGTAATTATGACAAAGAAAAGCATAAAATGATTGCACTCCATCCACTTGCTCCCAAATGTGCAAGAAACTAAAATACAAATGAATTACCACACGGCCTATGTTTCTGTTATAAACTCCTGGTTTGTACTCTTTTGTATACAAGACTTTATGGCAAAATTCCCAGTTTTCTTCCAAAATCTCTTCTCTCTATACTTGGAAATAGTGGCATTTTTAGCTAGTCACAGTGAGGTAAAACAGTCTACACTTCCCAGAATACTTGGCAGGTGGGTGTTGCCATAGGTTGATTTATGATTAACAGAATTTAAACAGATCATCCTTGGGCAGTTCCCAAGAAACTGCCTTTAAAAAATCTCTGCTGCATGCCCTTGCCTTTCTTCTTCTCCTTCTCCAACCTTCTCTGGGATATACAAATTCCACCCCCATCGACCACAAGAAAATTTGCGACGTCCTAGAAATGGCCAAACACATCACTTAGGAAGCTACCTTGTGCACATACCTCTGGATTTTATATGAGAGGAAGAAGTTTCATTCATGATTACACTAAAATAAAAAACGCCTCTTTATGCTATATGCCTGAGTTCCTTTTGGCAAATAGCAGAGGTTCTGGAAAGGTGGTGAACAGGCTGATTCATGTTGCCAGTTAAGTCTCCATCCTCTTTAGAGTAACTTGTCTTTTTTCCATGGTTCTGCCCCACTGTCTATTTTTCCAACACGGGCTTGTCTTCCCCCAAAGCAAATACTTTTCCACATAGTACTGCTAAAATGAGTCACTTCATATGTCTCCCTCTGGGACCTTGCTATACCCTGGGAAGGAGCCATACCACACTGCCATCTAAATGTCAGTTCCTGCATTTGTGGAACCCACGCTTGTATGCTGCTCCTCTCCCAGGACTACAAGTTGAGTGTGGACACTGCCAATGCTACTCTGGGCTCTTCTGCAACTGACTCCAGGCTTCCTTTCCCTATGAGGCTCCCTAGAGTCCTCATATGTGTTCCTGACATTGTGAGAATCAGCAGCAGTCCATGATTCAGATGAAACCTCTAATCTGCCACTGACTTTCTCAAATGTGAATGAAGGAGCAGACTGACATTCCAGGTTTTCTCAGATTCTTCCTGATGCCTCTGGGGTTTCCAGTGATCCCTCTAATTTAGCCTAGCATTTCCAAAACACACTTTATGCTCACCCAGGTTTCAACAAACTCCTCTCACCCCATGTCTTTCTTTGATCTTCCCTTAAATTCATCCTTCTCCAGATGGGCTTCATCTTTTTTCTGTTTGTCATTTTGTCATGCACAGGATATAAAGATCTGTAGTCTGAATCAAGCATTATGGTTCTTGATATATTCAGGGCAAAATCATGACATATATATATCTATATATATGATATGTAATCATATATAATGCTGTTTATAATCAAGCTCTCAAGACTGCTGTCCACCTAAATCAATACTGAGATTCAATGTTGATAATCCCTCACAATCTCTTTGTGTAGACACAGCCCATTCTCTCCTTTCTTGAGAGGTAGTAAGTTTTCTAAGTGCTTTAAGAGTTTAATACTTGTAAAACTCATTTTCAAATGAATCACTTACCTAGAGACATACTGACCCAAAAATAAAAGAATGGGAATGAAATAGTGAAAATTCCAAATTGGGCAGGTAGAAATATCGCAGACAAACTCTGAAGCTACCTGAATTGGGCTCACTTTTGCGGGCACATCTTTAATTCATTTGCACTTTCAGTTGGTATTTGCAATCATGGATATTTTATCACAGACTTTAAGCATGGTACTATATAAAGAAAAAGTTCTCTGACAGCTGCATGAGGAGCTTAATTAGGAACCTCTTTAAGTTTACTTTGAAATGCATAATTGATGTAGAAACATATGAAGCAGATAGCACCCCCCTTAAACTCCCTCGCAATATTTTCAAAGTTACTGATTGTCACATTTGTTTCTTATCATGTAGAAGTTGTCATTTGCCGGTTCCTTTTTATCGTAATCCAGGGCCATGTTTCAATTTAATAATTCATTAGCACCCTTTGGAATTTAGAGCCTGCTGAGCTTACTGAAGACTGATTAACAATTTTATCATTTCTAAGCTATCTATGTATATATTTTCCATGTCATCTCCTGCTGATCCCATAGTTTTTTGCCTGAAACAACTTTCCATTTCTAATATTTTTTGACACTTGGACACTATGCATCTAGTAATCAATTCTATCCCTAAGAGTATACATCAATTGTTGGTCATAATGCATTATTTCAGAGTAGATTTTTATGACTTTTACCACTAGTCAGCAATCCAAATCATAAGTGCATTTACATTTAAATAAAACAGAATTAGCAAGATATGGATATTGGAGTAAGGCTCACCTGGAATTTGAATTCTGTCTCGATTACACTCTATCTGGTTGATTTTAAGCCATTTTAAATCACTTCAGTTGCTTAACATGTGTAGTTTTAACAGTTTCTGGTGTTGCTGCAATGTTGCACCTGAAAAATAAGAGATATTTTGTTAAAAATGCATACCCTTTATTTTCTCCATTTTTATTTTCTTCCCATCTAATCACAGTAGCAGGAATCAGTACATCACTGGTTTCATTATAACATTTACTGCATTATCACAGATACTGAATTAGATTTTAATCTTCAGTTAAGTCAAAGATATTCCCAATTCCCAACATTACATTGAGAGAACTCCATTTTCTCTGAAATCACTTAATAAGGCTAACTTTGATCATTCCAAAAGCTTGTTAAATTGATATTTGTTCACATCATTATTCCACTAAAAGGCAAGTATGGGAATTGTGACACATGTAAGTCATAACTATTTTCAAAGGTATAGGTAAATCATACATCTTCGTTGGAAAATTGCTTTTAAAAGACTTATTTGATTTGAAAAGTAAAGCAACAGACAGATCTGATATATCTGAAGCCTGAGAGAAGGAACTCCATCCTGGTTTCCCCCCATAGGTGGCAGAGACCCAAGAATTTGAGGCATCTCCTACTGCCTTCCAAGTTGCATTATTCTGGAGCTGAATCAGGACTCTAATTTGAGATTTCAACAAGCCAAGAGCAGCATAACTCACTACACTACAACATGGCCCTAATGTTTAAAAGTAATCTTCAGGCCAACACCATGACATTGGCCAAATTAAGCCTTTGCCTATGAAGCTAGCATCTCATATGGGCACCAGTTCAAGTCCAGCAGCTCCACTTCCAACCCAGCTCCCTGCTGGGATGCATAAAATGCAGCACAAGATGGCCCAGGTCCTTTGGCTCCTGCACCTGTATGGGAGACCCAGAATCATCCTTGCTCCTGGCTTCGGACCAGCACAGCTCTGGCCATTGTGGCTGCATGGAGAGTGAACCAGTGGATGGAATATCTCCTTCACTCTCTCTGCCCCTTCTTTCTCTGTGACTCTGCCTTTCAACAAAGATAAAATTAACAAACTTTTAAAAATAAAAAAAAACTGAAATGACCCTCAATTAGAAACTACCATCACCACCATTCAACATTTCTGTTTACCTTCTTTAATTTGATTGGTGTTTATGGTATAGCTGCTCAGAAACCTGGGGAATCTCAATCAGAAAATGCCAATAAATTTTTCTGGGGTTTTCTGTTTGGTGCAAAACTATATAACCCAGTTGTAGTTTTTTTTTGTCTAGTTTTGGTGTGCCACTTTTAACTTGCAAATTGCCTTCACTGGTTTCCTAGTTACTGTTAATAAATGCCATGTGTAGTCACTTTTGAAGAATTAGAATCTTTAGCGATATAACAAGAAAAAAGCAGAGACAAGCACCTTGATTTCTTTTGCCTGCATATTATATGAGGTTATTTCAAAAAACTGTGCTGGAAATATCATTAAAAATAAGTCTCTTTTATGCAAAAAAAAATTTAATCTATACAGAGATTTATTTAAACAATTATTTCATTATTTGAAAGTCGAAGCTCAGAAACTAAGAGGGAAAGACAGATTTTTCTTCCACTGGTTCTCTCCTCAAATGACCACAACCGCCAGGGCTAAACCAGCCTGAAGCTAGGAGCAAGAGGCTTTATCTGGGTCTTCCACATGGGTTCAAGGACCCAAAGACATGGGCCATCTTCTGCTGCTTTCACAGTTGTTATAAGCAAGGAGCTGGAGGGCCAGCACAGTAGCCTAGTGCTAAAGTTCTCGCCTTGTATGTGCCGGGATCACATATGGGCACAGGTTCTAATCACAGCAGCCCCACTTCTCATCCAGCCCCCTGCTTGTGGCCAGGTAAAGCAGTCAAGAACAGCGAGAGCCTTGGGACCCTGCACCCGTGTGGGAGACCCAGAGGAGGCTCCTGGCTCCTAGCTTTAGATTGGCTCAGCTCTGGTCATTGCAGCCACTTTGGGAGTGAATCAGTGAATAGATGATCTTCCTCTTTGTCTCTCCTCCTCTATGTATCTGACTTTCCAGTAAAAATAAATAAAGCTTTTATTTGTTTTTTTTTTTTTTTTTAAGAAAGGAGCTGGATTAGAAATGGAGCAACAAGATCTAGCTCCTGTATGGGATTCCAGTATTGCAGGTTGTAGCTTAATCTGGTGCACTATAATGCTAGACCCATGCAAAATCTGATAATTTTATTACTGAATACTATGAAACATTCAAAGGTGAAGTAAGTTTAATATTCTTCATACTCTTCCAAAATATTGAACATGATGGAACTCTGTCAAACTCTCTTTGTGAAGCTAGCAATACTTTGGAATTAAAACCAAAGACCCAACACAGAAAACTGCAGATAAGTATCCCTAATGAACCTGTAGGGATTCTCAGTTAAGATACCAGCAAATCAAATACAAAACCACATCAAAGATATAACACGATATAACACATCCTAACAACGCAAAGGTGGCTCCACATTCACAAAACAATAGACATCATATATCATACCAAAAAAAATAAAGAACAAAAACAAGCAGTCATCTCAAAAGATATAGATAAAGCAATTAATAAGATTTAACACCATTTCATGATTTTAAAAAAATCAACAAATTAAGGATGGAAGGAACATTTTTTCAAAATTATGAAGACTATATATTATAAATAAATAGCCAATGTCATATGAATGGGAAAAAATAAAAGCATTTTTTTCAGACCTGGGACAAGACAAGGATTCTCACTTCAATCACCCTCATTCAGTATAGCATTGGAAATTTTAGAATAAGCCAATTTTGGAGGAAAAAGAAATAGAGGGTATCAAATTTGGAAGAGAAGAAATCAAATTATGTATCTTTTCAGATGATTTGAAGCTGTACATGAAAAACCTAAACATGCCACCAAACATGTTAGAACCGATAAATGAATAAAGTTGTAGGTTGCAAAAAAAAAATCACATAAACAATAGCTTTTTTTTACACTAATGGTGAAATCATAGAAAGAGGAATCAAGAAAGAAAGACAAAGAGAGAAAAGGTGAATAGGAGGAAGAGAAAGGCAGAAAGGGCAGGAATGCAGAGAAAGAACATGGGTAAAAGAAATACAGGTAGAGAAGACATGTATATGTATTTTTAAATATTTTTTAATCAGAAAGACATGTTTACAGAGAGAAGGGGAGGCAGACAGAACGATTTTCCCTAGACAGAATACAGGATGTGCTCAAAAACATGTTTGTAAACCTTAGCCCAGAATCTGCAAGTATAAAATACTGAGGCAAAGAAATACTCACCGTGTTAGTTTGTTGCCTCAAGACATACATCAAAAGTTTTAGTGACTTAATGTATTTTTTTTTAAGAAAGAAACAGTATATGTTGTCCAGTGTTGTCAAGCAAAGTAAGGATCTAGAATTCAAGTGTCTCCCCTTTGGAGATAACACTGTTTTTACTGAAGTCTTCTAGTCAACACCATGAGCGACCAGGGACAAAACAGTAACAGGAGAGTTTTAAGTGAGCATGCTTGGAAGTGTCTGAAATTACTCCAATTGGTATTGCAAGGCTAAAACCAACAACTGCTAGAACGTTGCAATCTAGTTGCAAGAAAGGCTGGAAAGTCTATTACAGTTCTGTTCTTGAAATTAAGGGGGGAGGGTTTAGATTCCCAATAGAAGAGATTCAGAGAGACCCTTCAGAGAGCTTAAAATGTATTACCTAACATTCAGGGTTTGAATAAGACTGAAGTTTCCTCAATCCAGAAAATGAAGCAGGCAGATGCAGCATAAGACCACTTTAACGACCATATGATGGATGCGAAGATGGAAGGCTAGGTGAACAATTTTGCATTTTCCTCTAGCATGGCAAAAAGGCATGATCATCCTCGCAGCAGACACCAGAAAAACAGGAAGCTGGGGTCATTTTAAGCAAATTTTGAGAGTGATTCCTGCCAGCAGTGAATATAAACCATCTCAGGATGACAATGAGAGATAAATCACACATGGCACATGATCTAAGATGATGGGCTTGAAGTGCTATGGGCAACCCTAAGTGTTATTTAAGGGAATAGAAAAATAGTTAAAATGTGGGTTTGAGGAAACTGTTGCTTTACAATTGCACGTTATTGATTTTTGCTCTTCAACAAAGCATTACATTGAAATCACCTATGATTTTGTTCTCTCTTTTAGGATATTAAGCAAACCTGAGACATAAAGAGATTCACAATAATACCATTTTATCAGTCACCCTCAGAAGATAAGCAATTTGTTGTTGAAAATCCAATCCTATTAGATGTGTGTGTGTGTGTGTGTGTGTGTGTGGCATATATATACTCATTTTAATAAATATCTTTAAAGGGTGTATTTTTAAACACAAATATTCATAACTTCCTTAAGGATGCTTTACCTTGCTTATATACTATTATGCTTTACTATTCCCTTGCAGTATTGAAATAACCTAATTCTATGCTACAAATAGGGCACTGGGAACAAGGGAAGAAAATACCACAGGGCAGTTCACATGTCAAGTATCCAGTTTCTCCCTTTCTTTCTATTCCTTGAGGGAAAAAAAAAAAAACACTCCAATTATCTGTGAAATGATAAAGTGTTCCCTTGGGGCCGTTCATTCTTTCTTAGGGTCCCAGCACTTGTACAATATCAGCAGTTAAGCCAGGACTAAAGCAGACAGCAGAAGCAGGCCTTACATACCAGTGAATAAAACTGAATTTTCAAGTTATAGCTGGAAGTTGGCTTATTATCCAGAAAGAAGACTATGAATAATTTATGTCCAAAAAAGAAGCAGCCCTCACTAAGGAACTGAGACTTAATGGAACACATGTAGGCACACACACAGAAAAGAAACCAGGACATTACTAGAACTTAAGACGAAGTCATCAGATACGAGTTTTCAAATTTGTTTGCTTGGCTGGTTACTCAAAGGCTAGCCGACTAAGACATGGCCACGGAGAGTGCAAATGAAGGGACAGGAGATCATGAAACAAAAAGAGAATTTGAAATTCAGGGTCAGAGGAACTAAACTGAAAAGCCCAAAAGATACTGGAGATGTGAGATATTGAAACAGGCAACTGGAAGCCTTTGTGTTTTGTTTCAATTGTATAGTTTTCTGTATCCCATTCCTCTCCATGATCCTTTCTCAAGTCCGATGTAGGGCAGGAGTCCACAGTTCAGGTCGTCTTTGATTTCAGGGAAACAAAATAGAAAAACTCAAAGAACTTTAAAGTTCCTGACAACCAGAAAGATTTCAGCAAATGATAACTTCATATTTTTTATCTGGTCCTAACATCATATTAAATTTCTTGTCCTTTCCCCCAGTAGAGGCACAAATATTATTTTCTATTCATGTGTCAAGATATCAATATAGAGCAGTTTCAGAATAAAAAATTGGAGATAATCTCCACATGTGGAATTTCACTGCATTATCTGGAAAGGTGGGGCACAGGTTTAAGGCATCTGAAGCCACAATCAGCACTGTGATTTAAGCAGTCAGGCATGTTCGGTGTGAGAGGATGTGTCATTGATTCTGAGTCAGGTGTCTGAAAGCGAATCCTCTGCCTTCAACTGACAGGAGAATGGCAGTTCACCCTTGCTGCCTGAAAAGATAATGCTGTGGGAGATTAGAAGGCAGCAACCTCAGATACAGTGAAACTCATTTTGTTCAAGCCTCACCTCTTGCAGACAGGTGAAGCAAAAGCCAGGCAGGGAGGTGAGAAGATGCAGATCTTTACATTTGCTCTTCTATCCTGCCACATTTCTGCACTTGGCATTTTGTCATTGAGAAATGTGATCAAGGACACATAGAGAGAATATATATTCACTTTTCTTCAGAACATAAGCTTCCATTTAGGCTTGCTATTGGCTTGTTACCAGCATCTCAGCATGAGAAAGGGCTGGCTGCTCTGAACTGAGCTGCCCGAATGACAGTCTAGTCCCATAGAGTTGAAGTGTGGGATAAATGAGCTTTGTAGTCCATTTCCACCAGAGGAAATGGAACTCATTCCACTTCAGTAGTTCCTTTAGGATCCAAAATACTCTCGGGCTCAGGCTAGAGTGATGAGTGAGATGGCAGATAGAATTCATCCAGTGACAAGAAGTGTTTGCTAATTCTTCCAAAGAGAAGAATGATTAGTGTTAACAGGTGACAGGAACACCAGCAGGGAAGATGCATACACAGAAAAAAAGATGCTCTGTTGCAAAGTGTTCAGAGAACTGAACAAATGGGCAGATAAATTGAGAATAGTAAATGACAGGGAAATTTTCCTACAAAGGATTGTCTGAGGATTACCTGGGTTAAGTCTTAACTTCTCTATTCAGAAGATTCCTAATACTGTGCTTTCCAAAACAGGACAACAAAGGAACCAAGGTAATGGTGTTGGCAAGAAAAAAAGTATTATCCTGAATCTACATTTTTTTAATTATATACATAAGTATAATTGGTATAAAAATTAAAATTTTTATTTGAAGACCTAGGGATGCTGACAGATTGTTTTAAATCAAAATATTATTGTATTATATATTAAGTAATAAAGTAATATTATATTACATATGGTATATTACATATAGTTATAATTACATTATAACATATTGTTATTTCTGAAATCTTACAAAACATGCATTGATGGTTCTGCAAAAGTTTTCTAATGGTTTCAGTAAACTCAGCAGTTTTCCATAAAGATCTTTAAAGTTTCAATACTGACTTGACTGTCATCGTGGATTTTGAGGGATGAGGCAGAGACAAACATGCATAAAGGAACCTTAAGGAACACTCTTGACACTAGGCAGTTTCACCATGCTGTCATACAAAAACAGAAATGCAGAAGATACAAGAGCCAAGCTTAAGGTGTGCCAGGCAAGGCCAGGCTAGGCCGTAGCACTTGTTTGCATTTGTGTGAGCTGGGTCTGGGTTCAGGCCAGGCTGGACCAGGCCATAGCACCCACTGCTACATACAAGAGCAAGGACAGGGTGTGAGTTGTGCCCACCTGGGCAAGGCTGCAACACCCACCAGTGAAAACCGAGACTGCAAGCAGGCCATGCCACACTGGGTTGGAGCACCCACTAGCATGTGCAAGACCCAGTTCTGGGAACAGGCCTGGTAGGAGACCTGTGGGGATACCCTTGCTGGGCTGCAGCTCCCACTAGGGAGTGCAAGAGCCAGAGCTGTGGGCAAACCAGACTGGGTAGGGCTGTGGTACTCGCAAGCATGGTATCTGCTGGGTCTGGAGTGGATTAGACTAGGCTAGGCTATAGTACCCATTAGTGAGAGCCAGAATGGGTAAGGGCCACTTGGGATTTGCCACAGCACATGCCCATAAGTGCCAGAACTTGAGCCAGTCATGTCAGTCTGTACAGCAGCACACACAAGATCCATTGCTAGGAGCAGGCTTGGTAGGGAAACATGGGGAATTCCCCTGCTAGGCCTTATCACTTGCTGGTGAGTACAAGTGTTGGGGTTGGGAGCAGGCCAGACCAGGCTGGGTTGCAGCACCTGCCTACCTACATGTGAGCCAAGTCTAGGGACGGGCCAAGCAGGGTCAGTCCACAGCACACAACGGCACTAGTGAAAACCAGGAAGGCATGCAGGCTGGCCTGGTTGGACTGCAACACCCATGAGTTCATATGAAGACTGGTGGTGAGAATGGGCCAGGTTCATCTAAACTGTTGCATCTACTAAACAGAGCTGGACAGGGGTGGGCTTGGATAAGCCAAGCTGCAGGACCTTCTGCCAAATGCTGAGACTAGAGGCAGGATATCTCAGACAGGCTTTAGTGCATACTGGCATGCACAAGACCCAAGTGGGTCTGATATTGGAACCTCCTGGATTTCCCTGTTGGACCACTGCTTCCATGGTGAACATGAAAACTGAGATTTGGGGAATGCCAGGTTGCACAAGATGGCAGCACCTGTCACCACACTTGTAGGTCAGGTCTAGGGGCAGAGCAGAACTGTCAAGTTCCCATGAGGTATGAGCTGGGCAAAACTGATCATACAGTTGCACCCACTCATATATACATTGACTAGTGCAGGTGACAGACCAAAACTGAGCCTGTGCTGGCCAGCAAACACTGTCTGAGATCACTCCAAACAAGGATTCTTGGGGAACTATCCAACTAATCACTGGATTCAGACCTGGCCACAGGGAAAATTACAGAATGTATAGTCTGTCCTTGGAGTGCATGTACTGGGACTGAGCCTTCCCAGTTACTGATGCCTGTGCAGTGAACAGCATGCCCAGAAGTACACAAGGGATATGACAGCCAGCTCATCTACCCCAGCAGGGGACATCAACTGCTCATCAGAGGATAGAAAGCAGCATAGGTTGGACAATTCTCCTGACCAAACTTTGCGGCACGTTCCTGGCCTATGGATGCACTAAGGTGAATTTCATCTGCCAATAGACCTTGAAAAGATTTTCTCAACCTTGAAGTAACAAAACCAACAACTTTTCAGAAGTATCAAAAAACTCAAATAACATCCTTAGAATAATCTCCCTCACATCGAGGTCTCTAAGGTGTCATCAAATGAATGTCTCCTATCCTTGGATGTTCATGCAACTTGATAGCAAACAGCTGCCCTCTTCCCCTTATCCCCTATGGATAAAGGAAAAAACATTAACATTAAACATTCATCCCATCCACTTCCTCCACACCCAAGCCTCCCCACCCTAATCAGATGCCTTTATAGGCTAGCATTCCTCTCAACTATGTAAACAGTATTAAAAATAAATTTTTTTTAAATGTTTAAAGTTTCTACCAACAGCCCCAACATCTGGTATGGGTACCAGTTCATGTCCTAGCTGCTTAATTTTTCACTTTGGATACAGCTTCCAGCTTATCAGGAAAATAAGTGGAGGATGGCCCGGGTCCCTAAGACCCTTGCAGCCACGTGGGAGACTCTGGAGGAAGTATGACTTTTGGCTTTAGATCAGCTCTATTTGCATTTGTAGTCTTTTGGGGAGGAAACCAGTGGATGGAAGATCTATCTATATAGATATAGATATACAGATATAGATATAGATATAGATATAGATAGATATATCTTCTCCTCTCTCTCTGAAAAATCTGCCATCCTCTCCTGCTTTCCCCAGCCATAAGCAGAGAGCTGGATTGTAAGTGGAGTAGCCTGGACACAAACCAATACCACATGGGATACCAGCGCTGCGGGACAGAGGATTAGCCTGTGGCACCACTGCACCAGAAAAGGGGAAGTATTCTTGCAGGGGAAAGGGGCACAAATGGTAGACTTTCAAACAATAAGTGCTGATTTCAGTCTTTCGGGTAACACTTCAAGAGTAGGTAATTTACATCTTTCAAGTGTTACCACAATTGCATTGAAACCCATAAATTGTCACTGCACAGAAATACTACATGTGCTCTGTTATTCCAAGTTCTACCCAGCTAATTTACTGGAAAATCAATTGGATAAAACATGAACATGTAATGATGATCCTTTTAAGAAACCACTGACTGCAACCATGTGGTTGCATCACCCTTTCTTATTCCACTTAATGACATCCTACATAGGTAGTTAACAAAAACACTTATACAACTCAGAAGAGTTTAACACCTCCTTATTACATCATCAGCAGATTCAATGTAATGCCTATATTCTCTCCCTCAACTCTGACTTTTGCCCACAGATTTGGAAGGGAGAGAGATCTTACTCACCTGACTCACTGTTTCCCCAGCAGCACACAGCTCTGAGTCCAAGCAGCGAATAAAATCCTTCCCCTCTCCTAAAAAGATCCTTACGGTTCTCATGAATGATTCCCTTGGGCAAACCCTATCTTGGTGTGCTAGACCCTAATCTTAAGATGTATTCTGATATTCTCCCTTTGTTCTGTGTCCCAAGAATCCAGACTTCTACATACTGTTTCGCTTGCTGTTTTCTGATTGAATTGGGTCACAAGCATGCACTAACAGATGAGAGGTTGGAGGGAGATGCTGTGATGTTTATTCCCCTGAGCCTCTCCTTGCTGAAACATGTACTTCCAGTGACAGCATCCCTGTCCAGAAGACTGCTGATTCTACCACACTGGCCTCGTTTACAGCTGTATCTCTCATTGGCTTCTCACAACTATTTTTCTTTCCTTTCATTTAAGTTAGTGGTGTGTACGGACCTGGATGCTTCACTGTGTCTCGCTGAATTTCCTTAATTTTGTTCACACCTTTGTGATTAGTCCCTTCAGTAATTTCTCCTCAGATGCCCTACATGAATGTGCTCTGTTTACTTTTAGAACTTTGGCCATAAAACGGCTGAGTGTCTCTTTTCCATCTCCCAAGGCTGAGGATTCATACTCAAAACAATGTCCTTCTTTCAGACCTCTGCCTCGCCAAGTCACATGATTATTAATGCAGGAATAAGATTTGTGACAAAAAAAAGCCCTAGAGGCACTTTCAGATTTAAAATGCAAGAGGCTTTCTTAATAGAGTAGATCGCCATGGGATTCTTTGCCCTTCATTCAGCAATTTTTAATTCTGGGAAATCCACTCAACACACTGACAGAGATACACTTATCAGTTTATACAGTAAAAGCTAGAATATGTGTGTGTGTGTGTGTGTGTGAGTGTGTATATATGTAAACTAATTTGCCAGAACAAAATGTATCTGTGTGTCTGTGCCCTCACTATCTTGAATAACAGTTAGTGAATACTCGAAAATTCACCTTTATCTGTCTCACTACCTTCCTGAGAAAATAGCACGTTATTCACACAATATTCTAACATTATTTTCTGTGAAGCCTTTTATTATATTTTAACACACATTCAATGTCAAAACAGTACTCCCAGGACACTAATACTGGGATTCATCTAATGGCATATTTAACAAAATAGCTACTTTGAGAAAGAGTGAGAGCATGATCCTTAGTGCCATTGTGCTGTGTGTTTCATTTAGCTGTAATAAAATACTACCTGAGAGCCATCTCCAGCTAACCTTATGCTTTATTTGCATCTTTACGCTTATTAAATGTGAAGGCATTCAGAGGTTGAGTGAAATTGCCAGCAAACTGTATTTCATGCTGAAGATCAGCAGGGGCCTTTTGGAGGGCCTCAATTTTTCTCTGAGTGTCAGAAAATCAGATTATTGCATCCAGCTGCAAGCTGTTTTGATTGAACTAAAAGTCTGATTTAATTTGGTACAAATGGCAAATTACTCCTCTATTTATCCTTGAACTACATGTATCCACGGAGTACTATATTTCAGGAAGCTCTTAGAAGTTTAAAGTAGAAACATTATTTCTTAAGGTTCCTTCTCCATGCTGGGACTATTTGGCAAAATCCCAGGAAATGTTGAAGGCCCAAGCAAAAATAATACAACCACGCAGTTCCTATACTTTCTGCTCTTATGCTCTTATGGATTATTTACATTGATTCAGGGGTTAGACAGATTCTGTAAAACACATAAAGATTCCTGAAAAAAATGGAATAAATCTTGGAGTGTTAATTTATTGATATCGCTCAAAAGAAAGTTGGTGTTAGAATTATGCTATATTGTGATAAATTCTATTAAAATGCTAAACAATGCTAACAGAATCAGATGCTTTAAAGAAGACAGCAAGTATTTTGTTTTGTTAAGTATTCCTACCTGGCACAGGTTCTTTTTTTTTTTACTTTATTGTATTGTTGTTGACAATCTTTACATAGTTAATTGCGGTTAAAAAAAAAGGTTCAGGGGGTATAGGGAAGTGGGTAATACTATTATGTCCATATTGTTTCCATCATGTATCTGAGGTGAAGGGGGATATTGAGGGAGAAGCCCCACCCGGTTTTCCACCCACCCCAAGTCCCGGATGTGGGGCATGCTCTGAGATATTTGTTCAAGTGGTTTTCATACTTCTCCAGTTATGAATCGCTGCCAGTTTCGCTTGATGAGGTCGTCCACTGATTGATATGGTCCATCATAAAGTCTCCGTTTGCCCCATATTTCGCTGCCAACATATAGCTGAGATGAATGATTGACCTGTTCTGTCTTCTGTCTTTTCTTGGTTAGAGTTCTGAGTCCAGCAGTTCGATTGGGAAGATCTCCAAAGAAACCTTGAGGTATTCCTAGACCAAATTCTTGTATGCTCTAGCAAGCACAGGGCCAGGCACAGTCCATCACCCCGATCAGCTGGTGGTTGCAATTGCTGGGTTGGTTCTGTTTTCAGTCCCGAGTTGCACTGGAACCAATGGGTGTTGCTGTCCAGTCAGGTTCTGCCCAGCACATACTTGGCCCTTACATCAACCAGTGGGAGCTGCAGCCTAGTCGGGGTGACCCACAATAACCCCCATCAGACCCACCCCCTACCCTGGTTTGCCAGTATGTGTGGCAGTAGACCAGTCTGTCCCCCATCCCATTTGGCTCTTGTACTTGTCAGTGGGTATTAAAGCTTAGTTCCATCTAACCAACTCAACCATCCAGCCCTCACGGATGTTGAGTGCCTCTCTGTCTAGCCACCCCAGCCCCCGTCCTAGTTTTCATGCCCTCCCACGGGACTAGTGACCCAGGAAGGGGGAACCCACTTTTTCCCTCCCAGGTCTCTCTCAATCCCGGTTTATGCACTCTTTAGGTGGTTCTGTGATTTGACCTGACAGAATTAGTCCCCAGCTGGCACAGCTTCTACAATCCCTCTGCAGAATACATGTATGAAAAAGGGGTCTGGCACAATGGCCTAGTGGCTAAAGTCCTCGCCTTGAACGCCCCGGGATCCCATATGGGCACCGGTTCTAATCCCGGCAGCTCCACTTCCCATCCAGCTCCCTGCTTGTGGCCTGGGAAGGCAGTCGAGGACGGCCCAAAGCCTTGGGACCCTGCACCCACGTGGGAGACCTGAAAAGAGGTTCCTGGTTCCTGGTTCCTGGCTTCGGATCTGCGCAGCGCCGGTCATTGCGGTCACTTGTGGTGTGAATCATCGGATGGAAGATCTTCCTCTCTGTCTCTCCTTCTCTCTGTATATCTGACTTTGTAACAAAATAAATAAATCTTTAAAAAAAAGAAAACATGTATGTAAAAGAAACAAAGGAATACAAAACTCGGCATATTTCTTTAACACCATACTTTAGACGTTATCCATAGTTCCCAAGGTTTTCTTGCTCAGAAAATGCATAATTAGAAACACAAAGGTTAAGGTATTTCAAGATAAGTCAAAATAAATGCTTATGTGGCAGGCATGATATTCATTATAAAGTATACAAGTGCTGTAAAATGAGCCACTTCTGGTCTTATTTGAAGAAGTCTTAACAAAA
This sequence comes from Ochotona princeps, assembly GCF_030435755.1. Taxonomy (NCBI): domain Eukaryota; kingdom Metazoa; phylum Chordata; class Mammalia; order Lagomorpha; family Ochotonidae; genus Ochotona; species Ochotona princeps. The sequence continues at coordinate 34,479,761 of NC_080842.1, forward strand.
ATGAGTGGGTTGCACTTAATTAAATTTTATTTAAGGACAAGAATAAGGATGTTTTCCAGTAGCCTGCTAAATTATCTCCATTTAAAACAACTGGATGTGTAGATAGGCAGTGCCTAACAATGTCATATATAAAGTACAACTACATAAGTCGTTTCAATCCTGATCCTGTTTGCTTGTGTGGTTTCTCTGGTCTACAACCTTCCCTGCATTCCAATTATGCACATGCTCAGCTGAACTACCACCTTGTTCAGATGTCTTTCTCAAATATCTTGATAGTTATTTTCCATAAACAATTAAAGAGTTTGATATTAGATTACTTATTTTAGCCAAGATTCACATAATGCCACTTCTAATATTTAATTACATTGTAAAGGCATAGTAGTCAAATGCTCCTTTCTTTCCTTCCCTCTAAGATATGATAGTGTCTTTACTCATAATGTTTACTGCATAATGGTGGGGGTGAGTTCTCTAATGCCATCATAATGTATTTTCCAATGTCTAATTTAATGAATATAACCATTTAAAAGAAGTTTTTATTTTTTACTGTGCTTTGGATAGCCATGTTTCTTTTTGCAAACTTTCTTACATTTCTTGCTAAACTGTCTTCTTTAAAGAGAAAATAGGAAATATGGTTTAAAATAAGGATACTATCTAGAAATTTGTTAGCCTATTTATACAATATGAAACTTATTGCACAATATAGGAATATGGTATCATTGCATTTAGTTTTTGAGACAGACTATATTGTTTTATTTATTTTCAAAATTCATAATTCTAAGGTAATCCTGGGAATGCAGAGGCAATCATGAGGTCAGCAATTTCTACCTGGTACAGTGTTTCATAATAATGTGGTTACTATTCTGATATTAAAGAAAAGAATTAAATATGATTTTTTGTAGGGGAATTTCAGGATAATACATACTGAACTGAACTTATTAAGTTAAAATGTTCCTATAAATCAAATGATAATCATTTTCTTAAAAAATGATGATAGCATGCGTTCCAATCTGAACCATTCATTTGCAGCATGACTTAAAATTTGCAAATGTCAATATGATGGAGGTTTAGTTTCTCAAAACACAGATTACACCGACCATGCTCAATATATGCTCTGAAGCATAAATAACAATTCTTTAGGGAGATTTTTTGGTTTGTAAGCTGTACTTACATACATTAAATTATTTGATGCTGATTACAACTTAGCAAAAAAATAAGGATATTTTTATTATACTCACTTTCAAATAAAGTAGAGCTAAGAAATTTAATAACTCATTCAAGCCACATAATTTATATATTGTAAGTTATAGAATAAAAATTCAAAATAAAACCTTCTCATAATCAGTTCTATACTTATTCCAACTTTGCACTTTTCAAATACCTTCAGTATTTCAAATGTTCTATACAGCACAGCAGAAACGACATTCAGGAAATACAACGCAGTTCATGTCTACTGTGTTAGAAACTACCCAGAAGTGAGGAGGGCCAGAGGAGAAGAAAAAGATAACTCATTATATTTTCATTCTCTATTTCCTCATTGTTTCCTCAATAATTATTTTTTCTAATTTTCAAATTTCATTTAGAATGGATTAATATATCTAGCATGTGTCTTTACTCCCAAATAGTAGCACGATTTTCTTTATTATTCTTAATTATACTTTTATGTTGTTTCTTTGTTTTCTTTTTCCTATACTTTCAATACCATGATACATTTATATATCAAAGAGTTAAGCTTATAATGGTAAATGAATTACTGTGTATCATACTAACTTGGGCATAAAGAATAGGAAGGGAATATTGAGATGGAGGACATGGGGAGAAGGAAAGTTGATCCTACATGCTTATACATCTGTATCATGGAAAACTAAATGAGAGTTTCTTTAAAAATGCAATTTAGTCTATGGTTTCCCATTTAATTTTTCTGATTATATTATTCACATTAATATATTCATATACTTAGTTCTGTCAATAGTGAACTGAAATATAGCAATATTTGGATCAGCCTTAGAGCAGACACACACACACAAAAAAAGAATTCCATTAAAACATAAATGAAAAGAATTGAGGTGCATGGTGACTTCTTACTGTGGTTCAATGTATAATGGCCCACTTTGACAGATAAATGGCCAATATTTCACAAAATTGTCTATTTTCTCTGTGAAGCAACATATCTCTTCTTTGCACATAGCTCACAAATTACAAATGTGTTTGAAATGCTGGCAATGTTACAGACTGAATGGCTAAAAGATCATTTGAATGGTAGTGCTTTCCCTGTATGCAACTGAAGACAGAGACAAGAAAGAAGGGAAGAAATACAATCATTCCTCAACTTATAAATCGTGTGCTAACAATAAAGATGAAATGGTCCCAATTATTTTGATTTAAAAATCATAAAAGAAAATCAGAATTTAGTATGAATGATCCCTTTTCACTAAAAAAAAGGGTCAATCTGATATATATGCCCTATTGCCCAACACAGACAATTATTTCCTGGCATGAGACTGGCCTCAAAATTTAAAGTTTCAACTAACCAGAGGGATCAATTTTTCCAACCATTTTTTAAAATAATTAACATTTTAGAAATAGAATGAAAAATCAAAATCATAATGAAATATCACCTTACACATTTTAGAATAATTATAATTAAAATGACAAGTAATATATGAAAACAGAGAATACTTAGAGATATGATATGGAGTTAGTGAGGATATGGAGTTCGTGAGGGTATAGAGTAAAGAAAATATACATTGTGACTGAGGATGTAATTTGGTTTACACACCAAAGAAAGCCCTTTGTACCTTCCTTCTATAGTTAAGATTAGGACTATCACATGACCCAGCAAATCCACTGCTGGGAAGTGTGTGAGAAACATGCTTGTACTCTCATGTGAATTGCAGCAATATTCAAAGTATTCAAGGTATGATGTCCACTGACAAACTAATGAATGGATAAATAATTGGATACACAGATATAAATGTTCAAGAAAAAGTATTTTAAATATTTTATTAAAATGGTACTTACCAAAAATGCATATAAATGTATATAAAAATGATTTCCTGTCATCTACTCATTTTCATAAGCAACATCCAAGCTGACAAAAAATACTGTTAGTACCTCGAGACCTCACTCCTATGTCACTCCGAAAAATAGTACCTGTAAATTACAATATTATTTCTTTTTTATTTTTATTATTTTTAATAATCTTACTTAGTTGATTAGGGTACAAAGGGTCAAGGGCTACAGGGTGAAAGTGGGTAATACCATTGTTTCCACACTAACATTGTCACTTTTTTTCCCTGTATCTGGGGTCAGGGGAGAAACAAAGCGAAAAGCCCCACCCAGCCTCCCACCCATCCCAGATCCCCAACGTGAGGCACGCTCTGAGGGTCCTGCTCAAGCAGTTATGATAGTTCAACAGGTCTGAATTGCTGCCAATCTCGCCATTCCAATTGCGATGAAACCTATTCAGAATCCACTGGCTGACATAGTCTCTTCATGGTTGGGGTTCTAAGGCCAGCAGTTCAGCTGGAGGGATCTCTAAAGAAACTTCATCTGAGATGATCCCAACCTGATTCTTGTGAGTTTGCTAGTACAGAGTCCAACATCATCTGTCACACCAATCAGTTTTTGCACATGCTGATCATTGCTATTGCTGGGTCAGTTCTGTTTCCAGCCCTGTCTTCTTCATGAAGCAATGGGTGTTGTAGTCCAGTTTGATCCTACCCACTTCATACTCGGTCCTCAGGTAAACCAGTGGGAGCTGCAGCCTGGTTGGGGCGACTCCCCATAATCCCCACCAGTTCTGCCCCCTACCCTGGTTCCCATGCTTGCCAGTATGTACCGCAGGCTTGTCCAGTCTGTCCCACATCCCATTTAGCTCTCGTACATGTCAATGGGCATAGAAGCCTAGTTCAACCCAACCAATCTACTATGCAGCCCACACACATACTGGCAGGTGCCTTTCTGTCTAGCCACCCCTGCCCCTGTCCTGGTTTTTGTGCTGTCCAGTGGGAGTGGTAACCCCGAGGGAGGTGTCCACTATCTCCCTACTAGGTCACTCCCACTCCCAGATTATGCACTCTCCAGGTGGTTCTGGCATTTGAGTTGACAGAATTAGCTTCCAGTGCCAGCCTCTGCCAGCTGATGCTGCAGCTAAGCCCAACCATCCCTCACCCTCTAATTTTTGCTTGCACCAGTCGGAACAATTACAATATCGGAACAATTACAATATTATTTCATCAAACAGTCTGTATCACGTGCAATAAGATATTGTGATGTAATCAATGAACCAACAATCAATGTGAGTCAGACTGCTTATGATCTACATCAAAGAACTGTAAAACCTAATATGCTTTTAATACCCTATGTTATTTTGTAATCGGTCAGGAGAGCAGAGAAATCTTCCATCTTCTTAGAATGTGTAAGGAAGATATTAAGTATAACCTATCAAGAATATAACAGGTAATTTGTAGACAACAGACTCAAACCTGCATTAGTCATTAGCAAAACTATAAAAACACACAGTGGGAATCAAGAGCAATCCTGACAGCCTCTAAACAAGAGGTCATATGCACAGAGCAGGTGGGGACCCCAGAGTGGAGCAGGAGGACAGGGGGAGGCTTGTATTCCAAACCTGGAGACTCCCGGATCCTCACCTAGGACTACCAGTACGGAGACCAAGGGCTATATCCCACCTGCCAAGGAGACCACTGGGAATTGGAATGCCCTCGTAGGCCAAGAACTCTGAGATCATCCACTCCCTTTCAGATCTCCCACAAGGGATGGAAGATGCCCAGATGCTTCTTCACAGGATCTAATGTCATCGGAACAGCTGGGAGACCTGAGCAGTCCTCAGAAACAGAAGAACAATTAACTTCCTTTGGGACTCAGGAGAGGAGCTTTCTCTGGTCCTTACTTAGTTCCAACTCTGGATCCCCACCCTCTCTTGCAATGACCATCAGGGTCGCTCCGGAGGCCCCTCCTAAAAAAATTAGATCAGACAGACAGAGACCAATAAGGAAAGCTTAAAAGAGACAGGATATGGTCAGCTTGGATTCACATATACCTTACTAGGTAGGTCACAAAGATTAGTTACTTCTCACTAAGGTATTGAAGATTTCTCTGCACACCCCTCCTAAAACTGTTCTGCACCTAAATTGTTAACATATGCCTTGTTAGAGTTATAAGCCTGTTTGGACTATCCTAAAATTCGCCAAGTTCAGTAAAAATTATGCTTCAATACTATAAACTGCTAAATATAAAAATGAAAATAGACATGAGACAACTGAATAGTACCCTATGACCATTTTAAGGTTTATAGCAGCCAGTTGTGTATAAACTAAAATTGAAATGTCAACGAAGTAGTCACAGGATGTGGTTAAGAACTTGCATTTTTTAACATATTGGCCACTCAATACCATGTCAATTAACTCCATAATGTTGTAAATTATTGTCTATGTTATGTTGTGGCTTTTCATTGGAGGGGGATAATATTCTGCCAGCTCTACTTTCAGACCAGGGATGGTCTCCCAAGGAGACTGTTGAATTTATCTGGATAATCAGAGGCTGGACTCTATGCATGGTACATGCTCGCAATGAAGGAATCATGACTGGATATGAACTGTAATACCTCAACAATGTGGAGGAATCCAACATTGAGAGAGGGCCTGGGGAGGGGTTGGGGGAAGCCCAGAGCCTATGAAACTGTCATAAAACAAAATTTTAAAAATTGTTTTAAAGATGTAAAGTAAGAGTATATTTTAATTTACTATGATCCAATAATGCAATATTTATAACAATATATGAAATCATATTACATTCACACACTTGTTATTTTTGCAGTATCTCCATATATCAACTATCACAAATAAGAGAAAACCTGATATTTGCCCTACAGGGTCTAGCTTTTTTCACTTAGCATAATGATCCCCAGTTCCATTCATTTTGTTGCAAATGTCAGGATTGCACTTTTTCTAGCTGAGTAATATTCTGTCACAGATATTCATCTGTATTCATCAGTTTCTTAATTCAACAGATGATGGACACCTAGGCTGATTTCATGCCTTAGCTGTTGTGAATTGAGCTGCTATAAACACAGGAGTGAAGATATCACATTCACATGATAAATTCATTTCCTTTGGACAGATTCACAGGAGTGGGTTGGCTGGGTCATATAAACCTCTTTTTAGTTTTCTAAGAAATTTCCATACTGCCTGCATTATGATTGTGCCAATTTTCATCCATAACAACAGAGTATTAAGATACCTTTGCAGCTACATTTTTGGCAGCGTTTTTATTGTTTGACTTTTTGGATGACAGTCATTCTAACTGGGGTGAGATGAAACCTCATTGTACTTTGTTTGCATTTCCCTGATGGCAACTGATCCTGAAAAATTTTCACATTGTTATTGATAATTTGTACTTCATCATTTAAAAATTGCCTGTTTGTCAGAACAAGCAACAGAAGGAGATGTATATATATATGGGAGACCATTTTAAACCATATATATACATATATATATATATATACACACACACACACATATAATATATATAATATATATGAATTGTGAATTATATATGTATGTATATATAAATTTTGTATTATATATGTATGTATGTATAATACAAAATTTATAAAATTTTAAACCACATATATATATATAAGGGAGAACATATGGCATTTGTCTTTCTGTGCTTGGCTTATTTTTCCAACAGGGTGACCTTCAGTTGCAAGCATTCTGATGCAAATGATATAAAATGACATAAAAATGACATTTCATTTTTTATGAAATTTGTTTTATGATTAAGCTCCAGAGCCTTTTCAATTTCCCTTCCTCCCTCCCCATGTCCCCACTCAACTACTGACTTCCCCTATATCATTCCAATAGTATAGACCTTCAAAAATAGTCATAAGTTCATCATTCGTTATGTAAGTGTGTCCTGACATTGCAGGTGTGGAGAATGGCACAGAGTTCATCATCCTATTGTCAAGATAGAGTTAACAGTTTCAATGGGTGTCCATCTTTGATTTGCAAGTAGAGACACATACTGCACTGTATCTTCACATCTGGATATGGTAGTCTTTATTACACAGTTACTATACATTCCTTTAAATGAAAAAGCCATAAAACAAAATCAACAAGAAGAAAGTTTAAAAAAATTTCCATCCATATGGAATATATTTTTCTATTATTTCTCTTTTGGTCTGTGTGTCTTAATTGATGAAGTGTGTTTGGTAGGCAGCACATAGATAGTTTTGTTTTAATCCATTCAGGCGATCTATATCACTTCATATATATATATTAGTAAAGAATGATTTGGTTTCGCCAAGTGACCACACATACCCCTACTGCTTTATTTGAATCTTATTTATTCTTTTACTAGGGAGTTTTCTAACTTTGCATTCTTTCATGATTCCGGATTATCTATGTTTCTCTGTGTAGCATATCCACAAGTATCATTTATGATGTTGGCCAGGTGATGACAAACACTGTCAAATTTGCTGGTCTTAGAAGATCTTTATTTCACCTTCATTTATGAGTGAGAGATTTACTGAGCAAAGCATTCTGTGGTTGTAATTTTTTTTTCTTTTACAATTTGAACTATATGTCTCCATCTCTTCTGGAGTTTTTCTCTTGCAAATTTTACAATAGTCTCTTATGTTTCTCTTTTGAAAGCCATAGTGAAACTTTTCTGATAATGCTTGTTTGGAGTTCTATACATTTCCTAGATTTGGATGCTCATATTTTCCTACATTTAGATTTTCGTATATTTTATCAGATGGGGAACTTTTCTGTTATAAGCCATTAAGTGTTTTTTCTAAGCCATTTTGTTTTTTCCCCTAATTCTTAAGATTTGTGCACATAATTATTTCATGGTATCTCTTAGGTTCCAAACACTGTTTTCAGTTGTTTCTTTTTCTAATTGTGATATTTCAAAATACCTGTCTTCTAGATCAGATATTCTTTTTCATGTCTCACCGAGTTTATTGTTAAGACTACCTACTATATTTTATTTGACTTACTAAACATTTAATTTATAATATTTATTTTAATATCCCTTTTATAGAATTTCCTGTCCATGCCTTGCACTGATGTATTTATTTCATTATTTATGTAACCTTACAATCATTCCTCTGAATTCTTTTTCAGATATTTCATCAAGCTCTTCTTCTATAGAGTCCAATATTGATGAATAACTGTGTACCTCTTGGGGAGACATACTGCCCTCCTTATTCATGATTTTTATGTTTCTACATTGATTTTTTCCATACTGGATATTGCTTGTTACCTTTATGGAGAATGGACTTGCTTGTTTAGTTTAGGATTGAGGATTTATTCCCCATAAAGATGCATAAGGGGCTTGGCAGAGTGCCTGAAACACTTGAGTTACCACAACGTATACCCAGTAGAAGCAGGGAGCTCTGGTTACTGTGAGTTGGCCAGCAATCCAGAGTGATGCCCAAGTTGGGATCAGTGGATGGCCACCTGTAAAAAGTCACTTGGGAGAGGACATGTGGGAGCTGGCAAGTGTGTTCACAGTCCCACCTCTGTGCCAGGGTGAGTCAGCTGATTCAGTCTAGAGGGAGTTCATAATACCAGTGCATTCCACACATCCTGACATGAGCACTGTGCAGAGCACCAAGCCGCTCCACAATCTCCCGACAACCTCCATAAAATCATCTCTATGGCATATAGAGAACACTGAGCATCTGTGGTCAGAGCAAGTGTGTAACAAGAAACCTACCACAACCCACACATAAACATAAAAAGTGACTATAAAAGTCATACATATTTCATGCTATTTAACTGTAGGAATCATTTCACTGTATCTCCAATAGCATGTTGTGCACCTTAACTATATACAACAAAAATAACTTGGAAAGTAAATAAAACAGTATTGACACAGAAATTATGTGAAAAGTCAGAATATGGGTAGCATCTCCTATAGTTTTTACAGATTTTATTTTCAATGTCATATTAGGGGCTTAAGGCAACACAGCATTTTCAGTGCTTATAAAAAACTCTCAAGGCTTTATTCCAGTTTTACTGCATTCTTTGTCTTAAAATCACCCACTAAAAAAAATCCAGCATCCATAAGTTAGGGTCACAAACTTAGCAAGTAAAATAATAGGATTTACTGGTAGGACTTAAGTTCTGTTATGTATCTGAGGCAAAAGGATCAAACAAGGCAGGGAAGAAATCAAGATAGTGTTCACATTTCCCTCAGCTTGCCTAAACTTCAAGCAGGGTTCTTTCTGACTCTAGGTTCTGATCTCCCTTTTCAATTAGAGTGGGGAGAGAGCAAATAATTGTTCATTCTGTCCACCTCTTTGAGATACAAAATTTTTTCAAAAGTATGTTACCGGTTTTGAAACTCAGGTATGTTTTTCTCAAAGGCCTGGGAAGAACCCAGTTACAGAGAAAAGCATCAGCAGACCCAGGCACAACAAACAATGTGCTGGATGTAACTAATTGATCAATCTCTCCCCTCAACTTCATTCAGCACTTCCCCAAGAGCTAATCCTACCCACCCAATCCCGCCTGTCCTTGACTGGGGCGGAGGCGGCAGTGGGGAATCTGGTCTGCATTTTATTTAGCAAATATAAATGAATAAAATATTTTTTGGAATTTTCTAAAAGATTGAAGCTGGATGAGTGGCAGTTATTTTTTTCCTACTTGATCTATTCTTAGAGTAGTTTTAGATACACAGCAACTTTGTGCAGAAAATGTTCCTTTACTCTCCTTATCCTGCCTCCTTTACCACACAGCTTCCCCTGATTTAACCTTCTGCTTTTCAGCTCCAACTGATACATTATGATTACTATTTGAAGTCCCTAAATTACAAGAGAGCTTATTGTTTGCTTTGTAATTTTAACAACTTCCTAATGTACACATGCACCTGTACAGTATAACAAAAAAAAATAGCTTTACCACCTTAAAAATGCTTTTGTTTCACTTATTTATTCTTGTCCACCCTTTGAGCCCCTGGCAGTCATTGATGTTTAATGTTTGCTTCTTTCTTCGTTTAACCATTGCTATAACTGTGTCTTTTATTAGAAAGTATATATATATATATATATATATATATATATATATATATGTAAAATTATATAGCAAACAGCCTTCTTTATGAGATTTCATTTTCTAAGATGGCTTTTTCTTCCCTAAAAAAATTTACAGAAGGTACAGGAATTTTCTATATAAATTCTGCTGTCACACATGTTACTGCTCTATCACCAACATCTCTCACAAGGCTGGCAACTTTGTTACCACCATAATCACAGAGTTCAGAGTTCACACTGGAGTTCACTCTTGGTGTTACAGATTCTATGGATCTTAGCAACCTAACAACAAAATATATGTAAGATTGTAATATCTTAAAAAGATTATAATATCTTATAGAATTATTTCACTGGTCTAGAAAATCTCTGTGTTATTCCTCTTTTTCTTGCTTCCCATTACGCCTTGTCAATCACAAATCTTATTGTGCTGAAGTTTTACATTTTCCATAATGTCATCAAGTTGGAGTCACACAGTTTATAATATTGTCAGATTGGCTTCTTTCATTTAGTAATACGTGTTTAAGCATCTTCCATATTTGTTCATGGCTTGACAGCTCATTTATTTTTGGTACTGAATAATTCACCACCAGCTGTATATCTGCCTCGTTTATCCATTTACCTACCAAAGGACATCTTGGCTGCTTCCAAGTTTTGGCAGTTATGAATAAACTTGCTATAAACATCCAGGCACATATTAACATGACATCTTTTCAGACTAGTCCCTTTCACTTATCAACATGCATTTAATATTTCTCCCATGTATTCTAAGGATTTGCTTATTTTTAGTCTTTGAGGAATGTTCTGTTGGATGGCTGTATCACCTAGTGAAATAATTACTAAACGGCATTGAATATTTCTGGTTTGAGCAATGATGAATAAAGGTTCTACAAACATGTTTGTATAGGTCTTTGTTTAACATGAGTACTTGGTAATACTTAGTAAACACTTAGAAGCACATGAAAATCCTGTTTGACTTTGTAAGAAATGTGGATCCTATCACAGCAACTAACCCAATGGAGAACAAGAGTTCCTACTGTTCTATATCCTTGCAAGCTTTTGGTGGTGCCATTCTGCCATGAAAATAGGTGCGTGATGCTGTTTTTTTCATTTCCAAGTTCCTATTGGCAAATGATTTTGAGTTTTTTTCTCATCATCACTTGCCACTTGTACATATATGTTAGAATGGCTACTCATTATTTGTCTTTCTACCATTAAGTTTTAAGAATTGTTTGATCAAGACCCTCGGAGCATGCCCCACATCGGGGACCTGGGATGGGTGGGAGGCTGGGTGGGGCTTCTCCCTGTATCTCCCTCTTTACCCCAGATACAGAAAAAATGTGGAAAGAATAGTCTTACCCACTTTCCTGTAGCACATGAACCTTTGTGCCCTAATTAACTATGTAAAGATTGTCAAAAATAAAGAAAAAAAAACTGATGTGGGATGCTGGCACCCTAACTTGACTGCTAGATTGAATGCCTATCTTCCTATCTCTTGAATAAAAAAATAATTTCCATATTATATATACTATAGTATATGTAGTATATATGGAGGTGCAACATTAAATGATATGTGAAATTAATATACATTAGTAAATATATATTACACAATATGATACTAAAAAAGGATTGCTTATATATTTCAAATATGAATATTTCATGAGACATGTTTTATGAATATTTTCCTCCAGTCTGCAGTTTGTCACTTAACACTGTCAAAGGTTTTAATTTTAGCTTTTTAATGATTTATTTATCTACTTGAAAGGCATAGGGAATGTGAGAGAGAAGAGTCTCCCTCCCATTTGTTTACTTCCAAAATACCCACAATAATAGTTCTGGTTGCATCAGGTGGAAGCCAAGAGCCCAGAACAGCATCTGGGTCTCCCACAATGGTGGCAGAAAGCAAAGTACTTGGACCATTATCTACTACCTTTTAGGTGCATTATCAGGAAACTATATCAGAAGCTAAGCAACCAAGACTCAAACTCACATTCCAATATGGCACAGGTGCATAGCAAGAGGCACATACTCACTGTGCCACAAAGCCAATTACTAATTTCTTTTTATTTTAGTAAAAAGCATTAGTATTTTTCATGGATTAACTCTGTGGTGTTGCAATGAAAATATCATCTCCAAACCCAAGGATATAAGTATAGATAGATAGAAGTTTTCACCTAATTTTTCCTAAAGATTTATAGTGTCTCTTTTTCCACAAGGTTCTACAATTAATTTGCAATTCATTTTCTTAAAACTTTTAAGGTCAGTCTGGAGCAATAGGTCACCAGCTAAATCCTCCCCTTGCATGTGCCAGTGCCCCATATGGGCACCAGTTCATGTACCAGGTGCTCCATTTCCCATCTAGCTCCCTGCTGTTGGCCTGAGAAAGCAATGGAGGACAGCCCAAAGCCTTGGGACCCTGCACCCACGTGGAACACCAGGAAGAGACTCCTGGCTCCTGACTTTGGATTGGCTCAGCTCCACTGTTGCAGCTACTTTGGGAGTGAACCAGTGGGCAGAAGATCTTTCTCTCTGTATCTCGTAATCTCTATAAATCTACCTTTCCAATAAATATGGATAAATCTTACAAAAAAGATTAATGTCTAGATATGAATTTAACTTTTTTTGTATACAAAAATACAGCTGCTCTGTCTGCAAAAAAAGACTGTCCTTGTTGCACTGATTGCCCTTGCTCCTCTGCCAAGAACTGATTATTGGCTGAGTTTGCATGGGTATATTCCTGGGCTTTCCATTTTGTTCTGCTGATTGGCTTGTTATTTCACATGCCTCATGCTATCTTGATTACAGTAACTCCATGAGAAGAACTTAAGTAAAGTAGTAGGACTCCAACAGCCTTCTTCTTCCTCAAGATAGCGTTGACTGTTTTGGGTATTTTGTTTCTACAGATAATTTTCTTGGTATTGAGCCTTTCACTTCATAGACATAGAAAAGCCCTCTAGTTTTTAGACATTCTTTTTATTTCCTTCACCAGAATTTGTGGCTTTCTACATAAAGATCCTATACATTACGAAAATATATTTCTGAGTGTTACTTTAAATACCATGAGATTTTGCATTTCAAATTCCAATTGTTCATTCCCAGTATTACAAGAAAACAGTTGTACTCAGTTAGCCCCCATATCAGTGGCTTCTTTATCTGTGTAGTTAACCAATAAGAATGGAAACATATTTGAAGAAAATTTCAGAAATTTTGCAAAGGTAAAACTTGAACTTGTCATACTTCTAGTTATTACACTGATGTAAATGAGGTTATACATAGCCATTGAATTAGATATTATCAGCAACTTAGTGATTACTTAAGGTATACAAGAGCATTGTATATGTTTTAGTTGCAAATATGATGTTATTTTTTATATCCATGCATGCATACATACAATTTGGATCCATGAATTTTCTTACCTGCAAGAGTCCTGGAATCATCGCCCTGACTACTGAGGGAAGACTGAGTAAATCCTGGTTTCTGATAATATAATTACCTATTTTTGGGTCTATGTCTTTATGTTCAAGGAATTTTTGTGGTTTATTTCAAATTCCCTAGGTAGTCATATTATCTGAAAACAAAGATTTTTTTTACAAACTCTTCAGGGTCAGCACAATGGCTCAACTGGCATACTATGTGAGCACTGGTTTGTGTCGGGACTGCTTAACTTTAAATAAATCTTAAGAAAAAATATATAAAATACAAATAAATTAAAAACTCTTCATTCCCAGCCTTTTTTTTCTTCTTTTATTATGTCACTATAACTTCTATAATTACTATAACTTCTACTATACTATTGTGTAGAACTGCTTAGAAGGGAAATCTTTGCCTTTTTCCTGATCTTGGGACAAAAACAGTCTAATTTCTCAGCCTCATTTGTATTAAAAACTATGGATTTTTGTCACATATTTATTGAGTGAGGATAGTTCCATAATGAGAAATTATTACATAAACATTATTGGAAAAGTATATATTGCATATTGCCTTTTGAACACAATATTTGCGGGATATGGTACTATCGAAAATAAAGCGCTTGTGCAATATATTCAAATTATTTTAAATATATACATTTTTTCCTGTAAAGCTCTCTATTATGAAAACAATAAACGTCTATCATTTATTTTGTCTTTTAAAATAACTATTTTCACATCTTTTCGGCAATCTTAAGGAGGTCAGTTTAAAACTAAACATACAACCAAATTAATCATTTGGTACATAAATATCGCTATCCTTTCTTGAGCCAGAGTGTGGTTTTGTAATAAATTGAGAAGTGGCAAAATCCTGGAACACTGCTCACTAAAAATATGGAAAAAAAAAACTATTTTAAGCACTGAAAAAATGTGTTAGTTGTATAACCGGTGAGAATAGATGGCAGAAACAGTAGTAAGCATGTGATCTTAAGAAATTTACATCACTGCACTTTTACAAAATCACATCTATACATGCTATGCAACCATCAGCTCCCTGCTTCAATAAATGAGGCAGGAACCTCATCGTGATTCAGAAGAAATTTCTTTCCTTTTTTTAAACATTTATTTTATTTTTATTGCTAAGTCAGATATACAGAGAGGAGGAGAGACAGAGTGGAAAGATCTTCCGTCCGATGATTCACTCCCCAAGTGAGCGCAATGACTGGTCCTGCACTGATCCAAAGTCAGAAGCAAGGAACTTCCTCCAAGTCTCCCACATGGGTGCAGGATCCCAAGGCTTTGGGCCATCCTCAACTGCTTTCCCAGGCCACAAGCAGGGAGCTGGATGGGAAGCGGGGCAGCCAGGATTAAAACCAGCACCCATATGGGATCCCGTGGCGTCAAGGAGAGGACTTTAGCCACTAGCCCACTGTGCCAGGCCCAGAAGAAATTTCATTTTATTTATGGGAGGATTTTTTTCCTTATTTGCTTATTTTTATTTATTTTGAACAGTATAAAGAGGAAGACATAGGAGGCAGAAAGGTATCTTCCATCGCCTGATTACCCCTCAAATGCTCCAATGTCCAGGGTTAATCCAAAGCCAGAAGCCTGAGACGTCCACTGGGTCAGCCATGTAAATGGTGGGGACCCAACCACTTGAGTAATCACCCAGTACCTCCAAGGTTGTGCATTTGTAAGAAGTTGGCATCATCAGTGAAGCTGAGACCAGAAGCCAGGCACTTAGATAAATAATGCAGGCAACCCAGCACCATCCTAGCCACTCTACTAAACACCTGGCCTTGGTGGCAATTACTTTTTCTTTAAGTTTGCTTAACAAACATGCTTTTTAAGCAAAGAACAGGAAAAAAATTTAAATGGGAAGGCAACAGTACAATAATCTGAGCTGAGGGCTTACATTCAGACCCAGAAATAATACAGCACATTTTTTAAATTGTCATATATCTCAAATGTGTGGAGCTAAGAATTAAAATTCCCTTGCCAGATGCATGAACACAACCAGTACATAAAATTGTAAATTTGATCAGAATTACAATTGGGACCAAATTAGGTCTAACCTAAATGAGAGATTTAAAATTCCTTGTAATAGAGGGAACACAGATGCAAATACTCTTCATTCAGACTTGAAAAGATCTGAGATGTTTTTTCTCAAAAATATAAATTGTACAAGAATATTGCCCGTGTGGTTACAGGTAAAAGAGCTGAAAAGATGAGGATGTGGTGATGACAAGGGTGAGGTCAATGGAGCTAGTTGAACAGCTCTAATAGTTCTCCACTGAGCAAATCATTGTGTGCATAGGAACCAACTCACATTCAACAGCCTTAAGAAGCTAGCCTGTTCTTTGATCTTACTTTGAAAGGAATCCACTGTGAAAATGTTTCAGAAAGACAGCATGAACCATTTTTCAAAGATGCCCAGGCTAGAACTCTGTATAACCAGCCTCAATAGCAGGCACACATTTTCACCTTTCACCCTGAGTATATTGTGTGCAGGTGCCTGTCAGCCACGTGGTCTTTAATTTTAAAAGGTTGCACATGACATTTTCAAAAGGTAGAAAGGAGCAGAATGTAACCCACGACTTACTAAAAAGAGAATTATATGCATCCTTCAAAGTGAACACAGGTATAAATTAGACTATGATGTCTTCTAGCACCTCATGACACTCAGAGCATACAGAATTTTTAAAGAGTTATAAGTCTCTGCCTATTGCATGAAATTGCAGAATCATTCTTCTGTTCAAATATAAGATGGATGAAATGTTTTAATAGACTTCAATAAATTCTAGAATAGCACTTAACTGTGGAAAATATATGGGATCTTCCTTTGAAGGAAAACACAATAAACAGGATAAAAAGATACCTTGCAACTCCTGTTTCACTGATGGCCTTTACAAAAACCACAAAATCTTTGCAACGAACTATCAATAAAGCTCGGTCTCTATATGTCCCCACCATGAAAATAGATACTGAGCTTTGAGCTGGAAGAGGAGAAGGTGGAAATGGGTCAAATCTTGAGAACGAAGGCAGTCCTTGGCCACAAGTCACTACTAAGTCAGAAACAGGATCTATTTACAGATGTCTGATCTTTCAGTGGCTATAAACAGTGTCTATTAATCCAGGACGTAGGTTCACTGTCCTTTATTTCTCAACGCCATGTAATCACCACCTTCTCAGCAGTTCTCATCTATTCTATGTCATCATTTACCATACCTGCATATGACTGGAACAAATTTTCAGCATACCAAGAAACAAGATGGCCAAGAAAGCGAAAATTCCAGTGTGAGCTCCAACCTTCTGAAAAGGTTACACTGAACTCTGGAAAATTTTAATCATCATGTTGGACCTCTATTTTGAAGGAGATATTTTCGCTATGAACTGCAAATACCAAGATTACTGCTTCTTGGTGCCAACATATGTAAAATTCATGATCAAAACTTGGTAAACATACCACCCATAGACACTATGGAGAAAGATTTAGCTCCATAAATGACAGAGAATCCAAAAAATTGTAAGCATAACTTGAAATTTGTAGGCCCTTTCTGAGAACCATAAGGCACAGATATCTGATTTAATGGATGCTTTGAATATGCTTTCTGAAAGATGAATATAAGGGACTAGCATTGTGGCATAGTTATGTAAGCAACAGCCCTCAAAATTATCATCCCATAACAGAGAGCCAGGCCCCATTCCAGCTGCTCTACTTCTTCTAATCCACCTCCCTCTTGATGTGCCTGGGAATGTAGCAGGACAGAACATGATCCTGCCAACCACCCAGGTCCATCCTTGCCTGATGTAGCCATGCGGGGAGGTAACCAACACATCACAGATAATCTGTGTATGTGTATGTGTTTCTGTATGTGTGTGTGTGTGTGCATCAATCTGACTTTCAAACATTTTAAATGATATTAGTATATACTTTATTATGACAATTAGTAAAGCCAGTTTGAATTCAATTTCTCAACCTTATGGCTAAGATCAAGTAAAGCCAGTTTGTCACAAGTAGCTTCCAAACCAACTTGTTTTACATCTAACCAATAATTTTTTTTTAATTCTGAAACTCAAATTTTTCTCTTATAAAACTAATGCAGATAATTTTGGAAAAAAGTAAACAATGCTTTAAGATTTTATAAATTCAGCTCAATGTGTGCAGTACAACAATCAATAGGTTAAAATAAGGAATTTGGAGAAACAAATAAACAGAATACTTTTTAATTCATTCAAAGAACATGAAATGCTTTACAAGGACAAACAAAATCTGTATTCTAACCTAAGTGTGAACTGCTTTGTGAGAATAAATAATTGCTCTATGAAGAACTGAGAAAAAAAGGAATGGAACTTCTGGGTGAGGAAACAGATTGTTTGTCCTAGAGAAGATTCTGGAATGTGGTAACATTCTCTTCCCTTACTGCTATAATATATTCACACAGTATGTCTTTGCAAAGTGTGGTTCTGTACACTTGCAAAAAAGGCAAAAAAGAAAACTTTGCACCAAACTATTTTTTTGTCCTCCAACATGAGAACTGTCTGTATTCAGGACAACTTCCTCTGGAAACAAATACATTATACAGGATTTGAATTAGCAGCTTCTCCCTACCTTAAAATCCACCCCAAAGTTTATTAAAGAGTTATGTTATTGAACTCTAAAATATCTCTGGGAATTATCGAGAGAAGCTCATGCTTTGACAACTCAAGAGTTTTCTAGAATAGGGCCAATCCTGCAGTGCAGTACAAGGAAACATAAAGCCATACCAAGCTAACACTTAACCAAACTTCACTTAATCATGTAAGTCTTCAGATTAATCTAGGCTCTTTACTCTTCCAAATCAAACTTGTAAATTCTCCCTGTAACAAGGAGAATCTTGTGGTTAGAAGACTAATCTTTATAAAGTCCTATTTGTTCTATGATCTATTGAATGGAATGGTTCCAGAAGTCAAACTTATTTATTCCTCAAATTGTGTAGTAAGCTTTATATCATAATTATCTAAATTCTATTGCAAAATTTATTTAAAAGTGAAGCGAAAAACAGGATTGCTTCTAGGAATATTTCTAAAATATCTATTTTTATTGGAAAAGCAGATCTGCAGAGAGAAAGAGAGAGAGAATGATCTTCTATCTGCTGGTTCACTCTCCAAATGGCCACAACAACTAAAGCTAAACCCATCTGAAGCCTGGAGCCTGGAGCTTCTTCTCAGTCTTCCATATAGGTACAGGGTCCCAAGGCTTTGGGCCATCATCTACTGTTTTCACAGTCCATAAATTGGGAATTGGATGGGAAGCGGGGCAGCTATGACACTAACCAGCATCCAATGGGATGCTGGCACTTGGAGGTGGAAGATTAGCCAGCTGAGCAATGGTGCCAGGCCCTGGAGCATCTTTTAAATGCTTTAAATGATTTTGTTAAGCGTGGGTCACTAAAGTGATGTCAAATAATTAGGGTACAGGAAATGCAAAAGTTGGAAGAAACTTAGGACCTGGATTGTGGCATATCTGGTCAAGCTGCTGCCTGACATGCTGGCATCCCATACAGGTACTGAAACAAATATACCCCAACTGTTTCACTTCCCATTTAGCATGGGAAAAAACAGTAAATGATGGAAAGCAGTAAACGATAGATCAAGCACCTGGGATCTTACCACCCCCATGGCAGACCTGAAGGAAATCCCTGGCTCCTAGCAAGTATTTGCTCTTCACTTTAACAAAAGCTAGGAAGGAAGAACACTGAGTGTGATCCATACAAGGGAACCAATTTGGCAATGCACTGGACTCATGATTCAGGAAAAAGCTTTACCGCCCCACACAAAAAGATTGGTGAAAATTTTAATGTGAATAATCTAGGTTAATGTTTGGCATGTGTATCCCCATATAGTATTCTAAAAATTTCACTCTATCTGACTTTTGGCATTATCTGACAGGGTACCGATGTTGATCCTATCAGATGAGAGAGTTCTACAATAATTACATCAAGAAAATCTGTGACTGAGGTTGAAACCAGCAACCTCTAGGACAAACTTAGCCAAAAGTGGCGGGGAACACAACCTGATAATCTAAAGAAAAAAAAAATTTCACATGAATTTTAAATTTCCACATTTTCTTTTAAGTTTAAATCAGGAATCATAAGTGTTGAATTCCCATAAGTCAATAATGGCTGTCACTTTGTAGCAATTGCTTCTTTGGAAAAGGAAAGTGCTCCCAGTTGATAATTTCTGCTCAGCATTTACTAACCATGATATAACAATTTGCTTTAATGGATAAAAGAAATCATAGTATATCTACTCCATGAAACACTACTCAGCCATTAAAAAAGAATGAAATTCTGCCATTTGTAGCAAAAATGGTCCCAAAATAAGCCAATCACAAAAGGACAAACATCATACATTCTCTCTCATATAAGGCATCCTTCATGAAAAAAGAGGTAGATATACAGGCAAACATGTGTAATCATATATTCTCATAAATGAACTGTATAATGGAGACTAACATACTGAGAAGTGGAGATAGATTGCAGTATGCATCTCTACATCCAAATAAAGAGGA
Source organism: Ochotona princeps (assembly GCF_030435755.1). Lineage (NCBI taxonomy): Eukaryota > Metazoa > Chordata > Mammalia > Lagomorpha > Ochotonidae > Ochotona > Ochotona princeps. The sequence goes on from NC_080842.1 coordinate 34,499,781, forward strand.
CTCCCAATGAAATTGTTAAATGTACCTTAACAATAGGATGCTAGACTCACCACCATTGTCTATACCCACAATGCCATGATACATTTAAATAGCAGAATGTTGGACATGTGATTGTTGCTGAAGGACTGTTCTACTGCAATAATATGGGTAAGACAGTGGGAGATGGCAATGGGAGGATGGGGGCGGGGACCCCTAAGCCTGTGGAACTATATCATGAAAAATGATTTTAAAAGAAAATTTATAATTCACCTAAAGCTATTTGGTAAGAAAAGTTACCTTCCTTCTCAACTCTACAAGTTCAGTAACATTTTTCCCAAGCTTCCATCCAATATTCAGAGAAGATACAAACACACATATTCACAGACACAGAAAGCATGCCTACCTTCTAGGAGCTGAAAATTCTAATTTTAATGTTAAAAAGTATGCTGCATAGTTATGTTTATAGCTACTGAAAAACTGATAGACCAGTTTACCAATGAATTCTGCATTTTCATGCTAATCCACAACTATACTGAGAACTCATTGAAGAAAATACATCGCTAGTTACTTCTGAAATTCCCACAACTCCACTATTCAGTATAGGTTCAGTGAATTTATTGACATGTAGTAGTTAAGGGATGAAACAGCGGTATCTAATAATTTTTAAAAGAGTATAAATAGCGGCGGCGGCGCGCGGGACGGCGGGCGCGGGGCTCGGCGCGCCGCGGCTCCCAGCTCGGCCCCTGCGGGAAGATGAGCACGGCCGAGCAGGCCCGGCCCGCGGGGGACGGGCCCGTGCCGCCCGCGGGGGAGGAGGGCGAGGCGGGCGGGAAGGAGCCTGCGGCCCCGGGGCCCAGCGCTGCGTTCCGGCTCCTGGTGACTCGGCGGGAACCGGCCGTGAAGCTGCAGTACGCGGTGAGCGGCCTGGAGCCGCTGGCCTGGTCCGAGGACCACCGCGTGTCGGTGTCCACCGCCCGCAGCATCGCCGTGCTGGAGCTCATCTGCGACGTGCACAACCCGGGCCAGGACCTGGTGATCCACCGCACCTCGGTGCCTGCACCCCTCAGCAGCTGTCTGCTCAAGGTGGGTCCAAAAGCAGAGGTTGCTGAGTGCAAGGAGCAGTTTGCCACCTCTAAAGATCCCACTGTCAGTCAGACCTTCATGCTGGACAGAGTGTTCAACCCTGAGGGCAAGGCTCTGCCGCCCATGCGAGGCTTCAAATACACTAGCTGGTCCCCCATGGGCTGCGATGCCAATGGCAGGTGCCTCTTGGCAGCACTGACCATGGACAATCGCCTGACCATCCAGGCTAACCTCAACAGACTCCAGTGGGCGCAGCTGGCCGACCTGACAGAGATTTACGGAGAGCGACTCTATGAGACCAGCTACCGGCTCTCCAAGAACGACCCTGCCCACGGGAGCCTGGGCGATTTTGCCGAGTTCCAGAGGAGACACAGCATGCAGACTCCGGTGAGGATGGAGTGGTCGGGCATCTGCACCACCCAGCAGGTCAAGCACAACAACGAGTGCCGAGATGTGGGCAGCGTGCTCCTGGCCGTGCTCTTGGAAAACGGCAACATCGCCGTGTGGCAGTTCCAGCTGCCCTTTGTGGGGAAGGAGTCCATCTCGTCGTGCAACACCATCGAGTCCGGCATCAGCTCTCCCAGCGTTTTGTTTTGGTGGGAATATGAGCACAATAATCGCAAAATGAGTGGCCTTATCGTGGGAAGTGCTTTTGGGCCTGTGAAAATCCTGCCTGTCAACCTGAAAGCAGTCAAAGGCTACTTCACGTTAAGGCAGCCCGTGGTCTTGTGGAAGGAGACGGACCAGCTGCCTGTGCACAGCATCAAGTGTGTGCCGCTCTACCACCCCTACCAGAAGTGTAGCTGCAGCCTGGTCGTGGCCGCCAGGGGCTCCTATGTGTTCTGGTGTCTGCTGCTCATCTCCAAGGCGGGTCTGAATGTGCACAACTCACACGTCACAGGCCTGCACTCGCTGCCCATCGTGTCCATGGCGGCGGACAGACAGAACGGGACCGTGTACACCTGCTCAAGTGACGGGAAGGTGCGCCAGCTGATCCCCATCTTCACGGACGTGGCGTTGAAGTTCGAACACCAGCTCATCAAGCTCTCCGACGTGTTCGGCTCGGTGAGGACACACGGGATCGCGGTGAGCCCCTGCGGCGCGTACCTGGCCATCATTACGACGGAGGGCATGGTCAACGGGCTCCATCCTGTGAACAAAAACTACCAGGTCCAGTTCGTCGCTCTCAAGACCTTCGAAGAGGCAGCGGCTCAACTCCTGGAATCTTCGGTTCAAAATCTCTTCAAGCAGGTGGATTTAATTGACCTTGTGCGCTGGAAGATCTTAAAAGACAAGCATATCCCTCAGTTCCTGCAGGAGGCTTTAGAAAAAAAGATTGAGAGCAGTGGGGTCACCTACTTCTGGCGCTTCAAGCTTTTCCTCCTGAGGATCTTGTATCAGTCAATGCAGAAAACACCCTCGGAAGCGTTATGGAAACCCGCCCACGAGGACTCAAAAATCCTGCTGGTTGACTCCCCTGCCGAGGAGGAGCAGCAGGAAGAAGGCGCTTCTTCCAAGCAGGCGCTCAGGCTGGGCCTGCAGGAGCGAAGCCGAGAAGGTGACGCCGAGGAGGCTGCCGAGGACGCGCTCCTCCCCGCTGGGGAGGTCGGAGGCCGTGAGCCCATGGAAGAGAAACTTCTGGAAATCCAAGGGAAAATCGAAGCTGTGGAGATGCACCTGACCCGGGAGCACATGAAGCGGGTGCTGGGGGAGGTGTACCTGCACACCTGGATCACGGAGAACACCAGCATCCCCACGCGGGGCCTCTGCAACTTCCTCATGTCCGCCGAGGAGTGCGATGACAGGACGGCCCGGGTCCTGATCGGACACATCTCCAAGAAGATGAACAAGCAGACCTTCCCTGAGCACTGCAGCCTGTGCAAGGAGATCTTGCCGTTCACAGATCGCAAGCAGGCCGTCTGCTCCAATGGCCACATCTGGCTGCGGTGCTTCCTAACCTACCAGTCCTGCCAGAGTCTGATCTACCGACGGTGTTTGCTTCATGACAGCATTGCCCGGCACCCAGCTCCAGAAGGTGAATGCCCTCCCGGCCTGGGCATGGGTGGAGCAGTGGGCAGGCTGTCCCAATGCCTGTGGGTCCGCCCAGTTACCTTTGCGGTGTGAGTTGCCCGTGGTCGTGGGACTCTGACATGGTAAGGGCCACACTGTGTCCATGGTCTGTCACTGCAGACACGTGACTCGTTCCTGGATGGTCAGCTTGAAGAGGCCTGACTGAAAACCCCGCCGATGGCGTGTGCGAAGGCAGCCTGGGGCTCGTGCCTGGTGTCTGTCTTCAGCTAGCTGTGTGGGCTGCTTCTAGTCGGTTGTGTGCATCTCAGGAAATGACAGACTGGCAAGGAGATCTTAGCTGCAGGCAGGCCGTCAGCGAGCTGACACCCCACGCTTGTCCGATGGCTGCCTGAGAGACAAACAGCCATATATCTGAGGGAGTTTTCAGTTCTCAATAAAACAATAATATTGCTGAAAAAAAAAAAAAAAAAAAAGAGTATAAATAAGCAGTGTATGAGATATGAAATGGGATATCAACTTGTGTTAAAAGTAGATTTCATGATATGTTATGGGCAGTAAGACTTTTCATCTAGTGGAAATCAAAGTGTTAGTTCTGTTTAATACTTTGAGAAATATCTGTGAAAAGGCAGCAAATAAAAGGCTAGGCTTTCAGCATCAGATCACAAACTTCCAGATTTTACCTTTTGGACACAGCGATAGCATGAAGATAGGTATTTAGAGAAATAAATCTGGGACCAGCAGTATCCATTTAATTGGAGGCAGGGGGAATACAGGTAGAATAATTAATTAAATTACTACTGCAGCACAAAGTGCACCAGAAGCAGAACAAGGACTTTGGAAGGCTTCCTTACTGTTGCTCTATGAATTATCTAAGAAGCACTTTGACCCAGTAGCATTGGGTATAGCAAGTGAAGGAAGAAAAACATCAATGATAATTGATAGCTACAAGGATTAAGACTAGTGCCACTACAGACAAAAGGCACTAGAAAAGAGTTATTTTCAGGGGAGAAAAATGCTGAATTCAATTTTGAAGAATAAGGTCTTATTAAAATGCAAAGCTAACAGAGACTACTAACAATAAGGTAGCAGCAGTAAGTAAGAATCAGTGATATTTTTTAAGCCCTAGGAACAACAGGTTGAAGAAAATAAAATTATGGATATTTGAAAATATGGGCACTTAAATTTCAATTAAAGAAATAAAACTGAATTGGAAATTTAGGATCCATCATGTTTTACAAAACTATATTATACAGTACATAGGATACTTCTGATCCATGGAATGATTTTAGCTACTTTTTTTAAAGATTTATTTTTTTTTTATTACAAAGTCAGATATACAGAGAGGAGGAGAGACAGACAGAAAGATCTTCCGTCCGATGATTCACTCCCCAAGTGGCCACAACGGCCGGTGCTGCGCAGATCCGGAGCCAGGAGCCAGGAACTTCTTTCCAGGTCTCCCACACGGGTGCAGGGTCCCAAGGCTTTGGGGTTGTCCTTGACTGCTTTCTCAGGCCACAAGCAGGGAGCTGGATGGGAAGTGGAGCATTAGAACCGGCACCCATATGGGATCCCAGCGCATTCAAGGCAAGGACCTTAACCATTACGCTATTGTCCGGGCCAGATTTTAGCTGCTTTTTAAAGTGTTTACTTATTTGAAGGATAGAGTTACATACAGAAGGAGAGACAGAAAATTCTTCCATCAACTTGTTTATTTCCCAAATGATTTCAATGGCCCACGCTAACCAGGAGCTTCTTCCAGTGCTCTCATGGTGTTGCAGCCCAATGACTTGGGTCATCTGCTGCTTTCCCAGGCACATTAGAAGATAGACTCAAACTGGCACCAGTATGGGATGCTAGAGCTGCAGGTCCCACGTTAATCCACTTTGCTACAGTGCCTGGCCCCACAAGGAAGCATGCTTGTTGTTTTCTTAGTGAATCCCCAATGATAGTGGAAACAATCTTACTTGCCCTAGAAAACAAAGCCAGGTTGACCTAGAGTTAATAAAACTCTCAGCAGAGGGCAGCACTATCTATTTTAATTAATTTTAAAAGACTAAGTTAATATACTCCCCATGAATATTTTCATGGTAACAATGATGAATCATAGCAAGTGGGGTTGACCAAATCTATCAATAGGGATAATATTAACTATATTCCAGACATACTTTCTAATAATAATTTTTGGAATTTTCTACCTACAATTGAAACTTAAAAATACATTAAGTAGCAGGCATTAATTAGATGCAGTGGTTAGGAAATTCATATGCCAGGCCCAGCACAATGGATTAGTAGTTATCCTCGCCTTGTATGGACCAGGATCCCATACAAGCATGTCCCAGCTGCTCCACTTCCCATTCAGCTCCCTGGTTGTGGCTTGGGAAAGCAGTCGAGGACAGCCCAAAGCCTAGGGATTCTGCACCTGCATGGGAAACCCAGGAGAAGCTCCTGGTTCCTGGCTTTGGATCAGCTCAGTTCTAGCCACTGCAGCCACTTTGGGAGTGAACCAGCAGATGGAAGATCTTGCTCTCTATATCTCCTTCTTCCTGTAAATCTGCCTTTCCAAAAAAAATGTATAAATAAATTTTAAAAATCCATATACCACATATCAGAATGCCTGGGTTTGAGTCACTGCTTCCAATTCCTGCTAATGTCTATCTGGGGAAACAGCAGGTGAGAGGTACTTGAGTCTAACACTCATATGAAGGATTCACATTGAGCTCGTAGGTCTTGGCTTTGAACTGGCCATTCCTGCCTATTGTAAATATTATTTAGGGAGTGAGACAGCAGAAGGGAGTGCTTTTCTCTGTCTCTCTCTCCCTCATTCTCATTCTCTCTCCTCTTTTCCTTTCTGTTTTCCAAATAAAAAGAGAAAATTATTAAATAATACTGAGAAGGATAAATAAGTATTCAAGTTATCTGAGATATAAATTTAATGATCCAATTTCAAATACCAGATTGAAATGTTTAGATTTGGATCTTAAGACTGTATCATTTGGGCCTGGTGAGGTAGTCTAGCTGCTAAGGTGCTTGCCTTGCAGGATCCCATATGGGAGTCAGTCCATGTTCCTGTGGCTCTGCTTCATATCCAGCTCCCATTTGTGGCCTGGGAAAGCAGTCGAGGACAGCCCAAAGATTTGGGACCTTGCACATATGTGGGAGACCTGGAGGAAGTTCCTGGCTCCTGGCTTCAGATCAGCTCAGCCCTGGTCACTGCAGCCACTTGGCAAGTGAAGCAGCAGACAAAAGATCTTTCTCTCTGTCTCTCCTCCTCTCTGTTAATCTCACTATTCCAAGAAAAATAAATAAATGTTTTTAAAAAGACTACATCATTTGTAAATTATTGCATTGAGTAAGTCCTTGTTATTAAGGTTAGGATTATAATCTCTTAAACGTAGACTACAGGACCAGCATTGTGGCACAAAGAGCAAAGTCATTGCCTGTGATGTTGATCTCCTGTTTGGACGCCAGTTCATTTTCTATTTATTCAAATTATTATTATTATTATTATTATTATTATTATTATTATTATTTTCCATTATACTGTTTTATAAGCCTATGGCTCCCTCCTATCTTTTTCCTCCCTCTCTTACCGTCCCCCCCTTTCCCCTGCTTTTACAACAGTATGGTCCCTCAGCTGCAGCCACTATTCAAACATTCTGCCATTTATGTGTGTCATGACATTGTAGGTCTAGGCAAAGGTAGAGAATAAATATGGAAATATATTTAAAAGTTTCATTGGGGGTCCTTCTTTTATTTGGGAGTAGAGATGTATGCTATAATTCTCCTTTATTTCCCGATACACTAGTCTCCATCATACCATTCATTTATGAGAATGTAAGTATATATTGTTTACCTTTTTACCATTTTGTTTCGAGGGAATAAAATGGCCAATAAGGATAGGAAAGTGTAGCCCAGAGTGGAGAGAGAGTGGCAAGAAGGTGCTGTGCAGAGCTAGAAAAACACAGGTGATTAGAACTTTCAGGAGGCCTATGGAGGGAAGGTGGAGCTGCACAGATTAGGAAAATCTGTTGAAAATATCCGAGGTTGTGGCCTGCAGCCCAAGAGTAGGGTGTGCAAAAAGCAAGCTACAGGAAAGTAGTCCAACCCACAAAGAACACTTAATTCACTTTCAATTCAACTCCCTTCTAATGGTCTGGGAAAAACAGCAGAAAGTGGTCCAAGTGCTTTGGTGTCTACCACCAACATGAGAGACCCAGATGAAGCTACTGGCTCCTGGCATCAGTCTGGCTCAGCAGCCACTTGGGGAATGAACCAGCAGATGGAAGATTTCTCTCTCTCTTTTTCCCTCTACCTCTCCTTCTCTGTGCCTTTCAAGTAAATAAATCAATATTTTTTAGATATGTGTTTGTATATAAACATACACATATATTTATATATAATTAAGTTTTATCCACAACAAAGATTCCATTATTACAAAAAAAAAAAAAAAAAACAAGACTGTGAGAGACAGGACTTCAAAGATAACAATGATAATAGCCAGGATGAGATAGCAACACTATTAAAATTACTGAAAATTTAACCCAAAAAATAATAATTGCTCATGGGGAATATTCTGTTTTTTAATTTTTAACTGTTTTTTAATTATTTTTAATAATCTTACTTAGTTGATTAGGATACAAAGGGTCAAGGGCTACAGGGTGAAAGTGGGTAATACCATTGTTTCCACACTAATATTATCATTTTTCCCTGTATCTGGGGTTAGGGGAGTAACAAAGGGAAAAGCCCCACCCAACCTCCCACCCATTCCAGATCCCCAACGTGAGGTGCACTCCGAGGGTCCTGCTCAAACAGTTTTGATAGTTCATCGGTTCTGGATTGCTGCCAATCTCGCAGTTCCAATCGCAATGAACCCTATTCAGAATCCACTGGCTGACAGTCTCTTCATGGTTGGGGTTCTAAGATCAGCAGTTCAGTTGGAGGGATCTCCAAAGCAACTTCATCTGAGATAATTCATGGGGATATTCTTATGAGTGCTAAACAATTACATTATGAGAGTCCAGTCTTATCTCTCCTTTTCTTACATTGCAGAAAGACTGTCTAGTGTGTTGGGTACTTAAAGGTATTATTAGCAGGCAGTTTCCCAGGCTCCACTCCTCCTCTCCAAAGCTATCAAAAAATGAAATGGCTCCTCAGGAGGCAAATTATTAAGACATCTGAAATGCCTGTCATATGTTAAAACACAGTAGCATCTTATGTAGCTATCACACAAAAAGCCCAAACTGGCCTAATATGAAATTCTAGTAAATAATGTTAATGCTTGCAAAATTGACACATAAATTTGCTAAAACCAAGAGAAAATATTTTTTCAACTTGAGATATCTCAGCCTTTTTACAAGAGTGAAATTTGGCATCTGGTCACATGAGAATCAATCATTTCTTTCATTTGCACATTGTTTTGAATATAATGATGGCCAGTTTTAGAAATCTAAAATATTGAAATTTCAATTGATTAAGCTAAGCACTTGTTTTATAGTCCCAAAGGATGAATCCGCATAACTAAAAAAATTCCTGCTTTAAACGCTATTCATTAAGGGGGGATAGCCAATTCATCTTCTTCCTGTGTGCCATTAAGCTTATGCATCATGCGTATCTCCTGCTTTATTATAAGAAAGGGACCTTGTAAGTAACACAATCATTTCAATTTGTGCAATTCAGTTGCTATTTGAGCACTTTTTTGTCAGGACTTCTCCATAGGAAGAAAAGACAAGGAATGAGCATACTATGGATTTGCAACACTAATAGAAGGCAATAACTTAGGAAAAGTCATCAGATATCCATATCTACCAACGCTTGTGATCATCTCAGACTGAGAAGCTGAGAAACACAACCCAAAATGTCAACACCCCAGATGCTCAGAAACCCTTTTATAAGTTCTCAAAGACCTCCAGGGATCTTTTCCATAGACTGGTAAGCAGTTTTACACAAAGCTAAGAAGCATAAAGGCTTTTTCATCTCACAGAAGACTATTTTGCTATTGTTGCAAAAATAAATAAGCCATGTGGAGTGGATGTTTTTCCTGTTCTTAGTTTGCAATAAAGCAAGATGCACATTAAAGATATTTGTTCACCCAATAAATGTTCCTTTCATGAAAAGTTGAAGACAGAGCTTTTTCTTTTGCCATTTTATTACTTACTAAAAAAAAGTATGTTTTATGAAAACACTGAGAGGTTTCCATCTTAGTCCATCCCTGCTTATATAACAAAATGTCACAGACTGGAAAATTTATAAGCAGTACAATTTTTTTCACACCATTCTGGAGGCTGGAAAGTCCAATATGAAGGCACTGGTGAAGACCTGGGCTGCATCTTCAGTGGCAATTTGTTGATGCAAACCCTGTGTCCTCGAGTGCTAGAAGAGTAGAAGGGCAAAAAGGATGAGAGGGGAAAAAAATGCCCCCTCAAGTCCTTGTGTAAGCCCCTGGATGCCATTAGTGAAGTATGAACAGAGTTTGGGGAGGGGAAGACTCATTGTGAGAAAAAAGAGACAGAAGTGTTTGAGGCAGAACTGCCAGAGGCACTCGGTACACCAGAATGGATTCATCTAATGCCTGTCCTGGAGGCTTTTATTCTTATTTGGGGAAACCATACTTTATGTTGATCTGATTCACTTGTGGGTCTTTTGTTTACTGACTAAGCAGCATACCAACCAGGAGGTCCTCGGATGGATCACCACACCCCAGAAGGAGGAAGAGAGTGGAACACATGGCCAATGATCGGGCACAGGAGCGCTGCCTGAGACTCTGGCTTTGCCATCTAGCGACCTCATCAACACAGTAGCATTCTACAGCTTCGCTCTCCATCCTGATTTGCTGAGGGCTCTCGTTAATGACCTCTGGTGTCTGAAACTGCTCCCTTAAAAACAATCCCAGCCTCTGAGAACTTGGCCTTTTGGCTGTTGCTGCCTTGATGCAGGTCACTCTCACATTCTGCCTGTGACTCCAATACCCCCATCACAAGGGCCCTTAAAGTTGTTACCTCCTACCATCCCATATCTTGTTACTATTGATAGGGAAACTAAGCTTCAACATGAATGTTGAAGGGAACACCGCATTCCAGGCATGTCTACTTCACCAGCAAAGCAAATAATGCCTGTTCTCAGTATCTGTCACATTTCTCAGTTACCATGGCGAGTGTGAAATTTTCCATGTGCACTGAGAGCAAGACTCATCTTTCTCAAAGAAGCTTCCCTCAAGCTAGTAATTTTTTTAAAAGGAAATGGCTGTTTTTAGCTTCAATGACAGTCACAACACAGACAATCATTCAGCAACGTTATGGAAGGATAGGAAAAGGATCTACAGTGGTTTTCCAGTCTTCCTAATCTCCGTCACTGATATGTGATACTTTAGATTCAGACTGTAGAGTCTAAAGAAACTGGACTAGAAATTACTCTCTGGCTCCTTCTAGTTGCGCCATATCATCCAAGTCACTTCATAAAACTCAATTTGCCCTATGTAATAAGAGAACACTGATAATGGTACAAGTTGGAAACTGTTAGGTCCCTGAGGACTAAACTCCCAGGCTGGATAGAGCTGGTTGCAGATCATGTAAAAGCTAGCAGGATTTTTATTACTGAGGAAGGCCCCTCAACTGAGACAGTCCACACTGCTAAGACAATGTATTGTATTCTTTACCAAGGAACCTTTCTGCATGTCTCCCACAGATGTTATCAAGGTCCCTCCGGCACTCACCACCTTCCCAACAAGCAGTTTAAGAAGGGACTCTGAGTCCTACTAAAACATAATGCAGCTTGGCTTCAAACAAGCTTGCATTCTGTCTCAGGGGACTGAATCTCCACTGTTTGCCAACTCCCATTAATCCCCCCTGCAAAATTTAAGTTTTTTTCTGTTTTAATTGCGCACCCCCTCACCTTCTTGGAACCTTCAAATCCTAAAACCTAAAAACCCACCTTATGGATGACTATTATTGTGCCATAGATAAGTAATATAAAAATTTTTAAATAATGCTAATGATGAAAAGCCACAAATAAACATTATTAACCCTGTTATGATTAGTATAATTTCAGTAAGAATAACTGCTATGTTGTGACAAGAATCAAGGTTAGGATTGAAGATAATCTAAGGACTTGCTATTTGTGGTTCTGTCCACTTTGCACATCAAGTTCTCTGTGGTACAGGATTTTCTCTTCTGTCTCAGCCTCCAGCTCAATGCCTGCCACACAGCCAAGCCTCCCCAACTTCAAATGACGATTCAGGTAACTGGTTGTGTAAACACCTATAAGCTATGATCTGAGCAAAAAATCTATATATTTTAATAAAGTCCCAATTCTGGTCAACATAAAGCGCTCTCTAAGACCTCTATGCATAACATATATGTTTGTTCATGTGGACATATTCATATATATAATCCATATGGCACACAGAAACTTAAAAAGTTTACTTGAAATTTGACATTAAAAAGGTAGCTATTTCAGTGAAAAAAAATTTAAATCCATGCATACAAAATACATCCAAGTCTCATAAAAACATAAATTATGAAAAAGAGTAGTGATTTCAATTATTTGATTCAAAATAAAATTGTCATTTCATTCCACTTTTGTCAAATATTTAAAGTAATAGTGCATATAACAATTAGTGCAATAAAATATAATTATCTCTGATGTTTAAAAGTTGCTTAAGGTTTTCATCCTAAATGCTTATTGTTTCATCCTAAATCCTTATTGTTTCATGCAGGGGAAAAACAGGTTAAAAACACAAGATATATCTTGATATTTTCACCATTGGAAAATGTTAAAACTTTGAGTAGATCAACGTACTTATCTTTGTGGCTGTTAAAGAAAGTATATATATTGGAATGTCACAAGGTACCCCATAAAGATGTACAATTTTGATGTATTTAAAAAACTTTCAGAATCAGGGAGAAAAGTAAGGAGGAATTTTAAGGCAGCACAAGTAAAAGATGATGGTAGTCATGACCAGGTGTTCCATCAAGACAGAGGTTAGGGCTTGGTGTTCAGCATAATTGCCAACCCATATCAGAGTGCTTGGGTTCAAGTCTCAGCTCCACTCTGTATTCCAACTCCATTTACATTCTGGAGGCAAAAGGAAGTAACACATGAAGCTGGGTTCCTACCACGACGTGAGAAATCCAGATTGAGTTCTAAGTTCCCAGGATGGGGCTGCCAAACCCCAGCTTTCATGGGCATTTGGAGGAGTGAACCAGTGAACACAAGGAGAAGTTTATATATCTCTTTTTTGTCCCCAAAATCACTCTCGCTCTCCACTGCCCCACCCCTTGCCTGCCCCCCACCTTACCCTTTCAGGCAAATTTCAAAAAAAGAGATTGATATATCTTAAAAGTTGATGGACTAAAAATGATCAGAATTAGGGATGGGAAAAACAACAGCATGTAAAGAAGAGTAAGCAAGGAAGATATAAAGATTTGGGGCCAAACTTCAGAGTAGGTAGTGTTATCAGGTACTGGAGAGTAATGGGATGTAGAGGAAGAATGAAGAGTCCTCTTTACACTGTTTATTGCTAATGATCCCTCAGCACAGAAATTCTCGTTCCTCCCCCGCCAAGGAGACAACACTGTTCTTTGGATACTATTTGCTTCTTTCGCTTGGTAAAAACATTCTGCTATTGCCCTCATTCTACCTCTGCCACACGTAACTGCCCTTTTTCCTCTCTCATAATATTTTGCTTTATTTTGCATCATCTCCTCTGCTTCTAGTTTGTGAGCAAAAGGTTTGGAAGAATGTAAAAGAGAGATGTAGATGTCCCATAAACACGTCTCTCTTGGGAAAAGGTCATCACGCCTCAGGAGAAAAAGGAACAAACTATCTTATAAAACTAGTCATTAAACACAGTTTACTTAGCCCTACTGCAGTATTTATGACAAGTCAGTAAAACGCCAGCCTATTCCTCAGTAGAATGAGTCATCCTGTTTTACAGTTAAGCTCTTCCCTAAAATGATTTGATGGGGAAATGTATATAGGATATATATAATGACTATTTTTTCAGTACTCAAAAGATTTATGAAGGAAAAAAATGTGGAGTATGCAAATAGGTGGTAAACAAGGATACTTCTGAAACAATCTCTCATGGTTGTTTCCGTAGTGTAGTGGTTATCACGTTCGCCTCACAATCTCTCATGGTTTGTTTTTTAAAGAATTCTCCAAAAAGTTAAGACTTGGCAGGAATTGTGTGCCGATCTCTTAAACAGTACTCTAGGGAGCCAGTTTTTGGATCGTAGGAGGGCTTAGATAATGAGCCTTGCAATCACCTCTTGAACCATGCAAGCTAACATAACCAGATGCTTTCTCAGCAGCACTTTAAAACAATACCTTCACTCAAACATCAATAATAGTGTCAAGACACAATAATAGAAAGGACTTATAATAAATTGCTGGAGACACATCTGGTGGGCAAATGATCTCTGGTAGTCCATGCTTTAAAAGAAACATAAAAATAGAAAATGAAAGAAAAGCAGCATGGGCACTACATCTTCAGAATACTTAACCATTTAGGGAATCCTGAAGTATTCCTGCCCCATACCAGTTTGTTGGGCTAGTAGAGCAAGAGTTGTAGTCACTGGATACTTAGAATAACCAAAATATATGAAAACCTAAATAAGGTCTAGAAAACTGCTCTAAGGTGAGACAGGCAACAACACACAGCAGATAATAAAAAAACCAAATCACTTTCCCAGTTTTCCAGCAGAGAGGAGCCAGTCTAACTCCAGTATTATTTCAACGTGAACTTTTGGGATTTGATCCATTATGCTGATGTAACCATGAATTGAATCCTGTTATTACATGAGCTCCCTAGTGAAGAAAGACATACCAATTTTCATCTTACCTGACAAAAATGAGATTTCCTGTCACCTGGGAACTCATTATAGGGGAAACATTTTGCAGTTAGAGTTGCTGAATTAATTATAGGCACCAATCCTAACTTTAGAGGGAGAAGATAAGTTTGGGAATCAAAGAACATGACAATGGCACTCGGTTTTTCATACCCAAACCTATAAATCATGCGGATTATGCGGATTATTAAAACAACAGATGCTGTGTGTGTGTGTGTGTGTGTGTGTGTGTGTGTGTGTAGCAGAAAGAGACAGTGCCACAGTACACTGAAAATCAACCTTACCACCGTGGGAGCAAGTTTCAGGGGATAAAGGGTACACACCTCTGTGAATCTCAGTTCACTCTGCATGAAAGTTGCATGTGTTTCTGTCACTGCAAAACCTGAATAAAACTGCGCTTAAACTAAAGCCAAGATCATAAACAGTGTGAAAACACAGTGGTTTTTTTTTAAGTACATTGCCCACTTGATCATATTAATTTTATGATGTTTTTTTAGATTATTCTATTTCAAAATATTTAATGATAACATTATTACTACCATAACTTACGAAACGTCAGGATGGAATACAAGAAGTTCAATGTTTTCTCCTTCCCCCTTGCAAATTCCTTAATTCATTGTATCCCTTATTAGTAAAATGTGTTGATGTCTTACTCTGGTTCAGGAATGTCTATGAACTGCTCACTCTTCTTCAATCTCGTCTCTCTCAGCATCCCCAGACTTGACCCAGACATGGAACTTTTTGGAAATAGTTCAGAGGTAAGCCATAAATATGATTAACTGTCTGGGAACTAAGATGTATAAATAATGATGAAAGATAATATTTTAGATATAATAGTAAGCTGTTGTCAAAATATAACCAATAGCCGTTTTCTATAGCAAGATCTTGAGTTTCAGCAACATTTATTAGATTTTATTCTAAAAGAGAATGCAAGTTAAAATTCTAAAGCCAATCCTCCAAAATTCACTGTTGTTTTCAATTTCCCTCATATCCTTTCTCACATGTCTGGCATCTTACCATCCTTGATTATCTATCATAGATGTACAATGTTGATAGCTTAGCTTCTTTTTTTTTAATCATAGTCTGGGGGACATTCATATAACAAGCGTGTTGGAACTTGAAGTCTATAACAGTGGCTTAGACAGAGGTGACTGCACTTCAGAGGCATTATCCACATTTGGAGATAATTTTATTTGTCACAACCTGGGGGACAAATGATAGAGGCCAGTGGGTAGGTTTTAGTGAGTAGAAGCCAGCCAGGGTTGCTACTACATATTCCATGATGTGTAGAATAATCCTCAACAACAGTGAATTATCTAGGCAAACATGCCAATAGTGGAAAGGCAGGAAATATAAGCCTTGAGCAGGCTCCACATTACCAAAGCAAGTCACAACTTTTGAGGTGGGAACATATGCACCCCTCCCAATCAAGGTGAACACAAGATCAGTAAAATGTAATTCATCAATGCAACGAAACAGTCCATCCAAGGCTTTTCTGGCAGGTTAGTCTCACGTATTTCTCAATACAATAGTTATTTTTCATATAAGGTGTGAAATTATCTCATGAATAAACCCTATCCCCAGTCTTCAGTGCAGTGAGTGTGTGTGTGTGCTAAATCTGTAACTCGGATATATGTAAACTGACGATTTAATAACTAAACATTGCTTTTCTCTCAAGCTGACATTATAGCAAGTTGCTGCTAATTAAGGAGAAATTCAGATAATCCAAGACCATTCAGTCAAGTCTACACGTATATAATAGCATTCATCCCTTCCCTTCTCAGAGGACCATCTATACTCTGTACCAGCATCCTGGCATCAAAAGAGGCATCTGGTTCACTCTATACCACCTGCCATACACTGATACCTCCCTCTCTCGCAGAAAATCTAATAACATAGGTCACCATAATCCAATCTAATCACATGGCTCATTCCTTAAGGACTACTTACTCATTCTAGTATCCCTCGGCTATGAGACATTTGGCTATGATGTCTCAAAGCTAATCTTCCCTCTGGTGCTTCCTACCCCTCTCCACCTTCTGGAGTTCACTGCCAACTTACAAGAAATGAGAGCAGAGCCCCAACTAGAATGGACTACAGACAGCCTTTCCTGCTCACAGATTTCCTGATGTACTTGATGTACTTGGGGCCCGTTAGTGCCCAGCTCCAGCTTCCTAGGCCAGGTCTCCCTTTAAGAAGACGCCATTGTCAGTGAACATATGGTCATGCTCTCCAACTTTCTTTGAAACTCACAGTACTTTTTCAAGCATATTATTTGGGATAGACTTTTATCTTCAGAAATAAAAAGGTTTTGTTTCTCTTCTTTACTCCCAGGCTCTCAGTGGTACCTGCAGCTATGGAAGTATGCCCCAATTTCTTTCAGGAGACACAACTAAGAGATAACTAATAGTTCAGCATCAAAATGCATGAAGAAGATTTTGTTTTTAAATTCTCAGCTACAGTCTTCTACTTCCATTTAATCCTTTGTGCTTTCTGTGACTCACCAGTCAAGGATGTCCTGAAATGCAAGTTTTCTCCTGATCCATGATGATCCACTGTAGGGCAGCTGTCAGTCTGGAATAAAGTATGGATATGTAAGCTCATCAGTTGACTAACAGGTCTTTAATACAGGATTTGGTTCTAGGAACATCCAATCGGCATTTTCAAAGCACTCATGAAGCTTTTGCTGATTCCAGAAAACAGATGCAGGAGAGGCACGGTGTGCAGACACAGCCTCCCTGGGCAGAACCACGCAGACTCTGACAGAGCCTCTGATGTCCTCCTCTAGTGAGCTGCCTGAAGTGTTTTTGACATCAGCCCACCATCTGAGTTTCATCTCGCCTCATAAAGTACCTCCCATGAGAAAATTTCATCAAAACTTTAAGTTCACCCACCAAAAATAATGAATGTCATAGATGGGTGTTTTTTTTTTAAGATTTTATTATTATTATTGGAAAGCCAGATATACAGAGAGGAGGAGAGACAGAGAGGAAGATCTTCCATCCAATGATTTACTCCCCAAGTGAGCTGCAACGGCCGGTGCGCGCCGATCCAAAGCCAGGAACCAGGAACCTCTTCCGGGTCTCCCAGGCGGGTGCAGGGTCCCAAAGCTTTGGGCCGTCCTCGACTGCTTTCCTAGGCCACAAGTAGGGAGCTGGATGGGAAGTGGAGCTGCCGGGATTAGAACCAGCGCCCATATGGGATCCCGGGGCGCGTTCAAGGCGAGGACTTTGGCCACTAGGCCATGCCGCCGGGCCCCACATAGATGGTTTTATTGCGTTAGAAATGAAACCCATTTTTCCCTGGAACAATAAACACTGATGTTTTCCTATCCTCTTGTTTTAAGATGGAAATTTAAAATAAATAAATAACCTTTGAGATACCCATTGCTTTCTTCAGTCAAAGGCACTGAATTTAATAAAAATGCTTTCACCATCTGTAGCCCACTTATTCCCCTCATTTCCTTCCTAGCTCTGTAAGCTTTCCATCTAGCACTTTTGTCTTCACTCATGAATATAGGTTATTGGAATTTATTTCCTTTGTCTTTTTGTGAGAATCTCTACTGATTACTAAATATGTGGGCTCCCCTCTGTGCCTTTCCTGAGGGACAAACACTTATATCAGCAAGAAGGCAAACAACAGTAGTAACTTTTTGGGTACTGCAGTCACAGACAGCAGGTGCAAGAATGTGCCTTGATTTGGATTGAACAGCACAGCAAAACTTTTGTGCCAAAAGCAGAGCCTGCTGTCACAGAAATAGATATAAAACTTTTTTAAAAAAATGCTTGAAAGATTTTTTGTATGAAACTGACAATGTTATGGCCATAAAACCTGAGAACATGAAGATTTGAATTGACATGCTTGATTTCAAAATAAATAGAGGAAAAGAAAATAAACTTGCTCCCTCCGGGAATCCCTCTACCATTCTTATTGATTTTGTATACTTCAAAGAGATCCAAGTTTTGACTTGGGAAAAATAAACTGGCATTTCCTTGAGAATAGGAAAAACAGAGCTTCTATAGGAATCTCAGCAGGAGGTATACTCCATACTTCAGACTATTTATTATAAAGTTCAACTATACAAATTTCAACTACTATTTGAGTGTAATGGTTCAATTGGTTAATCCTTTACCTCCAAGAACTAGGATCCCAAGTGGGCACTGGATCATGTCCCAGATGTTTCACTTCCCTTCTAGCTCCCTGCTTATGACCTTGGAAAGCAGAGGAGGAAGGCCCAAATCCTTGGTCCCTACACCCACATGGGAGACCTAGAGGGGCTGTTGGCTCTTGGCTTCGGATATGCTCGGCTCTGGACATTGCAGCCATTTGGGTAGTGAAGCAGGGTATGGAAGATCTTTCTCTATGTCCCTCCTTCTCTCCATAAATATGCCTTTCCAACAAAAATAAATAAATCTTTAAATTTTTAGATAGATAGATAGATATGTATATTTCAACTCAGATTGCCTAGGTAATTCACAAAGGTCACTGTGCCCATTTTAGTGTTTTACCCATCATTTTTATAGAAATCTTAACTCGGGCCATTTTCTGTTTTTTTAAGTTTAATATAAACCTATACAAGGGAAATGTGAAAAAAATTCTTTCATATGCTAAAAGCATATGTCTTCTTTTGTTGACAAATGCAGGACACAAAGCTTTTCTCTCCTGTTTTCTTCTAATATACTCTTCTTAACTTTAACAAGTATAACTAGTCAGGAACTGTACATTTTACATCCACTTCTTTTTGTTAAAAGGAGGTATTGAAAAAATCAAGCATTACTAGACCACGTGACAAACTAACCATAGCAGGGAAAATCCATTTTTCTTCCTTTGTATTAGAAAAATTCAAGCAAACTTCTATTTTCTCATAAGCTCTGTGATGTGCTTAAGATTGACACTATCAAGTAACCATATGCCAGTGCACCATCAGAATCATATCCTTGGTCCTGAACCAGAAGCCTTTTAATCTAGCTCCTAACTTTTTACATTGTCAGTTTTGGAAACTTCTTAAGTCACTCTTGGTATCTGTGTAACAAAAACCAACAATACAGTATTTGTCCTCAACAGCCATGAATTAGAATACAAAGGAAAACAAGAAAGAAGAAAGGAAAGTTGTGTCCATGTGAGAATCAAACTAAGAGAATAAGGGACAAGGTCAAGCATATTGCACTGGAGAAAGGTCAACACCCACAATGATGTAGCTAAATGTAAAGCATTTGTGCCTGTCCATGTGGAAAAATCTCTACTACTCTGAGGATCAAACTGAGCTCTGCTGATCACAGTTTTATCCTTTGACACAGCCCTTTGTCTGTTGAAAACAAAGATGTATTCTCAAATATCAATATCTATGATATAGGCATCACATCACCTTGGAATATTTTTAAATTTCATAAATCACTTAGTAAGCTCTATCAAGTATTTATTGACACCTCTACAGCAGTCTTTATAAATATGATGTTAAGTTTAGGAGTAGGTCTTATTAGAATAGATGGCACTTTCAGGAGCTTTCAAAAGAAAGTATCAACTTGATAAAAAAAAGGTAAAAACTACTTATAAAATTAAAACACAGAGATATCTATACTTCTTGCTACCCAAGTCTATATGAAACCACTTGCAAATATGGTGGCATTATTATAAACTAATGCCTAAGAGTCCTGATTCATCTTCAAAACTCAAAAGAAGAACCATTTTCTCACCTGAAAAAAATTTAGTGTATTTAGATTTGAAAATTCCAAAATCTTTTAGACTGTTGACTACTGGTTTATGCTATCACATAGTTTAGCAAGGGTTCTTACTCTGTATTTGATTTTATTCTTCATTCTGTATTTTACTTTAAAATAAAAGGATGTCTTAAAACCTACCTGGTTTTATATATATATGTACATAAATATGTATGCATATACAATGAAAATATTTTATGCGGTATACCTATGAGAACAATGAAAGAATACATGAGAAATATTATACTGGGTGGTGTTTGAAATTCAGAAGTGGGAAGGTTGCTATGTCCCTTCTCACAATGACACCCAACACTCCTTACCCCACACAATTCCTCTGTTTTTTTCAGAGCTCTGTGAAAACACCAATTATTCACTTCTTCAGGCCAAACGTCAGTGATTTTTTAAAACGCATGACTTCTTATATTCTTATCAACTTGCTTCTCTATCAACTACTTTTTAATTTAATTTTATGCTGTTTTTATTTCTCTAGAATGGCAACCTTTACTTCTACTATATTCACTTACATAGCTGTTGTCAACCAAAGAACCTTCTAGTACTGTCTGAGACATGAGCTCCAGTTTCCAATTAGGAAAATAAAAATGAGATATGCTACAGTGATGTGGTTCCTGATTGTTTCCTGTTTCTTCCCCACTATTCAAAAGTGGCCAAAACTGAGAAAAGCAGAGTGTGTGACTTAAGATCAAGTATAACCCTGTAGAACACAGTGTGAAACAACCATAATTGATTAATACATGCAATTGATCTTATCATCAACATATAAATATAAATCTTAGACTTCTAATTATGATCAAAGAAGGAAATACAGGTGTGTTATGATTAGCAAATAAAAAAGTGCTTTCAAACTTAACCAGTGCATATAAGTTTACAGTAGAGGTAAGAAACTTTCTTTTATTCATTTTAATAAAGTATGCCTTCAATAGATAAAATAGATAAGGACTATCAACCTTGACAGAAGCAAAATGAAATAGGATATTGTCAGGATGATTTGTAAATCACAGATGGTTTCAGAACTCAGAAAAGGCATCATTATAATATAACAGACGAGACAGAAAGAAACAATTTGCTAGAATATGTTAGAGCATTCAGGGAAAGTTCTGAAACCTGAGTCTGAGACCAACAGAAAGATTTCCTTCAATGTGGGAGGCTTGGAAAATTGAGTATTCAAGCAATTTGCCCATTTTGCTTTGACTGCTCATAATTTCCTGTACAGACTTAGTCTACACACATACATCATGAGATAGTATATAGGGGCTTATACAGATATGCTTCAATTACTAAATGATCGTGTCCTCTCCTTCATAGATATTTATTACCCAGGTAAGGCACTATATCTTCTGAAAATACTGCGATGATGAGGTGACACAACGGGATTTTTGAGGTTTTGGATAATTAAAACTAATTTGTCATCCATA
The DNA here is from genome assembly GCF_030435755.1 of Ochotona princeps. NCBI lineage: Eukaryota > Metazoa > Chordata > Mammalia > Lagomorpha > Ochotonidae > Ochotona > Ochotona princeps. The sequence continues at coordinate 34,520,868 of NC_080842.1, forward strand.
AATACTGTCATTTCCTCTGCTGTTAGAACTGCCACTCTCAAATTAGGCAAATCTTTGGCTTCCAAAGACTCATTAAAAGGTGTATGCTACTCACAGTTCTGACTCCATTCTCAAAATCTAGCCTTGAAATACATCAAGTATTATTTTTTCCCTGTCACTCCATGCTACTATTCAATTTCACTCCCAGGTGAGAGCACCTGAATGTTACTACTGCTGCTCACCTAGGGAGATCGAGTTATGAATGGGTCTTTAGGTGAGGATGTTAACATTGAAATGCAGAACGGTCACATGACTAATCACAAAGGAAAAGGCTATAGAAGTTGTGTAGCACCAAATGTGAAGTACCACAGGGTGACAAAGTACCATGACAATCAGCTTTAAAAGCCAGGATATCCCATTTAGAACCCTGTCATGTTGTAGATGAGTACATTCTGTCTTAAAGTATCTCTAAGGCATTTTAGACATTACCAAGGAAAATATTTAACTCATTCTCCTCCACAACTCTTAACACCTATAGGATCTCAATGATAAAATTTAATTGAATGAACAGTAAGTTATTTAACTAATTTTTAAAGGGATTTTAAATTTTTTCTTGGGAAGGCAGATTTACAGAGAGAAGTATATACAGAGAAAGATATCTTCAATCCTCAACTTCAATTCCCAAGTGGCTGCAATGGCCAGAGCTGAGCTGATCCTAAGCCAAGAGCCAGGAGCCAGGAGCCAGGAGCTTCTACTGGATTTCCCACTCAGGTGCAGGGTTCCAAGGCTTTCAGCCATCCCTTACTGCTTTCCCAAGCCATAAGCATGGAGCTGGATGGGAAGTAGAGCAGCTGAGACTCAAACCAGAACCCATTTGCGATCCTCATGCTTGCAAGGTAAGGATTTAGCCATTGAACCATTGCACTGAACCCAATCATGAATTAATGCCAGACAAGGTAAGTGTTAAATGTAAGAAATGATTCTTGCTTTAGGTATCTATATTACAGCACTGTGTATATATTCGAAAATATATCTTGGAACCTCTAAACATTACATTGTACAAATCATGGGCAGACACAATGGTTCAATTGACTCAAAAAGGCAATATCTTTTTGCAGAAAAATCTTCTTTATGCAGTTTATAAAAGGGACTACTTAAATAAATGGAAGAGGGAAATGATAGCTACAAAAGTCCTTCGTATGTTTTAAAGCAGATCAGTATATTACTCCACACTGCATTTTTTTCCCTTCGTTTGTTGGACCATGTCAGAAAACAATAAAAAATAGAGAGTAAAGAAATTAAAAGATCAAATAACACTTTTCTATGCAATGTAGTCTCATCATCATTACTTTCTTGCTAAGTGGTGAATAATATAAATCAACCCTCAGAATAGAAGAAAAAAAACTTATTTTTGGAATGAATGCTTTTACTTAATAATAAAATTTTCCCTGATACAGTTTTGTAGATTTTTGAGATTTTTACAGTAGTCCTTTACGTAACAGTTACAAATGTAACATTCTGCTATTTAAATGCATCATGGAGGGAGTTGCAGAAAGACAAAGGTAGAAGATCTAATGTCATATCATCTGTCAAGATATATTTAACTGTTTCACCAGGGGTTGTCACTTTAGAAGAGAAAAAATTGAAATGCAGAGATGAGTCGAGAATGAGAATTATTGCACTCATGAATGGGACTTTGTGTCCTGAAATATCAAATAACAAAATATTTTAAAAACAGAAACTACAAACAAAGTTGGAGATCCAGGAGACCTAACTGTGGATAATAGGAGTTCTAGGCTGCTTTTGATCTTGCTGCCTAAATCTGTTACACTCATATTTTTGCCATTTCATTTAACTGCAGTTCTTTCTTTTATATTGCTCAAATCAAAATGCTAGAATCTTTCTGGGTCTCTCTCGCTCCCTTCTCGTCTCTCTCTCTCTGGAATTCATCAGTCGACTTTCAAAATTCTGAGTTCTGACCTGATCACATGTCTGTAACACCACTACCACTGTTATCCACCCACTATTATCTCTTGCCCATTTGTACATGATAACCTGTAACTGTCCATCAGCTGTTATAGCTACTGTATCTCTGACTTCATCATTTGCCACTCTCTGCACTCTATGTATGATGTTGCAGAAACACTTCAAAACTAGGTATTCTCTTATCTGCTAGATTGTTATTTCCAACCCCCAAAATATATATGTTGATATAATAGCTTCATATATCTCAGAATGTATTAATTTTGGAACTAGCATCATTGCAGATATAACTAAGCATTATGAGAGCATACTGGCAATGTGGAGAGCTCCTAATCTAACATGATTGGTGTCCTTCTTAAGAGAGGAATTTAGACACAGACAAGCAAGAGGGAGAATACCTTGTGCTTATGCAGACAGGAATAGGCATGATACATCTATGAGCTGAAGAGCCCCAGAAGCTAGGAAAGAGGCACTTAAGGCATTCTCGTGTTCTGGAGGCCAGAAGTCTGAGATCAAGGATTGGCAGAGTTCAGTTTCACCTGACTGTGAAGGAGCTAATACATTTCTGTTGTTTAAGTCATTCAGTTCATGGTACTTTGTCATGACAACCCTAAAATCTGTATGTACATCCAGACCCTTATGAGAGACCCAGAATGTACAGAGAACTCATAGAAATCAGAGGTCTGGCTTTCTTGTATATCCTGGAATCTTTTGCTCATGTGGATATGACGAAATGACAGAGGCCAGGCAACCACTGTGCCTCCATGTAGAGAAAGGCACATAACAAGGCCTCCTGCATGCATAAACAGCTCATGAAGCCTCTGCATCCTTGGTCATCCCAGGGGCCTAATGTCCTGAAACTGTTGGGTAAATACATCAAGCACATCACTGTCTTATTGTCACACAATACTTAAGTCAAAGATGTTCTTCATTTCTTCAACATTACATTCTTCAACATTCATCTCTTCATACATTACAGATACTACCACAGTCTGGGATCAAATAAAAACCTGAGAATCTTTCCTAGAAATACTTTTAAGGTATAATTTTAAAAGACAAGAAGAAAAACAAAAACCAAGAAAATCAAAAGAAAAGATTGGCAATAACTCAAGCATGATTATATAAAACTGTATATACTGGAAACTTTGAAATAATATTATTTTGTAATCTAATTTAAATCATTTCATTAATAAAAAACAATTTAAACACATTAACACTGCAGAAAACACGTTAAAAAATTAAAATAGCTTACTTTCCTATTTAGTGGTGTGTGGACTGGATGTATCTTCTAAGATTTCTTTTTCATGCTAGATGTTAAAAGCATCATAATCCTCAACTTTTTCAAACATCAAAACTTTATTGTATTTATTTATTTTTTAATTTTAAATGGCTACAGTTTACTTGAATTTCAAAATTTACAAGGTAATTCCATTTTAAAAATATCTACTTGTCTAATTTACTTGAAAGTCAGAGATGATACAAAGATAGAGAGGTCCCACCTTTTGCTTTACTCTGCAAATACTTGCAACGTGGACTGCATAAGGCCAAAACCAAGAGCCCGGAATTCCATTTGGATCTCTCAGTGTGCTGACGGTACCCAAGCATGTAAGCCACCAAGTACTACCTCCAACAATGCAATAACTAGAGGCTTGGACCCAAACCTGCTATATTGATATGACATGCAGGTGTCTCAGGCAACTTGTTTAACACTATACCAAATGCCCACATTCAAAGGACCTTATTTCATTTCAAAATAAGTTAAGTCTATTGTCCAGTCACAAGACTATTTCTTACACAATATGAAGTAAAATTATTATAACATTGTTATGTGGTTTTAGAAATAAACATACTGTAGTACAATAAATGTAATTATGCTATCACACAGATAGTTATTTTCAATATAATGCACTATTTTAATAAAGATGTGCAACAATCCCTTTTATTATTTATGCAATCATTATTGACTTTATTTATATTTATATTTATATATTTATTTATGTATTTATTATTTACTAGAATGCAGTCTGTAGATGGAGAGATTTTCCTTTCTCCCCTTTCTCCTTCCCTATCCCCTAACTCACCTTTTATTCCCCAAATGATAACAGAAGTACAGTCCCTTAGTTTCAGTGACAGGATTAACTTTCTGCTGCTTAACTGTATCATGACACGCTAGTTATAGGTAGAGGTAGAATATCCACTTTCACACAATACAGGTATAGTTACATGTCTCAATGGGAGTTCTACTTTATTTGGCAGTAGAAATGACTCTGAATTATGCATATTATTTACTTACTTTTAGTACAATTGACAACAGTCTGTTAGTTGAAGTACATTTGATTCACCCTAACATTGCATACTTATTTGACTTAGCCATGAAAAAAAAATACCTAAATTTAGTATAAATCATTAGATATTCTTTTATATTTCTTTCAATTATGATCAGTCATCTTTATTCTATTCCTAAAGAAAAGTGCTGAAATATATAAGTAGGTTAATACTTTCCAACATCTTTCATCATTGCAAACTCAAAGTATACCACACAGATTGTGGGCCAAAAGCTATCTATTTCTCCTCCATTTATTTGTTTCCTTGTGAGCACTTGACAGCTTCACAAACTAAATTTGGACCTACATTTTTTCCTGAAGGCTTGGAAATTGCCTCATTCAATAATGCTAACCTAGTATTTAACTATTGTGAAAAACTAAGTATGTGAGGACACTGATAGCACCTCTCTTTCTCCCTTTAGTACTTCTATTTCAAAGCCTTGTCTAGAAAAACATAAATCAGAGACAATATGCCTCCTAATGATGGACATAAACATGGTGAGAATGTCTAAATAACTACTGATTTTTATTTCTGGAACTACCGTAATTCAAAGGCATCTCTGTCACTGCAGTGCAATGGCTTACTGAAGACAGCCAGGGGCAATCTGTTCTCTCTGCAGGGAGGTCTGACTAGCTTTGTAATTACAGATTTTCACCTATTTGGTTTGGTCCATGGATGTGAAATGAAATAGAAGCAGCACAACAGTAGAAAGTGGCATTTGTATCACATGTGAATAATAAATATCCATAAGTCACCAATATACCCAACCCAAGCTGATGAATTTAGCCTTAAAGTGGCAATCTTCCCACAGCTAACTACAGATGATTATCTGAGAAGAAGGTTTCATCCACAAAAGAAGAAAAACAGACCACATGGAGATTTACTAGCATAGATGGAGAAAAGCAAGGTAGTTATGGAGACAGGAACTTGAAAGTTTTCTGTTTCTCTTTTGAATTACAAAAGTTTAAAAAACAGGGAGGGATTAAGGGAAGAGGAGGAAAGAACCCCTAAACCTACAAAATTGTATTGTGGGAAGTAATAAATATATTTTTTAGAAAGAATACAGACAAGTATAAGGTATCTATCTTGTAAGCCCCTGCCTCTTGCACTGTTTTAATTTCTTACTTATCTGTTAGTTCTTTCACAAGAAAATAATAAATAAAACTCCTCTAAGGAAATAGTACCCTTCTGATACTGCAAAATTACAGAGGAGGGATGAACCTTCAACAACAGTTTTGGTGAAAAGCAACACGATGAGGATCTATGGACACCAGTAAATGATCTCAATTTTCTGCCTTTAAATTTAAAATAATTGAAAGAAAAACAGGGAGTTCAAAAGACAGTTTCATTTCTATTAAAGCTAGATTCCAAGCTAAAGTATAGTTTCCTTGTGAGATATCATAGAGCTATCACATCCCACATATTCAAAGTAGATAGTTTTAATCAGCCCAAGTCAGGCAGCACCAAGCAACCACAAGCTTGGTAATATGACAAGAAGTAACAAACCAGACCTGTTTCCAGCTTTGGATGTCATCCAAAAATAAAGGGATTGGGAGAGGTGAGCTAGACGCACTGGAATCCTATTCCCAAAACTGTCAGAATTTATCTTTTCACCTTCAGGTAACAAGTAGTAACAATGTCACAGAGGATTAAATTAGTGCTATGATTAAAGAATTAACAAGGTGACTTTTTAGTGTAGTAGTTGTTATGCAGCTTGGGATGCCCAAAACCCAATTAATTTTTCTAAACTCTGCCATTTTGATATCAGAAGGAAAAAATTATTTTAAAAATGGCTTCTTATCTACCAACTCTAATTCCCAAACCTCTTCATGGAGAAGGAGAACATGTCATTGGTTTGATATCCCATGATTTACTTTATCACCTTATTAATCATAGTATCTATCCAAGATTTACAACATTCAAGGCAAGTAATATCATTTTTATTGTAAATAAAAGCTGCCAAGACTCAAAGAGATTGCAACTTTCCCCAAGGACACAATGATAAAAGGATTGTATGTGATGTAGTACATTATGCATGGCTTCTAAGCTCCTGCTTTAAACATCTTTTCATGTCTTAAATTTTAATATATCCACATATGTTAACAATCTTTATTATCTTCCACGGTTCAAATACTTAAAATTTTGTAGCTGTATCTTGCAATCCTTTCTTGTTAGCTACCTTAAGAACAAAGAGATTTATCCTAGAAAGCAATATTTCTTCAAGGCAGATGTTTCCTAGAAGAAACTTTGCTCCTTCCATCCTTCTGGATTAGATTTTTTTATGCTCATCACTGCTGACACTTAGAGCTGGATACTACTTTATGATGACAAGGGAGGAACTAGCCTGTGATTCTAGGATGATTAGTAGTCCTTGCTGCCAGTGGCACTATACCTCCCTCATTTCACATCAAATAGAACTCACAGCAATTATCATAAATGTTCCATTCTATTGGAAGAAATGTGTCTAGGATTGGTATTATCTGAATTTACCAGTTTAGGAAAGTGATGTAGAAAAGAGAAGTTTCTTGCTCAAATTCCAATGTTTCTGTGTGTTAGGATATAAACTTAGATCTAACTAACCCTAAATCCTATGTCCTTCCTTCTAACGTTAATAATATGAGAGAATAATACTTCTGCTAGCAAGTTAGTTAGCTATACTACAAAGACATGGCTAGACAAAATATTATAACTGTCATATGGCATATATATCAATCAACATAGTCCAAAAATACTTGTAAGGGTGACAAATTTCTATTTTTTGTTTTCTGAATTATTATTTTCTAATTTCTGAAATGATCTAAGTAATACCTAGAATTTCAGCACAGAACTTTAATATTCAACGTTATATTTTTTCTTCTGGACTTTGCTTAACACCAGAGGCTGTGAGATAGTTAATAATACCAGGTTATCGGGCCTGGTGCAGTAGCCCAGCAGCTAAACTCCTTGCCTTGCACAAGCCGGGATGCCAAATGGGCAATGGTTCTAATCCCAACAGCCCCACCTCCCATCCAGCTCCCTGCTTTTAGCCTGGGAAAACAGTCAAGGACGGACCAAAGCCTTGGGACCATGCACTTGCATGGGAGATCCAGAAGAAGCTCCTAGCTCCTGGCTTCAAATCAGTGCAGCACCAGCCATTGTGGCCACTTGGGGAATGAATCAACTGATGAAAGATCTTCTTCACTGTCTTCCTTCTCTCTGTATATCTGAGTTTCCAATAAAAATCAAATAAATCTTAAATAATAATGATAATGATAATACCAGGTATGGGCAAAGCACAATGTCTCAAGGGCTAAATCCTCCCCTTGCATGCGCTTCGACACAATATCACACCAGTTCATGTCCCAGCAGCCCCACATCCCATCGAGCCTCCTGCTTGTGGCCTGGGAAATCAGTCAAGGGCGACCCACAGTCTTGGTACCCTGCATCCACACAAGAGACCCAGAAGAAGCTCATCATGGCTCCTGATTTTGGATCGGCTCAGCTCTGGCCATTGTGGCCACTTAGGGAGTGAGCCAGTGGATGGAAGATGTTTCTGTCTCTCCTTCTCTCTGTAAATCTGCCTTTACAATAACAATAAATACATCTTTAAATAACAATAATAATACCAGGGCCCACTGTATGTCTCTCTGGAGGTTCTGTGTATGTCTCTTAAAATAAAATGATCACTTGAAACTCCATTCAGTTTAGTGGTACTAGTGCCACACTAGAGTACCTGGGGCTCATTGTCATTCAGCTTCTGACTCCAGCTTCTTTTACAATGTGAATCCTGACAGGCAGCAGTGACAGCTCAAGTAAATGAGCTACTGTTATCCACAGTGAAAAATAGCCAACTGTATACAACAGTGTTTTATAGCCAACTCTCAACTTCTACCCCAGTCCATTCCCATTTGTTGCAAGAATTTGGGGAGCAAATCAACAAATGGCAGTTATAACTATAGCTCATTTTATGTCTCTTTATCTTTCAAGTAAATAAATATTTTTATAAAACTTAAAATTCTTAGTAGACATAAAAAAATCTAAGCATCAGATTATCATTTAAGAGTTGTCATGAGCCTCTTGGTCCTTAAAATGCCATCTTCCATTGGCAGAGGCTGCATGTACAATGAAAAATGAATTATCTTCAGTTTATCCTTAGGAGACTTACCCCAAAAGACACTGATGACAATGACTCTAGAGGCAGTCCCCAGAGAACGCTTTCCCTGGCCACCAGGAGTTCTCATCAGCAGCTCTTCACAATGGCAGTAGCCGCCTGTGGTTTCTACCAGCTGCATACGATAGCTATCACTGGGTCTCTGGTGCCTCATGTTATTCAGAGAACTACTCCTCTGTGACGGCAGAGGGGTCTCCCACACCTCCACTGAACATCAGTAGCTAAAGAGCTCTGTTGGGACTTGCAGGGACCACTGTGGTGTGTCAAGAAAATGTCACTTCCAGTGTTTCAAAGAGCTCTATATTGCTAAAGATGGTCTCTGTTAACACCTCAGCATGTAACACACATCACTATCTGCTCGGCTCCTTTTATCTCTCCACAGTTATTATTTAATTCAAGAAATATTCTCACAGTATAACTCAGGAAGTAACAGTCAAAAGCACATCAACTCCCCTCTTCACCTGTGTGTAATATCAGAGTTATCAATAAGCTCCAAAATTTTTCTTTGCACACATACACACACACACACACACACACGCACGCACAAAAGTTAAAGAGCAATCTTCAATAACCCCATTCTGTCAAGGAATCATTCAACACAGTAAAGAATCAACAGATGTTTCTTATCATGGAGCTTTATCCTTCAAGCCTGAAATTCTTGCTTGGATAAATGTGTCACCATTTGAAGGCAGATGAACATAACAGAGAAAGAAGCTCTGGCAAGATCTAAAGTAACTAAGGAACCACTTTATAATAAAAGTCACATAAGCAAAAGGATGGCCCTCAACTCTAAACTTCCACACAAAATTTTTATTTTTTCCAATCATTTATTTTTGCAGAACATAAAAGACTGGTCTGGATAATGTGTTTGGTATAAGGAATCAGAACTATATCACAAGTATCTATCTCCAGTTGACTCAAATCCTTCCTGAAAATACATATGATACACTTAAAAATAAATAAAATTCATCCACATTGGAAAGCATTTTGATAGCTACTCAAATAGTAATATATTTCCATATGATATTAAAAAATCCATTCATAAGAAATAAAACATATTCCTAAATGTATATTCAAAAGAAATAAAACATATGGCCAAATAAATATGAAACTTCATAGCAACATAACTCATAATAATCTTCAAGTAAAAACAACCCAAATCTCTGGTAACTGATGAATGGATAAGTAAGAAGTGGAATATCAATAAGATAGCACCAAGTCAAAAAGAAGAATAGGGCATTTTTTAGCAAATAGGTCAGGAATTTCTTCACTTGGGATGTACATATTTAATATCGGAGTGCATAGGTCCAAGACATGGCTCCACTTTTGATTCCGGATTCCTACTAAAGCACACAGGGAGACCTAACAAGGAACGGCTCTAGCACTTGGCTGCCTGCCACCCATGTGGCGGATGTACTTTGGGTTCCAAGCTCTTGCCTTCAGCCAGTCCTAGTCGTGGCTGTTACAGGAATTTGGTGAGTAAATCAGTAGATGAAATCTCTCTGTCTTTATGTCTTTCACAATTTTTTTAAATTTCAAGTATTAATATATGCTATAATACAGATAAGCCTTGAAAACATACCAAGTCAAAGAAACAAATCACAAAAGTGGTTGCTAAGGGTAGATGACTGAGTAAGGACAAATATAATACCAATTTCTACCTGAATTCCTTTCTAACAACCATACTAATAAATCTTATTTGTTCACATATTTGTTTGCAATATCTATAGTAAAGCTTAAATGTTTTTGAATTATATAATTGTCATTTAGAAAACATCTAATGCTGTGAATAAAACACAAAAATTCAACTTAAACACCTGGTGTAGCAGTTAAAATATGATTTGGGAGGGCCCAGCGGCGTGGCCTAGCGGCTAAAGTCCTCTCCTTGAACGCGCCGGGATCCCATATGGGTGCCGGTTCTAATCCCGGCAGCTCCACTTCCCATCCAGCTCCCTGCTTGTGGCCTAGGAAAGCAGTCGAGGACGGCCCAAAGCTTTGGGACCCTGCACCCTCGTGGAGACCTGGAAGAGGTTCCTGGCTCCTGGCTTCAGATTGGCGCGCACCGGCCATTGCGGCTCACTTGGGGAGTGAATCATTGGTTGGAAGATCTTCCTCTCTGTCTCTCCTCCTCTCTGTATATCTGACTTTGTAATAAAAATAAAAATCTAAAAAAAAATATGATTTGGGAAACACATTATCCCATAATCGATTCCTTGGTTTGAGTCCTAGCTCTGTTCCCAATTATAGCTTCCTGCTAATGTACACCCTGGGAGCCAGAAGCTGATGGCCCAAGTGGGTACCTGCCATGCATGTAACAGACCATGACAGCATACAGAAGTGTGGTACCTCTCTGTCTCTCCTCTTCTAAAATAAACAAAAATACATCTTTTTGTATAAATGTCAATGCCCTAGGCATAATGATAACATACCGTTTGAGATGCTTGCAATCCAAGTCAGAGCGCCTGGATTAGGTCCTGACTATGCTCCCACTTCTAGCTTCTTGCTAATGTATACCCTAAGAGGCAACAGGTGATGACTCAAGCACATACAATTTGTCTTTAGGTATCCAAATTTGGAATACAGATATCTCAAGCAATGCTTTAATTGCTACCCCACACATCTACCTCTTTATTCACCTCCTTTGGGAAAAAAAAAAATCCAAACTTCACCACAACACGTAACTATTATGGAGTGTGAAAACATATCAGACAAGTATGAATGAATTAAGGAGTCTTTATTAACCAAGCATAGTAATAGCAGCACCCACTAGAAATTAGCAAATGACAAGTTCACATGGCAATGCAGTCTGAATTGAAACCCTGAGAGGAATAAATCATCATTACTGTGAAACCCATTCATTAAACTGAAAACTTATGTTCCAGATTCCCTAGCAATATAAGTTATCAAAAGATGTTCAGTAAACAACCTGGACACATTTGCAAAACTGCAGCAATTCACCTTTTTCTGACTTCTCTGTCCAAATTCCATTAGTGCTAGGCCTCACCTCTCCTGGGAACTCTTGAAACTACAAATTAGAAATACAACATCTTCACTTCATTTACATTTACACAGATTTGCCCAAGCAGTGAACAGAGGGTGAGGAACACAGACATACAGGGGCTATATTTGGGAGCTACCTGTCCTTGGAGACTGTCTGCAGGAAGCCAGAAAGCAAGTAGGGAGGCCAAGAGTCAGAGTACAAGAGTACCGAAAGAGCATAGTTTAATTAATATTGACTGTATTTTCAATGAAACAATTAAGAAGCTCCATAATACCAATCAAAAGTAAACTCAAAGAAGGGTGAATCTTGAAACCAGCACAACGGGTCAATTGGCTAATCCTCGGGCTGTAAGTGCCAGCATCTCATACGCATGCTGGTTGCTGTCCTGGCTACTCTACCTCCCAGCCAGTTCCCTGAACGTGGCCTAGGAAAGCAGCAGAGGATGACCCTGCACCAACATGGGAGACCCAAAGGGGGTTTCTGGCTCCTGGCTTTTCATCAGTTCACCTCTGGTCACTACAGCCATTTGGGGAGGGAGCCAGCAGACAGAAGATCTTTCTCTTTGTCTCCCTTTCTCTACATAAATTTACCTTTCCAATTAAAATAAGGTAAATCTTTGAAAAAAGGAGGGGGGATATTGATTATATTCTTGATTAGTACAGACTGAATATACACAGTAGCTCAGAAATGTGTACAATTGTTTATTTATCGTTTTATTTTTATTGTATATTATTTTTTATTGGAAAGGCAGATGTACAGAGAAGAGGAGAGACAGGAAGGTCTTGCATCCAATAATTCACTCCCCAAGTGGTCCCAACAGTCAGAGCTGAGCCTATCCGAAGCAAGGAGCCATAAGCTTCATGCAGATCTCCCAATGGGTCCCAAGGCTTTGGGCCGTCTCCTGCTGTTTTCACAGGCAACAAGAAGGGAGCTGCATGGGAAGCGGGGCCACAGGGATACAAACTGGTGCGCACATGGGATCCTGGCACATGCAAAACAAGGACTTTAGCCACCAGGCTACTATGACAGGCCTAATTTATAATTTTAAGTGAGAAAATTTAAAATGAGTAAAAGGTGAAGATATATCAGCTACATATATTAATTCAACAACCATAAAATATATTTTCTCTAAGTTATATGAACAATCCTTCATAAAATCACATTTTCATATCCAATAATGTTTATTCCACGTATGTATATCTAAGATCATAAAAAATAAATGATCTCACTTTTTGCTTTAAAACAAAAACCAACTGAATTTCAACATAATCACAGCAAGTAATTTTAGATGTCATGTATGAAAATAGCTGTAATGATACATTAGAATGTAAAATGACTTATTTAATTGCTGGTGGATATCAATATAACATGTGTTCTTATACAAATATGAACACATTTCTAATGAAATGGCCTATTTTTGCAGCATCTTGTACTGGCATGATGCTTATTAATGCAATCCCCTCTCATGGTAAGTCTAAGCTTTAACTCACTGAGCTCTCACATATCCCTGCAAAGGGTGTGAATTAAGATTTAAACAGCAGTCTGCTTCAACATTCACTGCAATGCAGTCACATAAGAGATCAAACAAGCACAACTTCTTCATACTCTTTTAAGTGAAGGAAGTAGATCAAGCTGTCCTCTTGGGAAAATGTATGAAATATTGAAAAGTCATGAAAAAATGCAGAGGAAAAAGAAGAAAAAACTGGGGGAAAAAAGACAGAAATTAGAAAAATGTGGACATCTGTCATTTAAGTCTCTACTAAATGGGAGATCAAACCATGGATTTTCTTCATTCAGTTTTATCCTGTTCACTTCCACATCATCCAGAGAACACACGAAGCAATTAAACCCCCGGCTGCTACACGCATAAAAGTTCTGGATGGCTCTACATGGAAAGCATCAGAGAAAAACAGCTTCAGCACAGTGGGCTGACTTTTTAGGCATTAGTCTGGAAGCTGTTCTTTTCTTGCCAAAAAGCCAAGGTATCCATAAAAACCTTTTATTGCCAGTGCAAAGAAGAGAAGACACAAAACTAAAAGAGATTTAGATTTTAAAGCAAAAGCAGAGCCGTATCTGGAAATTGTCGGTGGAGATGGCCTTTTTCAAACTTGCACTAAAGAAGAATAAACCTTTAATAGCAAATTAGTAACCTAGGGAGTTACATCTATAAAATGTGATTGATAATGACTTTTACAATAATGAATAACAACAAGGTATGGCATACAGAAATAATAAAGGAACCAGTACAAGGCATAGTGTTTACATTGCTGTCTCATGATACCATATTTGAGTCCCTGAGATTTGAGTCCTGGCTCCATTTTCTATTCCAGCTCCCTGTTGTTGTACTACCTGTGTGGCAGCAGATGATTGCTCAGATGGTTTGAGCGGTTTGAGTCCCTGTCTGTCTCTTACATGGAAGACCCAGAATGAGTTTCAGGTACCACAGCCAATGTAAGCCACTATTGGCATTTACGGGGTGAATCCACTCATGGGAGGTCTCTTTACGTATCTCTGCCAAACAAATAGTTTTTTTAAAAATTTGAAACATTGTTCAGTTAGGATAAACATTCTAGCAGAAAAATGCACTACGCATAATGACAAGGACTATCAGATTCAGCAGATGGAACCTAGACACCAGGGTCTGAAATTCCATGAAACCTGCATGCTCTGCCTGGCACATCCACAGTGAAATGTATACTACCAAAGAGTAGAAGAGTGTTTGCCAAACTGTGAGCAGGGCTCAGCCAGTAGGTACAAAGTTACTATTAGAAAGAATACCTTCCAGTGTTCCAGTGTGCCAGTAAAGTGACCATAGCCCACAGTGATGTATATTTCAAAACAGAAGATTTTAAATGTTCTCATCATAAAAAAAGGATATATGAGGTGGTGAGTATACTTAAAACCCTGATTTGATAATTATACAACAAATACATGAATCAAGGTATCACCTATACCCTATAATGGTGTACAATCATTATATAACAATCAAAAATAAAATACATTTTTTAAAATGTAATCAGCTAGCAATTAGGAACATTCCCATTTCCCCATTAAACTCATAATCTCTGCAGGGAAATGAAAGTATGGGAGACAGTCTCCCAGTATGGGAGACAGAACATACAGTGAAAACAATTCACATCAAATTTGAAGGTGGGGGCCCAGAGTGACGGTTCAGTGGCTAAAATCCTTGCCTTGCACTCTCTGGGATCCCATATGGGCACTGGTTTGTGTCCTGGATGCTCCATATCCCATCCAGTTCCCTGCTTGTGGCCTGGGAAAGCAGTCGAGAATGGCCCAAAGCTTTGGGACCCTGCACCCATTGGGGAGACCCGGAAACGGCTCTTGGCTCCTGGCTTTGTATCATTGCAGCCCCAGCCATTGTGGCCACTTGGGTAGTGAATCATCGGACGGAAAATCTTCCTTTCTGTCTTTCCTCCTCTCTATATCTGACTTTCCAATAAAAATAAATAAATATTTTAACAAAGAAGTAATTAAACTAAGAGACCAATTAACTAGCCCCAGAACAGGCAAGCAATTCATCCTTGAGAAAAGAGCCCTAATGTGGGAATCATGACACAGGGCCAGAACAAAACAGGTCCTGGCAGAGGTCAAACTTGGCCTCTGACCCAAACTTGGCCATAGATCAACTTGTTAACACATTGTACTGCTTTATGACCTAAAATCATATGCTGTCACCAGGACCTTGAAAGTATATTATTTACTGTTTCTTTGAGAAATAATAATACCCATGCTACATTTGTTACAGATCTTTATTAACTGGGCTTTGTATAACGTGTTTAAAACAGTAAGAGATGGAACTCAGTATGAAATCATGTTTAAAATAAGAATTCAGTCCTGCCTAACTGATGTTTCCATGAACACCATGTACCTGTGCTCCTAGTAGTAAAAAAGAATAAAATATTATTGGTTTGGTTTGTGCTGCCTTTTTTTCAAACAATATTGCTGCAGTTAGATGCTGTTTCATGTTATAGCTGAATTCCTGTATCCATTTCTGGCCCAGAATAAAGGGGATTTAAGTAGACTCCGAGGATTTGACTGGCTGGTCGTTAAATCTGTTTGTTCTTGGTTCAGTGTTTACTATGGAACACTAGTCCTGGAATCGGCCACTGCTGAGATTTTGTGTTCCTTTGGCTAAAATGCACTGCACAATGCTTCTAATTAACTGAATGAAAGGGGCCTAACAAATGTTTGTCATGCCTGGGATGAGACTTAGAAGGCTGATAAGTATGGCATGTGAAGATAAAGTTACAACCAAATCTCTCTAAAATAGTATTTGAAACAGGACATCTCTATGTGCCCACAATTTTAGATCAGAAAAACACAAGTACAATCATTCATTAGTACCCATAGGAGATTGGTTCCAGGAACCCCAGGGGTACCAAAGTACTTTACACAAAATGACACTGTTTTTAATATAACATATGCACTATAGAAATAACTTAGCACCTACAATCTCTTGATTGTAACTGTTAAATTATCTCTAGATCGTTTATAATACCTCACATAATATAAACAGGATGGAAAAATTATGATATGCAATATTATTGGGAGAATAAGGACAATAAATAAAAAGTCTATGCATGTTCACTGGAGACACAATCATTGTAGGCCCAACTACATATTCAATATGTGGTTGTTTGAAACCGGGGTGCCAAACCTGTCAGGAAAGAAGGCCAACTAGAACTACATTTTTATGTTTTAAGAGTCACGATTTCACTTTCTTTGTGATACATCTTCATTATTATATAACAGTAACATGAAATCATTGTCAAAAAGGTTGTTAAACAGATATGAGTTGCTCATACTAGTGAGGTTACATAGACTACAAAATTCCTACTATAAAAATCAGCTATGTATCCATTTTTACTGGTAAAATACGTTTCTTTATTCTCTGACATGTAACCAACGTTTCTGTGCACTAAGTTAGGATTTTGCACACATTACTTCATTTTAATACTCCTTAAATTAACTGTATCTTTATTTGTTTGTAATTGATAGAACACTAATAAATGGGAAAGATGTTCTGCAGAAATCACTCAGATGACATTGGAGAGCTGGGCATTCTGACTTCAAAATTCACACCATTGGCCCTCAACCTGCAAGTAGCCTCTGCATAATTTAACTAATTGTTACATGAGGAACAACTTTCAGAATTTCAATACTGCATTTTATGTTGTGGGAAATAAAATTAAAATCTGCTGTCTTTACAGAAACAGAAAAACCACAGAGGGAAACAGAAGCCGGTGCAAAAAAGACATCCTAAGATAAGGCTGACAGCTTTGCTCTCTATTTCAGTCTGACCCATGTGAACTGTACTTGTAATTCCTGAAACTGTGTCTCTCAACAGTCTTTGCATAAGACCAGGATCTACAGAAATGGTTCTCTAACCAGGAATGAATCATGCCCCGTCCCACCCTCCCATGTTTAGAAACATTTGGCAAAATCCAGAAACCTGTTTATATCACAACTTGGGGAAGCTGCAGAATAGAAGTTAAGGAGACTACTAAACATACTGCAACTCACACTCCTCAAAAAAACATCTAGTCTACCACTACTATGGCCACTAGTAGAGAAACCCCAACAGAGGATTCCATCTCCACCAATGTCCATTCATTCTCATGTCTTTGTTCTGTGGCTTCAATGGATTGGACACGGTGTGAACTATTCCTGAAGTGCTCATCTATCCTTCACTCTTTTAGCCACATCATGTGCCCTTACCCGGCTATGGCACATGATGTGACTCTTAGGTCTAAAAATCCTGGGAAATTCCTCAGGGAAAAAGAACTTTATCGAATCCTTAATTACTTAATATCTAGATAGGAACCATTTAACAAGGAAGTAAACGTCTAATTCAAAGAAAAACAAGTTCCATTTACCACTTGCTTGCCATTTTAAAAGACAGAGACTAGCATCCACCAAGAGTAGAACTGTCACTTTCAACCT
The DNA here is from genome assembly GCF_030435755.1 of Ochotona princeps. NCBI lineage: Eukaryota > Metazoa > Chordata > Mammalia > Lagomorpha > Ochotonidae > Ochotona > Ochotona princeps. The sequence continues at coordinate 34,538,270 of NC_080842.1, forward strand.
TTGGTGACTAAGAAAAAAAAAAAGAAAGAAACAGTTACAGGAACTCATTGACTTCACATTTTGATACTAGGTCAATTACTGACTGAGAAGGTCTGAAACAAACCATGTCCATCAATTTAAGAAGGCTACAAAAAATTTTCCTCTATAGAAAACAAAAGCTATAGAAAAATCCATTCTGTGAAATATAACACGTAGAAATATCCTTCGTTAAAAAATATTTCATAAGAATTTCTCACTTTTTTTTACTATTTTCTAGAACAAGAGGAGTCAGAAATCAGTACGTAAATTCAAATAATTTCTGTGAAATGCTGTAATTCATATTCAAATTCTTATCTCACAAGTGACATACAATAGACAATTATCATTTGCCTTTACTGATTCCACCTAGCAATTCATGCTCATCAATTCAGTTTTTGTGACCTAGCAAGAGCTGCAGTTTCAAATGAATAAACATGACACTGACAGGAAAACCTACATTTATTGTCTTCTTAGTTTTATGGTGCTGCACACTATCCTCAAAACACTGCTCTAAATTTCACCTTCCATGCAATGGATGCACTTCAAAAGGAAGAGAATATATATAACATTCTATGCTAAACAGTTTTACACATTAATGTACAATTTATAGAAGAAATGAGTCTTCTAGAAATCGAAACTAATGCGCCACAATGCACTTTTTCACATCTCAGAAAAAGAATAAAGAAAGCAAGCAAAACAGTCCGTGGCAAAGATCAGAATCCAAAACATGTAAATTGGTTTCCCATGAAAGAACAAGAGAAAATAAAGTCATGTACAAAAAGGGATTATTGTTACTGTATAACTAACATAGCCGAAATGTACTGATAACTTGTCTTTAAAAAGCAAATATCCTTAGATCTTGAAGAATGACTTTAGGAAGCCTAAATCGTACAGAATCAAAAATATAATGGCCTCACTTTGCCATCATTATGGGAAAAATGGAAAACACTACTGCATGAAAAGTAACAGACTCATATCATTATGGATTATCGATCTGACTCTTTTTCCAAACCTACTATGTCTCCCTTTTCCGTCATTTCCTTTTCCCTGATGATATTTTCAAATTTGTCTTTTCTGTCTTTAAACATGGCAGCCAAAAATTTCTTTTTTTCTCTAATAATCTTTCCATTTCTAATAATATAAAAAAAATTGAAGAATTTTTACCTGCTGAATTTATTTTCACACTGGCTATCACATGGTGTGTCTGATTCCTCCTGTTGTCAGTAATGATTAACATAAACTCCTTTTGATGAAAAATTATTCATGTGAATTCTCTGAGGTATTTATGAAGTTATGTTACTCTACAGAGGCTTGTTTCAGTTGCCACCAGGAAATTTTAAGCTAAAATACAGTTTTGCATCACTTAAGGACTGAGAAATGTGTTGTTAACTTCATTACTGCACAAACATCACAGCACATGCCACAATGTTTCTAGGTAATGTCCTCTGTGGGCTGACCACAGTACCATATGTGACTCATTAATTGAAGTATTCTCACTTAGTATATAATTGTATTTAACTGGATCTAAATGTTGTAGATTGTAGGGTACATACAGATTGTAAAAAAAAAAAAAAAATGTGGTGCTGCTGCTGCTGCTGTGACACAGTGAATTAAGCCAGCGCTCGCAAAGCTGGCATCCTGTATGAACACCAACTCCATCTGTGGCTGTTCCACTTCTAATCTAGCTCTGCTAACACACGAGAGCACTGGGAAATGGCCTAAGTTCTAACGCCCTGCCTTCATTGTTGTTACCACTTGGGGAGTGAACCACCAAATCGAAGAGTTTGCATCTCTCTCTCTTCCTTCTTCTCTCCCTCTCTCCAGTATCTGTTACCCTGCATTTAAAAAAAAAATCCTTAAAAATAAATTAAAATGCAAAAAGTTCATCATATAAATAATAAAAAGCAATAAATTTATAGTTTCAGGTTTTGTGGACAATCTAAATATGCTTTTGGAACCCAGACACACACATGCACTTTGAGGTAACAACTTCTCAGCTGGATTTCCATACAGTTCTCAAGCTTTAAACATCAGGGCTAATCTTCAGCAGAATGTTGAAGGCAGAGAAGATAAAGGGGGATATTGTATTCATTTCTGTCCGAATGAGGTGTTATGCCATCTGATTTCCAAATTTCACATGTTCTCCTGTAAGATTTTCCAATTTAAAATTCAAGATTTGTCTTCTAGGAGAATTTTGCACTAAACCATAGTAGATCAGCAAAAGTAAAGTTTTGGTAAGTGTACTGTGGACAAAACAACTCCATTGCAGAACTTTAATCCCTTGGGTTTGTGTCTTCAGTAATGACTGTGACCTGAAATTCCTTATTATCTTGTCATTGCTTCCAAACTGTTAAGAAGATATATTTGTATCTTATCCAGTCTCTCTGGCAAACTATCTAGTCATTGTATTACTGAACTGAGAATTTCAGTAAAGTATCCAGCCTCTATATCACCAGACAGAGACATCTCTATCGAAATAGCCAGGATCTGACTTTGGGGTCATTTCTGAGCAGAAAACTGAGCTGCAATTCAAGACGGCAGGGAACACACGCAATTGCCTCCCAAGTTCCTAACAAAATGTATAGTAACAAACAATATAAAAGAAAACAAATCACAGCAATAAAGAGAACAGTGGGGATCATTAGCAGGTCAAAGATTTTTTGACTTGAAAAGTTGAAAAAGATTTTAATTATTTAAAACGATAAATACTTTGAAATTGGTGTGAAAGTAAAATTTTAAGTATTGTCATCACAAAAAGTTTGTTATCTAATATATATTATTAGTCTAATTTAGCCATCCCATAAAATCAAAACAATATGCATAATGTAAATGCATGCAATTACTTGTTAGCTAAAATTGATACGTAAAAAACAAGACAAGCCAAAACTTAAGTTCTCACATCAAATAAAAGTGCATGTGAACATAGTGGAGGTGGAACAGCTGATCAGCAATGAACTCCAAGTTAGGCTGAAAACAGGTAAACTGATTAAAACTGTTACTTAGGACATGTATCCTTATTCCTAGTTTTCTCTCCTTCCTTCTTTCACTCCCTTCCCTCTCTCCCTCTCATGAAAACGTACATTTTCTTCCATTTCCTCCTCAAAGCTAGCTCATTACAAAATAAACCTAGCCAGCTGACCTCTCTAGCCGCTTGCAGAGAACTAGTCATCAGACTGCCTATTCAGCGAAGTCTTTTGAGAGAAAACATGAAGAAAATTCACAACAAATTCCATAAATACTTTCCTTCATTTTCTGTTTTATTAGAAAAGGGTGTTTTGCTTATTTGAAAGGCAAGAGAGAGAGAGAGAGAGAGAGAGAGAGAGAGAGAGAGAGAGAGAGAGAGAGAGAGAGAGAGAAGGAAGAGAGGGAAGAAGAGACAGAGAGAATCTTCTATTTCCTGGTTTACTCCCTGAATGGTTACAATAACCAGGGCTAAATCAGGTCAAAGCCAAGAAACTGGAACTCCATTTGAGCTTCTCATGTGGGTGTTTGGGCTCAAAGCACTTGGGCCATTTTTTGCTGCTTTCCCAGGTGCAGGGAGCAGGATGGGAAGGAAGCAGTCAGGAAATAGTGCTGTGGTATAAGATGCCTGTGACACAGGCTGTGGCTTAACCTACTGCACCACACAACACCAGCTCCAATCTTCTTCAATTTTTCATTACATGTTTAGAACTAACGCATTCATTATAGTATTTTTGATCTTCAGCTAGCTGACTCTTGACATTGTGTTTGGAACCCATCCATAGAGAGAACAGATTGAATTATTTGGGGGGAATGATGAATTTACTTTATTTTTGATGATGTTTACATAGTTGAGAGGAATGCATGCCAATGTGGACCACCAATTAGGGTGGGGAGGGTCAGGAAATAGGGGGAAATGGATGAGACAACTGCCTCCAATCTCCTTTTTTTTTTCTTCTGGTACCTAGGGAAAGTGGAGAGAGAAGGAGAGGGCCACTCCCAGCAACCCAACCATATCAGGGCCTGAGAATGGGGAACAGCCACTCAATGTCATCCTGGGGTCATCGATGTGGAGCGTGCTCTGAGGGTTCTGCCCAAGTGGTTTTGATAGTTCTGAGATGCTGTTGATTTCACTGTTCCAAGATTGAGAAAATCCTTCCAAGGTTCACTGGCTGACACAGTCCACCTTAAAGTCTCCATTCACCCAGATACTTGTTGAGGGAGCTGTCTAGTTTGTTCTGCCCTCCATGACACTATATGTCTTGTGCAAGCCTCAGTGAGCTAGTTGTCACATTCCCCAAGAGCATCTCAGCATGCTGTCCACCACACTGGCCTCAGCAACCATGAAGACCAGTTCTACACATGCACTCCATGGTAAGACAACATATCCTATGATTTGCTCTGTGGTTGGAATTCTGAATCTAGTGATCCAGTTGGGCTATGGGGCAGGGGTTGGGGGGAGGTGTCCCCAAAGAAACCTCACCAGAGGTGACCACAACCTGAGTCCTGTGTGTACCATCCAGTGTGGGGTCCTGCTAAGTCCAACATCCACATCAGCCTACACACATGCTAATAGTTACAGCCATTTGGTCAGTTCTGTTCTCAGTCCCATCTAATATTTAAACTAATGGATGCCGTGGCTCAACCATGCACACCATACTCTTGCCCTCATGCACACCAGTGGAGCTGCAGTCTAGTCAGAGTGACCCCTAGAGCCCCCACTAGGTCTGCCCCAGCCCTGGTTCCTGTGCATGTCAGTATGCTCAGCAGACTGGTACAGTCTGTCACACATCCCATTCAGCTCTTATACACATCAATGAGTGTTGGAGCCTAGCTCAGCTCGACCAACCACAATATCCAGCCCACACTCATGCCAGCAGGTGCCACTGCCTGTCTAGCCAGGCATTCCCCCAACCCTAGTTCTCCTGCTCACCAGTGGAAGCTGCAGCCCACCAAAGGGGTGCCCACAGCTTCCCTACTGGGCCCATTTTCAGCCCCAGATCTTGTACTCTCCAGGTGGTTCTACAGTCTAGTCTTGACAGGACTTGCCCTTAGTATTAGAACCTGCTGTCTGATGCTGTAGCAAAGCTTAACCAGCCTGCACTTACTCCGGCTCATGCATGCACCCAGTGCATATGGTCTCTTAGCCCAGCCTGGCTCTCCCCCTAACCCAGCTCACATGCACGCCAATGGGTTTTGTAACCCTACCCAGCCTAGTTTGCACCCAGCCCCAGCTCTCAAGCTCACCAGCAGGAGTAGTGGCCCAGCAGGGGAGCCCCTGCAACTCCCCTGCAGGGCACAACCACCTTCTAGGGTCTCATGTGTGCTGAGGCCCAGAATGGCATGGCTCACCTCACCTCAGCAGCCACCATCAGATGCTGCAGTCCGGCTCAGCCCACCCTGCCCCAGTTCACAAAAAACAACTTAGACATTTCAAATGAAGGAAAGGTACAAAAAAATATGATGAATTAATTGTAAATGGACCAAAAAAGATCTGTTTGGGAAGAGAGAAATAGTGCAACAGTGGATTACAATAACAATCACACAAATCCACAGCATTATTTAAAAATCATTGGATTTTACATATAAGTTAGACAAATTTATGTTATGAATATCATACTTCAGTTAAAAATGTTTTATGAAGACAAAGGAATGATTAAAAATGAGTACCAACACATCTTTTTAATGCTGTGTAAAGGAATATCTTCCATAGATGATACAAACATTTAGGGTATTTTTAAGTGCAAAGCTTGAGTTTTATACTAGTCATTGTGTAGTCATGGATAAATTATTAAATAAGCATCTAGATAATTTTTATTGCACCTCATCAATGTCTTAAAATATAGAAGTAATTAACACAATGTTCCTGTCAAGTACAAATGAAAACGCCAAAATTAGGCTTTTAAAAGTGATATTTAATTAAAATGATATGATTATATTTTAATATATCTTATGTGTCATGTTATTTCATTTTTAATATTCATTTTCATTTTCCTTTTGATCCCTTAATTTTAAAACTCAGAAAAGCACTAAAAAATAAATTAACACAAGGCTAAAATGTCATCATAAAATAATCAACAATTTCTAACAAAAAATGCACCATAACCTTGGTGCGGTTAGACATCTGAGTGATTTCTTTATATCATGAAGGCAGAGGACAGAAACAACAACTCTACAATGTAAGCAGATGTCATAATGTCATGTCAACACTCAAAAGTTTATCAACAAGAATGCCAATGAAGACAGTCATCAGAAAACCTGTCTCCTCAACAGGTCATCCTTGTATCAAAAAGTGACACAGAGTTGCAAATCTAGCCATCATTTGTGTGTGTGTGTGTGTGTGTGTGTGTGTGTGTGTGTGTGTTTTCAACATTTATTTATTTATTTGAATGTCAAAATTACAGAAAAAGGAGAGGCAGGAAGAGAGAGGGGAAAGAGAGATATCTTCCATCTGCTGGTTTACTCCCTAAGTGGCCACAACCAATGCCAGGAACCAGAAGCTTCGTTCAGTTCTCCCAGGTAGATGCAGAGACCCAAGCAATTGTACCTTCTGTTGATTTTCCAGTGTGGCAGGCAGTAGCTTAGTCTACCAGGCTACAATTCTGGACTTGTAAATCTAGCTCTTAAATAGAGTATTGTGAGAAAGGAAAGAAGAGGTTCACAGGCACTAGGAATTTGGATGGGATTTAGATAACATAGAGAAGAACCTGAATTAGAGATGTTCACTAGAGAAGTGTGATCCAGAAAATGTTACTGTAAAAGCTCAGCAGCTTCTTTCCCCAGCCTAGCATAGAAATAAAAAGCCAGAAATTGATTGTAGACGTAGAAGTTTTCTTTTCAAAGTAACCAGGTGAATGTGGAAAGAAGAGGGAACAGGAAAACACTCTGGGAGAGGACTGGGAGATGGGGTGAATCTTAAAAGGAGGAAGACACAAGTTTTCAGAAGGGTCTTGGGATTTTAAGCATCTCCTGACCCTCACTGCTGGGACACTGCAGGAAAAATAGCCCCCATTGGTGTTCTCTCAACCAGTTAGGAAATGGTTGGGCAATTCTTGTGCCACTCATTTGAAGGTCTGATCAAAATTTTGGTGGACTTGGACGGTCTCCGCAAACATAAGTGAAAGGATGATTAGGGTCTTTGGTCTCTGGTGAAATTTTCCTTTAAAAATACAGAATCTTGGGCATTGCACAACAGCTTGATTGGCTACTCATCCAGCTTTAAGCACTGGGGTCCCACATGGGCGTCGGTTCATGTCCCACCTGCTCCACTTCCCTTCCACCTTCCTGTTTGTGGCCTGGGAAAGCAATGGAGAACAGCTCAAAGCCTTGGGACCTTGCACCTGGAAGAAAGTTCTGGCTCCTGACTTCGGATTGGCTCAGCTCATGCCTTTGTAGCCACTTGAGGAGTCAAACAGTGGATGGAAGATCTTTCTCTCTGTCTCTCCTCTCTGTAAATTTGTCTTTCCAATAAAAATACATAAATCTTTAAAAAAAGTTTCCTTGTTTGCCTTTATGATTTGCTTATGATATTCTGCTTTGTTTTGTTTTGTTTGGGAATTGTTAAAATGAGATTTACCCTTTAACAATGTTTAAGTGTACAACACTGTGCTAACTCTACACCATGTATGATACAGTAGATTTCTAGAACTTTCTCACTTTACAAAACTGAAGCTCTACACGCTTTGAACAAAAACTTCACTCTCTTGTCAGGGCCTAGCAACCAGCATTCTATGTGCTGTTATTACGAGTTTGGCAGTGTTACACACCCTAAATAAGTAGATGGATAAAACATTACACTAAGTGAAAAAGCAAAGCACAAGAGCAAAAATACTGCATAATTTCCATTTATATAAATTCTTGTCTATTTTAGTAAGAACTATTTTTTACAACTAAGAATCTGAGTAGATATGTGAAACCTTCCCTACATTACAGAATAGCTTGGGAGGCTGAATCCTCAAAACGATCACCAGGTGAAATATCGTCCTTACTCCAGAAAATAAGTATGAAAGTGGACAGTTTCTGGGTTGTAAGTCAAGACAAAAACCTACAGATATTTTGAAGACTTATTAATGTTTTCTTTCTGGCCACATATTTGGAATAACCTTACTTGAAATATGACACCGATAGCAACTAACATCATGGTGATTAAACAAAACTAATAAAAGACAAATGGAACTTATAACTAAATAATGAATAATAGAAATTTTAATTTAAGTAACTTTAACATATGACATATATTTGAAACATATTATTACCAAAGTCATTCTTTTTTAAGATTTATTTATTTTTATTGGAAATTCAGATTTAAAGAGAGAAGGAGAGACAGAGAGGAAGATCTTCCATCTGCTGGTCTAATCCCAAAGTGGCCACAACAGCCAAAGCTGAGCTGATCCAAAGCCGGGAACCAGGAGCTTCTTCCTGGCCTCACACACAGGTGCAGGGTCCCTAGGCTTTGGGCCATCCTCAACTGCTTTCCCAGGCCACAAGCCAGGGAAGTGTAGCAGCTGGGATTTGAATCAGCACTCATATGGGATCTTGGTGCATACAAGTTGAGGATTTAGCTTGGCCCAGTAGAATCATTCTTAAGATAAACCGTGGTTACTAACTTTCTTATAGCAGCACAGAAAAATATTTGAGAAAAGATGCTAATTATAAAGAATAGCATTGAACTCTTACTCGAAGATCATTGAATCTAACCGGAAATGTAAAACTGGTGTTCTGTGGAGTTGTGTTGATACCTCCAGCAAGAGGAACCATGCTCTATCCTCAAGCTGCTCTTCACAAACCCCTTCTGGTTTTATTGGACAAAAGAATATCTCCAGTTAGAGTGCAATCTTGAATCCCAATTATGATGGTTGAACCTAAAAGAGACATAACAAACCTTCTCCAATGTGCCACTATCCCAACATGTTAATGACACATTGCTACACACACACACACACACACACCCTTTCATTTCATTAGATATCTTCAATGTTTCCTAAATTTCCTCTACCTCCCTCCTCACAGGATGTGATGGCACAAATGCAGGATTTTGCTTTTGTCCTAAACCAAAGTAATATTATGCATAACAATTTCAGAATCTTCTAACTTTTCAGTGGTGTCTGACTCTTGATGTTACTGTACATAGTAAGCTCACTTTCCATCAAGGTTGCACAGTAGACATACATTATATGTATGTAATTTATACATGTATGTTACAAATTATGTAGAATATATATGTATAAAACATGTAACATATGGTATATGCATACATATAGAGTAGCATATACTATATGAATACATATGAATTAATTTTAAAATATAGTACAAGATCAAAGACACTGCTATCCCTTACTCAAAAAGAATGATTTTTCTTTATTAACAACAGATCATCAAGGGGTTTCAATGGATTCAGACATCTAACTATAGTGAACACGTAAATGTATTAGAAATAACTCACAAAGTAACTTGAGGGCCCGGTGCGATAGCGTAGTGCTTAACGTCCTCACCTTGCACGCCCGGGATCCCATATGGGTGCCGATTCTAATCCTGAGAGCTACACTTCCCATCTAGCTCCCTGCTTGTGGCCTGAGAAAGCATTCCAGGACAGCCCAAAGCTTTGGGACCCTGCAGCACGTGGGAGACCTGGAAGAAGTTCCTGGCTTCAGATTGGCTCATCTCCAGCCGTTGTGGTCGCTTGGTGAGGGAATCATCGGATAGAAGATCTTCCTCTCTGTCTCTCCTCCTCTCTGTATATTTGACTCTCCAATAAAAATAAATAAATCTTTTTTTTAAAGTAACTTGATGAAATCAAGACACAAACATTTACATATTTTGTTCTGATGTAATAGTGTAGTTGTCATGTCAGAGAAAATAATGAAGTAAGTTTATCAACTGATATTCACAACTCACAAGGAATTATCTTTTTCCTTTCCAGGGGATCAGGAAGTTAGAAGTATAATGAAGGAGGAGGATTTAGGAATGAATAATAAAGGGAGTAATTAGGAACCATGAAAATTATCCTCACCTATTTCACCATTCCCCTATAATTAACACAATTTACCTAAACATCTAAACAGAAGAATCTGGTACATGAATAACATCTCACATAAGATGCCAAATATATCTAAAACTTTTAAACAAAATTCAAATTTTCCATAAATCATCAATTTTATAAATCATGATGATAAATTTTTATAAGAATAATGCCAGAAGGCCCGGTGTGGTGGCTCAATGGATAAATTCTCAACTCGAAAGCACTGGGATCCCAAATGAGCTCATGTTCCAACTGCTCCACTTCCTTCGCAGTTCCCAACTCGTACCCTGGGAAAGCAATATGGGACAGCCCAAGGCCTTGGGACCCTGCACCCACATGCGAGACCCTGAAGAAGCTCCTGGCTCCTGGCTTCGGATCGGCTTAGCTCTGTTTTTTGCAGCTATTTGGGGAGTGAACTAGCAGATGGAGGATCTTTCTCTCTGTCTCTCCTCTCTGTAAATCTGTCTTTTCAAGAAAAATAAATAATCTTAAACTAGTAATAATAATATCAGTGCTGGTATTATGCAGCATAGTGAGTTAAGCTACCACCTACAAAACTAATATCCCACATAGGCACTGGCTCCAGTCCGAGTGGCTCCAATTCCAATGCAGTTTCCTGCTAATGTGCCTAGGAAAGTAGCAGAGGGTGGTCCAAGTACTTAAGCCCATGCTCCTATGTGGGAGACTATAAGAAGCTCCTGGATTTTGGTTTCATCCTGGTTCTGCCACAGCTACATCCAATTAGGGAGTGAAAGAGTAGATGAAAGATCTCTCTCTGTCTCCCCTTTCTGTGAAATTCTGCCTTTCAAATAAATAAAACAAATAAATAAAAAAGAAGAATGTCAACATAAAAGTTTGCTAATTTCTTTGTTAAATATGCACACGTGCTTTCAAAAACACACTCAAATAATTTTCTTATCTCTAAATACAATACTTAAAATGAGGTAAATATTTGAGAACATTAGTCAAATAACAAGATATGTTCTTAGTAATAGATCAACATTCATGTAGGAAATGTAATAATGCCTTCAGATAGGAGGAGTTTATCTTTCCCTTTTTAAAACCTAAACTAATAAAAATGAAATAATAAAGAAACGAACCTTTAATGGCCTATAGATAATGACATCCCTGCTAAGATACCAGTTTAATATCCTGCAGTTTCAACAGCTGCCATTTGTCAGATAATTGCTTATGTTGTTTCCCATCTTTGCACTAAGGCAAAATGCAATACTTTCACTTTTGACCAATTTTGCTTTCATAGGCAAAGGTTGCACATGCAAAAAAAAAATTGAAATAACATATTCATTCATCTTCCAACTAGGGAAGGCAGAAAAGAATCCCAAAGAAAATTCAACAATATACAAGATTTGTGGCATATATAACTTAATTTTCCATCTTACCTCTGGGAAAAAAATCTCTCTTTGATATGCAGAGGAATAATTATATCTCACTCTCTCTATTCTGTATTTGCTCTTGGTTTGCAAAGACAATCATTCTGCCCCAAACAATCCTCAACTTTGTAACTTTTAAAAGATTATTTTAACTAGACTTCAATCCAGTGGAACATCCCTTGCAGCTGCATAACTCAAAGAGAGAGCTGTTCATTGTCTATAATTTCAAATTTTTCAACAAACATGAACAGCAAACACCATGGCCTATTTCACCTTATGTCAGACATTCTGTTAGCTATAGGTTCTAGAAACACCATCTACTTTGGAGTTATTCGACTTGAAAGAATTATTACAGCAGGCAAGCTAAACTATCGTTTTTTTAAGACTAGTTCATTAAGGGTCAAGATTATTGCAATAAGAGAGATTGAACTCCATTTATGCTGAAAACAAGAGTGGGAAAGCTTTGAAGAAGAGAGCTGGTCTAACCTGTTTCAGCCATCTGTGTTTGCTAATTGTTGTTTATTGAAGTTAGGCCCCTACCTTCTCACAGAGAAGGGGAGAGTGGGGCTATATTGTTCTTGAGGTTTACATTTCAAAAGGATGACTCCTAGGTTCTCAAGAAAGACACTCTTAGTAAAATTGTCAAGAGGCTTTTAAAAATTTACATTTCAAAGGGACTGAGAAAAAGAGTTCAGAATAATTTACTAAGGAAATCAAGTGCTGTAAAAAAAAAAGAGAGATCAGAGGCCTATGGTCTGAAAAAAACCTGTCTAAAGTTTAGTCAAGCTGAAGGAAGTAAAACGGCCATCTTGGTGACCCATCACAATTATATGTACAGAGTTGACTTGCTCTATAGTAAATTTAAATGTACTGTAGTCATCAGCAATAAGGCTGTAAGACAGCAAGTGGATTAAGCCTCAGCCTGTGGACACTAGCAGCCATATTCAAGCACCAGTTTGAGTCAAGCTGTTTCACTTCCAAGTCAGCTCCCTGCTAATGTGCCTTGGAAGGCAGTAGAATACCCATGAAGCACCTGGGTGCCTGCGATCCACATGGGAGACTGGATGAAGTTCTTGACTGCTGACTTCATCCTGGCCATTGAAGCTATAAGATAACTAAGAGATGGAAGTTCTCTTTCTCTGTGTAACTCTCCCTCTCCCCATGTACTCAGTTTTTCAAGTAAAAAATACATATATAAATTTTTAAAAATGTGAAAGCAAAAAGCTGCCATCCATTCTCAATCATCCGCCCTACAAACCAGGCCATTTGTATGGACTCACAGCTAAAACAACTTCCTCGTAAAAATCAGAGATTTGTTTTCCTATTACTTCTTTATTTTTGCGTTCAATTATCACTTTTTATGGGACAATGACAACTTTTAATTAAGTATACAGTTTCCTATAGCTACTAAAATGATATACTCATAAGGCAGAAAATATGACCAAGTTTCCATTTCTGCAGCAATTCCATGAGTTTTATAAAGCATGCAAACAGCCAGACACAGCAAATGCTACAAGAGGCTGGCAGCTGGTCCTGGGACATAGCAGCTAAAGCCGCCTGCAGCAAGCACTGGCACTGGCATTCCATAGGGTCACAAGTTTGAGTCCTGGCCACTCCACTTCCATTCCAACTCCCTGCTAATGTTCCTAAGAAAGCAGTGGGGGATGGCCCAAGTGGTTAAGTCCCTGAACCCATGAGGGAGATCCAGAAGAAGCTCCTGGCTCCCACCTTCCAATGGTCTCAGCTCAGCATGGCAGCCATTTGGGGAATGAACCAGCAGTCTTCCATCTCTTCCCTTTTTCTCTCTCTCACTGTGCTTGCCAAATAAAAACATCTTAAACTATAACGACAAAGCAACCACTTGATGTCTAATGCTACAGTAAATACACACCATAATCTACAAAGCCATCCACAGAAGACCAAATAAAAAAGTAATAATCTAAATATTAACTTCAGGTCCTGCCCTTAATTCTTTTAGATTGCAGGGTAACTCTTTCAGCCCTAATTTTATGCTTTGCCTGTTTCCTTGCAGGCAATTAGTTTTGGGGTTTTGCTTTTTGTTTTGTTTTGTTTTTTGTTTTTAACTCTCACCTCTCCATTCACTTACTTCCCTTTCCATTTCACAACCATCTCCCTGCTTTCTTGGGTCAGTAGTTTCTTGGAAGTGGCAGACTGCTTAATACCGGTGAGTCATGTTCTTATTGGAATCCTGTTGCTCCTCGTCATAACCAAAGTTAATTCATTCTTCCAGCATTAGAGCTCAAAACTGATTTTCATGGAGCCTCCCCTGACCTCACTTTCTAAGGCCCCCCTTCTGATCCTCCAACAATGTGATGTGCTTCTAATATAGTGTCTGCCCCACCGAACTGTAATTCTAAGTTTAGCTATCTGTTTCTCCCACTGGATCATAGCTCTTTGTAGAAGAATAACATTGTTTAATCATCCCTGATTCCCAAAAAGGCACTCAAATACTGTTGAATTAATTGCAAGTATATTTTAAACGTTCCCATATGAATGACTTAGAGAACAGTTATAACTAAATTCAAGCCAACAGCCAGGGGCTTTTAAGCTTGCATTGGTGAGCAACAACCAGCCTGTCAATAAGGTGACTCCATACAAAGTATCCAATCAACCTCCATTCAGGCCACACCTTCAGCCAATCAGCTAGCAAGTGTGTTTACAGAGGCAGATGGCTGCGGTGAGCTCTGCTCCAAACTTAGCCACAGTCAGTAGTGCTCTCTAGTTGCGTTTAGGAACCGAACTCACGAATGGATAAAGACTCATGATTCACACTTTAGGATACATCTCTGTCTTTTTTTCTGCTACAGTATTTTACAGATTGTTCTCAATTTCACAAAAAAGGTCCTAGTTTCACAATAAAATTAGTCACTCATCAACAGGAGAATATTTTATTCCTTGTCAGGCACAAGGAATGTTCACTAAGACCTGACATCTGCTTTTAGAATCTTGTCAACCCAGCGGAGTTGAAATAGCTCTTCAGTTTTCCTTCTCTTCCTTTCACTCTCCACCTCTCCCCTTTTTCATCTTCTTTTTTTCTTTCTTCTCTCAGTTCCATTAGCTAACTAAAATAAAGTAATGCATGTCTACTAAATTAGACAAGTTTAGTCATGTCTACTAAATTAGACAACTTATTATTAGCAAGCAGATAAAAGTTTTTCCCTCTGAGAGTTAATAGCCTTGATAATTTTTTCACTCCATTCACCAACATCTTTTGATTATAAAATGAAGGGTAAATATTTTTTTTTAAGATTTGTTTTATTTTTATTGAAAAGTCAGATATACGGAGAAGAGACAGAGAGAAAGAGCTTCAGTCTGCTGATTCACTCCTTAAGTGGCCACAACAGCTGGAGCTGCACCGATCCAAAGCCAGAAGCCAGAAGCCAGGGGATTCTTTTGGGTCTACCACGTGGGTGAAGAGTCCCACAGCTGGGCCATCCCCTACTGCTTTTCCAGGCCACAAGCAGGGAGCTGGATGGGAAGTGGGGCCACCGAGATTTGAACCAGCACCTATATGGTATCCCGGCGCATGCAAGGTAAGGACTTGAGCCACTGGCCCAAAGGTTAAATCTTTTCCATCCTTTTGGCTTTACTAGAGACTTGGACCATAGAAATCTGGGGCTGGATTGTCAGAACAAATCAAGCAATCTAGACAACCTCCAGAACCAGCAGATATCACCTAATGGTGAGAAAGATGCAGAAAAGGGTGCTGCAGTGGGGCTGAGGAAAAGCCCTGCCTTTCAACCTTGTTCTGAGGATGAGCCATGAGGCTCAGGGTAAGAAAGGCACCCTCCCCTGTGATTCCAATATAAACCCTGCCTTCCCTCTTCCATAACTCTAGAGAACATCACACGATTCACTACATTAATCAGAAAAAATCAGCCACAATGTCAATAATGTTGGCAAATAAATAACCCCTAAAACAAGTGATATTATTAAAAATCATAATGAATATATTAACTTTTATTAACTTGGATAACATGATACCTTTGTTTATATCAGCAAATCAACAACTTACATATCTTCTTTTCCTGCATGAGTTTAAGATTTAAGGCTTGCCTTTACTTTTAGGAAGGATGAAATAAGAGAAACATAAACTTGAACACTGTGTTTTCAGAACATGATTGAATGCTCACCTATTATAAAATTCACTGGCTCACACAAGAACAAGAATTCCAAAAGGTAAGCCTCCACACACAAATGCTGATATTTTGTGTTACCAGATAGAAAGAAGTGTTATCTGTTTATAATGTTTCTAAGGGCTTTTGAAAGCAAAACTGCAAGCACACAAATGGAGGAAAGTAAGAGGGAAAATTTAAACTTCTTATTCTATTCAGTATAGTTGGTGCTACTTTTATTATTTTATATAAATCTTTAATCGAAGTATATCTTATAAAAAGAGCATACAAACCAATTAGGTAGAACTTAATGAGTTTTAAAAGATGACAGCGAAGTGAACAAAATTACACTCAAACAGATCAAGAAACAGGATATGAACGACAACTCAGGAGCACTCCCAGCACATTTACTAGCGACTACCACAAGAAAGAGAAATACAATGCAGCATCCTCTCACCTCTGTATCAAAACCCATTTCCCAGTGGTCACTTGCTGTACTAAAATTCTATGGTGTTCAATTCATGAGGTGACATCAAACAGAAATTTCAATGCTTTGAGGAAATGATTTAAGACCTTGCTTGAATTCTTTAATTCCTTTGTACAATTTATTCTTTAACTTTAAATGTTATCTCTGAATTTCTTTTATTCATTTATTTTTTATATATTTTTTGCTCTTTTCTGGAAAGATATGTAGAGGATTTGAAAACCTGAAGCAACATAAAAGAAGGTATGAGGTTGAAGAAAAGAACATAAATACACTTTAAAGTGTAAAATATACATCATGTCCTTCAACAATGAAGACTTTTCACGGAGCAGCTTAATTGGATATCCTATAGTGCCGTTCATGAGAATTACTGTGCAACATGGTGGCAATACTCAACAACTCAAATTGTAAACATAAAAATTTCTGATAGGGTAATTTTAGGTTTTTTTTCACTACCTAATTCATATGTGATTTAGATTGACTTAATCACTCTATAATGTATATGTAATTCAAAATACTTTGTTGCATGCCATTGTTGTCAATTTAAATAAGTAAGACTCACCTACAGTACAACGGACTGGCTCATAACAAAAGTATAAACCTCCATATATAAATTTATGAATACATTTTTAAAGATAATAAGAATACAATGCATATAGTATACAATATAACATATTTTTCACTATAGCTATCAGAAGCTAATTGTACATTCTAATCATAAGAAAATGCAATTTTACAGAGACAGGGAAAGTTCTAACAGCTTGCTCAAGGTTATACAAGAAAACAAAGCAAGCAAGATTTAATTGGATTAGAGAGCCAATGACTTAACCATTATATTATGACACCTTTTGGGAGATTTTACTAAAAATCACACAGCCCCTAAAAATTTAAAATGTTTTATATGTATTTAAATATCTTGAGGGATATTTAAAAAGTACAAAGAAAATATATATTGGGGGAAAAAGTTACACACGGACTTGAAATTTTGGGACCAAAATAAGCTTATTTTTAAATTTCAATTTCCATTAATTTTTTGAAGTACCCTCCTTCACATGTATATTTCTGTCTCCAGGTACATTAACAATTTTGAATACAATTCTAGTCCAGATATTAATTTAGCCACTAAATCATCACTCTGGGCCCATAAAACAATATTCTATAAAGATCATTCTCTAACTTCACAGATGGAAGAAAGATGACAAATATGCTTTCTCTGATTTGTGGAAATAGAGTACAAAAATGCAAATCAACAGCTAGAAAATACTTCTCTTCTCTCCCTCTCTCACCAGCTTTGACTTTCAAATAAATAAACATTTTGGGAAAAAGTGTTCAGGAATAAGGTAAAACACAAAAACAAATAATTACCTCCAGTAAAGGGAGCATTACACTACAAGAAGACAGCAATAAAAGCAAAGGGAAAACTTAGACTAGACTTTACAAATTATATTTGATAACATTTTAAGTTCTTCTTTCTCTAGTTTATATCTGAAGAGGTTCTTAGGCAATAGATAAAAACTTAACTGGAGGTAAGAAAGGAAAGAACTCCTAAAAGGAGAGTGAGTATATGATCAATCATGTGGCAAATCAACTATCCCCTGTATGGCCAGCAGACATTGCAAACCATAGTGAGGTATAAGACATGCAGTCAACCACAGAAATCTTTTATTCTCACAGCTCCTACACTGTTTCTTAGGCATATTCATTCTGCTGTGTTGCTACAACTAGAATAAAGCTTGGTATGTACTAGATGTCAAATCCAGAAGAGATCCATCAATTAATGTGATAAATTGATAAGCCATATTTTAAGACGCAAATAAAAACACACATTTTTATTTTCTATATTCATTCAGCTTAGAGAAAAATAATCAAAGTATCCAAAAATTGTCTCACATATTCGAACTGATATGAAAGGTTTGTGATTGAAGCAAATTTGTTCGGGGTCTCAAGGGCTGTCGGAGTGAGCTACCAAAACAGTGAAGGAGCCTAGAATTTATGGCAAAAAAGCACAATGAGGCAACAAATAGAAGTTACTAAGAGGAGATATACGGTAGGAAAATTTTCACTAAACCAATTTAGCATAATTCTTCTCGAAGGCAGGTCAGGGGGTCAAGACATCAAGGGTAGGAGATAAAAAATTTCATCAAGATTTCATTCAATTTAAACTACAAACCGATCTCCCTGATGAACACTGACGCTAAGATTCTCGACAAAATCCTAGCCAATAGAATTCAAAAAAATATCAGACAGATCATCCATCCAGACCAAGTAGGTTTCATCCAGGGAATGCAGGGATGGTTCAACATAAGGAAATCCATAAATGTGATACATCACATCCAAAAACTGAAGAACAAAAACCATATAATAGTATCAATAGATGCAGAAAAAGCCTTTGACAAAATTCAACACCACTTCATGTTAAAAACCCTAACCAGGGTGGGCATAGAAGGAACAATCCACAATATAGTTAAAGCAATGTATGAAAAACCCAATGCCAGCATCATACTAAATGGAGAAAAACTGGATCCCTTCCACTGAGATCTGGAACAAGACAACAATGTCCACTATCACCACTGCTATTCAATATAGTCCTACAGGTACTTGCAGAAGCCATAAGACAAGACAAAGAAATCAAAGGAATCCAAACTGGAAATGAAGAAGTCAAGCTTTCACTATTTGCAGACGACATGACTCTTTACATAGAAGAACCAAAAAACTCAATACAAAGACTCCTAGAACTCATACGAGAATTTGGTAGAGTGGCAGGATATAAGATAAATGAACAAAAATCAACAGCCATAGTGTATGCAAACGGCCGCAAGATGGAAGAAGATCTAACCAACAAGCTACCATTCAAAATAACAGAGAAAAGCATGAAATATCTAGGAATATATAAAAGTGTAGAAGACCTTTATGAAGAAAATTACAAAACACTCAAAAAACAAATAGAACAAGACCTCAAAACATGGAACAACACCCCATACTCCTGGATAGGCAAAATTAATATCATCAAAATGTCTATACTACCAAAAGCAATATATACATTCAATGCAATCCCAATCAAATTACCCACAGCATTCTTCATTGAACTGGAAAAAATGATACACAGATTCATCTGGAAACACAAAAAAACCACGAATAGCCAGAACCACTCTGAAGAACAGGAACTTAACAGGGGGAATCACAGTAACGGATCTATGGACATACTATAGGGCAGTGGTTATCAAAACAGCCTGGTACTGGCACAAAGATAGAGAAGAGGATCAATGAAACAGAATAGAAACAACAGAAGGAAACCCACACAGATACAGTCAATTAATCTTTGACAAAAAGACAGATGACAATCCAAGCAAATGGGAAGGTCTGTTCAATAAATGCTGTTGGGACAACTGGTTGATAGCCTGCAGAAACAAAAAGATAGACCCACATCTCTCACCATACAATAAGATCAAATCTAAATGGATAAAAGACCTAAACCTACATCCAGAAACCTTCAAACTTTTGGAAGAAAATGTTGGAAACACACTGCAACACTTAGGAGTAGGCCCTGACTTCCTAAAAAAGACTCCAAAAGCAGTAGAAATCGAGACCAAAATAAACAATTGGGACCTCATTAAACTAAGAAGCTTCTGTACAGAAAGGGAAACAATCAACAAAGCAAAAAAACAACCTACAGAATGGGAGAAGATCTTTGCACACTACATAGGACAAAGAGGGCTGATCTCCAGAATATACAAAGATCTCCAGAGAAACGAAAACACCAGAACAAACAAACTGCTCAAGAAATGGGCACAGGAAATGGGCAGACATTTCACAAAAGAACAAACCCAAATGGCAAACAAGCATATGAAAAAATGCTCAAATTCCCTGGTAATAAGGGAAATCCAAATGAAGACAACAATGAAGTACCACCTAACTCCAGTAAGGATGGCACACATACATAATACCACCAACACTTGCTGGCGAGGATGTGGGGAAAAGGGAACCCTTCTCCACTGCTGCTGGGACTGCAGACTGGTACAGCCTCTATGGGAATCAGTTTGGCGAATACTCAAACAACTGAAAATCAACATACCATATGATCCAGCAATAGCACTCCTAGGGATATATCCAAAACATCTACACAAGAAACCAACATGCACGCCTATGTTCATAGCAGCACAATCTACAATCGCAAAAACCTGGAAGCAGCCAAAATGCCCATCAGCAGAAGACTGGATAAGAAAGCTATGGTTCATCTACTCTATGGAATACTACTCAGCTATTAAAAAAAAACGAACTGCAGCTCTCTGTGGTCAAATGGGCTGACTGGAATCCATCATGCTAAGAGAAATGAACCAATCCCAAAAGGTTAAATACCACATGTTTGCCTTAATCTGAGATGAAAAGATGACAACTTGGAAGATAGTACCTGTATATTGTAATATTAGTGCAATCTCTAACAACCTGTACCCAATGCAATAAGATAATGCGATATAATCTATAAACCAACAATTAATGTCAGAATACTTAAGATCTGCATCAAAAAACTGTAAAACCTACTATACCCTCAATACGCTATGTTAATCCGTGATGGGGGGAGTGCAGGGAAGTCTTTCAGGACCATCAAAAGAGTGAGGAAAAAGTACAATATAGCCTATCAAGATTATATCTGGTAATTCATAGACAACAGACGCAAAGCGGCACCCAACAATAGTAAAACTACTATACCAATGCATGAGGGGGGAATCGGGTGTGATCCTGACACCCTCTTAACAGGAGGTCATGTGCGTGGAGCAGGGGGGCACTCCAGAGTGGAGCAGGTGGTAAGGAGGAAGCTTGGATCCCAACCATGAAGACTCCCAGACCTTCACCACAAACTATTAATACAAGCAACAAGGACTATATCCCAACTGCCAAGGAGGCCACAGGGAATTGGATGCCCTCAGAGGCCGGGTACTCTGAGGTCACCCACCCCCAACCAGAGCTTCCGCAGGTGATGGAAGAAGTCCAAACACTACCGTGCAGAGGCCAACGTCATCGGAAAGACAACCAGAAGCCCTGAGCGGTCCGCAGAAACAGAAGAACAATAAACGTCCTTCGGGACCAGGGAGGAGAGCTTTCTCTGGTCCGAGCCTGGCTCCACCTCTGGACACCCACCCTCCCTTGCAATGAACATCGGGATCACTCCGAAAACCCCTCATAGCAAACAAACAATCATACAAACTAAAAAAACCTAAAATAAATAGACAAACAAAAAAAGTAGAGCCTGGAATCTGACAGGAAAGAGCTGGCGTGGATTGGCTTATGCCTCGCTGGGTGGGACACAAAGATTAGTCGCTCCTCACCATGGTGTTGAGGATTTTCCTGCACACCCCCCCCCCAAAAATGTTCTGCACCTTAATTGTCGACAAATGTCTTGTTAGAGTTACAAGCCAGTCTAGATTATCCTAAAATCTGCCAAGATCAGCAAAATTATACTCCAACACAACAAATGGCTAAATACTAAAATGAAATAGACACGAGACAGCTGAATGGTACCTTATAGCCATTTTAAGGTATATAGCAGCCGGTCCTGTATATAAACTAAAATTGAAATGTCAATGAGCTAATCAGAGGTTGTGGTTAAAAACTTGCTTCTTTATTTTTTTTTTAACATACTGGTTACTCAAAACCATGTCAATTCCATAATGTTGCAAATTGCTGTTGATGTTATATTGGGACTCTTAATTGACTGGGATGATATTCTACCAGCTCTAACTTCAGACCAGAAATGGTCTCCCCAAGAAACTGTTCAACCCATCTGGACAATAATTAGCTGGACTCTATGCTTGGTATACGTTTGCAAGGAAAGAATCTTGATTGAATTTGAACTGTAATACTGCATCAAGGTGGAGGAATCCACCAGGGGGGTCGTGGGGAGGGGTGGGGGGATTCCCAGAGCCTATGAAACTGTCACATAATGCAAAATAATTAATAAAAAAAAGATTTCATTCAATTTGAAATTAAGTGTGGGAAATTCTCACTAGACTGACTAAGCAGTGTTCTTGCTCTATAGAACTCATCTAAGCTAGCCCCAGATAGGGCTAGACAAAGGAGTGCTCAATGGAGCTGACTAAAGTTAGCCAAAGAGAGTCCTTGACAACTCGAACCCAGAACCCATTAAACTACATCAACTCAAAATTGAACTACTCTTCTCCCCAGTCTCCCTCCAACACATACATGGACTTTGGATGCATGAAAGACTTTAGTGAAGGTTGGGAAGACTGAGAGGTAACTCCAGAGAACTATAAATAATTAAAAGGGAATTAACTTTCCCTATTGAAATAGCCCTTTTGATCATCTCACCACTTGATGTCTTCAACCATTAAGTAACTCCACAGGAATGGATTTCTTTTAAGTATTACCGACCTCCCTATCTCCACTCATCTCACCTTTTCCCCATCTTCCTCTGGATTTATTAACTTCCTCTCCAATCTCCACTTCCAAATTAACTTTTAATTTTTACAAAAAAGAATATTTATTTTTTGTTTGTTTGCTTGTTTGTTTGAAAGAGTTACAGAGAGAGACAGAAAGATAGAGTTCCATCCACTGGTATACTCCACAAATGGTTTCAGTGTTTAGGAATGGGAGCCAGAAACTTCTTCCAGGGATCCCATGTAGATGACAGGGTCCAGCTCTGTTGCTTTCCTAGGCACATGGGCAGGGATGTAGATCAGAAGTGGAGATAATCAGGATTTGAACTCACATTCATATAGAATGCCAGTACCACAGGCAGCAACTTAACCCTCTGTGTCCACAATGTCAGGTCCTAACTCAATTTCAAGCTCCAACTTAACAACAAAATCTAACATTGCACTCCCTTATTCCTTTCTTTCTTCCTCCTTTCTTTCCTGAATTCCTTCCATTTCTTTCCATTTTAATTTTTGACATAAAGTATTTTAATTCTATGTCTTTCCCATGGCTTTTCAAATGGTATCAAGTCTTTGGTATAGAATCAGCAAAGAGAAAAAGTATGGGTAGTTTAAAAACATGAAATTGTAATGCATCTTCTTACATAAGAGAGAAGCTAAAAAATCAGAATCTCTGGCCTGGCACATTAGTGTAACGGCTAAAGCCCTCGCCTTGAATGTGCTGGAATACCATATGTGCCGGTTCTAATCCCAGCAGGCCCACTAACCATCAAGCTCCCTGCTTGTGGCCTGGGAAAGCAGCTGAGAATGACCCAAAGCCTTGGGACTCTGCACCCACATGGGAGACCTGAAAGAAGCTCCTGGCTCCTGGCTTCGGATTGGCACAGCTCCAGCCATTGCGGCCAGTTGGGTAGTAAACCATTGGTCAGAAGCTCTACCTTTCTTTCTCTCCTCCTTTCTGTATATCTACCTTTCCAACAAAAATATAAATGCATTTTTTAAAAATCAGAATCTCAATTCTATATATTTTTTAATTTCAAAAATTTTATTATTACCATTGTTTACATAGTTGAAAAGGATGCACACCATGTGGGCCTCCAATTAGGGTGGGGAGGGTAATAGTATAGAGCAAGGGGGGTCGTGCAAATGTTTCAATTAGCCTTTCCCCTGTGTCCCCAGAAGGGGAAAGGGAGAGGGCCATTCCTTGCTCTCAAACTACATCAGCACCCAAGGATAGAGACAGTCATTTGATAATATCTTAGAGACCAATGTGAGGAAGAGTGTGCCAAGATCATTACTTGAGTGGTTTTGATTGTTCTGAGCAAGGTCAGCTTCATTGCAACAAGACAGAAAATCTTTCAAAGGTCTACTGACCCAGACATTGCCCTCCAGTTTCTCCCCTCTAAACCATTCTGTCTCAGCTCTTTCACCTACCAACCAATGCAGTGACCCAGTCCATGGAAAACCCCAGCAGTCATTTCTTCCTTGTCAAACATGTCCTCAGCCACTCTCACTCAAACAGCTCTTCAGACACTCTTCTGCTAGCAAGCTACAGCCCTCCGATCTGGGGGCTGGGATGGCATGTCCTGACCTAGGATTCCTCACCTTCCCCACATATCTTAAAAAAAAAAAAAAGGCAGGTAATACAAATTTGGCATTAACCAGGCCTGAATGCCAGCCAACTACTGGCTGCTTTTCTCCCAGTAGTGTAACACTTGCCTAGATACAAGGCAACCTAGGCAGTTGCCTATAGCTGCGATCAATTTATTTCATGCTAGTGTGTGAAATTATTCCAAAGTCTATTTTAATGAGAACCTGTCAGTCTCCAGAATATTCTATACTAAGTTTAATTGCCTGCTTAGTTTATTTTTTAATCAAGATGCACAAACAATTCCCTTTACTCTCATCTTTCTGAATTAATAAAGATGCTTTTCATCTGCTGTCAATGTCCCCCAAGACAAGGTAAGCGTTAAATGTGTGAAAGCTGATATCTATGAACCTCACAAAAGAAAGCAGAACTTTCTAAAATGTGAGAAAAGAACATTGCAGGCAGACAGACGTCTCAGAAATCCTAGGTTTGCAGATAGGTGAGTTAATGATTACTTTTGATCTCAGCTGGAACCATATAGTACTTGCAATTCATTACACAGGCAATTACCAGTAATAAGAAGTTTCATCAGAAACACAGCAACTGCTTTTCATGACTATTTTAAATTATAGCAGCAATAGTTACCTGTCAGGAAATTATTAATAGATGAGTGGCAATAGAAATATATTAACAAGTGGATTTTAAAGACAAGAGAAGTTTATAAAGTTCTCTCTTTGTTATATTCTTGGGGGGAAATCAATATACTGTGCAAAGAGAGACAAATGGATCAGCAGTGGTGATTATGGTGCATGCTGTTCTGATTCACATGTTATTAAACCCAAAGATTTATTGGTGTGATACCAAATACCATCCTTGTAGAAAATGGTTTTAATTGTAAGGGCAGAAAACAGGAAACTACCTCTCAGCTTCAAGTTTTCTTTCCAGGTCACACTGCCCTCTTATGAAAACAGGTTCAGCTTCCTTCTCCTTATATATTCAATCTTACTTGTTTCAGGTTTATTGCCAGACATTTCAAGAAAGTATAACTTTAGGAAGTTATAAGAAAATAAAATACCAATACTAAAATATTGTATTTGAAATCCACCTTAGCTGTGAACTTGATAGAGAATGCCATTTATATTTTATGTATAAATTATACTTGTAACATGTATTATATCTATGCTATATGTTACACAAACATGTATAGATGTAATATATACAAATGTAAAAACTGTATATATCATTTATGTGTGTGTGCTTGTTTGTGGTCACCAATGCTCTGAAGCATGCCCAGGACTATTACTACTATTGAACAAGTCAGTGTTACTAGGCTGTCATAAGCATAGAAAGACTTTTTAGTATGCCTCGAATGCTTACATTGCAATGAGTTGGTTTGAAATATTATGCTATTGCTACAAGATCAATTTCAAAGAGTGTGAAGTAGAAAGCCAATCCCAGCAGACTTCCAAACCAGCAATATTTGGAGTTTGAAATATGTAAGACTGCAGTCAAGTAGTCAAGTATGTACATCTTGTGCAGTGTATGTGGATAAAAAATCATAATGAAAATAGAGTGAGATGAGTGCATTATAGGACATATCTGTTTTGGTTCTTGTTGTATGATATATGCACTTATTATCATAAGCCATGAGATGCAATGAACACATCAATCACCGAAACAGCTTACATATCATACACAAAGTGCTGCTCATGCTATAAAATAAAATAAAGCTATTAATTTCTTTGCTTTGGTCAATGAGCCAAAGCCTTGAAAATGAATTGTCATTGTAAACACTTGCTAATATCACCCGCTCTTAATATTTATTAAAATATCTAATGATGGCAAGTCTACTCACATGAACCTTTGATTCCCCCCACACTGAAATTGAGTTCACTTGATTCCCCTTCACTGGATTTTATTTTTACTATCATAAATTTTAGCATGAGAAATTTAACCCCAGAAGAAGAAGAAGAAAAAAAAAGTCCAATACTGCTATTTATGATGTATATAAATCTGAGTCATTTCAGCATCACTTGTTCATGTAAGATGAAGAACAAGTTCTATTGATCCCCACAAGTCTAATCTAGTGCTGTTTCCCTTAGGATTTAATAAAACCCCAGCATTTTCCTGCATTCTTACGACTCAAGTCTTCCACAGCAGTTATTCATTTTCTAAATATCAAAAGCCTGCTAAAGTTGATGGTTCTTTTACTAATACTGTGATGAATATTTGGGAGAGCACAATGAAATAGACTAAAAATTATAATTCCATCTTCTGCTCTACATAATGATAATTACTTCTCAGGTACACATGTAGTCTTTTGTCAACTTGGTATTTTTTATTATTTTTCAAATGAAGCAATAAACACTTTTGAGATAAAGGACTTTGAAGAGTTTTTAAAATATCAATGGGAATAACTGAAAATAGTAATTGATGCAGCCACACTAGAAATTCAGAGAAATACAGGTGAAAACTCAGATATCTCTGGTTAGGGCACATTTTAAGAAAGTAAGCTTTCAGGGCCCGGTGGAGTGGCCTAGCGGCTAAAGTCCTCACGTTGAAAGCCCCGGGATCCCATATGGGCGCCGGTTCTAATCCCGGCAGCTCCACTTCCATCCAGCTCCTGCTTGTGGCCTGGGAAAGCAGTTGAGGACGGCCCAATGCATTGGGACCCTGCACCCGCATGGGAGACCCGGAAGAGGTTCCAGGTTCCCGGCATCGGATCGGCGCGCACTGGCCCGTTGCGGCTCACTTGGGGAGTGAAACATCGGACGGAAGATCTTCCTCTCTGTCTCTCCTCCTCTCTGTATATCCGGCTTTCCAATAATAATAAAATCTTTAAAAAAAAAAAAAAAGTAAGCTTTCAGTATATTCGGGTATAGAATTATATCAAACAGTGTTAATACATAATTTTTCAAGGATTTACCATTCAACAGCCACAATAACCACAGTAGCTACTGAGGCTGAACATGTGCCAGCTTTCCATTAGCAACTTAGTGTGTCATACATAATCTTCAAACAATGTTCTGTGGCAAACACTGTTATCATTCTAATTTACAGGTGAGGAAAATATACAGAGTAGGTTTGTTCTGAGAACAATGGGTTGTTTTCATAAGGGAATGGCAATAGCAATCATTATTCAGATTATCCTCCTGTTGCGTTTCCATTAATTCATATCTATCTACTCTCTAGACATAATCATAATAAAGACATGTAAAAACTATGATTCAAAATATCTGTGAGACACCAGAAGCATATGGTTTAATTTCTATCAAGTCCCTAAAAAGGAATACAGATTAGAGATATTTGTAGAGAAACCAGTGGATTGGGCTTTAGTACACACAGCCTTCTCCTAGAATGAAGGTTATGAATGGGATAACATGAGCAAACATGTGAAATTACCTGAGGCTTCTGTCAATTACCCTCAACTCAACCATCTCTGCTGAAAGTCAGAATAAGAGAGAAAGAAAATTGTGGTCACCACAGGGTAAATGATGTAAACCTGAAACCTTTTCTTCAAGAAATATTACTTAAGTGCTTACTCTATGCCAGGCATTATTTTAGAACTAGGAAAAAGTCTAGAATAACAGGCACATTTTTGGTTCCAGGAACTCACATTCTGGTTTTGGGTGGAGCAGAATAAAGACACAGACCACAAACAAATAAACAACACAATAATGCTGAAGGGTCTGATGAGAAAGAGAGTAATGTGATTATGATTGAATAACAACTTTCAATGGGGAGACAAGTGGAGGCTTCTCAGTTAGACTATTTTAACTGAAGAAACATTTTCCCACAGACATGAAGGAAAGAGCCAGTCAGATTGTGGTACACATGCTTTACGGCAGGGAGAGAAAAAAATGTGAAGGACTTCAGGTGACATTTGATATGTTTATTCTACTTAAATTCTCTATGCTAGATAACAATGGCAAAGGAGGAAGAGGCTTATTAGGAATAGGCATTTATCTAAGTTTACTAGACCTAGCTTAGGGTCTGATTGTGATTGTCTCTCCGAGGTTTATGTACTGGAGGCTTGGGCTCTACTGTGGAAGTGCTGCACTGGTAAAATCCTTTAAAATTGGGACCTTATAGAAACTAATTAGGTCATGGTACACCACTCTTGAAAGAAATCAGTGCAGATCTTATGACATTGAACACAGGTCTCGAGACTGGATTGTGTAATGGCCTCTAGCCCCTGCCATGAATCTGTTTTCTGCAGGTACCACTTGCCACTCTAGCATTGCACTACCACTTTTGTGAGGCCATCCACCATGAGAACTCCTGCAGAGCTGAGAAGCTACTCCTCCTAGACCTCCAGAAGGGTAAGCTATGTAAACACCTTTCCTTTATAAAGATAATCTCAGGTATTCATTATAGCAGAAAACTAACACAGGCTTCTCAAAGAAAAGTACCTCACACTGTAAGACTTACACAGCATAAGTTTATTTCTCAGAAAACTAGAGTCTGGAAGTCCAAGATAGAAGTATTAGCAAGGTGGATGTCTTCCAAGGTCTCTTGGGTTGTAGGTTAATACCTTCTCAGTGTCTCTACATGACCTTTCCTCTGAGTGTGTCTGTGTCCTAATCTTTTCTTCTAAGAATATCAGTTACCTTGGATTAGGGCCTGCCCTAATGACCTCATTAGAATTTAATTACCTCTTTCCAGAACAGTCACATTCTGAGACAGTAGGTATTAGGACTTCCACACATGAATCTTTGGGAGGATACAATTCAGTCCATGGCAGCAATATATTACCTTCTAGGCCAAGGTAAGGAGTGTGACCTGAATTCCAAATGCAACAAAGACAGATGATCTGATTTACGATTTTTAACAAAAGCTTTGGTTATAATGTAGGAAATATGCAAGGATGCGAGCACGGAGTCTCATGGTAGACTTGCAGGAATCCACAAGACCGTTGATAAAAGCTAAATTTTTTCAATTCTGAGTCCTGCAATATAATCACATAGTGCTGCTGAAAACATAAAGATCAAGATCAAACAGCACTTCTTTATAAGTTTTTTTTTAACATATCCTCTCACCAAATGTGCAAAAAATATTTCAAGGTCATATAAACAATTAGCACTTTAATGGGCATATCACTACACAGTTTCTCAGAATTGTACATCTTTAAAGGAAATTTAACTTAAATGATCCAAAATGTTCCCTGCTAAAATTGTCAAACAGAATAGAGGAAAAGATAATTCTTGAAATGTCAAGGGCAAAATTTCAGACATAGTCAATGAATATTTTAATCAATTCCATATCAAATCTAGTACTGCATCAGGGTTTCAGGGATAATCTTGATTTAAAGTGAATACCTTTCAAGACAGCAAAGATCATTGTTTCAATATCACAGAAAAGAGGCTTTCAACAGCATTTCAGTTTATCATTGTTCACATACTACACCTGAAATGGACCCATCAGACTCATCTCTCAATCTACCAAAGGTTGTGCCTGGTTTTAGTTTTATTTCTTGTCCAGATCATTAAAATCATATTCACAATCACAGGCTTGACAATCATGACTAGTCAGTGAGCTTATAACACACTTTCATGAAGACAAATTCTTCTCAATGATATCTTGTCCTCCAATTGTGCTGCATTCTAAAAACCCTGCTCATTTTCAAATGACTAAACTCACCCTTATCTTTATGACTTCTCCAGCTCTGACATCTATCAATACAACTGAAAGTTAAGTAGAGAAGCTGATCAAATGCAGTTAGTGTTAGTAGAATCATCAATGTTACTGACATAGAGAAATCCTCATACCAAGTTAATATTTATACAATGAAGTAAAGCAAAAATAAAAACCACCAACACAAACTTCTCCATATTCAGTCAGTTCCCAATTGCTTGTTGGCCTTGTGGGTAAGATCAAGTACAGCCAGCTCCCAAAACTAGTGTACAAGAGCAGGAATGCTAACACTGTAACTACACGGATGCCTCCTGGGGCAATAACCTATGTAATATACTCATCCTTGACTGATAGAAACAGGAAACAATCCTATTGTTTAATAACTTCGTTTCACAACCTATTAATCTTACTATGCTGCATAGCAAGAATACATGGCATATAGTTGACATAAACTTGTCACTTTTGATGCAGTTGTTTGCACTGAGATTCCTCATTGCTATCTTCATGTTGTTAGTCATGTCATATTTCTTATAAGGCTAGTTCCCAGAAAATATTCCTAACCGTGTGCATTATCTTGATTCCCAGCAATAATTCTTTCCCTGTCTCTCCTTCTAAGCTCAATTATAGCTAAACTTCTTAAGTCCTAGAGAAAGTTCTGAGGATCTCAACCCTGCTTCTTTTTATTCTTTTAATTTTTATTTTTATTATCCCCCTCTATTTTATTTTTAATTTTATTATACAATTCCATACGATCTGGGATTTCTCTTACCCCTACCCAAAATCCCTCCCCCAACTGATTTCCCCATATTATTACAATAGTATGGTTCTACATAAGCAGTCATAAGTCTGCTTCTTATTCTCTGAGCTCTAATCTTTGCCTGTAGCTCTGACACATTAAAAAAGAAAAAAAATATTTAAACTTAAAAAAAAGAATGAAATTGTACTATGTACCCAATGGGCATAACTGAACATTGTGCCCAACAGTGGCAGAGCATATTCTGTTCAACAGTCTTCTGGGACAGGACACATATTAAGGTGCAAAATAAATCTTAGTAAATTCAAGAAAATCAAAATACTAAATAAATATTTTCACAAAAATGGGAGAAGAATAGAAAATATATTGCAAAATACAGCTAGCCTCAGAATCAATGAGAATATGAAAAGGAAAATTATCAGTTAACATTCTTTATACTTCACGCAATGTCATCCTCTGCTTCCTGCTTTTCCTAATTCCTCCTTTTACCAGGAGCAATTTACCTGACTTCTATGGCATTGACTTTTAAATAAACAAAAGATGAATAGCAAGGATTAGTCCACCCCATAACATATACAAATACAAGATTAAGACATTTTCTTCTTTCCTTGTATATTTTGCCCTCTACAGTAATAAATATTTTCACAATTCTTCATCCTTTGTATTTGGTTTTATATGGCTTCCCACCACTTTCCTCATACCTTTTTCTACTATATGTCTACCATGTCTATCTTCTCTCTGAACAGGCTGAAATGTTAAGCAAGTACTTTAAATATCTATGTCTCACTGGCCTAAAACCCAATGGCATGTATGAGAACTGGGTCCGGGAGTGGGTCAAGTGGAGGAACTTGGGAAACTCTCCTGGCGGGTCATAGCTCCCGCTGGTGAACATGTGGTCCAGACCTGGGGGTCAGACAAGCTGGGCAAAGTAGCTCCAACGGCTGGCCAATGTGTGAAATGGTAATGGAACGGGGTGGACCGGGCAGGACTGAGCAAACCTTAGCCCACAAGCAAAATTAGAAATCAGGATGGAGCACAGGTCATGCCGAGCTAGGCTCTTGCACTTACTGGTCTGCATGAGCCAGGAACACTAAGCCACAGTGTGTAAGGCAGGGGTCGGGACAGGTGAGGGGCTATGCCAAACTGATTCAGAGCAACCACTGGCATGCACATGATCTATGGCTGGGAACAGGCCAGGTTGGGGAGCTAAGGGGACACCCTAGCTGGGTGGAGGTTCCCACCAAGGAGCGCATGGGCTGCAATGGGGGCTGCGTTCTGATCAGGATACAACTGTAGTCTCCCTTGGCAAAGGTGTGGAATGGGACTGGACGCACCAAGCCGGGCAAGATTCCAACACCCTCTGGTGTTCTGGAGGACCAGGATAGATGTCGGACAGTCTAAGTTAGGTCTCAACCCCTACTGAGCCATGTATGATCTCTATGTGGGTATAGACGAGCCGTGGCTGGGCTGAAGCATCCAACAGCAAAAGCCAGATTGGGTTGAAGGCCAGTTAGGAAAAGTCACTGTTCCTGTTAGGACAGGAGGTAAACTGAGTAGTGCTGGCTCATGGACCCACTGGTATGTACGATATCTGACACTGGGAGGGGTTCTGATCGAGGAGCCTGGGCAACTCCTCTGGCAGGACACAGACCCGGCAGGTAAGTACAAGAAGCCTGAAAGGAAACAGCCCAGAACAGGCCATGGAAACTTTCCCACTGGCATACATTTGGCATGGCTCGGGGGCAGACAAGGCTGAATCAGTTCATGTCATCCACTGGCGAATCTGAGCACCAGAACAGAGTGTGGGTCGAGCCAAGATTGGTCGCGACAAAAACCAGTGCACATTACGAATGCCAAGGTGAGGTGACCTGTACCGGATGTGACCACAGCGCCCAACAGCACACGTGACAACCAGGAAAGCAGGGGACAGAGCCGGCAGGGGGAATAAGGGCCGGTTCCCTTGCTGGAAGGCTACTCCCACTGGAGAGCGTGAGCTGGGATGGATGCAGACCAGACTAGGCAGGGCTACAACACCTGTGGGCCTCATGTGGACTAGATCAGGGAAAAGCCAGGCTGGGCTGATTGACCCTAATGGTGCAATCTACAATTAGAGTGGGTGAGGGTTTGCTGGGCTTAGCCACAGCATCAGCTGGCAGAAGCTGGCACTGGGGGCTAATTATGTCAAGTCAAACCACAGAACCACCTGGAGAGTGCATAATCCAGGAGCGGGAATAGCCTGGGAGGGAAATAACCCTCTTGGGTTACCACCCCCACGGGAGGGCATGAAAACTAGGCTGGGGGCTGGGGTGGCTAGACAAAGAGACACCCAACAACATCCGTGAGGGCTGGATAGTTGAGCTAGTTAGATGGAACTAGGTTTTAATACCCATTGACATGTATGAGAGCCAAATGGGATGTGGGACAGGCTGGACTGGTCTGTTGCACATACTGACAAACCAGGGCGGGGGCAGGTCTGGTGGGGGTTATTGTGGGTCGTTCCGACTAGGCTGCAGCTCCCACAGGTTTATGTGAGGGCCAAGTGTGTGCTGGGCAGAACCAGGCTGGACTGCAACACCCATTGGTTCCAGTGGAAGACAGGGATGGAGGCAGAGCCGTCCCAGCAATTGCAACCACCATCTGGTCGGGGCGATGAACTGTGCCGGGCCCTACTTAGTGCATACAAGAATCTGATCTGGGAACACCTCAGATAAAGTTTCTTTGGGGATCCCCCCCAGTCGAACTGCTGAACTCAGAACCCTAACCATGAAGAGACAGAGAACAGAACAAGTCAATCAACCACCTCAGCTATATGTTGGCAGTAAAAAACTGGGCAAATGGAGACTCTATAATGGGCTATGTCTATCAGTGGATTCTTCAACGACCTCATCGTACTTGGAGTGGCAAGACCGGCAGCAGTTCATAACTGTTGAACTATCAAAACCACTTGAGCAAGAAGCTTGGAGCATGCCCCATATCCGGGACCTGGGGCGGGTGGGAGACTGGGTGGGACTTCTCCCTTAAAATCCCCCTTTACCTCAGATACATGAAGGAAACAATATGGAACTAAAAATTAGAAACATTTTCCTGTAGCCCTTGAACCTTTTTACCCTAATTAACTATATAAAGATTGTCAAAAATATAATAAAAAATGGAAAAAAAGAAAGGAAAATAAATAAATATCTATGTCTGTGAAATGTTGGAACTTAAAACTGTATTCATTTCAAAGCCACTGGATAATTCAATGAAGGGTGAAAGATAGCAATATAAAATAGCCCAATGAAATAGAGGCGTGAGAATATGAAAGAAACTATCACTTAATGAACATTTGTCACATGCTGCAAATTGGGATCCACTTTTCTTTTCATGCTTTCTTATTTAATCCTCAAATAATACTCTAAAGTAAGGATTCCTTCACTATCATTTTACAGATGACAAGAATAAGATTTAGAGAGCTTAAGGATTTTGACCAAGTTCCCCCATAACTAATAAGGAACAGGTACTCTGTGCTGTTTTTACGCCAAAGTCAAAACATACCAAATAATAGGCGGCATATATTAAGGATCACTTTAATTATATTGTCCAATACAATTAACCTTAATGTCTAAGTTTAGTAATATAAAGTGTCATTAAACTTGCTATATTTAAAAAGTCATTCATTCGGGGCCGGCAGCGTGGCCTAGCGGCTAAAGTCCTCGCCTTGAAAGCCCCGG
Source organism: Ochotona princeps (assembly GCF_030435755.1). Lineage (NCBI taxonomy): Eukaryota > Metazoa > Chordata > Mammalia > Lagomorpha > Ochotonidae > Ochotona > Ochotona princeps. Next base: position 34,572,353 of record NC_080842.1, read on the forward strand.
GATCCCATATGGGCGCCGGTTCTAATGCCGGCAGCTCCACTTCCCATCCAGCTCCCTGCTTGTGGCCTGGGAAAGCAGTTGAGGACAGCCCAATGCATCGGGACCCTGCACCCATGTGGGAGACCCGGAAGAGGTTCCAGGTTCCTGGTTTCAGATCGGTGTGCACCGGCCCGTTTCGGCTCACTTGGGGAGTGAATCATCGGATGGAAGATCTTCCTCTCTGTCTCTCCTCCTCTGTGTATATCTGGCTGTAATAAAATGAATAAATCTTCAAAAAAAATGTCATTCATTTGGAAAACCTTTGAAGACATAATTCAAAGTCTATTCATTTTATTGTGTACTACAGAATACTTCAATCTAATCAACCTAGGGAAAACAGAACCTTTGCATGAAAGACCACTACTGAATACAATGAGATATGAGGATGAAGTTGGCATAAGACTTGTGTCCAAAGAGTATAAAACACAGAACACTTATGGTGGAATAAGAGATTAAGAGAGGAGTAAAGTCATATACTTTAAGACTTCTCTTAAATATTCAAAAATATATATGTTAAAAGGTTTTCTGTGGGTAGCTTTGTGGCAAAGTAGGTCACACTGGAGCCTTCAATACCAGGATATAATTCAGGCACCAGGTCGAGTTTCAGCTTCCACCTTCAGATTCAGCAACTTGTTATTGCATCTAGAGATAATAGTGGATGATGAGTCAAATATTAGGTTCCTGCCATCCACACTAGAAACACAAATAGAGTTCCAGGATCCTGGCTCTAGGATGGGGCAAGCCAAATACTGTGGTCACTTGGCATTACACCAACAGATGGAAGACCTCTTTCTCTGTAGCTCTGCCATACAAATAATAGAATAAATCCGAGAGAGAGGAAGGAAAGGATAGGAAAATGGAAGGGAAAAGAAAGTAAGGGAAGGGAAGAGAAGCGAAGGAAAGGAAGAACGAAACAGAGGAGGGAAGGAAGGAAGGAAGGAAAGAAGGAAGGAAAGAAGGAAGGAAGGAAGGAAGGAAGGAAGGAAGGAAGGAAGGAAGGAAGGATAGATACATGAAATAAATAGGTAACCTAGTAAGTCCAAAGAAACAGAGTATAACCCCACTAACAAAACAAAGAATTGAAAAAGCTGACTATGTGCATGCACAATTAGGCCTTCAGGAGACACAAATGAGAAAGAGGGCCTAAAGTTATACTGATTCCTAATGAAAATCTTAGATAAGAGGGTTTCTGCTTGTGAGGATTAAAATGTCCTAAATTAATATTTAGACTGCATGTTATTATTTTTAGATATCTTTGTTTTTATTGGAAAGGCAGATTTACAGGAAGAAGGAGAGATAGAAAGAAAAGTCTTCCATCCTCTGGTTCACTCCCCAAATGGCCAAAACGGCCCAAGCTGAGTTGATCCAAAGCCAGAAGGCAGGAGCTGCTTCAGGGTCTCTCATGTGGGTCAGGGTCCCAAAGCTTTGCGCCACCCTCTACTGCTTTCCGGGCCACAAGCAGAAAGTTGGATAAAAAGTAGAGTAGGACACAAACCAGTCACCATATGGGATCCTAGCACTTGAATGGGGAGGTTTAGCCTGCTGAGCCACTGTGCCGGGCCCAATGTATTTTTTTTTTTAAAAGATTTTATTGTTATTGGAAAGCCGGATATACAGAGAGGAGGAGAGACAGAGAGGAAGATCTTCCATCCGATGTTTCACTCCCCAAGTGAGCTGCAACGGGCCGGTACGCGCCAATCCGATGCCAGGACCAGGAACCTCTTCCGGGTCTCCCACGCGGGTGCAGGGTCCCAAAGCTTTGGGCCGTCCTCGACTGCTTCCCAGGCCACAAGCAGGGTCTCCCACACGGGTGCAGGGTCCCAAAGCTTTGCTCTGTCCTCAACTGCTTTCCCAGGCCACAAGCAGGGAGCTGGATGGGAAGTGGAGCTGCCGGGATTAGAACCGGCGCCCATATGGGATCCCGGGGCTTTCAAGGTGAGGACTTTAGCCGCTAGGCCACGCTGCCGCCCAATGTATTTTTTAAAATACTTAAAATTCATTGTACTTTCAAATTTTAAATAGGTTAAGTATATGCTCTATGAATCATATCTTAAGAAAGCTTACTTAAAAAGAAAAAAAAAACCATCCCTCTCTTTTAAAAAATTTGTGTCTTTCTACAGTTATTTTTGAGAAGAATTTTGACAAACAGAATAATCCACACCTCAGCTTTCTTTTAGTAGTTTCAAAAGGATTCCCAAATACACTTCTCTGCATAATTGTACCATAAATTATGGTACACCATTCTTTGCTCCAGAAAAGAAGTGAAAAATCTAAAAAGGTACAACTGGGCCATAAAAAAAAACTGGAAAAAGGAACTTTGGGCTGTGATGTGAACTATGAAAATTAGAAGGTGTGAGTACCATAAAAGAACTGAGCAAATGGAAGGTATCTTGCTTTCACCACTTTCCCAGCAGGCTTATTCCCTAGATAATTCTGAATCTGTTTCCTCTAAGAGGGCTGGAAACTCCAAACAATCTTCAAATGTTCTTAACAACTTTCTTCAACAGAGAAAGCACCATTCCAGGCAATTCTTTGAGAAACTGTAGAAAGCTGAAATAATCAGATCTGGTCCCTTCCCCCTAACAGTAGAGATTTATAAGACGTTTAGCAGGCTTTTTATGTTGAAGTCAGTGAGCACTTTAGTTTCCACAGAAATACTCCTAGAACACAATCATAACAGCATGCTTAGGAAATTGAAAGATGCAAACTGACCTTCAACAACAGCAACAACAACTATTAAAAAGCCAGGATAAGCAATGGGACTGCTTCCTTTAGGACATGGTTTCTGTGTTGTTTCATGTCAAGTGCCAATTAGTTTTAATTATAAAAAGGCATAGAGAAAGTAGTTACTTCTCCTTTGAACATGTTTTTCTGCCATTAGCTTTTCTAATAATCTTTAAAGAGGCCCAACAGTAATTATGTAAAACACCCTGCATATCACCTACCCATTACATTGATGAGAATCCAAAAATACGTTTAATAACCTTTAATTATCCACTTCAAATATTTACCACAGGGACACAAAATCCTGATAATATTTTTGCAATCAAGACAAAGGACATAACATTAAAACTGTCAAAAGAATAAAATGCTTGCCTTCAAATATAAGACAAAGGACTTTATATGGGTATTACCACAAAAATGACAAACCATGTGCATATGTTAATCACTCCTAGGTACCACACCTTCGGTGAAGATAACATTTTAGTGTGATTAACCTAGCTAGTGCCACGGTCCCATATGGGTGCAGATTCATGCCTCAGCTGCTCCACTTCCCATTCAGCTCTCTGCTAATGGCCTGGGTAAGCAGGAGAGGATGGCGCAAAGCCTTGGGACCCTGCATCCAAATGGTAGACCCAGAAGACGAACCTGGCTCCTGGCTTCCAATCAGTCCAGCTCTAGCTGTTGAAACCAGTTTTGGAGTGAACCAGTGGATGCAGGATCTCACAATCTCACTCTGTGTCTCCTTTTCTCTGTAACTCTGACTTTCAAGTCAGAATCATTTCAAAAAGATAGTATTTAGCTGTTTTGCTCACTGGCAATTGAGCAAGTTGTCCTCAGGATGTTTCCCTTAGGACATTAGAACATAGTTTACACAGGAATGCCTTTTGGTTTTAAATGAAACCACAGTTTCCTTGTTAGTTAAAAACTAACATTGATTATTTAGCTAAGTGAATTTAAGAAAAGATACTAATTAAGAAAAAAAGAAATACAAACATTTTTCTGCTCTCTCAGAATTTTAGTTGAGGATACAAACTTGATAAATATCTCTGTTGTTCTAAACTGAGTTAGGAAGCATTTACCTGTAATTTTTTAATACATAAGAACAGAATGCTAAGTCACCACACCCCACATCAGAATGCTTAGGCCTGCATGCTGCCTCTGATTCTGATAGAGCTTCCTGCCAATACACTTAGGAGGCCACAGGTGATGGCTCAAGTACTTGGATTCCTGACATCCACACGAGAAATACGAATGGAGTTCCTAACTGCAGCTTTTTCCTTTCCTAACCTTATCTGTTGCAGGGTTTGAGGGTGATCCAGTGACCAGCGGATAAGAGACCTCTGTCTAATATTCCTCTCTCTCTCAGGCTCTATGTGTGTCTGTACATGCACCTATGTGTATTTCTGTGACTCTCCCTTTGCAAAAAATAAACTTTGGAAAAAAGTACAACAAAATGATTGCTTAGTTTCACCTCCCTGAAAAATGCAATCTTAAGAAAAATGATTTATATTCAATTTATTTAGCAGTTTGTTCTAGAAGGCAGGCAAGAAGGAAGAGAAAACTGAGACGGGAAGGCATTAAAACCAACTCATAGTGCATTAATGAGGTCATTGTGATGGACAACAGAGGCTCTACTGTGAACTGCTGAAGAATACAGAATGCCTTCCAGGATGGTCCTCTCAAAAGAAGAGTGCTGGGGCATTTATCCTCTGGCTGAGGGTTGCTTGGTAAACTCTAACTGTATTGCACTTTAGGACTTAACCTACAAGACAGAAAAGGGGATTCTGACATTTTAGAGGAAGTTCTGAATAGAGAATTTGAGAGATCTATGGTAGAGCCTGAGGTGGGATGATATCCTTATGCTTAGTTCTGTCCAACACAGCAATGGTTGACATAAAAATTGACCCGAAGACTTGAGAGTCAACCAAGACCACAATTGGTTGAATGTGCCACCCAAGATTAAGATGTCTGGCTTCTAATTCTCAACCTGATGAGATTAGAGGGGGATGCCCTTAGGAAATAACTAGGTTATGAAGGCCAAACATTCTTGAATGAGATAAACTCCCATAATTATAAAAGAAACTCTCTAATCTTTTTTCCATGGAATAAGGATACAAAGGGAAAACAGTCATTTGTGACCTAGGAGAGGACTCCCACTATAACCTAACCAGGGTGATCTTGGACTGCCAAATTTCCAAAACTATGAGAAAGAAATCTCTGTTGATTATAATTTATCTGATCTATGGTGTCCCAATAGCCTGGGGAAAGGCCAAAAGCAAAATTCCTGCTATACTTCCTCCTTAAAAAATTGTTAATTTATTTGAAAGTCATAGTTAAAGACCGAGAGGGAGGGGCAGAGAGATATCTCTTCCATCTGCTGGTTCACGCCTCAGATAGCCACAGGGCCAGCACTGGACCAGGTTGAATCCAGGACTGAGGGTATTATCTGCATCTATTACGTGGGCCATCCTCCACTGCCTTTGCCCAGGTGCATTAGCAGGAAACTAGATGAGAAATGGAATAGCTGGGAACCAACCTGAGGGACTTTTGGGATCCTGACAATAAAGATGGCAGCTTTGTTTACCACACCCCTTCCATCCATCTTTTTAGGAAGTGTTTTGAATTTGAAGAAAACTAATTAGAGGGAATAATTCCTTCAAGGAGTTAAAACTGTTGGGAGAATCCCCTTGCCATTCCCATAGAAGAGGATAAAGGGTTACTTTTCACTTCCCACAGTCATTAAGAAGTTTACTATCAACCTCTCTAAGTGCCAGAGGCGCACTTGCAAGAGTGCTTTTCACTGCAGTAGATATCTTCCTCAGCACCTAAGATAAATGCTTTGGCTTGCCTGAACTGCTAACAGGAGACTCAAAAGTTTCTAAATCTCAACAAATTTCCTTTTAAACTTGATTTTGCTTCATCCAGAAAATCCGAAGTCAGTGGGATAGCTAGAATAGCTCATATTTGCAGAGTATAGAGGAGCAGGCAGTGACTAGGTATAATTCAGCAAGGTTACATGCGTTCCTTTTGTCTGTACAGTCACCTTGAAGACTGGGTGCACAGATTGATTTTCAAAGGATACTGCCCAAGATTATTGTTTATAGAGTGACAATCCACAAGAAAGGGATTGTGTGGGAGGCATCACGGGATGGCAGCAGCTTAAATGGAATAGTAAGTCAATCCAAAAGGTGAAATTTCCCGAGTTGGTATGCCAATATGGCAGTATGACTGCTAGTTGACTCCCTTCCGCCTCAAAATTCTCCTTTCTTGCTAGAGATATGGCTGCTAATATACAGATTATATTTCTAGTCATCTTCTACTAAAAGTGAACATATAATTAAGTTATCACTGATACAGTATAAGCATCAGTAGAAGTGAGAAATGGAAAATCTGCCTCATTTAATGAAAATGAAGCTGTTTGCCCTGGATTCACCATTTCCTCATCTTTCTCTCTGAAAAAAAGTCATGTCCATGACAGCTTTGACCATGCAAATCAGGAAGACAGTTTAGAACATTGTGAAACAGTAAGAGGAAAGTGATTCAATCCCACAAGTCACTTTATAAGGCAGAACTATAGAGTAGAAAATAATAAATCTATTTAGGCAAATAATTATCAACATTTTTTTATTATTGCTCCCCCCAAGGAGAAAAATAAATTTAAAGTTAATCTAATTAAGTTTCCTGCTTTAATTTGATTAATTTCCTCCTAACAAGAGAGATTAAAGACTAAGAGATGAGACTTGGTTGAACTTTGGAAGGCTGCAAACCATTGTAACAGCTGAGACTCTGTTCATTGACCTACCCCCAAGAAACAATTTTCATTTTCATTTTGACAATGCATAAATAAAGCATCTGTATGCTCACTGTAGTTGTTAAATCACATTTAGCATTGCTGTCACTGAAGTAACAGATGGATGGGAAGTTCTGCTGGAATCCCACAATCACAGGGAATGAAAGTATCTTTACCTTAACAAAAGTCATCTGAGAAGCCAAAGAGAACCACAAACAACAAATAACTCAGCAAATGAGCAAAATGGGCTATGCCACATTTTCTTTCATCTTTCCTTTTTTTAGAATCAGGAGCATAGGGCAGTGGGGAGGAGAAGTGAAACCAGGAGCTTATCAAAACTGTAGAGAGAGGCAGGCATAGTGGCATTGTTGAGCTGCAGGCTGCAACACCTGCATCCCAAACAGGAGTCCAGGTGTCAGTCATGACTGTTCTGATTCTGATCCAACTTCCAGCATATGCATCCTGGGACACTGTGCATGATGACTCAAGTGCTAAGAACCCTGACAGCTATAATTGGAACCAGTTTGGAATTCTGGAATATTAGGAGTGGCTTGGCTATTATGGGCATTTAGGATGTTTCTCATTGGATGAAATATCTCTCTCTCCCCTTTTCTCCCTCTGTCTCTCTCTTCCTTTCTCCCTCTCTCTCCCTTCCTCTTTGTACCTTTCTCCCACCTCCACCTTCCAAGTACAAGGAGAAAATACTAGACTTCACTTTCCTTAGATGAGACAAAGGAGTTTTTTAATAATATACATTCTCTGATTTTTTTCTAGAAATTATTTAAGTTGTACACAGACACAGAGAGATAAGACAGCCCCATCCTCTAGTTCATTCTGAAAATCCTCACAACAGCCAGAGCAAGTTCAAGCCGAAGCCAAGAGCCAAGAATTCATATTAGGTCTCCTACATGGCTGGAGTGGACTCAACTGTGTGAGCTATCACCTGCTGCTTCCCAGAGTCTGCAATAGTGGGAAGCTGGAACTGGGAGCACAGTGAATCAGGGCTCAAATCCGGGCACTTAACTATGGGCAGTAGGCTTAACCACCAGTCCAAGTACCTTTCCACCATAAACCTTTTGAAGACCCCTAATGCACAATGGATTTACTGTCACTTTGTATCTATTCAAACAATGTTTGGAATATTTTACTTATTTGACAAGCAAAGAGACAGAGGGAGCAAGACACAGAAACAGAGACGGTAACAGAGAGGTTGCTTGGGCACTCCACCATGTGCCCCAAACAGCTGGGGCTTGGCTGAGAAGGAAAATGGGGGCAGACACTCAACCTAGGTCTCCACGTGGGTGGCAGGAACCTAATCACCAAACCATCTCCCAAAGTCTGCACTGGCAGGAAGCCAGTGTTAGGCACTGAAGAAGCTCAAGTAAACTCAAGCACTCTGGTTAATCTTCACATGTAAGCCGAAACTTACCTTTTTCACATATTTAAAAACTGGCATACAGACACAGATTGAGAGAATGCTAACACAATTTTGAATCCTTGCCATAAATGCTCTTATTGGTTTGTTTTCCTTGCAAGGATTATTTGTAAAATAATAACTATATCTACTTTATAAGTTAGCTACTCCCAGCTTTTCTGCCAATCACGAAGAAAGTGTAGCATCTTTACTTTACCTGCCGACATAGAAGCAGCTCAGGATGATAATGGAATTCTGGGCAGCAGCCTTTAGAATAAAACCTAAAATTGAAAATGCTGGTACATTTGTTTGGTTGTAACTTTAACAATGCTTTATTCTTTTTTATAAAGCTTTCACAAAACATGTTGTGACAATGTTTCCTAATTGCTAAGGAAGAATAAATGCAATTCTTAAGGGAAGAACTTTTTAATGTTATAAACTCATTTATTACACACTGCCATTAGTCACTGTATCAAATGTGTTTTCCCTCACCAAATTAGAGTGTTTTTTCACTCTATTAGTTGTTTTCTTGGATATGCAGAAGTTTCTGAGTTTGATATAGCCCCATTTGTCTAGTTGGGCACTTGTTTCCTATTCTTTTACGTCTCACTCAAGAAATGCTGTCCCCACCAAAGTCTTGAAGTGTTTCCATTACATCTTCTTCCAGTAACTTCACGGACTCAGTTATTAAATTTAGATCTTTGATGCATCTTGTTTTGCTAGTGACATTTCTTGAGCTTATCTTTCATCCAATTTATACTCTGAGCACTTTTATGAAAAATCAATTGAGTATAAATATGTGGACTTATTGCAAGTTTCTCTATTCTGCTCCATTGATAATGTATTAGTTTTTATTCCAATACCATGTCACTTTGCTTTAGTTTTGCAGTGTGCTTCATAGTCAGGTATAGAGTGATAGACAGCCAACATAATGAGAAAAAATATTTCTTAGCTATTTAACTGACAAAGGATTATCATCAAAACATATCGGCAATTCAAAAAACTCAACAAGAAAAAACAAAAACAATCTAGTTAAGAAATAGGCAAAGGACCTCAATGAAGAGTTCTTAAAAAAGAAACATAAAGGGCCAACAAAATATGAAAAAAAAATGCTTACAGTCTCTAGAGTTTTCATGTGAAAACCTTCCCCACTCTGAATGTTGACCTTATTGTCCCAAGATGAGACATGCATTCTTCTATCTACTCTGTATTTACTCCATGATTATGAAATCTTTAATCTTATTCCCCATTTCTGTGGAGCTCTTAATTCTACTCCCACATAACATTACCTACTTTGGTTGCCTTGGCTACTTTCTCCAAAGACTTCTCTACAAGAAAGTTGTGCTGAGGGAAGTAGTACAAAGTCATAGACTAGGCAAGGTAAGTAGCCTGTAGTTTCCTCCAGGGTTAGAATCAAGTCATATTCCACACTGTAATCTATTGCTCAACACAGCCAAGTGTCAATCAAAGTTGATTTTGTTTCATTGCAATGAGGGGTTGTATTAATTGAATCACCAACTGAAAATGAAGAATCGAAAAATATATCTTCCTCCAGTAACAGACCCTTATCATAGTGGGAGCTCTAGATGTTTGTCAGAAAGTCAGAAACCTAGTAGGGAGATTCAGACTCAAACTATTAAAAATCAAATTCCCGGACCTGCTTACCGAGAGTACTCACCAGTGTAGGCACTTGCATTGTCTCAGTGGCTGCTGAGAGACAGACACAGATAAGTCCTTCCTTGATAGTCTCTCTGCATGGCTAAATGCCACCAAGATGATGTCTTGGGATACCAAACAGACCTGCCATTTCCAAACTAACAGCCTTCCGAAAGGCTCTCACTTAGATGAATGGAGCAATTTATGAGCAAGTTGGTAACAGCAGAAAGAAAGATTAGATAGAGTGCTGTTTCAGCCCTTTTGGTGTCATCCAGTTTGTACACCAAAAGCCAATCTTGCCAAGTGTTCATACATTTACAGGATAAGCTGTTATCCTATGCTGGAAAGCATTGGAAGTTTTTTTGGCCCTTTGCCATTCATTACCAGGAAGAAAAATCACCTTCTTATTTGAAGCTCTTTTTCCATCATGGCCCATTGGTCATGACTGATGCTCTTTTAAGTAAAGCAGTTAAAAATGCTTAACCTCAGAAAGCCTCCTACATAGAAAGTGGTTGCTAGAATTAAGACAAAATCCAGAGGTAGTAGAACTGTGACAGGATGATAAGTACCCTCTTCAATTTTCCCCTTACCACATTTCCAATATCCAAAGACATAAGATTCCAATCTTAAGACAAAAAATGTCCAGGAATTAAGACTGGATCTTTTACATACTCCATCTTGTTGCTGTCGGTCCATCTTTTAAGTTAAGATAATATCAAAGGATAAGAATTGGGGACTAACTTCCATTATAAATTGTTATATATTTCTTTTGGCACCCCTCATTAAATCATTCCTAAAAATGTCTAACAGCATTACTTTATATTTTAATCCTTTTGCCAACATCATGCAAATTATTAATAAAACAATTAGAAAATGGTTCATTAGTTCCCCCAGCAATTGCATTCTTATTCTTTTCATAAAAAGTACTTATTTAATTATAAATATTCTGTTTTTTTTTTTTTTACCATCAATAAGTCCTTGCTTTTTTGAGCATACTGGAGCTTCAGGTAAAAATGGAACCATTAAAAGGAGGAATGCTTTTGGCAGTCTATTAATAGTTAGTCAGTCAGATATCATTTACAGGAAAGGTACCTAATATCTCCTATTTGATTTGCTACCACAGTCACAAGTACTGGGATAATAACAGTATGTAAGTGGAGGAAAAAAAAAAAACTAGAAGAGGGATTTACTTAAAATTAATCCCATGCGGGCAGCCTAAGCTGCAGCACCAGTGGGTGGGTCACATGAGAGCTGTGTCTGGGAGTGGGACAGGTTGGGCTAGGCTATAGCACCCACTGGCAAGAGCTAGAATGGGTGAGTGCCAGTCAGGCTAAGCTGCAGTATTTGCTGGTATGTGGGCGTGATAGAAGCACATGGGGAGCTCTCCTGTAGCTCCTGCTCGTAAGTGCAAGAGCCAGGGCTGGAGGCAGCCCATACCAGGCTGAGCTATACCACTCATTGAAATACACATGGGCCAGGTCTGGGGATGATTTGGGCTGAGCCAGTCCACAGCGCACATTGACTAGTGAGAGCCAGGATGAGGTACAGTTTGGGCCTGGTTAGACAGCAACACCAACCAGTTCACATGAGGGCTGTAGTGGGACAAGGTGGACTAGGTTGCTATACCCACGGGCAGGAGCTGAATGAGGGCAGGTGAAGCAGAGCCAGGCTGTAGTACCTGCTAGCAAATGCCAAGACAGGAAGTGGGTCATCTCAGACTGGACTGCAGCACATACTAGCATGTGCAAGACTCAGGATTGGAAGTGTTCCTACTAGGGGAACCTCCAGAACTACCCTGCTGGCCCACTACTTCCACTAGTGAGCATAAGAGATGGGTCTGGGGACAGGCCAAGCTGGACTAGGCGAGGGACCTTCAGCATACATGAGAGCTGGGTCCTGGGGCAAGGCAGGTTGAGCTATGCCTGAACACCCACGGATGTGCATGAAAAGTGGATGGGATGTGGGCTGGGCCAAGCTAGACTACAGCACAGGCTGGAATGCACAAAAACTGGGCTGGGGTAGGTCAGTTATTTATTGGGGTTCACTCTAACTAGGCCATGGCACCTGCTGGTGTGCTGAGGACTGGGCTGGGGGTGGGCTGGCTGGGCCACGTAGCAGCACATGTCAGCACATGTCAGTTCTGGCATTGAGCAGAACTTACCAGGCATCTGCATCCACTGGTATGTACATTGGCTGATACGGGTGACAGACCAAACCTGACCCTGCACTAACTGGCTCACACAAGAGTTAAGTCTGAGGTCAACCCAGACAGGAACTCTTAGATGACTCTCCAACTACACCACTGGATTCAGACACCAGCCACAGAGAAAAAAATCATAGGATGTGTTGTCTGAACTTGAAGTGCATGTATTAGAACTGGGCCTCCTTCTGTGCAGTGGAGAGCATGCCCAGATACACATGGATGACATGACAGCCAGCTCATCTAGGTCAGCAGGGGACATCAACTGCCTCATCAGAGGATGGAAAGCAGAAAAGGTTGAACAATTCTCCTGGCCAAGTTTTGCAGCATGTTCCTGGGTTTGTGAACACACTAAAGTGGACTTGTCAATCAATACATCTTGGAAAGACTTTCTCAACACTGGAGCAATGAAGCAGACAACGTCTCAGAACTATCCAAACCACACAAATAACATCCTTAGAATACTCTTCCCAACACTGGGGTCTCTATAAGGTGTCATCAAATTACTGCCCCCATCCCTGGGTACTGATACAATTTGACAGCAAGGAGCAGTCACATCCCCCCTCCCTTGTAGACACAGGAAAAAAAGAAAATTAAAACATATGTCCCACTCACCTTTTGCCATACCTAAGCCTTCCCACCATACTAGAGGCCCTCATGGGCATGCATCTATCCTTATTAAATAAACAATGATAAAAAGAAATTCAAAAACAAGCAAACAAATAAAATGAATGCAGAAATGTATGAAGTAAAGAATTTTAAAAGGCCATAAATGATCAACTAGTTAGTAGTTATTACATTCAATAATTTAGCATAATCTCTCAAGATGCATGAAGTAAACAGCTTTAAAAATTCATAAATGGACAACTAGCTAATAGTTACTACATTCAATAATTTAGCATGATATGCATGACAGTTTTGACCTCCAAAATAATTTAGCGCCTTGAGATGAGATTAAATGCAGAACATTAATTTTTCCCTCTAGTTGTCAGGCCAACCAAGAGTCCCGTCGAATCCATTTAAATAAAGCCTGCATCATGTAATAATATTAAAGGGAATAAAATATTAATATGGGACTACGGTAGAACATTGGCCAAAAGAGCCGCAGTGAGGTGCCTTTAATTTATTACCCTGACAATCTGTCTTTATACTGAAATGAGGAGTTAAAGCCATCTAAAAATTATTTTTTTGTGGTAGAAGATGAGCCACCGAAGAAAGGTTACAAGGCTTGCAAATGCTGAGAAATTTTACTATCTCCAAGGAAGGAAAATCATGAGTTCCATTTTAATTGTGTGGACTTAAAGACATATCAAAGTAGAAACACCATACATCAGTTGTAAAGAAAATGAAATTTCTAAATAAAAGGGACGACCTGATTCATCAAATGAAACTTGAAGAACTTTCCTCCACAAAAAAATGTATGTCTAAATCAAAGCTCTATTAACAGACCACACACACACACACACACACATCCACACTTAATCAGTGCTTCTTTTCCCAAACACATTCTGAGTATTATCTTTGAAGATTAAGTTTTCTTGAACCAGGTTGAACGTGTTTTTTCCCTGAGGAGCAGAGATTTTAACTACATATTCTTAGATATTACATCTGCACTTGGAAGATGACTGACCTGCAAAAACCACATTATTTTCCATACAAAGATTGTCAGCTTACGAGTATGGAAGTTACAGATAAACAGCACGAGAAAACACCCACACATGCTTCGTTGTGTTAAAAGTTTATCAGTATGAACAACTCAAGTCACTAATTTTACTAATTTAGAAAATTGTTACTTTTAAATAAGCTTTGATAACATCTTTTAAAGGCACCAGGCATGTTCTTTGATGCAAATCACGTTATTGTTCCACAAGCAAAATAAAATACATAGGCTGCCTTCTGGCTGCCCTGTCGCCCACCCCACAGAGCAATGTGTTTCCCATTACACTGAGCTTCCACTAACATCAAAGAAACCTCTGTGTGAGGGGACCAGTCATAAGACACAGGAAGAAACAGAAACCTAGCCACAGGAAAAAAAAAAAACAAAAACAAAAAAAAACCTTTAAAAATTCCAATCAAAGCTTTGAATTCTCCAAACAAGGCATTTTCTCAGTAGCAATCAGAACAGATGTGAAATCAAAAAAGTTAGAACTGAAGTTGGACAGCTTGCCTTCATGAGGAAAGAGAAAACAGAACAGCTATGACACCAAATCTCACAGCAATTACAGGAACAGGATCTAAAACAGCAATAGCTCTCTCCAGCTGACCTGGAGTCACTTAATAAAATGCCATGGATACCAATCCACTATTTCAAAGGGCAGCTGTCATCCTCTAGGCCCCGAAGGGCCATTTGGGTGAAAGATCAACTGAGTTATCTCTGAGCACACCATTTTTATTTTGCTTTAATTTCTACAAAGTTTCCTAAACTAACAAATGGTAAATATTAAAGCAGCATATTTGCTAATTAAATTAGAACGAAAGTTAGTTTTTACTTCACATTCATTTCAACAAGTGTGAAGGCCCTTCAGGAACTATGAAGATGCTTCAATTAATTTGTGGAGGTGAGGGTATTATGGCTCAGTGGGTTAAACGGCCTCTTGGGAGGACCGCCTATCTTATCAGACAGCCTACATCAAATTCTACCTCCACTTCAGATTCAGCTTCCTGCTAATGTGTACCTTCAGAGGCAACAGATGAGGGTTTAAAAATACGTTTTATATATGTACATATATAAAACAATGCAAAAAATATTTCTTTCTCAAGAAGGTCACTAATTCAGCTGCTAGAGCAAAGACAGACACACGGTCTTACTGGACTGCCACACTGTTGAAGGCAAACGCTTGCAGCTTCATAGTATGGCTTCCCTACAGTGTTCTAGGCAGTACTCAGAGATAAATATTCTATGAAATTGGAGCCAGGTCTATGGCATATGAAGTTAAACCTTTGCTTGCTGGCATCCTGTACGGATACAGTTCAAATCCCAGCTGCTCTGCTTCCAATCCAGCTACCTACCTTGGGGAGCAGAAAAAGATGACTTAAGTACTTGGGCCCCTGCACCCACATAGGAGACCCAGAGGATGCTCCTGGTTTCCAGCTCCAAATCAGCTCAGTTCTGGCCATTGCGGCCATTTGGGGAGTAAAGCAGCAGATGGAATATCTCTCTCTGTTTCTCTGTCTCTCCTTCTCTCTGTAAATCTGCCTTTCATATATATATATATATTTGAATGCCTAAAATCACCATTAGTGTTTAAATCACAGCTATTTTGAGTTGTGGAACTTGAGGATTTCTTTCTCTTTTGACTATGCCTGCCTTGCTTAAATGAATTATAATAATCTTATAATAGTTTAGTAGTATCAAGAGATAATTAATTCAATATTCTGAACAATACATGAAGCAAAATACCTAAAACAAAGTAGAAAGTTTTTTATGCCAAGAAGTTATAATGCATTGGGGCTGAATTTTCTTCTCATCTTCTTCTTGTCACTGATGCTCCAGATTAGTTTTAATTTGACTGCTAGACAAGGCACACAGTTACAGCTGGAATAAGATTTGTCTCTGCAAAACTGCAATAGGAACTCACTTATTAAAATCACAGATTTGAACCCTCATTCTAATTAGCCTCTTGATCAATGCAGCTCTCTGTGCTGGGTTTGATTGGTTTGACTATGGACTGTTATAGCTTAAGTTTGATGTCTTATGTTTTCCATATTTCATCTATAACAAGTCACATAGGAATCTGTAGGGTGTTTGGCCTAGCAGTTAAGCCCCTTAGTTGGTATAAATGCATCTCATAATCAAGTGCCTGAATTCAACTCTTAGCTGCACTGCTAAGTCTAGCATCCTGTAAATATGTGTCCTGGGGAGCAACAGGTGATAGTTCAGGCGCCTGGATTTCTGTGCCTCCCATATGGGAACTATGAATTGAACTACTAACTCTCCACTTTGGCCTGGTATAGCCCAGGCTGCTGCTGAGCAAATCAGGGGATTGAAGAATTCTCTCTCTGCCTCTCAAATTTTTAAAAAGCATCATTCTCAAAACATGATTAAACACTGGATTAGAAATGTCCAAGGTTACAAGTGACCAAAATTTAAAACCAAGATAGGTTTTCATAATCACTGTCCTCAAGCAGAATCTTGAGAACTTCATGCTATACTGCTCTACAGTATATCAGTGTACCAAATATAATCATGCTTTTTCCATATTAGTAACTGCCACTTAATTCCTTACTACTGGTGAAGACATTAATTGTCAGAAGAGATTCTTTAATCAATTTCATTCCTTCAAGTTGCTAATATTTGATTAAAATCACCATTTAGTGAATCTTAATAAGCAAAGCATATATCATGTGCTCACATACTATCCACAGGAAGTGTATGACCAACATCTCAACTTCCTCTTTAAAAACATTTATCATTTATTTAAAATTCAGAGTGGCAGAAAAAGAGGATGAAACTGAAGCAAAGATTTTCTTCCACCAGTTCACTCCCAAATGGCCATAACAGTCAGGGCGGGGCCAGGTCACAGCCAAGAACAAAGAACACATGGCTTTCCCACTGAGTGGCAGGAGCCCAAGCACTTGGGCCATCATCAGATGCCTTCCCAGGAAGCTTGAACTGGCATTCCAATGTGAAAACAGGTACTGCTTAACTCCGTGTGCCACAAGGCCAACCCCTTCAGCTTTATTGGTTGTGAGTCCTACCACTTAAAATGTATGAACCTATTGATTATTATTATAAGCAGCTCAGGTTTTAGCTAGCCAAAGATAATAATTGCCCAATATATACTTGTCTTCTTACATCTCATGCTTACTTTTTACATTTTTTCATTGTATTTGCAAGACAGAGATCTTCCATCTGTTGGTTCATTTCCCAAATGTCCATCATAGCCAAAACTAGGCTAGGTGGAAGCCAGAATGCAGGAACTCAATCTAGGCCTCCCATGTCAGTTGGGAGGTATCCAAATTCTTGAGAGTCCCAGGCACTCAAGCTATTACCTGTTGCCTCCCAGGAAACATAACTGCAGGATGCTAAAAGGGAAAATGGAGCCAAGACTCAAATCTAGGTACTCCAATAAGGGATACAGGCACCCTAAGTCGTGTCTTAGCACCACAACAAATACCAAATCCCTTACCTCTTTTAATGGTTTGTTTCAAAATGGTGCTATGGAGAAACTGAAACGGCATGATTCACTTAATGAACGCTGCTGGTCTAATTAGACTGTAAGGCGTGGGCAATGAACTTATTCCCATCCTCATCTATCTTTCTCTCCCTCTTTCTCATACACAAACATATAGTTTCAAGATGAATTTTAAGTTGAAGGCTGAGATCCCTAGAGAACTAAAGAGTACCTTTACGTCCTAGAGACTTCAGATGTTTTTTTAAAAGGATACAATAATCAGTAAACATAAAAAATAAGCAAAAATAATTTAAAATGCAGAATTTGTTCATCAAAAGACTTTCAGTGAGAGGAAATCTTAAGATAGTTTCCACAAATATATGCAAGAATGGATTCATCTACAAAGCACATTAATAAATTCCTAAAAAAATCAATAAGTAGGCACCAGCACAGTAGTGTACCATGTGAAACCTCCACATGCACAAAACTGGCATCTACTGATTCGATTACTCCTTACAGCCTTGCCTATATTCTGGTGGAATGCTGATCTTTATGGTTTGTGCTTGTGCAGCATTGTGGTTAGTGGTGCATTAATTTTGTGGTTATAAGTCAACTGAAAGTATATTATTGCAAAAATTAAAGAAATGAAAAAAAGAAGCAAAGGAGGGGGTCAGAAGGCAGATGGGAGGGAGGGAAAATAGTTGTCTTCTTAGAATGGTATTATGAAATACATGTACCTGTAAATTAATAAAAATGCATGATCTTTTTAAAAAATTAAACTAATCATATATAACTGGTGATACTGTAAAAACTGAAGACAGATTTGTAAAAATCTCTTTGGAAAATTATATAGTAGCATTTTCTAAAACTGATATAATCTATAAAAACTGTTATATGTCCTATGATTTACAGTCTAACCCTATATTATAAATATAGGGTTGCAACTTAACAACAGGTACAAAACTTAAATAATAGGTGCAAACTGAACCATTTATGTAACAATGGTTATCACAAATACTTTGTTTAAAATTACTTTGTCTACATATTTCATTTGATCGAATTTTTCCACAGAGATTTTTCCTTTCATAAAGAATATTCTAACCCTGAAAGATCATCTTGCAGGGGGAATCACAGTTCCGGACCTCTGGACATACTATAGGGCAGTGGTTATCAAAACAGCGTGGTACTGGCACAAAGATAGAGAGGAAGATCAATGGAGCAGAATAGAAACACCAGAAGGAAACCCAAACAGATACAGCCAAATAATCTTTGACAAAAAGACAAACGACAATCCAGGCAAATGGGAAGGTCTGTTCAATAAATGCTGTTGGGACAACTGGTTAATAGCCTGCAGAAACAAAAAAATAGATCCGCATCTCTCACCATACACTAAGATCAGATCTAAATGGATAACAGATCTAAACCCACATCCAGAAACCTTCAAACTTTTGGAAGAAAATGTTGGAAACACACTGGAACACTTAGGGGTAGGCCCTCACTTCCTAAAAAAGACTCCAAATGCAGTAGAAATCGAGACCAAAATAAACAATTGGGACCTCATCAAACTAAGAAGCTTCTGTACAGCTAGAGAAACAATCAACAAAGTAAAAAGGCAACCCACAGAATGGGAGAAGATCTTCGCACACGACATAGGTGATAGAGGGCTGATCTCCAGAATATACAAAGAGCTACAAAACAACCAAAATGTCAAAACAAACAAGCCACTCAAGAAATGGGCACGGGAAATGGGCAAACACTTCACAAAGGAACAAACCCAAATGGCAAATAAACATATGAAAAAATGCTCAAGTTCCCTGGCAATAAGGGAAATCCAAATTAAAACATCAATGAGGTACCACCTAACGCCAGTAAGACTGGCCCACATGAATAAAAGCACCAACAACACTTGTTGGCGAGGTTGCGGGGAAAAGGGATCCCTACTCCACTGCTGGTGGGGCTGCAGGCTGCTACAGCCTCTATGGAAATCAGTATGGAGACTATTCAAACAACTCAAATTCAACATACCGTATGATCCAGCAATAGCACTCCTAGGAATATATCCAAATGACCTGTTTTATGAGAAACCAACATGCACTCCTATGCTCATAGCAGCACAATCAGTAATTGCAAAAACATGGAAGCAACCAAAATGCCCATCAACAGAGGATTGGATAAGAAAGCTATGGTTCATCTACTCCATGGAATACTACTCAGCTATTAAAAAAAACAAAATGCAGTTCTTTGTGGCCAAATGGGCCAAACTGGAAACCATAATGCTAAGGGAAATGAGCCAATCCCAAAAGGTTAAATACCACATGCTTGCCTTAATTTAAGATGATATGATGTTATGTATAACATGTTATGTTTTGAATGTTATATGTTGTGTATAAACTAAATTGAAGTATAGGTGAGGTGGTCACAGAAGGTGGCTGGGAACTCGCATTTACTTTCAACATGTTGATTACTCATTACTATGTCAATTAATTCCATAATGATGTAAATTTTTGCTGATGGTATGATGGAGCTTTCAATTGACTGGGATAATACTCTGCTAGCTCTGTCTTCAGACCAGAGAGGGTATACCTAAGAAGACGTTGAACTTGACTGGACAATAAGATGCTGGACTCTATGTTTGGTGTATGCTTGCAATGGGGGAATCTCAACTGAACTTGAGCTGTGGTTATGCAACAAGGTGGAGGAATCCACCATGGTGGGAGGGTTTGGGGAGGGGTGGTAGCACCCAAGTATCTATGTAACTGTGTCACATAATACAATGTAATTAATGAAGTTAAATAATAAAAAAAAAAGATTTATTCATTTTATTACAGCCAGATATACACAGAGGAGGAGAGACAGAGAGGAAGATCTTCCATCTGATGATTCACTCCCCAAGTGAGTCGCAACGGGCCGGTAGGCGCCGATCCGAAGCCAGGAACCTGGAACCTCTTCCGGGTCTCCCACATGGGTGCAGTGTCCCAATGCATTGGGCCGTCCTCGACTGGTTTCCCAGGCCACAAGCAGGGAGCTGGATGGGAAGTGGAGCTGCCGGGATTAGAACCGGCACCCAATGGGATCCAGGGGCTTTCAAGGCGAGGACTTTAGCCGCTAGGCCACGCCGCTAGGCCACGCCGCCAGGCCCGAAAGATCATCTTTTCTATCACACATTCTACAGTAATTTTAAATTTTCCTCTGCCTTAAAACAGTTTCTGTTATTTAACTCAGGCAGGTAATAATGATTAAGAATTTTTCCTTAATTATCAAAAATATCCTAAAGTAATTGAGGAACTACTGCACAAGGCTCTAGGACAAGAATGAAAAGGAAAGTTCTCATCCTTTTGGAGCTTACAGTCCGACAGGAAATGCAGTCTAATAAAAGTAAACAAACAGTGGTGCCACATAAGAAAGCTTGACCGTGGTGAACCATGTATTTTATGTGGTCTCATAATGATGTAATGAAGCTGAAAACTTCCTAATGCCCAGGGATGACATTATGTGATGCATGATTGTAAGTGAATTGAATAGATATTATAAAGAGCACACTAATGGTCTGGAGCCAGAAGACTTGGGGAATACAGGTTGCATGGTCAAAGAGTGGTATTATGAAAAAAAAAAAAAGAAACAAAATTAAAAGTTGAAAGACACTGGTTATGTGAAGAACAAAAGAGTTCTAAGCAGAAGAAGCACTATATTCTCAGGTCCTAAGGCAGAAAAGGGATTCTTAATTTTAATGTTGATTTTTAAGCAATACCAATTTGCTTTTAGGGTATAATGAAGGCATGTGTGTGACCATATCTGAGTTAACAACAGCAACAGGAATAATTACGCTAACGTGTCTTATCTTCACTTTTCCTAATGTTCTCTTTTTCTGTATCCTGCTGTGCTGAACTGCTCATAAGATTCAGTCACTAGGCTCTAGTTCCCTGACCAGGCACCAAATGATGAATATCACTTTTCATCAGACTTATATGTGGATTTTCCACATATAAAGCTGTATATTAGCCAGAATAAGCAAATGGCTATGATTTTACATCAGCCCTTTTGGAAGTTAGATGACAACATCAGATTTTTAAAAAAAGGCAATAACCATCGGCTTCTGTAACAGCTGTTCAGAGTACTCATCTTCCTTTCTGAGCAAGACACCTGGGGAGCTGTTAGCATCTTTCCCTTTTTGTGCTATAACCTAGCTTATGAGCATTGGTTGGATCTGTCTGTAAGTTCTAACTCATTTCCCAAGGTGGCATCTGTAACCATGTACTTCGTTGCCTTAAAGCGTGATCTCTGATAAGGCTGCAAATCTTCCTAAACAAAACTTGGCATCTCTAGCTCTCATAGTTTTAGCAAGTTAATTACTCTTCCATAAAATGTGATTTCCTGGGATTTGGTGAACTGACTGTGCTTCGTGGTGATTTATTCAAGGTTGAACAGTTCCATTGATCAGACAACTCCACAGCACCAGTTTTGTTGCTGCTCTCTTTGAATTTCAATGCAGTTAATGACAGTGGAGTGGAGAAGATAATCTTCTGGTACACCTCTGTGAAAGTTCAATAGACATTTGCAAGACTCTTGCTAGGAATAGGTTTTTTTTTTTTCGGTGTGTTGTAATCTGAAGAGGATCCTTTCAGTGAATTTCCACAGAACCAAGGCTTACGTAGAATAAGTTTATCATCCACTCAACTCCTAACCTTTCAGGATAATGGTTTTGTGTGTAATGAAAAGTATTCAATTAAGAGTGGCATTTTGAAGAATGGTGGAAGCATAACATAGTGTGTACACAGGAACTGACAAAGGAAAGTGTTAAGGTGAATTACTGACATTTCTGCCTACGATGCAGATTGATGAACTAGATCAAGGTAAACTAGAGAACAGGGATAAGCACGAAAGAGCTGAAGGAGATGGGAAGGTTGCTTTCTCATGGATAGCCATCCTGTCGCAGTTTAGTACAGTGAACACTCTCCTTCACTGGTCATTTCTTTCATCTCAGATCATACTGAAAACAGTTTTTGTTTATTGCTTAAACACACATTTGAAGAGTACATAGAAGCCTGTTTTTAAAATGGTCTGTTTTCTTCTACTTTATATTTAATTTTATGATACAATTCTTTTTTAAGTATATCTGAACATAATGTTTTCGTGATTTGTGTGTGTATTTTTTGAATATCTTACTTTGTATCTATTTCTGCTTTCTTTTTCTTTTTGTAAAGATTTACTTTTTCCCTAAAATTCAGAATCAGAGAGAGAGAGAGAGAGAGAGAGAGAGAGAGAGAGAGAGAGTTGGCGACCATGACCAGAGCTAGGCCAGTCTGGAGTCAAGATCCCCCGAGCTTCCTCCAGGTCCCTCATGTGGGTACAGGGGACCATTCACTTGGGCCACCCTCTGCTTCCTTCTCAGACCATTAACAGGGAGCTGGATGAGAAGTGTAGAGCCAGAACTCAAACTGGCACCTATGTGGGATGACAGCATCATGTGTGGAGGATTAGTCTGGTATGCCATCATATTTGTCCCTGAGAACACAGACACAAAATGCCATTCCAGAGGAAAATCACTAGGACATTAGACTAAGAGGGCTCTTCATGGAACAGAGAAACTGCAGAAGCCTGGAGAAACAATGAGCTATAGGAATTCCCATCCTCTGGCTGATTCCCCAAATACAATTAGCACTGGGAACCAAGAACACTATCCAGATTTCCCACGAGTGTGAGGAACCCAATGACATTAGCAATCACCACTACATATCAGCACCTGCATTACCAGAAATCTGGAACTGAGAGCCAGCATTGGAACCCAGGCACCCTGACATGAATCATGAGCACCCCAACCAGAGACCTAACCACAAGTTCAAATGCCTGTCCCTAGAATTTAAATATCTAATACTACATTTCCATTAAAGCTAAAGATAATTCTTGCTTTCTAGCATCCTATTGTCAAGATGTATTTCATAGTATCATTGGGAGTCCATATTTGATCTTGAAGTAGAGATACATACTGCATTCTATCCTCACATCTGGATAACAAAGTCTCCATTACACAGTTGTGTCTTTGTGAAAAGACACAAAACAAAATCAACAACAGGAAGAAAAATGGAAATGTACAATGCCATGAAGTTAAATAACATACTACTGAATGACTAATGCATCACTGAAAAAATAAAAAAGAAAATCAAGAACCTTCTTGAAGAAACTGCTGCCATTGTATGACCTGAGTCAATGAAGAATTTGATATGAGAAAAAAAACTGTTGAAAGTTAAAACAAAAAACATCAAAATACATGAGATATAGTTTCGGTTGGTCTTTGTTGGTAAGATGTGTCTTCTGTAAGCAAGAGATAGATGGATTTTGCTTTTTGATTCAGCCCAGTAATCTATGAGATTTGATTGATGTGTTTCAGCCATTTACATTCAGGGTTAATGTGAATAGGTGATAATTTGATCCTTTTAGCAATGTGTTGTTCATTGTTTGATTTAGTCTTATGTTGCAATTTTACTGGGATGCTCCTCACATTTGTCTTTCGTTTGGTAGGTGCCAGATATACTTTTTGACTTAAGAGATTTTTCTATTAATCAAGGATTTGTTGGAATGCAACCCCATTAAAAGTTTGACAGCATTTATACTTAACAACTAAAATACGTATTAAAATAGAAATTGTTGTATTAAAATAGAAATTGTATTGTATTAAAATAGAAATTGTATTGTATTAAAATAGAAATTGTTGGACCCAGCACAGTAGCCTAGTGGCTAAGTCCTCACCTTGCATACACTGGGATCTCATATGGGCACCAGTTTGTGTCCCGGCTACCCCACTTCTCATCCAGTTTTCTGGGTCTGGGAGTGTAGATGGAGATGACTCAAAGCCTTGGAACCCTGCACCTGTGTGGGAGACCTGGAATAAGCTCCTAGCTCCTGGATCCTAGTTTAGGATTAGCTCAGCTCTGGTTGTTGCAGCCACTAGGGGAATGAATCAATGGACAGAAGAACTTTCTGTCTCTCCTGCTCTCTGCACTCTGCCTTTCCAATAAAATAAACAAGTAAATCTTTTATAAAAAATGAAATCATTCTAGATATTTTCCAGTTTTAGCATTCATTTTTATATCTTAATATTTACTGAGGTTCTAATTTGTGTTGAGCAAATCAAACTTCTATTCCCAAGTTTTATACATTTCAGTTAACACGACAGACAATATACAAATGAATAATAACTGGCAACCATGTCAGATGGTAATGCCTGCTGTGGAGATACAGAAAGAAATGTGGAGCGTTAGGCAGACCAGGAGGAAGGAGGGAGAAGAGTTTTTCTTCTCTAGGGTGGTTATTGAGAAATCACTGAGAAGGGAACATTTAAACATATAGTAAGAGCAAATGATCTGAGTAGAGCATACTTAAAAGTTTAAGAAACAGCTGAGAAGGGAGTGTGGCTGGGACAGAGGATGTGAGAAGGAAACAGAGGCAGATGAGGTCTGGGAGCCACCTGGGCCAAACTCTACAGGCAAGACATAGGCTGTGGTGCAGATGAGGTCTGGGAGCCACCTGGGCCAAACTCTACAGGCAAGACATAGGCTGTGGTGCAGATGAGGTCTGGGAGCCACCTGGGCCAAACTCTACAGGCAAGACATAGGCTGTGGTGCAGATGAGGTCTGGGAGCCACCTGGGCCAAACTCTACAGGCAAGACATAGGCTGTGGTGCAGATGAGGTCTGGGAGCCACCTGGGTCAAACTCTACAGGCAAGACATAGGCTGTGGTGCGGCTGTCTTCTTTGGGGTAGGGGAGCAATAGGAATGGAGTCTAATAGAAGTTATTGCAGGGTTTCAAACAGAGAAGTGATATGCTCTGATTTAAAATTAACAGGATATTCTTCCAATTGTATTCAAATATAAGGAGTAATGTGACAAGGCCAGCGGTAGAAAGCTGGCTAACGGCTTTGCAATAGCAAAGATGCCAGGTGATAGCATTTTTCTGAGGGGTAACAATAGCAATAATGAGATGCATCAGATTCTGGGTATGTTTAAAAATAGCACCTTCATAATCAACTGTTGGATTCATGCTTCTTGAGCATCCTGGCTTTATGGCTATGTCATTGCACATTCTACCTACCTAGTTCATTTATCTAACTATTATACCTGGCGTCTTCATCCACTAGGAGATTTTACCTGGCACTGACCAAAATCTGCCACAGTTTAAGACAGCTGATTTTTAGTATCAAAACAAATATCCTGGATGTTTCTGACAAGAAAATGCCAAATATCTTTTCACCTCCTTTCCTGGCTTCAATCTCTGCAGTCTATTTGTTTCTTATTTCACATAGTTGCTCTGGGATGGCATCAGAGGAATCACAGCAGTCTCCCAAAGAGAATACCTGTTCTGCAATTACATGTATAGCTGTCCTTGCAAGAAAGGCAGAACTTGTAACTAATTCTCATTTGGGAGGGGGGGCAATGAAATTCCTGATCTATGCAATGCCTTGTTCCCATTTCTCAAAACTGCGTGTTAACAAAAGGTCACAAGCTGGCATCAGTTCCCTGTGTACTTTTCAAGGTGATATAGTTCCGAAAAGAAAAGCTTAACTTAAAGGTCAAAATACAAAATCTACTTTTCCTGGTGATAAAATATTGAATATTTCCTTAAATTCATAGCCCATGCTTTAGTAGCCTCAGTGGCATCAACATTCTTTTTTAAAACCAGTGAGAATTTTTAGCAGAAGGAAACTAGGGGGGAAAACGTAGCAAGGCTAACCTCACAAGGGTATACTAAGCGTTTATCAACTCCAAGCCCTTGAAGCTGATTGATGTCCATCACAGAATTTTAAAGAATATTCATTCCATAGAAGCATATCTATGCATGAAATCAATACATTTTCTGTGGCTTTATTTAATAAACAAATTTGAATCAAATATAACATTTCTTAACAAAAGTGGCTCTAAATTTGAACAAAAGATTCTAGTATCAAAAACGGATTCCATTTCATCAGAATATGTTCCCTGTAAGCAAAAAAAAATATGTCCCAAAGGAGACTGAGATTAAGGTTTTGAGCAAGCTGCAATGAGACAGCATGGGCCTAGGGGCTCTGTCTTAGGAGACTGCAGCTCTTCTGTTATTCCCTAAACTCCATGATGTTTGAGGAATTCTGCCCACTCCAGGTAGGAGCTCCATTAACAATTGACTCCAGTCACCTAAATCATTACCCTTTGCTTTGAAATCCCATGGCTCCTCTTCCCAGGTTCTATTACATTCTTCTCTTTTACCATTTGTTGGGCTGTGTCATTTCTTATACTGCTAGGCATATAACACATGCCTGCAATAATCCATTACCATTTACCACTCAGAAAATACTTCCATTCTTATGCAAATTCTTTTAAGTTAAACATACATATTTGCTTTTCTTCGTACATTAATTACTAATACAAAGATATAACAGTAAAGAAGTCTAAAAACTGGAAAATTTGATTCTTCTTAAAACTATACCATATGGGGGGAAATCATGATTAAGAAGATGCATCATGTGATTCACAGAAACAAGAAATAAGTATAATAAATCCACTTTTGATGTGTAGAACACTGTTGTTCTAGAGAAACAGAGACCCTCCGATCTCAGCTCCTTGCTATCAATGTGGTATCACGGGGCTTCTTGGTTTCTTCTTTGATTTAATTATTTTATAAATATTGAAAATAACAAAACTTTCTTTCCCTCAGTTCTTACAATCTTTAAAACCTGCTGCATAAGCTAATAAATTTCCAAAATCCCTCTGTAGCAGGAAAAATGGATATAATGAAGTTGGGGCTGGCGCTATGGCTCAATAGGCTAGTCTTCCATTCTGTGGCTCCAGCACCGGTTAGTGTTCCAGGTGCTCCACCTTCAATCCAGCTCTCTGCTTAAGGCCTGGGAAAGCAGCAGATAGTGGCCAAGTTCTTTGGGCACTGCACTCACATGAAGGAAGCCTCTGGCTTCCTGACTTCAGATTCAGCTTAGCTCTGGTCACTGCGACCATTGGGAAAGTGAGCCAGAAGATGCGAGACCTTTACTCTCTATTTCTCCTTCTCTACGTAAATCTGCCTTTCAAATGAAAATAAATAAATCTTTAAAGTAATTATTTTCAAATGTTACTTTTAATATAATATATGTAAGTACTTTATATACATTTATGTCTACAAAAAGCACCATTTACCAAAGAACCTAAATAAATAAAATTAATTCGAGGAACTTTATTTCTTTAACATTCAATCTGAAAACACTGAAATAAATTAAATATACATTTTAATTTCTAATCAATTTAATATTATCCAAGCTATTAGATAAAGATTCCATGGCCATTTTTATATCTATTTATTAAGAATAACATATATATAGATACAAATGACTCTGATAATGATATCAAATTCAGAACTCTTTTGCCACACCCATGGAACAAAGGTTCATTCACTTACATATCCCTGTTAGTAAAAAATAAAACAAACACCTCTGCTAGCATTGATTGGTTTAATGAATATGTTTGTACTCTGAATATAAGTAGGTTTATCCTTTACCAAGATTTGTCGAAAGCAGAATTCAAAGTGGTCAATTATATTATTAAGATTTATTTATATTATATAGTTTTTAAAGATCATTTATTTTTATTAGAAAGGCAGCTCAGATTTGCAGAGAAGGACAGACAGATTTTCCATCTGCTGTTCACTCTCCAAATTGCCACAATGGCCCGAACTGAGCCAATCCAAAGCCAGAAACCAGGAGCTTCTTCTGGGTCTACCACACAGGTGCAGGTCTTAAGGCTCTGGGTCATCTGCTGATGCCTTCTTCAGCCACAGGCAGGGAACTAGATGGGAAGTGGAGCAGTCAGAACATGAACTGGTGCTCATACGTGATCCCAGCATTTATGAGATGAGGATTTAGCCAACTGAGCCATGACATTGAGCCCTATATTGTGTATTTGCAAGGTAAAATGACAAAGAGACAGACAGACATGTCTTCCATTTTGCTTAACTTCCCAAATTCCTGACACATCCAGGACTGGATCAGCACAAAGCCAAGAACCAGAAACTCCATCAGGATCTCCCACATGTGCAGCAGGAACTGAAGCACTTGAGCTGTTATCTGCTGCCTCCCAGATGCCAACAGCATGGAAATGGATTGGAAATGAAACAGCCAAAATTTAAACTAGGTATTTCAGTGTGGGATACTGGAGTCCCAAGTGATGGCTTAACCTGTCATGCCATAACACCAGCACCAATAGTCAAATTTCAATCATTCCTGCTACCAACCTCTGTAACCAAGACCCAGCATTTTAAATAATTCTAAATGCTATCTAAATTGCAGGGTACTTTACTCTAGTTTTATTCTGTCTAAAGTAAACAAAAGAGGGAAACAGTCTCCTCTGAACCATTCATTATTTTAGTAATCAAAAATTTAAATTTGAATTTAACTATGGTAGAAGAATGACAACATAAGTGAACAAGTATATTCGTATATTCTCATAACCGAACTGTCTAACGGAGACTCACACCGGGAAGTGAAGATATGTTGTAAAATGCATTTCTATTCTCAAATGAAAGCAATCCCACTGAAATAGTCAAATATACCTTGACAATATGATATCAGATTTTCTACCTTTGTCCGTAACTGCAATGTCATGATGCACTTAAACAGCAGAAGGTTAAACATGTAACTGTCACTAAAGGACTATACTACTCTAACAATATGGGGAGAAATGGTGGGAAGAGAAAATAAGGAGGGAGAAAGAGAAAGGAAAGTGGGAATCCCTATACCTACAAAACTGGATCATGGAAAAATAATGAAAAAAATCAAAACAGAACTAAGAATAATAGGCTGCAATAAATGCTTCCTTCTGTGTTTAATACATAAGTACAGACACAAACCATCCCAGGAGTTTTTGAAAAATTATGAGAACAATAACCTAATGACAAAGGGGAATTGGAAGACCTTCACTTACTTTTTATCTTTCACATTTATTACAAAATCTAACACACCAGAGGCTTTCATTTTGCAAGAAAGGAGAGGAAAAAAATTAAAAGCCAGGCAGTAATAGTAGACTCTATGCTACTTATTAATAGTTCATCATTGTTTTTAAGGTATGTAGAGATAGGCTGCATATTTAAAAAACCTAGTGGCCATGTCCTATCTACAACAGAAACTGTAAATGTTACTAATTTTGACTGCTTATAAGGTCATCAAGTTCCTCATATTCATGAAAAATCAGTAGACTGAAACAATTTTAAACTTTAAAATATAAGCTTAAAATTCACTAACAAATTTGGCAATGTACTCATGAGAAATAAGTACTAAACTTTTGTAGTTTAATACTTGCTTTAGTAATAAAATGTACCTAACATTAATTTATACAGATATCACATATTTCATCAAGATTTGAAAAATAGTAATTATCATTTTTATAAAAGATAAGTTTAACCATGAAAATTTTCACTCTAATATTAAAATATATTAATTAAATTATGTTATGCATAAAATGAAATACCTTAGATACCATTTCAGCAATCAATAACCCAGTGATGGTTAACTGTCCAATTTACAGAACCGTTCTGTATACCCTTTAAAGTTTCCTTAAGAGAAAGATGAAATATGACATCAAAAGAACTTAAAAACTGAAGGAATTACTTTAGAAAATCTTAGAACAACACAGCTGATTACAAAACAATAAAATATTATATTGGAAAAGCAAAGACTGAATACTGTTTATTGCTTATTTGAAATGGCCAAAAATAATCTAAAAGAAGAAGAAAGAATTGAGAATTTTATGTTTTTTAAGTATCAGTGCATCAATCAATCATGATCTTTTTAACTGTTGAAATGAGTACTTATATATGAGGGCTTGGATTTTGATATAACTACATATTATCACAAAAACATATTAGTTAAAAGGAAAAAATATACTCTTTGGATTAGACGCAGTGCAACATATCACACTGAAGATAAAATGAAAATAAACTAAATCAATATTTTTGGTTGGATAGTTAGGGCCTTCTTTTGAATATTTTACATAGTTCTTTCTTTTTTTGAAAAGATTAATTTTTTATTTTTATTGGAAAGGCAGATAAACAGAGAGGAGGAGAGACAGAGAGGAAGATTTTCCGCCCAATGATTCACTCCCCAAGTGACCACAACAGCCGATGCTGCGACAATTTGAAGCCAGGAGCCAAGAGATTCTTCCGGGTCTCCCACGTGCTTCAGGGTCCCAAGGCTTTGGGCCGCCCTAGACTGCTTTCCCAGGCCACAAGCAGGGAGCTGGATGGGAAGTGGAGCTGCGGGGATTAGAACCAGCGCCCATATGGGATCCTGGCGCTTTCAAGCAGAGTCCTTTAGCCGCCAGGTCCCTGCATAGGTTATTTCTTGTGATGATTACCACAGCACCACAAAATAAGCTATCTTTTAAAATAGTATATCATTATGTTATACTTCAAAATAACTGACAATTAGGAAATGCAAGAGGTAGTTTCCAAGACTACTAAACAAGGCAAATCATGAATTGTTTCATTAATTAACTTTGCCTGCATCTCAAAAATAACTAGAAACAGCATGCAAAAAAGAGTTTTAAAGGTTAATACATTGCAATCGCACATCAGAATTAAGAAAATAAAATACGAGCAGGTAAATCATACTAACCTGCTATAGACACAAAGAAAGAGGTTTAGTCATGAATGAGTTGCCCAGGAGAGAGAAAGGTATGTTTTTGTTTGTTTGGTTGCTTGTTTGTTGTTTCCTACCCCCAACCTTTCCACCCTTCACCCCAGAACCAAATTTCAAATCAATGCCTCTTGTGAGGATTTATGTAGGGTACATTAAATAATATAATAGATGGTGTCAGAGTAAGTGAGGGAGCAAATTTCACATGCCCCTTCCTTGCTGTAGCCTCCATAAAAACTGAGGCCAGCACACTGCAGCACAGAGAGGAGAGCTAGAAAGGGCAGAGTGTATATACAGGACCGACTGCTATATACCTTAAAATGGCTATAAGGTACCATTCAGCTGTCTCGTGTCTATTTCATTTTAGCATTTAGCCATTTGTTGTGTTGAAGTATAATTTTCTGATCTTGGCAGATTTTAGGATAATCTAGACTGGCTTGTAACTCTAACAAGACATTTGTCGACAATTAAGGTGCAGAACTTTTTTTGGGGGGTGGGGTGTGCAGGAAAATCCTCAACACCATGGTGAGGACTCAAAACCATGTCAATTCCATAATGTTGCAAATTGCTGTTGATGTTATATTGGGACTCTTAATTGACTGGGATGATATTCTACCAGCTCTAACTTCGGACCCGAAATGGTCTCCCCAAGAAACTGTTCAACCCATCTGGACAATAATTAGCTGGACTCTATGCTTGGTATACGTTTGCAAGGAAAGAATCTTGATTGAATTTGAACTGTAATACTGCATCAAGGTGGAAGAATCCACCAGGGGGGAGGGGGAGGGATGGGGGGATTCCCAGAGCCTATGAAACTGTCATATAATGCAAAATAATTAATAAAAAAAAAAGAAAGGGCAGAGTGAATAATGAGACATATTGCTTTCAGCCACTGAATCCCACTCAAGGACACAAAGCATGCCTGGAAGGAGCTGTCAATTATCTCCCTGAGGCTGCCTCTTCTACTAAAAGCTACCTCCAAATGCACATCCTAAAATTCCAGGAAAGGGAAATTTGGGTTTACATTTCGAGATAGTGACCCAGTGAACTTCTTGATCAATCTTACAGGAAGACACACATGCAGCAAACACCACAAGAAGCAGATCCAGAATGTTAACATGGGGGACTGACCATCCCATCCCCTCACAGTGTCACTGGACAAGGGTGGACCAGCAGCAGGCACACAGCTAAATGAGACTGGGATGGAAATCATTCAGATGTATGACGTTTTTCAATGATTTCATTTCCTCCATTCTTGAGTAGAAATTGGACATTTTCAATTCAATTTCATGGATTTTATAAACTAGGAAGGATGATGACTGCAAAACACTAGACTCCGTGAAACTTTCCACAAGTCAAGCATTCACATTATAGGCTTGGCTGCTGCCTGAGTCAGAGCCCTCTACCTAAAAATGGTACAGGAGTCACTGGAGACGCAGCAGCTCCACAGCCATACAGCAAAAATCTGCTTCTTCTGTTTCTGTATTACCTATTCCTTCTAAAACTACATAAAACCGAATTCACTTACAAAAGCAAATTCCTTAATTATCCACAAAGTTCATTTCCCTTTTGTCTTCAAAGTAAATAGACTAGAATCTGGGCCCAGTGCAGTAGTCTAGTGGCTAAATCCTTACCTTACAAGTGCTAGGATCCTTTATGACCATTGGTTCCTATCCTGGCTGCTCCGCTTCCCATCCAGCTCCCTGCTTGCGGCCTGGAAAAGCAGTTGAGGACAGTCCTTAGCATTGGGACCCTGCACCCATGTGGGAAACCAGAAGAAGCTGCTCACTTCTGCCTTCATATCAGCTCAGCTCAAGCCATTGTGGCCACTTGGAGCGTGAGCCAGCAGATGAAAGATCTTTCTCTTTGGCTCATCTTCTCTCTGTAGATTTGACTTTCCTTGGGACCCTGTACTCACGTGGGATACTAGGCAGAAGCTCCTGGCTTCTGGCTTTGGATTAGGTCAGCTCACGCCACTGTGGCCACTTCAAGAGTGAACCAGCAAAGAGAAGATCTTTCTCCTTCTCTCAGTTAAAATAAATAACTGCACTAAAGTCAAGGTAAGCTGGTCTACCAACTATGCATTGCTATCTATCTATCTATCTATCTATTTATTTATTTATTTATTTATTTATTTATTTATTTATTTATTTGCCAAGGCAGGTAACCGTTCAGCTAATCACTTGAGATCTACATGCCACAACAGAAAATCATTTTATTTTTTATCCTAGTGCTTTTTAAACTCAGTCTGCAAACCTGATTGCTTTGTCATCCCTGTAGAAAATACAGTCCATAACCTCCTCAGTCACCACTCAGTAATAAGAAGACCTCTGCTCAGTCTGAATCATGAGAATAGGCAATTATATATAGCCTAGTGAAGTATTTTCAAAGCTACAGCATCTTTCCTGTCCCAGGTTAGTCCAGCTCAGGAAGCTCTAGTGGAAAAATATTCAACTTCTTTTCTATCTCCTCCCCTCACTGCCTCACTCTTCTCAACCAGTTTTCTACTTCTGATCTGGGTTCCTCCAGATGTGACGTAGAGGAATTAAGGAAAATCGAGGGCAGCACAGCAATCTGGTTCTGACACTTGCAGGAGTGTGCAGTTAGCACACATTTGGGAGGAATGACCCAAAACACCTTGGATGGTGTGTGGAGGTTCTCAATCTAATCTGAAAAACCACGGACTAAGTTTACACAGCAAGCAGCAATACATTTCCCTCTAACAACCTGTTCAATCCTTCTTCAGAGAATCCTCTTGGACAGGATTTTAAAGACTTCCACAACAGTTCCTTCTCTTTTGGGATCCACATCTGTTGTTTAAGGAACATGCTTGTGTGTGCTGGCTCCCAGTAATGGCATCTAACTCATTAGGTCTGTCTCCAATTCCGTCCTGTCTGAGAAGGATCACAGCCCAGCCTTCTGCTTTTCAAGTCCATGAGCATGGCTGCTCTGGGCCCTCTGCCAGCTGACTTAGCCAAGCACATCAGTTAGTACTTTTTCTCTGCTCCTCCAATACTCTTTACTGAATCTTCACTTCCACGATCCTATTTGCAATTATGTTAAATACCTGAATTCAGAGTGCTCAACAGTAGCTCTGATTTCCCAACTGAACCCTCAAATTCAACCTGGGCATGGATGGTGCTGAATAGCAGTAGAGATAAATCTGTTTCATTCTGTAATTTGTCTGACATTTACTGCAAAGGAAGCCAGGCTTCCTACTGTGTGTCTCCCTATCATCTGAAGATTCACATGGGCAGGTATCTGAAGCTTCAGCCATGACATCAAAATTAAAACATAATTCCAATGACATCTCTGTAGATGTATTGGAAGTAATTGGAAGACAATGTGCTACTTGTGTCATCTCTTCTGTCTAAGTGAAAAACATACTCCATTCATTGTAGTTCAGTAAACCTGTCAAGTTAAGTTAGGGAGCTTCCTAGGGAGAAGCTCCAATTATCTCTATAAAGACTTCCTAAAGCATTTGGTTTTTAATGGGAAATCTCCTTCAGAGCATTTGATACCTTACTGCTTTCTATTATTCTGAGATGTAAATTTTTGTTATCACAGATAAGGTTATCCATGACTACAAATTTACTTGTCAGATACCATATTTTGCATTCCTAACATTTCCAACAACTCCAGAGCCTGCTGTTGTGCATGGGCGGTAGGTAAGCTGCCCATTCCACTAGATTTAGAAAGGCATCCCTGCTGTTGGGGGTGAAGAAGAATGTTATTCTTTATTGTTAAGAGAAAGGAGATTCAACATTTTGCACAGTGTGCTCAGAAGGCAGCCTGCATCACAAATGTCTGCAGTATTTGGTAAACATGTTGATTTCTATGCCCACCTCAAATTCAGAGAAAGAGAACTTTCTAGGGCTGTGAAACAGGAAAACACATACTGAAGCAACACTCCGGATCATTCCTATGCACACCAAAATTGGAGATTCCTGAAGTAGGCAATCAGAGAGGTAAAAAGCAGGGAAATTGCACTGCTTAAAAAAATCTCATTTTTTTGGAAACTTTGATTCTGACTTTTTTTTTTTTCCAGATAACCCCTGTTCTTTCATTTTGTATCTTGAGGTTAACTTTAACAGTGAAACAGCAAAAGTACCGGTGAAAGACCAAGAGATAGGTTTGGAGAGTAGAGTTACAAAGGACAAGGTGATATAATCCTATTTACAACAGTGTTAAAGGACGCTATTTATAGCTGCTGAGACAATAAATATACGTGTAAGCCTTTGATTTAAGGCTACCAAGGTCATCTCAAAGATATAACAGCAAGTGAAACCAAAGTGCACCAACAGGAAGATCAGGTCCTTAGCAAACTATAGTATGATTTTTTAAGAACATCTATTGCTTTATAAAAGCATTCAAATGTCGTTCTATCTATTCATTATTTTCATTTTTTTTTTTTTTTTTAAGATTTATTTTATTTCCATTACAAAGTCAGATATACTGAGAGGAGGAGAGATAGAGAGGAAGTGGAGCTGCCGGGATTAGAACCAGCGGCCATATGGGATCAAGGCGAGGACCTTATCCACTAGGCCACGCTGCCGAGCCCCATTATTTTCATTTTTATTTTTTTGTTATTGTTATTATTTCCCATGATGCAGTTCTGAGGGTATAGGGATCCCTCCCTTCTCATTTCCCCTTCCTACCACTTTCCCTCATATTGTCACAGTAGTATAGTCCTTTAGCAACAGTTTAAAAATATTTTTATTAAGATACTAGATTTCATGTGTCTCAAAGATACAATTCTAACATAAGAATATTTTCCTCCCTCAATTTTTTTATAAAGAGAACAGATTTAATCCAAAGATGTAATTCTAAAAATGTAAGAATTCTTCCCTCCATCCATTCTTTTTAAGAAAATTTCAAAGGACAGATAGCATATGTTCTCTATGATATGACAGCCTTCATGCAAAATACAACATCAGTAAATATATACTTCAACCTGTGCATACATGCAATCACCTACAGGAACTTTATAATGGAGACTAGTGTCTGAAAAATTGAAAATACATTACAGGATGCATCTCTACTCTAAAATAAAAGGAGGATTCCCAATGAAACTGTCAAATAAATCTTGACAATCAGATGCCGGACTTTCAACCATTGTCTATACCAGCATTGACATAATACACATAAATAGCAGAATTTTGGATTCCTGACTGTTGTTGAAGGACTATACTATTGTAAAAACATGAGGGGAAACAGTGTGTGGGTTGGTGGTGGGGGGACACTAGGTGGCAAGGGAAATCCCTGTGCCTATAAAATCATGTCACGAAAAATAAAAAATTTTAAAAACTCAGTAGGTACTTTCAATTTACTTTATATCACAGTCTTAAGACTCCATTGAATATAGTGTTCAACTACCAAAATGGAGAAACACTGCTGTTCTATAGAAATATAGCAAATACCCTATCAAAATAAATTTTGCTACACCTACAGATAGATGATAAATACTGACACTGTGAGCTGACATTAACTCCTGCTCCATCAAGGTCTACAGAATTGGTTCTGTGCCAGTCGGGAACTTCGTTTACACATCGCAGGACATATTCTGCCCCTTTTTCATAAATGCTTCCAAATGTCTGCCTTGAGAGTTCTTATTAGCTGTTGCATATCTCAAATTAGCATTCTTTGGCTGCCAGAATGGAAGGAGGAAATTAAACTTTTTATGGAAAAAGTAAAAGGAACTTTCAGTTCCTACAGGGCTGTGACACTGTTCATGTAAGACCATTAAACATCACTCTGCTAACAGAAGCTCAGGTCATAACAGTTAAATCATTTCATGCCCAATATAACAGGAGTTGTATATCCCTGAAGACAGCATTGATAGGGAGAAGGCAAGACCTGACCACTGAGCACAGTTTTTATTTCCACTGCATTTTTCTAAGTTACAGGAGCTCTGTTTCTGAGAAACCAAATATGCAAGATCAACTACTGCCATAATTTTAATGTGAAATGGGATAAACGTAGAAAAGGAAACATTTACTAGTTCTGACAATATGCTCAATATTTTAATTGACTATATTTGATTTAATTTTTACCCTGGAAATTGATATGATTAATTATAACTAATAAAATCTTTTGGGAGACTGTTTTCAGGGAAATTTAAGTAGTTCAAATAGACAGTTAAGTAAGAGTTTACCTAATGGCTAAAGTCCTCACTTTGCATGTGCCAGGATCCCATGTGGGTGTCAGTTTGCACCCTGGCAGCCCCACTTCCCTTCCAGCTCCCTGCCTGTGGCTTGGGAAAGCAGCTGAGAATGGCCCAAATCAATGGGACACTGCACCCACGTGGGAGACCCGGAAGAAGCTCCTGGTTCCTGGCTTCAGATTGGAGAGTGAACTAGCATATGGAAGATCTTTCTCTGTCTCTCCTTCTCTCTCTGTATATCTGAGTCTCCAATAAAAATAAATAAATAAATATTCAGGGCTAGTGACTACTGATAGATATACCTTGGGTCAAAATTCAATCATAATTTCCTTCTTTATTATCAAGACCTCCAGGCAGAGTCTTAGGCTATTAAACAAAAAGAACTATTCACATCTTGTACTTAAACTTCATAACTTTTTTGAATGGGATACATTGTATCCATCTTCATACCCATAACGATTAATATATTACATGTAGCCGATGTTCCTTTTTTATCTTCTGCATATAAAATGATGAAAGAATGAGGACAAAGAAGAGAGGATCGGGCCCTGCACAGCGGCTCAACTGACTAATGCTTCTCCTTCAAGTGCCTGGATCCCATACAGGTTCTAGTTTGTGTCCCACCTGTTCCAACTCCCATTCACCACTGTGCTTATGGCTTGGGAAAGCAGCAGAGAGTCTCCCAAAGCCTTGAGACCCTGTATCCATGTGGAAGAGCCAGAAGAAGCTTCTAGCTTCAGATCAGCTCAGCTCTGGCCATTGTGGCCAATTGGCCAGTGAACCAATGGATGGAAGATCTATCTCTGTCTCTTTCTCTGTCTTTCCTTGTTTTCTGTAAATATGTGTTTCCAATAAAAATAACTAAGTCTTTTAAAAAGGAATCAAACTTCTGTGCTTTCTGTAATGCTTTTAACATCAATCTCAAGGCAGATTTTCATGCAAAAAACCAGATTGTCTAGGTACATTTTTTCATCAAAGATTGTTTATTTATTTGGAAAAGTGGACAGGAGGAAGGAAAGGAAGAGAGATCTTTTATCTGCCAATTCACTTCACAAATGGCCACAGTGGCCCTAGAATTTGGCCATTAAAAATAAATAAACCTTAAAATGAAAAACAAGCAGAAGAAAATAGGATTGAATATTCAGTTCTTTATGCAAAAATCCAAAACATATGACTAGAAATTTCAAAATGCAGTAAAAAGGATGAAACTGGGTATTTTCATTGTTCAACTATTGAATTTATGTTCTAATCAAAGGATTACAGCAAAGCGAAAATCACTGTACTCTTCTTTTGTTTTAGCGAGGTATGTATTGACTTCTCATTCTTAATTTTTCACTGAAATACATACTTTATTTCCCACCCCTGATTTCTTCATCCATGTGTCTCTACAATGTCTGTATCCTACACTTAACTGGGCAACTGGCAATATGACATAGGCCATTAGCCTGAGCATTTGTACATAACTGGTGAATTCTCAAGGGTCCCTGTAACTGATGTGGAGTTACATTCATCAGAACTGTGTGTGTGCATCAAGGAATGCTCTGTGTGTTTAAACAAAGATTAGACTGAGGTATGTGTTCAGTTGTGTTAGTTCCAGGACTCCACCAGTAAGTAATATAAAACCCCCTTCAAACTTATCAATGTTAATCATACAGCCCCATTAATTTGTGATTCATATGCACAAATCCACAGTTTGCTTACATATACCCTTTACAATGCACAAAATAATACATAAACACAACTGCACAATGAGTAATGGTTGATCAATGATGGGGGTACAAAATATTAAAATATATCAAATCTAAGATCACAAGCAAAACTAGGTTGCTTTCAATGGAATATTCACACTATGGTGAAGATTACTTCTGCCCTTCAGTTTATAATCAGGTGAGACATTTTTCACTTCAGTTTTCTAAAAGTTTCAGTCAGCTATTTCTGATGCATTTTACAATGAAAATTAATCCAAAGTCTCTGCTATGGATCAGCAACTTCCATTATAGCCAGCAGCATCTGGCTATTGATTTATTATATATTCTTATTTGCCATAATATATCTTGAGTTCTTTCCAAAAACCTGATGAGATTCACCTTTGTCTCACCTGGCTAAGTAATAAAATCAAACCCATTGTAGTCACAGCAGAATACAGGTGCAACTTTATCAGTTATTTTGAAATAAGCTCAGACCTTGCTTCTAGATGTCAATTTTCTCTTGAACTTGGATCTCTTTTTCACCTGGTTTGAGCCTCAAGTTATCACCTCTGTTGCACAATACCAGCCCTTAAAAATGCCAACTTAGCTGGACTTTCACTGATTACATTTGAACAAAATCTATTTTACTACAAACTTGACTAGCTTAATTTGTCTTCATGACAGCAAGTTTAAATAACAGCACTGTTTTTATACACAAAGAGTTTTTTTTTTTAATGAAAAATGGACGACGTTGAATCTAGAAAGGACTGTGGAATATTAGCCAGTTTATTGCCCTAAATTTTAAACACTGAATACATCACTTCAAATCATCCAAGTGTTGGGAAAACATTCCTTATTCTCCAAGGTAGATTATACAATTAAAGACATAGAAGATCTTTTGGGCTATGTAATCTATTGTCTTCTAGGACAAGAATCTTATTAAGTAACAGATGTCTTATTTGCTGGCAGTTGCAGAATGAGCATATTCATATAGGTTTTGTAATTTCCCTTGAGGAAATGATAATATAAACATTATGGTATCATTTTACCCCTAATTTCATAAGGTATACCCCTTATGTCTGCCACATATGACTGACATATGTTATAAAGTCTATAACCAAAATGCCAAAGATTGGATGGCTTAAACAATGAGCACTTACTGCTCATAGTTCTGGAGACTGAGAAGTCCAGGATCAAGGTGCTGGCAGATTAGGTGTCCAGAGGGCCTGTTTCATGGTTCATAGACCTGCCTTTTCCTGATGTGTCACTGAGGTCTTTTTTTTAAAAAATCAGAATATTAATTCCATTTCGAACAAATTACCTCCCAAAGGCTTTACCTCCTCAAAGTATAAAATTGATGATTAGGATTTCAACATATGGATTCCAGGAAGAGGAATAGATACAAGCATTCAATCCATACAACATATCAATAAATATCATCCCATAAGCTATCTGATCTAAACAGTTACCTGGCCTCTGATTTTGGCTCAATGTTTAATTCCTAGTCTGTGAAACAAAGTGAGATTTTCCCTTTATTAGAACATTTAAAACATTAATTGTAGCCATAAGAGAAGGAAATAAAATTTAACCAAAACTTGTTGCATTTGAACTAATGTGCTATCATTTAGTATATTAACATAAGTG
Organism: Ochotona princeps; assembly: GCF_030435755.1. Lineage (NCBI taxonomy): Eukaryota > Metazoa > Chordata > Mammalia > Lagomorpha > Ochotonidae > Ochotona > Ochotona princeps. The sequence continues at coordinate 34,612,428 of NC_080842.1, forward strand.
CACATGTTGTGCACATGTTGTTGTATCATGAACTTGCTTAATATTGTGTTAAATTTTGGTAGCATTGAATTTTCTTTTCAGTCATACATCAATGTACTTAATGCACCCTAAAACTTTATCTTAAGTGGCAATCTGCAGGCTTTACCTATGCCTAAATTCATTAGATAAAAATAAAATAAAACAATTGCTTACAAAGATGGCTGAAATCAAGACCTGGGGAGGACTGTGCTCCTTCTAGAGGCAGAGGGAAGAATCTGACTCCATTCTTTCTCTGGATTCTGGAGCAGAGCCCCATTCCTTGCAAAGTTCATGCCACCAATCCATCTCCCTCATCTCTTCTATCATCATCTCCTCTTCTCAACCTGCAACTTACCTGTTTGACTTGTAAGGAAACCTCGTTTTTCTATGAAGCCCTCTTAGAATATTCAAGATAACCCTATTCATGGCCTCAAAGTTTCCTTTGCATGTAAGGTAGCATACATGCATTGTGGATCAGGACATGAACATCTTTGGGGGACAGGAACGGGGTGCCACCGTAGCCTTACAGCGCAGCTACATACAGAGAATATGTGTCAGATTTCCTCCCACGTTGATATTACAAAGTGACCAATGTCATTCTTTCATAAATCAAAATGATGTGTTAAGCTCCTTATTTTTGTTAAACCTCATTAAACTAACTACTCTCAAAATTCATATTTTAATTTGAGAGTATAGGGTAATATTAATTACAAAATCTGTAATGTAACAAGAACAGAAACTCAACAGAAATTAGAAGTTGAAATAATTTATACAAACTTGTTGAGCTGAGAAAGATAAAATGATTCCAAGGAAAGCATGCATTCTATGTCTCTGTGAGTTATCAATGTAAGAGATTCAATGAACAACCTTAAAAGTTTATTTTCTCTACAGTGAGATAGTCAGGGGGTCAGTACTGTGGTACAGAGAGTTAAGCTCCCAACTTGCAATATGTACATCCCGTATCTGAGTGCCAATCTGAGTCCTGGCTGCTCTAATTCAGATCCAGCATTCTGTCAATGTGCCTGGGAAAGAAGTAGAGCTACATGAATTCTAGGCTCCTGGCCAGATACCACAGCCATGGTGGCCATTTGTAGAGTGAACTGGCAGAGAAAAAATCTATTTTCCTTTCTCTCCCTCTTTCTGTTCACTCTTTCAAATAAATAAATAAATAAATAAATAATCAATCTTTGGGGGGAAAAAAGAGATATCTAAGCAATCTTTTTGGAAATCAAGGTCTTCCATTGAGATTGTCAGAGCATTACAAAAAGTGCAGGAGTTCAATTCCTTTCTTTGTCTTTTTTTTTGAAAACTTATTTATTTTTATTGGAAACAAACTTATAGAAAGAAGGAGAGACAGAGAGAAAGATCTTCCATTCATTGATTTACTTGCCAATTGGCCACAATGGCCAGAGCTGAGCTGATCTGAAACTAGAAGCTTCTTCTGGCTCTCCCACATGGATACAGGGTCCCAAAGCTTTGGGAGACTCTCTGCTGCTTTCCCAAGCCATAAGCACAGTGGTGAATGGGAGTTGGAACAGGTGGGACACAAACTAGAACCTGTATGGGATCCAGGCACTTGAAGGAGGAGCATTAGTTAATTGAGCTATTGCACAGGGCCTAGAAGTTCTGTTCCAATCTCATTTCTCTCAACTTGCCATACTACATTAGGATATTTATGCATTCATTTATACACAGGTTCCTACCCTCCGCATCTGTTCTTTGCCAAATAAATATTAATATCCTTAGATCTTTAGAAACCTAAGACAATCACAGTATGAAGTGCTCATCACAAACCTATTCCTTAGACCTAACTAGAAAAATCAGAATGTCACTCATCTTCCAAGAACTGCCTGATTTAATGGCATGAAATAGTTCTTCCTATTTCCTCAGCCTTGAACCCGTGACTTCCATTGTGTTCTTTGATAAATATTAGTTTCTACCATGTATTAAAAACTGTTGAGTGCTTCACATTTTTTTAGGACTTTGGACTGACCATCCTGAAACGATAAACATTTAACATGAAGCACTATCATCATGTAATTTGTTCACATGATTCTTAGGTTTTGAAGCATTTATGTGAAAACAGATTATAATTTTAATCGCTTTAATAATCATTATTTTTAAGTTTACTGTTGCACATGTATGCATAAACACATGTACACATTCATAGTCCATATATACACATCCATCTTGTCAAAGCACAAGACTAAAAGAGAAAGAGAGGGAATGAATCAGCAGAAAGGCCACTTTTATGGTTATAAAACCATGGGTCAAGAAGCAAAGTTTTAGATACTTTTTGCCTTTTTTTTTTTTACTACGAATTACTGCAAAGTTCATTTTACTCTAGAATAAAAATCTCATCGTTATTCCCAAAATAAAATAATTTAATAGAAGAAATTTCAGGTATTCTTAAACACTTTTGTAGAATAGTGGTTTTTAAATCAAATGTGCTTTCCAGAATCCATTGGACTTTAATAGCCAATTTTTGCCCTTTTCCTCATTTACATACAAATTCTTTTCTACTTCTTAAATGCCATCAAGTTATCTTAAATTAGTGGTAAGGTAGGAAAATAGGAATAGTGGAGTATGCTGGGAGATAAAATACATATTGCTTTTGTAATTCAGGGTAGCTAATTATCTTTGGTACTGTACTCTTGAACACAGGAAGCTTTGAAGGGACATCCTGTCCACTTCTCTTGTACACACAGGTGCTGCTGCCATCTCAAGTGTATCATTCGTAAATCTTTCCTGAATGATTTTCTACAGCTAGCACCAGATCATAATTATTATTTCAGATTATTTTTCCACCCCTACATATGTAAAATCCAGAGTTTGTTGATTATTTATTATTCTTCACCAGGACAGAAATGTGTGTGTGTGTGTGTATGTGTATGTTATGTGTGTATATATATATATATATACATAATTTCTTCTTATATTTTATAAACATAAAATATAAATCCTACTCTTAGCTCATAGGCCACACAAGGCAGGTAATAGGGCAAACTTGGACAAAAGGTCATGATCATAGTTTCACAAACACCTATAGTAGACTGGAATGAGAGACAGAAACACAAACTAGTATTTACTTCAGTAATCAGAAAGCTATCCTAGAAACTCAGAAATTGTAGGAGGAGAGTTTTGGGCTGTGACTGGTAGGCAAGTGAGGTTTGATCAAGTTTCATTAGATTTCAAAGAAGTGGCTGGGTCCTAAGAAACACTTAGCTTATAATAGATCCCCCTTGGGCACTGCTTTACTTTCTGCAATTTTTATTACCTACAGTCAATTACAGTCTGAAAATACTAAACAAGAATTTCCAAAGATGAATTACACGTTTCAAATAATTTACTACATTATGTTTTACGTTGTTCTTTTTATAAAAATTATTTTTATTGAAGTCAGATTTACAGAGAGAAAGAGATACAGAAAGAAAGATCTTCCATATGCTGGTGCACTCCCCAAGTGGCCAAAATGGCCGGAACTAAGCTGATCCATGGCCAGGACACACAAGCTTCATCCAGGTCTTCCATGCAGGTTCAGGGTCTCAAGGCTTTGCCATCCTCTACTGCTTTCCCAGGCCACAAGCTGAGAGCTAAAAGGGAAGTAAAGCACCCAGGATAGGAACTGGCACATGTATGGGATCCTGGCACATGAAAGGTGAGGGCGTTAGCCACTAGGCTACTGCACCAGGTCCTACAGTACTCTTTATTTGCAGCTATTGTTGTTTGCCTTTCATGGCACTTAACTTATAGACTGTACTTTATCATAGGTGTGTATGTATAGGTAAAAAATAGCATCTTGAGGGTTTGGTACAATCTGAAGACTTGGACATCCAGTGGGAGTCTTGGAAAATATCCTCTGAATATAACAAGAGACTACTGCATAGGAAGAGCAGTTAGAGTTAGTCAGATGTGGTAATTAGGACTTTGTAAATAAAATAATTTTGGCTGGTGTGACCAAAACATAAATAAATAAACCAAGATGAAATTTGTAGGGCATAAGTGTGTCTCTCTTAACACACAGTTATGACAGTGTGAAATAAATCTGTAAGTCTGAAACAGAGACCTTAATTCCTTTGGAGCTAACAGATATCATTAAAGATGACTCATATTAGAAAAATCACAACCAAATGGATTACAGAAAACAGGAATTTCTTTTTTTGTAATTATTTTATTTTGATAATCTTTACATAGTTGATTAGGGCATAAAGAGTCAAGGACTACAGGAAAGTGGGTAAGACCATTGTTTCCTTAGTATTATTATGATTATGATTATTATCTGTATCTGTGGTAAAGGGAGAAGCCCCACCCAGCCTCATAACCATCCCAGGTCCCTGATGTGGGGCATGCTCCAAGGGTCCTGCTCAAATGGCTTTGATAGTTCAACAGTTCTAAATTGCTGCCAGTCTCAACCTTCCAAGCATGATGAAATCTCTCCAGAATCCACTGGCTGACATAGTCCACCTTAGAGTCTCCGTTTGCCCAGATTTTCAATGCCAACACATGACTGGGGTAGATGATTGATTTGTTCTGTCATCCGTTCTCTGTTGTGGTACCAGGCGTCCTCTGCAGGTTCCGATGGACTGCTATGTCCTCCATGTGCACTGGGTATGCTGTCCACTGCTCTTTCTGAGCCTCTGATGAAGCTCAGCTTTGACACTTGCACTCCACGGTCAGACCATGGAACTTGTACTTCTCTTCATGGTTGGGGTTCTGAGATCAGCAGTTCGATTGGAGGGATCCCCAAAGAAACTTCATCTGAGCTGATCCCATACTTGATTTTTGTGTGTGCTTGCCAGTACACGGTCCAGCACAACTGTCGTCCCAATCAACTTATGCATATGCTGATGGTTGCAATTGCTGTGTCAGTTCTGTTTCTAGCCCTGTCTTGCACACGAACCAATGGGTATTGCAGTTCAGCCTGATTCTGCCCAGTACACACTTGGCCCTCACACAAACCAGCGCAAGCTGCAGCCTAGTCAGAGCGACCTGCAATAACCCCCACCAGGCCTGCTCCTGCTGTGGTTCCCGTGTTTGCCATTATGTACGGCAAACTATTCCATTCTGTTCCTCATCGCATTCAGCTCTCGTACATGTCAATGGGCATTGAAGCCTAGTTCAACCCAACCAGACTCACTATCGAGCCCACACACATGCTGGCAGGTGCCATTCTGTCTAGCCACTGCTGCCACACTCCTGGTTTTCATGCTCTCCAGTGGGAGTGAGGAACTTCTTGAGTGAGGACAGAAGCAAGAACAAATAAAATGTGCTAGGTGTTGCTGGAGAGAAATTAGACAGTATAAAAGGAAATGAAATTGTAGCCCGCCCACAGTCCTTGGTATTCTTACCCTTGCTTTATGAGACAAGATCAGATGAGGCCAGAATAAAGAAGGCAGAGGTGACTAGGGGCTCCTCAGTGGCTCTCAAAGGCTACAGTGCAGAAAAGCTCACCCGGGCCCAGTGCAGTGGCCTAACGGCCAAGGTCCTTACCTTGAACGCACCAGGATCCCATATGGGTGCTGGTTCTAATCCCAGCAGCCCCACTTCCCATCCAGCTCCCTCTTGAGGTCTGGGAAAGTAGTTGAGGATGGCCTAATGCCTTGGGATCCTGCACCCATGTGGGAGACCTGGAGGAAGTTCCTGGCTCCTGGCTTTGGATCAGCACAGCACTGGCCTGTTGCGACCACTTGGGGGGTGAATCATCGGACAGAAGATCTTCCTCTCTGTCTCTCCTCCTCTCTGTATATCTGACTTTGTAATAAAAATAAATAAATCTTTTTTTAAAAAAGAAAAGCTCAACCATGAGCCTAGAGCATAGGGAGAGAACTGATAGTCCACCCAGTGCACTCTAGAACACTCCAAAAAATGAGTAGGCTCCACAGGAGCCAAAGTTAGAATGTGTTCACATGAAGCACTAGCAAATGTTGAAGGAGATGCACATATCTACCTTGATTGGACATAACAAAGTGTGGATATCTGTTAAAATTTCACAAGGGACCCCATAAGTATATGCAATTTTAAAGTGTCAGCTTAAAGTAGAGACATAAAGCTGTTGTACATAATAAAATGGGAAAGTATGGTTTCACTAGAATTACTTCAGGAGCAGGCTGGTGCGTTTCCTCCCAAAACTTGCTCCCTTCATATACTTCCAAGATGCAAAAGAAGCTTGCCAGGAGTCAAGGTTTAAAGGGATGTGTTGCGAGGGGAGGAAGCAGCTGTTGGGGTGCACAGGTGAAGGGGTTTCAGAGATACAATTACAGCACTGCAAAAAGTTTACCTTAAAGAAAAATTGAATGCAAAGTTGTGAAATAAATAATATTTTGCCCTGTTGGTCCCTTGTGCCTTCCCCGCCCCTGACTTCTTCTGGAATCTGGGAAGTAGATTCAACATCTGTTGATGGCCCATCCTCTGGTTCATAAATGTTGCCTTCTGGCTGGTCGGCAGAAGGAGAGGAGTCTGAGCAGCTCTAGCGGGCATCATTTATAAGGGCACTAGTCCTACTCGTGAGGCATAATCCTCATGACACATCCTCCCAAGGTTCCACTTCCGAACACCATCACCATGGGGGTGAGGTTTTAAAACAGGAATGAACAGCAGGAAGGACAAACATTCAGACCACAGTATGGTCTCTAGTAGTCCAGACAGGGGACACATCCAGAGCCATTGTGTGCATTGGAGATGTCCCTTTCCTCAATGTTTCCTGGTCTTTGATATGTCAGGATGAGAGTTCTCCAGCCTTGTCAGAAGTTGCAACTTAGGTAAGAGGGCAAGAAGAGCCCTTCACAGACATACCATGCTCTCCAAACCAGGGCAGGGAGCTGCAAAGCAAAGCTCTTTCTTGTAATAAAGCAGGCAATCTGTCTGCATTGTCTCTCATCACTTTTATCTCCTGTGGTGCTCTACAGAGAGGAGCTGGGCTATGACTGAAAGACTCAGCATCCATGTGAAATGCATTTCATTGAGAAGCTCATGTCAGGGTCAAGTTGGCATTCTGAGGTGTAAGCCAGGCAAGGCAGAGGATGTGGATGGGAGCAGGAACAAACCACAATGTGGAAACAGATCCAAAGACAAAGCAGAGAAAAAAGAACAATGAAGAGTGTTACTATGAAAGATGGAAAATGGAATTTTCTCTGTTCAAAGGAGATTATTTCCATTTTCAATAATCCATCAGGTTCTTGCAGGCCTGGGGAAGAAAGGAAACACTCCCATATTGACATTCAGAAAGCAATTCAAATCTATTTCCATGATGTGCCTTAAGGAGAGACCTCTCCAGACACTTCCCAGAAGGAACACAGCATCTGTGCTGCACCAATAAGAATAAATATAACCAGAACTATCAATCCTCCTTCCTTAGATCATAAACTGATCGTGAGCCAGAGTCACAGCAGTTTTGCCCAACTAGGATTATACAATTAGACACAGTCTAGGAGGTTTTATGCTTTTCTCCAAGGCAGTCATAGGGGTGAAAAGAAAAGAAATGAAAAAGACCAACAGGGAACAACAGCATTCTGGTAACACCTGTCACCCTAGTGACCTAAAATGCTAAGAACATAGAGTGACTGAGTTGTGTGGAACATGTCTCCCATGAGCACAGCACCTTCCTTGGGATGGAGGGATACACACTGAAGGGAGTGTGACAGCCCTGAGCCGTGCTCCAGGAAATGTTCATAGCAGACTCAGTGAGAAAGTGTCAATGGTTAAATTTCTGTACTCCATTATGTGACACATGACTTGGAATAAAAAAGAAAATGCAAAAGGAAAAGTCACTGTGAATTTTCTGAATGTCTGATTCAGAAATGCTTGATTCATTTGCTGTAGCAAAGAGCAGTCAGAAGGCATTCTCTGTTTTCACTGCCATTCAGATATGCCATACATCCTTCTCCAATTGAAAAGACAGGAAATAAGGTTTAACAGCGGCATCTTTCTCAACAACTCGAAAAGTCACTGGCTCAAGGGCTACACTAAGGAATAGTGGCATTTGCTGAAACCAGTGTAATGTAGGTCTGGACTCTCAAAATAAGTGGCATACAATCACTATTAACTATCTCACCGACATTCAACGTGTATGTATTACATACATTTTCTCTGCTGCACCTAAACTCAGAACACACATCTGCACATAAACGCAGAAAGAACACATTCCTTGATTCGGACAGCCCACAAGTGGCTGTTGTTGTTACTATCAGCAAATATAATTAAACACTTTCAGATTTGATCAGACAATATTATGGTTTTAGGCAGCTAGTTCAGGGTCACCAGTTTGGAAGCCACACCTCCCTCACCTATGTAATCCTTTCTGCACATGTGTGAGTCAAATGATGCTTACCTATCTCCCTTGGAACTTCAGGGAAGAGGCGTTCTTGAATTGTTACATAACCACTCCCCTCTCAAGCCTCTACAAATGCTCATGCTAGGGAAACTCATGTGCTTCCATCATTCTTGCACTCTGACTCTTGGCCTCCCTGGTACCCACTTGCTCTCTGGCTTCCCACAGACAGACTCTGAGAACAGGTAGTCCCTGAACACGGCCCACATCTGTCTGTATTCCTCACCTTCTGTTCACTGCTGGGACAAGTCAGCAAAGATGCGAATGCTAAGAAGTTTTGTATTTCTAATTTGTATATTTTCAAAAATTCCATAAGAGGTGACACCTAGCAATAACAGAAATTGGGCATGGAAGCCAGGAAAAGGTGAATTAGTTTGTTAAGGTATGTCCAAGTTGTTAGCTCACATCTCTAAGGATAATTTATATTGCAGGGGAAGCTGGAACATAGGTCTTCAGTTTAATGGACTAATTTCACAGTAATGACCATTTGTTCCTCTCAGGGTTTCGACTCAGACTGGATTGCCACTCTGACTTTTCATTTACTAATTAGATGAATGGCTTCCTAGTATCTTCAGCTAATAATTAGGAAGGTGGACTTCGAACATGCTGGTGGTTCCTATAGTAATGGGCAATGCCATTGCCACGTTTGGCCTATAAAGACTCCTTAGTATATTCTATACTTGTCTGGAGTGATCTCTCACACCCACAACAATTCAATTTCCAAATTTAGCTTTCAGTCACATCCTCCAAAAGCCAATTTTAGATATAAAAATTCCTCTTCTGAAAAAAAACTTTGGTAATTTCTGAAAACAGATAAATATCATATAACATAACTTAAGGGAGACAAGAGAAAGCTTACATTGTTAACGCTTCACTTTAGTTCACTTATTAGTACTGTAAATCTTCAGATTAGTCTACTTCAGTTACAAAAATAACTAGACTACAAAACTTGAAAAAGCAAATTTTCTACCACATAATTTTGTTGTGGGGAATTTGACATAAAAGATGACAGCAACCTCACTCCTTGTCTCACATAAAAGAATATTCACACAGAAAATTTCAGTGTGCCAAGCATGATTTACTTGAGAGAGTGTGTGTAAGAGTCTCCTGCCATGGTGACACAAGGCAGCTCCAAGAGAAAAAAAGACCTGAGAAAATGGTGGAAGCGGTGTCTTTTATGCACCATCTTGGGGAGATGGACAAATGAGGTGAAGGGTGGAAAGAGGATCTCACGATGGGAAGTCTGGTGCCTGGTTAGAAGGACGTGTCTGGCTGCCCCCTCCTTCCATTCTCTCTCATTGTTACAATAAATCAGAGATGGGGATTGCTGTTGTGACTTTGCCCCTTTGCTTTCCCTCAAGGGGACTAACTTAGAATGTTACCCTTCAAAGGGTGGAAAATGAGGGAGAATCAAGATTTTATATTTTCAAAAAGCAACTTCACCGGGGACCAGAAGACCTAACTACCAACCAGCCCATCTGACTCCTCACAATTTTAATTATGAAAAACATCATATTTATAAAAATATGCCTTTGCTAACAAAAGAACTAATTTAGTTTGCTATTTAACATTATTTTCATCATGATCTCTATTTTATAAAGGCTACATATTTTGTCCAAAAACAACCTTTTTCTAACATTATATAATGAAATATTACATTTTGTTCAAAGTTTGTTGTGTCATTCAACAATAATTGAACAATTAGCCTTAGTTTTGAGGATGTGTGATAAAGTTCAAGCGTCTTGCAGAAGTAGCTCATCATGGCATACAAAGCAAAAGCTAGCTTTACAGACACTGAAAATACGAGCTCTAGAATCACTGATCTTTGTTTTGGAATCACCCTGCTTCCTTTTCCTCTGGTTTGCAAATACTATCTTTTAAGTTAGGAAGAGAAAAATGATACAAATATGTAAAGTTAACAGTCTCATTTCTTTCCTTCAATATGATTTGTAGAGAACAGTGAATAAGAAATAATTAGGAGAGCAAAAATGACAGAATATTTCACTCAACACTTTTACAGTGTAGTGTTCACAGTATAGTGCTGGAGACTGGAAACCCATGGGTGAATAAACCTGGATTCACCCTCCCAAAAACAACCACCTGCTCACACTGAGAAATCACTTCCTGTGAAGCAAGATGATTCTGTATCTTTCACTCCTGGCCACTCCTAAATCAAGCATGCTGGCTGGACATTCATTAACAACCCTTCAAGTTCAACACAAATGTCTACATTTACTCTAACCAGACTTCTCTTGTGTTGCATGCCTTATATTATAAGCCATGGCTCTTGGTGCCATGGGCTTGAAGATTCATGGGTGAGCTTCAGCTCCTTCCAATTTCACTCTTACCTCTGTTACGGGTTGAGCCCTCAATATATTATCTAAGAAATAAGTCTTAAGTTCCTCTTGTCATCCACTTTATTTTGTCTTCCCCAATGTGAGTTCTCATTATACTGATGGTGAACTAATGAGACATTCAGGTCCTCTTCCAATTTTCCCCTTCCTGTATAAGTCTTTCGTGCTACCAATAGAGCTTTCTTCCTCCAGTGCTTAAAGCTATGTTTGTGTCTCATTATCTTGCTCCAAAACTCCAAGGATGCAAAATATTGTTAAGCTATTATGAGTGGCACTGAAATCTCCTACAATCTGGTCTTAACATTTGGAGTCCATATACCATATGCATTCATGCAACCCATATTATGCTGAGTTATGCCTTGTTCTTCCTAAAATAACCTAGATGCTCACATCTCCAAAACTCTCTCTCACTGGTCCTTGTGCCAAGAAACCGGTTTTCATTATCACTATGTCTCCAGACTGCACAGTTCTAAAATCTCTAGTTGGAAGACAGAAGAGATTCCTGTAAAAGTAGACATTGAGTTTTAGGCAGTTTGATTGGCATGATATAACCAAATAATAGGAAAATAAGAGAAATAAATATGAGCTTGCAGGTGTCTTGAATTTTGAACAGACAAATCAAGTACCAGGCTAGAAAAAAAAATTAAAGATAAAGCATGCCTCCTGAATCAAATCTGTGAAATGGTCATAGACAGTGTTCTTGCCTTTCTTAGGACCCCACCCTCATGGGTTTGTTCATAAGCACAGAATTAGATAAGGCTAGAATCTGACCAAATACAAGACAAACCATTCATAACAAAGGATCCTCAGAAAATACCACTTGTTAAGACAAGTAGGAAATTAGTTCTCTTGGGTTGACAAACAGGTTAGTCTCAAATGCTTTTGAAGCATTTTGTTTCATAGTGTTCTCTTGTTATCACACTTTGCTAACTGTGATTCAAAACAATAAAGACATTCAAGGAAAGCTAAAAAAAATATGCAATTTTTCATAATCAGGTTTATCCTACAATGTCAGGTCACCCTAATCCTTCAGTGAATAAGCACTGAACTACTGAAATATGTCTATTTGTTACACTCTCATTCCTTGAATGTATGTGCCTCTATAACCAAGAGCCAATTATCATCATAGCCCATTAATCATCAGTATTATTTAATGCCAGGAACTGGAATGATGCTTCCTACGCTGGTTTACTAAGTTTCTCTCCAAGATGTCACATAAATGAATATTTGGTTCTTTACAGGGAGGACGATTTTGTGTCAGCTCTGAGTCAATGTGTATTAAGACTCATAAAAAATTTCTTCCAACAAAATGTGGTATTTCAAGTATCTTAGTTATAGCTTTTAAAGTCTTAACAATAAAATATGAATCCAGATATCATAATATCTGTAAGCTACATTTCAGACTATTAAAGAAATTCAAATATTTTATCATATCAAAATATAAATTATAAAATATCTTTAAAAGGCTGAGATATATATATCTCAGCCTTCATATATATATAAATGATAAATATATATAAACATATATAAATATATATACCATTCGGCTGTAAGGGGAAAAAAAGAATGAAATCCTATTTTTTTCATTTCACTGGAAGACATCACATTGAGTGAAATGAACCAAACATGGAAATACAAATTCTGCATTGTTTTGCCTGATATGTATGAGCTAAAACCCTCAAGAATATAAAAACAACTCAACTTGAACATAGAATGTTTATTGCTTGAAGCTGGAAGGGTCAGGAGGGATAAAAAGATTTTGGATGGAAACAATAGTGAAGCTGGGTATGTTTCACTCTGAGATAAGGTATGTAATGAGAACTCCTTGTATTACTGCCTCACAGTTTTCGATTTGAATATTTAAAACTATTCTGAAACAAACTGCTGAAAATAGAAACTAAAGGGAGCAAGGAGAGAAATGAGAAAATTGGTTTGAAGACAAGTTAATACATGCAGGAGACAGCAGCAGTGACTTGAAATAGTGTCAAGAAGTGATGGAATCTAGATATATTTTGAAGGGAAATGAGATAAGGTTTACTGTAGGTGGAGTGCAAAAGAAAGAGAAGGTTCAGTGAAGACTCCAGATTTTTGGCTGAGCAGGTATAAAAAAAGAAAATGAATTTTGAAAGCCCAATCAGAAATGTTTTTTATACTATAGTGACAGAACTTAAAATGGCAAGCAAGTTCTGTGGCAAGTGGCAGCACTAGAACACATTAAAAAAACAAAACAAACAAACTAAAAAAACTTCAGGGCCCAGTGCAGTAGCTTAATGGCTTAAGTCCTCACCTTGCTCACTCCAGGATCCCATATGGATGCCAGTTGTAATTCTGGTAACCTTGCTTCCCATCCAGCTCACTGCTTGTGGCCTGGCAAAGCATCAAGGACAGCCCAAAGCCTTGGGACTCTACACCCGCCTGGGAGACCTGGAAGAGGCTCCACGCTCCTGGCTTTGGACTGGTGCCACTCCAGTCATTGAAGCCACTTGGGGAGTGAATCAAGGGACAGAAGATCTTCCTCTGTCTCTCCTCTCTGTATATCTGACTTTCCAATAAAAATAAACACATAAACCTTTAAATGAAATGAAAACTAAAGAATTTTGCAGTCACAATAAGCCTCTTCCTTAACCTATTCTCATCTTACAAAAGAAAAAATAAATTTTCTCTATTTTTAACCTGATGAATGTTATGGCTCACTACATTTTAATTGTATTCGAACTCCAACAGCAAGTTAGAAACAGGTTATTAGAAGTGATTTTGATCACCAAACACTACTAACCTCTGTGACTCCTTTCTATATTGTAAGTTCAATATTTAAAAAAAATGCATCACAAGGCTGATGTGAGGAAATGTCACGCTCATTTTATAAATCCAGTGTTTAATAAATATATGTAGGAATTACCAGTGTCTGGAGTATGCTTTTGCTGACAAATAAAACTGAGATGCTGTCACAGAAAAAGAAATCGTGACTACTTGGCAATTTCCATCTGTTGGTTAACCCTTCAAATACCCACAATGTCCATCATTGGGCCAAAATAAAGTCAGGTACCATAACCACCATTCATATCTCCATATGAATGACAGACTCAGGAACCTGCCTACATCCTTACCTACTGGCTCCTAAGTAAAATATTAACAAACTGCACAACACTTGTCCCCACTTTCCCCCACATTTTATTGACCCACTTCCCATCCAACTCCCTTCTTATGGCCTGGGAAGCAGGGAAGAATGGTTCAAGTCTTTTGGACCCTACACTAATGTGGGAGATCCAGAAAAAGCCACTGGCTCCTGGATTCAAATCAGCTAAGTTTGGCCATGTGGGAAGTGAACTAGTGGATGGAAGATCTTTCTCTCTGTCTCTCTCTATATATAAATCTGCATTTCCAATAAAATTGAATAAAACTTATTTAAAAAAGAAAAATGTGAAGAAACCAAACAAGAGCTGCCACATATAATGTGTGCAAACTTGTATGTATGTATTTTTTTAAATCAAAATTGTCAATCCTTGTTTCTTTGCAAATTATAAATGAACAGATTCAAGAAGTCCAGTGGTGGGCCCAGCATCGTAGCATAATGGCTAAAGTCCTCGCCTTGTAGGTGCTGGGATCCCATATGGGTCCCAGCTGCCCCACTTGCCATCCAACTTCCTGCTTGTGGCCTGAGAAAGTACTAGAGGATGGTCCATAGCCTTGGGAACCTGTACCCACATTGAAGACACAGAGGAGCCTCCTGGTTCCTAGCTTCAGATTGGCTCAGCACTGACCATTATGGCCACTTGAGTGGTGAATCAGCACATAGAGGATATTTTTTTTCTCTCCTTCTCTCTGTAGATCTGCCTTTCCAATAAAAATAATCTTAAAAAAAAAAAAAAAAAAAAAAAAAAAAAACAGGGCCCGGCGGCGTGGCCTAGCAGCTAAAGTCCTCGCCTTGAACGCCCCGCGCCGGTTCTAGTCCCGGCAGCTCCACTTCCCATCCAGCTCCCTGCTTGTGGCCTGGGAAAGCAGTGGAGGACGGCCCAATGCATTGGGACACTACACACGCGTGGGAGACCCGGAAGAGGTTCCAGGTTCCTGGCTTCGGATTGGCGCGTACCAGCCCGTTGCGGCTCACTTGGGGAGTGAATCATCGGACGGAAGATCTTACTCTCTGTCTCTCCTCCTCTCTGTATATCTGACTTTGTAGTAAAATAAATAAATCTTTAAAAAAAAACCACACACAAAAGTCCAGTGATTTTCCAAGGTGGTACTGCTTACAAGCAGCCAAGTCTGAACACCTAGCTGAGCCATGTGACCTCTGACACCACCAACACAAGGAGAAAACAAGCTGGCAAACAACAATTGAAAGCCATAGATGTCAGGCTCTGTCTGCCAACGTCAATCAAAGTTTCAGACTTTGTCTTGGAAAAAGATGCTCATGTGTATTTTCAGTATATCCTCCTTCCAAAACAAATTTTGTTTCAAAGAAAAACTCTCTCTGAAGTTGAGATGACAGGGACCTTCGGTTCCAGGGAAGAGAAAATACTGCCCCATCTGGAGTCTATAAACCTGTGCTGTGCGCCTTCAGACCAGCATGGGTCATGCATCATAGGTGGCATCTTTCTGATGATCTGAGAGCCTCGTAATTGTTTATTGACTCTGGCCCAGCTTCGCTTCACTTCTGCTTTAGCAAAAACCATTTTTGCTATAATTTAGTGGGAAATAATTTCTGAATAATGAGGACTTGGAGGGAGGAAAGAGGAAGTTACATGAAGTGAGACAAATAATTGAAGATGTTCATAAAACAAATCAGTTTTCTGCAGAAATAACACCCGATGAAATCTTTTAATTTCCCTATAGGTAAATAAGAAATTTATTTATTTATTTTCTCCCAAATCACTATGTTTTCTTGCGATCTTGATATTTAGATATTAAGTGGCAGAATAATAGCTACGCTCATAACATTAAACAGTAGTAACATTTGATGTTGAAAGCTGCTAATTATATTTTCTATTGATAGAATTACATAAACATCTCCTATTTGTCTTATTTCCTTTCTGTACATACCCATTTTATCTTAGTTTTGAATGTATTATTTTAAAGTGAATGTTTAAAAATACGTTTTAATTCAAAATGCACTTAACACAGCTATACTTACATTAAGAAATGGCACCATAGGGCCATATTTCCAGTACAGCTTTTCACTTGCTAATTAATGCGAAATTACATGATAGCTCTTTACAAAATTTCCTTTTTTCCTTAACACAGAATTTTTTTAAGAACCAAAAAATAGAGACATTTATTTTGGTATTGGTTGCAGAAGATGCAAAATAAACCTGCTACATATATTCTATTTTAAATGATGAAGCTGTCGTGTGGTACATCAGGTACATCAGGTATAGAGACCCAGCCCAGTCTGTCATCAGGTACAGAGACCCAGCCAAGTTTGTCCTACACTCTTCCTGGCTCTCACAAGCACCAGTGGGTACTAGAGTCTAGTCCAACCTGGCAAACCCCAAATCCAGTCCACATCCATGTTGAGGAACACTGCAGTCATGTCCAGGCCAGATTGCCAGCCCCATTCTGGCTCTCACACTCACCAGTTGTAACCATAAACCAGCCAGGGCATATCCTTAGCTCCCCGACCAGGCTCATGCCCTTGTTCATGCCAGTGGTTGCTCTGACTCAGCTCATCATAGCACATCCCCCACCTTGCCAAGGTGGGGGTACTTTGATACTGCAGACTGAGCTGGCCTGACCTGCCCCAGTCCCTGCTCTTGCTGGTGCATGCTGCAGCCTAGCCCTGCTCTGTCTATTCCCATCCCTGGCTCATTCAAACCGACAAGGGATGATAACCTATCCCAGCATGACCTGCACTCCAGCCTGGCTCCTGCACATGCCTTTGACCTAAGGTTAGCCTGGTCCTGCCCAGTCCACCCACCTCCAGAACCAACCCACACACTGGCCAATGGGTGGAGCTTCCCTGCCCAGCCTGCTCAACAACCAGCGGAAGTAATAGCCCACCAAGGGAGTTTCCCAAACTCCCCCACCTGGCCCACTCCCAGACCCAGATCTCACATGTGCCAGTGTGTGCTAGGTCCCCACTCAGCCAGACCCCCTCCGTCCGGCCTTAGTAAGAGTTAGTGGATGTTGCAATCAGGCCTGCCATCTTCTTGGATGCATCTCCATGTGCTGCAGCCGGATCAGCCCAGTCTGTCCCCAATCCCAACATGCATGAGTGTCTGAGGGTTTCATGGTCATGCCTAGCTCAGCTCATCTGCACCACCATCACATTCCCAGCTCTTAAACAAACCCGTGGAAACTGCAGTTCCACAAGGGTAGGCCCACATATTCCCCACAGAATATGCTCCAAGACCTGGTTCTCTTTCATGCTGGTTGATGTCATGGCCCAGCCCACCATTACCTACTTGTCCCCTGTTCCAACTCTCATTGGCAGGTACTGTGATCCAGCCATGCCAGGTAGCCCCCAGCCCCAGCTCTAGTGTGGGCCTATAAGTGGTGGTCAGCTGTGGTCCATACCAACAATCTCAGCTTAGGTCTCCCACATGGACCTAAGCAGCTTTATTTATAAAAACAGAAGAGTGAAAACAACTAAAGTGCCCATCAACTGATAAATAAACAAAATCTATTTACCTCCTTACAGTGGGATGTCATTTTGCCAAAACAACAGAATCAAGTACAGATTCATCCTATACCATGTATAAACTCTTGAGTGAAATAAGCTAGTTACAAATATTCACATTTTGAACATATGCTGTATGTCCAGAATAGGCAAGTCTATAAGACAGAAGGTAAATCAGTACTTGCCAAGGCCTGTGGCTTAGGCAGGTAACTGGGATGAACAGAAAATGGCTGTTAATAAGTAACTATTTTCCTTTTTGGAGCATTGGGCTGTCTAATATGTGATCAAGTTTGCACAAATCTGGAAACACATTTAAAATCAATGACCTGTGCAAATGGGCAAATTTTATAGTACATAACATACATCTCAATAGAACAGTGGATAAATCTGATAGTATATGACATATATCTCAATGGAGCACTTTATATAAAAGAACTCTAGTAAATATAAGCCTATTAAATTTTCACACTTGCTATACAGGCTTCCTTTGTCAAAAAACCTGGGTTCAGACCTTTGCTTTGTTATTAAGCAAAGTGCAACTCAGACAATTGTTTCTGTTGCTTCTTTCTTTTATACAAAGCAAAACTCCAACTATTTGATTTAAAATCAGTTCTAATTGTATAAACAAGGATTACCTTGATCCTTACTTTCAAAAAGGCAGAATAGGGCACAGAGCAGTAGCCTAGTGGCTAAAGTCCTTGCCTTGCATGCTGGATCTAATCCTGGCAGCCCCGTTTCTCATCCAGCTCTCTTCTGTGGTCTGGGAAAACAGTCAAGGACAGCCCAAAGCCTTGGGACCCTGCACCAATGTGGGGATCCTGGAAGAGGCTCCAGGGTCCTGCCTTGGGACTGGCTCCAGCCTTTGCAGCTGCTTGGGGAGTCAATCAAGGGATGGAAGATCCTCCTTTCTGTCTCTCCTCTCTGTATATCTGACTTGGCAATAAAAATAAAATAAATCTTTTTTTTTTAAATGCCGAACAAGGAAAATGCTACTATTGTAGACAGACCAAGCTGCTATACTGCTACTGTTCAGGTTGCTTTTACAAATTGTCTTGGATGCTGTATGTTGATGCTAAGAGCCCCCAACATCTGCTAGTGTTGAAGTGGAAAAAAAAGTACCATCCTCCACTGCTTGTGGGAATGTAGGCTGTTACAGCCACTATGGAATTAGTATAGAAAGTGCTCAGGCAGCTGAGAATTGATCTACTGTATGATCCAGCTATCCCACTCCTGGAACTATATCCAAAAGAAGTAAAATGTACATATGAAAAAGTGACCCGCAACCCTACTTTTACAGCAGCACAACCCACAACACAAAAACACGGAGACAACTCAGATGCCCATCACAGGAGTAATGGATAAATACACTTGATCTTAGCCAAAAGGCCAAGAAGCGATGAGTAATGGATAAATAAATGGTGGTACATCTACTCTGTGGAATACTACTCAACCATTAAAAAGAATGAAAATCTACCATTTGCAACAAAATTATATCAACTGGATACCATAATATGCAATGAAGTAAGTCAAGTTCAAAAGGGCAAATATCATGTACTCTCTCTGAGATAAGGCAACCTCCATGCAAAACACAAGATAAGAGATACACAGATACATGCATACACACACATTCTCATAGATGAACTGTATAATGAGACTAGCATACTGGGAAGTGACAATACATATCAGCATGCATCTCTATTCCCAAATAAAAGGAGGACTCCAATGAAACTGTTAATCAGACCTTGACAATACAATACAATACCAGACCTTCTACTATTTCCTATATCTACAATGCCATGATACAATTAAACAGCAAAATGTTGGACTTGTGACTGTTGTTTAAGAACAATACTGTTATAATAATATGGGGGAAATGGTAGGAGGGTAATGGGGGGATGGAAAGGAGAACCCCTGTGCCTATGGAATAATATCATTAAAAAAAGATGCTAATATACACAATTTACAACTCAAGCAACTAAATAGCCTAAAAACCTAAATAACTTCATTTAAAATGTACACTAGACATTTTCCCAAAAAATGTGTATACAGTGTATATATAAATGTATATGCAAAAGACATGTGAAAAGGCTTACATTACTTTTTTAAAAAGCACCATTTATTCAACTGAGTAAAGGCTGAGCCCACGTCAACCTCATGAATGTAACATGTTTGTTCCTTGATGTATATTTCCCAACTAGTTTGCAAGTGATTCAAAATGTCAGCATTGTAAAAGAAATCTACTCTAACACATAGAAATGTATTCTTTGTCTTAATGTCATCAGGTTTCATAGACTCACACACTGATGAAACTTCAGCTGGAAGTATTTGTCCTGCTTTACCCTCAAGTACTCCCTAGACTACATTTTATATTGCTCTTTTTTGTATTTGCCAGTATATAAAACTCACTGTCAAGTAGGTAAACTAATATTTTGTTTGAAAGGTCAATGGCTCATTTTGATTGCATGAAGGGTTGGTGGGGGGAACATTTCCTCCTTACTACACACAGTGTGGTTTTTGGATTACTATAAATTCAGTTCCTTAGTGCCCTTGTCTTCACCTACATCCTATCCTCTTCTCCCAAATTAGAGAGAGAAACTAAACAAAAACATAAAATACTTATAATTTAAGTCACTTTCTAGTTACTTCCACTATACTACCACTGTGGCCTTTACCAATCACATACTCACATAAAAGTAATTAAAATAAGAAATGGTACATGCATAGCCATCAGAAAGGCACATAGATGGCCTAATCACACTAATATTTGTAAATGTTTACAGCAGGAATTTATCTTAGCATATATGAGGTAATGCTCTCCAGGTGAAAGAAGTTAGATAAGACAATGCAAGGCAAACTGTCTAATCCTCAATGGAATAAATTCATAGCAGCTTGAGAGAAAATAACAAGAGCAATGGAAAAAGAACCTGTTTTTTTGATGCACTGGAGCCATTCATTTCACATGTCCCTCTTTCAATTCTTCAGTCTCCACGCACCCATAACGTGAATCACAAGTGCTTAAAATACTGTCCTTAAGTCACACTTCACCTGAAAAAGAGACAACAACAGGTTAATGAGGCTTAAGTCCCAAGGTTGCATCCATCCATTTTGCTCTATAAACTGAACACAAAACTAGGGTAGCAGTGAAACCAATAGAGTGCTTTGATTTTCATTGCATCTAGTAAGCATGCTGTAACTCATTACTATAACAGGTCATGTCTCAAAGTGGCAAAGTGATGACTGAGGATTTTTCATATTTAAAATTTCACTGTCAAGAAAAAGCACAGGTGTGTCTGCTTTAAATCATGAAACAAGCCTGAAATGAATGCAGTTCACCCTTTCTGTCACACACAATAAAGGGTCCTTTCCTGAAGCTGTAAGAATCATTGTTTGCAAAGCTCTTGAAGGCAAACTGGGGAAGCATGTTTGGAAAACAAAGAACTTTTTAATTGCTGCTGACATGAATGAACTCTCTGAAACAACAGCTGTGTCTTGAGATTACATTACAAGGCATGTGAGCAGGGTGCAAAGCATCCTCAGAAAAAAACAAAGCCAGAGAAGCCTTTTATTATTTCTGAAAACAATCCCCAAAGCTGGGATGCCTAATTTCAATTCCTCCAGGATGCAGCAATCATATGTTTACAGAAAGAAATTGAGAAACAACCTTCATATTCATAGTTACTGAATAGACAAAAATAAATCCTGATAGATAATTTGGGTAAGAGGAGGAAACCAGTTGACAAGGTTATCCTTGGGCTCAATCTAAAAGTTGATTAGTTGCAATGACATCTGGCTATTAAAATAATGTCCCAGGAGATTATTTCCTTTCTGTCTTTCTGGTCACAGAATGTCTGTTGGTAGATATAAGTTATGGGCAAAAGAACTCATTTGGAGAAATATTGGCCCAGTCATACTTCATACTTCAAATAGGTTTATTACTACCCTGAGAGAAATGAACCTTGTGAAATTATAACTGCTGAACTATAACCAAGATTCTTTCAAAGACAGAGCCCAAGGGAAAAGGAACAGAAGGTTAAGGTCAGGAGAAAAGAAAGTCAAGGGTTTTCCAAGAGCACCGAGGAAATAGCCTAGTAAACAGACCAATGCATTTGCTGTCCAAATAATGATTATGATACTATTCCACAAATCCATCCATTAAACAGCTTTATTTCAGATGTTTAATTCCTCATAGTGTTTTCACAGAAACTGTTTTCTGTATACTGTGGACAACTTCTGTATACTGTATACAAATGTGGTAAGAGCATATTTCCTTAGCAATAGTGGTTTTCAGAAGGTCTGAAACTTGGAAAGATAAAAAAAAAATCATGATTTGGAGGGTAACGAGGACAGCAAAGGCTGTGACCCTCCTTTCGTAGGGATGGAGTCTACTTCCTCCAGTCCCAGCCTATTGTACCTATACTGGGCTATGACTGCTTTCACCAGAAGGATATGTGACTCAAGTTCCAAGTCCACCCTGCAGGAGAGCAAGTAGCTTCTGCCTTGGCTTCATGCAGCACTGAACTACTATCCTGAAACTGCCATGTTTGAGAAGTTCAAGCTACATCAGAGAAGCTTTGAAAATGTAGAAAGAGAAGCCAAGTATCATGAACACGCCAGATATATGAGTGGAGAAGCTAACTTTAAGGTATTTCCTATAGCCCAAATTGCTGCTAGATTCATTAGTAATGAGTCACTCAGCCTGGCCTTTCCAGAATTTGCAACCCACATAGTTAAATACAAAATAAAATTTTTACATTAACCATGAAATTCAGGTGCAAGTCATTTAAAAGCAAGAGATAAACATAACACAATGAGATTTTTTTAAGTATTAAGAGTGTGAATCCTAGAGCCTATGAAACTGTCATAAAATGAAATTTTAAAAAAAGTATTAAGAGTGTCAAAACTTCTAGAAATCTTTGAAACTATAAATACAAACTTCCAAGTAAAGACTTCATAGCACATGCACTACTAACAAACCCTTAAAATGTTACATACATGAAATGTCAATGAGGTGGTCACAGAAGGTGGTTAAGAACTTGCATTTACTCTTAACATATTGGTTACTCATTACTATGTCAATTAATTCCATGGTAATGGAAATTTTCGCTGATGGTATGTTCGAGCTTTTGATTGACTGGGATGATACTGTGCTGGCTCTGTCTTCAGACCAGAGAGGGTATACCTAACAAGCCGTTGAACTTGACTGGACAATAAGATGCTGGACTCTATGTTTGGTATATGCTTGCAGTGGGGGATTCTCAACTGAACTTGAACTATGGTTATGCAACAAGGTGGAGGAATCCACCATGGTGGGAAGGTTTGGGGAGGGGTGGGGAGAATCCAAGTACCTATGAAACTGTGTCACATAATACAATGTAATTAATGAATTAATAAAAAAAAGTTATATACATACAGAAATACACAGATATAGAGAGAGATATAGAGATAGATACACACACACAGAAAACCAAGAATATTTAAAAAGGGCTCATTATTTTCAAATAATCTTTCTTCAGAAAAAACATTTGGCTTCATCATTCTGCATATCATCCCTTATTTTTTTCCCAATTGTTGATTTAACTTCTTTGTGTGTTGTGCTCACTCTTGTTTTTATTGACCATGCCTTTTAATACCTTAGTACATAGTTACTTAAGAGCTATTGACAAATGATTTTTACTTCAAAGGATTCACATGTTAGGATCATTCTTAAATAACACACAGATGTTAAATTGCTTATGGGATATTTGCCAGTTTATTCTTACTAGGAATAGGTC
Organism: Ochotona princeps; assembly: GCF_030435755.1. Lineage (NCBI taxonomy): Eukaryota > Metazoa > Chordata > Mammalia > Lagomorpha > Ochotonidae > Ochotona > Ochotona princeps. Next base: position 34,635,513 of record NC_080842.1, read on the forward strand.
TCGGTAATGTGTCTATGCAAGCAAATAGAAAACATCAATTCTTTACAATTCAGGGTCAACACTTGCTGGCAAGGATGTGGAGTAAAGGGAACCCTACTCCACTGCTGCTGGGACTGCAGGTTGGTACAGTCTCTATGGAAATCAGTATGGAGAACACTCAAACAACTGAAAATCGGCATACCATATGATCCAGCAATAGCACTCCTAGGAATATACCCATAACACCTGTTACACGAGAAACCAATATGCACCCATATGTTCATAGGAGCACAATCAATAGTTGCAAAAACTTGGAAGCAACCGAAATACCCATCAACAGAAGACTGGATAAGAAAGCTGTGGTTGGGCCCGGCGGCGTGGCCTAGCAGCTAAAGTCCTCGTCCTGAACGCCCGGGATCCCATATGGGCGCCGGTTCTAATCCCGGCAGCTCCACTTTCCATCCAGCTCCCTGCTTGTGGCCTAGGAGAGCAGTCGAAGACGACCCAATGCATTGGGACACTGCACTCGTGTGGGAGACCCGGAAGAGGTTCCTGGTTCCTGGCTTCAGATTGGCGCGCCGGCCCGTTGCGGCTCACTTGGGGGGTGAATCATCGGACGGAGGATCTTCCTCTCTGCCTCTCCTCCTCTCTGTATATCTGACTTTGTAATAAACTGAATAAATCTTTAAAAAAAAAAAAAAGAAAGCTGTGGTTTATTTACTCCATGGAATACTACTCAGCTATTAAAAATAAAACGAAATGCAGTTCTTTGTGGCCAAATGGTCACAATTAGAAACCATTATACTAAGGGAATTGAGCCAATCCCAAAAGGTTAAATATCACATGTTTGCCTTAATTTAAGATGAAATGATGTCAATCTGAAAAATAGTACCTGTAAATTGTAATATTATTTCAACCTCAGATAGCCTGTATCACATGCAATGATATTGTGATGTAACCAATGAACCAACAGCCAATGTGAGTCAGACTGCTCATGACCTACAGCAAAGAATTGTAAAACATATTATAATTTTAAGACCCTATGCTACTCAGTAATGGGGCAGGAGGGCAGAGAAGTCTTCCATCTCCTTAGAGTATGTGAGGATGACATGAAGTATAACCTATCAGGAACATAACAGGTAACTCATAGACAACAGACTTGAATCAGCATTAAACAATAGTAAAACTACAAAGACATATAGGGGGAGTCAAGAACGATCCTGACAATGTCTTAACAGGAGGTCATATGCACAGAGGGTGGGGGGGGATCCTAGAGTGGAGCAGGTGGACAGGAGGAGGCTTGTATCCCAACTCTGGAGATCCCTGGATCTACAAGAAGGACTATCAGTACGGGCACCAAGGACTAAATTCCAACTGCCAAGGAGACCACTGGGAATTGGAGTGCCTTTGGAGACCAAGAACTCTGAGGTCACCCACCCCTGTTGGGATTTACCACATGGGATGGAAGAAGCCCAAATCCTTCCTCACAGGACTCAAGGTCATCGGAACAACAGTTACGAGCTCTGCGCGGTCCATAGACACAGAAGAACAGCAAACTTCCTTCAGGACCCGGAGAGGAGCTTTCTCTAGTCCTTACTTAGTTCCAACTTTGGATCCCCATCCTCTCTGGCAATGACCATCAGGGTCGCTCCAGAGCCCCCTCCCCAAAAACAAACAAACAAACACAATCAGAATAGACAGAGAACAATAAGGAAAGCTTAGAACCAGGCAGCAAACAGTCAGCATGGATTCACATATACCTTACTAGGTAGGACACAGAGAGTAGATACTCCTCACTGGGGAATGGAAGAATTCTCTGCACACCCCTGCTAAAATAGTTCTACACCTCAACTGTTGACATATGCCTTGCTAGAGTTATAAGGCAGTTTAGACTATCCTAAAATCTGCCAGGTTCAACAGAATTATGCCTCAACGCTATGGACTGCTAAATACTAAAATGAAGATAGACACGAGATAGCTGAATAGTACCCTATAGCCATTTTAAGGTGTTTAGAAGCTGGTTATATATATTATAAACTAAAATCAAAATGTCAATGAAGTAGTCACAGGATGTGGTTGAGAACTTGCATCTTGTAACATATTGGTTACTCAATACCATGACAATTAATTCCATAATGTTGTAAATTGTTGTTGATGTTAAGTTGGGGCTTTTTATTGATCAGGATGATATTCTGCCAGCTCTACCTTCAGATCAGAGATGATTTCCCCAAGAAACCGTTGAATGTATCTGGACAATTAGATGCTGGACTCTTTGCTTGGTATATGCTTGCAATGAAAGACTCTCAACTGAATTTGATTTGTAATGCTGCAACAAGGTGGAGGAATCCACCATGGGGGGATTGTAGGGGGAGGGGTTGGGGGAATCCCAGAGCCTATGAAACTGTGTCACATAACACAATGTAATTAATAAAAAAATAAAATAAAATAAAATTTAGGGTCAAGTCTTATTACTTATTTATAAAGTATTTCAAGTGGCACACATATTTCCCACAACTTTGAAACAAAAAAGAAATGTCTATAAGTCCAGCATTGTGGCACAGTAGGTTAAGCCTCCACATGGTCATCACATATGAGTGCCAATTCCAGTTAAGGCTGCTTCACTTCCCATCCAGCTCTCTGCTAATGGGCTTGGGAAAACAGTGGAAGACAGTATTAGTGTTTTGGCCACTGCCACATACACTGGGATATCTGGATGGAATTCTAGGCTCCTCACTTCAGCCCTGCCTTGCCCTGGCTGTTGAGGCCATTCGGAGGGTTAACCAGTGAATCAATGATTGAGTTCTTTTTCTGGCGCTCTACATCTATCTCTATAACTCTTTCAAATAAATGTCTTTGGGGGGGAGGGGGAAGAAAAGAAAAAGAAAATGGCCACTAAATAAATTTCAGTCTGATCAAAGTGCTTATATTTTGCAAGAATTCTCAATCCGTCTACTTATCGGAGGAAAAAAATGGAAAAAGCTCATAACTTTTTAAACAATCCTAAGTAATTACAAATCTCAGACAATTTAAAATTCCAATGACAGTATATTGTGTAATACCATAGAATCATCAAAGCCTCATATTTATTTTTACAATTATTCCCCATTTGTTAGAGATAACCTAGTGAAAGCAAGACAATTGCACACATTTTTCTGGCATCTTCTTGGTCCTCCAATTATGTGCTTAACCTGCTAGCCTTGGTTTCTTTATCCTGCAATTATTTTCAGAAGAGGGTAGTGATAGAGAGAAAAGAAGGAGTAAACTAGGATATGAATCTCACCATTGTTATTGAAAGTTCACTTCCCAATCTTAGGACATGGTAAATTTATACAGCCTACTCTTTCCTTCAAGGACACTTTGTGGGTGAAATTCCTCAATTTCTGCTGTTCCTTTTATCTGTATTATACATTGTCTTCTGTTTTGTTTTGCTTTTCCTACAGCACCCTAAAAATCCAAGAGTCTGCCTCCAGTTTCTTTTGCTGGGTTCCCACTTCTCTCCCCATCTCAGTTAAACAACATTTAGGACAACTTCAAGCAGTACCTCCCACGAGCTGATCAAGCCAGACATAGATAGACAAATCTTGCTTTAGACTATATTGCCACCTGTTTCAGTAACTAAATTTCTTATTTTGCCTGAACAGAATTATTTGGATAACTAATCAGATACAATTCAATTCCATCCATGCCAAAATTGTACAACTGGGCTATTATAACCCAATTACATGCACTTTTTTTCCCCCACTTCTTTAAGTTTGCCTCTCTATAAATGATGTTCATTGTTATACAAGGATATCTGATAACAGTTTCCAATCTGTATTAAGTGGTGTTGTGAGTTCCCAAAGTTAATGTCAATTCACAATTATGCACTATTATTGGTTACAAATGACCGTTCAGACATGTTCTTAAGTACTGTCAAATCTTTAACTTCAGTGTGTAATTTCAATTACTGTGTGTTGACATTGAGGTACAATTAGGATGAAAGATATCTACTACTCTCGCTTTTCCTGGAACCAGGGCTTGATTCAAAAATCTTACTATTATCACTACAGAGAAAAATTCTGGTGGGGGGGGAGATCTTTTATTCCTTGGTAATAGCAAATGCTATGGTCTTTCTTAATCAAACTTTGCCCTTTAAATTGTAGAAAAATATTATGATCATTTGCAGCCTTTTGGTGTTTCTCTTCTCAATTTCAAAGACATAAATTTATTTTCATCACCTGAAACATGACACCTATATTAGTAGTCTGGAATTTTCTAGCTGCCTTTTTAATTTTTCACAGAACTCCTATCTCAAACTGTAACATCCTCAAAGGAAAATACTCACCGTACTTAATTTCTTCTTCAAACATTTTCTCTTTCTCATAAGAAACTTACAAGAACCTTCTTCAAACTTAAATAGGAATCTTTTTCAAAGTATTTGAGCCTTTTTAATATCTCATTCTTTATTCTGATTTGACATCTTCACACCACGACCCTAATTTCTGAAAACATAGATTTCAGTACTTTGAGCAAAGGAAATATCATACACTACGTGGCCAATTCAAACAGTGCTCATCTTCAAAATCTGGCTTCCTGAAGTTGTTAATTTTATGTATCAACTTGACTGACCAAGGGATTCCTAGATTAAATTTATTTTTATTTGTGTCTGTGAAGGTGTTTCTGGAGGAGATTAACATTTGTATAACTGACTCAGTAAAACAGATCACTCTATATTGTGAGTAGGCATTATGCAGTCTGTTGAGGATCTTTAATAGAATAAAACATTGAGAAAACCAAGTGTTCTTTTCCTTACTGTCTGGCTGAGCTGGGCCGTCAGTATTCTCCTGGTTTGAGACTTAAATTGACACCATTTGTATCCCTGTTTCTCAGACCTCTGCACCATCAGCTTTCCTAGTGCCTCATCTTACAGATGACCACTCACTGAACTTCCCAATTCCATAATGTTTCTGTATGTATGCGTGCATGTGCCGTAGGAGATCTTTTCTCTGGAGAACACTGACAAATACACCTTCTAAGATAATCAATTAAAATTCATTTATTTTCATTCAATATAATGTTTCAGTCCGTATCAAGGAAATGCAGTAAGTGTGGACATCTGTTCATGAAGGACGTCCATTGTAAAACTATAGGGGCAATCAGTTTGGGGGCAGGAACCTTGGGGAAGGGCAAGGGCAACTCCAGAGTTTATGGAAATATACCACAAAACAAAATAAAATATTTTTAAATGTGAAAACAAAAAAGAGTGGATATTTGACCTTAGCAGGTAAAGTACTCATCAAGATGTCCACGTTCCCTCAGAGTGCTCAGATGTGGCTCCTGGCTCCAGCTCCTATTATAGCAGTGATAGCTCAAGTTGGTGGGGTCTTGCTTTCCACACAGAAGGCCTGGATTGAGTTCCAGGCTCTACACCAGCTTAGCTATGTGGGCATTTGAAGAGTGAACCAATGAATGACAACATTCTTTCTTTCAAGTAAATTACATAAATAATTTTCAAAACAGTTTACATATAATTACAAATGAGCTTAAATATTAAAACTTTTCAACATATCATACAATAATAAAAAATGTGTTGCATGATTTTTAACAAGAATTCATTGACAATTCAATGGAGAAAAAAATCATCTTTTCAACAGATAGTACTTAGGCAATCGGATAGCCACATACATACAAAATAGAAAGAAAATGGTCATAACAGCCATTTTTGTAATAATTTAAAAAATAGAAAAATCAAAATTTATATCTGCTTGAAAGGCATAAACAAAATATATACATAGACAAATTAAATAAAATGTGATATATTTATGAATTAGGATATTATTCAGTAAAAAAAAGCATGAAGCACTGCACATGCTACATGTTAGACAAAAGAAGACAGCCACAAAAGATCACAGGTTATATGCCTCCACTTATATGTCATGTCCAAAATATACAAATCTACAGAGACAAAAAGTAGAATGGTGGTTGTCAAGAGCTGAGGACAGTGGGAGAAAGAGGGAGTCACTGCTATGGCTGTAGTGTTTCTTTGGACATGGATTCTAAAATTAGATTTTTATGGTGGTTGCAATATGAATATAACTGTGACATATGCATGAATACTAATGTGGTACATTGTGAAAAAGGTAAAAATCATTGAACCATGTTCTTTGAAAATGTAAACTGTATAACTTATGGAATATATCTTAATAATTTTTTCTAATTCTTTTATTTATTTGAGAGAGAGATAGAGAGCAAAAGGGAGACAGAGAAAGTCAGAGCTCCCAGCTACTGGTTCATAACCTAAATGTCCATAATGACTAGTCTGGATCAGGCCAAAGTTGAGAGCCAGACACTCTAGTGTGGATGGCAGGCATCCAATTGCTTGCGCTGTCTCTACTGTCTCCCGGGAGCCACATCAGCAGGAAGCTAGGATTGAGCTGACACAACCAGCAGTTTAACTTCTAGGCTATGCATTACCTCTGTTGGCCTTTTAATTGCATAATAATAATTATGAGAACGTTTCAAAGAAATCAAAGTTCTTTAAAATAAAAAAAATATATATATAATAGAATTTTAAACCAGATTAAAAAATAGTTATGACACATTTGATTTTTAAAACTTGAAGACAATAAAAATATGGACCCCCAAAATTCAACTGTTTGGTTAATTCATGCAACATTGGAATTTGTCTGTTTTCTGGCAGCAGAAAAAAAATGCAATGGCATTAAAATGATTGCCTAAGAACATCACATTCCTACAACAGAGAAAGTCTAGCTTCGTCTTCATTTCTTCACAGAACTCTCTGGCTGTCTATGTGTTGCCTTCTTGCTTATCATTAGTTTTGTTTGTTTGGTTGAAATGGGATCTCCTACAATCCTTTCTTATAGATAGTATACCACTGACCACTCAATTGATTTACAATTCTGCATTATGAGTAAAATTAGAAGACACAATATCCAGATGTGATCTGGTCAGCACAGACTTCACTAACTTATCTCTTGTGATTCACATTAGCAAACTGAAAAATATATGACACATTTGTCACCATTCCATTTCATACATGATTCTGTGTTAGTCCCTCCCAAGGAAGCCTACCAAATGGTAATGAATGGCAGGTGAGTATTACATGTCAGTTAATTTGTGTGTGGTATTTTACTGGCAGCCAGCTATCGATAGCTGTGAAATAAGGGAGATCTTGTCGTTTGATCACTGACAAGGTCCTTCTCTTTTGAGTGACAATGTTCACATTTTTGTGAGACATCATATGATGTTACTATGGAACCCATAGGCAAAACACAACAGTTGTCTAAAATAAAAGAGATCCATTACCATTTCCTCTGGGTAAGCTCTCAAAAATGTGGGGCATAAGCAGCACAACAGAAGTAACAGGATGTTCATCACAAAATAGTCAGACACATTATTCAGACAGGGAATATCAGCTGAGTGAAACTGAAGGATGACGTTTTTGAAATTATCCAGACAGGCATTTGATAAAGCAGCTTAGATAGCACTTGGAATGTCTGCATCTCGTATTAACGTGACTGCTTCAAGCCCCTGCTCTTCTTCACTTCTGAGCCCAGTTTCCTGCCAAGGTGTACACTGGAAGGCCACGGAGATCTCAAGTGTTTGAATCCTTGGGGGACAGGGATTAATTTCCTGGCTCCATGCCCAGCCCTGGTTATTGGGGACATTTGGTCTCTTTCTCTTTTTGTTTCAAACAAATTTTCAAACTTGTTCAATGAATTATAGAGGAAATCCTGTACATGAAACTAACATCACTTGCACCATTATATATAAACTTAGCTCTGAACAGGTAGCATATATTGTTGATCATAAATACATCTATTCAGCATAATGAAGTGATCCACAAGGATGACAATACTACATAAAAAGGTACATTTACTACCTAAACAATAATTTTCCAGGATCCTTCATCCAGTAGTAGAATTTTGGTCTAGGACTATTAAACTTCCTTCTTTAGTTATGAGGTATTTTGTTAAGATTCAAGAATTTCCTTCCTTATATGCCTTTGGTTGTCGCTGTTGCCTCATGGCATATTAGAGTCAAACAGCTCTGTTCAGAGTCCAAATAAATGAAATTTCAGATCCTGAGGAATCTGGGAGACTAACAATTGACGAAAGAACATTGGAGCTTGGAGAAAAGATGGCAGTTTCGTTATTTCAAGCTTTGTGAATCATTCTGTCCTAACAGAAATGTCCATGGACCAGAAGTGCACAATCAGAAGTCATGAGCCCTATTTTCATTTTAATTTAATAGCACACTATATGTCAGTTTTTCTGACTCTTAATGGCTTAGAGAATACTGAAATCTGTAGAGATATGAATGTTTATCCATTGATCTATGTGTCTGCTTTTATGCCAGAGCCACACTGTTTCATACTATACTTTTGCAATATATATTGAAATCAGGCAGTGTGGTGCTCTTTGTTGTTATTATTCAAGATTACTTTGCTTATTCAAAGTATTTTGTGGGCCCATATTTTTTTAGATTTATTATTACTATTATTTTTGTAAAAACTCTCAGTGTGATGACTCAGTGACTAAATCCTCACCTTCCAAGCTCTGAGATTCCATACGGACACCAGTTCATATCCAGGCTGCTCCACTTCCCATCCAGCTCCTTGCTTATGGCCTTGGAAAGCAGTCTTGGGACCCTGCACCCACATGGGTGACCCAGAGGAGGCTTCTGGCTCCTGGCTTCAGATCAGCTCAGCTCCAGCCATTGCGGCCACTTAGGGAGTGAAGTAGCAGACAAAATATTCTTTTATCTATGTCTCTCCTTCTCTCTGTAAATCTTCCTTTCCAATAAAAATAAATAAATCTTTTAAAAACTCATTGGAATTGCAAGAATTCTCAAACAAATTCTTGTAACTAGCATACAGTAGCATCTTTTTTTTACTCATCCAATTTTATTATTTTTAAAATATTTTTACTTTTATCAAAGAAAGGCAGAGTAATGCAGAGAGACAAAGAATTTCCATTCATTGTTCACTCCCTACATGCCTGCAGAGGCTGAGATTAGACTAAGCTGAAGCTGAGAACTGGAAATTCATTCCAAGCTGCCATGTGGGTGTCAGGGACCAGACACTTTAGCCATCACCTGCTGCCTCCCAAAGTGTTTGTTAGCAATAAGCTGAAATCAGAAGTAGAGCTAGGACTCACGCCTAGGAATTCCAGTGTGAGATGCAGGCATTCAAAGCAGCATATTCCTTACTGTACCAAAAGCCTGACTACATCATTTTAAATTATGTGTCTCTACGCTTGCTGATTCCTCCTTTTAGTTACTAAAAACTACTATTGAACATCTCTATGGAATTTTCCAGTGCAATCATCAGGTTGTTCCTCTCCAGAATTCCTAACTAATCGTTGTTTATTAGTTTTAAATTTCTGTTGAGCTTTTCATTTGTTCACATATTTTCTTGTTTTCAATTTGTTGTACATCCACATTCTTTGTTGCCTACTTAACTTTTTAAAAATGACTATTGTGAATTCTTTGTCAGTTCATAATTCTCCATGTATTCAGGATAAGTTACTGATGCTTCATTTTGTTCCTTTGGTGGTATTTTCCCATGCTTATTTATAATCCTTGGACTCCTAATGCCAATGTCTATGCATTTGAAGATGTAGGCACTTCTTGCAGACTTTCTAGACTGATGATATAAAAGTTTATCAGTTGGCCTATCAATTAATTCTAGGTGAGCTAACTGATGAGGCTTACTGGCTGCTTTGATGTGACAGTCCTTTAGCAGACTACCCAGGCAAATATGGTTGGGCCACAGGGCTGGGTTACATAACGGTGGGCATATATCCTGGCACCATATTCTGGATCCATTGAGCCCAATCTCGTGTCACAGTGTGCCAGTAACCTATTTTTTGAATTTGGTTGGAGGAGCCTGAGGCCATGAAACCTGCACTGGTGTTTAGACAGAATATGGTCTATGAGGATGGCATGGAATATGGATTCACAGAAACTGGAAGACATGAGGCTGGCCTACCACTGGGATGCATTCCTATGTTGACACTTAGCGGAAGGCCTGATGATTGAGTCCACAGAGGTGGGTCTGCATCCTGAGCTTATAAGGCTTACCTGGTACTGGAGCTAGTCTGAAGCCAGAATTGACAAAGGTGGGGTTGGATCCTGGCTCCATAAAAACTGGTCTGGAGCAAGAGCCTTCAGTTGTCAACCTGGTGCTGGTATATGCTATGGCTGGGGTTCACTTACACAGCAACAGATTTGGCTTTCTCATAACATATCAAATGATATGTGATGTAGGAAACTTTCCTTTACTATTCTCTGGTAGTGACCATAAATAAGTCCTATAAGCTAATTATTGAACTTTCCAGAGAATTCTTAGCTAAATATCAATCCAGGTACTAAACATATTTGTTCAAGATTTATTTACTTATTTTAAAAGCAGAATTGCAGAGATAGGGAAGGAGACAGATAGACAGAAAGATAGACAGCCCTTCCACCCATTGTTTCACTCCTAAAATGCCCCAAACAACCAAGGTTTGACCAGACCAAAATCTGTAGCCAGGAAATTCATCCAAATCTCCTACAGGAGTACAGGAACCCAATGACTTGGGCCGTCTTCTGCTGCTTTCCTAGGAACATTAGCAGATAGCTGGATTAGAAGTGGTACAGCTAGAATTTGAATTGACATCCAAAGGGGGTGCTGGCATTGCAGGAAGTGGCTTAACCCACTTTGCCACATTGTTGATTTCTGAATGCTATTCCTAATACCTCTGTGTGGATATGAGATTCCATATGAGATTCTCATATGAAAGAAATCCACACAACTGGACTCCTCTGAATAGGAGGTAATAGGTGTGATGAAGAGCATAAACACCAATGAATCCTAGAAATATCAAATTAAAATCCATCTATCTCTTTTTGAAGTGATCTTCAAAAACCATGAAAATGCACATCATGAAAAGAGCTATACATGGATTTCAAAAAAGTGTTTGTATCAAAATAGGCATGTCTTACAATGTCATCTTCCATGAATTAAAGTTAAAGTTATTCAGACACAGAAGAGCAATAATATTCACATGATGTGGACTTTTTTCATGCCCAAAATTTGCATCTGTATACTTCTAAATATTCAGTGTCTTTCATATAAGCATAACTTAACTTTAGTTTATAAATATGAAATCTTCAAAGAGCATGCAAAATGCACAAAAGTGTGTTAGCTGGCAAAACAAAGAGAGATCAGTTTTATTCTGTGGGTTTTATTTCCCCCACACTCTGTGGATTCTTCATATCCCTTGCCTTCTTGTCCCAGTGGACTGCCACAGGATGTACATCTTTCACTGAATTCATTCTGTTTTACTGCAGTTATGTCACTTTTCTGAGCTTAACACTCCCATCGTCATTATTTGAAGACTGTGACAGACAACAACAAAAAGCCTGATGTGAAAACACTGAGCTTTCTTAATGCAGCTTTCAACACAAATAGTTTTAAAATTTCTGTGGCTTGACTGCCATCTAGGGAAGACTAGGGATACTGAAATCAACCAAAGGAATCAAGTATCTCCACGGATTCACTTTTTAAAAATGCTTTGACTAAAAAAGAACCCTTAAAATCATTATGAAAATCATGAAGAAAGAAATGTAAATGATTCTTAAATGCTATATAGTCTCTTCTGGTGATGACATGAGTCTGTGTTTCATGACACAATATGTATCAATATTTATTCTATTTCCCCTTTTAAATATTCTGTTTATTTTATCTGAAAGTCAGAATTACAGAGACACAGAGAGAACTTCCATCCACCGGTTCACTCCCCAAATGGCCACAAGGCCAGCAATGAGGATCTCCCAAGTGGGTGCAGGGGCCAAATGACTTGGGCCAATTCCCGTGATTCCTGAATCGGGGAGCTGGATAAGTGGAGCAGACAGAATACAAACAAGTTCCAGTATGGGATGCCAGTGTCACAGGCAGTGGCTTAACATGCTACAACACAATGCCAGCCCAGTATTCTACTCCTAAAAGATGATACTACCAATGATAGCAATCTTCCTGCCTTCGAATTTATGTCATGGATTTCTCATGAAAATATACATCAAGATAATGAAGTTATTGTATTTGCACACTTGCAGTGCTATAATTAAAACCGTATAGTTTTTCCATTAAATTCTACAGATTATTTATAGTTTGTTTTCTCCAGGTATATAAGATTTCACATTAATACAAATTTCTGAAATTCTTTATGCTATTCTGGTTATAGTAATGCTAATATTACCATATAAGATAGTTCTTCAGCTCTGAGAAGTATTTTTTTAGTAACTGTATCATGAGGACACAGAGATTTTAAAACATGGTTTCTTTCAAAAAACCATTCCAAAGTTTCTTCTGTTTATAAACATCAAATATATTGATTTTCTGATGCCTTCTACTACCAAGAAATATAAAAGAATTGGTGTTCATTGTCTTTTATATTACTGCAGAAGTTATCCATTACTGAAGTGCCAATAAGTTAAGATTTGAGTTTACTGAAATTCTCAACCATATCTACAACAGGATTTTTGTTTGTCACAGTTTGGAAACTACAGTGGAAACAGAGAAAGGGGTGAAATTTAGCCTGTATGTTTTATTTCCCTGTATTCTCTACGTATTTTAATTTCTCCTTGCATTCTTCTCGCAACATACTGCTATAAGGTGTGCATCTTAATAAGTGTTAAAATCAGGGAACTGACAAAACTAAAATACAATAGGATGAATACAGATAATGATTAAGATCTTAAGCTGTACAATGGGACGAGGGGACACAGAATATGAAGCATCCATACTCAATTAATAGAAACTCGTGGTCTTAATTGCCATGCCAGTCCATGTTGTCAGGTATCATGTTCTTACTCTTTGATTATTTCAGATTTTAAAACTGAAGACAGGTGAAACTATATGAAGGTAAAAAGATACATGGAAGCAAATTTGTGGAAAGAAGGAATAAATGAAGTATGAATATTCCACCCCTAGCCTTCAGGCCCAAAAGATATTAACCTTATTTCAGAACATAACTATAGGTGAGGTTTGGTGCAGCAATTAAGTCATCATTTGGGATGCTGGCATCTCATTTCAAAATGTTTGGTTCAAGTCATTCTTATTCCATTTCTAATTCAACTTCCTGCTAATGCACATCCTGAGAGGCAACAAGGGAAGGTTCAAGTACTTGGGTTCCTGCAACCCATGTGGGAGACCCAGATGGCATTCTGGTCTCCTGGCTTCAGCCTGGCCCAGAATTAGCTGCTGCAGATACTTGGGAAGTAAATCAGTAGAGATAGGACTTTCTCTCTCTCTCTCTCTCTCTCTCTCTCTCTCTCTCTCTCTCTGTCTCTCTCCTCCACTTCTCTCTCATTCTGTCTCTAAACAAAATAAAAGTAAATGTTTTGAAGCATGTATGAAATATATGAGGAAAGGGTTATTAAAGTTACTTAGCTTTGAAAAAAAATATAGGGTGAAAATACTTATCTTTACATTGGGCCCAGGTAAACAGGTAACAGCTGGGTGGTTTCAACAGGGATCAGGAAATTTTATGAAGGTGCAGATAGCGTTTTTGGCTTTCCTCACAATATGGTCACAGTTATGCAAATGCCACTAGAGACCATATGTTAACAAGCAGATGTAACTGTGTCTCAATAAAACTATATTTACAGAAACAGGAAGCTTTAGTTTACCAAATACTGTGCTAAAACAAGAACCTTCAGAGGTATCAACAATATGGTTTGCTAGGAGATCCCTGCCTTCATTTCTTCCACAAAGAGCAGTAATTAGTAAGCCACAAGTGAAAATAAGTATGAAAGAGCCAAAGGGCCACCTTGAAAATCTACTGTGATACAGTGTAGCAAAAAGCCCTGAGAATAACCATAGAAACAGAACAGGCACAAGTTTCATTTTGTGAAATGAATGACCAGGAATGCTCAGTTTGCTAAGGGAACACACTAGTGTATGGGTCACCTGTGCAGGGAAAAAGGAAAGCTCAATTAATAAGCATCATGCTTAGCCTTTAGAGAAACTGCCCAAATGACCAGCTCCATTTCACTCTTCCCATGGAGAAGCTGGCATAGCTGAGACATTTGGAGAAAATGGGAAACCAAGACTGGGCCTGTTATCTTCAGCCAAAAGGTGGGTGTCATTATGATGCACTGTGGACTTGTCTGCACAGGAGAGCAGGAGCCTTCTCCACTGAGGAGCCCAACAGCCTTCACAGCCACTGAGTAATCTTCTGAGCTTTCATTAGCAAGGACCTCGTACTGTTCACCATGGCAAACCCCTGCAACTTTCAACAGTGAGAAAACCAACACTCAGCACAATCACAGTAGAACCTCTTTAGACACCAAAGATTTTTGCCTTCCCCACTTTATATGCCTAAGCCATCACCACTCTTGCTCCCCATGCGCTGAAGCCACCTAACTGCCACTGCTATGTGACTCTCTGTCTAACCATCATGTCCAATAATCAGAAATGTGTCCCCAATTTACTTCAGGGCAGGGAAGTTGAAAAGAAAACCTTCACCTCAGATTTTAGTCAGGAGATTGAGGAAGAAGGAACTGTTGTTAAGGAGAAGTGTGAAAGAAATAGAAACATGAGCAGGTATGGGCAGGGACTAGCTGCCCAGATGTTCTCTGGTCCCACTCCATTCTTGCACAGGAGCACCTAGTGTGAAATGATAAACAAAGAGACCTGTCATAAGACAGTTGAGGGGTGAGTTGACAGTGGGCACTGCATGTCCTTTCCTGCAGGTGCTGATGTCCCTGAGCCTCGTACTTAGTGGGACAAGGAAGATGACAGTCTTGGACATATGAAAGACAAACGGGTATGCTTCCCTGACTTGGAATTGATTCCTGTATGACAAAAACTGGTAAAATGAGCAAACGGAAGAAAATAGCAACTGCATGCATGGCTGTTGCCTGCTCCAGATATTCTGTTATCAAATATGTGAGACCCAGAAAGTGTTCTTAGTTCACCCCTCCAGTCTTTGGCCACTGTTGTTCCATCTTCCACAACAGGATCACCTGGCTGACTACTACTTCAGCTGTGGGTGGCACGATAACCTTCTCACAGCCTCATCTTCATCCCTACTGCTTAGTTTTATATTTGTGTCCTGATCTCTTCACAACTACCTTTTCCCAAATAGAGAGGGGAGGGTTTGTGAAAAAGCGAGGGAACGTTCTCTTGGGAGTTGGCAGGGCCTTCGGAGCAAGTTGTGCAAGGTCAGGGTCTACAGCATTTACTTTTGTACATGTTCCCCTCTCTCCCCAGGAGACACTGTAAGGGCAAGAGCAGGCTTGAATCTAGATTAAAATACTACATTCCAGCCCTTCTATTCCTGGCTTTTATCCTTGGATAACTCTTCTCAGCTTTATGTTCCTCATCTGGCAAAAACAAGGCTAATATCTACCTCACAGGGTCATTAAAAATAAGAAAAAGCACAGGTGTTGGCAAGAATCAAGAGAAAGGAGTACCACTGTAAAGATAATATAAATTGATATAACCAATAGGGAATGTAAATTGGCATAACCATCATGGAAAATAGTGCAGAGGCTTCCCAACAAGTCAAAATTAGAATTACCATATAATTTAAGAATCCCATGTCTTTGTATGTATACAAAGGAAATGAAATAAGAAACTGAAAGTAACGAATAGATAAGAAAATGTTTATTTTACACACAGAAATTCTATTCAGCTTGCAAGAAGAAGGCAGTCCTGTTATTGTGACAACCTGGCTGAGTTTAGAAGATGTTACGCTAAGCAAATTAACCAAGACTCAGGAGGAAAAATGCTGCAAGATCTTACTCACATATAGAATCTAAAATATTTTAACCCAGAGGAAAAGAGTATCATTATAGTTGTTAGAGGCTGGGTGGGGAAAGGAATGGAGAAAAATGGTCATCAAACGGTCCCAAGTTTCAATTCTACAATATGATTGCGTTCTGGAGATCTACTATACAACATGTTGGCTGTGGTTAATAATAATGTATTGCAAAATGATGATAATAATAATGTATTGCAAATATGAAAATTATAAACAAAGATAATCTAAAATATTAAGAAATGGTAAGCATATGAGGGAATATATATGCTTGGTTTAATCATTTCTCAATGGATATGAATATATAGTAGCATATCAAAACATCATGCTGTATATAGCACAAATATTATTTGTCAATTATACCTTACTAAAGCCAAAGAAGAGTAAAAAGAACTTTAATTTTGTATAGTGTAAATGGTTGCCAGAATGTAAATCCCACGTTTTATCAGTAAATACTCCAGCTTTAACCCAGTGGGACCTATTTTCCTTTGTAATGCGTTCAAACAATATACCCTCTAATATCATCAAATTTAAAAACACTCTCAAGGGGGAAGGCACAATAGTGTATCAGGCTAATCTTCTGTCTGTGGCTCCAACATCATATACAGACAACAGTTTGAATCCCGGCTGCTCCATTTCCAATCCAGCTTCCTGCTAATGTGCCTGGGAAAGCAGCAGAGGATGGCCCAGCTTGGGCCCCTGCATCCACATAGGAGACCTGGAAGAAGCTCCTGGGCTTCCAGCTTTGGATCTACTCAGCTCTGGCCATTGCAACCACTGATAGAATGAACCAGCAGACACAAGATCTTTCCCTCTCTCCATATGGGATCTTGGCGCACGCAAGGCGAGGACTTTAGCCGCTAGGCTACCACACTGGGCCCAAATAAATATTTTTTAAGAAAATACTCTCAGGATGAAAAAAGAAAACTTATATTGAGATACTGAGGAGAATATTTGGCATGGGTCGTGAGCCATCACTTTTGCTTCCCAACATGTGATTTAGCCAGAAGCTAATGGGAGTGGAGCCAGAACGTCAACTATCATCTTAACTGCTATGGCTAACATCCACACCAGAAGCTCCTCTTTAATCAAATACAAGTGTTTTCATTTTTTCAGTCTGTTTTACCACTTTAGGGAGAGTAAGGGAAAGTTCAAGTTTCAGTGTAATAAATATTAGTTCCAGGCTTTTTTTGGGGGTATGAACTTTATAATTGTTTGCCCCTCCCTAAAAATATGGTACTACGAATTGTCACACCTACTTATTTCCATGATACTTTTTTCTGTCTCTCTGTGATAAATGTAGTATACAGAAAGAGACAAGAGCGTCTGTGAGAGAGGACTGAGAAATCCTTGCTCCTATTCATTACTGGTCTTCTGACCTTGGAAGCTATCACTTAACTACTGTGAGTCTCCATTTCACTCCATGAAACAAAGATAATGTAGAACTATCATAATGTTATTGTTAAATTTAAGTGAGAACATTTGTACAAGATATTGTATAAGATCAAGTAGTGTATCTCTTGTATCTTCCCAAGTTCCCACTTTAAAATGCAGATTGTTGATGTAAGGGACTTACTTGTTTATACCCTACGTTCCTATAGTGCATGTCACTTGGTTAGACTAAGCAGATACTTGAAAATTATCACTTGGGCCAGGCCACGCCAAACCTTAGCACAAGAGAAGCACAGGAGCCAGGATGTGGTATGGGACGTGCCAGGCTAGGCTATCACATCTACCAGTTTGCACGAATGCCAAGGATGGGGGCATGGTGGGCAGGGCTAGAATACAGCACCAACCAGCATGAGTTGGGACTGTAGGTGGCCTGGGTCATGCCAGGCTGTAGAATCCAATAGCAAAGACCAAGGTGGAATGGGCTATGTTTGGCTTGGGCAGAGCAACCATTGGCATGCACATGATCTGTGGCTGTGAGCAGGCCTGGTAGGGGAGCTAAGGGGATGTCGCTGCTGGGCCGCAGTTCCAACAGGTGAATACGAGAGCCAAACCGGGAACAACAAAATGGGCTGAACATGGCTGCAACATTCCTTGACATGGGTTTGATCTGGGTGTGGTCTGGGTCCGGGATGTGCCAGATTGGGCTAG
This sequence comes from Ochotona princeps, assembly GCF_030435755.1. Classification (NCBI taxonomy): domain Eukaryota; kingdom Metazoa; phylum Chordata; class Mammalia; order Lagomorpha; family Ochotonidae; genus Ochotona; species Ochotona princeps. The sequence continues at coordinate 34,653,401 of NC_080842.1, forward strand.
GCTCTAGCTTCTGCTGGAGGACAGGCTGGGCTAGGTCTAAGCACCCACTGAACCACATGAGAGCCAGGTCTGAGGGTGAGCCAGATGGGCCTGGGCTGTAGCACTCAATAGTAAGAGCTGGAATGGGTGTGGGCTGATGAAGCAAGGCTACCATACCTGTGGTTAGTGCTGGGACAGGAGGTGGGCCAAGTCAGGTCCCTACTTCCTAAAAAGGACTTCAAAAGCAATAGAAATCAAGACCAAAATAAACAAATGGGACCCCATCAAACTAAGAAGCTTCTGTACAGCAAGGGACATAATCAACAAATTAAAAAAGCAACCCACAGAATGGGAGAAGATCTTCGCACACTACGTAGGTGATAGAGGGCTAATCTCCAGAATATACGAAGAGCTACAAAACAGCCAAAACACCAAAACAAACAAGCCACTCAAGAAATGGGCACGGGAAATCGGCAGACACTTCACAAAGGAACAAACCCAAATGGCAAATAAACATATGAAAAAATGCTCAAGTTCCCTGGAAATAAGGGAAATTCAAATTAAAACATCAGTGAGGTACCACCTAATGCCAGTAAGACTGGCCCACATGAATAAAAGCACCAACAACACTTGTTGGCGAGGTTGCGGGGAAAAGCGAACCCTACTCCACTGCTGGTGGGGCTGCAGGCTGCTACAGCCTCTATGGAAATCAGTATGGAGAATATTCAAACAACTCAAAATCAACATACCATATGATCCAGCAATAGCACTCCTAGGAATATATCCAGAACATTTGTTTTATGAGAAACCAACATGCACTCCTATGTTCATAGCAGCACAATCAGTAATTGCAAAAACATGGGAGCAGCCAACATGCCCATCAGCAGAGGATTGGATAAGAAAGCTATGGTTCATCTATTCCATGGAATACTACTCAGCTATTAAAAAAAACAAAATGCAGTTCTTTGTGGCCAAATGGGCCAAACTGGAAACCATAATGCTAAGGGAAATGAGCCAATCAAAAAAGGTTAAATACCACATGTTTGCCTTAATTTAAGATGATATGATGTTATGTATAACATGTTATGTTGTGTATAATATAAAATAATTTTTAAAAAAAGATCTCCTGATTGAACAGGGGGTTCTCACATTTCCCCATGTTCTTTAAGATATTATCATGCTAAATTGCTGTGAAAATATTTCCAAAGCTATCCTATGACTCTTAAAAGGAAGACAAGCTTCAATCACTCATGACACTTATATACTATGCATAAAGTAAACACTCAGAGTATCTTTTTGTGGAAACAGACAACATGTAAGCATGTGATCTGCATTAAGGAAGTGTAGTTGTGGTATTTCACTCGTCTTTTGAGAACCACGGATTGTCAAAACTAGGATGATTTATCAAGAGGTCTTACCACATTCTGTAATTCACATCATGATTCATCAGTCATATTTACACACTGCTTAGCATAGCCTAAGAAACAATCTTCCTGCTTAGCCTTCCTGTCAAAACCAGCCTCACATTTTAATTTTGCTGTAACTGTACAAAGCAGTGCATGCTAAAATTTTGAGAAAGTGCCATTCAGGGAAACATCAAAATTGTGTATGGATGATTGGGAGTCAAAAGAGATTTGATCTGAAGAAATTAATCATCTGAGGGACAAAAGGAGAGACTAGGGTAAGAGGAAAAGGAAAATAGAGCTGGAGTTATTAATTGCATTTTAAAAATCACTAACTGCGGGCACATAAATAAAAGACCAAAGATGTCAATAAAAATAAATGGGATTGATGAAAGACCAAAAGGACTAATAAAAGGAAACCAATTAAACAGAACATTCTTTGTTTCTCTGTGTCTGCTCCAACGTTCAGGGTTAGAAACTACAAATTCCTTTCTTTTTCTTACATTTCTAACTTATTAAGGCATTTGAAGACATAGGAGAGGTAGTTATGGCAACTCAGAATCAAATTGCAGTAATTACTTATAAAGCTTGCATTTTTTCATCAGACATAAATAACACAGTAACTCACTATTCTGGCTATTTATTATAGCATATACAATTTTCCAGGGTATTAGCAGAAAATTAAAGCAGATGTCAAGCAAATATTCTAAATGTACCAAAAGAATCAAGAACCTGTGATCAGTGCTCCCCAACACCCCCTCTGAAATTATCAGTCCAGCCATAAATCCAGAAGATGCTTCCAAAGATGGTTTTACTTTTCAATAACTATCTAAACATAATTGGATCTGGTTTTGAAAATGAATATTTTCTTAGAAGTATTCATATTCCATATTCATAAACATAATACAGACTCCATTTTAGTTACTTTATAGTTTTACTTACAAAGACATGGTGTAAGTTACATCCAAATAACTCTAAATCACGCATTCTTTGGTCATTTTAAAAGTAACTATACATTGATTCTTCGGTATATCTTTCTAAGAGTTCCGAGTAAGTGAATATCTAAAACACAGAGGACCTGAAAAAAATGAAACTACAACTTTATCTGTTGACAGTTTTAACTCAGAATACTGATTTCTATAAAGAAGTGGATTTCAAGTTTGTTTTTTAATTTATTTATTTTTATTGGAAAGTCAGACATGCAGAGAGGAGGCGACAGAGGGGAAGATCTTCCATCTGTCGATTCCCTCCCCAAGTGGCCACAGCAGCTGGAGCTGCACCAATCCAAAGCCAGGACACAAGAGCCTCTTCCTGGTCTCCTATGCAGGTTCAGGCACCCAAGGCTTGGGCCATCCTGGACTTCTTTCCTAGGCCTCAAGCAGGGAGCTAGATGGGAAGCAGGGCTACCGGGACATGAACCGGCACCCATATGGGATGCCAGTGTGTGCAAGGCGAGGACTTTAGCCACTAAGCTATGGCACCAGTTCCAATTCCTTTTTTTAATTTTTACTTTTAAATAACATTAGGTTCTTCAGAGCAACTCACATGGCCTTCCTTGTTCTCATGTAGACGGCAGTGCTAACACAGAGTTTGTGCTAATACCTGGGATCATTTTCAACACTTGGAAAATTCATAAGTTATTCAAATCTCACAGCAATCTCACTAAACAAGTTATTCTTACCATCCTCATTTTATAGACATAGGAGCTGAGGCAAAATGATCAAATATCTTATCCAAAAGCACAAACTCTTTAACAGAGCTAGGTAACCAAGGCAATCTGTCCACCAAGTTCACTCTCTTCAGGCATCCTGCAGAGAGCTTCTATTATGTTAGATTTTTAGAATCCAGTGCCATGTAACCTATTTATTGTTGGAAAAAAAACTCTCATTCAGGATAAGAACTTAGCCAAATGCAACATCTAGAAAACATGGCACTACAAAGAAAGACCTATAGCTGCTAAGCAGAAGAAAAGTTTTTACCATGAAAACCCCAATCCCATATACACAAAAATCTCCTAAAGGTTAAGCAATGTAAGAAATATTTGAACTGAGAGGGTTACAATGAATCAAACAGTTTAACTTAATGAAGTTAATCATCAACTATAAATATTTTAGAATCAAGAACAGGAAAAGTCAGATAACGGGAAATGACCTGCTTTTCAGTCAAAAATTAAACCATTGTTACAGAAATGTTTATCCAAGTTCACTAAGCATTTAAAAAATAACTCAGGCAAGTTAATGCAATGTGTTTTTAATACTTCTTTATTCTTGAAAAAGTTATATCTTATTCAAAGATTTGTTATCCATTTATACCCTCTTCTTGTAACAGGTATTACATTTTTAATAAAATATTTCCATGTTGAGTAGGTGTTGTGGTGCAGCCAGTTAAGTCACTGTTTCAGACACCTGCATCCCATTTCACAGTGTCAGTTCAAGCCCTGGCTACTGCACCCTGATCCATCCCACTGCAAATGCTGAGACAGGAGTATATCGTGGTTGAAGTACTTGAGTTCCTGTACCCATGTTGGAGATCAGCACAGAGTTCCTGGTTCATGGCTGTAGTCTGACCCAACTTCAGTGAGATTATCACCCCACATCTTTCAGAATAACTGGGATCAAAAGGACAAACATAATGGGCCCGGTGCAGTGGCCTAGTGGCTAAAGTCCTCGCCTTACACACGCCAGGATCCCATATGGGTGCCGGTTCTAATCCCGGCAGCTCCTCTTCCCATCCAGCTCTCTGCTTGTTGCCTGGGAAAGCAGTCCAGGACGGCCCAAGGCTTTGGGACCCTGCACCCGTGTGGGAGACCCGGAGGAGGTTCCAGGTTCCTGGCTTCGGATCGGCACAGTACCGGCCGTTGCACTCACTTGGGGAGTGGATCATCAGACGGAAGATCTTTGTCTCTCATCCTGTCTGTATATCTGACTTTGTAACAAAAATAAATAAATAAATCTTAGGAAAAAAAAAGGACAAACATAAATGCTGGCAAAGAGTGTGGAAAAAGGGAATCCTCATATACAGGCAATAAAATTTAGGCGTTAGATTTGCTGACCACTCAAGAAATAAAAACACTGGCTAAATACAAACAAGCCTTTGTTAATCAAAGGGAAGTCTGCTCCTGGTCCTTTCCCCATGCAGCGGAGGAATGAGCAGGAGGAAAAGGGACTGCGAGCAGGAAAGAGCTAGCCGAGTGAGAAGAACAAAGGTTTCATGTCCTTTCTGACTTGGGTGGAGGCACAGGCCATCTTTGGACCCTAATAAGACAAGGAATGTTGGCCCTTGTCCAGATTGGTTAGTTTTGATCTGGCTGCAACATATCATTTATGTAAGGTGAACAAATCCCTAGAGATCTACTGTACAATATAGGACCTGTAGGCAAATAATACTGTGTAAGTGTTATTTACCTGAATTTTTGTGTCTAATAAGACCATACGTTTCCTGGTTACAAGAAGTAATAATCATAGTGACAAAAATGCAGGGAGAAATTTGAAGGTGATGGATATGTTTATGGCATACAAAATTTAGACGTGTTCATAGCTGTATGCTTAACTCTAAACTCTTTTGAGTTAGTTACATTCTATATGTATAGCCTTTTGCATGTCATTCATTCCTCAATGAAGAAATCTTTTTTATTAAAGATTTATTTAATGTTATTGTAAAGTCAGATATATAGAGAGGAGGAAAGACAAAGAGGAACTCTTCACAGCTCTCACTCAAATCTATTTGTCTTTACAGTAGGTAACATCAATCTCTCTTACAAAAATTCCCTTTAACAAATCTCCTTGTTAGAAAACAACTTTCTTCATTGTCATTTGTCTTATGACCATTAAAGGTAACTAAAGTAAAAGTAATCTAAGCAGTTTAAGCTATTGCCACCACACAGGAAGTTGTCTCTATTGAGTCCCAAGGGGTCTTAGCATATGGGTTGCATGTTCTAACATGTTGAGACAATTATCTGTATGACAAATACTTACAGATCTTTGAAGTTCCATACTAGATTTCTCCTGCACTACCAAACTTTCTTTGCATTTACAATCAGGTATTTGTTTCTCTACCATCCATATATTTTATTTATTTATTTATTATTTTCATTATAATTGGAAAGGATATACAGAGAGGAGAACAGAGAGGAAGATCATCTCTCTGCTGATTCACTCCCCAAGGGGCAGCAATGGTCAGAACTGAGCCTATCAGAAGCCAGGAGCTTCTTCCAGGTCTCCCATGTGGATGTAGGGTCCCAAGGCTTTGGGCCATCCTCAAATGCTTTCCCAGGCCACAAGCAGGAAGCTGGATGGGAAGCGAGACTGTCAGAACACCAACTGGTGCCCATATGGGATCCTGACACATACAAGACAAGGACTTAAACTGCTAGACTACTATGTGGGCCCTATCCACATGTGTTTTACATGTGTTTTCTGGTGTCTGGTTTTTCTCACTAGAAAATGAATTCCTCTTGGATTGTCCTCTTATCGCTTATTATGTTCCTTACTCTCCAGCCTATTACTGAGATAATCTCTTAAATTGCTCGTAAGATTTTGTATGCTTCAGACATGCAGAAATACGATGATGTCAGCAACAAGCTAAATTACTGGCATTTTTCTAGAAATTCTTTAGAGAGTCAGAAAAAGAAAAAGGCTAGGCAATATACAGAAGAAACAGATATTATGAAGTGGCAAATCGCTGAGTTTAACATTTTTATCTGAGCATGGTTTAGATACAGCTGGTAATTTCAAAGTGTAACCTCTAAGCTATTTGCATTTGCTCCTGTAAGAAATCTGAGTACTGCCTGCTTTGAATCAATACAAAGTTGAGGTGTTTTCTCTAGGGTCATACAACCATGCACCCTATCTCTGCCAGGTCAAATATAGGTTTAATACTACATTTGTTAAAACTGCTACAAAGGTCTAGTTTTTAACAAGGCTGAGCACAAACAAAGCCAAGCACAAACAAAAGCTGAAATATTTCGATAAATGTTGAGTTGCCAATAGAATGCTGTTCAGAGACTTTAGAGGATAGTCAATGTCGTCATTCTCACCAAAAAACCAATTGCTTGCTTCCTCTCGACATATTGACAGATCACCTATGGGTGATCACTGCTCTCCAAATTTTTTATCATGTTTTAAACCTATTGAAATCCTCCCCCCATATAAATCAGTGTGCAGGATCCTAACAATGAATGTGGCTTGAGCTGTCTCTTATGGTAATTGTTCAATCATGCCCCAGACAACTATGATTTGGGGAAGTCAGAGGAGACATCAGTGAAGAAATGTTAAATATCACTCTGTACTAAGAGCTAGATACTTGGGAAAGGTAAAATGACTGTGACATAAAGCAAAGGTAAACAAAACCAACAGTGCTTTCATGCTACAGAAAGATAGGGTTTGGGTCCCTGAAACTTCTTCGTGCCTTCAGTCAAGGGGCTGTTAGCTACAGCTAAGCTGTTCTCCACTGATACCAATGAGATACATGCCCTTTTTTTTTTTTTTTTTTTTTTTTTTTTAATTTTATTTTAAATTCATTAATTACATTGTATTATGTGACACAGTTTCATAGGTACTGGGATTCTCCCCACCCCTCCCCAAACCCTCCCACCATGGTGGATTCCTCCACCTTGTTGCATAACCACAGTTCAAGTTCAGTTGAGATTCCCCCATTGCAAGCATATACCAAACATAGAGTCCAGCATCTTATTGTCCAGATAAGTTCAACGGCTTCTTAGGGATACATGCCCTTTTAATCGTTGCTTCAAAAAAATATGCAAAAGCTGCTCTGCTCTCCAATCTTGCCTAATTTTCCATTCAAAGAAATAGAACTCCAGCTCCTTGACTGACTTTTCATATCGAATTTTGAAAAAGTGGAGATGCTTCATGCTTTGGCAATACTCAAAGAAATAAAATAGCTCTCACTTGGCCAAATCTGATGTCTCGATTCACACTTATTTCATTTTTCACATAATTCATTATTTTGCTTTCTATTTTATTATGTCTATCCTTGATCCACAGACAAGGTTTCTATCTTTTTAACCTCTAAAACATAAACTTTGAAAAGCTTCCACATATTAAAGTATAAAATTAATGTCAATAACATGTGTGTGAGCATGTATGTATGTTATAATATGTTTTGGCTTCATTCAAGCTTACATTTTGCTGGATTTTTTGAAAACATTGAAATCTCTGGAGTATTTTTTCAATAAGATGTGTTTTGAATAAATTATACTCAATAAGAGAGACAGGGCAGGAGGTCAGCAGATTATGTAAAAGTCTGGATTTGAGTCCCCACTCCTCTTTTTTTAAAAGATTTATTTATTTTGATTGGAAAGGCAGTTCAGATTTATGGGAAGGAGGAGAAAGATCTTCCATCTGCGAATTCACTCCTTCCTTGATGGCAATGGCCAGATCTGAACTTAACTGAAGCCAGAAACCAAGAGCCTCTTCCAGGTCTCGCACACAGGTACAGGTTTCCAAGGCCTTGAGCCTTTGTCCACTGCTTTCCCAGGCCATAAGCAGGGAGCTGTATGGGACATGGAGCTGCCGGGACATGAACCAAAACCCATATGGGATCTCAGTGCTTGCAAGGTGAGGATTTAGCCAACTGAGCCATTGTGATGGGCCACCATTCTACTGTTAATACCGATTCCTGCCAATGTATACCCCAGGAGGCAGCAGGTAATGGCTGAAGTACCAGGGTCTTCCCACAACCCATGCAGAAGACAGACCGAGTTCCAGACTCCTGTCTTTGGACTGACTCAACTCTGGATGTTGTGGGCAATTGAGCAATGAAAAAGCATATGGAAAGCCAGCGGGAGATAGATAGATAGATAGATAGATAGATAGATAGATAGATAGATAATCTTTAAAAACCAAAGAAAACCTTGGATTAACCAGCACAGATCCTGTTATTACTGAAACGGAAGCTTGTCTTTCTCATATTTGTATAAAAGTGATCAAGAACCCAAGTATCTATGTAACTGTGTCACATAATACAATGTAATTAATGAAGTTAAATAATAAATAATTAAAAAACAAAACAAACAAAAAAAAGTGATCAAGGAAACCCTTGATTCACCTGACAAGTGGGCTTGTCCTTGCCTCATCCCTTCATGTGGCATTTATGTACACAAAAATAAGTCATAAAAGACATGCAGACGCAAAATGGAAAGTGCTAATCTCCCATAACCAAGAAACTAGGAAAAGAACTTTGCTCACTAGTTTAGAAGGCCTGTTTTTCTTCACTACCTATTACACGCAGTGCAAGAAAATCAGTCTGCTACAAAGCAGCACAGAACTGAGATAGCCAAAAGCAAATGAGGTTCAACCAAGAAGGCATCACTGACAAAGCCAAAACTAAGATGAGGACATGGAGGATATGCTTATGTCTGACTGACACCACTTTTACTTTTTCATTAAGCAACACTTGTAAGAAGAAACATAGAACTCTTGCTTGTTTCCTTGCTTGCTCTCTCTCTCCCAAAAAATGTGAGGGCACAAAATGAAGCCAGCCGTGATCAAGTCAGGAAGAGAGCACTCATCACATGCTCTCCAGGCTGGCACCTTGCCCTTGGACTTCCAGACCTCCAGAACTATGAGAAAATAGATTTCTATCGTTTAAGCAATCCAGTCATTAGTATTGTATAAAAGCCTATGTGACACTGACAGTGGCATTCTTAAAATTACAAAAAAAATCACAGGAAGGACCTAGAAAATAATATTCTGAGCAAGAATAGGAACTACTATCAATCCAGGGGTGGAGGAAGGAATGGAGTAATATGACGCAGTAAAGAGAATGCTGCATTACAGAAGACACATCAGATCACCTAAAGGAAACTACCCATATTCCATAAACCTCCAGGAAAATTTCAGGAGAGAGACTTGAGGTTAGCTGATCATTTCCCACTAATAAACATGAGGCCTCCCCAAGTAGAATGCTGGAGGAAACCAAAGGTCTACTGTATCTTATAAAGGAAGGGTGTGGAAAGTAGACCTGCCCTATTACTTTGATGTATGTTCTTTCAATATTCCCAACTAATACTGTTTTTGCTAGTCTTAACACATTGTACATGTTGTGCTTTAATTTTCATTTGACTTAAACATTTTTATGTTCAGTTACTTCACTGATATGTTCGTCATTCAGGAGCATCTAGCTCAGTTTTCATGCATTTGCAAATGTTCCATTGTTTTTATCATTATTGATTTCCTGCTTTATCCCACTGTGATTTGATAATAGACATGATGGTGTCTCAATTGTTAAAATTTATTAATGTTTGATTTGTGACTTAACATATGATCCATATTGAAAAAATGTTCCACTTGGGAAAGTGAATCAGCAGATGAAGACCTCTCTCACTCTCTCTGTAACTCTGACTTTTTTTTAAGTGATGTTCACATAATTGATTAGGGTGCGAAGGGTTGAGGACTGAGGAAAAGTGAGCAAGACCACTGCTTCCAAAGTCCCTCCTTCCTCTTCCTGCATCTGGAGGAAGGGGGAAGCAAGGGGAGTAGCCACATTTAGCCTCCTACAATCCCAACAATAGGGAATGGTGAACAGCTACCCAATGTCACAGGGTTCCTGATGCAGTGCATGTTCTGAGGGTTCTGCTCAAGTGGTTTCAATAGTTCTGAAATGCTGTCAATCTTGCCTTCTAAGGTCCATTGTCTGACTTAGTCCACCCAGTCTCCATTTACTCAGATATCCACTCTCAACACTTAGATGGGGTAGCTGACCAATTTGCTCTGCTCTCCATTGTCTGCCATGGCACCAGTTGTCCTCTGCAGGCCCTAATGAACTGCCAAATCAACCATGTGTGTCTGGGCATGCCAGTCACTGCTCTAAGCTACTGAGGAGGCCCAGTTCTACAGATACTGTGGCCCTATCAACGGAAGTCCCTCAGAGGTCTTGCCTCACCCACAACACACTCACTCAGTGATCCTCCTTCCCATACATCCTTTTGCCCCTTGCCCTGATAAACCCACAATCCTTGCACTGGAGAATGCATGAGTCTTCCAGTCCAACCTTTCAGAACCCAGTCCTCCAAGGGGGGTGGTGCACTGGCCCACAACTCTTCCCACCCACTAGGATCTCAAGCTCCTGACACATCTGCTGACCTCAGACCCTACCCCTTCTTACTCCCAAAATCCAGGCCCACCCAAAGTTCCCAAGCCCAGCAGCATACCAGCACACAGGCCAGCAAGCTAGCCCAGGACCCTCCCCAACCTTCTTCCAGCCCTCCCAGGACCAAGCACACAGCTAAATCCCTAAGATTGCTCTGCCTGCCTAGAAATGAGCCCCCACGTCCCCACACACCCCCACTGGAGCCCTCACTCAGGCCTCCAGCAAGCCCTCAACCCTCAGATCCTCCTGAGTGGGCCACTGGCAGCCCAAGGGCCACACACAGCCCCAGTGGTGCTCACTGGCAGGCTGTAACTCTGACTTTCAAATAAATAAACAAATCTTTTTAAAAACATTAGGAAAGTTCTTTGTCCTATTACCTCGTTTGATCCTCAGTGCCTTTTCATTTCTACTCCAAGCAGCCCTGTAATGCAAATGCTTATTTACCAGATAAATTCTCCTGCTTTACCTCATTTTTATAATTTTTCTCTGACTAAATTATTTCAAAGGAATTTTCCTTGACATCAGAAATTCTTCTGCCTTGTCTAGTTAGTTGCTGAATCTCTGTGCTGTAATTTTCAATTGTAGATGGAAGTTTTCAGTTCAAGGATTTTTCCAACTGATTTTTAAAAATAAATCCTGCCTCTGTTGGATTCTGCTTGATATCATGAATTTCTTAACTCTGAACTATTTATCAGAATTCTCTTGCATATCACTCAGCTCCCTTACAATCATTTTTCAAATTGTCTTTCATTATCTGTATCTGAAGAAATATTTGATTATTTTGGAGCTATCAGGCTTTCTACTTTATTAATAGTTCTTTTGTTTCCACATTGAAGACCACACAACTGATGTAGCAATTTCTTCCTGTCATGGAACAGATTTTATTGGACAAGACTTTTTCAATTAATGGGCAAGTGGGGTATCAGTGGCAATAGACATGGCTTTGATTCTGGGTGATCCTGAAAGTGTACCACTGAAATTTGCTTCACTGTATCAATGTCAGTGATGTCTAAAAATGTCACACTTGTCTAGACTGCGAGAGTGCACAGAGATAACTGTGACACTTTGCAGTGGATGTCAGTTTCCAAAAGTACCTATCTCAGAATACACAGAATTGAGTATAAGTCACACTGGCGTTTGTAATGCAGGATCAATGTTGCTGGTGTTACACAGCACAGAGATGTTCCCCAGATGCTTCTGGGTGGATATAAGTGATAATGAGAACTTATAGCCATGGTCCTAGAAAAAAACATACAGGTACATCCTAATTCTGCAGTGCACAATGTACACATGGTATAGAAGTCTCATATGATATTCTATAAACATCTACAATTTTCATATAGCAATTAACTTTTAAATATCTATCCCTTCAGTGAAATAAGTCAATCCCAAAAGGACAAATATATATTCTCTTTAATATAAGGCAACTTCATGCAAAATATAAGATCAATAGCCCTTTCAATACTGTTTTTACTGTAACTAATGGGGTTTGATTTTTTTGTTTTATTTTCATTTTTTTCAAAATGGTATCTTTCATTAAATTCTTTAATGACTCATAGGTCATATGGTAGAGTCATTTCCTTCAACAAGTTTTTTTTTTTTTGCTTTCTTTTTCATTTCCTCACCGACACACTGTTCATTCAGTAGCATGTTATTTAATTCCATGGTGTTGTAAATTTTTTAACTTTATTCCTGCTGTTCATTTTGTTTTATGACTTTTCATTTAAGGGAATGTAGAGTAACTGTATAATACAGACTATCATATCCAAACGTGAAGATACAGTGCAGTATGCATCTCTACTTCCAAATCAAAGATGGTCTCCCAATGAAACTGTGAAATATAGCTAAATATATCTTGACAATAGGATGTTGGACTCTCTGCCACTGTTTATATCTGCAATGTCAGGATACACCTAAATAGCAGAATGATTGACTTATAACTTTATGAAGGACTATAATGTAATAACATAGAGGAAATCGGTGAAGAAGAGGGATTTTAGGGACTGAGAAAGAGAAATCTCAGCATCTATGGAATTGTATCATAAACTAACAACTGAACCAAAAAGTCTATCCCATATTGAAAGATTCTGGGACAATTCTTGGTATGATTTCTCCATCTTATTGACTTAAATGGTTTAGTTCTTGTACATACGTGAATCTACAGTTCATCTTAGAACTTCAGTAATTTACATCATAGTGCAGTTATGAAATAAATTTCAGAGTAACACAGTTCTGGTAAATGTTTATCATAATTTATCATATATATACACACACACACACACATATAACATTTATGGTCAGCTTTTACTATAACAATTCATAATTTTAGCATTTTTACATCATTAAATACTACTATTAAATTGTGAAATGTTACATATTTTCACTGCTTGCCCAACAATGATACTTTGCTTTTCAAAAATCCCCAAATTTGGGCCTAGTGTGATAAACTGGTTTTAATCCCAGTGGCCCCGCTTCCTGTCCTGCTCCATGCTTGTGGCCTGGGAAAGCAGTTGAGGACGACCCAAAGCCGTGGGACCCTGCACCCGCATGGGTGACCCAGAAGAGACTCCAGTGTCCTGGCTTCAGATCAGCATATCTTTGGCCATTGCAGAGTGAATCAAGGGACGGAAGATCTTCCTCTCCGTCTCTTCTCCTCTTTGTATATCTTATTTTCCAATAATAATAAATAAATGTTTTTGAAAAATTCCAAAATTTGTAAATTATACTAAATGTAGAATATTATCAATAAATATTTGGGTGATTAAAAATAGAACATTGTAACTATTGACAAATATTATCTTCTACACTGCATAATTTCTGAACCCTGTTTGTGTGGCAAAACATGTGGGATCCTTTTCATCAAAAGATTAATAGTATAAAATAGTTGTTAAAATCTCTGTTTAGGCAATAAACTGCCACTTCTAGAAATAATGAGTTGGTCTTGACCCCAAGAGCTCATGTGAGCTGTAAATTTTGGGGGGAAGTTGGTTATCACTGAAAATCAATTTTAGTGCTTTCCACATAAATTTCAGAAGCTTTTTGTTAGCTCACAGATATGTCAGATGTTGTTCACAAGGTTCAAAAACCCTAATTAGACAGGCACATCCAACTATCAACAATGTTCATATTTTTATCTCAGAAAGTTCACTCACAAAGCACTTTAAGGAAATCTGTTTGGAGAAATTCTTCATCACTTCCCTCAAAAGCCTCTCAATTATTATCCTTTCAAATTGTTCAGTATGTAAACACATGATATCCAAAGGACAATAAAGATAATAAGCATTGGAAACTCTCATATTTATACTAACTTTAAAAATGTAACTGCAGGGTTGGCCCAGTGGTGCAACAGGCTAATCTGCCTTCAAACACCAGGATCCCATAGGCGTGCTGGTTAATGTCCCAGCTGCTCCACTTCCCATCTAACTCCTTGCTTATGGCCTGGGAAAGTGGTGGAGGATGATGAAAATCCTTGGGATTCTGCATCTACATAGGATATAACAAGAGGCTTCTTCTTTGGATCAGCTCAGCTCTAACCATTGTGGCTATTTAGGAAGTGAACCAGCAGATGGAAGAACTCTCTGTCTCTCCTTCTTTCTATAGATCTGCATTTCCAATAAAAACAAATGAATCTTTAAAAACAAAAACTTAATGCAAACTTAAAAACTTCTCTACAGAACAATATTGGCAAATACCACAGCATATAAAGCAACTGCCACAAGGCTATCACTGGATTTGTTAATAGAAACATTACAGACCACATAAGTATGTAATAATATATTCAAAATGCTGAAAGAGAGATGTATGTCTACCAGCAATGCTTCATACAATGAAACTGTCCTTCAGAAGTAAAGCAGAAATAATTTTTTTTAAAGGCAGACTGTACCAGGTAAGGGCCTAGCACTTTCTGGCAAACATGAATGGACCTAGTGGGGGGAACTTGGGGAATCCTCTGGTGAGCCATCATGCTTGGTGGTAAACACGTGAGGCAGGGCTGGGCATTGGTCAGAATGGGTAAGGCTGCTTCACTTGTTGACAGGTATGTGGGTTGGCTATGGGGTGGGAGGCAGATTGAGCAGGGCCAGGTGAAGCCACAACACCCTGGCATGCATGGTAGCCAAGACGGGTGCAGATCATGCTTGGCTAGGTTAGGCTATCACACCTATCATTTTGCATAAAAGCCAAGAATGGGTAGGCAGACTGGGGAGGACTAGGCTATAGCACACACCAGGAAGAGTTGGGAATTGGGGCAGGTCAGGCCAGGTCAGCCTACAGCATCTAATCGCAAAGGCCAAGCTGGGTGATGGGTTATGCCAGACTGGATCAGAACAAATACTGGCATGCACAAGATCTGTGGCAGTGAGTGAGCCTGGTTAGGGAACTAAGGGTTTGCCCCAGCTGGGCTATGGTTCCCACAGATGAGTGCAAGAACCATAATGGCGGGCAGAGGTGACAAACTGGGTGGGCATGACTACAGTATCCCTCAGCATGGGTGTGCATTGGGTCTAGAGTGTGCCAGACTGGACTAGGCTCCAGCATCACTGGACTCAGAACTTCAACCACAGTGAAAAAAAAAAATCATAGGATCTGATGTCTGACTGTAGAGTATATATTTCACAACTGGGTCTCCTCAGTTGCTGAAGCCTGTACAATGGACAGAATGCCCAGATGCTCTTGGAGGACATGACAACTAGGTCATGGAGATCTGCAGAGGACATCAGGTACCAGGGAGGGCAGAACAAATTGGACAGCTTTCCTAGTCAAGCTTTGACAGTGAGTATCTGAATGAATTGAGACTCTAAAGTGGATTTCGTCAGCCAATGGATCTTGGAAGGATTTTCTCAACCATGGAGAAATAAGATCAATAACATCTTAGTACTATCAAAACCACGTAACTAGTACCCTCAGACTATGCTTCACACCGGGGACCCTGGAATGACATCGGGTGTCCATCCCCCATCCCAGGGCACTGATGTGATTAGGTTGATGGGAGTGGTCCTCTCCCTTTCTCTTTCCCTTTTCTCCAGATAAGGAAAGAAAAAGGGGATTGGAGGAAGTTATTTCATCCAATTGCCCCATTCCTCAACCCTCTCCACCCTAATTAGTGGTCCACATTGGCATGCATTCTACTCAACTATGTAAACATTATCAAAAATAAAATTAATCTAATTTTAAAAATCAATTACAACTCTAGGGTAGGTTAGAAGACATTAATATTGAAGAGGATTTTGTAGAACTTGCGCCACCATTTCTAAGTCTTTAAGAAAGTCACTTTCTCTGAGGTTGGGTAAATGGAACTTCCCATCTGATGAACACAAAGTGTCTAATTATCTCTATTTTGACACAATAGAAGTATTCCCTTCAAAGTCCTAAGGGCATTACATGGACATGATGCCATGGCCAAGCTCTACTTGGCTAGAATTATGAAAGTCTAAGAGTTCATTCATTGAAATCTCTCCAGAGTCAATGAGAATGACTTGTTTCCAAAGATAAAATTAAACAGTTCTCCACAGCTCAGGCTGTTGCTATTTTAATAATTTTTGATGAGGCCATGTAGGGACATGCAGGTGAATCCACATCTTCTCCATTAGCTGAAAATTCTGTAGTTTGAATTGTTATTTCAGTATATTTGCTTGTTTTTCTTTTATTATTTTTCTAATATTGACCCAATAACGTAAAACACACATGCATATGTGTTATATACATACATATATAGAAGGAACATGTTCTATCCCTGTTTCATTTCAAAGACACAGAGTACAACTTCACAGAGGATATTTTGGACCCAGTGCATTAAGAGAACTGTGTAGACATGGTGTATAGCAAAAACACTTTATAGGAAAGAGAAAAAATGTGGGACATTAGGAGAGAGAATCAAGGAACATGTTCTTTAACTGACCATGGACTTGAGGCAGGAGAATGAAGTTCAATCAGACAGCACGCATTATCATGAGCTCAGAGCACTACCAGGCTGTGCCTAGAAGCTCACTGATTCAAAGGCTGAAACACAGCGTAGCAGAGCCACCTCGTGGCCAAATGTGTGAATGCTGCTCCGTTGCTCCGGGACCCTGTGCTCACTGAAGATGAAGAGAAGCCAATTCTTGGTGTGTACAAAGGAAACACAACCTATTGTGCTAGATGTCAAGATGCTCAGACGTCATTTGACCACTCCATTTCCTAGCCCACTCACTCACTCTACACAGAACAAAACTGAGTTCCAAAGAGAAAGCTTACCAGATAAGCAGCATGAGAAATCAAATAGGGCCAGCACTCAATGTCTTCTCTCTTCGTCCAAAGACTTCCTGTGTACCAGAAACATAAGGTCCAAAACTGAGAGATCATAATGAAAGCTGACATGATAGGATTATATTAAATGAACTGAAATTTCCTCTCTCACACTCAACTTCAGCATATATTATAGCAATGTTAAAAGTGTGAGAGAGATCCTAAAAATAGCCATTTCATTACCATGTTCATGGGAAAGTTAGCATACCATAGATTCACTTCTTCAATCCACCTCTAATAATTAGCAACCCCCTCAAGAACAATACTAATATCAGTGCAGTTAACAAGGATGCCTTCCTAGGGCAGGCCTTTGTTCTGGTGGCTAAGATGCTCTTAGGGGACCCACTTCCCACCTCCAGGGCCTGAGTGTCATATCTGGCTCTCCTGACTCCAGCTTGCCACCACTGCAGAATCTAGCAAGCAGATGTAATGACACAGTAGCTATGTCCTTGCCACCTGTGTGGGAGACAGGCTTGCATGCTGGTCTCCTGAGTTTCAGCTGGCTCTTAGGAGCATTTGGGAAGTGAAGCAGCCAATTAAGACTCACTCTGTCTTTCATACATATGTACATGCACCCTCCCATTCCTCCTTCTCCCTTGATCATCTCACTTTAATAAAAACATGCCATTATTTCCATTTTAAACAAATAGGCCCTCTGTGCTTCTGGGGACCAGTGTTTTGCGTTCAGAACAGCTGGTGAGATCTACCTTCACTGAGTCACATCAGAGTTAAGCATGAAATCAGGTCTCTAAGAAGCCTTTCACATCCATGGAGTACTCAACAACAATTCAGTACATGGAAACTGAACTTACAGAATGTGAGCAATCTATCCAGGTCTAAATGCAAATTTAAGTCAAGGACTGTCTCCTACAAGCCAGGCGCTGCCCACGTAATCCTTTTTGTCTTTCATGCATATGTTATAACTCTGCTGAATCTTTTCCAGGTAGGAAAATGGATGTCACAAAAATATTTCATATAAATGTTGCATCACCTGTTAACAGGTAGCATAGTATTTCTCTCACTTGTACAAATAATTAAACTCAATTTTTTACCTTCCAAATCATAGCAAACTATTTTAACAGCTTCTTAAATTGTGTCAACATTTATTTCATATGCATTTCCAAATGCAATTTCAACATTTCTTCTCAAGCAAGATTGTCTAATTTTCTTAGCAGGAATTAAACTAATTTATATAATCTGGAGTTATAAAGTTTAGTCATGGTACAACCCCTTCAAAAACTTGCATTTATTGGGCACTTCTGTGCCAATTTCTTTTCATATACCACTAATCTTACATACTGACTAGACTGTTTTCCCAATGAAGTGGTTATGCCTCACCCCTGTAAACTTACAAATAAGTACAACAAAATCAAAGTTTACTTTTTTTCAATAAATATGTATAAAATACTTCAGATATTGCAGACACAGGGCAAAGTAACTCACTCTGAAAACAAGAGGAAAAGAATAAGGAAGGGGGGGTTGTAGCTGCCCTCCCATTCTTTACTAGCTATACGAGTGACCTAAAACAAAATGCAGCCACTTTAGTAAGCCTGCAGATTTAGGGCAGGAAGTTGGAAACTGAATTCAGAAAGCCTGTAGACATTGAAGTTAGTGGTTATGAAATCAGTGAATCCTCTCCCTATCCTATATCAGAATACCTGGATTCAGGTACCAACTCCAGCTCCTAACTTCAGCATTCTGCTCAGGCAGACCCTTAATACATTCGTTAAGTTCCTGTTATCCACAGGGCAGACTTGAATCAAGTGCCTGATTCAAATAAAGCTCCTTGATCCAGCCACTGTGCATAGTTGGGGAGTGAACCCATGGATAGGACTACATGTGGGTCAGGTCTGGGCATGGGCCAGGCTTGGCCAGTTCATAGCACCCACTGGCAGATATAAGAGGGACAGGATACAGGACAGGCCAAGTTGGGCCACAGCACCAGACAATTCACATTAGGTCCAGGATTGGGGGCTGGCTGAGCTGGGCTAGGCTCATAGCACCAGCAACATGAGATGGAACCGGGGGTGGGCCATGCTGGGCCAGGCTGCATACCTGGTGAATACTGAAATAAGGTGAGCCATGCCAGCCTGGGCCACAGTACCCATCGACACACATAAGAACTGAGATGGGGACAAACTTGCTGGGCACTACCCTTGCTGTTTTTCATGAGAGCTGGGACTGGGGGCAGACCAGGCTGGGTAGGGCTAAACACCAATTGGCCTGCATGTGAACTGAGTTGGGAGAGATCCATGCTGGGCTAAGCAACCATATCCACTGGTGCATGCATGAACCATAGTAAGTACAGGCTGGTTGGACTTTTCTACATCAGCCAGTAGGTGCTGGGGCTGGGACCAAGTCCTGTCAGAGAAGACTGTAGAGCAACCTGGAGAGTACAAGATCCTGGACTAGCAGTGGGCCTAGTAGGGAAACTGTGGGCACCTCTTTGATGGGCTGCAAATCCCAGCCTTGATTCTTGCACTTACCAGCAGAGAATGCATCCTTACAGAGGAGATCCTCAAGCTCTTCTATCATGTGACATCCCAGTCGCAGATCTCATGCCCACCAGTGGATTCTGGGCCCAGGATGACTTAGTCTTCCTCCTATCCTGGCCTGACCAGCCCAACCCAATCTGGCTCTTACTAATAGGTACTACAGCCCAGCCCTACCTGATCCATCCCGAGACCCAGCTTTCATATGATTCATCAGGTGCAGAGACTTAGCTCAGCCTTTCGTACACCTACACTGACTCTGTGAGTACCAGTGGGTGCTGGAGCCTAGCCCAGTCTGGCACACCCAGACCCAGTCCATACCCGTGCTGAGGTAAGTGCATAGGCTATCAACCAGATTGAGTTCAAATCTTAGTAATTTTATATGTGATTATATGGCATTAATACTGCAGCCATCTCCAGCCAGTTCACCCTGCCCATCCCAGCTTTCACGCTCACTAGTGGGAACCACAGCCCACTAATGAAATGTCACACTAGAGTCCACAAACACACCCAACTGCTAATAATGATAAAAAGTTAAGAAAACAAAAAATATAGTACTAACAAATCCATGAAAATATACAGAGTAAAGAGATGTCAAAAGAGATGTGGAATAAATTGACTAAATTAAAAGCTTCAAAACAAACATAATACAAATTACCCTAAGTAGAACATATAATCTGCAAAAACATTATACCAGATGAATAACATTAGCCATTTAAAGCTGAGTGACAGACTTTTGAAATGACAGGGATAGTCTTCAAACAGCAGCCTCCCACAGTCTTCCACCTAGAAACTGTATTCTGTCTCTTTCCGAAGACAATACTCATAGGCATAGCCTGCAAGCATTGAGATTCTGAACTGTCCTCTGAGATGACAGTGATCTGATTTAATTATGGAGTCTAGGGATTGCCTGCCCATTTCATGACAGGTCATGGTTACTCTCTCTAAGGCTTTGACCGGAAATTCTGTTATGATGATTCTTCTGTGGTCCTCATTAAATTTGTCTCTACTATCCTACTACAGCAAACTGCATATAAATTAATTAAATACATATTCTTCCACTGCCAGCTCTAAGCCCCTAAGGCATGGCTCTCCAATCTGACCAGGCTGGGTGCCAATTAAGGACAGCATTATGTATGTGATCTCATGATTATCTCAGATGAGACGTGGACTAGCATAAGAACCTGGTCTGAACAGAATTTAGGTTATGCTCTCACTGGTTAGTGGGAAAAGGCTCAGGCGTTCATTACAGACTGTGAGCAAAATGGCTTCATATGCTGCCTTCTATCATCTCAACCAAGAAAACTAATACTGACAGCAGAGACTGATTTTGTCTGGATTTACAGCCACTCTCACACTCTCTTTAGTTACTCATTAAAGTTAAAGTTCTACCCTTAGCAGTGGTTCACTCATTCATTCAACTGGCTCCCATTTTTCTGTCAACACTATATCGTGTTAAGCTATGGCCTGATGACAAAAACCCAGATTGATACTCATTACCAATAATGTTAGAGAAAGTATTCCAAAGTTTACATATGTTTACATAAAAAAACAAGTAATATAACAGAAGATATTACACCAAGGAGGTAAGTGCATAGGCTATCAACCAGATTGAGTTCAAATCTTAGTAATTTTATATGTGATTGTATGGCATTAATATGTCTCGATTTCCTCATTTACAGATGAGGTCAAGAACAATACCTATCTTACAAAGCCGAATCTTCAACTCCTATTTTAATCAACTGGAACTCAAGTTTTCTACATATATAGTACACTTTCCTATTATATTAATGATTGCATTCTAATTTACAAAGGAAAAAGATAAGAGACCCTTGCATTCACACATCACAGCTGCATTCTTCTAGACACATTACTCATGATTCTCACCTTCCAGGTCTTTATTCATGCCCTGCGAAGTTACACACTGTACGTCACTTGTCTAGGTTCAAGTGCTTCTTACTCAGAGTGGGAGTGAGGGTGGGCAAAAGCAGATTCACTGGATAACATACAGCTTCTCGTAACTACCTCTGTAGTGATAGCCCTCAGCCGCTGCTACATAGTTCTTTCCCTTACTTCTCCACTGTTTACTTCTTTACTCCTGGAGTGGAATAGTCTTAGAGGACTGAATTGTCTTTGTAGTTCCTCTACGCTCATCACACCATGATAAATAATGCTACAAGTTAGTGTTTTGTCTACTTCCTGATAGAATCTGATGTTAAGTAGAAGTAAGACCTATCTGGACAGACTGGGCTTGTCTTCCGTGTAGAGGAACGTCCTGATGCTGCCATTGCGACACTGTCACTGACAGCCTGTGACTGCGCTCAACAAAAAAGTCGCAGAAACTGGTGACCTGATGAAACAATGACCCGCACAGTGCTGTGCTTCTTGATTTGGGCCAACTTCAAGGCTCTACAGGATAAAGACCCATGATAAGCACTGGCTATCTCATCCCAAGTTTGTGGTAGAAGCCTCTTTTTCTCTGGAGAAGAGTACAAAGAATGAGTGGTAAGCTGACTGTCAGCAGCAAAGAAAGCACACTATTGGGGCAGCACTGATTCACAGGACAAGCAGACAGAGCACACAGAGAGTAGATGTTATGAATTTGAAAGCAGTTCACAGAACAGTCTATTCAAGTTTTATTTTTATCTGATGCACATATTTTTCTCCAACATCTCTTTGCTTTAGGCTAAGCACCTGAGCCATATCCCCAGTTACAAAGGGTGGATGTGCCAACATTAAGTCCAACTGCCAAGGCCTCAGGGATGTGTGGAGTGTATGACATTATTTGTCACACATTTGGAAAGAGGCTCTGTAGTAGTAAACTGGTCAGTTGTACTTAGTTGTGGCTAAGAGACACCACTTGCACATAAAAGTTATTTTCCTCTATAAGTTATTATCTGAAATCAAAGTCAGTAGACCTGCATCTCAAATGGTAAGGATATAACCTTACTGTTTTAGATACTGCAGCATATATGTGGTGACCCACTGCCGGACTTTGCATACCACTTGAGATAGATTCCTTTGGCTGTATGATGCACCATCTTACAGAGCATGAGAAGGAACTATTTCTGAGAAACGGTGCAACCCTAAGGCAAGATGGTGCCTCTTGGTTCCTCTGCACAGGTGACACTGGCCACTGAGGGGACCTGGTACGTGTCCTTTATTTATGTTAAATCCAAGTAAGAGTAGTTCTGCTCTGAGTAAGTCATTTGTCCAGTTTTTAAATCCAGATCAGACTTTTGCCTGGTCTAACTTACCAAAGTGGACTGCATGTGTAAGGCTCTCAGGTAAACAGAACTCATTGCTTAGATGCTCTTATTTATCCCTCAGCTCTGTCTTTAGACATGGGGTTTCACTTCACTGAGCATCAGTTTCCTACATTTTACATCTACAACTCAAATAAAACCTGTTTAAAACATCGAGAACAAGGTCTGTCACACAGCAAACATTCCATAAATATCAGATATTATTATTACATCATAATGCTCAGTAAGGACTTTTACATTAAAGATCAGTCCTAAAGGAGTGATTTTCCTCACAGTAAATTCAGTACAGAAAAAACAGTACCTCCCAGGATTTTTTTATACATAAACCCTTTCCCAGAATAAGTGAGACTCATAAGATCAATTTTGTTTATTTTCTAACAAGGCAGCAAAGTTCTCCATATACACCAAAAAATGAGTGCCTGTGCTTATTATATTGGACAAGGTAGATGAGGGAATATTAAAAAGAAAAATTCAAAAACTGAATAAATATTCTTAGCAGAGAATTTCAGTTTAACCCTTAGGAGGAAGCACAAAATGTTAAATTTACACTATGTATAAAAGCAAGACAAACTGGGTAAAGGCAAGAAGCTTCAATATGAATGTTAAATTTTGCTTAACTTCAGATGTATATTTCTTCATGTCACAATTGGACACACTGTTATGCTTTAAAAAAGAATGGAAGGAGGAGGGGGAAGAAGGAGAGAGGGAAGCAAGGAGAAGGGAGGGAAGAGAAGGGAAAGGGAAAAGGAAAAAGTGGAAAAAGGAAAGAAAATCGGGTAGCAACTGGTATTTTCCAAAGATTTTCTCAGAAATATTCCCCAGCTTGTGTGTGCCTCTGCAATGCAACTTTATACTTCCCCACTGAGAAATGTTTGTTTTTGCACTAGATTGTACCTCAGTGTCCCCTGTGTTGCTTTGATTAACTGAATACAGGAGTCCTTTTGTGCCAATTTCAGATGTAACCATTAACTAGCCTGACAGCAGTCATGCATTCAGAAACCTAAGCCAAATGGAAAAGCCTTGGGTCAACCCTGCATTCCACAGCCCCTGTGGGGCTTCTTGTCCTCAGCCAACACCAACTGCCAGCCACTTTTTACAGCTATGCTGTACTGTCAGCCAAGAAATGCTTTAGGGAACTTCATCCTCCACCTCCACCAGACTAGACCCATGAAACTTCAAAAGAGAGCAGCCCTCTAGATGCATCAACCCATAGAACCAGTAATATCCAGTTACACCATGCCCTGGCCTTCAGAAACTGCAACAGAATGAAGTCATGTTGTTCTAATCCACTCAATTTGTAGACTTGTTACTTAGGAATCAAACACCAGCAACTAAAGAGAAAGCTGCTCATCTGTGGAGTTCACACAAACCTGTTCAGTTAGTAACATCACAAACTAAGTTTACATGAAAAGATAATTTGGAATTTGTGTAATGAAGAACTTTATTGTTAATTTTTTTTCCATTTCTGCACAAAATTACATTCGTTCTCATGGCTCCTCAAAGAATATATCTTCTTAAAAATGAAAATCTTTAAAAAATTACTTCATAGCCACTTTGTTTTGAATATTTTGTGTTCCTCAAAATTCATATATTAAAATCCTAACCCCCCCTGGGAGAGATAGTATTTGGAGGCTGAGTCTTAGAGAGTTGAAGCCTCAGTGAAATGGGATTAGTGATCTTGTAAAAGTATCCTATCACCTTCATCACATGATGATACAGTCAAAAGACACTAGATAAGAACCAAAAAGTGGGCCCCCATTAGATAGCAAACTGGTATCTTTATTTTAGAATTCCAAGCTTCCAGCACTGTGCCAAATAAATTTCTATTGTTACAAACTACTCAGGTGACGGCATTGTAATTGTAATTCAAATAGACTGAGACAGTAGTCAAAAGATTAACTTTATTTCTAATAATTTTTTTATTAATTACATTGCATTATGTGACACATTTTTATTGGCACTGGGATTCCCCCCACCCCTCCCCAAACCCTACCCCCAACGTGGATTGCTCCACCTTGTTGCATTACCACAGTTCAAATTCAGTTGAGGTTCTTTCATTGGAGGTATTTACCAAGCATAATGTCCAGCATCTTATTATCCTGGTAAGTTCAATAGTTTCTTGGTGAGACCATCTCTGGTCTGAAGGTAGAGCCAGCAGAGTATCATCCCAATCAATTAAAAGCCCCAACATAATATTTACAACAATTTACAACATTATGGTATTAATTGACATGGTGTTGATTAACCAAGATGTTAATAGGAAAATGCAGGTCTCAACCACATCCTGTGACTTCTTCATAGACATTTCAATTTTGGTTTATATTCAACCAGGTTCTAAACACCTTAAAATGGCTATAGATTACTATTCAGCTGTCTCATGTCCATTTTCATTTTAGCATTTAGCTGTTTATAGTGTTGAAGCATGATTTTGCTGAACTTAGTTGTTTTTTTGGGTGGTCTGAACTGGCTTATAACTCTAACAAGACATGTGTCAACAGTTTAGGTGCAGAACATTTTTAGGAGGGATGTGCAGAGAAATCCCGAATACCACAGTGAGGAGTAACTAATCTTTGTGTCCCACCTAGTGAGGCATGAGTAAATCCACGCTGGCCATTTCCTGTCAGATTCTAAGCTTTCCTTGTTGTTGTCTGTCTGTCTATTCTAGGTTTTTTTGTTTGTTTGTTTGTATGTTTGTTTGTTTTGAGGGGTTTCCGGAGCGATTCTGATGGTCATTGTGAGGGAGGGTGGGGATCCAGAGCCAGAACCAGGCAAGGACCAGAGAAAGCTCCCCTCCCTGGTCCCAAAAGAAGTTTATTATTCTTCTGTTTCTGCGGACCACTCAGGGCTCCTGGTTGTCGTTCCAATGACGCTGGTTCCTGCACAGCAGAGTGTGGACTTCTCCCATCCCCTGTGGAAGCTCCAGATGGGAGTGGGTGACCTCAGAGTTCTCGGCCTCCGAAGGCACTCCAATTCCCTGTGGTCTCCTTGGCATTTGGGATGTAGTCCTTGTTGCTCGCATTGATAGTCCATGGTGAAGATCTGGGAGTCTTCAGGGTTGGGATACGAGCCTCCTCCTGTCCACCTGCTCCACTCTGGAGTACCCGCCCTGCTCCACGCACACGACCTCCTGTTAAAAGGCTGTCAGGATTGCTCCCTATTCCCACCTTATGCTTTTGTAGCTTTACTATTGTCTAGTGCCAAATCGAGTCTGTTGGCTATGAGTTACCAGATTTGATCCAGGTAGACTATATTTCACGTCTTCCTCACACTTTTTAGGGAGATGAAAGATTTCTCTGCATTCCCTCCCCATTACGGAGTAACATAGGGTATTAAGAGTGTTTTGGGATTTACAGTTCTTTGATGCAGATCATAACCAGTCTGACATTAATTGTTAATTTATACATTACATTGCATTATCTTATTGCGTTGGATACAGGCTGTTAGAGATTGCAATAATATTACAATGCACAGGTACTATTTTCCAGATTGACATCTTTTCATCTCAAATTAAGGCAAACATGTGATATCTAACCTTTTGGGATTGGCTCATTTCCCTTAGCATAATGGATTCCAGTTGGACCCATTTGGACACAAAAAACTTCATTTCATTTTTTTTTAATAGCTGAGTAGTATTCCATGGAGTAGATGAACCATAGCTTTCTTATCCAGTCTTCTGTTGATGGGCATTTCGGTTGCTTCCAAGTTTTTGCAATCATTGTGTTGCTATAAACATAGCAGTGCATGTTGGTTTCTCGTGTAGCAGAGTTTTGGATATATTATTAGGAGTGCTATTTCTGGATCATATGGTATGCTGATTTTCAGTTGTTTGAGTATTCTCCATACTGATTTCCATAGAGGCTGTACAAGTTTGCAGTCCCACCAGCAGTAGATAGACCCACATCTCTCACCATACACCAAGATCAAATCTAAATGGATAAAAGATCTAAACCCACATCCAGAAACCTTCAAACTTTTGGAAGAAAATGTTGGAAATACTCTGCAAGATCTAGCGGTAGGTCCCTACTTCCTAAAAAGGACTCCAAAAGCAATAGAAATCAAGACCAGAATAAACAAATGGGACCTCATCAAACTAAGAAGCTTCTGTACAGCAAAGGAAACAATAAAGTAAAAAAGCAGCCCACAGAATGGGAGAAGATCTTTGCGCACGACATAGGTGATAGAGGGCTAATCTCCAGAATATACAAAGAGCTACAAAACAGCCAAAACACCAAAACAAACAAGCCATTCAAGAAATGGGCATGGGAAATGGGCAGACACTTCACAAAGGAACAAACCCAAATGGCAAATAAACACATGAAAAAATGCTCAAGTTCCCTGGAAATAAGGGAAATCCAAATTAAAACATCAATGAGGTACCACCTAACGTCAGTAAGATTGGCCCACATGAATAAAAGCACCAACAACACTTGTTGGCGAGGTTGCGGGGAAAACGGAACCCGACTCCACTGCTGGTGGGGCTGCAGGCTTGTACAGCCTCTATGGAAATCAGTATGGAGAGCATTCAAACAACTCAAAATCAACATACCATATGATCCAGCAATAGCACTCCTAGGAATATATCCAGAACATTTGTTCTATGAGAAACCAACATGCACTCCTATGTTCATAGCAGCACAATCAGTAATTGCAAAAACATGGAAGCAGCCAACATGCCCATCAACAGAGGATTGGATAAGAAAGCTATGGTTCATCTACTCCATGGAATACTACTCAGCTATTAAAAAAAACAAAATGCAGTTCTTTGTGGCCAAATGGGCCAAACTGGAAACCATAATGCTAAGGGAAATGAGCCAATCCCAAAAGATTAAATACCACATGTTTGCCTTAATTTAAGATGATATGATGTTATGTATAACATGTTATGTTATGTATGTTATATGTTGTGTATAAATTAAAATTGAAATGTCAATGAGGTGGTCACAGAAGGTGGTTAAGAACTCTCATTTACTTTTAACATATTGGTTACTCATTACTATGTCAATTAATTCCATAATGATGTAAATTTTTGCTGATGGTATGTTGGAGCTTTTAATTGATCGGGATGATACTCTGCTGGCTCTGTCTTCAGACCAGAGAGGGTATACCTAAGAAGCCATTGAACTTGACTGGACAATAAGATGCTGGACTCTATGTTTGGTATATGCTTGCAATGGGGGAATCTCAACTGAACTTGAACTGTGGTTATGCAACAAGGTGGAGGAATCCACCATAGTGGGAGGGTTTGGGGAGGGGTGGGGAGAATCCAAGTACCTATGTAACTGTGTCACATAATACAATGTAATTAATGAATTAAAAATAATAAATTAATTCAAAAAAAGATTAATTGGCTGCATCTATGTGTGTTTCCTTCTGTTGTTTCTATTCTGTTTCATTGATCTTCCTCTCTATCTTTGTGCCAGTACCAGGCTGTTTTGATAACCACTGCCCTATTGTATGTCCAGAGGTCCGGTACTGTGATTCCCCCTGTTAAGTTCCTATTCCTCAGAATGGTTCTGGCTATTCGTGGTTTTTTGTGTTTCCAGATGAACCTTTGGATCATTTTTTCTAGTTCAATGAAGAATGTTTTGGGTAATTTGATTGGGATTGCATTCAATGTATATATTGCTTTTGGTAGTATAGACATTTTGATGATATTAATTTTGCCTATCCAGGAGCATGGGGTGTTATTCCATCTTTTGAGGTCTTGTTCTATTTGTTTTTTGAGTGTTTTGTAATTTTCTTCAAAAAAGTCTCCTACACTTTTGGTTAAATTTATTCCTAGATACTTCATACTTTTCTCTGATATTTTGAATGATATCTTCCTGGTTAGATCTTCTTCCATCTTGAGGCTGTTCACATACACTATGGCTGTTGATTTTTGTTCATTAATTTGTACCCTGCCACTCTACCAAATTCTCGTATGAGTTCTAGGAGTCTCTGTATTGAGTCTCTTGGTTCTTCTATGTGAAGGATCATGTCATCTGCGAATAGTGAAAGCTTGACTTCTTCATTTCCAATTTGAATTCCTTTGATTTCTTTGTCTTGTCTTATGGCCTCTGCAAGTACCTCTAGGACTATGTTGAATAGCAGTGGTGATAGTGGACATTGTTGTCTTGTTCCAGATCTCAGTGGAAAGGGATCCAGTTTTTCTCCATTCAGTATGATGCAGGCATTGGGTTTTTCATATATTGCTTTGATTATGTTGTGGATTGTTCCTTCTATGCCCACCCTGGTTAGGGTTTTTAACACAAAGTGATGTTGGATTTTGTTGAAGGCTTTTTCTGCATCTATTGATACTATTAAATGGTTTTTGTTCTTCAGTTTTTGGATGTGCTGTATCACATTTATGGATTTCCTTATGTTGAACCATCCCTGCATTCCCTGGATGAATCCTACTTGGTCTGGATGAATGATCTGTCTGATGTTTTTTTGAATTCTGTTGGCTAGGATTTTGTTGAGAATCTTAGCATCAATGTTCATCAGGGAGATCGGTCTGTAGTTTTCCTTCTCTGTTAATTCTCTATCCGCTTTTGGGATTAAGGTAATGTTGGCTTCATAGAATGAGTTTGGAAGGGTTGCTTCCTTTTCTATTGTTTTGAATACCTTGTAGAGGATTGGGGTTAGTTCTGTTTGGAATGTTTTGTAGAATTCTGTGGTAAAGCCATCTGGGCCTGGGCTTTTCTTTGTTGGAAGATCTTTAATCACTGACTCTATCTCTGATTTGGTTATGGGTTTATTCAGGTCTTCTGTTGCTTCTGAGGTGAGTTTTGGTAAGTGGTGGGAGTCTAGGAACCTTTCCATTTTCAAGTGGTTATCTAATTTTTTGGAGTACAATTCTTTGTAATAATTCCTAATTATTTTCTTAATGGTTGCAGTGTCCGTTGTTATGTTGCCTTTTTCATCCTTGATGCTGCTAATTCTCACTTTCTCTTGCTTTTTCTTTGTTAATTGGGCCAGTGGGGTGTCTATTTTATTTATCTTCTCAAGGGACCAGCTTTTTGATTCATTGATTTTGCGTATAGTTTTTTTGATTTCTATTTGATTTAGTTCCTCCCTTGTTTTTATAATTTCTTATTTCCTATTGTTTGTGGGGTCATTCTGCTGCTGTTTTTCCAATTCCTGGAGGTGTGTGCTTAATTCCTGTATTTGATGCCTTTCTTGGGCCTTGACATGAGCACTAATTGCAATAAGCTTACCACATAACACCGCTTTGGCAGTGTCCCACAAGTTTTGGACTGTTGTATCTGAGTTTTCACTGGTTTCCATAAATTTTTTGATCTCATCCTTAATTTCTTCTCTGACCCATTGCTCGTTTAATAGCATATTGTTCAACCTCCAAAAGTTTATGTATTTCCTGGGGCATTTTGAATTGCTGATTTCCAGTTTCATTCCATGGTCTGAGAAGGTACATGGTATGATTCTGATATTTTTGTAGTTAGTTAAACTTGCTTTGTGTCCTGTTATGTGGTCCTTCCTGGAGAATGTGCCATGCACTGCTGGAAAGAATGTATAATCTGCGGCCTTAGGATGAAATATACTATAGATGTCTACTAAGTCCAGTTGTTCTATTGTTTGTGTGAGTTCTGTAGCTTCTCTGTTGAGCTTTTGCAATGTTGATCTATCTATTGGTGTTAACGGGGTATTCAGATCTCCCAGGATTATCGTATGTTCATCTATATCTCCCTTTAAATCTATAAGTAATTGCTTCACGTAGCTGGGTGCATCTGGACTTGGAGCATAAATGTTAAGAATGGTAATTATTTCCTGATGGATCTTCAATTTCAAAAATACATTATGCCCTTCCCTGTCCTTTTTGATGTTTCTCACACTGAAGTCTATATTATCTGAAATTAGGACCACTAATACCAGCCTTTTTTTCTCATCCATTGGCATGGAATATCTTTTTCCATCCCTTTACTTTCAGTTTCTTAGCGTCTTTTCTGGTTAGATGCGTCTCCTGCAGGTAGCAGATAGTTGGGTCCTGTATCTTAATCCAGTCTTTTAATCTGTGTCTTTTGACTGATGAATTTAGGCCATTCATGTTGAGGGTTAATACTGAGAGCTTGCGATTTTGTCCTGCCATGCACATGTGTTTTTGAGGTTGTTGGTATCTAATTGTCTTTCCTAGTGTAGCAGAGGTCTTCCCACTTGCCATCCTTGCTTATGGTTTGCTTTCTTTTTCTCTGGGAGTAGCGCATTTCTAAGGAGATTTTGTAGTGTTGGTTTTGTGCTAGCATATTCTTCTAGTTTCTCCTTGCTATGGAAGTATCTAATTTCATTCTCAAATACAAATGAGATCTTTGCTGGGTACAATATTCTTGGTTAACAGTTGTTCTGCTTCAGTATTTGAAAGATTTTATTCCATTCCCGTCTTGCCTGGAGCATCTGTTCTGAGAAGTCAGTGGTAATCCTGATGGACCTGCCTCTAAATGTAAGTTTGTCCTTGCTTCGTGCTAGCCTCAGGATTCTTTCTTTGTATTCATTGGAAGGGAGCTTGATTACCACATGTCTGGGGGAACATCTTTTTGGGTCAAACCTGTGGGGTGTCCTCTGGCCTTCCTGGATTTGGACTGGGCTCATGTTCCAAGCGTTTTGGAAGTTCTCCTGTATAATTTCATCAAGCACCGATTGTATGCCTGTCTCTCTTTCCACTCCTTCTGGGAGCCCCATAATTCTGATATTTGACTTCTTCATATTGTCGTTCATTTCTTGGATCGCCTTGGTCGCCTTGTGTAGTCGTGTCTCTAGTTGGTTAATAATCTGCCTGCTTTCATTCAGAGAATCTTCCAATTTGGATATCCTGTCTTCTGCTGCAATAATTCTGTTGGCTAAGCTCTCAACTTTGTGCTTCAGTTTGAGGATCTCGTTTTTGAGTAATTTTGTTTCTGTGATTATGTGGTTTTTGAATTCCTTAAGTTCCTCCCATTATTTTTCATTGTCTCTGAAGAGTTTCATAATTATTTTTCTGAACTCCTTATCTGATATGTCTTCAACTTCTTCATGTGTAATCTCTGCGATTGACCAGGCCTTTTGGTGACTTTTTGGAGTGGCACTGGCTCCTTCCTCTGACTCATTTATTTTTCTTTTCTTTTTTTCTTTTTTTTTTATTAATTATTATGCATTATGTGACAGTTTCATAGGCTCTGGGAATCCCCCCACCCCTCCCCACGCCGCTCCCCCTGGTGGATTCCTCCACCTTGGTGCAGTATTACAGTTCAAATTCAATCAAGATTCTTTCCTTGCAAACATATACCAAACATAGAGTCCAGCTACTTATTGTCCAGATGGGTTGAACAGTTTCTTGGGGAGACCATTTCTGGTCCAAAGTTAGAGCTGGTAGAATATCATCCCAGTCAATTAAGAGTCCCAATATAACATTAACAGCAATTTGCAACATTATGGAATTGACATGGTTTTGCGTAACCAGTATGTTAAAAAAAAAACAAAAAACAAGTTCTTAACCACAACCTATGATTTGCTCATTGACATTTCAATTTTAGTTTGTATACAGGACCGGCTGCTATATACCTTAAAATGGCTATAAGGTACCATTCAGCTGTCTCGTATCTATTTCACTTTAGTATTTAGCCATTTGTTGTGTTGAAGTATAATTTTGCTGATCTTGGCAGATTTTAGGATAATCTAGACTGGCTTGTAACTCTAACAAGACATTTGTTTTCTGTGACTTCGCCCCATGTCTATGTGATATAAGGTATTGCTGGCTTCAGACCCTTGACCTCTGCTGCCACCTAGTGGGTGACCTGAGGTCTTGCTGACCTAGATTTTTTTTTTCTTTGTGTCCTCAGGCTGGTCTGCCCAGATCTGAGCCAATAGTTCAGGTACCTTTCATCGTTTTTTTGGGGTTTTTTTTTTGTTTTGTTTTGTTTTGTTTGTTTGTTTGTTTGTTTGTCTCAAGTTCCTCCTAAGGGCGGGCCCTTCCCTGTGCTAGCGACTCACCGAGGTTCGTTCCCGAGTTTCGCTAGCCCGATTTTGCTTCCTAAGGGCGGGCTCTCCCCTGTGTTAGCGGCTCACCGAAGTTCGCTTCCCGAATTTCGAATTTCGCTCAAGTCTCTGCAGTCCAGGGCTCCCTCTTAGTCCCTCTCAGGTTGCTGATCCCAGTATTTCGCGATTGTTTTACTGCCATGTGCCATTTTTTCTCAGTCCTGGCGGGACTGGGTAATTTCCCACAGTGTTCCCCACGGTTCTTTTCCTCTCGGGCTCACCTCAGATTGCTTCCATCCCTAACTTTTAGGACCCTCGGTTTTATCAGTCTAACACTGTTGGCCATCTTGACTCCCTCTCCTATTTCTAATAATTTTAAAAGTTGATTTTTTGAAAGGCAGAATTACAGAGAGAAGAATCAGAGAAAGATGTTCATCTGCTGGTTCATTCCCCCAAGGCTGACAGAGCTGGGCTGGGCTGGTCTGACACCAGGAGCCAGGACCCCCCTTCAGGTCTCCTGTGTGGGTGTAGTGGATGACAAAGCTAATAGATTAAGAGGCAATTGACATTGGAAAGATAGTTTGTTACAGATCACACAAGAATGGGCAGACTAATCACAGGGGCATAAGCCTTCCAGATTCAGTCAAGAGGCAGTGCAACGGAGAGAAACTGGAATGAAACCTTTATTGTGTCTATAACAGGAAGGGACAGATGTGGCAGGGTCAGCAGACTTGGAATTGGCTAGCTTAAATAATTTAGTGGGCTCTGAGGAAAAGGAGCTTCCTGTGGCTGTCTGGCATCTGACTATGCAAGATTAGAGGATGTGGATAATGGCTCAAGAGTCTAAGAGTCCTAAGAGACCTAAGAGAAACATGGCTAGAGATGTAGCTTATGAATTGTTTGGCTTGCATGTGAAAGTTATATTCTTGGGTGAGTTGTGTACTGTCTCTAGAAAGCAACTAGCCCCAAGAACATGATCCTTCTAAGGTCAGCAAGGACACAGGATGTCAAAGTGGCAGAATACAGAAAAAGTTTAAAAGATGATTAATTCTCTCACAAAAAAAACCACTGCCTATCACTCCACCAACTTTTTGCTTGCACATGCTTTGTTTCTGCCCAACAAATGGAACAATGAGTAAAGTGAAGAGATATCCAACAGAATAGGAAAAGATATCTGTGAATCAACATTGTGACAAAAGATTAATAAACAAAATATATCACCAACTTATAAAACTCCACAATAAAAAAAATGAATCCAATTAGGAATGGGCAGAGGACTTCAATATGCAGTTCCCAAGGAAAAAATAGAAATGGTCAACAAATACAAAATCACTAACCATCAAGAAAATAAAATTTTCTTGAGATGCACTAGTCCAAAGCAGATAACTTATATTCTTTCAGAAATCCAACCTTCAGTTGAAAATGCACTTTAATAAAAGGAATGTAGAAAATACACTCACAATGTATGATATTGTTACTATAGAGAAAAAATAGTGTCATCCAATGTAACCAACAAATGAACTTGAAAATTAGAAATTCTTTCCATTTGAAGTATGCTCATAATCATTACCACTTCATTTGATCATTTAAGTCTTCAAGCTACTTGTTTGCATGTAAATGCTCTTGACATTATGAGTGAAACCATAACGATTTTCCCTTTCTGGGGAGAGTATCATGATCATGGAAGAAGAACAGAAGAAATAAACAGGATCTGCTTGGCCCAGTGGAAAAACACCACTGCCTTTCCCTGTCTTTTCATGTAGTCAGGTGTTCCTAAGGGTCACTAACACATCCTGAAATCCTGGAAGAAACAATCATCTCTGTAAATCAGTGTGGCCATATCTCTATCATTCTCTCTTCTCGTCACCATTCTTTACTTGTCAAAGCCACCAAGAAAATTTGATGCAAAACTTGTTCTTTGTTCTAACCTAATTCATTCAATATAGGTAGATTTACAGTGCACCTTATTCTTTACATTGGGATCCTGACTTACAAACAAATAATGGATGCACTGTCATTTCTGAAAAATCAGAGTGGCACTACTCAAATACAAATTACTTCCCTTGATTCCAAACTCGGTAAATAGTGACACTATCCACAGAAATTTGAAGTACAGAAATGCTATGCAAAAATCTGAAAATGATTTTTCTTACCTCCTTATCCCATCTGCATTTAAAGTCCATCAGATGGGCCCAGCATGATAGCGTAGTGGTTAAAGTCCTCCTCTTGCACGCTCCAGGATCCCATATGGGTGCAGGGTCTAACCCCAGAGGCCCCACTTCCCATCCAGCTGCCTGCTTGTAGCCTGGGAAAGCAGTTGAGGACGGCCAAAGCTTTGGGACTCTGCACTCATGTGGGAGACCCGGAATAGCTCCTGGCTCCTGGCTTCGGATAGGCTCAGCTTCGGCCATTGTGGCCGCATGGGGAGGAATCATCAGACGGAAGATTTTTCTCTCTGTCTCTCCCCCTCTCTTGTATATATACCTCTCCAATAAAAATAAATAAATATTTTTAAAAAAACATCAGATACCAATTTTTCTTTCTAACCTCCATTTCCACCGTCATAACCAATTCTCCACTCTCATCTTTATGACTATAACAACTAGTTTACCTACTTATGCTTCTCTAATCCATCCTGCACACTGAAGACAAAAGGTAATTGCAGAGTTGCTCTTTTCAACCTTTCTTTACATCCCACATTCCCACTAACTCTATCACAATCACCCAATTTGATCTCTGTAATTATTTTTCTTATTAGCCAAGGACAAACATTTGGTGACAGGATACAAGGGCCAGAATGACTTGACTACCAGCTAACCCATTGTGTAGCCCCTTTTCAGGCCTTTAAAAATGGTCTGTTCCTTTCATTAAGGAAAGCTCTGCACTTCCTGAGCCTGCTACTGGAAGTGCTCACTCCTTCATTGCCTCAACTTTCAGGTTATAGTAGAAAAAATAATTTCCTTAGAGAATTATCTCCCTTCAATCCTCTAGACTATATAATACCATTATATGCTATCTATATGCCATTATATATTGTCAAACACTATGTGTTTCTCTTCTCAGACCTTATCAGTTACTGTTACAGTACTATACATAGATGATGTAAAACACATATTTACGAAATTAATCCTTGCTCCAGGGGATTTTTTTAGGCAAACACAACAACTCTTTGCTGTCCATTTTTAATCTAGTTTCAGCTGACATCTAAATATCACTTTTTTTTTCAGAAAAGCCAAGAAACCATACAATACTCTTTCATATCTATATGTTAGATCTAATATTGGCTAACTATCACTTATTTCTCTTTGCTACAGATGGCAAGCCCAGGATACTCTCCAATAAATTTGGTTTTCTGATATTAAATTTACCTCAGATGATTAATATATTTAGGCATTGAGTGAAGGACAAGTATCCCCTTTAAAATAAATCTCTTATCTATATATTTTGTGGGGAGCCATGCAGTTGGGTCGGATGGCATGGGTGTGTGATGAGCACCGCTCCTCGGTTAGCAGGGCTATGAGGAGTTTCTGACTGCAAGGCAGGGCCCGGCAGAATGTCTCTGGTCACCTCATTGCTGCCTCACCCCATTGTATGGACACTCAATCACCTCTCTGATGTTTCACAGAATTCTCCTGAGGGTGTTGTTATTGTTTTTCTGCTAATGTGAAGTGATCCCTGTAACTGGAATGACACCTCAAATTGATCAATCATGTTATGATAAAAACATCTTTAGCGACATAAGGCTATGGCACACAGCTAGAAGTATACAATAGTACAACTGAGCCCACTATGTCTCCAAACATTCTGTTATGTGCCCACTTTGGTCCTGAATTTGCCCTAGTATAAGTAATGTTTTCCTTAAGAAATGGCTTGATAGTATCTTGGAACAGATGGCAATCATGCAGGTACAAAGAGTTTGCTTACCATGCGCCTTGAACTGCTACAACACATGATATGACGCATTTTAGTTTCTCACCACAGAAAGCAAAAGTATATGGGGCATCTTCTAAAGGGAAACAAATGTGAACCCCCTCAAAATGGCTTAAAATCTCAATCTTATACTGGCACTTATATTTGGGGAAAGAAAACAGTTTATAAAGATAAAAGGAAGTTTCTTGTAAAGGCCCTCTGTTTCTAGATTGGCTGAGCTGCCTTGATCCCTTTCACTGCCCTTTAACAAAAGAACAAAAACAATTGAATCAGCACTAGGTGAAGGTGATAGTAATTAATGCATTATTTAATTATAAGATTTAGCAAAGAATCTGTTCCATGCTTTTATAAAATCCTTTCATTTATGATCTTTTAATTCTGTACTCTTGATATTTTAAGCAATATTAGTTAGTTCGTGTTTAGTAAAAACTGATTTTGAGTATAAGTAAACCATTTGTCACTATGTAACTGCATGTGCTGCCAACCATGGAGTTCCTGGCTTCAGCCAGGTGACAGCAGGTTTGAATGAGTAATGGTTTGTTGAAAATGTTTTCTTTGAAGTAAAATATTTTTTAGGATTGTTTCTTGTATTCTCTTAACCATGAAGTAAAAACGAAACAATTAGATATTGTGCAAAAGCTCAGGATGATTTGAGTATAAATAAAGAAGGCAACTTTTCTGGGTTGTCCATTATGAGCATCATGCCATAGTGGTCCACGTCTTATCTCTTCTTCATATCGTCTCGCCGATCCATGCATCCTTTGCAAACTCTCGAGTCAGCCGGAGCTGGTCTCCAGCAGTATTTTATATGCACCCCATGCTCGTACTCCTCATATTTTCTCATTGTTTTATTATGCTATGTTGAATTAGTACTCATTAGACAAACACATATACTTCCCCTCTGAGAGTAGGTGATGTTTACTTCTCTTAATAAACTCAGTCCATAGTTTGTACTTCATCAGAATTCAGCGATTATTTCCAACTCAGTAGATTTAGTGCATTTAAGCATGAAAGAATTCCTTTCTCATTAAGCTTTCTAAGAACAGACCAAGTTGAACCTTTTCTCATCATTAATACTGTCAACAATAAAAATGGAAACAACAATTATTACACACTTACTTGGCAGACATTATAATGCAAATCTATGCGCATTTGATAGCAATAATAATGTTTTTTAAGATTTATTTATTTTTATTGGAGAGGTGGATATACAGAGAGGAGGAGAGCAGAGAGGAAGATTTTCCGTCCGATGGTTCACTCCCAAAGTGACCGCAGTGGCCGGAGCTGAGCCTATCCGAAGCCAGGAGCCAGGAGCTATTCCGGGTCTCCCACATGAGTGCAGAGTCCCAAAGCTTTGGCTGTCCTCAACTGCTTTCCCAGGCTACAAGCAGGCAGCTGGATGGGAAGTGGGGCCTCTGGGGTTAGACCCTGCACCCATATGGGATCCTGGAGCGTGCAAGAGGAGGACTTTCGCCACTATGCTATCATGCCGGGCCCTGATAGAATGATAATCTGAAGAGCTGGCAATATTTTTTAAAAAGATTTATTTTTATTACAAAGTCAGATATACAGAGAGCAGGAGAGACAGAGAGGAAGATCTTCCATCCGAGGATTCACTCCCCAAGTGACCACAACGGCCAGTGCTGTGCTGATCCAAAGCCGGGAACCAGGAACTTCTTCCGGGTCTCCCATACGGGTGCAGGGTCCCAAGGCTTTGGGCTGTCCTCCACTGCTTTCCCAGGCCACAAGCAGGCAGCTGGATGGGAAGTGGGACCTCTAGGATTAGAACCGGCGCCCAGATGGGATCCTGGAGCGTGCAAGACGAGGACTTTCGCCACTACGCTATCACGCCAGGCTCTGATAGAATGATAATCTGAAGAGTTGGTAATATTTTTTAAAGATTTATTTTTATTACAAAGTCAGATAAACAGAGAGCAGGAGAGACAGGGAGGAAGATCTTCCGTCCGATGATTCACTCCCCAAGTGACCGCAACGGCCAGTGCTGTGCTGATCCAAAGCCGGGAACCAGGAACTTCTTCTGGGTCTCCCACACGGGTGCAGGGTCCCAAGGCTTTGGGCCGTCCTCTACTGCTTTCCCAGGCCACAAGCAGGCAGCTGGATGGGAAGTGGGACCTCTAGGATTAGAACCGGCGCCCATATGGGATCCTGGGGCGTTCAAGGCGAGGACTTTAGCCGCTAGGCCACGCCGCCAGGCCCAAGAGTTGGTAATATTTTTAAACTTTTTTATAAGCTAGGTGATTAAGCTCTAAAGAGGTTAAGTAATTTGCCCAAGCACAAAGGCTAAGAGTAGAAGCCTAACAGTCTTTTACTAAGCCAAATTCACTCACTATTTTCTGTTACCTCTATCTTTTTCAAAGGGCACAACAATTCTCCAAATTAGGTATGGCAGGTATGTTCCTACAGGATTCATCCTTCTGCATATCAAACATAACTTTTGTACACAATATAAGAAGGTAAGGATGAGAAGGAAGGGATGAGGGGAAGAAAAGTG
Organism: Ochotona princeps; assembly: GCF_030435755.1. Classification (NCBI taxonomy): domain Eukaryota; kingdom Metazoa; phylum Chordata; class Mammalia; order Lagomorpha; family Ochotonidae; genus Ochotona; species Ochotona princeps. The sequence continues at coordinate 34,692,315 of NC_080842.1, forward strand.
TAGGGAGAAAGAAAGAAAAGAAAGAAAAATGGAAGGATCTGAAAAGTGAACAAAAGCCTCATTTTTTTTAGTTTCCAACCTCAGTGGGCAGCTAACTCACTAGACAACCCACTGCCCCTCTTTTCGCCTATCTGAATGGAGGGAGAAAGCTCAAAAGGAACAAAGACCGAGAAAACAACATCTCTTTGTGCCTCAGGCCCTGTCTTTGAACTAACTATATGTGCACAGGGAAAACAAAGGAGCCCAACTAAAGATAAAAGAACTGAATTGAGACTTGATCTGCTGCCCAAGAGATAGAAATTATGCTTCCACTCTAAACAAATTAATTGCCTGCTAAAACAAAATCTAAGCAGTCTTTGCAAGAATGTAATCAGCATAACATTCACAATGTCATGGTAAATTCAAAGTTATTTAACATGAAAAAGAACTATGAAATGTGAACTGATTTCGAGGAAAAAAGCGGAAATGAACTCTGAAATGAGCCAAATATTTGAATCAAGCAAGCAAGGAGCTAAAAACAACTATTATAACATTAATAGATCAACTATTATAACTAGTTTGTTTTGGCTCGTAGTTCTGGTTCAAGGTTGAGGGCCCACATCTGGTGAAGGCACTCCAACTGGCAGATACTAAAACAGCACAGGGTGTCACATGACATGACACAGGGAGTGTGTGTGTGTGTGTGTGTGTGAATGTCCTATGGTGTCTCTCTCTCTCTTGCTCTTCTTAAAAAGCCACCAGTATTCACTATGGAGGCTCCAACCTGATGACCTTATCCAATCTAATCACCTCTCAAAAAAAAAAAAAAACTATCCATTAAAACTAACTATCAATTTAAGTTTCCTCCCTCTTAATACCTCATAATGGTATTCTAATTTCAACATAAACCCTTGGAGGACACTCGAACTGTATCCAAACAATCACAGAGTAATAACCCTAAGTACCTCCCAACTGGACACTACAAGAAGATAAGGCTTTACAGGGGCTACCAAGTTAAAATAAGATCTTTACAGTGAGCTAATCCAGTATGATTGCTGTTTTTCTTAGGAGGGGAATTTTAGACACAAACCGAGAAACAACAGCAGGTGAAGATGAAGCTAGGTATCAGTAATGCAACTACTAGGTAACAGAAACCAAAGATCAGCACCAACCACCAAAATCTGAAAAAACCATGTCAAAGATTTTCCTCTTTGCATATCCCACAAATGCCAACATCTTTACCTTGTACTTCTACCCTCCATATCATCATGAAACAATAACTATCTGCTGTTTTTTTTTTAAGATTTATTTATTTTATTACAAAGTCAGATATACAGAGAGGAGGAGAGACAGAGAGGAAGATCTTCCGTCCAATGTTTCACTCCCCAAGTGAGCTGCATCGGCCGGTGCGCGCCAATCCGAAGCCGGGGTCCTAATACTTTGGGCTGTCCTCGACTGCTTTCCCAGGCCACAAGCAGGAAGCTGGATGGGAAGTGGAGCTGCCGGGACTAGAACCGGCGCCCATATGGGATCCCGGGGCATTCAAGGCGAGGACTTTAGCCACTAGGCCACGCCGCCGGGCCCCCATCTGCTGTTTTGATACACCCTGTTCTTAGCATTTTGCTCTGGAAGATGTAAGAAACTAAGGCATCATGTAAATAAGACACTTAAAAAGCAGCTCTACCAGTCCAAGTCAAGCATTTAGACAGTGCAGCTTTGCCTTTATTTTGACTGTAACATCTTGAGATGCCCTGAAGTCAGACCTACTGGTTAAGCAGCTTCTCCCTTTCTGACATATGGAAATTATAAGATAAATATCTGATGTTTTTACTGCCTTTATGGACTGACTTTTGTCTTACCACCAACAACATAATTTCACATGCTAAAGCTTGTGGATACTGAAGAGAAACAACATAAACAAAAAATCTGAGTATATAAAACTCATTTGAAAATAAGCTAAAAGGATCATATTGTTGGATACACACTAGGACAAGCCGCAGTTACACATGAAGAAAGAAAGAGAAATCTTATTAACAAAACAGGATGAATCACATAAACAGCCTGAGTACAAAGTGCACTGGTCTTGGAACACGAAGCAGGAACTGGCAACACCTTTGTGGAAATACACTGCTGGGCAAATGCTGTGTCAACATTCTATCAGTTACAATCTGAAACAACAGTAAACACAAACTCTGTTTCAGAAATATGTGCCCACATATAAGACAAGCAAAATAAGGGTTTTGTTGTGGGATTTATACAAAGCCCTTGCTACAGTACTTAGGCAGGTATGAAGCCTCCTCTTTCATAGTTCCTAGCTCTAATTTTTGTCTGGAGTGAACATGAAGGAGTTCATCTTAGAATCGGCAAGTTTCATTAAGCTCTAAGCCACAAGTGAATCTATCTGTAGCAGTGACATCAAAGAGGTAGTTAATATTAATGTGGCCCTAACAGTGGGGACCTAACCCAATACAATTTACAACCTCAACAGAGGGGAAGAGAAACCAGGGATGCAGACATCCAGAGAGAATGTCCCCCCCCCCACACACACACACACACACCAACAAAACAGCCCTTTGCAAGCCAGGGAGAACAGCTTCCAGGAAAGCCAGCCTATCAACTTCTTAACCTTGGACCTCCAGGCCCCAGGGAATACATTCCCATTGCTTAAGTAACTCAGAGGCACTATCTTGCAGTAGCCCTAGCTGACTAACTAGGCAATTAAGTTTCCATATAATTTGTTACACAACAATAACGTACATTCCCACACTACCCTCAAAAAAACATGAACTGGTACCTCCATGCATCAACAAAATTGTCTCAGTCTAGCCCTAAAAAGAATAAAAATTAAGAACTTCAGCAAAATTTATTTTTTCTAAATCAGCTTGGTATTCTAAAGCTTTATGCCCTCACAGATTACAGGAAAGTCCCTGAGATAATTCTATCAACATGGGACAAATATGTCCATTAGTGATACCTAAGTTTTAAGTAAAAGTAGCAGATACCATCAACCTAATGTTCCAAGCAGTGCAATTCACAATATTTAAGATACAGAAACAACCCAGATGTCCATCAATTGATTACTGGATAAACAAAATGTGGTATACACACACATACATTTCCCAGTTGGAAATCTCTACGCTCAACTAAGCAAGTCCTAAAAAGACAAATATCATATCTCTTTCTGATTTGCGACAGCTGCTACACAAAGCACACAAAAAAAGTAATCTGTGTAAGTGAGACCTGTAAGTGAGATCAGCATACTGGGAATTAACTGCTGTATACACTGAGCAACAGAGGGAATTTCCATTTTCATTTCAGTCTTAGAATTTTATGCCATTTTCCCCTAATTGCTGTGTCATGATGGATTTAGGTATCAGAAAGTTAAGCTTGCTAGACTGAAGTGGATGAATATGGTATTGTAATAGTTTGGGGAAAAATAAAAATAAGGGAGGACACATGGAGGAACCATGCTGATTTGAAATCTGTACTGTGTAAAATGTGAAATCTAGTAACTTTATACAAATTTTTTCAGAATAGATGAATAAAATCCTTTTATTTAAACTGTTTGATCTGTATTAAGACATAAAACACAGAGCTGAAGAGATACAATTTTCTGTTTGCTTTAAACATAAATGTTGTCTAATATTTGAATCAATTAATACTTTTTAATTGTAAAATTAAGCAAAATTAGAAATTTAATCCATCTACCTCACCAACTCCATGTCCAGTCCTCTGTAAAGATTTGTGGAGTAGCACTGCCCTACTGAATAGCCTTGTTCTAAAACCATGTTATTTAAAAGTATGACATGAAAATTATAAAACTAGAATCCCCTTGAACTTTATTAAGTGGATTTAAAATTTTAGGCCCAGGCACCATGAATTAAAATCATTTTAACAACAGAAATAAAATAGCAGAGGATAGCAGTCAGCCAGTATAGACCCTGCTTGGTTTTAGGCTGCAACCACAACCAAAACTGCAGAAGGCAAAAGAGAGGCCAAGAAGCTGGTGTTTCTAATCAAACTGAGTTTTGTACATTAAAGATACATTGAATCCTCTTTGCTTACCTTGGAAGACTCAATCTAATTCTGCTACAGACAATTCATTTTATGAAATTACTGAACCTCAACGGACAAATTCCTGGTATTAGTTGTGATTCATTGGCTAACAACTCGTTAAAATTCCTTGTACAGAGTAAGAATTTGATGAATGTTGAAAGAAGGAACCTGTCTCCTTTAATTCCATGCTCATGGGTTGGACCCCTAGTCCTTCAAGTCAACAATGAACAGTGGGTCGTGTTCCTCCCCTTTCTTTCTCAGGAGACTCCCTGTCCCTCATGCTGCTCACAAATTCAAAACTCAGTTTCTCTGGTAATCCATTCACCTTCATCTTTCAGTTTTCTTATGCCAACTAAACTCTTCCTTCTCCCTCTCATGGCCATGCTCTCCCTTTTTTTTTTATTTTGAAGGTTTTTTAAAAATTATTATTATCATTTTATGACACAGTACCATAGCCTCTGGGATTTCCCTTATCCCAGCCTGAATTACCCCCCCCCACCTAGTTCCTCTGTATCATTACTAAAGCATAGTTCTTCATACACAGTCATACGTGCATCATTGCACGTATGGACAATGGCAGACAGTCCAGCATCCTATTGTCAAGATATAGTAAACTATTTCTTGGTAAGTCCATTTTTGTCGGAAGTAAAAATTGTAGTCACATCTGGATATGTTAGTCTCCATTTCACAGCTACTGTACATCTCCTTAAATGAAAAGTCATAATACAAAATCAACAATAGCAAGAAAAATAGACATTTGCAATGCCATGAAGTTAAATAACATGTTATTAGATATGACAGTCTCCACTCACAGCTACTATACATCCCCTTAAATGAAAAGCCGCAAAACAAAATCAACATCAGGAAGAAAAAAGAAATTAACAACACCATGAAGTTAAATAACATGCTACTAAATGACTAACATGTAGCTGAAGAAATGAAAATCAAGAACTTTCTTGCAGAAAATGATGCTACTGTATGATCTACAAGTCATTGAAGAATTTAATAAGAAGAAAGTGTTTTGGAGAGATGAAACAAACCGAAAACATCAAATCCAATGTGATATAGTTTCCGCTGATTTTTGTTGGTGAAGTGTGTCTCTTCTAGACAACAAATAGATGGGTTTTGTTTTTTTTTTAATCCAGTCTACTAATCTATGACGTTTGATTGAGCTTAAGCCATTTACACTCAGGGTTAATATGTATGGGTGGTACTTTGGTCCTCTGATTTTAGGAATGGGTTGTTCATTGGTTTAATCTTCTGTTGTCAATTTACTGGGATGTTCTTCACATTTGCCTTTGGTGGGGTTTTTTGTTTGTTTGTTTGTTTGTTTGTTTTGTTGTTGTTGTTGTTTTGGTGCTATTCCTCTTCTCTATCAAGAGAACATCTTGTATCATTTGTAGGGCAGGTTTGGAAGAAGCAAATTCTTCTAAATTTTCTTTACTGTGGAAGAATTTTATTTCATTTTCAAAGACAAAAGAAAGCTTTGTTGGATGTTACCCCAGGCCGACAATGTTTTTCTTATAGGATCTGGAATAAGTCACTCCATTTTCTTCTTGCCTGTGGAGTTTCCTATGAGAGATCTCCTGTGAGTTTAACTGGCACTCCTTTATATGTCAATTGATTTTTTTTCACGTGCACATTTCAGGATCTTTTCCTTATGTTCAATTGAAGAAAGCTTGATGATCATGTGTCTTGGTGAAGATCGCTTTTGATCAGGCCTGTTAGGAGTTCTGTGCCCCTCCTGGATCTTGTTTCCCAATTCTTTCTCCAGATTAGGAAAATTTGCCTTTATTATTTCATTAAATATATTTGTAAAACCAGCTTCTCTTTCTGCACCTTCTGGGACTCCCAAAACTCTTATATTAGCCCTATCCATAGTGTCTTTCAATTCTTGAATACTTTTTTTGACCTGATACAGATCTGCCTCCAGCTTTTTGTTTGCTTCCCCCAGTTGACAGAAAATATCTTCCGATTTTGAGATTCTTCCTTCTGCTTGCTTCATTCTATTTTGGAGACTCTCCACTGTACTTTTAATTTGCTCTACTGGTTTTTTAGTTTCTGATATATCAGCCTTGATTTGCTGTATTGCTGCTATTGCCTGTGTAAAATATTCCTTAAATTCTTTGAACTCTTGTATGTGCTTCTCATTGTTGATTAGAAGCTTTAAAATGAGTTTTCTGAATTCCATGTCCCCCATTTTCTCGATGTCTTCCTCAGTTAACTCTGAGGTTGGCCAAGAGTTTTGCTCCTTTGCAGGGGAGTTTTCAGTAATATTCATTGTGCTTTTGTCTCTTCTTTTGCTTTTGGTCATCGTACTTCTGGTTAGCAGAGTCTTCTCCTTGGGGCAGGTTTCTAAGCTCTGTCACCCACAGGTCTACAGTTCGATTTTACTTATTGCAGTTGGTACACAACGCTTGCACCCATATGTGCCACTCCCTCCAACGAGTTCCAGGTCTGGGTTCTTATGTTAGATTTGCACCATGGTCTCCATAGCCTCAGCTCCTGGCTCACCACTCTCCACCTCCTGTGATACCATGCTGAGGCTGCACCATTGTCTGTACAACCTGTCTTCCACTTCTGGTTGGAGCAGGTCCCAGGATTAGGGAGACACCAGGTGTCCTATATAGCTAGGTTGTTGGTGTTGCTGATCTTGCCAGAACCTGTTGGACGTTAGGTCTGGGTGCCACACGGACCTATTTTGACCTGTATGATGCCACAGTCAGTATTATTTTCCTGCAGGGCCAGCGCAATGCACTGAACTCAGTGCATTGAGCTCAGCACATGAACTCAGTGCACTGAGCTCAGCACATGCACAGTTCACTGTTGTCCCCTGCCATCCTAAAGCTTTTGCCACAGTGTACAAAATGGCACCTGATGTACTCCTACTAGAGTTCTTGATCTACTGGCCGTCAGGTCTGAGAGCTACCCATACCTGTCTTGGGTGGAACCTGTAGAATGCCACATTGATGCAGTTCACAGAGTCAGAAATGAGTTCACTCCCAGCTCAGCATATGCTCAGTCCTTTCCCTTGTTTTTGTCTCCTTATGTAAAATGGCACCCAATTCGGCTCTAGGGGGCTGATTGGGCTGTGAAATCCACCCTGTTCTCGTACTGCCTTCTGGGATCTGCTGCTCTGTCTCTGCTCATGGTCAAACCAAACGGACCAGCAGGATGGACAGTTCTTTGTCTGTATTCACCTCCCAAGCTCCCAGTGAAAGTCCCTTCCCACCTGATTGCTGGTGGAGTTCCGGCTGCTGGTGGAGTTCAGATTGCTGTTAGCTAAAAGCTGCTGGAGTATCCATCGCTGCAACACCTCACCGTTCTGTCCACTGCTTTCCTGTGTCAGTCTCCAGGTACCCCTCTGCTGTTGTTCTGTCCTTTCCTATTTCCTAGAATGTGTCCTCTTTGCTTCATCCTAATTAAACGTTTCTTCGTCCATTTAAACGTGTCCTTATCCTATTGCGCCATCTTGATTCTCCCATGCTCTCCTTTTTAAAGGTTAATTTATGTTTGATAGGCAGAGAGAGGGGGCATGCAGAGACAGAAAGAGAGCTTCCATCGCCTGATTCACTCCTGAAAGGACCCCAACAACTGGAGCCAGGCCAAGGAAAATGGAGCAGCCAGGAGCCACTGCTTTCCCAGGCTGATGAGCAGGGAGTTGGATGGGAAGTGGAGCATCTGGGACATGCACCAATTCTTACGGGGATGCTGACATGCAGGCAATGACTCATCTCCTGCACCAAAGCACCAGCCACATGCCCGTATTCCACCCGTCTTTTCTAATCACAACTCCAAGTGCCCCACACTCCACAGACTGCCTTAATGGGTCACTTCTCTATCTGGTCTGGATCATCACCTCATTTATAACCAACCGGCACCATTAACCATCACACCTACCCAACCCAAGGAGGCTGAACAAGAAAGCCAGTAAACTGCTCCAAGGTTGAGAGCCTGCATCCGACAATGGTGTGAAATCTCTTTAGCACTGGTTTGGGATGACAGCGTGTGCTGGGACAGGCTGCATTCTGTCTTCGGTTTCTCCCATGCGCAGAGCTCAGGCTGCACCAGGGGATCCTCATCTCCAGAGCACCTCCCTCCAAAATTCAGGACCTCACAGATCTCCACAGCAGAGGCTCCAGCGGTCAAAAGCCAGTTTAACGAATCTTTCCTCCTACCCAAACCTGTTTCCATCCTGTTAGAGCAAGCTTCCTCAGCTGTTGGAACTATGTGGTTAATGTCTCTAATCGATCAAGTTATTCTTCCCTCCCTTTCTCTGCAAGCCCAGTGAGCCTAAGCAAATGTGTCTGAGCATGGCCATAACCCGGAGGGTTCATGAAATCCAACAGGGAAAACTTCATCTCCACCCACCCTATGTATTCCCAACCTAATTCATCCACAATAAGAAGTTGAAAATTTCAAACGGAGTCAACGCAGGAAAATCTAGGAGAAATTCTGTGAGATTCTTCAAAATTTTATGTCAGCACACCACTCCCACTCTCAAATATATGCTCGGACCTTGGAGGAAGTGGTGTGGGAATTCTTCTGCGGCGCCTTGGTCACTTCTACGTTAATCACTATAGCTTTATTAAGGAAAAATGAGACCATGGCCCAGCGATGGTCAGTCTGCACAGTCACAGTTGAGGTTCAGAGCTCAGATGCAGACAGCACAGCGCCAGGCTCTGAGCAGTTTAGGGAGCTGCTGCAACGGACCGAAATGACCGCCAGGTGGTACTCGAGGATCAAGACTGGGTGAGCTTCCGGCCGCCTCTGGCAGTTCCCCTGCAAGATCTCAGACCTGCAACTCGGTGAACCCGGACTCTGTGGGAGCGACTTCAGAAGTAAAGTCAAGTAAGGGCAAGTAAGGGCAAGTAAGGGCAAGTAAGGGCAAGTAAGGGCAAGTAAGGGCAAGTAAGGGCAAGTCAGGCACTAGTCCAAGGTTGCCTCGCGACCAGCCCTCATTCCCTTGCCCTAAGTGCCTAGAGCGATGACCCGGGACAAGGAGGTGGGAGGGACCCGCGTCCATTGGCCCAGTGCGGAGCGCGAGTGGGCGCGGCCTGCCAGGACCTGCTTAAATGACCCAAGGAATTTCTCTGCGGACTAGTTTAGCTGCCTCAGCCGCATTCCGGGGCGGGTTAGCAGCGGCGACCAATCGCTTCCCACATCTGGGAAGCCTGTGGCTGTGCTGTGGGAGCGCAGCCGGGAACAGCAAGCAGCTTGGTTGCTGGTTGCGAATTGAGACGCAGAGTCTAACATAGGGTTTCTGTGTTTTACCTTCGTCCACAACTGAAGTAGGAGCTCGCTGCTTGGCTGTCCCTAGGCATGAATTACTCACGGTTCATCACGACCACGAGCGCTGCCAGGTGGCCTTCTCCCATCAGAACCACAGGTGAGACGGGAAGTCAACGCCTTTGCCACAGTATGGTGGGACTTTCTTCGCCAAGTCCCTAGGAATGGGGTCCCACTAAGTGACTCTCGGTGTCATTCATTCATTAACCCGGAGGGCTCTAAGAACGCTGAAGTGACCCTGGCCCTGCAGACCCCCTGCGCAGAGTGCGCAGGCTAGGGCACCTGACCGGAGCATTTCTGTGCCAGGTGAAGCCGCAGCTGGGCTGAGGTGCTGGGAAGCACAGGGCAGGCACTGCTGTCCAATAGGCTCTTTCTCAGGAAGCTGGTTGCGGGCAGCACAGGGTGCAGATGAATGTGGGCACGGCCCAAAAGGGTGAGCAAGTGACCAGGCTCCACAATCAAGGCTGGGTGAGAGGAGGTGGCTCCTCCAGCTCTAGTTTTTTCCTGCTTCCAGATCCCTATGGTCAGGAGTGAATCATTCCTCTTAGGTCCTACACCAGAGCTTGTCACAGCCCGAAAATTCAAAATGGCATCAGTTTTGCAGGCCCTCTAAGGCTACATGAGTCTCAGGGCGAGCAGAAAAACAAATGATCAGTTAGGGACACAAATGCAGAACCAGAATATTAAAGACATTTACTAGGTGGAGGTGGATTTTGCTGGAAAGCTGGACACAGCACTGCTTCCCCAACCCAGGCCGGTGGCAAGAGGCCGCACATGCCATCTGGTCCTGGACTGCTTTTTGGTCTTGGACATTGGTGCTCACCCTCTGGGTCTGGTCTGTACACAGCCCCCTAGAATGTATTTTGCAAAATAAAAAAATATATATTAGTTTAAATCTACAAAAGAAAAGATACTGTTTTACAATTACACTGCTTGGCCTCAGTGTTCATTGAGAGTGAATAGGAATGACATCTTATGACACTCTTTTCCAGCTTGAGATGTTTCATGAAAAAAAATTCAACATTCTTAGCATTTGCACCTGTGTTTGCTGACCAGGAAATGTTATATTTATCCTTGCCAGATAATTAAAATAATAGAAATGTTATTTTGATCTAAGAATAAATCATTTTGATGATAGTATAATACTCATTGTGTTCTGTGCACTAAGCACAATGAACTATTAGGATTTTGCTCAACAGAAAATGATTTAAAATGATAGATGTGCTTGTCTCATTTATGCTCCTTAAGCCATGTAGGTACAGTTACTAAGTATATATTGACCAAATGTAACTGAAGTAAATGTCTCTAAATACAAGCATCAGCATTCCTGGCTTCTTAAATTCTATGAAAAAGATTATTCGGTTTTCTTTAAAAGAATATTTTCATAAATTGGCCGTCTCTAACACAAAAAATTCAAGACTACTTAAAAAGTAACTAAGTTTGAAATCGTTATGCTTTTATTGAGATTGCCTTAATTTGGGGAGTTTTAAAGGATTATTTCAAAGTGTAAATCAAGGAAATTAGCAGATGGGAAATGGTGATGAGCATGAAAATGCGTTCTTGGTGAGAAAGGTTATAAAATAAAGAGAATTTTCACATAAAGGAAGAGCAATGATTTGTAAAATATTTTGTTCTGTAGTAGAATGGCTACAACCCTAGAATGCAAGGGGAAGATAGGAAAAAATGCTAAGATGTTTAAGAGTGTTGAAGAGGGCACTGCAAGGCTAAAGTCCTTGTCTTGCATACTCCAAGATCTCATATGGGTAACAGTTCTAATCCCAGAAGCCCTGCTTCCCACCCTGCTCCCTGCTTGTGGCCAGGGAAAGTAGTCAAGGACGGCCCAAAGTCCTGGGACCCTGCAAGAGCATAAGAAACCCGGACAAGTCTCCTGGCTCCTGGCTTCAGATTGGTGCCACTCCGGCCATTGCAGCAACTTGGGGAGTGCATCAACAGACAGAAGATCTTTCTCTCTGTCTCTCCTCCTTTCTGTATATTTGACTTTCCAATAAACATTAAAAAAATAAAAAATAAAAATCTTTAGAAAGTGTTGGAAGACAGAGTAGAGAAGTCACAGAATATTTGAGAGGAATAAATTCTGCAGATTTATGTACAATATAATTGTTAAGATATTGCTAGAGCATTGTCTAAAACTTTATCATCAATACCTAATGCATATTGACATACAACTGGAAGTGAATCCTGCATTAATACAGTGAGGTTTCTGAAGTACTCATATTAATATGCTAGTGAATATCCGAAATAGTTGATGCCTAATTTTGAAGTCTGTTTTCAATAAGGGTTTTGAAATGAAAGTGGATAAGCATGCTAGTAAACTTCTGAAAATATTAAATCTCTAATTTTGAATATATCAGAAAAAAATCTAAAACATCTTTTATTAGTTTCTGCTTAATGGGTGACTTTGGCAACTTTCTAACAGGCCCTAGCAAGCTGTATTCCTGTCCCTGCTTTTGAATGTGTTAAATTGTTAAAAGTTACGAGATAATTGTATGTGCTAATTTCTCTGCTCAAGGTTTTTATTTCCCTTTTATGTTTTTCCTTTTAGTAAGGTAACATCTTGGGTCCGCTATTGTGCCTTTTAAGTTCTCTATGGTTTGGAAACAGCTGCATTTTAAAGCATAAAGGTTGTTTTTGATATGTACTTTTTTTTTTGAAGTATTTCAGTAATCACTTTAGAAGTGTAAGGAGTCTGATGTGTAACTGAATCACCCTGACTAAATGGGTAGATAGTGTTTTGTGATGATGAGGAGTCTTACTTTGAAAATTTAAGGCCTCTTGGCCTATTTAATAGGTTTAACTCTTCTGACTTGGGGATTTCCAGATGGACCCCTGGGGTCTCAAAGTCAGAAAAATTTACTTCAAAGGTTGTATCTTTCTTTTAGTAAAGGTAATAACTGATTTGGCTATTTGGATCCTGTGCAACGTATTGTCAAGGTGTAGAATTATCGTACATTTTAACTTACATTAGTTTAATATATTAGAAGCCACAGGAATTTATTTCCTACAGTTCTGGAAGTTGGGAAGTCCCAGGTCAAAGAGCAAGCACACCCCGTGCCTGGTGGGGCCATGTTCCATACATGTGTACCCCTGTGGCAAAGGGGACACCTGTGGCAAAGGGTACACCTGGAGTCACAGGGCAGGACGGAGCATGCGTACTCTCGCCCTCTTAAGGATATCATTAGTCCAGCTCCTGAAGGCAGAACCCGCCTCAAAGCCCCACTTCTTCAGCTTCTCACACTTGGTATTAGGTTCCAAGATGTGGGTTTGGGGGACACCAACGGAGTGTAACACAGTCCATCATATCGATTGTTGAACTTTCTATGTAGTGTTTGTCTGTTTATTAAATTCTCAAAGAACTTCTCTATTAATTATAGCTGAAATATTGGGTAGGGCACCAAAATCACTCATCTCCTTGGCTCCTGGATACCCAAATCCAAGCATGTTCCCCTTCAAGAGCGCTGTTATCACTGCAGAAGATGGAATCACCATCCGATTTGAAGAAGAGACGATGAACAGAGCACTTCAGTATTCTCAAAGTGCTGGGTAGGTTCTCGATAGATAAGCTTGTTGGGCTATATTCATGAACAATAGTCTAAACATACTGATAAAGTGACAGAGCTCTTTCATCTGGTGTCCAATGATTAGAAAGGTTTGAAGGGAGAGTTTTCAAGGAATGTTTAAAAGCAAAAGAGATACAGGGTAATACTGGGGTGCAGTGGTTGAGTACTCCCCTAGGACCTGGGCACCCCCAATCAGAGTGCTGCTTCAAGTCCCTGCTGCCCTGCTGCCAGTCCAGCCGCCTGCTCATGCATCCTGGGAGGCAGCCAGTGAGGGCCCAAGTACTCCAGTGCCTGCCACCCACCTGGGGGATCCAGAGGGTGTTGGGGCTCCTGGTTTCAGCCTGGCACAGCTCCACCCATTGGTGGTGTTCAAATGGAGCTCAAGAATACAACAGCAACTGGGAGTTCTGTCTGTCTCATCCTCTGCCTCTCCCCCTCTGTCCCTTTCTCTCGCTCCAGTCTTTGTCAGGGTTTCTTTGTCTCTCAAATAAATAAGTAAAATTTAAATGAGAATATTAATACTGACAGGAAGCATTTGGAGGCTTTTAAATCATGTGTTTAAACATGAAATGTTTATTTTATGTCTACCATTACTATGATTTTTTTTACTATTAAAAGTACATTTTATGCTTTAGAATTCCAGAGCTTCTGTCCTGGCTAAAACAACTGCAAGTTAAATTACATAATCCTCCCACCCTCAACTACCCACCCGATCGGGGACAGATGGACATCTGTGTCACATCTGGCAGCCAGGACGGGCTGTGCAAGGTAAGCCTGAAAGGACAAGGCAATCTGTAGGAAGGATAAAACGTGTGTGTTTCACTGCAGCACAAGAGGGTCACTTTTTGTGGCTAACTGGTAGTCTGTCTTGTCTTCACCTAGAATTACAAGCAGGGAGTCTGAACATGAAGAGAAATCAAGATTCTCTGTATTCACTCCACACCTGGACTAAAACATGACTGTTATTTACAGAGTAATCAGATTAGTTTTTTCCCCCTTTTTTCTTTTTTTTTTTTTTTTTTTGTGGAGATGTGAAAACTATAGTCTCACTTCCACAAATGGATTTTAATTAAATTATTTCAGAATAACGGGTTATACTGATAAAATAATTTACAAAGATTTTGTGAACTTAAAAAAAATCCTTTTTTTACCTTTTAATCAGGAAAAGTCAAATACTTTTTTAGATTTTTTTTTTTTGCTTAAAGAGAACCATTCGTCAGTATGTAGATTGTATTCTTTTTTCAAAGTCTCTGAAGAAAAAAAATTTTTTGCATAGGAACATTTCTTCTAGAAAAAATATCCTTCTAGAAAAAACATCCTTCTGAAAAAATAATTTTTCTAGAAAAAAAATAATCGTGACACTTTTAACTTTGTCATACCAGCCATGATATCACAGAAGGAAAACACAATCAATGACCAAACACATCAATAATTCAATCACTATAGCAAACATTTCATTACAGAGCCTGAGTAGGAACCAGGTTATTATTTCTCCTGACACAGATGTCACTTTAGGCCCCTATGTTTCTGTATATTTCTATTAAACAATGCCTTTTAATTAAAGTCATTCCTTTTAATTAAAGTATCTGACATATTTATAGCACTACCACACATAGAAAATATATGATAAGGCTTTGCTCGATATATTCATAATGTACCCAGGTGATTTCTTTATCCCACAGACCATTTTGAAGACCTCCTCTTCTTTACTTCTGCACAGGCGATAATCATGTGCAGTTGGCTTTTATTTCCTGCACATCCCCAGTTATTCTGCTTAATTCCACCACCACACTTACTACTACCTTCAGCTATCCTAAAACCGAAGCAATATCTTTTCAAATAATCCCAGAAACTTCTCAAACTCTTCACAGGATGAATGCCAGATTGATCCCTTTAAAATGCATGTCTGATCACGTGACTCTTCTCCCTATCCTTTATTAAAATTACTACTCAGCTGTATTGACTGAAATGCCTAACATGGAGGACTTTCAGCCCACAGCTTTCCAGTCTCATTTAATCTCCACTTTGCACTCCCTTTGATTGCAAATCTTTTTTCCAGTTGCTCCAAATGTACCTGTTGCCTCCCCTGACACTAGCGCATCACTCGCTCAAGCAAGCCTTTTCTGAACTCCCTGACTGTCCAGTGCCTCCTGCGATGAACTGTTAGAGCTTTAAACCTCTACTTGATCACACTCTCTACTGCTCATACTAATATTCTTGCTTGGGTAATTATTTGATCAGTTGCTAACTTTCCCAGTGGACTGGTAGCTCCAAGAGAGTGAGTTCCACAGTATTTTGCACAGTACCTTGATATTAAATATCACAGGGGATATTTAATATATTTTCAAAGAAGCAATAAAAAACTAAATGCATTTTAGGAGCCACAACAGTTGTTTTCATGCTCTCCTGACTCTAGTACAGAGACTGGCAGATAATGACTTGAAAGTTGAATCCAGCAATTTATGTAATTTTCTTTTTTTTTTTTTACTTGAATTATGTAACATTTTTTTTTACTTAGTTTATTAGGGTACAAAGGGTCAAGGGCTACAGGGTGAAAGTGGGTAATACCATTGTTTCCACACTAATATTATCATTTTTCCCTGTATCTGGGGTCAGGGGAGAAACAAAGGGAAAAGCCCCACCCAGCCGCCCACCCATCCCAGATCCCCAACGTGAGGTGCACTCTGAGGGTCCTGCTCAAACAGTTTTGATAGTTCATCAGTTCTGGATTGCTGCCAATCTCTCAGTTCCAATCGCAATGAAACCTATTCAGAGTCCACTGCCTGACAGTCTCTTCATGGTTGGGGTTCTAAGATCAGCAGTTCAGTTGGGGGAATTGCCCCTGTCCTGGTGTTCGTGCTGTTATGTAATTTTCTGAGTAAATGAAGTTGTACTGGGGCTCGGTGATGCCTATGTGTACATGTATTGTCAGTGACTACTGTCTCACTATAGAAGCAGAGGCTTGATGTCTCTACTCCAGAAAGCCTTCAACTTGGGCTTCCAAAGGGGGTTCTGAAAATGAAAATTGTATTATCCCACCTAACCTATGCTTTTTTTTCTTAGGCATTTGAAATGATCATTAACCCTGGGGATAATATCCTCATAAATGAACCTGTTTATTCAGGAACACTTCAAGCTGTGAGTACATGCTGCTTCAAATGATACCACTCTCTCTATAAGGAAAGAAGAAAATATTGCACCTATACAAGTATCTTTCCACTGGAAAATAAAGTGGCTTCTTTCAAGTATCAAATAGAATCAAAATGGTATAGTCAAAATACAGGGCCCAGTGCAGTGGCCTAGAGGCTAAAGTCCTTGCCTTGAATGCACCGGGATCCCATATGGGCGCTGGTTCTAATCCTGGTGGTTCCACTTTCCATCCACCTTCCTGATTGTGACCTGGAAGAGCAGTTGAGGATGGCCCAAAGCCTTGGGTTCCTGTACTCATGTGAGAGACCTGGAGGAAGTTCCTGGCTCCTGGCTTCAGATTGGCGCAGCACTGGCCATTGCAGTCACTTGGGGAGTGAATCATTGGAAGGAATATCTTCCCCTCTGTCTCTCCTCCTCTCTGTATATCTGCCTTTCCAATAAAAATAAATAAACCTTTTTTTTAAAGTAAAATACGGTACATATTCCATCTTCTTTATGCTTTTTCTTTGAGAGGCAGAGAGTCAAAGCGGAAAATAGACACAAAGCCCTCATCCACTAGTGGACTCCTATATGTCCACAACCAGAGTCAGATAAGGCTGAATCTGGGAGCCAGGAACTCAACCCTGTTCTCCCTGGGAGTGGAAGGGACTCAATGGCTTGAAACATGAACAGCTGCTCTTGCAGTATGAACTGAGTGAAGCTGGACTTGGTAGCCCACCCAGGACAAGAATCCATGCACTCCAATAAGGAATGCAGGTTTTGGGTCTGGGATGATGGCTCAATGAGCTAATCCTTCCCTTGCAAAATGCCAGCATCCCATATGGGCACCAGTTTCTGTCTCAGCTGCCTTACTTCCCATCCAGCACCCTGTTTACGATTGGCAGAACTGCAGAGGATGGCCCAAAACCATAGGACACTGCTTCTGGTTCCTGGCTTCGGACTGGTTCACCTCCGGCCATTGCAGCTACTTGGGGATTGAACTAGCAGATGGGAGATCTTTTTTCTTTTTCTCTCCTCTATGTAAATCAGCCTTTCCAACAAAAAAAAATGCTTCTTAAAAAATGTCAGTAAGAAAAAAGAGGGGATGTGGGTATTTTAACCACTTGGTGAAAGGACCACCACCAATTATTTTTGAAATCTCAATGTTAAACTAACAGAACTATAGTATGCAGAATGAGAAATCTCAATTCCAAGTGTGATGTGCACTGATCATAACACACCAATGAGAATCAAGTTTCTCTGGAGCTCTTTGCTTTAGGACACAAATGTCCACAAGTGAGCACATTCAGAGAAATGTGAACAGAATGAACAGGGAAATGGAAACTACATCGCATGATGAATGGTATAGCGATTGCAGTTAAGATTTAATAGACAGAGCAGAATTATTCTCAAGTATATAAAAGTTAGTCACAAGACAGAAGATTTAGATTTAACTGTCCCCATGTCTTCAAGTCGATGAAATATGAAGAGTGGAAATTTGAGTGAAATGACCGCGACCTGGAGTAAGGCTTTGTAACCTAAGGCTGCAAGGTAATTCCTTTCAAGGGGCTAGATCCGCTGTGGAACAAAGGACCCCAACGTCTCAGAAGCTACCTGCTGCAGAGCTTCCTGTCTTTTTCTCTACATGCCACCACAACACCATGTGGCTCCATAGCATCTTCACTTGCAAGCCCCAGGTCACAGAAGGAGCCTTACCAGGAAACACTACCCATCTCACAGCAGAGGGGAAAGAGGCACAGAGAGCCAGATACAAGCTGGATTTTAAGGTTCTGCTCTGAAAGAACTCCTACATCTGGAAATATGAGAGTTCTTTGCACAGTTCATCACGCAGAATAAGATACATGGACAAGCGCAGTGCGCAGAATGTCGGAATGACTGCCACTTGGGCATTCACATTGAGTACCCGAGTGCCTGGTTCTACTCCCAGTTACTCTACTTCTGATCCGGCTTGGGTTTGTGTCATCTATGTAAGAGACACAGTATTCCTGGAACCTGGTTTCAGGCAGTCACAACCCAGCTTTTATTGGTGTTTTAGAGAGTAAATACATAAAATATTTCTAGCTCTCTGTCACTCTTATCTTTACGACAAATTAATTTACTCTTTTAATGAATGTGACAAAAAATATAGTACTTTTAAAAGGTCTATTTATTTATTTAAAAGTCAGTTAATGGGCAGAGGGGTGGAGGGTGCCTTCCATCTACTGGTTCACTGCCCCAAACAGTCCCAATGACCAGAGTTGGGCCAAGACAAAGTCAGGAACCAGGAGCCAGAAGGCTCTTCCAGGTCTCCCATATGAATGGCAAGGGCCCAAGCACCTGAGCAATGTTCTGCTGCTTCTCCCAGGTGATTAACAGGAATCTGGGTGGGAAATGGAGCTAACAGAACACAACTGGCATCCATATGGGATGCTGGCATTACAAGCAGTTGCTTTGCCTGCTATGCCACCATGCCAGTCCTAAAACAGGAATTATTTTTGAACAATCATGGAAACCACACCAGAAAAACTATAGAGTGAAAATCAACAACTTTGTGCTCTGGAGTTTAGCTGTGAGTATAGCTTTATAGGTTTTAGCGCATCAGTGGTAATCACTTACTTAGTATTAAACCAAAACCCAATGGCACTTACACATGTTCTTGCCTAATTCTGACTTTCCTTCTGTGCTCGACAGCTGCTACCCCTGGGATGCAACATCATTAATGTTGCCAGTGATGAATATGGGATGATTCCAGCCTCCCTCAAAGAAGTCCTTTCCCAATGGAAACCAGAAGATGCAAAGAACCCTAAGAAGAACACTCCCAAGTTCCTTTACACTGTCCCAAATGGCAGCAACCCTACTGGAAACTCATTAACAGGCGACCGCAAAAAGGAAATCTATGAGGTATTTGCAAGAAATGGGTGAAATGGTTATGTTGCTGCTACTTATTGATCCCTTGGAAGAGTACTTGGCAAATTCCCTTACTTATTTTCATGGAAGGTAATTTTGAATAATTGGAAGTCATGAATGCCAAGGACCCAATAAATTATGATATAATAAGTTACTATTTCTTTTGTTAAATATGCATGCTGTTTCTTTTCTCTCAATTGGTGTTTTAGTATAAAAGAATAATTATTTTGTCCTGATGTCAAATTTATGAAATTATTTAATATATGGCCTCATTTGGTTTTTATTGTTTTATCTTTGTGTTGCCTACTTGGCTCTCAGGTTCCTACAGCTTGTCATTTCAGGTTACTAGAATTTTCTTAAAATAAGATCTCTTCTTTTTTTAACCATCAAACATTTATTAAGCTATACAGAAATCTTTGACTTTTGTGAAGTCTCTTTAATGCACCTGACTGTCCTCCATAACATTCTACTCCAAAGAGCTCTTTAGAATAAGTCCAAAAACAATGTTAAAGGGAAAAATTGAGTCCTATGCAGTGGAATCAAAGAGAACTTTTCAGCAGTTTCTTGTGCTTAGAAAATATAAATTTCAAGATACTGTCCTATTGTAGGAGATATGGCTATTTTGGAGTTCTCTTCCCTACTCCATTACACACTTCGCCAAAAACCCTCATCCTGGTCCTTGCTCAGTCCCATTCTGTGGATGACAACTCCCATCTTGTCCCATGTTTTTGCCTCTTCCCGGAACTCCAGGCTTAAGTATCCAGCTGTCTACTGGACACCTCTGCTGTGATGTCAAATAGACATTCAGACTCAATGTGGCCAAACTACAACTCCTGATCTTCCCAATCCTCTTATCTGCAGCCACTCCCATGTTTCATCTCCACAACTAACAAGACCATGAACTGCTACCCCCAGTCCTCTTCCTTTCTCTCCTTCCCCCATCCAGTCTACCCTGTGGAACCCACCACTGAGTTAATCTGAACCCATCCATTTTTCTCTGCTACCATAACTAACTCCACCTTCCAACTCCCCTCCCCACTGACATTACAGAACCTCTACAAGAACTGCCTCCCTGCATGCAGTCGATTTTACACTTGGGCTCCCACCAGTCATTCTTCACATAACAGCCAAGAATGACCCTATCCCACTGCAGTGTCACAACACCAGCCCCAGCTGGATTCTTTCTTTTACATTAAAAACAATATATGGGCCCAGCACAGTAGTCTTGTGACTAACGTCCTAGCCTTGCAGGCACCGGGGATCCCAACTGGGTATGTGCACTTTCTGCACTTCCATTCCAGCTCTCTGCTTATAGGCTAGAAAAGCAGTAGAGGATGGTCTAAAGCCTTGGGACCCTGCACCCACATAGGGGGGCCTGCAAGAAGCTTCTGGCTCTTGGCTTTAGATCAGCTCAGTTCTGGCCATTGCAGCCACTTGGGAAGTGAAGCAGCAGATGGAAGATCTCTCTCTCTCTCTGTCTTCTTCTTTCTATCAACCTGATTTTCCCATAAATAAATAAATCTTTTTAAATTAAAAAATTACAAATCTTGTCATCCTTCTGGCTGCAACCATGCTGGCTTCTGATTCTTTGTCCATGTTAGGCTTTTTGCTCATTAAAATGACCTTGTTGTCACTCTTCCTTCAGTGCAGAATCTTCCTTGATATTTGCACAACTCATTCCCTGAGCACCTGTCAGAAAGGACTGCTCAATCGTTAACCAAAGTAACTATCCTATTTCTCTCTCAAATTGACCAATATAGCTAATCACACAAATAACTGTCTCCATCTAATATATTTGTTGTTTATTTGTTTGAAAAGTGGAGAGAGATACAATCAGAGATTCTTTATCTGCTGGATCACTCCCAAAATGCCCACAACAACCAGGACTGGGCCAGGACAAAGCCAGGATCCAGAACTCAGCTCAAGCACAAAGGTGGCAGGGACTCAACTACTCAAGCCATCACCTCTTGCCTGCCAGGGTGTGCATGCATAGGAAGCTGAAATTCTAAGCAGAGCCTAGACTTTGATATGGGCTTCAGCATCCCAAGCAGCAATTTAGTCACCGAATCAAATGCCCATCCCTAATGGTACTTTTGTTTGTTATCCTTATTTTCTGTTTTCTATCTTTCCTAAACAAGAATGTAAATTCCATTGGACCAGGAATTTTTAGTGTCTTTTTCATTTTTTATCATCACACTCTACAACAATAGGCATTCAGTAATATCTTAAATTAATAAATACATATGATTATGATTACAAATAATTGTAATTTTGGAAATCCTTAATAATAAACATACTACTTTAAATTTTTTAGCTTGCAAGGAAATATGACTTTCTCATAATAGAAGATGATCCTTACTATTTTGTCCAGTTCAATAAGGTAGGTAATAAAGTGGGCATGTTTCACTATTAGAAGATAAGTTGTTTCAACTTGTTTTACTTTGCTTGTAATGACTGTCTCTGCTAAATTGAGCTAATCTAATTTGGCATTGAAATTAACTGTAGCATAATAAAACTGCAGCAAGAACCTTAGGCTTCCAGCTTTATCATACAGTTAATCTTTTTCATTTTTGATAATATATTCCTTTTTCCAAAAATCACTTACATTGGAAGTAGTAGCTCGTTGTCTGTGCCGTGCATCTGGGTAAGTGGAGTTAGACTGGTACTCTTCAACCACAGATCCTGAATTGGGCTCCTCTGGATGTCAACTTCACTCTCTTGATAGGGATTGGCTTAGAATGAAGGCGGAGAAGAATAAATCTGCAAGACAGAAAGAGCTGTGCTCAATCAGTGATGTCTGTTATGGACACAGACAGAAGGCTACAGTTATGCCACCTCTGTAATGTCCTAGCTCTTACCTGAAGTGCAATGGGAATTTAGATTCATTCTCCCCATATACATAGACTGCTTGTCATGATGACTGTTTTCTAATAGATAGAGGAGTGGTACAGCCCGCCAGTGCTGGAGTCACCCAAATCCAATAAAATTCTTCATTTGTTCACACTGCAACAGAGAACATATTCTGAGATTTCTTTCCTTCCTCTCCCAATTCCTGCTTTAAGTCTACTGAAAAGAAAGAAATTCTCTGCTGTTCTATAGTTTGTAAGAACATCATTCTGCCAACCTATTGCACTCCAGGCTAACCCCCTTTCTCATTTGTATCTGTAAACACAGCTATCAATATTTCATGCTGACTAAATTTCTCTTCTCTATCCTCATTTTTTCCATCTTTCTAGTTAGGTCTAAAGATCTGAATTCTTTCTCTTTATAACTCTAAATGCTGCTGGTTCCCTTTATTTTGATCTTGTCCCAAACTATTGTCTTAATCTCTGCCTCTAAATCTATTAATCCTGGTTTTCCACTGTTAGGGCAAAGAAGACCTGTTTGAGGGTTCCCTAAATTTATCATATGGATCTTAAGCAAATAAAGAGACCGTGTATGTGTGTGTGTGTGTGTGTGTGTGTGTGTGTATTTTGTAGAAAGCTGTGAAGGCAGACAGATGTGTGAATGACTCAAGACTATGACTCCCTGGTGGCTCATGTTACTAGACTGAGATTAAGGTAAGAGAGACTTGTGCTACTGCTGTCCAAGCTCATGCCCACTTCACACTCTATATACAGTATTCATGTGGGGACTATATGAGGCACCAAACCAAAACTTCTGTTTTGTTTTATTTTTTTAGTCCTGGGCGCCAACGTTTCTATCCATGGATGTTGACGGGCGTGTCATCAGAGCCGATTCTTTCTCAAAAGTCCTCTCCTCTGGGTAAGGTCCATTTGGCTAAACTGAAACTATCTCTAAGTAGACTCTGCCTCAGTATCTTTTAACCCAAATATTTCTTTTCATGTAAATTGCTTCTCATCCTTTTGCCTGAAAATGCCAGTTTGATTATTAATACGAATATAGACCTTTTCTTTAGTCATCTCCCTGGCCGAAGATGCTTGGTGAGTGATCTAAACATAGGGACTGTCCAGGGTTGTGGTATTACAGATGAAAAAGCACATTTGGAAATTCTTGATCAGACTTGCATTATATTTTCAAACTACACTTAAATGTAGGTTTCTGTTTGAAGTGGTTTAGCCAGAATGTTTCAGATACCGAGATCTGTTTGTCCCCAGGTCACCAGAGTCTTCCTAACGGAGTCAATCAGATGATATGTGTCAATTGTTAATGTGGGATTGGTATTATTCCTTTTCTCTTTTTTTGTGTAGATTGAGAGTGGGGTTTCTAACTGGTCCCAAGCCCTTGATAGAAAGAATTGTTTTACATACCCAAGTGTCATCATTGCACACCAGCACTTTTATACAGGTAAGTGCAGTTTAGAAAATACAATATCAGAATAAAAAGTACATATTGACATGTAGCATTCAGTTAATGTGAAAAGCATCAACACTTAATTTGCAAAACTGAATCACCAATGTCAAGTCCCCAGTTTCAACATACTATGCCAAATGCCACAGATGTATATTCTAAAAGGCAAATGAGATGAATTAATCTCGTGTCCAAATTTCTTGTGGGTCAGAGTATGTTATTCTCTCTGTGTTCCTAGGATAGATTCTAATACTCCATACAGATTCTGTGGCGGTGAATACAAAAGACTGAGCAAGGATTCCAAAACTGTTTAGAGACTCATTCCTTACATTCATTGCAGATGTGCGATCCTCTTCCAAAGCCACTGGTTGAAATGAATTTTACAGAAAGTAAAGTAAAACTGATTTTGGAGGAGGTATATGTTTCTTCACAAGTGTTGAGAAATTAATGGATAGCTACAACAATCTTGAAGAACAGAATTGTTGTCTGAGAACTCTGGGGTACCCATTTCACACAGTGTTTAAGTCACTGCTTAGAATGTCTAAGTCCCATATGGCAGTACCTCATGCCTGCACTTCCAATCCGGCTTGACTACTGGGAGGTAGAATGTGACGTATCAAGTGTTTGGTTCCTTGCACTGGTTTGGAAGACTCATGCGGAAAATGGGATTCTAACTTCTGTCTGATCTAGCTGGACCCATAGGAGGCTTTTGGAATGAACCAGTAGATGGGAGATGTCCCTCCCTCTCCGTCTCTTTCTTTTCCCTTCTTCCATTCCTCTTCCCCCTCTCTTCCTACTTCCCCTCACAAACGCCCGCTCAGTTTTTCAAATAAAATGCTAACAAGTAACTTTTTTTTCATTAAAAAATGCATAATTCAAAATTACCAGGAATATTTGTGTGTGTGTTGCTTAGGATATTTGATTTGGTATATTCCATTAAGCATAGCTTAAGATAGCTCTATGTTTTTGCAAAATTAGCAACATTTTTCAGGATTTCTATACCCATTGCCAACAAAAAGTGTACTATCTATAACTTCCAATTCTTCATTTTTAAAGGGAAAATCTCCAAATACTACTTGCTTTTATCTATCTACCACATATATATATATATATATTTTTTGTTCAGAGAATATGGATAATCTGGTAGATAAGAGCATGCACCTGAAGTTGAAAGTCTAAAGTTGAACGTTGTTGTATGCCCTCAGGAAGTTAACCTTTGAACTAAACTCTTCACCAGTAACATAAATAATCTAAAAAGTAAGATTATTACCAAAAATAAATTAATCAAGATAAAGCAATGGATTATAATAGTGCCTGGCACAAAACAGGTCATGTATAAATAGTTGTTATTCTTACTATTCTGTCATTGATATCAATTAACAGTTATTATACTTCAGAGACTATATATAACTAGTATAAGTTACATTCTTCTATGGCAGTTTGCATGCAATCTAGAGTGACTTGCTTTTTTGCTTGGCCAAAATGAACCATAACATTTATTATTATCTCTTTTAGCTTATGGTTTATCAGCTTCTACACCAATGGGGAGAAGATGGTTTTCTGGCTCATGTAGACAGGTATTGAAACATTCATTAAAATGTTTGTGGATGAAACAGTAATCCAGTGGATAAAGGACAATGTACCCAGAGTACTGACTCACTATTTTACCTTCTTAAGTATCTAAGATAGACACTAGGAACCAGCTGTTAGAAATCTCACATGCATTCATTTTATTAGCTGTCTTAACTGGAAAATCTCTTTAGAGAAGACAAGCAGAATTTGAAAGCAGAATACCCCTTACCTAAGATAACCTGAAATTTCCAGGTTATGATTAACAATATTCAACTGAGTTGGCAGGTCAACTGTCATTTGTTTTAATTAATAATTAACTATAAGTGTCATATTACACAGGATTTAGCTCAGATGAGTAAGAATATTATTTGCTTCAACAATCACTATCGGCACAAACTATGAATTACTTCAGTTAGGTTGGTGAATAGCTAGGCTATTTGGAAATAAGGTGAGAGGGATATGCTCATCCCCATACCAATGATTTGACATGGATTTAGGTAGGAATGTGGTTTGGGATCAAATAATTAAAAACCATACTTCCCCCACCTATGTAATTCTATCTGCCCACATGTGATTAAATGACACTTTTCCAGGTGATACTTTCCCTTACCTGGGCTCTGCATAAAGTG
The DNA here is from genome assembly GCF_030435755.1 of Ochotona princeps. NCBI lineage: Eukaryota > Metazoa > Chordata > Mammalia > Lagomorpha > Ochotonidae > Ochotona > Ochotona princeps. The sequence continues at coordinate 34,717,765 of NC_080842.1, forward strand.
GTATCACATAACCACTCTGCTTCAAGCTCAGTAAGAGTCAGTGCTAGGGTCCCACATGATGGCTCAATGGCTGGATCCCATGTGGGCACCGACTTGTTTCCCGGCTGCTCCACTTCCCAATCAGCTCCTTGTTTGTGAAAAGCAGTGGAGGATCATCTGAGGCCTTGGGACTGTGCACCCACATGAGAGACCTAGAGGAAGTTTCTGGCTCCTGACTCTTGATTAGCTCAGCTCTGGCCACTGCATTCAAGTGAGGCAAGAATCTGGAAAACAGTCATTCCCTAATCCAGACCACAACAGATTCAGCTTTTCAATAGTGTTTTCCTGGATCCTGCGTGTTATCCTACCCTGCAAATGATAGTCATTATTTAAGACAACTAAACATAGACTGAATCTGCTACCTCTATGCTCCATGATTTACTCAGAAATAGACTTTGCTCTCTTCATTTTCATTTGTTTAGTTGTCTCACTATTATAAAGTTATAAAGGAGAAAACACAAGTTTATCACCATACAGACTTTAAACAGAAATGTTCTGTGCTCTTAAGATAGACAGCAAGTTCATACAGCCTGGAGCCCAGTGCCTTTCTGAACACATCCTTTCTGCTGTGTTCTTTTTCTAGGGTTATTCATTTCTATAGGAACCAGAGGGATGCAGCACTGGCAGCTGCAGACAAGTGGCTAAGCGGTGAGTGGACCACATGTTTGCCGCCCCTGGGAAAGCAGAGGTACAGAACACAGAGTCTTAACCACCCTGGTAGAAGCAGAGCAACAGTTCAAGGATATTCTTCCCAGGAAATGTTATCCTATCAGTGATCGTGCAAGTGACTCTGTAAATGCTGGCACAGTGTAACCTGTCTCTACTCACCTGCTGCCTAGAATTTGTGATTTAAAAGAAAAATCCAAAAATAAAGCAGCAATAACTTATAAAAGTAAATAATGTCTTAATGTTTATAAAATATTTACATCATTTCAAAGTTTATCACACATAGCAGAGAAAATATCAAATAACATATTCCATTTCTAATTAAACTATGTAAATATAGGGACTTCAAAAAGTTCATGAAAATTGAATTAAAAGATAAATTTATTTTGATAAAACTTTTTGAAATTCATGCAATCTTTTCACAATCTGTGATTTTCATGAAGTCTTTGAAGACCTTTCAGAATATACTCATTACAGAATTCTGAAATGATGTTCCTTCTAATCATCAACATCACTTAATTTTTTAATATTAGCTTTCACTAATTTGCATGCTTTTATATTTTTGAACATTTATTTATTTTACTTGACAGGGAGAGCTACAGAGAGACGGGAGAGACACAGAGATCTTCCATCCTCTGGTTCAGTCCCCAAATGGCCATGATAGCCGGATTAGGGTGAATTCAAAGCCATAAACTAGGAGCTTCCTCCAGGTCTCCCACATGGGTGGCAGGCACCCAAACACTTGGGACCATCTTCAATTTCTTTAACCAGGCCAATCACAAGAAGCTGGATTGATATGGAGATGCAAGGACTTGAACTGGTACCCATATGAGATGCTGGCATTGTAGGCAGTGGCTTTACGCACTACACCACAGTACAGTCCAAACATTTATCTTTTAACTAAGGAAGAAAATTAGATTAATTAAATGGCTTTAATTGTAAGACATTTGAAAAAGTTCACCAATAGAACTAAGTAAATATAAGTTTATTTTGGTGCCAAATCCATGCATAATAGGATGCAAAAGATCCACAGAGAAAAAAATGCATATTTTGAAGATGTGTGCACAAATTCGAAAAGTGCTTTGCGATAATATACACTGATTTTTTTCCTTCATTTTAAAAACTTTCTGAAATGTTCTGGTTTATTATTAAGAAGTCTTCAACATGAATATCAATAATATCAGAAATACCAACTCCTTTTGTTTTATCCCATTCCCTACTTCTTTCCAACTAAAAATTACTCTTTGTATATAGTGCTAAAGAAAAAGGTTTCACAAACAGCAAGTTTTTCTTTTACAAAAGCATAGTAATTCAAAGCAAAATATTATATTCTCTTCTTGGTTGTCAATGCTCAGTGAAACATTAACGTGCATCTGATATTCTTAAGTTCAAAGTACATTCTCATAGTTAATTACACTCTGATAGTGTAACTGGACATAGAAACTATGACAATTTACTTGGAAGACTCTAAAAAGATTTGAAGAATCCTCTTTTAAAATTAAAATGGAGTGCAAGTTGAACCTATGGGCCAACTGCTACCCAAGATGCCTTAGCTGCAGTCAGAGGGACTGCTTCTGATCACTGATTCCCTCCCTGCTAATGCAGAGCCTGAGTCAACACAATAATGACTCAAAGGACCACAACCCTGTGGTCATGGGGGATGCCTGGACTCAGTTCCCAGAACCCACTTTCTCACAGCCCAGTCTCAGCTTTTGCGGGCATTTGAGGAGGGAACCAGTGGATGGCAGAACTAAGCTGCCCTCTCTCTCCCTCTTTCTATCTCTCCTGCTCTCCCTGTCCCTTTCCATGCTGCCCAAACAATGGGTTTTTTATTTTAACTTTTTAACAAAATGACTACATTGAAACACCCCTGTAAATATATATCTTAGGTAGTATAACCAAGTAAAGAAAGCAGCACTAGATTTCCTGCTCCTTGCTCAGACTCACAACTGTGATTCCACACAGAGCCGCTATTCAGCCATCCTCTGCATCCCTCACCCACACTGACTCAAAATAAACTCAGAACTCCATTTTTAAAGGCTCTTAAATTTTTTTTTCAAGTAGAAATTCAAGTAAAATTAAGTATCACTGATGAAACATCTTGGAAGTGCTAGTTTATAACTCCAGCACTTAGGTGATTTTATAATGTCCGACATGCTCTTAAAAGATTTTCATTCTCTGTTATTTGCAGGTTTGGCAGAATGGCATGTTCCCACTGCTGGAATGTTTCTGTGGATTAAAGTTAAAGGCATTTCTGATGTAAAAGGACTGATTGAAGAAAAAGCCATTAAAAAAGAGGTAAAACTGGGAACTGATAATTGGAGGAGAGAACCAAAGAAAAAACACGTATCTCCCCCCGCTTTTTTTTCTTTTTAAAGTAATGCTTTACTCAACTAGAAACATGATTGTTGTTGTCTACCACCCAATTCACAATATTTTAGTATTAAGTTCACTGTTTCACTGTTAAAACCTGGACTGGATTTTTGAGTTACATAATTCTTTGTATGGTACAAATGAATGGAAACACAGCCTTTTTCTCTGCTGCTGCACTCTTTGGAACTGAACTACTTGAGTTTGAATCCCAGCTCCATCCTTGTGGCCTGGCATAATCTCCCTCTGCTTCATCTACAAAATAGAGTAAGAAGATTCCTTCTAATTGGAAATTCTTCTATGAATTAATGAATTAATATATAGCACATAGACTAAAGCTCAGGAAGTATTTATCCATTAGTATCTGAAATGGATGGATGGTGATGAACTAAGGTGCTATTTTTAGACCTCTTCATTACACATTTATGCATTGTTCAAATTTCCTGTTGTGAGTATATTTTACCTTCACAATCCTGATGTGAGTATATTTTATCTTTACAATTATTGGGAAAATACCTTCCATTTCAAATACTAGTGTCTAATACTTACTAATCATTTCTTATGTACAAGTAACACTCTTCATGCTCTGCACAATATAGTTCCTTAAATCATTGTGACAAACTTTGGAAAGGTCATTATTTGGCTGTTATTTTACTAAGCAGGTGAGTCAAGTTATTCTCATTGTTCTACTCTTCATAACAATTAAACGTAGTAGATAGTGAAAAGTTTAATCAATATTTCAAATAGGTACATTTAAACAAAATAAAGTTGTTGACACTTTTCTTTTTTATCAATTCCATTGCATCAAAACCATTCAAAAGTGACAGTCTAACTGGCAGGGCTAAGAATGTAGATTTCATGTTTTATGACATTCTTTTCTGTCTTTGTTTCTTATTCCCTACACCCTGCTACATCTTCTTTTACCTTCTCTGCATTATTTTGAAATGTATCCCACTACTTTATCCCACATTTTGGTCAGCTTGCAAGGAAATAAGTACCCTTTCTCCTTCTCTTCCTTGCTTCTAACATCCATTATACTGACAGAAATAATAGCTTTCATTTTATTGTTAACAAATTGAACACATATTCCCTCTTTTCAAAAGAGTTTTCCAAATCATAGCCCTTTGGCTCATCTTACATAGCAAGCAGTATTCAGATTCATACTATGTCACCACAAATGCTCACTACATGTTTTTTGAAGACCATGATTAAAATAATAAGTAGGCTACGTTATCCTATTTAATACCAGCTGCTATGAAAGAAAAAATCCCCAAATCTCCAAAAACTTAATACAATAGATCATCAGAGACCCTGGCGATTTCTTATTGTTACATTTTAACCTTCAACACATGGATCCATGATTGCTACAAGGACACAGTGCTGTGGTTCACACATGGGAAGGTTACTGTGGAGAGAACACAGAATTTTCTCACACAGTCATTCATGACAAGAAAGAACTAAGCTAAGGAATAGAGTGTGTTTCATGCCAGGAGGAGATGGAGTGAACAGTCACTCAACTCTCTCTGAAACAGATGGTCTAGAAGAGAGACCTGTGTCCAAAATGAAGTGCGTGGATTAGAACCAGGCCCAAGCTCTTAATTTAAGCTCCTAACAGTACGAACCAAGAGAGACAGCATCGCTTAACTGCTCAAACAGTTGAGTACCTGCCATCCACATGACTGCCTGGATTTCCTTTCCAGGTTAAGCCCGCCCAGTCCCAACTGTTGCAACAGTTTAGAGTAAACCAGTAGATGGGTGAACTCATCTTCCTTCCTCCATCCCCATGTGTGTCACTGTGTCCCTAATTTAAAAAAAAAATTATTAGAAAAGACCCCAGAAATGCAAGAAGCAAAAAGCAAATATAGAAAAATAGATTCCATCAGCCAAGACGCTTCTGCACTGCAAAACAAGCCTTCAACAAAGAGACAACTGAGAAAACAGGAGAAAATATTTGCAAATGATGCAACTGAAAAAAATTAATATCCAGATTCTATAAAGAGTTCCAGAAACTCAACAACAAAAATCAGTTCAGTTCAAAATGGGCACAGGACATGAACAGGTGTTTTTCAAAAGATGACACTCAAATGGCCAGCAGACACTTGAAAAGGTATTTGGTATCACTAGGCATCAGGAATATGCAAATCAAAATCACAGTGAGGTTTCACCTCACCTCAGTTTGAATGGCTATTATCCAAAAATTAAAAAAAAAATAACAAAGGCAAACATGCTGTTCTGGAAAACTACCCAAATCTGTTGGTGGAAATGTATGGAAGTTACTCAGCATATCTTCTGTTAATTGCAGTTCAATCCACAATAGCTAAGACATGAAATCAAGCCAGGTATGTCCATCAATGGATGATGGACAAAGAAAAATAGATAGATAGACAGGCAGACTATGGAACACTACCCAGCCATAAAAAAGAAGGAAATCCTGCCCCTGCAAACAAATAGACAGAACTGGAAGCCAGTAAGCTGTGTAAAATAAGCCTGCTACACAAAAGAAAAAATATCAGGTTTCCCTGATGTGTGGTATGTACACTATAGCACAAAAACTAAACTGCATATGAGTGAAATGACATTTTAAGATTTGATAACAGCTTAGAGCTTTTATCAACACTCTTAACGAACAAGGTATTTTTCTACCTACTGTTTATTGAATTCCTTATGTAGTACAGGGGCAAGTCAATGATTATAAACTAAAACAAAAGTATGTCATTGTAAGAGTGAAAAAAGAGTAGGAGGGAGAGGAGAGTGAGAAAACGAGCAGGAGGGAGGGGCGCATACGAAGTCTCACTAGGCTTCTGAATTTCTATTTACGAAATACATGAAATTTGTTTGACTTATGTAAGAAAATAACTTTTAGAAATAGTTCTCACTACTCTCTTACATTTTGTGTTAGATTTTTTTTTTTTACTTCTTTTCGGTTCTTGGGATGCACGAATTCTCTTCCCATTTCAGGGACTTTCTTCTGTGTATCTGCTCCCTAAAATGTTCATCTCCTCTTTCTAACAGGTCACCTACTTCTCTTTCCATTTCCAGCTTAACAATCATTTTCAAATTCAATAATTTAAAAATGGTACTTCATTGTTTGAACTTCTACCACTATGTTACGTAGGTAAAACTTTCATTTATCTTTATCCTTATTTTTTGTTTTCTTAGTCAAATGGCTTTACACATTAAATCTCGAATTTGACTGTTTTTCTTCTCTCTGTGTGAACCTGCATACATGAAGAAGAGATAAGAGTACTTTCCTTATTTGAAATAAACTTTTTTTTAGAATTAGTGTTTTTATTTTTTGAATTATTCAATTTTTAGAAGAGTGTTTTCCCCCTAATGAGAATCATTGGCTATTTTTAAGCTTAATATAACCTTCCTTACTCTGAGATTAGGTTTGCTGCATTTTTCTAGTTTTTCTTTCATGGTACAGCACTTATTTTCCAACTCTCTTAGGTGTTACTGGTTCCAGGAAATGGTTTCTACTCCAACAGCTCTGCTCCCAGCCCTTACCTGAGAGCTTCCTTCTCCATAGTTTCTCCAGAACAGATGGATGTGGTGAGTAGCGTATTCTCTTCACAATAACATGACTGGCAATTTTGGTTGTGTGTGTGTGTGTGTGTGTGTGTGTGTGTGTGTGTGTGTCTACCTCATCAATTAAAACACAGCTTAATGTCTTCTTAGGTCTCTGAAAAACTCGTTTAACATTAGCCAATCATCAACTAATATTAAACATCTCTTTCACTCTGTGACTAGACGTGTGCAAATGAGACTAAATTGGAGTCCAAGCTTGTTGTCTTCTTGAATAACTTTCAGAACCTACGGAGCAGTGTTGGCAAGTTATCAATGTATTAGGAAGAGAACCTTGCTCTCTCTTCATGGAGTTAACTTAGACAAAAGGACAGATTCATGATAGTTGTCAGCCTGTTTTTCTGAAGAAAATAGTATTGGGGAGGGTAAATCAGTGAAGTCTAGCTTTCATTAATAGACCAGATGAAAAGAAGCAAGATGCTAAGAGCTGTGTGTCTGGAAATCCAAAAGACAAACTGACAAATTAATTAAACCATGACTTTAGCCCTGAAGAAGAGTTGTTAATTACCCTGGGAGATGCACACATTTGTGTGTCTTTTGTTAACTTATTTTCTCATGTTATTTAATAAGCTTTGCATAAGTTCTCTCTGATTTTTATCTTAGTAGAGTGGGATAGTTAAAAAAATGTGGAATGCATATGCAGGTAAGAGGTTATATAAAATTAAGTATGTTTGTATAATATAGGAAATGATTATTGTAAGGACATATAAGAAAAGATATGAGAAAAATGAAATATGCATATTTTATAAAATATTGATATACTCTTGCCCAGATAAAACCAGTAATATCCTGAGTTTTCATTGCCATTTCTCAAAATCAGATGGGTATTCAGTTTGAATTTTTAAAGTTACAACATTTCTAGAAGAGATCTTAATTTCACCAATTCTTATCTCTTTTCTATCTTAGGCTTTCCAGAGATTAGCCGAACTTATAAAAGAATCTTTGGAAGAAAACTGATCACACTACTCATAGTTGGATTTTTTTTTAAGATAAATGATCTCTGTCTAGGTGGAATAAAACGTCATGTGTGTTAGCCTTACAAGTTGGAGCTCATCAAGCATTTCACATCTTTGGTAGTTGAACTAAACAAGCTTTAAAGTACTTTCTATGTCAACATGTCAGACATTTCTATACTCTATTTGTGTTTTGTGATGAATTTTCAACCTGTAGCAACCTATTTTTATCATAGGTTTATTATAGAGAACTCAATAATTGCTTTATACTTTTCCACAATGTTTTTTCTTAGAAATTAACATTTTACACAAAATTATATTGTAAATTTAAGAAAATGATTCAGTTCACACTAATATGCAAAGTGTATCTTTTCTTTTTATGAAAATTTATAGACCCTATAAAGTGTGCCAAAATCATTTTGTTATCCTACTGAAATCTATTTAATATATAGTTCTGAAACCAAACATACCTAAAGCATCATAGCTACTGATATTTACTGAAGACCTTTCAGACCTAGGGTGTTGAGAGAACTGTGTGTACATGGTGTGGAACCAGACACTTTCCAGGAAAGAGCCAAAACATGAGCTTCAGAAGGTTGTGGTGCTTCCTCTCTGTCTCTGTTTATCCTCCTCTCTGTATATCTGACTTTCCAAGAAAAATAAATAAATCTTTTTTAAAATTAAAAAAAAAAAAAGACAGTCCGGGGAAGGAGAGGATGATGAAGCGCTGTTCTTCAAATGATCAGGGATTTAAGGCAGGAGAATGTAGCTCAGGCACCCAGCATGCATTGGCAGCAGCTTGCCACCTATGTCAGTTAGAACCTGGAGCCCAGAGGAACCATTCAGAACTCACAGCACTGCCAGGCTACCCTTAGAATCCCCACTGAATCCCAAGGATGAACACCTGTGCGGCAGTGCCGCCTGGTGGCCAGGTGTGTGAATGCGGCTCCTTTCCTTCAGGACTCCAGGCCTCAAGCACTTGTCACCAAGCACAGAGGAAAAACGGCATAAATCAAGACTTGAAGACACATCACTAAGCCATTCTACTTCACAACACATCTGCTCACATTAGATAGAACAAAACTGAGTTCCAAAGAGAAACCTTTCAGGATGAAAACAAATAAGTCACTCAAGAAATGGGCACGGGAAATGGGCAGACACTTCACAAAGAAACAAACCCAAATGGCAAATAAGCATATGAAAAAATGCTCAAGTTCCCTGGCAATAAGGGAAATCCAAATTAAAACATCAATGAGGTACCACCTAACGCCAGTAAGATTGGCCCACATGAAAAAAAGCACCAACATGTTGGCGAGGTTGTAGAGAAAAGGGAACACTACTCCACTGCTGGTGGGGCTGCAGGTTGGTACAGCCTCTATGGAAATCAGTATGAACATTCAAACAACTTAAATTCAACATACCGTATGATCCAGCAATAGCACTCCTAGGAATATATCCAGAACACTTGTTTTATGAGAAACCAACATGCACTCCTATGTTCATAGCAGCACAATCAGTAATTGCAAAAACATGGAAGCAGCCAAAATGCCCATCAACAGAGGATTGGATAAGAAAGCTATGGTTCATCTACTCCATGGAATACTACTCAGCTATTAAAAAAAACAAAATGCAGTTCTTTGTGGCCAAATGGGCCAAACTGGAAACCATAATGCTAAGGGAAATGAGCCAATCCCAAAAGGTTAAATACCACATGTTTGCCTTAATTTAAGATGATATGATGTTATGTAACACATGTAATGCTATGTTGTTATGTTATAAGTTGTGTATAAACTAAAATTGAAATGTCAATGAGTTGGTCACAGAATGTAGTTAAGAACTCGCATTTACTTTTAATATATTGGTTACTCATTACTATGCCAACTAATTCCATAATGATGTAAATTTTTGCTGATGGTATATGGGAAGGGTCTCCCTAAGAAGCCGTTGAACTAGGCCATACAGCAAGATGCTGGACTCTATGTTTGGTATATACTTGCAGTGAGGGAATCTCAACCCAACATGGAGGGAGGGTGTGGGGAGGGGTGGGGATATCCCAGTAGCTATGATACTGTGTCACATAATACAATGAAATTAAATTTTAAAAATGTTAAAAAAAAAAAGAGAAAGCTTTCATGATGAACAGCAAGAAAGAAAATGCACAGAGCCAGCACTCAGTAGGTGTTCCCTCCTTTGTACTAGACCACCTGAGTGCAAACACGAGATTACAATGAAAGTGATAGGACATGATTATGTAAAATGAATGGCAATTTCCTCTCTCACATTCTCCTCCAGCACACAGTATTATAACAATGATAGAAGTCACAGAAAAAGAGAGAAACTAAGAGACCCAAAGATTCTGAAAATAGCTCTTTCATTACCATAATTCTAGCAAGGTTAGCACACCATAGGCTCACTTCTTCAAAACCAATACTCTAATAATTCACAACTCCCTCTAAAACAATACTATCATCAGTGCAGTTAACAAGGATGCCTTCCTAGGGCAGGCCTTGGCCTGCTGACTAACATGCTCTTAGGGGACCCACTTCTCAACTGCAGGGCCTGAGTTCCACATCTGGCTCTCTTGACTTCAGCATCTCACCAGTGCACAATCTAGCAAGCAGCTCAATGGCACAAGTAGCTGTGTGTCCCTTCCATGCACACAACATAAAGGCTTGCATTCTGGGCTCCTGAGTTTGAGCTGGCTCTTGGGAGCATTTGAGGAGTGAACCAGCAAACTAAGATTCAGTCTATCTATCTCACATCTACACACAGGGAGTCCTCCAATCCCCTGCCTCATAACATAAATCAAAGGAAGCCAGGGTGACCAGCAAAAGCAGACAGACAGAGACCATTCATCCACTGGTTCACTCCAAAAATAACTACAATGGCTGCAGCTGGATTGGTCTGAAATCAGGAGTTAGGAGCTTGAACCAGCATCCATATGCGATGCCAGCACCACAGGAAACAGCTTTGCCTGCTATGTCACAGCACTGGTACCCCTAGTAGATTCTTATAAGCCTGTATACTTACACTACAACCCTGCAAGTCTGCATTTATGTGTGCAAGGAAGAGAAAAACATATATTCAGAAAGTCAAGGGTAACTAGAGCAGCTTCATCTATGTCTCAGAAAGGACAGCTCTGGAATCTCTCAGTAACTGGATTTTTTAAATCACTGGTGTATTTGTGCAATGGATTTGTATTTTACAACAAGAGGGGCTGGTGTTAAGGATAAGCCTCTGCCTGCAATGGCAACATCCCATGTGAGTACTCGTTCAATCCTTTGCCTTGCCCCATCCAATCCAACTCCCTGTTAATGTATCTGGCAAGGCAACGGGAGATGGCTCCAGTGCCTGGAACCCTGTGACCTCATGGGAGACTTGTGTTGGGCTGGTGCAAATGGAGTCATCTTGGCCAAGTGGAGAGTGAAACAACAGATGGAAGATTCTGCCTCCTCCCTGCCTCCTAACCCTCTGTGAGTGTGTGTCTGTGAGTGTGTGTGTGTCTGTGAGTGTGTGTGTCTGGGTATGTGTGTTTTAATTCTGCCTTTCAAATAAAGAAGCCAATCTTTTCAAAAACATTTACACGGAAAGGATACAAACTGCTGATTCATGAAGACTAGATGCACCTTTTTGGTAAAGGTGGCATTTTGCATAGATCTATTTATATTTGAAAGGCAAAGTGACAGTAAGCAAGAGGAGGAGAGGAAGAGAAAGACAGATCCTCCATCCACTGGTTCCTACTCTCCAAATGCCTACGTCAGCTGGAGCTGCGCTAGGACACAGCCAGGAGCACAGAACGCCATGTGTGTCCCTGATTTTGGTGGCAAGGACCCAGGAACTCAGACCATCAGCTACTGCCTTTCTCACTGCAATAGCAGGCAGCAGAATAACAAACACAACAACCAGAACTCATACAAAACGCCACTATGACATGTGGCCCTTCAGATGCCCTCAGCCCCGGCCATTGTGGCCACTTGGGCTATGAACCAGCAAATGGAACACCTTTCTCTCTGCATCTCCGCTCTGTGAATCTGACATGCCAATAAAAATCAGTAAATCTACATAAAAATCAATAAAGCTGTAGTAACTAAAACCACATGGCACTGGCATGACCAGTGGAACAGAACAGATACCCACAAATTCAGCTATGTGCACACAAATGGTTGCTTTCTGACAAAACTACTTAGACCATATATCTGAAAAAAAAAAAAAAAACAAGTTTTTCTCTCTATCCCTAACTTCAGAGAAACCTTGTGGGGGTCCTTTGATTCAAGCAGAAGGTTTCTTGCGAAAATCACTCACAACTGTCTCCAGCTGGGATTGGACCATGTCCTGCTCTGACATCACACAGAACCATTGACAGGTCACAATTCCAAAGCCCTATATAAAGCCCTGGCCGGGCCTGGGCCCTCTGTCCAGGAGCTCTCCATTGGAGAGCTCTTGGACCTGCACTAAGCTACCTGGTTTGTTTTTTTTTTAACCTGTTTTAGTTGTGCCTATTTTGTTCATTTGTTCTCTTCTCTATGTTATTAGTTTTGTTCTTCCCTCTTAATTTCAGTTTGTTTTTCGCAGTGTGTATTTCTTTTCCTTAGACACATCCTCATTCCTTCTCAAAATTTTTGAAATTCTGTTTGTCACTTATTTTTTATTTCCATCATTTTATTTCTTTACATTTTTAAAACTTTTAATTTCCATTTCTTCTTCTGTTCCATTTTGCATTTTCTGTTTCCTTCTTGGAATTTTCATTTTTGCATTCATTTACTTTTAAGGTTTATCTATTTTTTTCAGATTTACATTTTTTTTAAAAGAGAAGTGAGCAAGTGTCTAAGGAGAAGATGGAGAGACCTATAAAGTCCAGCATAATGTTATTCTTAACACCTATTTTATTCTATGGTATCTTTTCTCATTATTAATATTTTTGATACCTGTATTGCTGGAATATTTGAAAAATATTTTACAGTATCATGTTATTCTTAACACCTATTTTATTCTATGGTATCTTCTCTCATTATTAATATTTTTGATAGCTGTATTGCTGGAATATTTTAAGAATCTTTTACAGCATTATGTTATTCTTAACACCTATTTTACACTATGATATGTTTTTTCATTATTAATATTTTTGATACCTGTATTGCTGGAATATTTTAAAATCCTTTAAACATCATGTTATTCTTAACACCTATTTTGCTCTATGGTATCTTTTCTCATTATTAATATTTTTGATACCTGTATTGCTGGAATATTTGGAAAATATTTTACAGTATCATGTTATTCTTAACACCTATTTTATTCTATGGTATCTTCTCTCATTATTAATATTTTTGATACCTGTATTGCTGGAATATTTGAAAAATATTTTACAGTATCATGTTATTCTTAACACCTATTTTATTCTATGGTATCTTCTCTCATTATTAATATTTTTGATACCTGTATTGCTGGAATATTTGAAAAATCTTTTACAGCATTATGTTATTCTTAACACCTATTTTACACTATGATATGTTTTTTCATTATTAATATTTTTGATACCTTTATTGCTGGAATATTTGAAAAATCTTTTACAGCATACCGTTATTCTTAACACCTATTTTGCTCTATAGTATCTTTTCTCATTATTAATATTTTTGATACCTTTCTTGTTGGAATATTTAAAACATGTTTTATCTCTGAGCAATATTTACATAATAAGCATTGTTTATGGACGTTGGCCTTATACTCATCCTAAGTGATGAGTTGGCGTGAGCACTGCTCCACTGAGCAGTGAGCAGGTACCACAATGGAGAAAAAGATCAGCAATGGACTCCACATCCTCAGCACGACCAGGCGGCACAGGTGCAACGGGCAACACTGGCCCACCGCATAGAAAGCAGCAACCAAGTAGCCACGTAAGTCACCCCAAGAACCAACAAGGATTCCAGTCTCCCAGCTTACGGCAAGTAGGGGTTCAGGGCTTAGGCTCACACACCTGAGTTGGGGGTGAGACATCCCTTTCAGGTATAAGAAGCAGGGACTTGCTCTCCCAGCATTTCTATGCCTGTCTGGCTCAGCCACCTAATGCTTCAGGACTACATCTTGCACAGAAACGAAGGGGCCAGCAATAGGGATACACGCTAGCATGAACATGTTACTGACTTGGGTCTTATGTTCCTTCAGCCTCTACATGCATTTTTGACCCTTTTCCCCACAATAAGCTGCACTTCTCTGGGAATTAGGTTAGGACAGCGACAGTCTGCTTGCATCAGTAGAGGCACATCAAGGAGAGTTCATGATTTTGCATAGTTCTTCTGAGCTTTTATCTGTATTTGCCTCAGCATGTATTAACTGAAGCACTGCTGCCTTGTAAGGGGAAATTCTTTATTGGCCCAATACCTTACAAAGTGTTTTGTACCCTACTTCCTACTCATTATTGCCACCTGAGACTCTCCACTAAAAATCTCTACACAACAAAACACAGAAATGTTCATGAAATACTGCAACACACATGCATGTCCCAGTGTCCTATAGGTCAGAAACCTCCACCTAGCTGACGACCATGAAGATGTCTCAAGTTTATATCATGCTGTGCACCCTTCGATAGCTCAGCTGCCAGAGCGGGGGAACGTAGAGTAGAAGTTTATGTCATCGTGATTTCCCAACAGTTTTAGACTCACACAAACTCAGAGGGAGATTCACATGGAACAGTGTTACCACAAGCCTGCTCTTCTACCTCAACTTGGTCAGTCTTGTGAAATCAGTGTTCTCTTCTTCCATCAGGAACTATCACATCCTGCATGGATTGGCATGTATCCTCTCCTGATGTCGTGTAACTGCAGAGACTCAAAACCAAATATCCCTCTACAGAAGGATTTTTCTGCTCTCACTGGATTGTCTCCTCATTGGACCTAAGAACACTCAGTCATAAATATGCTTGAAACAACTGATCATACATCTTTACCTGGACACCTAATGCCACACAGTAAGTGTCCACGCTTTCACTGGCTTCCTCAGTGTGTGTCTTCAACAGGCATGATAGCAAAGAAAGTCAGCGTCTGGTGAAGAGTCAGGCTACACGCAGCACTCTTTGCTAGGCAGCCTGAGCTGGTTGCACCTGCTGGTCAGCTGAAGACCAAGCTGCACCAGACCGAAATGCACAAGGAGTGCCAAGCATTCTCCTGACGCAGGCATTTCATCTTCTGTGTTCTATCAATTAAACCTCATTTGAGGTGCAACAAAGCTAGATGCTTCAATGTTTCTATAAAGATCATGGCACTTGTCCCCTAAGTAGCAACATTGTTTACACCACACTACTGTGACACCTTGGTTGAGAAACAGTGCTGAGTTTGATATGGTTTAGTTGTGAAGGATCCCAACCAGAACTGGAATCATTGGGTAGCTGGAAGGACCTAACCTGAATGCAGTCATTGATCTGAAGACAAATGCCAGTCAGTGCTAACAGGACCATGTTAGGGAGCGCCTCAGTTACTAGTTTAAACCTTTACAGATCTAGTTCAACTCAGAAAGAACTTCATGATCTTTGAAGTGCAGGATCTATCTCCTGCTCCATTCCTTCTCTGGCTTCTCCTGGCATGGTGGGTGCCTGCCTGTTATTTCAAGGGCATTCCCAAAGATTTGCCATCAGAAGATTCCTGAATGGATCTTCTGCATGACTCCAGTTGACCAGGTTCCTGGGCAAGTGTAGCGCACACATTCACACACACACACACACATACACACACACACACACACACACACACACACACACACACCTACCACAGGTAGATAACTAAAAGATTTCTTTTTAAACAAAATATTTATAATTGGATTACTTGGTGCAGGTGCAAAATGGATATTTTGTGCACTGTGTCCTTATGACCATTTTGTTTGTACTTGGTGAACAACCAATACACAGTGTTTGGGGGGGTGGCGGGGAGAGAAGCCCACAGTAATTTCCACATGTAAAATTGAAGGAGTTGATTACTGTCATTTGGATCATGTGCCTTTTATACATCTGCAGCCCTTAAGGAAGACTTTACAGATTGGAGCATGAGCACTTTAAAGTGATTCAAACTTATGGAGGAGCTACAAAGTTTATAAAGTGCTTCAATGCGTTACCAATCAGAGCTGTAGTGCAACCATTCCGAGGAGCTTGTAATACCATGCATAGCCTGCTCATCATCAGCCCAGGTGTCACTCCTGGGCACGTGAGGCTTCCAGCATTCCTGCCCAGAGACTCTCCATCATGAAAAGCAGAGGAGCCACTGCTGAGGAGCCGGGAGAGTTTCGGCAGTGCTGGGAAGCTAAAAAGCAGGCTTCCCGGAAGGGACTGCAAAATGTCTGTGTGAAGTGAATTCAAGGTGAGTATTCTTATTGGTGCACAGTTTCATTTTTGATTCTTGCATAGGATGAGTCTGAAAAGTCCACACAAGAATTTGTGTTTTATTCCCAGAGCCCCCGCAGGCCCAACTGGCACCTGGGTCTGCACTGAATATGCACAGAGCTGTGCCAGGAGGCCAGAGCAGTGTGGGAGCATTGGCACTGCCCACATTTAGACCAGGGTTCCTGCCATGGCTTTGGCATGAGCACAGGTGAAGGAGGAGGAGGTGGGGCTGGCTCTGAAGCCAGATCCGGATCCTGTACCGTGTGCTTGGGCAGCCCAGGGTCTGCTGTACCTGGAGAGGAGCACCTACCACCAGGCCTCCTTCATCTAACTGCAACAGTGACACCTGATAAGATGCCCATGTTAGGTCCTTACCTGCTCAGAGAAGTAAACTGGAGTCAGAACACAGCCACAGTTTCTCCAGCCATCTCCCACACACATCCTGAATAAGGCTTCCTTTGAGGCCTCTTTGTACTGCTCACTTCAATACACGTGTTTTGCTTTGTTTCATTTTGTTCTTTTTCGTTTTTGAGGTATTGGGCCAGCTGATGGAGACTGGAGTCATCAATCCTGAACAGGTTATGACATCTTTTGAGCATATGAAGAAATCCGGGGACTATTCTCTTACAGTTGTAGAAGATGTGACTACTGGACCCATTGTTGCTACGGCAACCCTGAGACTAGAACTTACATTCATCCATTCCTGTGCCGAGAGGCAGAGTGGAAGATGTTGTGTTTGAGATGAATGCAGAGGGAAACAGCTCTTCAAACTGCTAGTAACAACCCTGACATTGCTAAGCAACAAACAAAACTGTTTCAACATTAGTCTTGAATGTCTACCACAAAATGTTCATTTCCAGAAAAGGTGGCTAGGCAGTATCTGAAGAAAACCACATGTAGAAAGTTTGGATATGCAGTTCCTGAAGAAAATTACACGTGTGGTAGTTTTCTGAAGCAAAAATGTTATGGGAAGAGAACTGACACAAGTATCAATACTCCAAAACTGTACTCTTCGCTGAGAAAACATTGTTGCTGCAAGCCTGGGACCCCCATAAATACCGGACTGACGTTTAGAAGATAGGATGTGTGTTGTATATATAATATACAAGTGCGGTATAATGACATTTAGAAGATTACTTGGGAATGGTGGGGCATACTGATTGAGTTCAGATTACAAATGAAAATTGTAAATGTGATGATTTTACCAAAGCAATATACTTTTAACTTGAATCTTGTCTTCCATTGTATTCTTTGAAGTCTGGCTTCATTTCGTAGTAGTCAAACTGCTAATAAGTTCATCAATGTATGCTATCTGTACTGCTCACCTCCCAAACAGCTTGTGTCACTAGCCAAGTTGCCACAACGGCTGCAGGTGAGCCAACTCGAGTCCAGGAACCAGGAGCTTCTTCCAGGTCTCCCAGGTGGGCACATTTTCCCAAGGCTTTTGGGCCATCCTCTACTGTAGCAGGAAGGGAAGTGGAGCAGCCGGATACAAGGCAATACACATGTGGGATCCCGGTGGTAGCAAGCAAGAATTTTAGCCATGTATACAGCAACAGGTCTCTTAAGCAATGCCATACTCTTCTTTTCTTCTTCTTCTTTTTTTTAAGTTTTGATGACAATTACAGAGTGGATCAGGATGGGAAGGACGATGGTCAGGGAAAGTGGGTGTGATCATTATTTCCAAGCTTTTCATTTCTTTTCACTGTATCTGGTGGGAGGGGAGGACACCAAGGTAGAAGCCACACCCAGCTTCCAAATTGCCCCAGAACCCAGGGATCAGGAATGGCCACCCAGTGTTGATCCACGGTACCAATGTGGTATATATGCTCTGAGGGTTCTGTTCAGAAGATGTCGAGAGCTCCAAAATGGTCTCAGTCTCACTGAACTGAGAATGAGGGAACACTTTCAATACAATATCCACTGGCTGACACAGTCCACCACAGACTCTCCATTCACCCAGATATTTGCTGCCTTATTTGGGCTGGGCTAGTTGTTCAATCTGTTCTGTTCTTCCTCGGCTACGTGACAGATGTCCTTTGAAAGCCCCAATAGGCTGCCTTAATCTCTAAGTGGATCAGGGCCAGCCACCCACTACACTGTCGTTTATACTGATGAGGACTGGTTCTCGCAGGTGCACACAAGGTCCAGAGCCTAGCAACATGGACCCTGCCAGACCCACTGCCACAGTTGCTAACAGAGCTTGCAAGCTACATGCAGGTGGGTCAGGTAACCAGGAAGGCAGCTTGGACCCCGTGGGACCACCTATCCTGGATTTCATGGACCCAGTACCCACTGTCCTTAGCCTGGCATGGATCACCACACTTCACTTCCACCAGCACGTGCTTCAGCCTGGCTCACTCAAGTCTGCCCTAAGTTCCAGCCTCTGCTGAGCGAGATGCAGCCTGACCTGGCTCAGCCAGCTCCCTGTCCCAGCCCTGGTGTGAGGGGGTTGGGTGCAGCCTGACCCGGCCCCTCATGTGACCTGTCCTGTTCTGCCAGTGGATGTTATGAACCGGCCTAACCCTGTCCAACTGCCCCAGACATGACCCACATGTGTGATGCCCAATACTGTAGCCTGTCCTGATTTGGAATGCCCCTTGCCTTGCTTCTTGCGCTCAACTGCAGGGCCTCTGCCCTGACAAAGGAATTCCACAAGCTCTTCTACCAGGTCACCTCTCTGTGGCAAATATGGCATGCAACACTGCTCCTTAGATCAGGTTGCCTTTGTCCACATCCTCTCCTGGCATCCACAGTGTCCCTGACCAACTGCTACATACTCAATCTGGTTCTTACCGGTGAAACCTGTATCTTCATCTCTTAATTGCTAAGTTAAACACTTGTCCCTAAGTTCATCTTGCAATGTCACTTTCCATGAAGCTTTGGAAGTACACTCGTTTTCTTTTCTTGCCTTTTTTTAAATTTTCAAAATTTGGTTAAACACACACACACGTGTTAGAGGGAGAGAAAGATCTCAAAAGGGACATTGAGGTTGGGTCAGGACAAAGTCAGGAAACTATTCCCACATACAAGTACAGGTGTTATCTCCTGCTGCCTCCTAGGCTGCTCATCAGCAGGAAGCTGGGTTCAGAAGCAAAGTTCAGGACTTGGACACAAGCACTTTGACGGAGTGCAGTCATCGCAATGAGCATCTTACCACAGTGCCAGCACCTGCCCATGTTATTAGGATATACATTGTATGAAACAAACACTAGCTCATTGACTTTGAGAACCTGGTGGGCACCAGGGCAATGGAGAGGAGGTAGGATGAATGTGGGCAACGTGGCTGTGTCATTGCAAATGGAGACATGCAGAGATGACAGCTGAAAAGCAGGTGCTTTTAACAGAGGCTGCAACTTTGCCAGCACCTATTCTGCCATTTCTTTTTGCCTAACCAATAGCTCATATTTGGAGTGCTGGTCTTTGGTTTGTATGTTTTACAGCAACAGCAAATCCTGCATCTGTGAAACAGGAAAAATGAAACATTTGAAATGTAAAATGACCATGTGCCTTGTCACGTGGGATTGCACTACAGCTCAGGCGTCATTTACCTTTTCCCATGGACTTACACAGCTGAGATCCGTCCTGAAGTGACTCCCCTCTGTGATGGCTGCAAGTGCACAGCATGCCGAGTCCAGACAATTGGAGTTACTTCAGGAAGGAGAGGGCAGTCTTAAATCTGAACAGTTTTAAATGCGCAAAAGTCAGTTCAATAGCAAGACATAAACAGTTCTCAGAGGGTGTGTGAATGTCTGGAAGCACTGTGTTCTGGAAATGTTTGAGTTGTGTTGGAGTTGTGTTGTAGCCTCACACGGGTGATTCTTGCCTGAGCCGAGGTCAGGGTCCACCTAGCCAGGATTCCCATCTCACCTAGGTGCTTTTTCCTACCATGTATCTCACTCGTTCCACTCAAGAGCATGGTAGGTGAGTTCACAAATTTAAAGGATTTGGAGACATTCATGTTATAGGATATCTTGTAGATAATTTAAAGAAAAAAAGACCTACACTATCCTGAACTTCATGCATTACAAAGATAGTACTTTCACTGAATTTTGTTGATAGAATTTGAGTGCCCACCACTCAAACATTGCAGGGGTGCTACACATTTCTTCCCTCTAGTGCTCTTGGTCCAATTTTCTGTGAATGTCAATGTTAACACCTCAACTCTGAAGCAAGACTACACTTGACAGGGTCCAACACTTGAGAGACACACACTGAGAAGGGAAGGACACCAGTATATTACATTTGTTCAAGGACAACAATGGGAACGTTGTGCCATTTCAAGATCAAAGCTCCCTAACAAATTCATTTCCTCCCTTCCTCATCTTTCTCCCATTTTTGTCTCCTTAAATAACTCATACATTATTAAAACAAACTAGACTGGAGCTGGCCTTGCAGCTTAGTGTGTTAGGCCGCCAGCTGTAATGCTATCCTCCCTTACCAGCACAGGCTCAAGTCCTGGCTGCTTTACTTCCAATCTGCTAATGCACCAAGAGGAAAGCAGCAGAGGATAGCACAAATACGTGGGCCCTGACTTCTTAATGGGAGACCCGGATGAGGCTCCTGGATCATGGTACTGGTTTACCCTGCCTCAGCCCTATGACAATTTGGGGGTGAACCACAAATAGAAAATCCCTCTCACTCTCTCCCTCTCTCTCTCTCTCTGTGTCTCCCTCTCTAGCACCCCCACTATCTTCTAACCCCCTCTCTCTCACTTTCTCTCCTTGCCTCCCGATGCCCCCCCCATTTCCACACTCTATAGCTCTCTTTTTCAAACAGAAATAAAATTTAGCATATTTATCATTATTTTGCCTTTATCAACATGCTTGCATTCTGCCCTTAAGCAGCCCTAGGGATCCCTGCTTGGTTGAGGTGCTGCCTTCCGCTGTTAGAAAAATGGATTGATGGTGACTACCAACTTGCTGCTTTAGGCCTGCCCCAAAGCAGATGCTTGTCAATGTGTGCACCTGTTCCTTTGCAATGCCCCTTGCTGTCCCAGGCACCTCGGCTGAGGAGTGGCAGACAAGCTCATTCATCTATTTCATGGAATATTTGATTATAAGCAAGCACTTATCGTCTGTGTCATTTAAAAACTTGTGTTTCTTGATGTATTTTTCTTCTCATAATGGGTTAAACTATTCTGTTTGCCTTCCTGAAAATCACAGAATGTCAGACATCAATTAGGCCTGGTTCAAGTGAGGAGCAATGTCAACTTTCATTATGCTTATATTTTATGCTGAGATCTAGTTGGATTACCAGAAAATCTAGAGACCATTTCTTATCCTTTCGAGACTTGCTTTAAAGATGAAAGCAGCATTTAGTGCTGATGTGTAGTCGCTACAGAGGCAGTACTCTTTTAATACCCTTACCAATGCACTGTCTATAGCAATGCTCTCCCACTTCCCACTTGAGGAAAGGCGCTAAACTATCTACACCCTGTATCATTCCAAGGGTTGTTCTGTCTCTCTCTCTTTTTTTCTGATCAGTGAGTCCCTGCCCCTGGATAATTCCCAGTACTACATTAATCACAGCTCAGCTGAAAAGGAGAGGAAGCGCTTTCCACTTGGTTTCTGGTCCTCTCCTGTGAACTCCAGTTGGTTTTGTCTCATTGCCCTCTCAGTTTACAGGGACCATGAGATGTCTGGCGGTTCTTCCTTGGTGTATGATTCACACATTCCAGCCAATGGACGGATGCAAAGGTCCAACACAGGACTTCCCTTGCTGGTTCTGAGCTGCCTATTCAGGATCTGAAATTGTTTTAGGTATTTTCCTCTGTTTCTGTCAAATAATTTAACATACCTGGTCAAAAGTGACTTCAACTTGGCTTGAACTTGACTGACACACTAGCTTTATTTCCAAACACATTCTTCATTTAAAATATATATATGTAAAGTCGGTATTAGAGGGAAAGATCTTCAATCTGTGGTTGATTCAGCAAGTGGCCAGGACTGAGTCATGCAGGAGCCAGGAGCTTCATCTGGGTCTCCAACGTTGGTGGAAGTGGCCCAAGCACTTGGACCATCATCTACTGCTTTTGCCCAGGCAGCCCATTAGCAGCCAGCTGTACTGAAGGAAGAGCACCTGGGACCTCAACCCACATGGGGTTCAGATGACACAGGCCGCAGCTTTACCTGCTGGGCCTCAGAGAACCCAGCTTTTGCTTTTAGCTTCCTGTGGGAGATTTGGTATTTCCTCATTTAGAGTTTACTTTTAGAGTCTGCCACAATTGTCTACGGGTCCACTTCCTTGTGTTGGAAGTCCTGGAATCCCATGTGGGTGCCACTTTCTGTCGCAGTGGCCCCATTTCCCATCCAGCTCCTAACTTGTGGTCTGGGAAAACAGTGGAGGACAACCAAAGGCTTTGGCACCCTGCATCAGCATGGGAGACCAACACGAAGATCCTGGCACCTGGCTTCGGATCAGCTAAGTTCCAGCCATTGTAGCCTTTTGGGCAGTGAATCAGCAGACAGAGGATCTTCCTCTCTGTATCTTTGACTTGCAAATTTAAAAACAAATACATCTTTTAAAAAATAGTTTACTTGGAGGCAGGCTTCCATACACACATTAGTTTAAAAATCTGTGTCATGCAACACCAGTAGTCATCAGGAAAATGTCACGGAAAATGACAATGAAATGCTACTTCATATGCACAAAATGGCTAAAAGGAGAAGATCTCAGGCATGGTGCAATGGCTGATTGGCTACATCCTTGCCTTGCATGCTCCAGAATGCCACAGAGGCAACAGTTCACGTCCCAGCTGCTCCACTTCCCATCCAGCTCTCTGTTTATGGCCTGGGACAACAGCAGAGGATGGCCCAAAACCTTGGGGCCATGTACCTGCATGGGAGGCCTGGAAGAAGCTGCTGCCTCCTGCTGCTGATCTGCTCAGCACAGCCACTGCAGCCACTTGGGGAGAGAACCAATAGATAAAGGATCTTCCAGTCTATCGTTCTCTCTGTAAACCTCCCTCTCCTAGAAAAGCACACAAATATTTGAAAAATAAGTAAACATAACAGAAAATGTCTAACAAAACCAAGTGTTGATAATAATAGACAGAAATTGGAGCTGTCACACTTTGTGCTGTAGCTAACTTAAAAATGATATACCCCATCTACAAAATGTTCTAGTAAGATCATTTCTTAAAAATCTGTCATTTAAGGCCATGACATGATATTCTAGTAGCTAAATTCTCATTTTACTATGACTGGGATCCCATAAATGTGCCAGCCAGCTCCCCACGTGTGATCTGGTGAACAGGAGAGGATGGCCCAAATCCTTGCAACCCTGTACCTGCATGGGAAACTCTAAAATAGCTCCTGGCTCCTGCCTTCAGTTTGGCTTAGGCAATGTGGCCGCTTGGGAAGTAAATCAGCAGGGGAAAGATCTTTCTCTTTGTATCTGCTTCTCTTTGTATGCTTTAACAAAATACATTTTAAAATCTTTTCAAAAAGTTATTCCTTGGAAGATCCTGCATGGTAGCCAAGTGGCTAAAATCCTCGCCTTGCATGCTCTGGGATCCATATGAACATCTGTTCTAGTCCTGCTGGCCCCGCTTCCCACCAGGCTCCCTGCTTGTGGCCTGGCAAAGCAGCTGAGGATGGCCCAAAGCCTCAGGACAATGCACAGAGTAAGAGAACCAGAAGAGTCCCCAGGCTCCTGGCTTTGGATCGCCTCGGCTCTGGCCATTCGGCCACTTGGGCCATGAAGCATGGCAGGGAAGATCTTCCTTTCTGTCTCTCCTGCTCTCTGGATATCTGACTTTATAATAAAAATAAATACATCTTTTCCAAAAAGATTTTTGTTTGAAAGCCAGGGTGACCAGCAAAAGAAGACAGACAGAGACCATCCATCCACTGGTTCACTCCAAAAATAACTACAATGGCTGCAGCTGGATTGGTCTGAAATCAGGAGTTAGGAGCTTGAACCAGCATCCATATGTGATGCCAGCACCACAGGAAACAGCTTTGCCTGCTATGTCACAGCACTGGTACCCCTAGTAGATTCTTATAAGCCTGTATACTTACACTACAACCCTGCAAGTCTGCATTTATGTGTGCAAGGAAGAGAAAAACATATATTCAGAAAGTCAAGGGTAACTAGAGCAGCTTCATCTATGTCTCAGAAAGGACAGCTCTGGAATCTCTCAGTAACTGGATTTTTTAAATCACTGGTGTATTTGTGCAATGGATTTGTATTTTACAACAAGAGGGGCTGGTGTTAAGGGTAAGCCTCTGCCTGCAATGGCAACATCCCATGTGAGTACTCGTTCAATCCTTTGCCTTGCCCCGTCCAATCCAACTCCCTGCTAATGTATCTGGCAAGGCAATGGGAGATGGCTCCAGTGCCTGGACCCCTGTGACCTCATGGGAGACTTGTGTTGGGCTGGTGCAAATGGAGTCATCTTGGCCAAGTGGAGAGTGAAACAACAGATGGAAGATTCTGCCTCCTCCCTGCCTCCTAACCCTGTGTGTGTGTGTGTGTGTGTGTGTGTCTCTGTGTGTGTGTGTGTTTTAATTCTGCCTTTCAAATAAAGAAGCCAATCTTTTCAAAAACATTTACACGGAAAGGATACAAACTGCTGATTCATGAAGACTAGATGCACCTTTTTGGTAAAGGTGGCATTTTGCATAGATTTATTTATATTTGAAAGGCAAAGTGACAGTAAGCAAGAGGAGGAGAGAAAGACAGATCCTCCATCCACTGGTTCCTACTCTCCAAATGCCTACGTCAGCTGGGGCTGGGCTAGGACACAGCCAGGAGCACAGAACGCCATGTGTGTCCCTGACTTTGGTAGCTGGGACCCAGGAACTCAGACCATCAGCTACTGCCTTTCTCACTGCAATAGCAGGCAGCAGAATAACAAACACAACAACCAGAACTCACACAAAACGCCGCTATGGCATGTGGTCCTTCAGATGCCCTCAGCCCCGGCCATTGAGGCCACTTGGGCTATGAACCAGCAGATGGAACACCTTCCTCTCTGCATCTCCTTCTCTCTGTGAATCTGACATGCCAATAAAAATCAGTAAATCTACATAAAAATCAATAAAGCTGTAGTAACTAAAACCACATGGCACTGGCATGACCAGTGGAACAGAACAGATACCCACAAATTCAGCTATGTGCACACAAATGGTTGCTTTCTGACAAAACTACTTAGACCATATATCTGAAAAAAAAAAAAACAAGTTTTTCTCTCTATCCCTAACTTCAGAGAAACCTTGTGGGGGTCCTTTGATTCAAGCAGAAGGTTTCTTGCGAAAATCACTCACAACTGTCTCCAGCTGGGATTGGACCATGTCCTGCTCTGACATCATACAGAACCATTGACAGGTCACAATTCCAAAGCCCTATATAAAGCCCTGGCCGGGCCTGGGCCCTCTGTCCAGGAGCTCTCCATTGGAGAGCTCTTGGACCTGCACTAAGCTACCTGGTTTGTTTTTTTTTTAACCTGTTTTAGTTGTGCCTATTTTGTTCATTTGTTCTCTTCTCTATGTTATTAGTTTTGTTCTTCCCTCTTAATTTCAGTTTGTTTTTCGCAGTGTGTATTTCTTTTCCTTAGACACATCCTCATTCCTTCTCAAAATTTTTGAAATTCTGTTTGTCACTTATTTTTTATTTCCATCATTTTATTTCTTTACATTTTTAAAACTTTTAATTTCCATTTCTTCTTCTGTTCCATTTTGCATTTTCTGTTTCCTTCTTGGAATTTTCATTTTTGCATTCATTTACTTTTAAGGTTTATCTATTTTTTTCAGATTTACATTTTTTTTAAAAGAGAAGTGAGCAAGTGTCTAAGGAGAAGATGGAGAGACCTATAAAGTCCAGCATAATGTTATTCTTAACACCTATTTTATTCTATGGTATCTTTTCTCATTATTAATATTTTTGATACCTGTATTGCTGGAATATTTGAAAAATATTTTACAGTATCATGTTATTCTTAACACCTATTTTATTCTATGGTATCTTCTCTCATTATTAATATTTTTGATAGCTGTATTGCTGGAATATTTTAAGAATCTTTTACAGCATTATGTTATTCTTAACACCTATTTTACACTATGATATGTTTTTTCATTATTAATATTTTTGATACCTGTATTGCTGGAATATTTTAAAATCCTTTAAACATCATGTTATTCTTAACACCTATTTTGCTCTATGGTATCTTTTCTCATTATTAATATTTTTGATACCTGTATTGCTGGAATATTTGAAAAATATTTTACAGTATCATGTTATTCTTAACACCTATTTTATTCTATGGTATCTTCTCTCATTATTAATATTTTTGATACCTGTATTGCTGGAATATTTGAAAAATATTTTACAGTATCATGTTATTCTTAACACCTATTTTATTCTATGGTATCTTCTCTCATTATTAATATTTTTGATACCTGTATTGCTGGAATATTTGAAAAATCTTTTACAGCATTATGTTATTCTTAACACCTATTTTACACTATGATATGTTTTTTCATTATTAATATTTTTGATACCTTTATTGCTGGAATATTTGAAAAATCTTTTACAGCATACCGTTATTCTTAACACCTATTTTGCTCTATAGTATCTTTTCTCATTATTAATATTTTTGATACCTTTCTTGTTGGAATATTTAAAACATGTTTTATCTCTGAGCAATATTTACATAATAAGCATTGTTTATGGACGTTGGCCTTATACTCATCCTAAGTGATGAGTTGGCGTGAGCACTGCTCCACTGAGCAGTGAGCGGGTACCACAATGGAGAAAAAGATCAGCAATGGACTCCACATCCTCAGCACGACCAGGCGGCACAGGTGCAACGGGCAACACTGGCCCACCGCATAGAAAGCAGCAACCAAGTAGCCACGTAAGTCACCCCAAGAACCAACAAGGATTCCAGTCTCCCAGCTTACGGCAAGTAGGGGTTCAGGGCTTAGGCTCACACACCTGAGTTGGGGGTGAGACATCCCTTTCAGGTATAAGAAGCAGGGACTTGCTCTCCCAGCATTTCTATGCCTGTCTGGCTCAGCCACCTAATGCTTCAGGACTACATCTTGCACAGAAACGAAGGGGCCAGCAATAGGGATACACGCTAGCATGAACATGTTACTGACTTGGGTCTTATGTTCCTTCAGCCTCTACATGCATTTTTGACCCTTTTCCCCACAATAAGCTGCACTTCTCTGGGAATTAGGTTAGGACAGCGACAGTCTGCTTGCATCAGTAGAGGCACATCAAGGAGAGTTCATGATTTTGCATAGTTCTTCTGAGCTTTTATCTGTATTTGCCTCAGCATGTATTAACTGAAGCACTGCTGCCTTGTAAGGGGAAATTCTTTATTGGCCCAATACCTTACAAAGTGTTTTGTACCCTACTTCCTACTCATTATTGCCACCTGAGACTCTCCACTAAAAATCTCTACACAACAAAACACAGAAATGTTCATGAAATACTGCAACACACATGCATGTCCCAGTGTCCTATAGGTCAGAAACCTCCACCTAGCTGACGACCATGAAGATGTCTCAAGTTTATATCATGCTGTGCACCCTTCGATAGCTCAGCTGCCAGAGCGGGGGAACGTAGAGTAGAAGTTTATGTCATCGTGATTTCCCAACAGTTTTAGACTCACACAAACTCAGAGGGAGATTCACATGGAACAGTGTTACCACAAGCCTGCTCTTCTACCTCAACTTGGTCAGTCTTGTGAAATCAGTGTTCTCTTCTTCCATCAGGAACTATCACATCCTGCATGGATTGGCATGTATCCTCTCCTGATGTCGTGTAACTGCAGAGACTCAAAACCAAATATCCCTCTACAGAAGGATTTTTCTGCTCTCACTGGATTGTCTCCTCATTGGACCTAAGAACACTCAGTCATAAATATGCTTGAAACAACTGATCATACATCTTTACCTGGACACCTAATGCCACACAGTAAGTGTCCACGCTTTCACTGGCTTCCTCAGTGTGTGTCTTCAACAGGCATGATAGCAAAGAAAGTCAGCGTCTGGTGAAGAGTCAGGCTACACGCAGCACTCTTTGCTAGGCAGCCTGAGCTGGTTGCACCTGCTGGTCAGCTGAAGACCAAGCTGCACCAGACCGAAATGCACAAGGAGTGCCAAGCATTCTCCTGACGCAGGCATTTCATCTTCTGTGTTCTATCAATTAAACCTCATTTGAGGTGCAACAAAGCTAGATGCTTCAATGTTTCTATAAAGATCATGGCACTTGTCCCCTAAGTAGCAACATTGTTTACACCACACTACTGTGACACCTTGGTTGAGAAACAGTGCTGAGTTTGATATGGTTTAGTTGTGAAGGATCCCAACCAGAACTGGAATCATTGGGTAGCTGGAAGGACCTAACCTGAATGCAGTCATTGATCTGAAGACAAATGCCAGTCAGTGCTAACAGGACCATGTTAGGGAGCGCCTCAGTTACTAGTTTAAACCTTTACAGATCTAGTTCAACTCAGAAAGAACTTCATGATCTTTGAAGTGCAGGATCTATCTCCTGCTCCATTCCTTCTCTGGCTTCTCCTGGCATGGTGGGTGCCTGCCTGTTATTTCAAGGGCATTCCCAAAGATTTGCCATCAGAAGATTCCTGAATGGATCTTCTGCATGACTCCAGTTGACCAGGTTCCTGGGCAAGTGTAGTGCACACACACACACATCTACCACAGGTAGATAACTAAAAGATTTCTTTTTAAACAAAATGTTTATAATTGGATTGCTTGGTGCAGGTGCAAAATGGATATTTTGTGCACTGTGTCCTTATGACCATTTTGTTTGTACTTGGTGAACAACCAATACACAGTGTTCAGAGGGACAAGCCCACAGATTTCCACATGTAAAATTGAAGGAGTTGATTACTGTCATTTGGATCATGTGCCTTTTATACATCTGCAGCCCTTAAGGAAGACTTTACAGATTGGAGCATGAGTACTTTAAAGTGATTCAAAATTATGGAGGAGCTACAAAGTTTATAAAGTGCTTCAATGCGTTACCAATCAGAGCTGTAGTGCAACCATTCCGAGGAGCTTGTAATACCATGCATAGCCTGCTCATCATCAGCCCAGGTGTCACTCCTGGGCACGTGGGGCTTCCAGCATTCCTGCCCAGAGACTCTCCATCATGAAAAGCAGAGGAGCCACTGCTGAGGAGCCGGGAGAGTTTCGGCAGTGCTGGGAAGCTAAAAAGCAGGCTTCCCGGAAGGGACTGCAAAATGTCTGTGTGAAGTGAATTCAAGGTGAGTATTCTTATTGGTGCACAGTTTCATTTTTGATTCTTGCATAGGATGAGTCTGAAAAGTCCACACAAGAATTTATGTTTTATTCCCAGAGCCCCCGCAGGCCCAACTGGCACCTGGGTCTGCACTGAATATGCACAGAGCTGTGCCAGGAGGCCAGAGCAGTGTGGGAGCATTGGCACTGCCCACATTTAGACCAGGGTTCCTGCCATGGCTTTGGCATGAGCACAGGTGAAGGAGGAGGAGGTGGGGCTGGCTCTGAAGCCAGATCCGGATCCTGTACCGTGTGCTTGGGCAGCCCAGGGTCTGCTGTACCTGGAGAGGAGCACCTACCACCAGGCCTCCTTCATCTAACTGCAACAGTGACACCTGATAAGATGCCCATGTTAGGTCCTTACCTGCTCAGAGAAGTAAACTGGAGTCAGAACACAGCCACAGTTTCTCCAGCCATCTCCCACACACATCCTGAATAAGGCTTCCTTTGAGGCCTCTTTGTACTGCTCACTTCAATACACGTGTTTTGCTTTGTTTCATTTTGTTCTTTTTTGTTTTTGAGGTATTGGGCCAGCTGATGGAGACTGGAGTCATCAATCCTGAACAGGTTATGACATCTTTTGAGCATATGAAGAAATCCGGGGACTATTCTCTTACAGTTGTAGAAGATGTGACTACTGGACAGATTGTTGCCATGGCAACCCTGAGACTAGAACTTACATTCATCCATTCCTGTGCCGAGAGGCAGAGTGGAAGATGTTGTGTTTGAGATGAATGCAGAGGGAAGCAGCTCTTCAAACTGCTAGTAACAACCCTGACATTGCTAAGCAACAAACAAAACTGTTCCAACATTAGTCTACCACAAAATGTTCATTTCCAGAAAAGGTGGCTAGGCAGTATCTGAAGAAAACCACATGTAGAAAGTTTGGATATGCAGTTCCTGAAGAAAATTACACGTGTGGTAGTTTTCTGAAGCAAAAATGTTATGGGAAGAGAACTGACACAAGTATCAATACTCCAAAACTGTACTCTTCGCTGAGAAAACATTGTTGCTGCAAGCCTGGGACCCCCATAAATACCGGACTGACGTTTAGAAGATAGGATGTGTGTTGTATATATAATATACAAGTGCGGTATAATGACATTTAGAAGATTACTTGGGAATGGTGGGGCATACTGATTGAGTTCAGATTACAAATGAAAATTGTAAATGTGATGATTTTACCAAAGCAATATACTTTTAACTTGAATCTTGTCTTCCATTGTATTCTTTGAAGTCTGGCTTCATTTCGTAGTAGTCAAACTGCTAATAAGTTCATCAATGTATGCTATCTGTACTGCTCACCTCCCAAACAGCTTGTGTCACTAGCCAAGTTGCCACAACGGCTGCAGGTGAGCCAACTCGAGTCCAGGAACCAGGAGCTTCTTCCAGGTCTCCCAGGTGGGCACATTTTCCCAAGGCTTTTGGGCCATCCTCTACTGTAGCAGGAAGGGAAGTGGAGCAGCCGGATACAAGGCAATACACATGTGGGATCCCGGTGGTAGCAAGCAAGTACTTTAGCCGTGTATACAGCAACAGGTCTCTTAAGTAATGCCATACTCTTCTTCTTCTTCTTTTTTTTAATTTTTGATGACAATTACAGAGTGGATCAGGATGGGAAGGACGATGGTCAGGGAAAGTGGGTGTGATCATTATTTCCAAGCTTTTCATTTCTTTTCACTGTATCTGGTGGGAGGGGAGGACACCAAGGTAGAAGCCACACCCAGCTTCCAAACTGCCCTAGAACCCAGGGATCAGGAACGGCCACCCAGTGTTGATCCACGGTACCAATGTGGTATATATGCTCTGAGGGTTCTGTTCAGAAGATGTCGAGAGCTCCAAAATGGTCTCAGTCTCACTGAACTGAGAATGAGGGAACACTTTCAATACAATATCCACTGGCTGACACAGTCCACCACAGACTCTCCATTCACCCAGATATTTGCTGCCTTATTTGGGCTGGGCTAGTTGTTCAATCTGTTCTGTTCTTCCTCGGCCACGTGACAGATGTCCTTTGAAAGCCCCAATAGGTTGCCTCAATCTCTAAGTGGATCAGGGCCAGCCACCCACTACACTGTCGTTTATACTGATGAGGACTGGTTCTCGCAGGTGCACACAAGGTCCAGAGCCTAGCAACGTGGACCCTGCCAGACCCACTGCCACAGTTGCTAACAGAGCTTGCAAGCTACATGCAGGTGGGTCAGGTAACCAGGCAGGTAGCTTGGACCCCGTGGGACCACCTGGTTTGCCCTGCCTCAGCCCTATGACAATTTGGGGGGTGAATCACAAATAGAAAATCTCTCTCTCTCCCTATCTCACTCTCTAACATCCCCCTCTTCCTTCTAACCCCCTCTTGCT
This sequence comes from Ochotona princeps, assembly GCF_030435755.1. Lineage (NCBI taxonomy): Eukaryota > Metazoa > Chordata > Mammalia > Lagomorpha > Ochotonidae > Ochotona > Ochotona princeps. Next base: position 34,749,378 of record NC_080842.1, read on the forward strand.
TTCTCTCCTTGCCTCCCGTTGCCCCCCCCATTTCCACACTCTGTAGCTCTCTTTTTCAAACAGAAATAAAATTTAGCATATTTATCATTATTTTGCCTTTATCAACATGCTTGCATTCTGCCCTTAAGCAGCCCTAGGGATCCCTGCTTGGATGAGGTGCTGCCTTCTGCTGTTAGAAAAATGGATTGATGGTGACTCCCAACTCGCAGCTTTAGGCCTGCCCCAAAGCAGATGCTTGTCAATGTGTGCACCTGTTCCTTTGCAATGCCCCTTGCTGTCCCAGGCACCTCGGCTGAGGAGTGGCAGACAAGCTCATTCATCTATTTCATGGAATATTTGATTACAAGCAAGCACTTGGATATTTGCGAACAGAATATGAAAACATCCAGACATTCTGTTTTCATTAAGGTCATCTAGCACTAACATGTTACTCTGCCAAAACTTGGTAAAAGAATTAGGAATGAGAGGTATTTTCCCTAACTTCCTAAGTATGTTGTCAAATGTGAAGAAGGAATGCTTGCATAATAAATTAATCTGCTCTCAGCCTAGTTTGAGGAATTTGGAATTGATGCCCTATTACTTATGCTATCCTTTGTGTACATAAACATCTCCATCATCCTAGAATTCTACCATCACCTGCAACAGATATTCCATCTTGAAAGGGAGAGAGAGCCACAAGATGTCATTTGGTTGTGTCTGATTACTCTACATTCATTTTTGCCAACTGAGAGTACACGTCCATCACAACTAAGTTTTAAAGTATTAGGGGGAAATGGGGTATCCTTCAAGGCTTTTGACACTCTAAAGTTTTCAAGCATTTTGGAAAGTATACTGTTGAAAATAAAACTCAGACAAAGTAAATTCAAGCGAGGGGTCAGCACAGCGGCAAAGCAGGCTAACTCCCCCCATGGAACTGACATCCAGTATAGGCAATGGGTTTGAGTCGTGGCTGCTTCACTTGTCCAGCTCCCTGTTTAAGGACAGAGAAAGCAGTAGTGGATGGCTCAAGTCCTGGAGCCCCTGCTCCCATAATAGAGACACCAAAGAAGCTTCTGGATCTTATCTTCTGATCTGCTAACCTCCAGTCCTTGTAGACATTTGGAGAGTGAACAAACACATAGAAATTTCTCTCTCTCTCTCCTCCCCCTTTCTATTACTCCCTACCTATTTTTTCCCATCCCTCCCTCTCCATCTGGCTCTCCTTCTCTTTCCCTCCTTTTCACTGTAAACCTACCTTTCTAATATACGTAGATAAATCTTTTTCCTTTTGTTCTTCTATTTTAATTGTATTGGTATGATACAATTCCATAGGCTCTGGGATTTCCCCTAACACATCTGCAAATTCCCTTCCATCCCCACTGACTATCCCATATTATGACAATAGTATGGTCCTTCATCAGCAATCACAAGTCCATCGTTCGGCTACTAAAGTGTACCCAGGCATAGGGGCTACAGACAATGGCAGACAGTCCAGCATCCTCTTGTCATGATATATTTAACAGTTCCATTAGCAGTCCATCTTTGATTGACATGTACAGATGCATACTGCATTGTACCTTCACAACTAGATATGACAGTCTCTCTCACACACAGGATAATATCAAGAAAGTAAAGCAACCCTACTATCAGGAATTACCATAAAACTCAAAATCAAACAATTCAGAGTCCATGAAAAAATGAGAGTTTAACAGCATTCAAAGACAGTTGATCAGCATTTTTGTCGGAGGCATGATGACTAAGGGTCACAGTTTAATGGGGTATGGCCTACTTTAAACAGGTATCTTTTTCTAACTGGACTTGTAATACAAGCTATAGCATTCTGGACACCTCCCAAAAACAGAAGGATCAGAAAATACTGCCATACCCCTCTTGACACTCACAATTGTTTGCAGTCAATTCTGAGCAGGTCCTTTAAACATGTGATAAGTTTCTTCCCCCTGAACATTTTCCTTACTCATAGGCAGTATCAAAAGACACAGCAGCCTCAGCCACCTCTGTAGTAGTAAAATCATGAGAAAAACTGGTGGAGCACCCAGGTTCATTCAGAAGCATACTCAAGCCCCCAACAAGGGTGAAAAGGAGATATAAAGCGGCTACAATTGCTACTGCTTGGTCTCTGTTGAACCTGAATCTTCTCACTCACATACAGTGGAGTGTGGTGATCTGTCCTTCTGCACCCCTGGATGGTCTGATTGCCTACAAAACTCCAACGTTCCCACAGCTGGCAGAGTAGCTTCCCTACCCAGCAACAGTATACTATTGCCTCCAATACTCATGCCCAGGAACACTTGGCCCAGGAATTATCTTCATCTATTTCAGGGTTGGTACCAACTTTGGCATCTGATTATGGGAGGCATTAGAATTTTCAGGGAAAGCTATTCACAAAGAGTGAGCCTGGCCAATTAACAAGATCTGAACTAATATGGAACAGAACCAACCAAGCAAGCAACTTCTGAGAACCTGAAAAGGCCCTTAGCACTGGAAAGGGAGCCACCTAGTGGCACTTGAGCAGACATTAGTAAAGTTTCTCCCAGAAGTCTGCAGAGCTCCTCAACAAACACCACTTGGAACATTCAACTTTCTGTGTGTGTGTATGTTTGGTCATTCAACGCATGCTGCTGATGTAAGTGTGCATAATCACATTATTGGAAAGGAACCACACCAGATTTAGACTAGTGATGTGCAGGCAAGTGCTCATATCCACGTAGCAAGTTCCCAGGTCTCGTATGTGATGCTTGGAAACATAGCTTCTGCAAACACCAGTCTGGCAGGTTTTCTATATCTGGACTATTGGGCTACTAATGCGGAAAGCTTGGGGAACTTTGAAAACTCCCAGCAAGTACACTTAGGCCTAGACCAGTGCTGTCTCTAATATGAACTGTGCCCTGTTATTTTGAGCTTTCACGGTCACTGTGAACACAGACAGGCATTGGTATAAACGAAATTGCCTCCTGATTTAGGGACATTAACTTACAAACATTCTTGTGTTTTTCCTAGAGCATAGGCTTTGTTAAAGCCACCCAGAGATTATGGTCATTAACATTGTTCTGTATGGTAAAGGGTGAAACAATTATGAACATAGGAAATGCAGGGAAGAGGAAAACAAAAAATAATGTGTTCATGATAGCATCAAAAAAGTCTGAATTCATGATCCTGAAAAAGCTGTCCAAATCTAGGAGACCATCTGCTTCTGGGGAAAACATCCTTGGTCAGCTTTGGCTGAATGTCTCCAGCAGGTACACGGTTCCAGAATTCTGGAGGAGCTTTCAATCATGAGGGAACCTAAATCTTTCATGCACTCTGGGTGCTGGGAATAACGTGGCATGGTCCTCCCAGGGCTATTCAGAGGCATTCTCTCGCTGATATTGCTCCCACAAAACTCAGCCTCCATAATCAAGATCATGAGATATTTCATTTTCCTTGGGTAGTGTAGCACAGAAAGCTGCTTTTGTCTGATGAAGATATATTAGACCAAATGCATAAAATCCTTGCTGTATTTGATCAGAGTTGAAGAGAGAAGGAGAGCCATGTGGTGGTACTGCTAGGGGCTAAGTCCTCCTGGTAGCTACTCTGTAAGGGGTTATCTTTGCCAATGGGAGTGGATCACATCATCATTAAAGCAAATTGATCGGGCCAAACCACAGGAGTTAAGGCAGTTCACTTTCCAAAAATCTAAGGCTTTTATTGTTGTTGTTGTCCTTGTTGTTTGCCTTAAGCTGTAGTCATATGAAAGAGTTATCGAGGGAGGCAGGGGAGGGAAGGAAAATTAGAGAGGTCTTCCATCTACTGGTTTACTCTTAAAACAGCAGAATCTAAAAAAACATGCACTGGGCAAGGCTCAAACCAGGAACCACAGCTTCTTCAAGTCTCCTATGTGAGTTCAGGGACCCAAGCAGTCGGACCATCCTCTGCTGCTTTCCCAGATCACAAGCAGTGAGGGAAATACAGGCTTCACTGATTGCTGTTGACACTGGCATTACAAAAAAGTGCCTGTGTGAGTCCTGGCTGCTCCACTTCCCATCCAGCTCCCTGCACCTGTGAAAGCAAGGGATAATGGCCAAAGTACTTGGCTCCTGGTTTCAGTGTGGAGATACTGCAGCCATTTAGGGAAGACCCAGTGAACCAGTAGATCCAAGTTCTCTGCCTCTCTCTCTCTCTCTCTCTCTCTTTCCCTCTCTCTCTCTCTCTCTCTCTCTCACACACACACACACACACACACACACACACACATCTTCTCTTTCTGCCCTCCCAATCACTCTCTTTCTCCCCTCTCTCTTACCCTCTCTCATTTCCCCTCCAATCTCTGCCTTTCAAATAAAAATAAATAAATCCTTAAAACTGAGGTGACACACAGAATCTGAGTATAATGGTCGTTATGAGAGGATACAGAAACTTGAGGGTTGGAAGGAGTGAGAAAACATTGATTAAGAGATATTAAACTGTACATCACAGCAAGAAGTTCTGATGTTCTATTTCATAGTAGGATAAACACAGACAATCATATCATACAGTATATTTCTCTTTAAAAAGTAGAATGGGTATTTGAATGTTCTCACCACAAAGAAATGTGAAATATTTGAAGGCAGAGATAGGTTTATCCTAACATGAGGGAATAAGGAGTACACACAGCAGAGAAGCCTCACTGGAGCCCTATAAACATGTGTGCTTTCCTTGCGTCAATTACCTTCTCAAAGACCTGGCCCATCTTAAATTCTTCGATGACAACTCAGCAAATGAGTTCTCCATCCTAGGGACTTATTAACTTAGTTCTTGTGCAAATCTGAATTGATAGTGCATATGAGAACGTCAAAGGAGGACCTCAGAGGACAAATAGTGATAATTAGCAACTGAGCAAATTGATAACAAATACAAACTACTCGGGGTGAGCTATTATTATCAGTATTTAGAAATTTTGCCATAACCACCTAATTTCATGCTATTGTTACATTATGAAATTAGTTTCATTTCACTGCATGTAATTCAGCCTTTCCAAAAACAATGCTCCAAAGGGAAGTCTATCTATGGCTTAGGCAAAGTAAGGGTCATGCTCAAGGCGGGGGTGGGGCACTCTTCACCCACTCACGTCACGATGGTAACTGCCCAATTTCTCTAGGGGGCAGGAGGGAGAGGTTGCTCCTAGTGTCCACTCAAGGACCTAATGATCAATTCCGGTGATTTTCAATGAGTAGGCCAAGACTACTGGCCTATTAATAGCCAAGTTTGGCTTACTTCTCCTCTCCAGTTTTCCTGCATGTTCAAACTCTCATCTACCTTCCCTCTACAATATCTTCTTTCTTCTTTTTCACACTAGAACTCAATCTGCCCTTCTACATCAATACTAACATACATCGGATTTATCACTTACCAAAAATATAATACATGTATTTCCCTACTACATTCCTATTTCCTCATTCCACAAAATTAAGAAGATCCCTTATAACATGGTGGGAAATTTCTATTTTGTCCAATACCCATCAGAAACACATCTGGATTTTCCCATGAAAACACAGGACAAGTTCGATGCTGCACATGGAAAACAAACTCAAACTCAACAAGGTTTCTTAGAAGAATAAATCAGATGACGCAGCATGACTTTACTGAAGACCTTTCAGACCTAGGGTGTTGAGAGAACTGTGTGTACATGGTGTGGAACCAGACACTTTCCAGGAAAGAGCCAAAACATGAGCTTCAGAAGGTTGTGGTGCTTCCTCTCTGTCTCTGTTTATCCTCCTCTCTGTATATCTGACTTTCCAAGAAAAATAAATAAATCTTTCTTAAAATAAAAAAAAAAAAAAGACAGTCCGGGGAAGGAAGGATGATGAAGCGCTGTTCTTCAAATGATCAGGGATTTAAGGCAGGAGAATGTAGCTCAGGCACCCAGCATGCATTGGCAGCAGCTTGCCACCTATGTCAGTTAGAACCTGGAGCCCAGAGGAACCATTCAGAACTCACAGCACTGCCAGGCTACCCTTAGAATCCCCACTGAATCCCAAGGATGAACACCTGTGCGGCAGTGCCGCCTGGTGGCCAGGTGTGTGAATGCGGCTCCTTTCCTTCAAGACCCCAGGCCTCAAGCACTTGTCACCAAGCACAGAGGAAAAACGGCATAAATCAAGACTTGAAGACACATCACTAAGCCATTCTACTTCATAACACATCCGCTCACGTTAGACAGAACAAAACTGAGTTCCAAAGAGAAACCTTTCAGGATGAACAGCAAGAAAGAAAATGCACAGAGCCAGCACTCAGTAGGTGTTCCCTCCTTTGTACTAGACCACCTGAGTGCAAACACGAGATTACAATGAAAGTGATAGGACATGAGTATGTAAAATGAATGGCAATTTCCTCTCTCACATTCACCTCCTGCACGCAGTATTATAACAATGAGAGAAGTCACAGAAAAAGAGAGAAACTAAGAGACCCAAAGATTCATTACCATAATTCTAGCAAGGTTAGCACACCATAGGCTCACTTCTTCAAAACCAATACTCTAATAATTCACAACTCCCTCTAAAACAATACTATCATCAGTGCAGTTAACAAGGATGCCTTCCTAGGGCAGGCCTTGGCCTGCTGACTAACATGCTCTTAGGGGACCCACTTCTCAACTGCAGGGCCTGAGTTCCACATCTGGCTCTCTTGACTTCAGCATCTCACCAGTGCACAATCTAGCAAGCAGCTCAATGGCACAAGTAGCTGTGTGTCCCTTCCACCCACGCAGCATAAAGGCTTGCATTCTGGGCTCCTGAGTTTGAGCTGGCTCTTGGGAGCATTTGAGGAGTGAACCAGCCAACTAAGATTCAGTCTATCTATCTCATATCTACACACAGGGAGTCCTCCAATTCACTGCCTCATAACTTCAATCAAAGGAAGCTGTTATTCCATTTTAAAGAAAAACTTGCTTGAAGCAAAACTCCTGGGTGCTTCTGGGTGCCTATGCTTTGTGTTCTGAACAGCTGGCAACATCCACCTTCACTCAGTCCCATGAGAGCCGAGTCTGAGCTCAGACCTCTACAGTACCCTGAAAACTCAAGGAAACTGAGCTCAGAATATTCAAGTCATCAATCCAGACCCCTGTCCAACTGCAGACGGAAGTCAAGGACTGAAATCAGGTGCTCCCATGTGACCACTTTGTCTCTCACACATGCGATACAAACCTGCTGAACCTTTTCCAGTGTAGGAAAATGGATGTCATAGAAATACATCACAGGCACATTGCTACACCTGTTAACACTTAGTGTGCCATTTCCCTCTAAATGTTGTGCCATTAATTTCACTCAATTTCTTCTTTCCAAACCATAGCAAACACTATTTTGCCAGCTTCTGAAATTGTGTTACTATTCATTTCACATGCAATTTCAACTAAAATCTCAATATTTCTTCTCAAGCAAAGTTGTCTAATTATCACAGTAACAATAGAGATAATTCATATAATCTAGAGTCACAAAGCCTAGTCATGCCACAAATACATCAAACATGTGCATTTAGTGTACACATCTACGCCTTTTTCAATTTTTCAAGATGTCCTTGTTTTTACTGGAAGGGTACATTTACAGAAAGAAGGAGAGACAGAGTAAAAGATGTTTCCCTGCTGGCTAACTCCTCTCATGGTCTCAACGGCTTGAGCCAGGAGCCAGGAGCCTCCTCCAGGCTACTGTGTGCATGCCGCTCCACAACGAGTTAGCTCATCTTCCCCTGCTTTACCAAACAATGAGCAGAGTGCTAGATGGGAAGTGGAGAGTCTAGGACACAAACTGGTGCCCATATGCGATGACAGCAACCACAATGTAAGGATTAGCCAATCGAGCCATCTCAACCAGGCTCTCCTGTGCCCATTTCTTCCCAATACCATCACTCCTTTGTCACATACTGTCTGGACTGTTTTCCCGTGAGGTAGTTCTACCTTACACCTATAAACTAACTCACCAATAAGCACATGATAATTACATTTTACTCTTCTTTCAAGAAATATGCAGAGAACATTCAGAGATTCCAGCACAGGGCACAGTAGCTCATTCTGAATACAAGAGGAAAGGAATAAGGAAGAGGGCTGTGGCTACCCTTCCCTTATTTTAAGCTACAGGAGTGACCTAAAACAACATTGCAGCTACTGTAGTAAGTCTGCAGAGTTAGGGCAGCAAGTTGGAAACTGAACCCAGAAAGCCTATAGACACTGGCATTAGTGGTTATGAAGCCAGTGAATCCTCTCCCTGTCCTATATCTGAATACCTGGCTCCAGGAAACAAACTCCAGCTCCTAACTATAGCATGCTGTCAGGGCAAACTTGAATCAAGTCCCGGGTTTCCAACTAAAACACCTGGGAGCCTGCCACTCTGGGCAGTTGGAGAATGAACCCATGGATGTGACTGCAGTCTTTCAAGCAATCCCAAACTCTCTCTCTCTCAACCTCTCTCTCAATCTCTCTCTGAATACCTAAGAAAACAAACTAAACTAAACTAAACTAAACTAAACTAAACTAAACCAAAAGGACCTTCCTTTTCTGCCTCAGAGTGACTGGTGAACTAGAGAGCAATCATCACCATGTATCTGTCCTTGGCTCCCGTTGGTCATCTCTCTAGATGACTTCGTCCTGTACACTGTCGTCTCCCCACCAGCCTTACTCCTGTTCATACACTCCTGACCCACCCATGAGCAACAGCGGCCTCAGGGACACTCTGCAATCATTTAAGGTTCTCATTTCCATGTTCCACCCCACAGTTTACAGGGAACAGGTTTGGTGAGTACCTGCTGTGATGACATTGAAACAATTTATAAACTTACAGCAACAAGAAGGAAAAAGGTCCAGATTCCAACAAAGCCCTAAAATGAAAATTCTTCAGTCATAGAACCTATCCCAAGCAAGGTCATCCTGCAAGGCAGGTGCTGCTGGTCACCTCATCGCCATCACACACAAGTAGTCCATCATAGAGCAGATCCAGCCTCCCCTGGAAAGGCTCCACATGCTGCCCTCAACAAAACAAAGCAACACACACACACACGCACACACACACGAGGCATGCTCTCCTCACAGCATTACAGCCAACACAGTGACCAGCATGAAACAGCTGGAAAGCAAAGGATCACTGGTGCCACACCAGTCATTTCCAGCAAATTCAACCTGGACATCAGGGTCAGTGTCCATGCGGCTTCTCCCACCAGCTCACACACATACAATGACAACAGACACAACAAAGCCCGAAAATACACTGAGTGGGAATATTTTCATTCTCTTCAGTAAACCCTATGTTTTCCAGATGCAAGCTGTTCTTGTGTGTTTATGCCACATTCACTTTGCCAGCTTGAGTTTCTTCTGTTGCCTCCATGTAAACTCCTAGAGACCTGAGCAAAACTACAAATAAATCATCTTGTAATTTTACAATGTTATCCTAAATTTCACAACATGCATTTTGTGTCCTTTCTTTCACGTGTTAAAACACTTCCTTTCTTACCATCTTCTTCCAGATTCTGGCATTTCCATCTTAAATAAGTAAGGTGTTTTTCAGAGCAGAATCTAAATCAAAATCTTTGGTTAACATTGTGATCACACAACCACACCTGCATCTAAAACTGTCATTCTAAATGTTGGTTGAAGCTTTCCAAACATACCTATTCTCCTATCCTTACAATGGGGTTACGTACAAAAGTTCTGCTCTAAGTTGAAAAGAAATTAAATAAAAATGCATTTTGCTATAGGTATTCCATGTAGTGGTATATATCACCTGGGACACGCAGACGCCAATTCTAGTTTCCTGCTACTGTGATCCCTAGGAGGCAGCAAGTAACTTGAGCTCAAACACTTGCTTCCTACCACTCACGTGGAAGACCAACACTGAGTTTCCAACTCCTAACTTTGACCTGGCCTAGCCTCAGCTGTTACAAGCGTTTGTGGAGGATGGAGGAGTGGGGTAAGTAAATTGAATCTCTGTCTTTCTCTGTAATTCTGCCTATCAAAATAATTGAAATACATACTTCGTAAATAGTTATTTACTTTTTTTTTTTTTGGAAAGTCAGATATACAGAATGGAGAAGAGACAGAGAGGAAGATCTTCCATCCAATGATTCACTCCCCAAATACCCGCAAAGGCCAGACATGAGCTGATCCGAATCCAGGAACCAGGAGCTTCTTCCAGGTTTCCCACGTGGGTGCAGGGTCTCAAGCCTTTGGGCTTTTCAAGTCCACAGGCAAGGACTGGATGGGAAGCGGGACTGCTAGAATCAGAACTAGCGCCCATATTAGATCCCAGAGCATACCAGCAAGGACCTTAGCCGCTGGCTACCACGCCTGCCCCGAAAACATTTACTTTATTAAGTGAATCTAATAAAGCTCCTATACTCACCATCCTAACTGAGGAACCGAGCACACTCTACAATGTTGGCTGTTCTTCCTGGAAACCACACAGCCACTGGACTCTGGGGACTCACAGCCTCTGCTCAGCATCACCAAGTCATGTCATAACATATAGACAGAGCCCAGGAAAGAGGCAAACTCAGAACTGAAACTGTGGTTTCTGCTGAATGTAAATGCATCCCACCATCATAGAGTAAAAAAGACCTAACTGAAACATCCTACATCGCAAACCAGCTACACAGAATATTCCACTTCTCAAAAATATGAAATTAGATGTATGTATACTTTCCACCTAACTCTGGTGTAGCCAATTTGGACTTTACATTTATATGTTGTTCCACTGGGCTATATCACTGGCATTTTTGCCTTACCTCTACTTGGCCACACCTACATTGGCTAAATGCTTTGCCATCCCAACACTACCTAAAATCATATAAAAAATCTTTGCTCTCCCGAACATACTTCAGTAATGACTGCCTAATTCAGAGGCTGCCATTCTCTTGGTTACAGAGAATGCAGAAGGCAAACCATAGGGATCTTGTCCAAAGAGCTAGACCTAAGTTATATGTATATATTCAGGATCTGAAATTGTTTTAGGTATTTTCCTCTGTTTCTGTCAAATAATTTACCATACAACTATACTTCAACTTGACTGACACACTAGCTTTATTTCCAAACACATTCTTCATTTAAAATATATATATGTAAAGTCGGTATTAGAGGGAAAGATCTTCAATCTGTGGTTGATTCAGCAAGTGGCCAGGACTGAGTCATGCAGGAGCCAGGAGCTTCATCTGGGTCTCCAACGTTGGTGGAAGTGGCCCAAGCACTTGGACCATCATCTACTGCTTTTGCCCAGGCAGCCCATTAGCAGCCAGCTGTACTGAAGGAAGAGCACCTGGGACCTCAACACACATGGGGTTCAGATGACACAGGCCGCAGCTTTACCTGCTGGGCCTCAGAGAACCCAGCTTTTGCTTTTAGCTTCCTGCGGGAGATTTGGTATTTCCTCATTTAGAGTTTACTTTTAGAGCCTGCCACAATTGTCTACTGGTCCACTTCCTTGTGTTGGAAGTCCTGAGATCCCGTGTGGGTGCCAATTCCTGTCGCAGTGGCCCCATTTCCCATCCAGCTCCTAACTTGTGGTCTGGGAAAACACTGGAGGACAACCAAAGGCTTTGGCACCCTGCATCAGCATGGGAGACCAACACGAAGATCCTGGCACCTGGCTTCGGATCAGCTCAGTTCCAGCCATTGTAGCCTTTTGGGCAGTGAATCAGCAGACAGAGGATCTTCCTCTCTGTATCTTTGACTTGCAAATTTAAAAACAAATACATCTTTTAAAAAATAGTTTACTTGGAGGCAGGCTTCCATACACACACTAGTTTAAAAATCTGTGTCATGCAACACCAGTAGTCATCAGGAAAATGTCACGGAAAATGACAATGAAATGCTACTTCATATGCACAAAATGGCTAAAAGGAGAAGATCTCAGGCATGGTGCAATGGCTGATTGGCTACATCCTTGCCTTGCATGCTCCAGAATGCCACAGAGGCAACAGTTCACGTCCCAGCTGCTCCACTTCCCATCCAGCTCTCTGTTTATGGCCTGGGACAACAGCAGAGGATGGCCCAAAACCTTGGGGCCATGTACCTGCATGGGAGGCCTGGAAGAAGCTGCTGCCTCCTGCCTGCTGATCTGCTCAGCACAGCCACTGCAGCCACTTGGGGAGAGAACCAATAGATAAAGGATCTTCCAGTCTATTGTTCTCTCTGTAAACCTCCCTCTCCTAGAAAAGCACACAAATATTTGAAAAATAAGTAAATATAACAGAAAGCATCTAACAAAACCAAGTGTTGATAATAATAGACAGAAATTGGAGCTGTCACACTTTGTGCTGTAGCTAACTTAAAAATGATATACCCCATCTACAAAATGTTCTAGTAAGATCATTTCTTAAAAATCTGTCACTTAAGGCATGACATGATATTCTAGTGGCTAAATTCTCATGTTACTATGACTAGGATCCCATAAATGTGCCAGCCAGCTCCCCACGTGTGATCTGGTGAACAGTAGAGGATGGCCCAAATCCTTGCAACCCTGTACCTGCATGGGAAACTCTAAAATAGCTCCTGGCTCCTGCCTTCAGTTTGGCTTAGGCAATGTGGCCGCTTGGGAAGTAAATCAGCAGGGGAAAGATCTTTCTCTTTGTATCTGCTTCTCTTTGTATCTGCTTCTCTTTGTATGCTTTAACAAATAACATTTTAAAATCTTTTTAAAAAGTTATTCCTTGGAAGATCCTGCATGGTAGCCAAGTGGCTAAAATCCTCGCCTTGCATGCTCTGGGATCCATATGAACATCTGTTCTAGTCCTGCTGGCCCCGCTTCCCACCAGGCTCCCTGCTTGTGGCCTGGCAAAGCAGCTGAGGATGGCCCAAAGCCTCAGGACAATGCACAGAGTAAGAGAACCAGAAGAGTCCCCAGGCTCCTGGCTTTGGATCGCCTCGGCTCTGGCCATTCGGCCACTTGGGCCATGAAGCATTGCAGGGAAGATCTTCCTTTCTGTCTCTCCTCCTTTCTGGATATCTGACTTTATAATAAAAATAAATACATCTTTTCCAAAAAGATTTTTGTTTGAAAGCAGGGTGACCAGCAAAAGAAGACAGACAGAGACCATTCATCCACTGGTTCACTCCAAAAATAACTACAATGGCTGCAGCTGGATTGGTCTGAAATCAGGAGTTAGGAGCTTGAACCAGCATCCATATGCGATGCCAGCACCACAGGAAACAGCTTTGCCTGCTATGTCACAGCACTGGTACCCCTAGTAGATTCTTATAAGCCTGTATACTTACACTACAACCCTGCAAGTCTGCATTTATGTGTGCAAGGAAGAGAAAAACATATATTCAGAAAGTCAAGGGTAACTAGAGCAGCTTCATCTATGTCTCAGAAAGGACAGCTCTGGAATCTCTCAGTAACAGGATTTTTAAATCACTGGTGTATTTGTGCAATGGATTTGTATTTTACAACAAGAGGGGCTGGTGTTAAGGGTAAGCCTCTGCCTGCAATGGCAACATCCCATGTGAGTACTCGTTCAATCCTTTGCCTTGCCCCGTCCAATCCAACTCCGTGCTAATGTATCTGGCAAGGCAACAGGAGATGGCTCCAGTGCCTGGACCCCTGTGACCTCATGGGAGACCTGTGTTGGGCTGGTGCAAATGGAGTCATCTTGGCCAAGTGGAGAGTGAAACAACAGATGGAAGATTCTGCCTCCTCCCTGCCTCCTAACCCTGTGTGTGTGTGTGTGTCTGTGTGTGTGTGTGTCTCTGTGTGTGTGTGTTTTAATTCTGCCTTTCAAATAAAGAAGCCAATCTTTTCAAAAACATTTACACGGAAAGGATACAAACTGCTGATTCATGAAGACTAGATGCACCTTTTTGGTAAAGGTGGCATTTTGCATAGATCTATTTATATTTGAAAGGCAAAGTGACAGTAAGCAAGAGGAGGAGAGGAAGACAGATCCTCCATCCACTGGTTCCTACTCTCCAAATGCCTACGTCAGCTGGGGCTGGGCTAGGACACAGCCAGGAGCACAGAACGCCATGTGTGTCCCTGACTTTGGTAGCTGGGACCCAGGAACTCAGACCATCAGCTACTGCCTTTCTCACTGCAATAGCAGGCAGCAGAATAACAAACACAACAACCAGAACTCACACAAAACGCCGCTATGGCATGTGGTCCTTCAGATGCCCTCAGCCCCGGCCATTGAGGCCACTTGGGCTATGAACCAGCAGATGGAACACCTTTCTCTCTGCATCTCCTTCTCTCTGTGAATCTGACATGCCAATAAAAATCAGTAAATCTACATAAAAATCAATAAAGCTGTAGTAACTAAAACCACATGGCACTGGCATGACCAATGGAACAGAACAGATACCCACAAATTCAGCTATGTGCACACAAATGGTTGCTTTCTGACAAAACTACTTAGACCATATATCTGAAAAAAAAAAAAAAACAAGTATTTCTCTCTATCCCTAACTTCAGAGAAACCTTATGGGGGTCCTTTGATTCAAGCAGAAGGTTTCTTGCGAAAATCACTCACAACTGTCTCCAGCTGGGATTGGACCATGTCCTGCTCTGACATCATACAGAACCATTGACAGGTCACAATTCCAAAGCCCTATATAAAGCCCTGGCCGGGCCTGGGCCCTCTGTCCAGGAGCTCTCCATTGGAGAGCTCTTGGACCTGCACTAAGCTACCTGGTTTGTTTTTTTTTTAACCTGTTTTAGTTGTGCCTATTTTGTTCATTTGTTCTCTTCTCTATATTATTAGTTTTGTTCTTCCCTCTTAATTTCAGTTTGTTTTTCGCAGTGTGTATTTCTTTTCCTTAGACACATCCTCATTCCTTCTCAAAATTTTTGAAATTCTGTTTGTCACTTATTTTTTATTTCCATCATTTTATTTCTTTACATTTTAAAAACTTTTAATTTCCATTTCTTCTTCTGTTCCATTTTGCATTTTCTGTTTCCTTCTTGGAATTTTCGTTTTTGCATTCATTTACTTTTAAGGTTTATCTATTTTTTTCAGATTTACATTTTTTTTAAAAGAGAAGTGAGCAAGTGTCTAAGGAGAAGATGGAGAGACCTACAACGTCCAGCATAATGTTATTCTTAACACCTATTTTATTCTATGGTATCTTCTCTCATTATTAATATTTTTGATAGCTGTATTGCTGGAATATTTGAAAAATATTTTACAGTATCATGTTATTCTTAACACCTATTTTATTCTATGGTATCTTCTCTCATTATTAATATTTTTGATAGCTGTATTGCTGGAATATTTGAAAAATCTTTTACAGCATTATGTTATTCTTAACACCTATTTTACACTATGATATGTTTTTTCATTATTAATATTTTTGATATCTGTATTGCTGGAATATAGTAAAAATCTGTTACAGCATACCATTATTCTTAACACCTATTTTGCTCTATAGTATCTTTTCTCATTATTAATATTTGTGATACCTTTCTTGTTGGAATATTTAAAACATGTTTTATCTCTGAGCAATATTTACATAATAAGCATTGTTTATGGACGTTGGCCTTATACTCATCCTAAGTGATGAGTTGGCGTGAGCACTGCTCCACTGAGCAGTGAGCGGGTACCACAATGGAGAAAAAGATCAGCAATGGACTCCACATCCTCAGCACGACCAGGCGGCACAGGTGCAACGGGCAACACTGGCCCACCGCATAGAAAGCAGCAACCAAGTAGCCACGTAAGTCACCCCAAGAACCAACAAGGATTCCAGTCTCCCAGCTTATGGCAAGTAGGGGGTGCAGGGCTTAGGCTCACACACCTGAATTGGGGGTGAGACATCCCTTTCAGGTATAAGAAGCAGGGACTTGCTCTCCCAGCATTTCTATGCCTGTCTGGCTCAGCCACCTAATGCTTCAGGACTACATCTTGCACAGAAACGAAGGGGCCAGCAATAGGGATACACGCTAGCATGAACATGTTACTGACTTGGGTCTTATGTTCCTTCAGCCTCTACATGCATTTTTGACCCTTTTCCCCACAATAAGCTGCACTTCTCTGGGAATTAGGTTAGGACAGGGACAGTCTGGTTGCATCAGTAGAGGCACATCAAGGAGAGTTCATGATTTTGCATAGTTCTTCTGAGCTTTTATCTGTATTTGCCTCAGCATCTATTAACTGAAGCACTGCTGCCTTGTAAGGGGAAATTCTTTATTGGCCCAATACCTTACAAAGTGTTTTGTACCCTACTTCCTACTCATTATTGCCACCTGAGACTCTCCACTAAAAATCTCTACACAACAAAACACAGAAATGTTCATGAAATACTGCAACACACATGCATGTCCCAGTGTCCTATAGGTCAGAAACCTCCACCTAAACCTCCACCTACCTGACGACCATGAAGATGTCTCAAGTTTATATCATGCTGTGCACCCTTCGATAGCTCAGCTGCCAGAGCAGGGGAACGTAGAGTAGAAGTTTATGTCATCGTGATTTCCCAACAGTTTTAGACTCACACAAACTCAGAGGGAGATTCACATGGAACAGTGTTACCACAAGCCTGCTCTTCTACCTCAACTTGGTCAGTCTTGTGAAATCAGTGTTCTCTTCTTCCATCAGGAACTATCACATCCTGCATGGATTGGCATGTATCCTCTCCTGATGTCGTGTAACTGCAGAGACTCAAAACCAAATATCCCTCTACAGAAGGATTTTTCTGCTCTCACTGGATTGTCTCCTCATTGGACCTAAGAACACTCAGCCATAAATATGCTTGAAACAACTGATCATACATCTTTACCTGGACACCTAATGCCACACAGTAAGTGTCCACGCTTTCACTGGCTTCCTCAGTGTGTGTCTTCAACAGGCATGATAGCAAAGAAAGTCAGCGTCTGGTGAAGAGTCAGGCTACACGCAGCACTCTTTGCTAGGCAGCCTGAGCTGGTTGCACCTGCTGGTCAGCTGAAGACCAAGCTGCACCAGACCGAAATGTACAAGGAGTGCCAAGCATTCTCCTGACACAGGCATTTCATCTTCTGTGTTCTATCAATTAAACCTCATTTGAGGTGCAACAAAGCTAGATGCTTCAATGTTTCTATAAAGATCATGGCACTTGTCCCCTAAGTAGCAACATTGTTTACACTACACTACTGTGACACCTTGGTTGAGAAACAGTGCTGAGTTTGATATGGTTTAGTTGTGAAGGATCCCAACCAGAACTGGAATCATTGGGTAGCTGGAAGGACCTAACCTGAATGGAGTCATTGATCTGAAGACAAATGCCAGTTAGTGCTAACAGGACCATGTTAGGGAGCGCCTCAGTTACTAGTTTAAACCTTTACAGATCTAGTTCAACTCAGAAAGAACTTCATGATCTTTGAAGTGCAGGATCTATCTCCTGCTCCATTCCTTCTCTGGCTTCTCCTGGCATGGTGGGTGCCTGCCTGTTATTTCAAGGGCATTCCCAAAGATTTGCCATCAGAAGATTCCTGAATGGCTCTTCTGGATGACTCCAGTTGACCAGGTTCCTGGGCAAGTGTAGCGCACACATTCACACACACACACACACACACACACACACACACACACATCTACCACAGGTAGATAACTAAAAGATTTCTTTTTAAACAAAACGTTTATAATTGGATTACTTGGTGCAGGTGCAAAATGGATATTTTGTGCACTGTGTCCTTATGACCATTTTGTTTGTACTTGGTGAACAGCCAATACACAGTGTTCGGGGGGGGGGGGGCGGGGAGAGAAGCCCACAGTAATTTCCACATGTAAAATTGAAGGAGTTGATTACTGTCATTTGGATCATGTGCCTTTTATACATCTGCAGCCCTTAAGGAAGACTTTACGGATTGGAGCATGAGCACTTTAAAGTGATTCAAAATTATGGAGGAGCTATAAAGTTTATAAAGTGCTTCAATGCGTTACCAATCAGAGCAGTAGTGGAACCATTCCGAGGAGCTTGTAATACCATGCATAGCCTGCTCATCATCAGCCCAGGTGTCACTCCTGGGCACGTGGGGCTTCCAGCATTCCTGCCCAGAGACTCTCCATCACGAAAAGCAGAGGAGCCACTGCTGAGGAGCCGGGAGAGTTTCGGCAGTGCTGGGAAGCTAAACAGCAGGCTTCCCGGAAGGGACTGCAAAATGTCTGTGTGAAGTGAATTCAAGGTGAGTATTCTTATTGGTGCACAGTTTCATTTTTGATTCTTGCATAGGATGAGTCTGAAAAGTCCACACAAGAATTTATGTTTTATTCCCAGAGTCCCCGCAGGCCCAACTGGCACCTGGGTCTGCACTGAATATGCACAGAGCTGTGCCAGGAGGCCAGAGCAGTGTGGGAGCATTGGCACTGCCCACATTTAGACCAGGGTTCCTGCCATGGCCTTGGCATGAGCACAGGTGAAGGAGGAGGAGGTGGGGCTGGCTCTGAAGCCAGATCCGGATCCTGTACCGTGTGCTTGGGCAGCCCAGGGTCTGCCGTGCCTGGAGAGGAGCACCTACCACCAGGCCTCCTTCATCTAACTGCAACAGTGACACCTGATAAGATGCCCATGTTAGGTCCTTACCTGCTCAGAGAAGTAAACTGGAGTCAGAACACAGCCACAGTTTCTCCAGCCATCTCCCCCACACATCCTGAATAAGGCTTCCTTTGAGGCCTCTTTGTACTGCTCACTTCAATACACGTGTTTTGCTTTGTTTCATTTTGTTCTTTTTCGTTTTTGAGGTATTGGGCCAGCTGATGGAGACTGGAGTCATCAATCCTGAACAGGTTATGACATCTTTTGAGCATATGAAGAAATCCGGGGACTATTCTCTTACAGTTGTAGAAGATGTGACTACTGGACACATTGTTGCTACGGCAACCCTGAGACTAGAACTTACATTCATCCATTCCTGTGCCGAGAGGCAGAGTGGAAGATGTTGTGTTTCGTGATGAATGCAGAGGGAAACAGCTCTTCAAACTGCTAGTAGCAACCCTGACATTGCTAAGCAACAAACAAAACTGTTCCAACATTAGTCTACCACAAAATGTTCATTTCCAGAAAAGGTGACTATGCAATACCTGAAGAAAACCACATGTAAAAAGTTTGGATATGCAGTTCCTGAAGAAAATTACACGTGTGGTAGTTTTCTGAAGCAAAAATGTTATGGGAAGAGAACTGACACAAGTATCAATACTCCAAAACTGTACTCTTCGCTGAGAAAACATTGTTGCTGCAAGCCTGGGACCCCCATAAATACTGGACTGACATTTAAAAGATAGAATGTGTGTTGTATATATAATATACAAGTGCAGTATAATGACATTTAGAAGATTACTTGGGAATGGTGGGGCATACTGATTGAGTTCAGATTACAAATGAAAATTATAAATGTGATGATTTTACCAAAGCAATATACTTTTAACTTGAATCTTGTCTTCCATTGTATTCTTTGAAGTCTGGCTTCATTTCGTAGTAGTCAAACTGCTAATAAGTTCATCAATGTATGCTATCTGTACTGCTCACCTCCCAAACAGCTTGTGTCACTAGCCAAGTTGCCACAACGGCTGCAGGTGAGCCAACTCGAGTCCAGGAACCAGGAGCTTCTTCCAGGTCTCCCAGGTGGGCACATTTTCCCAAGGCTTTTGGGCCATCCTCTACTGTAACAGGAAGGGAAGTGGAGCAGCAGGACACAAGGCAATACACATGTGGGATCCCGGTGGTAGCAAGCAAGAATTTTAGCCATGTATACAGCAACAGGTCTCTTAAGCAATGCCATACTCTTCTTTTCTTTTTCTTCTTTTTTTTAAGTTTTGATGACAATTACAGAGTGGATCAGGATGGGAAGGACGATGGTCAGGGAAAGTGGGTGTGATCATTATTTCCAAGCTTTTCATTTCTTTTCACTGTATCTGGTGGGAGGGGAGGACACCAAGGTAGAAGCCACACCCAGCTTCCAAACTGCCCCAGAACCCAGGGATCAGGAACGGCCACCCAGTGTTGATCCACGGTACCAATGTGGTATATATGCTCTGAGGGTTCTGTTCAGAAGATGTCGAGAGCTCCAAAATGGTCTCAGTCTCACTGAACTGAGAATGAGGGAACACTTTCAATACAATATCCACTGGCTGACACAGTCCACCACAGACTCTCCATTCACCCAGATATTTGCTGCCTTATTTGGGCTACGCTAGTTGTTCAATCTGTTCTGTTCTTCATCAGCCATGTGACAGATGTCCTTTGAAAGCCCCAATAGGCTGCCTTAATCTCTAAGTGGATCAGGGCCAGCCACCCACTACACTGTCGTTTATACTGATGAGGACTGGTTCTCGCAGGTGCACACAAGGTCCAGAGCCTAGCAACATGGACCCTGCCAGACCCACTGCCACAGTTGCTAACAGAGCTTGCAAGCTACATGCAGGTGGGTCAGGTAACCAGGAAGGCAGCTTGGACCCCATGAGACCACCTATCCTGGATTTCATGGACCCAGTACCCACTGTCCTTAGCCTGGCATGGATCACCACACTTCACTTCCACCAGCACGTGCTTCAGCCTGGCTCACTCAAGTCTGCCCCAAGTTCCAGCGATATGCAGCCTGACCTGGCTCAGCCAGCTCCCTGTCCCAGCCCTGGTGAGAGGGGGTTGGGTGCAGCCTGACCTGGCCCCTCATGTGACCTGTCCTGTTCTGCCAGTGGACGTTATGAACCGGCCTAGCCCTGTCCAACTGTTCCAGACATGACCCACATGTGTGATGCCCAATACTGTAGCCTGTCCTGATTTGGAATGCCCCTTGCCTTGCTTTTTGCGCTCAACTGCAGGGCCTCTGCCCTGACAAAGGAATTCCACAAGCTCTTCTACCAGGTCACCTCTCTGTGACAAATACGGCATGCAACACTGCTCCTTAGATCAGGTTGCCTTTGTCCACATCCTCTCCTGGCACCCACAGTGTCCCTGACCAACTGTTACATATTCAATCTGGTTCTTACCGGTGAAACCTGTATCTTCATATCTTAATTGCTAAGTTAAACACTTGTCCCTAAGTTCATCTTGCAATGTCACTTTCCATGAAGCTTTGGAAGTACATTCGTTTTCTTTTCTTGCCTTTTTTTAAATTTTCAAAGATTGGTTAAACACACACACACGTGTTAGAGGGAGAGAAAGATCTCAAAAGGGACATTGAGGTTGGGTTAGGACAAAGTCAGGAAATTATTCCCACATACAAGTACAGGTGTTATCTCCTGCTGCCTCCTAGGCTGCTCATCAGCAGGAAGCTGGGATCAGAAGCAAAGTTCAGGACTTGGACACAAGCACTTTGACGGAGTGCAGTAATCCCAGTTAGTGTTTTACCACAGTGCCAGCCATTATGTGCTCCTGTACTATCTATATGTATGTATAGCCATACGGGCATAGAGTAAAGCATCTAGTTGCCAGAATAAATATCATTCAGGAACTTGCCTATTCATTCTGTCCCCTTTCACTCCAACTAAAGCAACAAAACAGTAAATATTTTTAAGTTTTACAAAATCAAATCTGAGTTCAAACAATGTAAAGTTCTGGGGTAGCAACATGGTATAGTATGCTAAGTCTCTGCCTGTGGTGTCAGCATCCCATATGGGGGTCAGTTCATGTCCCAGCTGGTACACTTCCCATGTAGCTCTATGCTTATGGCTTGAGAAACCAGTGGAGCCTGGTTCAATTCCCCAATGCCCTGCACCCACATGGGAAACCCAGAAGAAATTCCAGGCTCCTGGCTTCAGACTGACCCAGTTCTAGCCACTGTAGTCATGTGGGGAGTGAATCAGCAGATGGAAAACCTCTCTTTCTATTTTTTTTTTTCTGTAATTCTTTCAGATGAAAGTAAAAAAAAACTGAGTATTTTTTAATGTAAATTTCTATAAAACTGCATTTAGCGCAGATCTACATGGTGGTTTATGAGGTATGAAGACACAGACCAACAAGACTTATAACTGGGGATGACTTCTAGTAGTTCATCTCCTGCCAAATGAATGTGATCAAACTCAAACAGCACCTGGTAGATGGCAGGATCCAAGATCCCTGAGTGAAAGAGGGACGAAACACAAGGGTTCTATTCCCATGAAGATGGGATGAAAACAGCTGAGACCACTTCAAGGCTGAGACTGGAAGATATCCCTTGCCACACAGTGGGAAAGAATGGAGATGATCACATAACTGAACAGTGGCCAAGGACGTTTGCATGTGGACAGCATCTGTAGATTCCTGTGGACAAGAGTCCAAGAGCAGAGCTGATTACAAAGTCCTTGTTGTTTTGGAAGAAACAATGACTGCCAGAAAAGAGGGGACAGCACTGGGAGAGAAAATACCAAGTTACTCTTTCAGAATATCGGAGATGTGAGAGTACTAAAACACAACAGATGAGAACCCACTCTCATTAAGATGAAAATAAGAGATAATACACAAAGACTTCAAAAGAAGCATATTTGGAGGATTTGCATCTGACGCAGTGGATAAGACACTGCTTGGGACTCCTGCATCCCTTATCTGAGGGCCTGGGATTGAATCCTGCCTCTGCTTCTGATCCTACTTCCTGCAAATGTGCACCCAGGGAGGGTAGCAGATGTACGTATGAGCACAAGTACTTGGTTCCCTATAAGCCATGTGGGAGATTCCTGCTCAGTTCCAGAGTGTGTTCCAGGCTTCTGGCTTTGGCCTGACCCAACCCAGTTTTTACAGGCATCTGAGGATGTGGACAATGAACTACTGAATGACAGATCTTGGTGACTGTGTGACTGTGTCTCCTCTCTCTCTCTCTCTCTCTCTCTCTCTCTCTCTCTCGCTTACTCTTTCAAAATCTCTCCCTCTCCATTTCAAACAGATAAATATGAGTTTTTTAAAAAGCACAAGAACATCTAAGAATGGAGAAAACAGCATTCACATTTTTAATATCTAAATACAGCAAGTAAATATGCAAAAAAAACACATAAATATGGAAAAGAATCAATCAGAATCCCAGAAATAAAACATCACAATTGGAATAATGAGGTAAACAACGACGAGTGATTGGGTGTAAGAACTAATCAGAACTAAGGGAGCCAAGCCGAGGTTAAGATATCTGCATTTCATTTCCCATCAGAGAGCTCCTGAGTTGGATTTCTGGCTCTAGATCCTACCTCCAGCCTCCTGCTATAGCTAAGCTCTGAGACAAGCAGTGATAGCAAAAGTAATTGGGTTTTACCATGCACTTGTGTGACCTGGACGGCATTTCTGGCTCCCAGCTTTACCTTAGGCCCAGGCTTGGATGTTAAGGACTTTTGAGAAGTGAACCAACAGATGGAAATACATTCTCATCTCTCTCTCTCTCTCTCTCTCTCTCTCTCTCTCTCCCCCGTGTGTGTGTGTGTGTGTGTGTGTGTGTGTGTGTGTGTGTGTCTAGCTCTCAAATCAACAAATAAATTACATAAACTTGAAGAAGCTAAAGAAAACTCAATCTGAACACAAGATGCTGATTACTAAACCTTAGAGGGATAGAATATAGTAAAGAGTTTTGATAAGGGGTAACAAACTGGATTAAACTAAAGGAATAAGTCCCTAGTGTTCCACAGTACAGTGAGGAGCCTACAGTTTACAACAATTCATAAAGTAATGTCAAAAAATGGCAGATGGCAGATGTTGATCAAGACACACTGTATACATGAATGAAATGTCACACTACAGCCCACATATACTACTACTATGAAAAAAATCAAAAAACAAAAAGTATAACACTAAGAAATCCATCAAAACACACATATTTAGAGTAATAGTCAAAAGGGATATTAAAAGAAGTGAGAAATAGAATGAAAACCTTCAAAATACATATAGCATGAACAAGTTACTCTAAGCATACTGTGTATGCCACAAGAACAGCAGCATTACATCAGAAAAATAACATTAGTTATTTAAAGTTGAACAGTCTTCCACAGCAGCCCTCTATCCCCAGCCATCAGTCTTCCATCTCAAGATTGTATTCTCTTTCCAAAGACTATACCCACAGACTCAACATGAAAGGGTTGGGTATCTTAACTATCCTCTAAGATAACACTGCTCTAATTTATGGGCCTGGTGTGGTAGCCTAGTGGCAAAAGTCCTCACCTTACACGCACTGGGATTCCATATGGGTGCCAGTCCATGTCCTGGTGACCCTACTTCCCATCCATGTCCTGGCGACCCCACTTCCCATCCAGTTCCCTGCTTTGTGGCCCGGAAAAGCAGTCAAGGATGGCCCAAAGCCTTGGGACCTACACTATCGTGGGATACCCCAAAGAAGCTCCTGGCTCCTGGCTTCAGATCAGCTGAGTCCCAGACATTTCAGCCACTTGGGGAATGAATCAGCAGACAGAAGATCTCTCCTCCTCTCCGTATATCTGACTTTCCAATAAAATAAATAAATCTTTTAAAAAGGGCTTTGACTAGAAATTCTGTTATGATTATTGCTCTGTGGTCCTCATTAAATTTTTCTCTACCATCCTCAACAGACATTTTTTTTTTTTGCTTTTCCTACTACTGCAAACTGCATATAAATTAATTAAATACACACGTTTCAACTGCCATATCCAAGCCCCTAAGGCATGACTCTCCAATCTGACCAGGCTGGGTGCCAATTAAGGACAGCATTATGTATGTGATCTCATGATTATCTCAGATGAGACGTGGACTAGCATAAGAACCTGGTCTGAACAGAAGTTAGGTTAAGCTCTCACTGGTTAGTGGGAAAAGGCTCAGGCGTTCATTACAGACTGTGAGCAAAATGGCTACATATGCTGCCTCCTATCATCTCAACCAAGAAAACTAATACTGATAAAACCAATACTGATGGCAGAGACTAATTCTGTATGGATTTATGGCCACTCTCACACTCAATTCAGTTATTCACCAAAGTTAAAATTCTACCTTAGCCTTGGTTCATTCATTCATTCACATAGCTCTTATCATCCTACCAATACTATATCGTGTTAAGCTGATGGCAGAAACTCAGATCGATATTGTGAATAAGATTAGGTGAAGTATTTGAAAGTTCATTTACACAAACAGCAATTAATATAACAGAACATAGTCTACCAAGGAGGTGAGTTCACAGGTTATGAACCAACTATGTGTCATTTAAACAAAATATGTGCTACCTTTCATTGAAGAGGCACTTTGCATGATAGAATAATGGTAAAAATCCACATACAAACTCGTTATTTCCCACCTGCCCTTACAAATCTGCCCTCCCCTTGCTTCTCTGCCTTGCCTCAGACACTGGACGCATGTTTAGACTCATCAACAGGCTCCCTTGCAGAATGGCTTTCTGCTGTGCTCAGTTATTGGCAACACTCTAAAAAAGTATGCGGAGGGTAAAGTTAGGGTAGTTAGCCATAGATGAGCTTTGGATTGACTTCATCTACCCCAGGCCACAGCCTCTGCCATGTAGCTCTTTCCCAATCTCCTCACCACTATACTTACTAATGCAAAAGAGTCCTGGAGGGCTGAATTGTCTGAGTGGCTCCTCCACAACTCAAGTCACAGCATGATAATTAGTGAGAGCATTTCATCTACTTCCTGATAGAATCCTTCATTAACTAGAAGTTAAGCTCCATGTGGAACACTCAAGACAGAGTGACCTTGTCTTCCCTGTAGAAGAATGTCCTGCTGCTGCCATTGCAATGCCGTCACTGACAACCTGTGACTGTACCCAAGAAAGAAGTAGTAGCCATTCGTGATCTGATGGAATAATGAGCCACACAGTGCTGTACTTTCTGAATTGGGCCAATTGCAAGGCTCTGCAGGATGAAGGCCCACCCATGATAAGCACTGGCTATTGCATCCCAAGCTTGTGCCCGGAGTTTCCTTTTTCTTTTTCTGGAGAAAAGGGTACAAAGAATTTATAGTGAAGTTGGCTGTCAGCAAGACTTCAGCGGCAGGGAAGGCACAGCATTGGGGCTGCCAAGGACCTCACTGACTCACAAGCAGGACAAGCAGACAGGGTAGGCAGAGTGGATGTTGTGAATTTGAAAGCAGTTCATGAAACAGTCCACTCATTTTTATTTGTTTCTTTTTTAAAAATCTGATGTGCATATATTGCTCTAGACCAAGCACCTGAGCCAAATCGCCAGTTACAAAGCAAGGGTGGGTGTCCAATGTATGCCTAACTGCCAAGCCCTCAGAACTGTATGGAGTGTATACAGTATGTTTAGCACATTTTGAAAGAGGTTATGCAGTACAATGGACATTTGCAATTAGTTATGGATAAGCAACCCCATTTCCACATGTAAGTTATTCCTGGAACTTTTTATTGGAAGTCTGAATCTGACTCTGCTATACATAAGGCATCTCATGAAACTGCTGAACCTCAACAGACAAACTCCCAGCAAGAGCAGTGACTCATCTGTCACCTATCTTAAATCCATGAAAATTCCTTGTATAGAGTAGGAAGTTGATGAGTGTCTAAAGAAGGAACCTGTCTCCTTTAATTCCATGCTCATGGGTTGACCCTTTAGTCCTTCAAGTCAACAATGAACAGTGGATCGTGTTCCTCCCCTTTCTTTCTCAGGAGACTCCCTTTCCCTCATGCTGCTCACATACCCAAAACACAGTTTTTCTGGTAATCCATTTACCTTCATCTTTCAGCTTTTGATCAGCTGGTATTCTAATGCCAACTGCACTCTTCCTTCTCCCTCTCATGGCCATGCTCTCCTTTTTAAAGGTTACTTTATTTTGAAAGGCAGAGAGGGGGGGTGTGCAGAGAGAGAGAGAGAGAGCGCTTCCCTTGCCTGATTCAATCCATAAAGGGCCCTCAACAACCGGAGCCAGGCCATGGAGATTGGAACAGCCAGGAGCCACTGCTTTCCCAGGCCGATGAACAGGGAGTTGGATGGGAAGTGCAGCATCTGGGACATGCACAAATTCTTACGGGGATGCTGACATGCAGGCAATGACTCATCTCCTGCACCAAAACACCAGCCACATCCCTGTATTCCACCCGTCTTTACTAATCACAACTCCAAGCACCCCCTGCACTCCACAGACTGCCTTAATGGGTCACTTCTCTATCTGGTCTGGATCATCACCTCATTTATAACCAACTGGCACTATTAACCATCACACCTACCCAACCCAAGGAGGCTGAACAAGAAAGCCAGTAAACTGCTCCAAGGTTGAGAGCCTGCATCCAACAATGGTGTGAAATCTCTTTAGCACTGGTTTGGGATGACAGCGTGTGCTGGGACAGGCTGCATTCTGTCTTCGGTTTCTCCCATGCGCAGAGCTCAGGCTGCACCAGGGGATCCTCATCTTCAGAGCACCTCCCTCCAAAATTCAGGACCTCACAGATCTCCACAGCAGAGGCTCCGGCGGTCAAAGGCACAGTTTAATGACTCTTTGCTCCTACCCAAACCTGTTTCCATCCTTTTAGAGCAAGCTGACTTTCACAGCTGTGGAACTAGTTAATGTTTCTCATTGGTCAAGTTATTCTTCCCTCTCTTTCTCTGCAAGCCCAGTGAGCCTAAGCAAATGTGTCTGAGCATGGCCATAACCGGAGGGTTCATGAAATCCAACTGTGAGAACTTCATTTCGATCTACAATAAGAAGTCAAAAAAATTCAAAGGGAGCAGAGACAGGAAAATTGAGGAAACACGTTGTGGGAATTTTCAAAAATTTGATTCTGCACACCATTCCCACTCAATTAGACCTTGGAGGAAGTGGTGTGGGAATTCTTCCGCGGCGCCTTGGTCACTTCTACGTTAATCACTATAGCTTTATTAAGGAAAAATGAGACCATGGCCCAGCGATGGTCAGTCTGCACAGTCACAGTTGAGGTTCAGAGCTCAGATGCAGACAGCACAGCGCCAGGCTCTGAGCAGTTTAGGGAGCTGCTGCAACGGACCGAAATGACCGCCAGGTGGTACTCGAGGATTGGGATTGGGTGAGCTTCCGGGCGCCTCTGGCAGTTCCCCTGCAAGATCTCAGACCAGTGCCAGAGTGAATCTGGACGCTGTGTTGTGGCTACTCCAGGAACAGGGGCAAAACCGTGTTGGACCAAGAGCTAATCCAGGCACTAATCCAAAACTGGAAGTGCCGCGAGACCAGCCCTCACTCCCTTGCCTTGCGCAACTAGGGCGATGACCCGGGACGGGGAGGTGGGCGGGACTCGCGGCCATAGGCCGAGTGCGGGGTGGGAAGGGGCGCGGCAAATGGCGTCTAGTTGAGCGACCGCTGGGGCTCTTTATCCGCAGGCAAACTTTGCGGCTCCAGACCGGTTTAATAGCAGAGTACTGGGCGGAAGCTACAGGGAACAGCAGTGCAGCGTTGCTGGAGTGAGAACTGATACACAGGACTTTGACTCAGGAACTCTGTTTTCCATTCGTGCACAACTGAAGCCGGAGCTAGCAGCTTTGCTGTCCCCAGGCATGAATTACGCACGGTTTCTCACGGCCACGAGCTTGGCCAGACGGCCTTCTCCCATCAGAGTCATGGGTGAGATTGCAGGGCCAGCAGGGGTGGGACTTTGCTCACTCAGAACTCTAGGCACGCAGAAGCGACCCTAGGCACTCCCTGCAGCCTTGGGCTCACACTGTGCTTACTGCAGCGATGCGCCGGCTCTAGTGCTTCTGTGCCAGGTGGAGCCGAAGCTGCAGTGGGGAGGGACAGGTGCTGGGGAGTGCGTGGGAAGCACTGTTGTCAAATAGGTTCTTCCCTGGAAGCTGGGTGCAGATGTGTGGGGCCAGAAGGACCAGGGCAATGGTAGCATATGGGGTGAGCAAGTGATCAGGCTCCACAGGCTGCTCTTGAGGCACTTCCCTGCTCCCCGCGGCCACTCCTCAATCATCCCCGTTAGTCCATACACCAGAGCGGCAGGCCAAGATGTATTCTGCATTTATTTTATGTTAGAGTAGCATCATGATTCTCTTTGGGGCTCCTGTATCAAAATAGAGTAAGTGGTCAATTTAGAAACCACAGGAATTTGTTTCCTACAGTTCTGGAAGTTGGGAAACCCCAGGTCAAGGAGCAAGCACACCCCGTGCCTGGTGGGGCCATGTTCCATACAGGTGGAGCTTCATAGCTGTGTCCCCCTGTGGCAAAGGGTACACCTGGAGTCACAGGGCAGGACGGAGCATGCGTACTCTCGCCCTCTTAAGGATATCATTAGTCCAGCTCCTGAAGGTAGAGCCCGCCCCAAAGCCCCACCTCTTCAGCTTCTCACACTTGGTATTAAGTTCCAAGATGTGGGTTTGGGGGACACCAACGGAGTGTAACACAGTCCATCATATTGATTGTTGAACTTTCTATGTAGTGTTTGTGTTTATTAAATTCTCAAAGAACTTCTCTATTAATTATAGCTGAAATATTGGGCAGGGCACCAAAATCACTCATCTCCTTGGCTCCTGGATACCCAAATCCAAGCATGTTCCCCTTCAAGAGCGCTGTTATCACTGCAGAAGATGGAATCACCATCCGATTTGAAGAAGAGACGATGAACAGAGCACTTCAGTATTCTCAAAGTGCTGGGTAGGTTCTCGATAGATAAGCTTGTTGGGCTATATTCATGAACAATAGTCTAAACATACTGATAAAGTGACAGAGCTCTTTCATCTGGTGTCCAATGATTAGAAAGGTTTGAAGGGAGAGTTTTCAAGGAATGTTTAAAAGCAAAAGAGATACAGGGTAACACTGTGATGCAGTGGTTGAGTACTCCCCTAGGACCTGGGCACCCCCAATCAGAGTGCTACTTCAAGACCCTGCTGCCCTGCTGCCAGTCCAGCCACCTGCTCATGCATCCTGGGAGGCAGCCAGTGAGGGCCCAAGTACTCCAGTGCCTGCCACCCACCTGGGGGACCAAGATGGCGTTTGGGGCTCCTGGATTCAGCCTGATCCAGCCCTGGTTGTTGTAGGCCTTTGGGGAGTGGACCAGCAGATAGAAGATTCCTTCCTTTCCCTCCCACTCTTTCTTTTCTCTTTTATCTCTCTGTGGTTCAGGTAGATAGAAAATGATAAACAATTTTAAAAGGGATATTAATTGGCTGAAGCTCCCCAGTGACTGCTTTTTCATTTTGTATAACTGAGTGAAAGATAGCTTCTGGAAGGCAGTGAGGTGCAGAAGCTTTTTAGAGGGAAGGACACAGGAAGCAGCAATTTCATGTCCCTGATCAATTTTCTATCAACTTCACACACTTTTTAAGTAGACAGGTATGCAAATTCATTGCGCTTATAAACTCAGCTGTCTTTAATTATTTCAAGGCAAGCAGAAACACATATCTTTAAACCTTAGTTACCGAGTCTTTGAATGGTAAATATTTCTTGAGGGCAAATAAATTATAGTTAACTCAAATCTATTTTGTATGATTGAAAAACACATTGAGATAATATATAGATATATGAATTATACACAAGTAATACATGCTTGGCTTTTCTTTCTATGCTACAAAGAACTGTATTGCGCCTGAACTCTAGGTAGCCTACAGAATTCTAAAGCAGAACAAAGAATCAATTAAGCAGTGATTCTCTAGTGTAAAACAAGACTTCAAGCTTTGAAATAAGACATAGACTCAACCCTCTGCTCACTGATTAAATGACTGACAATGTGAATTTCCTCATCTCCAAATCAACTGTTACCTTTTTTTGTCAATTTTTATTTTTCATTGTGCAGTTGCTTAGGCTCAGGGATTTGTGTTATCTTTAACTGGGAATGTTGGGGTAGATGTTTGGCCTAGTGATTGAACACCTGTGTCCCAACACAGACTGCTCAGGTTGGAGTCCTGGCTCTTTACCTGGTTGTGGGTGCCTGTAGACGGGCCCCCTGCACAGCAGGACACAGCTCCAGTGGTTCAGTCCCTGCTTTACACAGTGAGACCTACAGGGAGTTTTCCCGGGCTCCTGGCTTCACCTGACCCAGGCCTACTCATTGCCAGTATTTGGGAAATAGAGCAACAGCAGATGGGGAGTTCTCTCTCTTTCCCCTCCCTTGTGGGTGTGTTCCTCTTTGTGTATCTCTGCTTCTCAAATAGATAACAATAATTTAAATGGGAATATTAATACTGAAAGCATTTGAGGCCTTTTAAATCACATGTTTAAAATGCTTGTCATAAAACTATCATTTATTTTATGTCTACCATTACTACGATTTTTTACTACTAAAAGATTAAAAGTGCATTTTATGCTTTAGAATTCCAGAGCTTCTGTCCTGGCTAAAACAACTGCAAGTTAAATTACATAATCCTCCCACCCTCAACTACCCACCCGATCGGGGACAGATGGACATCTGTGTCACATCTGGCAGCCAGGACGGGCTGTGCAAGGTAAGCCTGAAAGGACAAGGCAATCTGTAGGAAGCATAAAATGTGTGTGTTTCACTGCAGCACAAGAGGGTCACTTTTTGTGGCTAACTGGTAGTCTGTCTTGTCTTCACCTAGAATTACAAGCAGGGAATCTGAACATGAAGAGAAATCAAGATTCTCTGTATTCACTCCACACCTGGACTAAAACATGACTTTCTGTTTTTAATGAAAATATGAAAGCTAATCTCATTTCCACAAATGAATTTTAATTAAATTACTAGAGAATAATAGATTATACTCTTAAAAATATTTTCGAAGATTTTCTAAAACTGAAAAAACAAATCCTTTTTTTTTTCCATTATTAGGAAAAGTAAAATAGTTGGGTCTTTGCTTGAAGGAAATAATTTGTGATTATATGGACTGGTTTTCTCAGTCTTATTTCAAGTTTATTTTTTATAAGTCACAGCAGCAGTGATATCAAAGAGGGAAGACAGCATAAATAACCAAATGCATCAATAATTCAATCAATATGACATGCTTACTTTATTACAGAGCCTTAATAGGAACATAGTCATTATTTCTTCTGGCACAGATGTTCTTTCAGGATTCTGTGTTTCTGTTAGCATCTATTAAGCAATGCCCCCATGATAAAACAGCCACCTCTTTTAATTTAGGGCATTCGACATTTACATTGCACTATCCCACATAGACAATTTATGGATAGGTTTTGTTTGATCTGTTGATAATGCTCTTGCACTGTGGTGATTTCTTTCTCCCCAGATATACTACAAAGCCTGAGTGAAAAGAAACTGTTTGTTGTAAGATGCCAAAAGTTCATTTTTTAAAAATCCATTAATTGAACATTATGGATCAAATTGGGGAACAAAAGCCAATCTATCCCAATTGAATTCAGTGCTCCTGTTTGTCGTAAGATGCAGGTTATTAAAGTGATAGAAAGTAAGGCCTGAAATTGGGATTGTGATTATCAGAAGGGGAAAGAGGAGTATTTTGTGCCAGATAATAGACAGCTTTGATTTACTGGAAAGGTTTATTGTATGTATCTCATGTCCATTGTCCTTAAAATGTCCTGACTTGTCAAACTTGGTTGTCCTTGACCCTGAGTTTCTATGACACTTTCAGCCTCTGTGTCCTCTCTAAACACTCTCCTCTGGCTATCTCTGCACCCCTGTTTGAAGTATTCTCCACTACCTGGACATCAAGCCGCAGTCCTTAAACATCTCTCTAGGATCTACCCATGCCTTGGTGCATCCATTCACACACCGGTGATCTCTGAATGCTAGTAAATGCCAAGCTCCTTCCACATCAGGTTGTCCAGCTTTCTGAAACCATTATTATTTCAAATGTACCTAAGCCAAAATGGCACCTTCATCATCTCACTCAGATATGCAAAACTTGTTTCCGTATTTCAGTGAAGGGCACCATTGCTACCACCTGTAGTTCCACAATCACAAATCTAGGAGGCACTTCCAAGACTTCCTCTTCCTCACTTACACATGGTCCATGATCGTGCAGTTGGCTTTTATTTCCTGTACATCTCCAGTTCTGCTTAATTCCACCACCACACTTACTACTACCTTCAGCTATCCTAAAACTGAAGTGATAATTTTCCAAACAATCCTAAAAACTTCCCAAACTCTTCACAGGATGAATGCCAGATTGATCCCTTTAAAATGCATGTCTGATCACGTGACTCTTCTCCCTATCCTTTATTAAAATTACTACTCAGCTTTATTGACTGAAATGCCTAACATGGAGGACTTTCAGCCCACAGCTTTCCAGTCTCATTTAATCTCCACTTTGCACTCCCTTTGATTGCAAATCTTTTTTCCAGTTGCTCCAAATGTACCTGTTGCCTCCCCTGACACTAGCGCATCACTCACTCAAGGAAGCCTTTTCTGAACTCCCTGACTGCCCAGTGCCTCCTGCGATGAACTGTTGGAGCTTTAAACCTCTACTTAATCACACTCTCTACTGCTCATACTAATATTCTTGCTTGGGTAATTATTTGATCAGTTGCTAACTTTCCCAGTGGACTGGTAGCTCCAAGAGAGTGAGTTCCACAGTATTTTGCACAGTACCTTGATATTAAATATCACAGGGGATATTTAATACATTTTCAAAGAAGCAATAAAAAATTAAGTGCATTTTAGGAGCCACAACAGTCATTTTCATGTTCACCTGACTCTAGTACAGAGACTGGCAGATAATGACTTGAAAGTTGAATCCAGCATTTTATGTAATTTTCTGAGTAAATGAAGTTGTACTGGGGCTCGGCGATGCCCATGTGTGCATGTATTGTCAGTGACTACTGTCTCACTATAGAAGCAGAGGCTTGATGTCTTTACTCTAGAAAGCCTTCAGCTTGGGCTTCCAAAAGGAGTTCTGAGAATGGAAATTGTATTGTCCCACCTAACCTATGCTTTTTTTCTTAGGCATTTGAAATGATCATTAACCCTGGGGATAATATCCTCGTGAATGAACCTGTTTATTCAGGAACACTTCAAGCTGTGAGTACATGCTACTTCAAATGATACCACTCTCTCTATAAGGAAAGAAGAAAATATTGCCCCTATAGTAGTATCTGTCCACTGAAAAACAGAGGCTTCTCTCAAGTATGAAACAAAATCTTAAATGATGTATATTTAAAATATAGTACGCATTCCATCTTCTTTATGCTGTTTTTTAAGAGGCAGAGAGACAAAGGGGAAAATAGACATAAAACCCCCATTTCACTATTTACCTCCTGGATGTCTACAACCTAGACAGGTGAGGCTGAAGCTGGGAGCCAGGAACAGAACCCTGTTCTCCCATGGCAGTGGGACTCAACAACTTGAACTATAACCGGTTCATCTTGCACTACGAATTGAGGTACATGAGACTTGGTGGCCCACCCAGGACAAGAATCCAGCTCTCCGGCCCAGGGTGGTAGTCTAGTGGCTAAAGTCCTTGCCTTGAACACACCAGGATCCCATATGGGCACTGGTTCTAATCCCGGCAGCTCCACTTCCCATCCAGCTCCCTGCTTGTGGCCTGGGAAAGCAGTTGAGGATGGCTCAAAGCCTTGAGAATGTGCACCCGCGAGGGAGACCTGGAGTGGGTTCCCGGCTCAGCACAGGCTGTTGCGGTCACTTGGGAAGTGAATCATCGGACGGAAGATCTTCCTCTCTGTCTCTCCTCCTCTCTGTATATCTGACTTTGCAATGAAAATAAATAAATCTTAAAAAAAAAAAAAAAGAATCCAGGCACTCAGTAAGAAGCGTGGATACTAACTAGCCAGGGCTGACCACCAATTATTTTTGAAATCTCAAGTTTAAGTCAAGAGAACAGGAGTATGCGGAATGAGAAATCTGATATCCGAGTGTGATGTGCACTGATTATAACACACCAGTGGCAATCAGATTTCTTTGGAGCTCTCTGCTTTAGGACACAAATGTCCATAAGTGAGCACATTCAGAGAAATGTGAACAGAATGAAGAGAGAAATGGAAACTACACCACATGATGAATGGTCAAGGGATTGCAGTTAAGATTTAACAGACACAGAATTGCTCTCAAGTATATAAAAGTCACATGACAGATGATTTAGATTTATTTGCCCCATGTCCTTAATTTGATGAACTTAAAAAGTAGAACCTGGAGGAAAATGACTGTGACCTGAGGTAAGGACTTTGTAACCTCAGTCTCCCTGACTGACAGGGGACATGAAATGCTGAACTTCACCACACAAGCTCAGAGTTCACAGTTAATAAACCAGAGCCAATTATCTCAATAAAGGTAATTCCTTTCAAGGGGCTAGATCCACTGTGGAACAAAGGACCCCAACGTCTCAGAAGCTGCCTGCTGCAGAGCTTCCTGTCTTTTTGTCTACATGCCACCACAACACCATGTGGCTCCATAGCATCTTCACTTGCAAGCCCCAGGTCACAGAAGGAGCCTTACCAGGAAACACTGCCCATCTCACAGCAGAGGGGAAAGAGGCACAGAGAGCCAGATACAAGCTGGATTTCAAGGTTCTGCTCTGAAAGAACTCCTACATCTGGAAATATGAGAGTTCTTTGCACAGTTCATCGGCCAGAGTAAGGATACATGGACAAGTCCAATGTAAAGGGATAGGAGGGCAGTGTGAGGAATGTCGGATATAGCTGACACTTGGGCAGCCCCATCAAATATCTGAGTGCCTGGTTCTAGTCCCAGCTACTCTACTTCTGATCCAGCTTCATGCTGTGCAACTAAGACAACTGATGATGACCCAGGTACTTGGGTTTGTGTCATCTATTTAAGAGACACAGTATTCCTGGGACCTAGTTTCAGGCAATCAAAACCCAGCTGTTGTTGGTGTTTAGTTTAGTCAATGGATAAAAGATCTCTATGTTTCTGTCACTCTACCTTTAAGACAAATTAATTAACTTTTAATAAATGGGGCAAGAATGTATAGTCCTTTTTGTTTCTGAAGTCTACTTATATAATTGAATGTCAGTTACAGGGCAGGTAATGGGTTCATCTGCTGGTTGATTCCCCTATATATCCCCAATAACCAGTGCTGGGCCAAGACAAAGTCAGGAACCAGGAGCCAGAAGGCTCTTCCAGGTCTCCCATATGAATGGCAAGGGCCCAAGCACCTGAGCAATGTTCTGCTGCTTCTCCCAGGCGATTAGCAGGAATCTGGGTGGGAAATGGAGCTAACAGAACACAACTGGCATCCACATGGGATGCTGGCATTACAAGCAGTTGCTTTGCCTGCTATGCCACCATGCCAGTCCTAAAACAGGAATTATTTTTGAACAATCATGGAAACCACACCAGAAAAACTATAGAGTGAAAATCAACAACTTTGTGCTCTGGAGTTTAGCTGTGAGTATAGCTTTATAGGTTTTAGCGCATCAGTGGTAATCACTTACTTAGTATTAAACCAAAACCCAATGGCACTTACACATGTTCTTGCCTAATTCTGACTTTCCTTCTGTGCTCGACAGCTGCTACCCCTGGGATGCAACATCATTAATGTTGCCAGTGATGAATATGGGATGATTCCAGCCTCCCTCAAAGAAGTCCTTTCCCAATGGAAACCAGAAGATGCAAAGAATCCTAAGAAGAACACTCCCAAGTTCCTTTACACTGTCCCAAATGGCAACAACCCTACTGGAAACTCATTAACAGGCGACCGCAAAAAGGAAATCTATGAGGTATTTGCAAGAAATGGGTGAAATTTCTTTGACCCATTTCCCATGGGTTATGTTGCTGCTACTTATCGGTCTCTTGGAAGAACACTTAGTAAATTCCCTTACTTATTATTTCCAAGGAAGATAATTTTGAATAATTGGAAGTCATGAATGCCAAGGACCCAATAAATTAGGATGCAATAAGTTACTATTTCTTTTGTTAAATATGCATGCTGTTTCTTTTCTCTCATTTGGTGTTTTAGCATAAAAAATAATTATTTTTGTCCTGTTGTCAAATGTTATGAAATTATTTAATATATGACGTCATTTGGTTTTTATTGTTTTATTTCTGTGTTGCCTACTTGTCTCTCATGTTCCTACAGCTTGTCATTCAGGGTACTAAGAACTGTCTAAAAGTAAGAAGCTATTCCTCTGTTTGTATATTTTCTTTTAAGTATATAAAGAGCTTAACTTTTAGCTACAAATATTTTTTAGCATCAAGAATTTATTGAGCTATATAGAAATCTTTGAAAACTTACAGAAATTTGACTTTTGTGAAGTCTCTGTAATGCACCTGACTGTCCTCCATAACATTTTACTCCAAAGAGCTCTTTAGATTAAGTCCAAAAACAATGTTAAAGGGAAAAATTGAGTCCTATGCAGTGGAATCAAAGAGAACTTTTCAGCAGTTTCTTGTGCTTAGAAAATATAAATTTCAAGATACTGTCCTATTGTAGGAGATATGGCTATTTTGGAGTTCTCTTCCCTACTCCATTACACACTTCGCCAAAAAAGCCTCATCCTGGTCCTTGCTCAGTCCCATTCTGTGGATGATGACTCCCATCTTGTCCCATGTTTTTGCCTCTTCCCGGAACTCCAGGCTTAAGTATCCAGCTGTCTACTGGACACCTCTGCTGTGATGTCAAACACACATTCAGACTCAATGTGGCCCAACTACAACTCCTGATCTTCCCAATCCTCTTATCTGCAGCCACTCCCATGTTTCATCTCCACAACTAACAAGACCATGAACTGCTACCCCCAGTCCTCTTCCTTTCTCTCCTTCCCCCATCCAGTCTACCCTGTGGAACCCACCACTGAGTTAATCTGAACCCATCCATTTTTCTCTGCTACCATAACTAACTCCACCTTCCAACTCCCCTCCCCACTGACATTACAGAACCTCTACAAGAACTGCCTCCCTGCATGCAGTCGATTTCACACTTGGGCTCCCACCAGTCATTCTTCACATAACAGCCAAGAATGACCCTATCCCACTGCAGTGTCACAACACCAGCCCCAACTGGATTCTGTCTTATAACATTCTTTGACATTAACAAGAATTTACAAATGTTGTCATTCTTCTGTCTGTGGCCATGCTGGCCTCTGGTTCTTTATGTCTGCCAAGCTTTTTGCTCCCACCTTTGCTCTCACTTATCCTTCAGTGCAGAATCTTCCTTGATACTTCTACAGCTGACTCCCTGAGCTCCTGTCAGAAAGGACTGCTCAATGGTTAACCAAAGTAACTATCCTGTTTCTCTCTCATATTGACCAATATAGTTCTCTGCTAAGCATATAAATAACCCTCTCCATCTAATATATTTGTTGTTTATTTGAAAAGTAGACAGAGATACAAAGATCCCTTATCTCCCAGATCACTCCCCAATGCCCACAACATCCAGGATTGGGCCAGGACAAAGGCAAGAGCCAGGAACTCAGCTCAAGTGCTGCAAAGGTGGCAGGGACACAACTACTCAAGCCATCACCTCCTGCCTGCCAGGGTGTGCATGCACAGGAAGCTGAAATTCTAAGCAGAGCCTAGACTTTGATACAGGCTGCAGCATCCCAAGCAGCAATTTAGTCACTGAATTAAATGCCCATCCCTAATGGTACTTTTGTTTATTATCCTTATTCTCTGCTCTTTCCCACAAGAATGAGGTTTCCATTAGAACAAGAATCTTAATAGTGCCTTTTTCATTTCTTTATCCCGACTTCTGGAATAACAGGCATTCAGTAGTTTCTTAAATGAATAAATACATATAATTCCAAATAATTTTTGAAATCCTTTAAAGTAAATGCACTACTTTAATCTTTTAGCTTGGAAGAAAATATGACTTTCTTATAATAGAAGATGATCCTTACTATTTTCTCCAGTTCAACAAGGTAAGTAATGAGGTGGGCATGTTTCACTATTAGAATATAAGTTGTTTTAACTTGCTTTACTGTGTTTGATAATGAATTTAGCTGCTAAATTGAGCTAATCCAATTTGGCATTGAAATTAAATGTAATATATTTCAACTGTAATATATTTCAACCTTAGTCTTCCAGTTTTATCATACAGTTAGTACTTTTCATTTTTGATAATATATTCCTTTTTCCAAAAATCACTTACATTGGAAGTAGTAGCTCGTTGTCTGTGCCGTGCATCTGGGTAAGTGGAGTTAGACTGGTACTCTTCAACCACAGATCCTGAATTGGGCTCCTCTGGATGTCAACTTCACTCTCTTGATAGGGATTGGCTTAGAATGAAGGCGGAGAAG
This sequence comes from Ochotona princeps, assembly GCF_030435755.1. Taxonomy (NCBI): domain Eukaryota; kingdom Metazoa; phylum Chordata; class Mammalia; order Lagomorpha; family Ochotonidae; genus Ochotona; species Ochotona princeps. The sequence goes on from NC_080842.1 coordinate 34,788,268, forward strand.
AATAAATCTGCAAGACAGAAAGAGCTGTGCTCAATCAGTGATGTCTGTTATGGACACAGACAGAAGGCTACAGTTATGCCACCTCTGTAATGTCCTAGCTCTTACCTGAAGTGCAATGGGAATTTAGATTCATTCTCCCCATATACATAGACTGCTTGTCATGATGACTGTTTTCTAATAGACAGAGGAGTGGTACAGCCCGCCAGTGCTGGAGTCACCCAAATCCAATAAAATTCTTCATTTGTTCACACTGCAACAGAGAACATATTCTGAGATTTCCTTCCTTCCTCTCCCAATCCCTGATTTAAGTCTACTGAAAAGAAAGAAATTCTCTGCTGTTCTATAGTTTGCAAAACATCATTCTGCCAACCTATTACACTCCAGGATAACCCCTTTTCCCATTGTACCTATAAACATATCAATGTTTCAATGTATCAATATTTCATGCTGACTAAATTTCTCTATCCCCATTTTTTAATCTTTCTATTAGGTCTAGAGATCTGAATTCTTTCTCTTTACAACTCTAAATGCTGCTGGTCTCTTACTGTTGTTCTTAACCTCTGCCTCTAAGTCTGTTAATCCTGGTTTTCCACTGTTGGGACAAGGAAGACCTGTTTGAGGATTCCCTAAATTTATTCCAAACCAACACTTTTGTTTTATTTTATTTTTAAAGCCCTGGGTACCAACGTTTCTGTCCATGGATGTTGACGGGCGCGTCATCAGAGCCGATTCTTTCTCAAAAGTCCTCTCTTCTGGGTAAGGCACATATGGCTAAACTGAAACTATCTCTAAGTAGACTCTGCCTCAGTATCCAATCCCAAACAATTCTTTTCCTTTAAATCGTTTCTCATCCTCTTGCCTGAAAAGGCCAGTTTGATTATTAATATGAATATACACTTTTTCTTTAGTTATCTCCCTAACCAAAGATGCTTGGCCACTCATCTAAACATAGGGACTGATCAGGTTCATGGTGTGACACATGAAGAAGCATATCTGGAAGCTCTTGATCAGACTTGCATTATATTTTCAAACTACACTTAAACTTACATTTATGGTTGAAGTGGTTGTACCAGAATGTTTCAGTTGCCTAGATCTGTTTGTCCCCAGGCCACCACACTCTTCCTAAGGGAATCAATCAGATGATATGTATCAATTATTAATATAGGATTGGTATTATTCCTTTTCTCTTTTTTTTGTGTAGATTGAGAGTGGGGTTTCTAACTGGCCCCAAGCCCTTGATAGAAAGAGTTGTTTTACACACCCAAGTGTCATCATTGCACACCAGCACTTTTACACAGGTAAGTGCAGTTTAGTAAATAGACATTTAAAAATATATATCTGAATAAAAAGTAGTTTGACATAAAACATTCTTCCTCTCCTTCTCATTTCTCTTCTCTCTCTCCTTCCCTCCCTGTCCCCCTCCACTTCCCTCTACTTTGCCTTCTTTATACTGCTTCTCCTACTGCTGATTGTCTCTTCTGCTCTGTTTTACAAACAAAATTCAAATAAATAATCTTTTTAATTAAAAGCCATACAAGATTCAGTATTAATAGAAATGTTTGTGTCACTTAAGACATTTCTTTGGCACATAAAAGTAAACATATATATCTGCATGCTTTTAAAAGTCAGGAACTTTTCCAGGTTTTTTTTATATACATTACCAACAAAACTTCATTATCTATAACCTTCAGAACTTCTATTTTTAAAGAGTAAATCTCCAAATGTACTCCCTATGTTTATCTATATACCATATATATTTAGAGAAGATGGATAGTCTCGTAGTTAACAACGTCTATCTGCTTTGAAAGTATGACTTTGAATGCTGGCTGTATGACCATTGTGTTCAATTCATCATCAGTAAGATAGAAATAGCCTGTAAAGCTAGATTCTTATTAAGACTAAATTAATCAAAACATAGCCAGTGGATTATAGTAGGGCCTGACACTTAACAAGTACTATATAAAATAGTTGTTATTCTTACTATTCTGTGAGTCTTATCAATTAACTCTAACTTACTATATAAAACAGATACAAGTGAGATCTTTTTACTGGCTTACATGCAATCAAGACTGACTTGTTCTTTTGCTTGGCAAAAAATACCTCAGAGGAAAAACCATAACATTTATTATTATTTCTTTTAGCTTATGATATACCAGCTTCTACACCAATGGGGACAAGATGGTTTCCTAACTCACATAGACAGGTATTAAAACATTTCTAAATTGTAGACAAAACAGTAATCCAGTGGATAAAGGACAGTATACCCAGAGTACTGATTTATTATTTTACCTTAAGTACCTAAGATAGACACTAGCAACCATTTGTTAGAAATCAAACATATATGTGTTTTATTAGTTCTCTACCTGGAAAATCTTGGTAGGAGTACACAAGCTATCATTTGAAAGCAGAATGCTCCTACACCTAAGGTAATCTGAAATTCCCTACCAGGTTATGATTAACATATTCAACTGATTTAGAAGGTTAACGATCATACTTACATTTTATTTAATAATAAACTGTAAGGGTCATTATTTTAGAAAACTAAACACAAAGAATAATTCTTGCTACTTCTGTGTTCCATTATTTACTCAGAAACAGATTTTACAAAAAAAAAAAAAGTAGACTTTGTTCTCTTCATTTTCATTTGTTCAGTTATCCCACAATATTGCTTCTTGGCCTTTTGGCTAAGATCAAGTGTAGTTATCCCACAATAAAGGAGAAAACACAATGGCAAACCAGTTTATCACCACACAGACTTTAAACAGAAATGCTCTGTGTTCTTGATCAAGTTAGACAGCAAGTTCACACAGCCTGGAGCCCAGTGCCTTTCTGAACACATCCTTTCTGCTGCGTTCTTTTTCTAGGGTTATTCATTTCTATAGGAACCAGAGGGATGCAGCACTGGCAGCTGCAGACAAGTGGCTAAGCGGTGAGTGGACCACATGTTTGCCGCTCCTGGGAAACTGGGGGTACACATGGATTCTTTTTTTTTTTAAGATTTATTTATTTTTACTGGAAAGTCAGATATACAGAGAGGAGGAGAAAAAGAGAGGAATATCTTCCATCCACTGATTCACTGTCCAAGTGGCTGCAATGGCCAGAGCTGCGCTGATCTGAGTAAGAAGCCAGGAGCTTCTTCCGGGTCTGTACCCCCACACAGGTGCAGGGTTCCAAGGCTTTGGGACATCCTCTACTGCTTTTCCAGGCCACGAGCAGGGAGCTGGATGGGAAGTGGGGCCACCAGGACATGAACCAATACCCATATGGGATCCCAGTGTGTGCAAGATAGGACTTTAGCCACAAGGCTACTATACCAGGCCCAGCACATAGATTCTTAACCACCCTGGTAGAAGCAGAGCAACAGGTCAAGGATATTCTTGCCAGGAAATGTTATCCTCTCAATGATCGTGCAAGTGACTCTCTGTAAATGCTGGCACAGTGTAACCTGTCTCTACTCACCTGCTGCCTAGAATTTGTGATTTAAAAGAAAAATCCAAAAATCAAACAGCAATAACTTATAAAAGTAAATAATGTCTAAAACATTCAAAAATGTTTGCATCATTTCAGAGTTTGCCACAGATAGAAAATATCAAACAACATATTCCATTTCTAGTTAAACTATATAAGGGCTTCAAAAAGTTCAAAAAATGAAATTAAAAGCTAAATGTGTTTTGATACAAAAACTTTTTGGAAATCCATACAATTTTTTTAAACTATGTGATTTCTATCAAGTCTCTGAAAATTTTTCAGAGATATTCTCTTAGGAGAACTCTCAACACATTTTCTCCTAATTGTTAGTATCACTTAATTTTTCAATATATTTTCCTAATATTGCAAAGTTTACATTTTTTGAAGATTTATTTATTTTACTTGAAAGGCATAGCTCCAGAGAGAGGAGGGAGGTAAGGAGAGATACAGAAAGAGCTTTTCTCTGTTGGTTCAGTCCCCAGGAAAGGCCACAATGACCAGAGCTGGGACCATCTGCAGCCAGAATCAGGAGCTTCTTCCATGTCTCCCACATGTGTGGCAGGAACCCAAACACTTGGGCCCATTTTCCACTATTTTCCCAGCCATTAGCAGGAAGGTGGATTGGAAGTGGAGTAGTTGGGTCTTGAACTGGCACCTATGTGAGATGTTGACAATTACAGGCAGTGACTTTACCTGTAACACTGCAGCACCAGCCTCGATCTTTATTTTTTTTATGGAAGTTGGAATAATTAAATGGCTTTAATTATTAGATATTTGAAAAAGTCCTCAAAAAATAGAAATAAAATTTGAGTTTATTTTGGTGCCAAATCCATGCATTTGAGGGACCTTCAAATATACATGGAAAAGTGCATATTTTTGAAAAAAACTATGCATGGATTTTAAACTTTTTTGCAACAAAATATACTTACTTTTTACTTCTTTTTTCTATCAAATTTAAAAATATGTATTTATTTTTATTGGAAAGATTTACAAACAGGAGAGACAGAGAGACAATTCTTCCATCATTTGCTTCACTCCTCAGATGTTCATAACTACCAAAGCTGAGCTGATCCAAAGAGTGCAGAGCTTCTTCCAGGTCTCCCACATGTGTGCAGGGTCCCAAGGCTTTTGGCCATCCTCTACTACTTTCCCAGGCCACATGCAAGGAGCTGGATGGATGGAAAGTGGAGCAGCCAGGACTTGAACCAGTGCCCATATGGGGTCCCAGTGCATACAAGGCAAGGATTTAGCCAGGTCCACCCATGAACTTTTTAATACCCTTGTTTATCACTAAAAGCATCTTCAGTTGGAATACAGGTATATAAAAATATCAATTACTTTTGTAATGTTCAATTCCCTATAAAATCTTTCTAAATTAAAGTTACCCTTTGATTAGAATTCTGCCCCACCACTTTGTGTGGTAGAGCTAAAGAAAAAAGCTTTCATGCCTGGCATGATAGCTCAGTAGCTAAATCCTCACTTTGCATGTGCCAGGATCCCATATGGGCACCAGTTTCTGTCCCAGCTGCTCCACTTCTCATCCAGCTCCCTGCTTGTAGCTGTGAAAGCAGAAGAGGATGGCCCAAAGCCTTGGGACCCTGCACTTGCATGTGGGAGACCCAGAAGAACCTCTTGGCTCCAGGCTTAGGATCAGTTCAACTCTCTCCATTGCAGCCACTTCGGGAATGAACTAGCAGATAGAAGATCTTTGTCTCTGCTTCTCTCTGTAAATCTCCCTTTCCAATAAGAAAAAAAAAACCTCTTAAAAATTTTCACCAACAGCAAGTTCTTTTGCAACATGATAATGATTAAAAACAAAACAGTTCTATTTTCTTCTTGATTTTTCTATCTTTATACTCAGTGAAACATGAAAGTAAATCTGAAATTCTTAAGTTTTAAGCACTTTTTTTCATAATTGTATGCTGATAAAAAAGTAACCCGTTGGACATCTGAACTGTTACATACATAACAGAGTTTACTGACATGTGGTAAAACTCTAGAAATACTTTAAGAATCCTACTTTAAATTTGAAATGGGGTAGGAGTCCGGCCACCGAGCATGGCAGAGGGCCTGAGTTTGATTGTCATTTTCAGTTCCTGGCTCCATCTCCCTGCTAATGCAGAGCCTGACTTGCCACAACAATGACTCAAGTGATTGCATCCCTCATTCATGTGGGACACCTGGATTCAGTTCCCAGCACCTACTTTGTCCTAGGCCAGTCTCAGTCTTTGTAGGAATTTGAGGAGGGAACCAGCTGGATGACAGAGCTCAGGTGCTCAGCTTCTCTCTCTCTCTCTCTCTCTCTCTCTCTCTCTCTCTCTCTCTCTCCCTGTCCCTTTCCATGCTGCTCAAACAATGGGTTTTTAATTTTTTAATAAAAGGACTAAATTGAAACACCCCTGTGAATATTTGTCTTAGACAGTATAACTAAGGAAAGAGCAGCATTAGATTTCTTGCTCCCTGCTAAGACTAGCAATTGTAAATATGCTTGGAGGAACAATTCAACGTTCCTCTACATCTTTTACCCTGCTCCCTCACCAACACAGACTTTGAAATAAACTCACAATACCATTTTTTAAGACCCATGAAAAATTTTTAAGTACTATCACGTTTTTGGGAATGCTAGTTTATAATTCCTGCACCTAGGTGATTTTACAATGTACTTGATGTCAGAAATGGTCTTGGAAGATTTTCATTTTCTTTTGTTTACAGGTTTGGCAGAATGGCATGTTCCCACTGCTGGGATGTTTCTGTGGATTAAAGTTAAGGGCATTTCTGATGTAAAAGAACTGATTGAAGAAAAAGCCATTGAGAAAGAGGTAAAACTGAGAGCTGATAATTGGAGAGAAGAACCAAAGAAAAGTCCTATTTTTTAAAAGTAACACTTTATTCGACTAAAACTAAAGACATGATTGTTGCTGCCTACCACCCAACTCACAATATTCTAGTATTAAATTCTTTGTCCCATTGTTAAAACTTGAAGTAGATTTTTGGGTTAAATAATCCTTTAGCTAGTCTAAATGAATTGAAATACAGCCTTTTTTTTTTTTTTTTTTTTTTTTTTTTTGCAACTGCTGCATAGCTTAGGTTAAGAGCACGCACTGAAGGGGAAAGTCTTAAGTTTGTTTTTTTGGTTTTTTTTTTTTTTTAGATTTAATTTTTTTTTTTATTCATTGATTACATTGTATTATGTGATACAGGGGCCTGGGGTCAGTCTCCCAGTGCCTCATCTATAAGATAAATTAAGAAGAATCCCTCTCATTGGAAATCCTGCGATGAGTTAATGCATTAATATGTAGCACACAGACTAAGGCTCAGGAAGTATTTACCATTAGTATTTGAAATGGATGGGTGATACTGAACTAATGAACTATTTTAAAATCCTTTCATTATACCTTTAAGTATTTTTCAAATTCCCTGCTGTGAGTATACTTTATCTTTTCAATTAATGGGAAAATGCCCTCCATTTCAAATACTAGTGGCTAAAACTTATTAAACATTTATTACTAGTCTTCATGCTACCCATATTAACTTATTAAAAATCATAGCAACCCTTGAAAAGGTCATTATCTTTCTGACTCAGAAATCAGGCTATTTTCATTGTTCTAACCTTAATAACAGCACATAGTAGATACTCAATAAAGAATTTCATTTCTCACACTCACAGTTCTACACAATAAAGTTGTTGATGTTTTGCTTTTTTATCATCAAAATCACTCAGTAAGTCACAATCTGTGTCTCTGGGCTAACTGGCAGGGCTAAGAATATAGACCTCATGTTTTACTAGATTTTTCAGGCTGTTTCTTATTCTCTATGTCCTGCTGCTTCTTCCTTTACCTTTTCTTCATTGTTCTTAAGTGTATCCTACTACTTTAGCCCGGATTTTGGTCAGCTTGTAAGGAGATAATTACTCTTTTTTCTTTTCTTCCTCACCTCTGACTTCCACTACAGACTGACAGAAATAGTAACTTTCATTTTCTTGTTAACCAGAATGAAGGGACACATCTTGTCTTGAAATCCTTTCAAGAATGCTCCAACTCATTTCCTTCAGTTCATTTTATGATAGCAAGCAGTATTCAGTTCATATTATGTCACCACAAATGCTCATTACATGTTTTTTAATACTATGATTAAAATAACAAAAAAGGCCAAAATTATCTTATTTAATACCAGCTGCTATGAAAGATAAAATCTCAAAGTCTCAAAAACTTAATACAATAGATTATCAGGGGCCCTAGCTATTTATTATTACATTTTAACCTTCAACACATAGATCCATGATTACTACAACAAGAAAACAGTGCTGTGATTCATTCATGGAAAGGTTTTTAAGGCCAGAACACAGAATTTGTTCACGCAATCTCATGACAAGAAAGAAGCTAGGCTAAGGAAATGAGTGTGAAGAGCTGGCCGGGGTTGGATCCCCAGTTCTGTCTCTTGATTCTAACTTCCTAACAGTGTGAACCAAGGGAGAAAGCATTGCTTTGTTGCTCAAGCAGTTGGGTACCGGCCATCTACATGGCTGACCTGAATTTCCTTTCCAGCTTCATCCAGCACAGTCCCAACTGTTGCAAGCATTTGGAGTAAACCAGCAAATGGGCAAACTCCTCTTCCAGCTGCCAGACCCATGTGTGTCACTGTGCCCCCATTATAAAAAAATGAGATTACATCAACCTAAGAAGCCACAGCACTGCAAATCAAACCTTCAGCAAAGTGGAAGAGACAACTAACAGAACAGGAGAAAATAATTGCAAACAATGCACTGATAAACAATTAATATCCAGATTCTATAAAGAGTTCCAGAAACTCAATAACAACAAAACAAAGAATTCAGTTCAATAATGGGCAAAGGACTTGAACAAGCATTTTTCAAAGGATGACATTCAAATGGCCAGCAGACACTTAAAAGAATGCTTAGCATCACTAGCCATCAGGCAAATGCAAATCAAAAACCACAAGAAGGTTTCACCTCATCTCAGTTAGAATGGCTATCATCCAAAAATAAAAAAAAAAAAATGACAATGAGGATGTTGTGTGGGAAAACTACCCAAATCTGTTAATGGGAATGTATGGAAATTTCTCAGAAATCTGAAAATAGTTCTACCATGTGACTTATTCCACTTCTGGGAATTTACCCAGAAGAAATTAAAAAGCATATCGAAGAGTTAGCTGTACCCCTGTTTGTTGCAGTGCAATTCACAATAACTAAGACATGAAATCAACACAAATGTCCATCAGTGGATGACTGGTTAAGGAAATGTGATATGTAGACAGATAGATAGATAGACACACAGACTACGGAATACTACTCAGTCAAAAGAATGAAATCCTATCCCTGGCAACAAACAGATGCAACTGGAAACCATTATGCTGTGTGAAATAAGCCTATTCCAAGAAAGAAAAATATCATGTTTCCCTGATTTGTGGTAACTAAACTCTAGCATGTAAACTATAATGTATATGGGTAAAATGACATTTTGAGATTTGATAACTGCTGACAGCCCTCATCAATATTCCTAAGGAACAGTGTATTTTTCTACCTACTATTTATTAAATTATTTACTTAGTGGAGGGGTAAGCCAATGATTACAAAATAAACTGAAAGTATGTCATTGTAAAAGTGAACAAAAGAATAAGGAGAAAGAGTGGGAATGCAAGCAGGAGGGAGAGAGGGCGTAGGAAGTATCACTAGGTTTCTGAATCTTATGAAATACATGAAGTTCAACCTGTGTATATAATTTTTGGAAATAGTTCTCACCACTCTATCTTACATAATTTCTAACAGTTTCAGTGCTTCACTTGCCATGTTACATTTCGTTTTACCTCCTTTCAGTTCTTGGTATACACTAATTCTCTTCCCATCTCAGTGCCTTTCCTCTAAGTATCTTGCTAAAATGTTCATCTCCACTTTTTACCTGGTACCTGTCTTTCAGTTTTTCAGCTTCAAAATCATTTTCAACTTTGAGCATTTAAAAATGGTGCTTAATTGTTTGAACTATTACTATTCTAGTTAGATGAAACTTTGATTTATATTTATGCTTGTTTTTGTTTCCTTAATCAGCTGGCTTTACACATTAAACCTAGAATTGCAGTTTTTTTCTCTTCTTGTGCATTAACATATTCAGCTTTTAGAAGAGTGTTTTATTCTTCTATTGAGATTTCTTTGACTATTTTTTAAAAGATTTATTTTTATGGGAAAGGCAGATTTATGGGGAGCAGAGAGACAGAAAGACATCCTGTCTACTGATTCACTTGCCAAATGATATAACAGCTAGGCCTGAGCCAATCCAATCCAGGAGCCAGGAGCTTCTTCCAGGTGTCCCACACAGATCCAGGACCCAAGACTTTAGGACATCCTCCACTGCCCTCCCAGGCTAAAACCAGGGAGCTGGACAGAAAACAGAACAGGCATGACATAGCCTGGCAGCCATATGAAATCCTGGCACATGGAGACGAAGGATTAGCCAACTGAGCCATTGTGCTGGCCCCTGTTTGAATATTTTTAAATTTAAAATAGCCTTCCTTTCTCTAAGTTTAGGTTTGCCTGCATTTTTCTAGTTTTTCTTTCATGGTACAGCACTTATTTGCCAACTCTCTTAGGTGTTACTGGTTCCAGGAAATGGTTTCTACTCCAACAGCTCTGCTCCCAGCCCTTACCTGAGAGCTTCCTTCTCCATAGTTTCTCCAGAACAGATGGATGTGGTGAGTAGCGTATTCTTGTCACAGTATGACTGACAATTCTGGTTGGGTGTGTGTGTGTCTACCTCATCAATTAAAACACAGCTTAATGTCTTCTTAGATTTCTGAAAAACCCATTTAACATTAGCCAATCATCAACTAATATTAAACAGCTCTTTCACTCTGTGACTAGATTTGTACAAACGAGACTAAGTTGGAGTTCAAGTTTGCTGTCTCAACGAATAACTTTCAGAACCTACGGAGCAGTGTTGGCAAGTTATCAATGTATTAGGAAGAGAACCTCACTCTTTCTTCGTGGAGTTAGGAAAAGGACAGATTCATGATAGTCACAGTCTGTTTCTCTGAAGAAAACAGTATTCGGGATAGAAATCAGTGAAGTCTAGCTTTCATTAATAGACCAGGATGAAACGAAGCAAGATGCTAAGAGCTGTGTGTCTGGAAATCCAAAAGAGGAACTAACAAATTAATTAAACCATGACTTTAGCCCTGAAGAAGAGCTGTTACTTACCCTGGGAGATGCACACATATGTGTGTCTTTTCTTAACTTGCTTTCTCATGTTATTTAATAAGCTTTGCATAAGTTCTCTCTGATTTTATATCTGAGTAGAGTGGGATAGTTAAAAAATGTGGAATGCATATGCAGGTAAAAGGTTATATGAAATTATAATGTGTTTGAATAATACAGAAAATGATTAAGACTTATATAACAGCAAAAGAAATCTGCATATTTTATTAAATATTGATAGCCTCTTGCCCAGATAAAACTAATGATAACTTGAGTTTCATTGCCTTCTCTCAATCTCAGATAGGTATTCTGTTTGAATTTTTAAAGTTATGACATTTCCAAAAGAGATCCTAATTTCACCAATTCTTATCTCTTTTCTATTTTAGGCTTTCCAGAGATTAGCTGAACTTATAAAAGAATCTTTGTGAAGAAAACTGATCACACTATTTAGACTTTTTAGTTTTTAGATAAATGATCCCTATCTAGGTGAAGGAAATCATTGTGTGTTAGCCTTACAGGTTGGATCTCATCAAGCATGTCCTATCTGTGGTAGCTGAACTACACAAGCTCTAAAGTACTTTCTATGTCAGCTTGTCCAATATATTTGTAATCTATTGGTGTGTTTTGATAAATGTTCTACATGTATAAAACTATATCTTGGATTTTATTGTAAAGAACTTTATACTTGCTTTATAATTTTAAATATCCTCTCACAAATTTTCTTAGAAACTAGAATTTTACACAAAATTATTTTGTAAATTTAAGAAAATGGTTAAGTTAAACATAGTATGTAATATGTATCTTTTCTGTTTTTAGGAAAATTTAATAGAGCTTATTTCAAATGTTGTTGTAATTTGACCCTATAAATGATTTTTAGTAAGTTTCCCAAAGCCATGTTGCTATACCTCATAAATCTCTTTAAAATAAAATTCTAAAAACAAAGGTACTTAAAGCATCAGAGATATTAATATTAATTAAGCACCCAGTGCTTCTAAAGGTCCCTGGAAATCTAACTTGGATTCCACTTGTGACACCAGTCTTTTCAGAAGGAAAAAAAAACCTTAAAGGTAAATTTATTAGGGTTTAATCAAGCACAGAAAATAAAGTTTCATGAACTAGGTAGTACTTAGGACCAACGGCAGTGTAGAGAGATCCAAGTGGATAGGAAATATCTATACCCAGACAATCAAAGTGACATACAGAAGCACCCTGATTGGTAATAGTTCAGCATTTGCTTTATTTGGACTTATTTTGGTAGTCTTCAACCTGTGCTTAGCTGAAAGCTGGCCTGCTATCATTGGCCAAGACTCACTGACTTGTCACAAGAATATACTCTCCAGCTACCTTGTAGTTTGTTCACATATTAAGTTAGTTACAGTTCACAATATATGGAAGTAGCCTTGGGCCAAATGTAACAGAACAATGTCCTTTAATACAGTCTTTTTGTTCCTCCAAAAATGCTGTATGACAATTCTTGGTAATGTGTTGTTAACCAGGGAAGCTCTTTGAGCCTGAGAGTCCATGGTTTTTATCGGAGGCAAGTTACATATGCACACAGTGCCTGCCTACTCTTCCTCAGTTCTGAAATGGCAACACACAGCAAAAGCAGGTGTTCACCAAAAATCACATTGTTAGGATTAACTACAGTTGCTTCATGGGAGACTGACTCCAAGATCCATCTCTGAATACCCAAATCTATGGATATTTAAGTCTTCTATGTAAAACAGCATAATATTTGTATGTCATCTATGTATATCTCTTATGTTCATAAAACCATCTCTAAATTGCTTACAACACCTAATACAATGTAATTCTACTTAAGTGGAATTGTTTGGGGAATAATGGCCAAGGAAAAAGTCTAGGGATTTGCCAAGATGACATAATTTACAGACATTCACCATTGCATATATCCGTGTGAAAATGAAACAGCCTAGATAACTGTCCACAATAACTTTCATTCAAGTGCTTAAACTTGACCCTGTTCCTTTTACCTGTAATTCTTATTCACCCTCCAGGGTTCAGCCAAACTGCCACTTTTTGTTTGTTTGTTTTACCTGTTAATCATCAGTTTATTTATTTATTAACACTTTATATAAAAATACTAATAATTCCCAGGTACCTCTCAACACCCTTCTCTAGCATTAATAAGTTATATTAGTCTGTTTGTCACAATGAGCAAACCTAACCCAGCACCCCCTACTTTTAAATCCAACCTCCTATCCCTCTCAGCTGTCCAAGTTGTATTTTTAAAAGGACCTTGCCCAGAGCCCCAGACCAGGTTATGACCTTTGGTTACTGGATCATACAGCACCTGATCTCTTTTCCCTTGAAACACTTTCCACAATAAAAAGGATAATCATTCCTCAAAATCCTCTGGGAATTAATCCTAGAACCCTCACCCAGTCCCACTCACTGAAGGTACCCAAATCTGCAGATGCACAAGTATTTGTCTCTTTTACGAGATACTACAGTATCTGTATATAAATTACCTGCATCCTTTTGTATACTTTCAATAGTCTTTACATTAACTTATAATGCCTAATACAAATCAACAATGAGGAAAAAAGCCTGGATATGTTTCATAAAAACAATTTTTTTTTCTCTGAATATTTTCAGTCTAAGGTGGATTGCATCTATGGCTATGGCACTCACATGGACGGTCAAGTATATTTATTTGTGCAATTATTTATTAGTTAATGCTCATCTGTCCCCTCCTCCTCTCAGACTCCTCACATGAAGGCAGATGTGTCCTTTCCTTACCCCCCAGTGCATCCTCAGATCCCATCATTGTGATTAGCAGTAGATACTTGTTGACCTTAAATGGCATACTTTTCATGAGTGTATTTTAGGTTTATGAAGCATATTTCAACAAAGCTGTTTTTACACAGGTTTAGATTGAATGTGAGGTGTGAAATAAACACACAATGTTTGTTTGTTTGATTGTTTGTTTGTTTTAAGGTTTTGGATCTAAGCAATTAGGGGGTTAGAATCCACAATAAGCAAGATGAAGGGGCTGTGAAATTGGTTTGGAGGGCAAGAACCAGAGTTTAGTTTTGCACATGCTGTTTCTGAAGCATCTACAGGACACATATGCTGGACTGTTTCCAACTGAAGATCAGGGAACTCTCTCCTCAGTTATGTACCATGACAAGGCTGAGGAGGACATCTACCAGAATTCCTGCCCTCAGAGAGTAAACCAGTGAGAAGCCAGAGATTGGAAAAGACAAAACAAGGAAATGCCATCACCCTCTGGAAGTAGCTGTGATCAGAGTGAGGTCTATAGCGGCTTCCTAGGTGAGTTTTCCGAGCAAACTGTATGATTTGCTGTATGCTGTATGAATCTATGTCTGAAAATTGCTTGCTGTTCAGAGCAGCTTCATGACATGACTACTGTGGGCTGAGAGAATTGAGGCTCCAATACAGCCTCTGGATGAGTGTTTCCTATAGGATCGCCTGGAAGTGACAGCCTGTTCCCTCCCTGCCCAGGGCTTTAGCTATTTCTAACACTTCTAATGCCCTTTATTCAAACCCTGCCTACTCAGAATACATAGATTATCTCCTGCAAGTGGAACATGCAAGTGGAAATGTGGAACTGACACTTTGAAATGTGAGTCTGGAGCCTGGGAGAGAGGTCAAGATTGAAGATAAGATGTGGAAAGTATCAGCAAATGATGGCAAAGTTTAGAGAGAAAATTTTAAGAATTGGACCTCACACATTCCAACAGGAATAGGCTGTTAGAGAGAAGAGAGAAAATTAGATTGAGGAAGGACCAATGAGGTAGAAAAGACCAGGTGAGTGTGGAGGCAGCATTGCAAGCAGGAATGATGGACTAGCTGAGTCAAGTTCTGTCCATGTTTACAGGAGTTAACCAAGAACTGAGAATTGACCCACTGGATTGCACAAGTGGAGGTTACTGAACCTGGACAGAAATCATTTCTGTAGAGTATGGAGGATCTGAAAAGCTAATAGGAGTAAGAGACAATGGGAGGAAAATAATTGCAAAAGATGGCCCAAGTTATTAGGCCTATGCCACCCATGTGGGAGACTCTGATGGAGTTTCAGGCTCCTGGCTTTGGCCTGGATCAGTCCCAGCTGGGCAATCTCATCTCTCCTTCTCTGTCATTCTACCTTTCAAATAAATAACTCTCACAGTATTATAACCATCTATCCCTAATTGCCTTAACCACCAACCTAACCTTTCCTGAGGCTGGCATCCTAGCTCCAAGTGGCTCATATCTGAAAAACAGAAAGTACGGGGTGGGACAGTTGTGTGGTAGGCTAATCCTCTGTCTGCAGTGCCAGCATCCCATATGGGCAATGGTTAATGTCCCATTTGCTTCATTTCTGATCAGTCTCCCTGCTGGTGGCCTGGAAAAGCAGCAGAGGATGGCTCAAGACCTCTGTGCCCACATGGGAGCCAGAGGAAGTTCCTGGCTCCTAACTTTGGATCAGTTCAGCTCCAGCCATGGCAGCCATTTGGGGGAGTGAATCAGCAGATTGTAGATCTCTTTTTCAGTCTCTGCCTTTCAAATAAAAATAAAAATCTATAAAAGGAAAAACAAACAAAGTGCAGATGCAAGGTCTCAGTTGAAGTATCAATTCCCAGGCACTGCTCCACCTCTTTCTATTCCAAATAATTCCAAATTCTGCACATCCCGCTTGTAGCTCCCACAGTTAAATTACTGAGCATTTTGACATTAATGTTACTCAGACAACTTCAAAATCCTTTTCAGTAATTATGGTTTTTAACAGTGTTTACAGAACACTTTCCAGAAAGTGAGAATATACAAAACACTGTACATTAAAGGAGTGAATGTGTTTCTCAAATATTTAATTTACATCCTGAAAACCATTTACTCATGGAGACTCCTTCAGCAGCCAGATCCATTCAACCGTATTCAAGTAAGAATGCAAACATGAGGAATTTCAAGCACCTAAAGCCTTTAAGTCCAGAAAAAGATTGCTGGAAGCCAATAAAGGTATCATTTCAAGTCCTGATTGCTTCAATTTAGATTCAGCATCCTGTTAATAGCCTGGGAAAGCACAGAGGATTGCCTAAGTATTCAGGTTCTTTCATCCATATGGGAGCCTCAGATGAAGCTCCTGGCTCCTGGATTTGGTTCGTCTACTGTGGAGACTTCAGGGATGAACCAAGGGAAAGATCACTCCCTCTCTGTAACCACTGACTTTCAAATAAATAAATATCTCTTTAAAAAAATCCTGAAAAATCCCAAATGTAATATCATGTAATATCTATAAATGTTACCCTGTTACTAGAAATAAATCAATGTAGTTTTGTTTTGGTTTATTATTCCAAATAATATATTCCCAGTGCCTCTCACAATAGCTGCACATAGCATTGACTTAACTTTATTAACCTGATTTCCTTACTTGCTTTTGTTTGCTGGAAAACTCAGAACCATTATCTTCTCTCTATAGCAAATGCAAAGGTAGAGTTAATTAGTACCAGCAAAAGCAGAGAGGGAAAGCAGGAGTTTCTTTCTTTCTTTTTTTTTTTTTTTTTTTTTTTTTTTGCAGGGGTTGAGGGTGGAGTCAGATATGCAGAGAGAAGGAGAGACACAGAGGAAGATCTTCTGTCCCTAGATTCACTCTCCAAGTGGCCACAACTGCCAGAGCTGTGCTGATCCGAAGCCAGGAGCCAGAAACTTCTTCTGAGTCTCCCTCTAGGGTGCAGGGTCCCAAGGGTTTTGGCCATCCTCAATTGCTTTCCCAGGCCACAAGCAGGAAGCTAGATGGGAAGCAGGGTCTCCGGGATTAGAACTAGTGCCCGATTGGGATCCCAGCACATGCAGGACAAGCACCTTAGCCGCTAGGCTACCGCATCAAGTCTGAAAGCAGGAGTTTCTTCAAACAAAGGGTGGACGACATCTAACTGGACTCCATTTAATAATCCGTTGATAAGAGAGTCTACAGAGTAGACGAGAGAAGAAAACAAAGACTTAAAATGTATTTGTCAATACAAATCATGTGACCAGTCACACTATCAAATCTTGCTGATTCTTCTGATGACAGTCATGCAGAATAGCATCTATGAGGCTCACAAATCACAACACGAAGCTACGTGGCTTTCATGCATTGCTTAATTCAATGTCCCAAAAAGCTAGAAGCAGCATTAACAACCCCATTTTGCAAATATGGAAGACGAGGTTCTAGGAGATTGCCACGTGGGTGGTTAAGGGTAGAACAGCTCTTCAATCTCAGACTCGCTGACCCGAGTCACAATGCACAACACTCACCTAGGGATGAGCTGAATAAAGAATGGCCCAGGTCAGCCAGGGTCAGAGGAGGTAGTCCCAGGCCAGGGGCTCAGAAGGGATAAGATAGCACTTCCAATGTGTCTGTGACAGTGTTTAGAAGAGATTGAAAAATAACAATATGCAGAAAATCTAGCTACACACAGGGACTTGTTGCCTACAGACAGATGTTTAACTTACACGAGCTCAAGAGAAAGGAGCCTGAATTGAATCCAGTGTCTAAATCAAAGACTCAGAAATATGTAGATATGGCTCTGTGTCAACTGTCATCAAGACAAAAAAACACAGAAAGCTGGTTGAAATGATAACTGTTGGGACACTGGGGTTTCAGCAGTTTGTAGCAACCTAGCAAATATCAGGGGTCTACATGCAGGATTGCTTCAACTCTTTTGACATCCCAAGTAATAATGAAAAAATGTCAAGTTTACATGAAATATAAACTGAAGTAACAAATATTGACCAGCAGGTGGCTGCCTTCCCTCAAATGCACTCTAAAAGGCCAAAGAAAAGATTCCAAGAAATTCTTGATTAAACATCATTATAAAAATCTGCACATAACTCATATTTAGAAGAAATTATGAATACAACATTATGTGATCATAATGTGGCCAGAACTTTTATGACTAATGTTGACTAAATTTGTTCATTCTATTAACTACAAGAATACAAGACATGCAAGTAGGTAGACAGTTGAGTCATGGAGACATTTTCCTACATTAATAATTTTAAAAAGTACAATGTTTAAACCATTTTAAGTCATAATAAGGGGAATATATTTAAGTATTGACTTCTAATTAAGATATTTACTATATGTTGCCTTCCTACCTGAGATTTGAACTGTTATTCCTATGGGATGTTGGTGCTGCAAGCAGTGGCTTTACCAGCTTTGCCATAGCTCCAGCCCCCAACAGATTTTTTAATGACGTATTTATTTTTACTAGAAAGGCAGATTTACAGAGTGAAAGAGAGACAGGGAGAAAGAGCTTCTGTCCACTGGTCCACTCTCCAAAGGGCCACAACAGCTAGAGCTGCGCCAATCCAAAGCCAGGCAGGAGCTTCTCCCTGGGCTCTCATGCAGGTGCAGGGTCCTAAGGCTTTGGGCCATCCTCTGCTGCTTTCCCAGGCCACAAGCAGGGAGCAGAATGGGAGGTGGAGCAGCTGGGATGTGAATGGGCACCCACATGGGATCCCAGTGCTTATAAGGGGAGGATTTGCCAATTGAGTCATTGCGCTGGGACCCAAGAGATACTTTTTTATTATTATTACTATTATTTTCATTCATTCTAGAAAAGCATCAAAATTTGTTTTCAAATTTTGTAAGAGTCAATCTGTGGTTGTAATTTTTACAATATTAAAAAGCATATTTCTGGGCAGGTACCACAGTATACTTGGCTAAGCCCCAGCCTGTGGAACCAGCATCCCATATGGACACTGGTTTAAGTCCCAGTTGCTTCACTTCTAATCCAGCTCCCTGCTTATGGCCCAGGGAAGCAGCAAAAGGTGGCTCAAGTGCTTGGACCTCTGTGGGAGATCACAGAAGCTCCAGTATTCTGGCTTTGGACCAGCCCATCTCTGACTATTGCAGCCATTTGGAGAATGAATTGGTAGATTGAAGATTCATTCTCTCTCTCTCTCTCTCACTCACTCACTCACTCACTCTCACTCCCCCTCATCCTACATCCCTTCCTTTCTCTTCCCTCTTTGTACCATAACTCTTCATTTCAAATAAATAAAAAATAAATCAAAATGAAAAGAAAGGTAAGGCTCTTGCCTTCAAAGAGAACATAACCTTGCTACAGAGATGGAAAAGTAGATTTTATTTCTCTGGGAACTCCTAAATATGAGACTGCGCATTTGCTCCCAACAAGTGTACATTATCACAATGGGAAGTAGCAGCTGGCTTGATTTTTGTATAACAAACATTCAGCTGGGTATTCACGAAGAATTTGATCACTCATTGCTACCTCACTCATCAATCCATCCCCTATATTTTTTGTCTCTTCAAGGTTAATGGTTGTTTAATTTACTCTTCAAAATTAAAGTAGTTAAAATGTTCTTCTTGGAAACCTTCATGTCCCTAGGATATCAGAGTTCCTTTTAAATCTATTCATGCCCAGAGTCTGGTAAACACATGACATGACTGATCACATAAGGTGGCATGTGTGTTTCAAATGTAAGAAAAAAAGGAGACTGAATGGACCAAATTATTAAAGATTGGTAATACAGAATACTAGTACAGAGTTGGGCAAGGTCTCATGCCACAACAGTTCAAAGTTTCCTGGTGGCAATGAAAGTGACCTGTAACTGGAGTGATGGCGTGATTTGGAGACAGTAAGAGAGAGGGGAGCCATTAGGACTGGGAGAAAGGAATGAGAAAACACAAAGGAGTCCTATCAAAGAACATTGGGGGGATCCTCTATTTACATATTAAAATAACATGTTCTGCACTAGTCCATGATCTTGGGTAAAAGTCAGGGTTGACAGCAATCATCTTGCAGGATTCAAGTGGTGCTGATCCTCTAGAACTTATGCTATTTACACTATCATGCAGTGAATCATGTGCACCCCCCAAAAATGGCTATGTAAAAGTCCCAACCTCAAATACCTCAGAATGTGGCCTTATTTGGAAATAAAATTGTCTCAGATGTAACTAATATAAGGGCATATGAGGTAGGGTGGGCCCTAATCCATGTCTGCTGTTCCTATAAAACGGGGGAATCTGCACTCAGACATGCACACAGGGAGAAGGCCACATGAAGTCTGGAGCTATACTGACGCAAGACAAGGAACTGCTGGAGGCGAAGAGGGAAGTCTGAATCACATCCTATCCCACGGAGGATCATGGTCCTGCAGAGAGCTTCACCTTGCACTTTCTAATTCCAATAACAAATTTCTGTTGTTTAAGGCACCAAGTTTGTGGTAGTTTGTTACAGCAACCCTAGCAAAGAAACAGTTCATAACAAACAAAATGCACTACTTTATACTCAATACTTTTTATGCATGAACTGAAACAGTAAAATCAGGATTCATATATAGTCAGCCCATTAGAATTGCAGGTGCAGTAAGGAGGGTGTTTTCATGCAACGGCTCTATAAATTCAAAAGCTCTTGAGTAAATCTTTTGCCAGTGCATAATTCAATGTGGCTGCTAGTGGAGACTAGTTGAAAAAAAAATAGCAAAAGGGCCAACTTAGGTCTGCTCTGGGTTCTGCAGCATACGGAAGGCTGGCTGCACCAATGTTTAATACATCATCAGCTCATTAGGAACATCATCCTGGCTTTAGGTGTTCATACTGTCCCAAGTTGTTTTTCTTGCTTTAGCTCAAGCAGTGCATCAGCTCACATATGTTCCTCCTGGTCCAGGGCAGCTTTGACTGCCAGCCTGAAAAATTATCCAAGAGGCTCTGGAGCCTGACTCTCAGACCTATGCCTGCCCATCTTCACTACTGGTGATGCACTGATTCTGAAGAGGGAACTCTCCATATCTTTCTGCTTATTCAGTGTACCTATTTAATTAACTTCACTGTTTCCAAAATGTAACAGGTGATTACCTATAACAGCACACAAACAGGGGATGGCACAGTGGCTCTACAGACTAATACTCCACCTGCAGGCACCAGCATCAGTATCCTGACTGCTCCACTTCTGACCCAACTCCCTACTTATGAACTGGAAAATCAGAAGAAGATGGCTCAAGCCCCTGCACCTACATGGGAGACCCAGAGGATGCTCCTGGCCCCTGGCTCCAGATTGGCTCAGCTCAGGCTGTTATGGCCATTTGGAAAGTGAACCAGCAGATGGAAGATCTCTGTCTCTGTCTTTCCTTCTCTCTGAAAATCTTCCTTTCAAATATAAATTAAATCTTTAAAACAAAATTTTTAAAACACATAAATAACGACAACCTAGCTACACAGTCTATCAAATTAGCCTTTATGGAACTGCAAGGGCTACTCATGTACCTAATGGAAACACAGGCCTCATCTGTAATGGTGAAGCAACCTGTGCTTTCAATGATTCAAGTAAGATTTACCTGCCATGAATATCCCTTTACATGCAACAGATAATCAAAGAAAGAAATCCATCAGCATAAACAGCAAAGAAAATTAAGAAAAAAACCCTCATCCCTCATTTTTATTTTCAGCAGACCATCTATGTAATTCTCCACAACAAATTCAGTAACACAATAAAACTGTGTGGTGAAGGTGTCTTCATTTGAGACATTGAGATTTTTGTGTTTCTATTTGTTCTTTAGTATGTTCTTGAGATGACAGAATTTCTAAAAAGAAAAAAAGTTATTATCAAAATTTGCCATGGTCTTGAATGTTGAATATCCCACAGTGACTCAGGTGTTATAAGCTTGGTCCCAAGAGTGGCACTACTGGAAGGTGGTAAACCTTTAGGAGCAGTGCCCATCAGGAAGTCCTTGGGCCACTAGGGGCATTCCCTGACGTGGGAGTTCTCAGGAGACTCTCTGAATGCTTGCGAGAGGATTGTTACGTAACCCTGGATTCACATCCACATACTCCCCCGTCCTGGCTGCCTCCACACAGGCTCTGTCATTTGCCATCTGTCCTGGGCCCCTTACTAGAAGTGAAGCCTGCACCACCTTGTTTGGACTTTGAGTCTTCAAAAATGTGAGCTCAACAAACTTCTGTTTACTTCATAAGCAGCCAGTATCAGGGATTTCATTAAATCAAAAGCAGCCTATGATACACCTAAATAATAAAACAGGAAACCACATAATATAAAAGTCAGGAGAAATAAAAATGAATGAAGCAAGTGAATCACCTCCTTTTCTAGAAAAAAATAATAACTCTCCAAGCACTACAACTCCTGCAAAGAGTTTTACAAGAGGAATTCAATTTAAGAAAAGGCATTAAGGGGACTGGTGTTGTGGCATAATAAGGTAAGCTGCAGTATCAGCATATGGGCACTGGTTGGAGTTCTGGTTGTTCTTGTCCACTCCAGCTCCTTACTAATGTGCCTGGGAAAGCAGTAGAAGATGGCCCAGGTGTTTAGATCCTGTTGCCACATGTGAGACCCCGTGAAAGCCTCTGGTTGGCCTGGCCCTAGCCATTAGAATCATCTGAGGAGTGAATCAGCAAATGGAAGATCTCTCTGTCTCTGTCTCTGTCTCTCTCTCTCTCTGTAACAAGAAATCTGAAAGAAAGAAAGAAAGAAAGAAAGAAAGAAAGAAAGAAAGAAAGAAAGAAAGAAAGAAAGAAGAAAAAGAAAAGAAAGGAAAGGAAAGGAGGAAGGAAGAAAAGTGGTAAACTGAGGAAAAACCTACAAAGCATGAAATTTTACAAATTAGGTTTCTCAACTTTAAAATAAAAGAGTTTAAGAATGTACATTAGTAACAACAGAATAATGCCATGCATTTTTTCTAAGAGATCTCCAAAATTTTCAAAATAATTTCTTCAAGAAATATCTATAAGATACAGCTCTACTCAGATTAGGATCAGACAGGCCAATCCATGGAAGGCAGAGCATGCTGTGTTCTAAAAGTATCATTAAATGACATCCTTCCTCTGAGCAGCATGTTGTCCTAACAAGTTGACCCCCTTCTTAGGTTGCCAATCTGTTGTCCTGCCTTCAGCTGAGTCCTCCATCCCGGGAGACATGAGTCAGAGTGAGACTAATTAAGGGTGATACTATGTTCCAGATGAATGTGTTTGGTTACTCATACCTGCCCAGCTCGTAAACTCAACAGGACTCGACTCAACTCAGTGGCTTTGAGACTGTAGGCTTGGCTATGATGGTGCTGTGCGGCCTGCCATGACAGCAATGATCCATTTCTGTGTGGAACACGGCAGTGAACATTCCTACACAGCATGCTTTGCACATTCACATGTGAGACCACAAACACTTATTCCCATTTAGGAAATGAAGTATGACTCTCCAATAGCAGAGAAGAGTGTTCATCGTAGCTAGCCAGAGGAAGCTGGCAGAACACACAGTGTATGAAAGACTTTTTCTCCCAAGTAATTCAAAGTTTGGAGATTGAGCTACTCTGCTACCTTGTAAGGCAGGATCAGTAAGAAAGGGATTCATTTTATTGTATTCCGCATTAGGAAGATTCAGTGCAGGTCCTGGCACAGTAGTCTAGCAGCTAAAGTCCTCACCTCATACGTACTGGGATCCCATATGGGCACCAGTTCTAATTCCAGCAGTGCTGCTTCCCATCAAGCTTCCTACTTGTGGCCTGGGAAAGCAGTCAAGGATGGCTCAAAGCCTTGAAACCCTGTACCCATGTGGGAGACCCAGAAGAGGCTCTGGGTTTTGGCTTAGCTCCAGCCGTTGCGGCCACTTGGGGAGTGAATCAAGGGACAGAAGATCTTCCTCTCTGTCTCTCCTCCTCCCTGTATAACTGACTTTCCAATAAAAATAAATAAATTTTTTTTAAAAAGTTTCAGTGCAAGTAAGTGTAAACAGCACAAAATTTCAAAGAGCCCGCATGACCTACACTTGCCATCATTCAGTTTTGGCTCAATAATATGGCAAATAACAGAAAACCATTCTGAAGCAGAGGTTCTCCATAGAATTTGCAAGAATAATCTTTGTTTCTCTGCCTTTCAAATAAATAAAAATGAATAAACTTTAAAAGAGAAACGCCATATGGACTAAAAATTTTATGGTCAATGTAAAGGATCTTCCAGATTTTCACCACACTGTAGCTTTGGAACTTCACCCCAAAATGATACTTCATCTCTGTGAAGATCGATTTACTCTAAGCCAAATAAAAATGTTTTATTTTGGAAACATTCAACGCAAACTCACTGTTTTCCCAATACACACCAGTTTATCTAAAAACTGCACAAATCACCACTGAGTTTCTATTGTTATTGTGGCTTTTTAGCGAATGCCTCTATGTACAGTATGCTATTTGGACACTGAATCAACAAAAATTTGAGACATTCCATTATGTGCAGTTTGCATAAATAATTCTAATATTGTAAGTTTGTTGCTTATCAAAATTCTTGATACTGATTAAAATATAATTCATTTTATTTTTTATGGTTGCTGGCATTTTTTCTTGCTGTAATTTTGTTGCTGAAAATGTATTCATCATGTTTAATGTTTTTATTAATCTCTCACCCTAAATAAATCATGGTATGAGTACCATTCTTCAATTTGTTTTATGGCTTAAAAAAAAGATATCCAAGTTTTTTGGTAAATGAACTGTCACTCTAAATTATGCAATGATCCTAAAATGTTAGACAAATCTGGCATATTTATTTCGTAATTAAAATGTAAATATTATATTTGATTTTCTACTTACATTGCATCTAAAATATTACATCTAATCTATTCTAAAATTTCACGTGGCATGTGTTAATACAGCTAACCTGTTACAATACCGTTAAAAGTAAATCCTACAGATGCTCACACAATGATGTCCAATTTACCACTTCATAGATATGATAGTGATCTGTTATCAGCTTAATTTTTGAATAATATAGCCTGAGAATTAATGCAATCAGTGAAAAATATTCTATCCCTTAAACTATCAATATGTAATTGCTTATATTAAAGATACAGATTCCATTAAAATAAAGAAAGCTGCATTCCAGTTGATGAGGAGAATATGAACTGGAGACACAGATACACCACTTCTTAAATTTCTGGTTTCTGCCAGTCCATGTTCCCAGCCCTAGGCTGCTCTTAAGGAACTCCCTGTTCCAACTGCAACTCCAGACAAAACTCCAACTCTTGGTGTCGCATAGGATTTGGAAAAACTCTGAGAAAACACCCAGTGTTCAAGCACAAACCACCCCCAACCCAAGGCCCCTTTAATAGGACTAGGTCAGGAGTAACAGTGCCTCAGCCTTGCTTGATGCCCCAGGGACAGTAAGAGGACAGTGGGGAGGCCTTTCAGTTCTAATATACACTTCAACTTCTGATACCACCCTGAGAGGATGGGAGGTTGTAGGGCAGTTAAAGGCAGTGGAAAATCACCACGTTTTTCCAATCACCCTCAACCCTGGTGACACAGGACAGGGACCAGATAGCAGTTGAAGCTGACAGAACAGGATCCCTCAGACAACAGGTAACCCTGAATGTTCAGAAGGTCCCTGTTACCCCGTGCTTTCATCTTTCAGTCCCTGGTCTGTAGACATTCCCTGTGTGAAGGTATGTATAGAGCAGCACCTTCTCATAGAGGAAGTGAAACCTGGTAGAGCCAGGGGAAGATGCATTCCAGTGAAGCCAGGAAAGTTAAACAAATGAACTTCAGAGCTGGCAATGCTACTTTCCACTGTTTCTTAATACTAAAATACATTCTGTGAGTAGACATTGTAAATATTAAAAAAAAAAAGATGCATTCAGAGTCAAAAAGTCAAAAGGCAACTTTCATGTACCACAGCACACTTTTTATAACCTAGGTGAGAAAACAATTAGTATTTACGCAAAATTTATGACTGAGCCAGCACCTTATCAGCAATAATAATCCACTTAATACTGTGGTCTTGGACTCAGCACTGTAGTACAACAGGTGAGGCCTCAGGTTGTGACTCTGGCAGCCCACACTGGGATTCTGGTTTGAGTCCTGGCTGCTCTGCTTCATCCATCTGGAACAGAGGACGGTCCAAGCACTTGGGCCCCTGCCACTCACAAGTGAAACCTGGATAGTTCTCAGATCTTGGCTTCAGGCTGGCCCAGACCTGGCTGTTGTAGCGATCTGAGGAGTGAATCACCAACTGGAAGATCTCTTTCTGGGTCTCTCCTTCTATCATTCTACTTTTCAAATAAATAAAACAAAATTTATAAGAGAGATCTTTTAAAAGACTGTGGTATTTAAGAATTGTGCTGAAAGTAAGACCAACAAGGAATGCTGTTGGAGGGTGACAGCTTGGCTTAGATCTGACAAATCTCCACAATTCTTCCAGCTCCTCATTTCCCCACCAGCCTTCTCCTGAGTTATTGCACTACATTATGAAAAGAAAGCAAACTGCTAAGAAAAATAAATAGTATGAGTATGAGTGAAAACAAAACAGACATAAAATCGAGCTAGGAACTTTAGAACTCAAAGCCAAGTGCCAAAAAAGAGTACCAAGTCAAAATGCAAACAACTCCAAGCTGTGAAATTAATGTAAGCCAGAGTAAAGGGGTGTGGCTTTCCTACCAGTGACTATTTGGAGTCCTTTTATAATACTGACACCCTCCAGGCTATCTCTGCTACCCTCGAAATGGGGGTCCAGTGCCAGAACTAGAGATTGGTCAACAGCAAAGAGATGACAGCAGCTTTGTTCAAAGTGAACTCATTACTTACCATGCCTCTTACAAGCAATAAGCAATAGTGTGTATATAGATTTTTTAAAGATTTATTTATTTTTATTGGAAAGGAGGACTGAGAGAAAGCTCTTCCATCCGATGATTCACTTTCCAAGTGACCACAACGGCCAGTACTCGCCAATCTGAAGCCAGGAGCCAGAAGCCAGGAGCTCTTCCGGGTCTCCCACATGGGTGCAGGGTCCCAAGTCTTTGGGCCATCCTCAACTGCTTTCCCAGGCCACAAGCAGGGAGCTGGATGGGAGGTGGGGCTGCCGGGATTAAAACAGGCGCCCATATGGGATCCCGGGGCGGGCAAGGCGAGGACTTCAACCACTACAGTATCACGCTGGGCCCAGCAATAGTGTATATTTAACAAAATTAAATGTAATATTCATACAACAAAGATCCTCACAGATGGTATTCCCCTTTCAAGTTTAGTCCATTTTCAGTAATTAAGACTATAGGCCAACCATACACACAGCGCAATTAATCACTGCCATCAGTCATGTCAAGAGATCGGCAGAATCCTTTTATAGCCTACTCTGTTCTCTCCCTGTCAATGACAGCCAATGTCATTATGTTTATTAACAATTATTCATTGTACCTCTGACCCTGTACACTCCATCTGTGAGCAGGAAGTCATAATTTCTAGTCAGTTTAAGGAAACTTCACTATTTAGTTCTTAAATACAATCATAACAATCCTCAATTTTAGAGGTGGTTAATTTTAATACATTTTTAGAATTCCTATTAAAGGAACAAATAAGGCTCAATGAAAATAACAGCAGAAATGCTAACGTATTCAAATGAAAAACTTTTGAACCATAATACTAAAAAAAAAATTTCACTGTTTCTCAGTTTGGCTATTCATTCAGTTATTTGCATACTTAGCTCCACATTCATCCTGAACTTAATAGTAGCTTTGCTGTTTTGCTTCCTGACTCACATATGGGTAACATGTGGTAAAATATTAGTAATATGTTAGTAATAGATTGAAACATCTCAATAGAAAGAAAAGTAGAATCAATACCACATAGACTTCAGATTTGAACAGCATTGCACACCTACCAAGGGGACTGACAGTATCCATGTTTTAAAATGCCCACCTGCAAGACATTGAATATACAGCTCTAACCCTGACTCCAGCATATAAGTCACCCAATGTGCTGGCATGTTATGTGTCAAAAATCGTGCTAGGTTAGATTGAACAGACTCCTGGAGGGAAGATGCAAAGCTGGTACAAGTAAACACCTGAAAACCAAAGACAGGCCAAACAAGAAAGCCTAGTTCCTCAGCTGGGTAACTGCAGTTAGAATGTAACCTCCACGCAATCCCCAGGTAAAGGAAAGTTATTCACAAGCAGACTTACTTGATGGAGATCAAAATTAACAAAACAATCACTCCTATAATTTTATGAGTACAAACTGTATCTATTATTTGGGGGAAAAGAGTAAGAATCTCAAGGGTGGGTGTTTGGCACAGCAGTTAAGAAAACGTCTGAGACACCCACATCCTCTATCAGGGTGTCTGGTTTGAGTCCTGGCTCCACTTCCGATTTTCACTTCACTGCTAATGCACGTCTTCCGAAGCAATAGGTGATGGCTCAACTAGTTGTGTCCTTGCCCTCTGAATGGAAACCGAGACTGAGTTCCAGAATCCTGGCTTTGGCCTGGCACACCCTGGGGTGGGCATCTGGGAAGAGAAATCAGAAGACCTCTGCCCGTCCATCTGTCTTCTCTGTCTTTAAATTAGAGGAGGAAGGGGAGAGGAGGATTAGGGAGGGGAGAAGAAGGAAGGAGAAGGGAAGGGACGGAGGAGAGGGGAAGGCTCAGTTACTTCAGCTGAGGTCCCAGTGTAGTGATCAGACCCTCCCATGGGCCAGCAAACTCCTTTGTTCAGAGCAGAGTGATCCTTTTAGACAAAGGAGTCATCTGCAGGGCACACTCCTAGACAACCCACAAATGTTGGTTTCTTCACATGTTGGCCTTCTCTCTATCAGCTAGGGATGTCTGCTACCTGCTCATTCATTGATGCATTGGGTCTCCTAACTCCAACTTCCTATGGTGGGAATGGGGTGCTTGTCCTTCCTTCCATCCTCAGGAAATTACTAACTGGAAACAAGCAGTCTCAGCTACACACAAAAAGTGAATCTTTCTGAATACAAAGACAGATCATTTGTGAAAGTCAAATTATTTACAAAAGGCCCCCTTTTGGAGCTCAACTACCTCCAAAGTCATCGTTTCCATGGCTGGTTTTAATCCTCTGTCACTAACAGTTTCCTGCTAACCTCACCATGCACTCACCCATCACTGAACATGCTAAAAACAACTTGTCAGACATCAAGCTAGGAAGTACAACCAGATCAACTGTAGTGCATAGGTCCTGCTGGGGACAGAGAGAATCAAGTTTCCTAAGGATCCTATTTGACCATGCCTGACAAGACTGCAGAAAAAACAACCAACATGGCCATCTGGCTCCACCTCCAACAGCCCCTAAGCAACAACAATCATCAAGAAGATGAGCACTTCCATGAGGGCAGAAAGGAAGGAGTCACAGAATACTTCTCCCTCCCTAACAGGCAGTGATACAAAGGAGGAAAACTGGAGAGGAGCAGCAGGAGGGGTAGGGAAACCAAGAAAGGATCACCCCATATAGACCGTGGGAGCAGAAAGCTTTGGATGGGTAGGGATGGAGTTCACTGTAGAAGACACATTTTGTCCAGGCTAGAATATTTGTGGTATGACTGTTTAGTCTACAGAGACCTGGGCAAGTTCAAGAGCAGTGTTTGGGGTATACCGGAAATGATGGACTCTCAAGCTCTGTAGGCAATGAGTAACATCAGTACAGGTCAGGATTTGAGCGGGCAGCACCTATGGAAACCTAGTCTGGGAATGACCTTCCACCAAAAAGGGTATCTCCAATCACTGGCTGGGTGAGGCTTAAGTTGAAACACATGTCAATTCTCGCTGAGGTCGTTTTCCAGGCACACCACACTTCACTGGGAAGTTGTTCCACTTGTCCATCTCTCCATCTCAGATGAAACACTGACATTCTATCTCCTTCGCCTCTTTAGACTCAAGTAAGTTTTCTCTAGGTTGCTTAAATCACTAATTTCATATCTACAAAACCTTTTTCACGTAGCCCTTCTCTCCTCTTGGGCTTTTTTCAGGGAATGAGAGTCAAGGGCAAGTTCTCACACCCATCTCAAGCACTTGTTAGGAGCAACTCACAGGCTCTGTTTAAAAAACAGGGTTAAGGGGAGGAAACAGTCACAGTGCAGAAATGCCTAAGGAAGAAGAGGAGTGTAGCATTGCCCAGTCATCTGAGACGCGGAAACAGGTTTGCTGTTCCATGAAACGGGGAAATTTAGCCTTCGGGTGCAATTGGAAAGAATGCTTATTAAACACTTGAATTGTGGGTTTTTTGGAAGAAAGTTGTCACATCAAAACAAAATCGGGGCCCTGTGGCGTGGCCTAATGGCTAAAGTCCTCGCCTTGAACACGTCAGGATCCCATATGGCTGCCAGTTCTAATCCCGGCAGCTCCACTTCCCATCCAGCTCCCTGCTTGTGGCCTGGGAAAGCAGTCGAGGATGGCCCAAGACTTTGGGACTCTGCACCCACGTGGGAGACTTGGAAGAGGTTCCTGGTTCCTGGCTTCGGATCTGCACAGCACCGGCCACTGTGGTCACTTGAGGAGTGAATCATCGAATGGAAGATCTTCCTCTCTGTCTCTCCTCTCTGTATATCTGACTTTGTAATAAAAGTAAATAAATCTTTTAAAACAAATCGGTATTTCAGACGCTATAAAAACTGATATTAAAATATGATTACTACAGTCTTGCATGGGGAAAAGCAGGCTTTGGTTTAACACCCCACGACACCCGACACCCGAGGAAGGGGTGCCCAGCGCTTGTACCCAGGCAGCAGTGTCGTGATGAGCAACTGCAACTACAGCAACCAGGGCGTCCCGCTGCAGCCGCGGGTGGCCACCTGGCCTCCTCCCGAGCATGCTCAGTAGGGGCCCGACCCACTCGTGCCCATCCGAGGTTGCTGGGTAGGGTGGAACGCACTACCTGAGGAGGAAGGAGGCGGTGCGCTGCTAGGAAAGACTCCTCTCTTCTGGACCTTGACCTGCGGCGGCTCCTACAAGCCCAGGTTGGCTGCCACGAGCCACCGGGGACCTTAGTTCTCACTGTCCACCTTTCCGGGTTTTCTCAGCAACCCGTGCACCAGACGGGCGGAGCCGGAGTAAAGGCAGGGGCGTGGCCAGAAGGGGCGGGGCCTGGCCCAGGTTCCAGAAAACCTGGTCGCTCTCAAGCCTTAAGAAAAGTCCCATTTACACAGCAGGCTGGCAGTGGGCACCTAACTTCCACAGGAGTTTAAAAACACAAGGAAGCAAACGAAACAAACAAACCCCGTGGGATGCTGGGATAATTACCTTTTCTTATTAAAACACTTCTTGTGGAAATCACGAGTTAAAACGTATAGAATTTTTTTTTTAAACACTGGCTCCCAAGCCTCAGAAGCGGCCGTGGCCTTCTGGCGGCCTCCCGGGTCGCCCCGGGGACTGGGCAGCCCGCCCCAGGCAAAGGGAGGCTCGGGGCCGGGCCGCGTGGCTCCAGCTCCCGCCCCGGGATGGAGCCTGACGAAGGCTCTTCCTCCACCTTGGGGCGACGCCACGCCGCCCGACGCTCCGCCAAGTGGAGCTGGGAGTCCCGGACGCGCCCGGCCCTCCACAATTACCGGCCGCGGGACGCAAACCCCGCGGCGTCCGAAACAAGAGCCCGGGTGTCCGGTGCCTTGCCCTCTGCCGAGCTGCCGTGGCGGACCCAGAGGCCGCCCGCCCTGAGGAAAGGTCCCGCCCGTCCTGAAGGAAGGTCCTGCCGCTCCCACACGGCGCCTGCGCCCCGCCCCCGCCCGTGCCCGCGGTCGTCGCGAAAACCCGGCGGCGACGCCCGCTCTGCTCCGCGGCGCGGCGACCGCACTGGGCATGCTCGGCGCCGGCCGGCTCGGGCTCCGGGAGGTGGGAAGCTCCGCACTCCCCGCTGCCCGCCGTGCAGCCCGCATCGCCGCGAGGCGCCGGCGGAGGGCCCGCGGCAGGCGCTGTCAGGCAGCGGGCGCTGCAGAACGGGGGTGCGGCGGCAGCTCTCCGGCTGGCCATGGCGAGGGGTGCACGGCGACCCCCTGAGTGGCGCAGAGGTGTCAGGTTAGCAGCGGGTGTCCGACGAGCCGGGAGCTGCGGGGGTTCGGGTGGGAGGGAGCTGTTACAGGCTAGGCGGCCGAGTAGTCGCGGTGGCCGCGGAACTTTGGGGCGCTTGGGCTGGCCAAGCCGGTGGTGAAGGCTGCGTGCGGGGAGGCAGCTGCAGCACCCTACTCCGGAGGGTCGCGGGATGCCTTAGATCCATCCCTTCGGGACCGAGGCTGGCGAGCTGGGGTCAGCCGCGTGCTAGGCTCGTGCTTTCACCTTCGGAGCCTCCCCCCTCCCCCTTCTCCTGGCGGGGAAAAGAACACCAGGCAGGGGCAGCGGGGGTGGGGGCACCTTCATCTTGCCCTGTATCGCGCAGAGCACTGAGCCTCAGTTTACCCTGCACAAAGCAGGTGGATTTGCTGGTCGAAGCCTCTAAGGTCCTGAGTGCAGGTTCCCTAAGAGGAACCGGGAGGGCACCTCGTCCTCCTGCTGCGGGAGTGAGGGGAGTTGTGAGTGCCTGGAGGTGGAGGCTCTTGGAGTTTGTCGCATTTGACACCACATCAAGTTGACAGCGAACTGCTGCTTGGGAGTGGGGAAAATGCAGCAACGGGCTTTTACAAAAATAATAATTGCACAACTGATTTACTTTCAGCCCAACATTTAACCCCATTCACCTCCTCCAAAAGAAAAGCAAACACAAAAATGACTTGAGCTTGCAAGTTGAAAGATGTGTGAAGCACAAAACAAAGAAGAATATTTGCAGGTCCTCTGTGTACTCACAATGTTGAAAATAATCGGTTACTGTAGAATTGTTACTGTCTTCACTGGTTAGCAGAGAAGTCTGGTTACTGTAACAGCCTATTTTGCATTATCTTGCCTTTTTTTTAAGTCTTGGAAATCTAGCATTGCAGAAGCTGCAGTGTTTTCTGAGGTTTTCTCACTTTTGTTTCTAAGTGAAACACATTTTTTTAGTTGTTACTATGCTAAAACATAGTAGAATTTCAGTATGAAATCCAAGTTAGAAAAAGATGTCTTTTCAGACGATGCAGTTCTAGTAACATCTTCCTTATGCAGGAAAAAAAAATGCACATTGTGTGTCCCACTGCAGTTTTTGCTGCTTTGTCCTCAAACCATCAGGATCTAAGAGAGCTTTCCAGATGAGCTGGGTCTAGTAGAGGTGTGGTGGACCGCCCTAGTTCTTGAAAGGACTGATTCTGCCTCTCACTACAGCTGCATTCTCAAGCCTGCTTCCACAAGTATTACTTAATGGCTTTGGTTATTCTATTTGTTAGGCTTGTTATAAAACTTGTTATAAGCTTGTTATAAAATGTTTGCTTGCATTTCTAATAAACCTCAATAGACTTCAGAAGGACATTGACTTTTCATTGGCTTGTGAATAGCCTTTAAGGTAGGAGCTTGTTTATAAGCCTGAGATGGCTCCAGTTCTAATTCCAGGTATTCTGGTAAGCACTGTGCTTGTACAAAACGGAGATTTCATATCAGGAAAGCCTGGAGCTGTCTAAACAATAATGGTAACACCATGATTACCGTTGGTGTAAGACCTTCAGTTCTCATTTCAGCCAAATAGTATTCATTACTTCTAAATTTTATTTCTATTTATATTTAGAACCTTACAACACCCACAGTTACTGAATTGATTTAATTTTTAGTAGATGTGTAATTGATAGGATGTAGTGTGATGGGTTGATACATATATACAAAGTTTAACAATCACATCATATCATTTCCATTGTGTTTCCCCTTTCTTTAAAAAAATGCGTCAAAGTAAGAATCTACCATGGAGTTCTGCATGCATAGTTTTTCATAATAGGATTTTCCATGAGCTTTTTTAAAGACACATGGATTTCAGAATTTGTTGCACTGAAGTAAACTCTTAATTCCATTTTCCATAGAATTTTTGATATACCCTCCAATGTAGATCTCATTCTCAAATTCAAGAAGCCAGAGAATCTCCCTCTTAGCCTTGGGTTTTTCCAGACAGAAGAAGCAACTAGGCCTGCTTTTGCCCTGGGTGATTGTGCATGAGAGGTTTAATAAGATCAACAGTCCCTCTTCCTAGTGTAAAAGTCCTACGACTCAGTGAAATTTGCCCAGTGGTTTATTTACACACTTCAAAATCTCCACATTCTTCAAACCTAAAACTAACAAAACCAACAGGAATAAGGTTGAAGAAGGAGTCTATTGCTGTTAATAAAGGAAAAGTAACAGAATTTGTATCCAAGTTACAAAGCAGGTGGTAATTTCTTCTCTATCATACTAGGCTATTGGGTTCTTGCAGTTCAGGTGCTAGGCATATGATTTTTAGATGTGTTTCCATATCTTTAGATACCTGTTTGATGCAATGTTGTCACATTAACCATTCGTGACCAACTATTGCCTAAAAAAGTAGATTCTCCCCCATTTATATGTAGTATTACATAATATTAATATACATTCTACTTGTTTGTCTTATAATTTAAATACTTGAGGCTATTTAAATTTGACTCCACTCAGATTCTTATTCTATTTCTAAAGTGAGAACTTCTGGATATTGAAATGCCAAATAAATATTCTAGCCAAGTTGTGTGTAGTCACCATAACTCAAGCCAATTTCTTAGACAAGTGGAATGTTTTTTGATTTTGTGTTTTGGAATATCACTTCTAACCCATCCTCTTACCCAGTATGGAATGTGATTGACCTTTTTTTAGCCAGGCCCAGGAGGACACTTAAAATTTAGATAGTATTTTGTAATTCTATGGCCAGTTACATTGGCTTTAAGATGTCAGTGTTTTAAGTACTGTGCCTTCTTGGAATGATCATAAGATTGAAGGGTTTGGTTAATTTGGTTTACACATATCCTCCAAACAGAACTCCTTTAAATTTATTGGTCTTGACTTTGCCTCTACCTGAGGTCTTTACTCATTAAAATATCACGTTAATTTTTCCTTCCCACAAACTTTTATAGTTAGTCCTTGAGGCTGCAGAAATGAATAAGACATGATGACTCACAGTTTAATTGGAGAGATATGCTTGAGGATATAAATTGCAGGATAAGTGTTCAGGGAAAGGAGTGCACATGGAACTGGGGAGACAGAGAGGAGTGAGTCCCTTGGGCTGGAGGCAGGGAGGGTGCCGATGAGGTGGTGACATTTCCAAGGGAGCTAAAGGAGTGCCTCAGGAATTGGTAGGAATCTTACAAGCAGTGAAGTAGACACTTCAAGGAGAAGGGGCACCATAGGATAGTGGAGTTAGAGCTTTTGAGATGGAGATACTAGTCTAGATGATCTAGATGGCCCTCTGTCAACACAAAGGGGCAGAAGTCAGAGGAATGCCACCTGAGTAAGATTCCACTTGGCTTTCAAGATGCAAGGGGACCTTGAAACAAGGAGTGCAGACAGTCTCTGAAAGCAGATCAACATAAGGAAGTGGATTCTGTCCCAGAGTTTCCAGAAGAGATGCAACCCTACCAACTTTTTTGACCTTGGCCCATTAAGATCCAAGTTGAACGTGCAAGCTAATTCATTTGTGTTGTTTTAATCCACTATGTTGGTAGTAATCTGTTCCAAGGACCATGGAAAGGTAACATCATATACAACAAAAGGACTGATATGATGAAATAGTGAGAAGGGACAGGAGGAAAGTACCAAGTGGTCCTTTAATGTGATAAGCAAGTGCTGTGCAAGAAAGTTTGGATTTTAGCCCAGTATAGATAAGCAATGAGAACTCAGCTACGGATTTTTAAATAACAACATAAAATGAGCAACCTGTTGGCAGTGGAAAGCTAGACCCCCAATTTCACAGGGCAGTGTAATGAAGGAAGTCTAATCATAGATGGCCGGTGGCCAAAGGGATCTATAATGAGTGTTTTAAGTAAATCTACGAATTGATCCAAAATGACTTTGTGTGTATGTGTGCAGTTAATACTTTATGCAGAGTTTTATTCACAGTTCTCAATAAAAGAAGGGTCTAGGAAGTGAATCAGAAGAGGGCAAGTCACATTGCAATTACTTTGCTTCTTCTCCTTGTACTGTTAACAGTAGTCTACTGTTCTGCGTTCTAAAAACCATGTGCATGTGAGCAGGGAACTGTGAAAGCTCAAGTTTAACAAAATTAGCTTGAAAATGACCAGATTCCACATGGGTTAACTCTGACCAGTCAGTAAAAGTGGCTTGCATTGCCTAGCGCTTGTACTGGCTCAGCTGGAAAGCTGCCACAATCAATTAGCAGTGTTTGCCATGGGCTCCATATTTAACAGAGGATGGGTGACAGGTCTGAGGCTTGATGACCTAACTTCTCTGTTTAAATATAAGTAACCCAGTCATTCTTTCCAGACATTCAGTCAGTCTTTTTTATGTACAAAGCCTCAATATTTGCCCTGTAAAAATTTATGGTCTGGTAGAGGTGACTTTTCTGAGTGTCTGGAAAGCCTAAACTGAAGAAATCTTCCACCTTGCTGTTGGAAAATAACTGTTTCAAAACTGAAGCACAAGTAAGGAAAAATTGGTAAGAGAACACCACGTTTTTCAGACAATATGGTAAAATAACCCTGGGCTAGCAATATCTGGTAGTAGAAACAACAGCAGTAGGAATTGATTAAAATTTATCTTTATAAAAATGAAGCTGCAGTTTGTGTTGTGCAGCTCCATATGCATACTTTTGTGAGGTGTTTTGTTTTTTTTAACCTAAACAGCTTTATATAATGATGTGGTAACTTATTCTCCACTACCAGCTCAATATAAACACTCTCTTTCTTGGATGTTCTTTGCCTGCACCCTTAGCTAGTCCCATAATGATTTTTTTTCCTCCGCATTCACTGGGCCATAACCTTGGTCTTCTAACTGTGGCCCACTATGTTCCTTTCTGAGTGATTTATTTTTCCTCATGACTGCATCAGCAACCCACATAACAGTGTCTCCATATCTTTATTTCAGTTTAGTCTCTCATGTTCATATTCAATCCATTTGTTAAGTCATTAATTCATGCAATAAATATTGACAACCTGATATCTTTTCATCCCAGAGACAGATGTGCAGAAAGAGTGAAATACAAGGCTGTAGCTGAAGGTTATTGAGAAAGGGAGCCTGGGACTACCTTGGGGAGTCCTGGAAAGCTTTGTCAGCTGTACAAGGTAAGAAAGGAACCCTGGCTAGAAACACAGGGGTGTGATGGGGGAACTGCTAGGAGTTCAGGAAAGGGTCTGTGATGACATGGGAGTGGTGGCAGGTGGGGAAAGGGGGCTGTTCCAGAGACATTGAAGAGGTAGATGGGAATCAGGTGTGAAGGATCCTGCATGTCCTTCTGAGAACTTGAATTTTACACTATTAACAAATGAAAATGTGGACTGTTTCAAAGCAACTCTCTTTTAGAGTCAGCTGACTTTTACAATCACATGGCATGTGATTTGGGTTTAGGCCAGAGTAGGGCAGGACTTCAAGGAAGGAGTCTAGTTCAGTGGTGCCAGTGAGAGATGATAAGCATTTAAACCAGGGAAAACCCAAGGGATGTGGTAGCTGGATATTTAGGACTGAGAATCACTGGGGCTCAGTGATTGATTTGTATGTCTGGGCAGCTCCCATGTAATGAATGGGGGTACTGGTGCCGGGTGCTGCAAAGGCAGGAGGTACACCTGTCTTGAGGGCGGAGGCAGAGAGCAGCTGTGAGGGCTCAGCTACTAGGGTAGGGCTTGAATCACGCCTGCCACAAGAGCTTCATGAGAAAGATCTCACGCCGGTGAAGGAGCAGCAAAACTGCTATGCCAGGGAAAGCTGGACCCGTCTCATCATAAGGTACAGCCATTTTAAGAGAGATATCACAGAAAGAACGAATTTCCTGAGGGGTCCTGGCTCCTGGAGAACATTAGTTGGGGGTGGGATTGCCCAGTTCTTAATTGGGGTGGCAGTTCATTCAGAGCTGCACTGAAACTGTTTTGTAATTAGAATGAGAAGCTTGCTGAACAGATACTTAAATACAATCCCTAACTTTCCTTCTAGTGAAGATTTGAGTTTGCTGGTGGTGCAAGGAAGAACTTAAGGGAAGGGTTTGTTTTTTTATCCAGGAAATTAAAAAGTCTAAGCAAAGAGCTCCACAAGTATCCACTGACAGGGTCAACCCTGAAGGCACGGGCAATGGTGGGGCAGCGGGGGTGTCAGGGAGGAGGGCTAGTTCATGTGTTCATGTCATTCCCTTTGGCTCATTACAGCTGTCACTAGATGAGCTAGGAGGTATATACCCAAGGTCTGTACCTTTCTGTGCCTTGTTAATAATAGTGCAGGCTCAATGTTGGCAGCAGTAGGACCCGTCGCAAGGAGACCAGCCACCTCTTCCCCTCTCCCCCCACCCCAAAAGAAAGCAGTTAGAACAACTGCGTGGAAAGAAAGGTGCAAAGCCCAATCTCCCAGGTCTCTAGTGGGGGAAGGTATCTGAAGACTGCATTAATTTTTGAACTCAAACTTTCCCCAGGGCTCCTTTATAGGTCTTGCCATGCTGGGATGGCTTCAACTTCTAGTAACCCTTCAGCTTTGTTGTTTCTTGCCTTCTGTAATCTTACATTGTCAGCTTCTCTACTAGAAGTGGACAAGGGCTGCCCAGTTACTGGCCAGGCCTGGCTGCGGCTCTGTGTACTCATTGCCTGCCTGGCTCCTGCACGGCCAGTCCCAAGTTGGAAGGAAGTTGAGTTTTTGTGTTTTCCTCCCATGGTAGAACTTGAACATCACTAGATGACTTGGTCTGAGTCTAGCTCTTAGATTTCTGGAAGATGCCCATTTTTCTCTGTTTCCAAACACTTTCAGGACACTTAAAATTCATTTCCAGGAAACAGTGGAGTGTCACCAGTTCTTGGTCTTGTTTAACCTTGCTTCCCAATTCCTCTGTACCCAGGACCTGTGGAGGACTTTGATTTCCTCCTTCTCCTCCTCACCCTGGCTGTCTCCCCCTCCCTGGCTATGTTAACTGCTAAAGGAGAGGGTCATCTCTTCCAAAGTTCTTGTTAGCATTTCCCCCTTTTATTAAATCAGCATTTCTGGAAGATGGGCTTAAGCCCCCAGAGTTCTACAGAAGGGCATGGACAGCAGGTGCTCTGTAAGAAAGGGCCTTGAGAAAAGATTCCACATCATGTCTTTTTCTTGGCATGCCAGGTTTATTTCTACCCCTACTACAGGGTTAAACTAAGTGTTGAGAAAACTGTCCAGTCCCTCTTAGCTTTCAGGTATTGGCCAACCCCAGGGGGCAATCTCCACTCTTCCAGCTTGCTCTTAACTCTTTTATATTTAGTTGGCAACAAGGCTCCCAAGTACCACATATCTTAAGTGTTTTTTAATCCCTACAGCAATTGGTATTCAGCTGCTAACAGCAGTCTCATAAACACTTTGAGGTCTGTGTAACTGATATGACTGGCTGCTGATTGTTTTTATCACTTAGATAAAGCTAGCTGGCCAGCTGAGAAATGATTGAGAACACACGCCAAGTGTGCTCAGCCTACCAGGGACTTTGCCCATCAAAGGGAGAGAAAAGCAAAGTTATTCCCTTGAAAAATTGTGTGTGGAAACGATCGAATGCCAATTTTCTACTTGGTTCTGTTTACAGTCATTTGCCATATTGTCATATCAATATGATTTCAACTTTTCAAGTGGCACATGACTTGGGGATATCTCTGAAAAATGAGCTAGAAAATTATTCAGATCCAAACAAACCCTTTTATTGTTTTCATACACTTTAATTTTCTGGACATGCATGACAGGTTGGACATCAGCCCAGGCTGTGTATTCACTCGTTGGTCACGGGGAAAGGGCACAAGAGTACTGGACTGAGTCAGAAGAGGTGGGCTGTGTGAGTGTTCTCTGTTCTCTGCTGGGGGCTTGGCCCCTGATTCTCATACTGTCATGGGAGCAGAAAAGTGCAGCTCTACCCTCACTTAGAAAGTTGGTGAGGTTTTTTTCATTTTGCTTTTGTTTTTGTTTTCTGGTGGGGGAAGAGGAGGAGAGTAATATCTGTAGGGGTGTGTTATAAACTGAGTACTAGGCAAATGTAAGGAAAGCTATTGTGCTCTTAAGAATTAAATCAAGGAGAGTTTGAATTGCAGGATCGTCTCTTGTTTTTTACTGAGAGTCAGTTGTTAGTGAAAGAGACTAAAACCACTTCACATGTGGGACTCTGAGGAATGTTCATTATGCAATTGGGCTTTGTGAGCCTAGGCTGTAAAGGAGGAAAAGCTATTTAACTGCTGCTCTCAGTGACTGAGCACATTTTTGCAGATAAAATGTTATTCTGATACAAGAAGAAGGCCTAGGTGATCCCACTGTGTGTCAAGAATCCCAGTGACCTTACTCAACAAGACATAGGAAGGAGGGGTAGTTCCACGTTAATTCCTTTTCATTTCAACAATAAGGACGAATATTCCAGGCAAGCAAAGTAGCCTCCCACCCCAATAAACTTACCCTTCTGCAGCCTGCACCTCCTCTGCCATGTGACTGGGGCCTCTGTGCCCTGGACCCTCTTTGGAGCACTCGTGGGAAGAGAGCATGTATCTCTGAATACAATTTTGAGATACCTAGTCTATATCGTAAAGCTAGGTTATTATGGTAATAAAAAAAATACACATATTTACCTAAAATGTCTAAGAAATAGATAGAACTTGTAGAAAATGCAGGGTAAACAGATGACCACTAACTTGGTACTAGATAGAATATAAAGGGCATAAAACTAGAATAAATTCAGCAGATACTCAGATGCTTGCTGTAAAAGAGGCAGGTTTCTAGACCCTGGGGACATAGTACTAAATGCCATCAGTGATACAAGCCCAGCCCTCCAGTGGTCACATTTTAATAGGGACAGAACCAGCATATAAATATATAGAAGAGGGAGTCTTTGAAAACTTCATAGAAAATTTGTTAGAAAAAAAAATTATGTATGAATTTTTTTGCAACAAAATAAATTGACCTTTCAATTCCATTTTTCCCAGAACATTTTGAATTATCCTCGTATGCTGCAGCAGATGCTATACAGACAAAGGCAGAGTAAAGATAGATAGAATGATGAGATAGACAACTATTTTTGTGTATATGACCAGGAGGGTCCTGCTGGCAAGGTGGCACTGAACACAGGCCTCCTGGGCAGATAGGAAGTGTTGGGAGTAATTCTCTCAGGCATCCGGAACTCGTTCCAGAGGCAATAGTAAGTGTAAGGTCTCTGGTGTGCCTGGCACATTCCAGGATTAGCGGAGCCCAGTGGGGCTGGCAGCTGATGGGGAGTGTGCCAGGGATAGAGAAGTAGAAAATGCTAACTTTGCATCAGCCAGGAACCAATTCTCAGGCCCCAGGAAAGCCTTCTCTAACACCTATCCTGAAAGAGACATGGCTGGAAAATGTACACCTCAGTAATTTTAGTGTTTTCTTTTTTAGGATCTTTATTTGAAAAGAAACAAAGAGGTCCCATCCATTGTCTCATTCCCCAATTGCTTGCAAAGGCCAGGACAATATACATTGCAGTACTTTATGAGTATTAGTGTTTTCTTATTTAAAATTTATATTTATTCAAGAGAGAATGAGAGATCCCAACTTCTGCTTCACTCCTCAAATGCCTGCAACAGACAGGGCTGGACCAGGACAAGACCAAGATCCACATGAGTGGCAAGGACTCAATTATTGCAGCCACCACCTGCTACCCCCCAGGTTGCACCTATACAGGAAGATAGAATTACAAGCAGAGCTTAGACTTGAACCCTGGCACTCCACTGTGGAAGGCTGATGTCCAAATTACATGTTAACCACTAGACCAAATGCCTACCACTTTTTTTCACTATTTGAGGAATTCATATGCATAGCCTGATGCGTTTACTGATAATTTAAAAACTAATAAAAGTAATGAACTCTTGAGGCCAAGTACACTCAATGAATAATTTGAACACAAATCATATTGGGGGTAGGGGAGTAGAATTTTGTTAATGATGAAAATCTCATCCACACGTATCAAGAGCATACACAGGACCTATTTGTGGTGAATGGTTACAAGTAGAATGAAGCTCAAAAGCCTGATAGCAAATTCATTGGACTAAAATTTAAAAATTAAATCTTCCTACATATGCATTCTAAATGAATCATGAGAATGTTTTGAAAGTACACTATTTTTGGGCCCGGCAGCGTGGCCTAGTGGCTAAAGTCCTTGCCTTGAACGCGCCGGGATCCCATATGGGCGCCGGTTCTAATCCCGGCAGCTCCACTTCCAATCCAGCTTCCTGCTTGTGGCCTGGGAAAGCAGTTGAGGATGGCCCAATGCATTGGGACCCTGCACCCGCATGGGAGACCTGGAAGAAGTTCCTGGTTCCCGGCATCGGATTGGCACAGCACCAGCCCGTTGCAGCTCACTTGGGGAGTGAATCATTGGATGGAAGATCTTCCTCTCTGTCTCTCCTCCTCTCTGTATATCTGACTTTGTAATAAAAATAAATCTTTAAAAAAATTTAAAAAAAAAGAAAGTACACTATTTTTAAGGAAGGGAGAGGTGGATTGGGAGAAAAATATCCTAATGGTAGAAACAGGACAAGAAGGACAAGTGCTTCTGGATCAACTATAGGACAAGTCTAGAATACAATAAGACTGGTGTGCATGTTGACACCACATGGCCACCCTTTTATCTGCACCACAATCTGTCTGGGGGAACTGTCCTGGCAGCATTAAGGCAGCATCTACCACAGTGCATCTGTCCCATTTGTATTAAGTTCCTCAATTTGATTTATTCCCTGGATCATCAGATACATGAGGAAATGTCTCTCTGATCAACTACCAATTTGCATTACTTGCACCCCATACTGTTCATTTAGCACAAGCATTTGAAACAGACAAACCCATGCTGAAATACCAACTAGCTCTTATACAAAAATACACCTGTGATTAGATTGGCCCTCACTGCTTGTCTTAATTGCTGAAACTTAAAAAAAATCCTGTCTTATAGAATGAAGAGATTATAGCGTAATCCCATCTGGACATGGGCAGTCATGGGCATTTTACTCTGGGTCTAAGCCTCTACATTAATTTATGACCCTGGGCAATCACTTGCCTCCTCTGGGCTTCCCTTTCTCATTTGGTACAAAGGAAAAACCTTTATGAAGATACCTAATATTCCCTATGTCTAATGTTCTACTGTGAGCAAATATGTATGACAGATCTATTTTTATTTTGCTATGTTACATCTGTAGGTAAAGAAACTTTAATAGATTTTTTTTCTTCCTGCTTTTATAAAGGTTTGGTTTTTCTTTTCTCTCTGAAAAACTGCAGTAGTGAATCTCATGAGGACATCCCTTTTGATGATCAAGTTTAATTCTTGTGTCTAGTAGGATATCAGGATCTCACCTGCATGCTAAAATCATATTTTTAGTGACGTGAGTAATTTAAACATTCCATTTCTGAACAACATATACTGTATAACTTAATCTGAAAAAAAAAGTATGATGAAGGTCCAAGAATAGTTTTTTACTCCTGAGTACCATAAAAATAAAGTCATATGCCTCCACATAGCTCTCAGTTTGTGACAGTGTATACTTCTGAATGTCATCCCTGATGCTTGTCATTGTAGCACCTTCTATTGCCAGGT
Organism: Ochotona princeps; assembly: GCF_030435755.1. NCBI lineage: Eukaryota > Metazoa > Chordata > Mammalia > Lagomorpha > Ochotonidae > Ochotona > Ochotona princeps. The sequence continues at coordinate 34,831,260 of NC_080842.1, forward strand.
GTTCAGAGAGACAGTGAAGCAAGGGAGAGAAGTGAAGGACTCGGGCAGGAGCTATCATGGGTTCTGAAAAGTTAGGCTGGCAGGCCTTCATCCAAATGCTGCAACCATGGAGAATGCTGCCCAAGAGATTGTTAGTTAAAATTCTTAATTCACATACATTCCTCTGATGGTGCTAGACATCAATTTTTAGCAAATGAGAAACTCCCTTACTAAGAGGATTGTTACTGTAATTGTAGGCATTGCTACTTGGAAGGTATCTGGTGTTGCTTTAACTTGCTGCAAAATAGTCATTATATCCTGAATGGTCTGATTCCTTTACCTCTTTGAATCTTCCTTGCTGCCTGTAGTTCAGGCCTATTTGCTCTTTCCTTTGTGGATGCTGAGGTAATCTCCAGGCTACCTCTTACCATACTAAAGTCAAGGCTAGTATGGGTGGCACTGTGGTGTACAGGTTAAGCAAGTACCTTAATGCTGGCATCCTCTATCAGCACCAGTTCAAATCCCAGCTCCTCCACTACCCATCCAGCTCACTGCTAATGTTGACTAGGAAAACAGCAGATGTTTTAAGTGCTTGGGCTCCTGCATCCTTGTGGATGACTTGGAAGAAACACTGGACTCCAGGCTTTCGCCTACCCTACCGTGGCTGTTACAGACATTTGGGAAATGAATTTTAGCAGATGCAAATATTCTCCCCCTTTTTGTAACTCTGCCTTTCAAATAAATAAATTTATAGTAATCGAAATTATAATTACAATGTCTTTTTTTAAAAAAAAGGTTGAAGCCATCTTCCATCTTTTTTCTTTAAAAATATAATTTATTAGAAAGGCAGAATTGGGGTGTGGGCTAATTTTCTGCCTGTAGCTCCAACATCCCATATGGGTGCCGGTTCTAGTCCACTTCTAGATGAGACTAGAATCAGTGGGCTGCTCTACTTCTCATCCAGCTCCCTGCTTCTTAGAAAAGCAGCAGAGGATGGCTCAAGTCCTTGGGCCCCTGCACCCATGTAGGAAAGTCAAACGCCGAGTGGTTGAGCTCTGGCCATTGGAGCCAGTTGGGGAGTGAACCATAAATGGAAGATCTCTCTCTCTCTCTCTTTTCCTCTCTCTTTTTCCCTCTCCCTCCCTCCCTACCTCCCTCCCTCCATCTCTCCCCTCTCCCTCCTTTCTTTCCTCCCCTTCTCCCCATGAATCTGCCTTTCAAATAAAAGATAAATAAAGCTTTGAAAAACAAAACCAACAACAATGGGGAAAAAAAGCAGAATTTCATAGAGGGGGTGGAGGAAAGAAATCTTCCATCCACTAGTTCACTTCCCAAATGGCCCATAATACTTGGGACTGCACCAGGCTGAAGCCAGGAGCCTGAAACTCCATCTGGGTCTCTCACATAGGTGGTAGAAGCACAAGCACTTAGTCCATCTTGTACCACTTTTTCAGACTCATGAACAGAAAACTAGATTAGGAACAGAGCAGCTGGGACTTGAAGTGGCACTCTCCTTGGATGCTGGTGTCTGTGTCATGGGAAGTAGCTTAACCTGCTATACCATGATGCCAGTCCCAAGGCCTTCTTGCTAACACAGAACCAACCACATCCCTTCCCTTTTGCAGGCCTTGTGTCTGTGTCCCAGTTCTTGTCACTGCATACTATTCCTGTCCTTACCTGGACCAGCCTAATTCCTACCACCTAATAATTGCTTAGGAAAATTTTTTTAAGTCCATTTTTTTTGTTCTGTAAATTTTTTAAAAGATTTATTTATTTTTATTGGAAAGGCGGATATACAGAAAGGAGGAGAAACAGAAAGGAAGATCTTCCATCCAATGACTCACTCCCCAAGTGGCCACAATGGCCGGAGCTGAGCCAATCCGAAGCCAGGAGCCAGGAGCTTCTTCCAGGTCTCCCACACGGGTGCAGGGTCCCAAGGCTTTGGGCTGTCCTCGACTGCATTTCCAGGCCACAGGCAGGGAGCTGGATGGGAAGCGGGACCGCCGGGATTAGAACCAGCGCCCATATGGGATCCCGGCGCGTTCAAGGCAAGGACTTTAACCACTACACCATCGCGCAGGGCCCTGTTCTATAAATTTTAATCAATTCTAATACATGGGAAAGGAAGTCACAAAATGTGTCCATAAATCTTTTAATGAAATAGTGATGACTTTTAAGTAGATGGTGTGGTAAAATCCCCTCTGTAACTGTACAAATTACTCATCATAATGGGTGGCAAAATGTCAGCACTAATGCTGCCAAGAGAAAACAATAATCTGTCTTCATCCGTTCAAAACACCCTTGAACAAGAGGTCCTTTTCCTTCCAGTTCCATCAATGCAAAGACAGTAGTCTTGTTGGTAGTTGGAAAAACAAGAAATAAATCTCAACAAAGATTTATTAAACAGTTTTAGATAGAATGCAATTGTTGGAAAGGAGGGACAAGGTCAAAGAAGAAACATTTGATGTTTGTAAAATATTCTCTTTGTGCTATTTGTAGAAGGTAAAGTAGCCTGTGAAACTGTTCCCAAAGGCTGTGCACAAACACATGAAGCTACACAATTAGTCCATTGTAGGCTTTGTGTTGAAGCCTAGTCTTGAGATCTGTGGTTTTTGAAGGACTGCATTTTAAGCTGTTGGATTATAGTGCTAATGGCCTACTCTTTAGTGACTAAAATGTCTTTTATGATGTTAGAGTGTTATTAACTAAATATTTTGTGATGCTGTCTAGTAGATTCAGGACTAACATGCTGAGAAAGGGAACATTCTATATTCCCAAGATTCAGGAGTCAAATTACGTCCTGTGTTCTCCAGTTTACACATTATAAATTACTTTTAAACAATTTTCAGCAAATTCCACATGAGAGTGACATCATATGGTATGTATATAAGCATTATTCTGGGTGCCCAGGATTAAGGAAAGCCTATAGAACTATATGTGAGGATTTCTACCATCCATGAACACTCCTGATAATTGGAAAAACAAAAAGTACAGCATCATATGCCAGGATGACAAGTTTGGAATAAACTACAAATAACAGGAGAAGATTGGAAGATCTACAACCTTTGAGAGCTGGGATTCATAGCAAGGGGAAGGTAGAAGCAGGGATGTATACTGGGTAGGCATGCAACAAATACTGTTTCTCTGTATCACCTAGGCTGTCCAGTGCCTCTCCCATCTACCAACCCCACAGCACCTGAAAATCATAGTGAAACTGTATCTCTTTCCTCAGCCATACTGTGAATGGACATGACCTGTATTTTTGTTTGGTTGATCAACTACTTAGATTAATTTTATCTAACAGACAAACTGAGAAGCAGTTGGACACAGATCTTATTCCCACAAGACCAGGGCTGGGTCAGTCTAATGTGTGTAACAGGAAACTCAATCCAGTTCTCCTACATGGGTAACAGCAACCCAAACACTTGAGTCATTACCTGCTGCCTTCCAGGGTAGAAATTAGGAGGAAGCTGGAAAAGTAGTATAGCTAACCCTGGCACTGCAATATGAAAGATGAACATCCCAAGCCATGTCTTCACTGCTCAGCCAAGCACCCATTCCTGGCCTGTGATTTGTGGAGCTTGGTAGAATTCCCCATTTTCTGAATCCCTGGAAGTGTGCCAAGACATAATAAGTACTTTTTAAAAATGTGAGTGGAGGGCCTGGCACAATGGTGAGCCCTCCACCTCCAGGTGCTGGGATCCCATATGGGTGTGAGTTAGTGTCCTGGATACTCCACCTCCCTTCCAGATCCCTGCTTGTGGCGTGGGAAAGCAGCAGAGGATGATCCACAGCCTTGGGACCCTGCATCCATGTGGAAGACCCAGAGAAGTTTCCTGGCTCCTGGCTTTGGATGGCTCAGCTCCAACAGTTGTGGCCATATAAGGAGTGAATTAACAGATGGAATATCTGTCTGTCTCTCCTCTCTTTAAATCTGCCTTTCCCATAAAATTAAATTAATCTTTAGGGGCGTGGGGAGGGGTGGGGGGATTCCCAGAGCCTATGAAACCGTCACATAGTGCATAATAATTAATAAAAAAAATTAAATTAATCTTTAAAAATCTAAGTGAAAAGAACATGATATGAGACGCAGGGAATTCTCATTAAAATTATTAATTCAATAGTATTCACAAAGTTAATGCTATTTTCAGTTTCAGAGTAAAACCACTCTGATATCAATCAAAGGTAAATTATATATTACATTTTCTGCATCTTAATAAGTTTTCAGACTGGAAAAAGGTGGAAATAAACATGGAGAAGAAAAGGAATCCGGTTTACTAAAATTCTTGCATTTGAACAAAAATTACTACCTCTGTGTTTACTCAAGTCTCTAAAGGAGCTAGATGCAGTTGTAGAGTAGTTGCTATGTTTCTGGCCCAAAGTGCCTGCTGATGCTATTAAAATATAGCACAACCATCTCCCCTTCTCTTTGTTCCTGCTAGCACAATGTGCTTAACCAATGTGATGGCCTCTGGAACTGAAAACAGCTCTGGAGCTATGCATTTGAAAATTCAGTTTGATCTTCCATTTGTCGCATTCTTTGTAATTGTCGTGGTGGGAATTTATCACATGTTTATTAGAACCTGTCTTTTTAGTTGAAGCCCTGATTCTCCCCCAGGATATCTAGTTAGGCATCAGAGAGTCCAAGAGCCCATAGTCGCTCTGTGCAGCGCATGCGTAGATAGGTGATTCATGCCTTCTTAGACTGCAGTTCCTGCAGAAGACCCTGTACTGAAGGTAATTTGTAATGATGGGAGTGCCACGACACTCAGCAACATATTAAACAAAACCACTTTATTTAAACATTTATTTATTTGAAAGGCAACGTTGCAGAGAGAGCGAGCGCTTTTATTTTCTGGTTTACTTGCCAAACTGCCACAATAGCCAGGAGTGAGCCAGAGTGAAGCCAGGAGCCAGAAACTCTAACTGGATCTCTCACATGGATACCAAGGGGTCCCAGCACTTGGGCTATCATTAATACCTGCCTGCCAAGGAGCGTTAGCAGACAGCTGGACCGGAAGTGGAGTAGCAAGGACCCAAATTGGTGCTTATATTGGATGGTGGCATCTCAAGCAGCTTAAGCCACTGTGCCATGATGCTGGCCCCCAAAGTGTGTCTTTTAAAAGGCATAATTTGAAATATACTAAAGAAGCTCAATTTTAAAAAGTCTATTTTATCCATTATGCTAATAATTCTTGCTCACCAAGAAGTAAGCCAAGTATTGGATAAGTGCTTGGTATATATGTAGTAGTAAGTCCTTATACTTGGACTGTAGTCAAATATACACCAACTTAAGGGGGTTGAAACTGGAAACCTTTAGCCCAGCATGTCTAATTTTCAAGCCCATACTCTTAACTTTTTTTTTTGTTTGTCTGAGTGTAGGAGCTTTGCAACCAAGCTGACACAAGGAAGCCACAAGGGTATCAAAGTAAAGACAGACAGTTGCAAAGTCAAAGGAGAGTATTTATCATTCCAGTGCAGGCTGTGCTGCTCCCTTAGCCACATGGCTTTGGGTGGTGGAGGAGTATGCTGGCCTTGCTGAGGCTGGAAGGCTCTCCAGTTCAGAGAGACATGTAGAAATCTGCAGCCCTAAGGAAGCTTTACTTTCCTACTGGAGATTTCTCCTGCCTGAGGAACTAACTGATCACAAGCAGGTACCTCTTCAGTTTTATCGTGTACAGAATCAGAATAGTAATTTCTGCTTTTGGAGAGATTCTTCAGTCAATAGACAGATTAACTGAGCATTTAACACATCAGGAACAACTTCAGATACTACATATAAAAATAAATGTGGCAGACAGAATGGTCAGTGTGGTATTGGTATAAAGCGGGACATAGAGATCAGTGAAACAGAATAACAGTTTAGACATAAATCTACATATGTATGATTGTTTTTAAGGTGGTGGTAAGATAATCTGTTGGGGAAAATGTAGTTTTTTGTATAAGAATGCTAAAACCACTGGACATCAGATGGAGAGGAGGGGGAATGGACCTTCATTCTTTTTGTGGCATACCCTGAAATAATTGAATGGATCTGTGTGAAAGCTGAAACAGAGAAGGGGCAGAAAAAACTCTTTATGGTGATAAAGAACTTCTATCTTGTTCATTGTGGTAGTTCTACAGGTATATAGATTTGCTGAAATTCACCTAACATATATACCTGCAACAAGTACATTTTATTGTGTTAATTATACCACAGTAAAATCTGGTTTTTTGTTTGTTTTAAAAAAGATTATTTTTATTTGAAAGTCATATTTACAGAGAAAGAAGCAAAGATCGAGATCTTCCATTCACTGATTCATTCCCCAAATGGCCACAACATCCAGAGCTGGCTGATCTGATGCTGGGGAGCCAGTAGTTTCCCATGGGGATGCAAGGGCACAAGCACTTGGGCAATTCTCTCTTGCTTTCCCAAGCTATTAGCAGGGAGCTGGATAGGAAGTGCAGCAGCCAGGATTTGAATTGGCACCCATATGGGGTGCTGGAGGTCAGTGGAAGATTAGATTGTTATGCCGTGATTCCAACCCCAATAAGTTACTTTATTAAAGGAAATCACATCATTTATCACTCCCTTGCTTAAAAATGTCAAATGAACATTAGAATAAGATTACACATTTCTTACTCCAACCTGTAAGCCATAGGTACTCTGCATTTACCTGTGTCTGACCCATCTTGTGACTCTTCTGTCCTTGTTTCCTTATCTACTCATATATTATGTAGCTTAAAGCCACCTCTTCACTAAAGTCCTTCCTGAATATCTAACTCAACAATGGACACATTATGGTGTGGTTTTTCTTTTTTTTTAATATAATTTTAAAGATGTGTTTATTTAGAAAAATATTGTATTTATTTTCTTATTTATTTATTTGAAAGAGTTAACAGAGAGGGAGGGACAGAGAAAGATCTTCCATCTGCTGGTCATTTTCCAAGTGGCCACATGGCCAGCGCCAAGCCAGGAACCAGCAACACAATCCAGGTCTCCTACATGGGTGACAGGGGCCCATGCACATGGGCCACCCTCTTCTGCTTTTCCCAAGTCATTAGCAGGAAATTGGATTTGTAGAGGAAGAGCCTGGACTTGAACCGATACAGGATGCTGACATCACAGCCAGTGTCTCTACCTGTCACACCACAATTTAGACCTCTATGGGGTATTTTGTCAAAGCATGCATCATCAACTGAGATTCTTATTTACATATGTGCTTATTTATTGTGTGCTCCTGCCATTGAGAGTATGAATTCCATATAAAATGAAAGATTTTGTAACTCTAGAATGCAGAATGATTTAGTAATAGTTACATAGAATGCAGAACTATTTAATAATAGTTCTATAATACTTTTGAGTAAATAAAAAGGTAAAGAATTCATAATTTATAATATAGGCAGTAGAGAGAACTCAGGTCTTGTCTTACATAGAAGAATTTCCACACAGACAAGGGAGTGAATGAAGCAAAATTTAATTGTCAGAAACCTGTATCTGAAGCAGTCAGCAAAGGGGCTCCAAGAGAGGAAAACTTGAAAAACTGGTTGTAGGTTTTGAAACACAGTTAGGGGAACAGTCAATCAGAAGATGGAGGGAAAAAAAACCTTAAAGGACAAGAACTGTAATCCTATCTAGCCTGCTGTTGGAAAAACAAGGCATCAGAAGGGTGGGATAGGTAACTTTTGTCTGTCCTCACGATAAAACTAGAATGTTAAAAAGGTGTCTTGCTAAAGGTAGCTTCTGGAGAGAAGCACGCATCTTCACCACTCTTAAAGGGACTCCCCCCACCTTTTCTTCCCAACAGGGACCTGGCCTAACTGCCTGTTAGTTCATCTGCTTCCTCACAATGGCAATAAAGACCAGAACCCTAGAAAGAGCTGTGGATTAGAAGAGGGACCAGTGATGACTCTCTAGGGATTAACTAACTTTTAAGGAATAGGAAACAAAAGAGAAGTCACTAAAGAATAATGAAAGCAATTAGGAACCAAAAGGGAAGCTACAGAGAATTTTAAGAAAAAATATTATAAGGATATAAGGACCAAAAACTTGGGAACCAGAAGGACTGGTGCCCTGAGCAACAACTGTGGTAGTTTGAACAATTGAGCAAAAGATGCAAGATGCTTTCCCCAAGGTAGGAAGATGGGTAGAGGGAATTCATGCTGACAAGTCTTAGGAGAACATTGCCTTTCTTTTGTTTTGTCTTTAAGAAGTTAGGAATACCATTGGCCAAACTGGTTATCTTGAAAGCGGAAGATGTCTACAAAGCTTTGATAAGACAGTCTGCCAGTTGTCACTGATGACCTGGCAAGGACTAGAGATCATTCCTTTATTTTTGGAAAGAACTGCACCATTGTAATTTCTTCAGTAGTACTCCAGCCTCCTGGGTGTAGGGCCCAGAATGACAAAGGATTAACTTGCTCAAGTTTGTACACTGACAGAGTGATTGTGGCATAAAGACAAGAGATGAGGATATTGGGATTTGAAGTCAATATGCCTTGGTCTGGACTGACAGAAATGAGGTATCTAGGTCATGGGTGGGGAAAATACAAACGGAAAATAAAGAAGAGCTGAAGATCCCAGTGAGGGGAGTAAGTTCTGGAAGAATGGTTAGTAATATTTAAACAATCAGTTATTTAAAACTGCACAATTGCTTGCAACTTTAACATTTAGAATTTAGAGAAGTAAAAGGCCATGGTTGTAGCCAAGGATTAGTGCGTAAAATGGAGCATAGAAGAATAGGTGAAGGTTAGATCTTTGAACCTAGAAATAACAGTTACACATAATGTCACCCCATATGCACCAATTATTTTCCTCCAGCCTTCTGGAGACAGATGAAACCTAAAGTCAGGGATTTAACGGAGAATCAGTAGATGCCAGTAACATAGAATGGAGTCCACCAAGACAGGTGGAGCTCAAGGAGCACATGCCCTGTGCTATGGGAAAGTGGATGTCCCAGAAGCCTTAGTGGGAGTTATGTGAATGCCAGGATAATTCTGATGAATGTTTCCAAACACTGGCAGAGTCAAGACCATCCAGACTGAAGTAGAGTGGAGATCATCTTTACTGGAATAGAAGAGGTTAAGGAACATGTCAGGTGAACAATCAGGTCATTCCCAGTGAAAACAGGTGATAGGGTGGAAAGAGTACTTGCAAATCTAAAGGAAAGAGGCCTGAACTGATTTTATTAACCCAGTGGAGGAATGTGATATAAATGTAGCACAAGAAATGTTCCCTCTAAGAGCACTATATTTTAAAAGCAAGAAAAATAAAATGACATTTGTATAATGACTTCTGTGTAAAACATAATTTAACCTTTGAAACATCTTCTGAAAGTGTGTTATATTTTAAAATAATTTATGTTTCATCTAGATTGCTGAAATTGCATAATATGAATGTTAATATTTATATGTGTGTGGCTTTTCTTTCTTAACAGATTCTTAATCAAGTACCAGCTCTGTGGATCCAGGACAGGTGTGTCCCATGGCCTGCTCTGAACAGTGTGTTATCTGGTAGAAGATTCCATTGGCAAACCATCTCTCTGTTGCCTTACAGAGCAAGCCAAGAAGATGGGTCGATTGAAGAGCCATCTGACTGTGTGCTTTCTACCTTCTGTGCCCTTTTTAATCCTAGTATCCACTCTAGCCACTGCTAAGAGTGTGACAAATAGCACTTTAAATGGCACTGACATGGTCTTGGGCTCTGTGCCCGTAATCATGGCCAGAACTGACCATATCATAGTCAAGGAAGGGAACAGTGCCTTGATTAACTGTAGTGTTTATGGCATTCCTGACCCACAGTTCAAGTGGTATAATTCCATGGGCAAGCTGCTGAAAGAAGATGATGATGAGAAGGAGAGAGGAGGAGGTATGCCTTAAAGTCAAATGTTATAACACAGAAACATGAGATTCAGAGCCAGTACCTGCCATGTTAGTTGTTCTTAGGCAAGTCTTTGTTTTCCAGACGCAGAAGAGAGACTATAACCATCAAGGCTCAATGTAGTAAGTGATTTTTTTCACTCATTGAATTGGAAGGTAAAGAACAAACATTGAAGTCTCATAAAAGCCTCTTAGAAAGTTACAGTGTAATACAGTGAGAATAGACATATGGGTGAAATGATTTTCCTTAAGTATATTTTTCATTCATAATGGAGTTTTGTTTTCTTTCATGGAGATGGCTCAAATAAATAATATAGCAGTTGTTTGTCATGAAATGTCAGTTAAATTCACTGACTGTAGATTTGAAGACCAACTTGTTAAAAAGAAATCTCTCCCCAAGTTCTGAAGCCCTGGCTGGGAGCTTTCTGTGCTCTGGGAGTCCTGGCTGTGGTCTGTACACCAAGGCCAAGAGAGAGCACAGACACAATAGTCAGAAATGATGCAGGCAGTAGGATAATGCTTGGTTTTAAATGAATGAGTTTCTGACCAAGCCAACATGAATCATCTACCTAAAGCACTACATTTACTTCAGGGAGCAGCAACTCCAGACAGAGTTGTTTTAGATGAGAAAAGTAATTGTCCAAATACACAAGCCCAATCTGATTGACCTGAAGGAGTTAATCTACTTTCTCAGCATGTACATAGTGATGAAGTAAAGGATTGGCTGTTGGGGAGTAAAGAAACCATTGTTCTTCTTGCTAGTTTCATTCATTCATGTTGCCTTCCCCATTCTCTAACCCTTTACCCAATGAACAATCCCCAGAAAACTTTCTGCTCCAGGAAAGCCTACAATTTTAATCTTTCATTTCATCTTAATTGCTTTGAAAAAAACGGGGCCTAATGCCTTGTATCTCCTCTGGAGGTATGTAAGTGGATTTTTATTGCAGTTAACATCCTTATACTTCATCCTGTTCCTAATGGTTAGGCTGCTAGAAGTCCAACTTACTTTGAAAGTGGCATTTCTCTGTAGTACTATCATGTATGTTGCTTTTGGTCAGCCATTCAAGGTTGTACAGCAGAATAAAGTTGCTTCCTGTAAGTCAAAATATTATCCATTATTAGTTACCTGTATGTTTAACTTGGGAGTGTAGGTCTCCTTTCCTATCAAGTAAAGTTGTAAAACAACAAAAATTTTAAATTAGAAGGCACCATAGAGGCATTATAGCCCAAATCCCTTTTTACTGTTTCTGCTGTTACTAAGTGGCTGGCTGTAACTAGAACCTTCACACTGATTGCAGAAAGATGAGGGATCATCATCCCCTAGTTCATGGTGAGTTTCTAATCCCACATCCCCTTTCTCTACAACTTCAAGTCAAAAAGAAATGACGTCACACTTGGGAGCAGTAGCCATGGTAACATAAACACAGTCAGGTCCCAGTACATTATTATTGTTTCTGCAGTGCTGGACCACTACTAGGGTATCAGGATGACTGAACTGAGGAGAATTAGGGTATTAGACGTGAATCTACCTTCATGAGGATCCTGGATATTAAAGAGTTGGGGCCAGGACACCCAGCTGTGAGTACTATTGAGGAAGAAAACTGTTTCTGCAGCATGGTACTGAAGTCTGACTTTCAGTCACAGCATTTTGAACATTGTTCCAAACTGCTGCCTTATTGCTTCAGAGATACAGGGGATGTCTTCATTGAAAAGGCCCTTGTAACTAGTGGTTCAGTCTTGATGAGTGCACTGTGTACTCTGCCTTCTGTTTGTCTACTGACTGCTGAGGGGGTTGCGCGAGATGGGAGTCAACATTTGGATCAGTTTTGTTTGGGTGTTTAGTTAGTCCACAGCAGTAACCTGCCAGTAAACCCCTACTGAATGGGAGCCAGTTGAAGGCCTTTGGCACAGAATCCATCAGAATGCAGCACTCTCATCTTGTTTGCAGCCCAGGAACCTTGCTGATAAATCAGCTATTTAAAATCTCATTTGAAGATGCGCTTTAGATGTTTAAAAAGAACTCATGATACTAGCACTTGATGTTCCAGCTCAGCCTTTGTAATTGCAGTGTATAATAATAGTAATTTCTGGGCACAAATAACATGGGACATTATACAAAGCATTATACCTAACAACCAAACACAACACAGAAAATAGCAGAAATGAGAGATTCCTCATCATAAAAGATTAGGGTTTTTGTGCTACAGTGGCTTTTCACAGCACCCAGAGTCCTTAACTTTTCATTTCTAATAGGAAAATACTCATAATATGGACATTGACTTCCAGCTGATAAGCTAAAAGTTTATATGCAACAGTGTTTCATTTATAACACAACAAAAAGTGCTTGAATGCAGTTGAAAAATGATGCTAATATCCCAGAACTTACTTAGATACACCATGACTTCTATTCAAAACCAGCTAACGAAAGTAAGATCATTAACAACTATGGCTATTTATTTACTAAGGTACTTGTATTTTTCTTTTTTTAAAAGATTTATTTATTTTTATTGGGAAGTCAGATATACAGAGAGTCAGAGGAAGATCTTCCGTCCGATAGTTCACTTCCCAAGTGAACGCAATGGCTGGAGCTGAGCCAATCTGAAGCCAGGAGTCAGGAACTTCCTCCAGGTCTCTCACGCAGGTGCAGGGTGCCAAGGCTTTGGCCCATCCTAGACTGCCTTCCCAGGCCACAAGCAGGGAGCTGGATGGGAGGTAGGGCTGCCAGGATTAGAACCGGCGACCACATGTGATCCTGGAGCGTTCAAGGCGAGGACTTTAACCACTATGCTATTGCGCCGGGCCCACTTGTATTATTTCTAATTTATATAATAAACATGGTGATTAGTCTTAATGGATACACATAGCAAACCATGTGAATGTAATACAACCAGAGTGGAGCCAGCCTTCCTCAGCTTCCGCTATGCCCTGCTAGCCTATTATTTAGATCTTGGTGGGTGAAAAATGTTGAACAGCATCTAACTCAGACTGTGGGCAGGTAGGAAGAATTCTTGGTTGGAAAGCACTGTGGCCCTCACAGCAAAGGTGAACAGCTCTGGGTTCTGTTTCTGTGTCGTGTGTGTGTGTGTGGGGGGTGTCATTGTATGACACGGCATTTTCATATACATGATTCAAAATCTTCTTGGGCACTTCTGGGAATATTCTGTCATTTACTTTGTGATTATCTGGGAATGAAAGAATTTTATTTCTTGCCTATGCTGACAAAAATGAGAGCTAATATTCATTCCAGCTTGGCCATCCTTGCCTTTGACAGGGACCACAGCTGGTTTCCCTGGCTGTCTTGATGCTTGTCATTTCAATTCCACTGGACCAGGAGACGATAATGTGTAATTTATATCTGGAAGATTTCTTTTGGTATTTTACAAAAGCACCTTCCCCGGGAGGACAACCAACCATATTACAAAATGCAACTTAGAATTTGAATAACACAGATAACCATGAATTGCCATGAGATGTGCTGTTTTCAATTTTCCTCTTGCTAGGGATGAGTAAAAATATTACGAAAAAAAAGTCCTAGTAATTTCAGCTACTAGTCATCCCAGTGTATTTTTGTTGTGACTTCTGACTATAGTTTTAAACCATTTAAGTTAGCACTTCTATCAGATGATAAGTAGCAAGTATTTCAGGACAGCTGGCATCTGCTATTATGAACACATCTGGCTGGTTAGATTAACTTGTAAATTTTTAAAGTTAGGCTTTTTACTTTTATAAGGATTTGTCTCCCATACTCAGAGATCCCTGTTACAAAAAACAATTAAGAATTAGAATTTTCTTTAGTGATATGCATGCAGGAAAGTGGTTTTCAGACTGAATTCTCTTTCAGTTTTTCAATCTTTAAAAAGTTCAGTAAATACAGAAAAATTTATGCTCCTTAAATGTTATTTGAAACTTCAAAATAACCATATGATGGCCAAGGATAGATACAGTTTGGAATTCTCCATCAAAGGTCTGTCTTTCCCAGCACATAACTTTGTGTACAAAAGGATATTTGTCATCCAATATGATTTTACTTCCAAAAGGCAATGAATGCAGAAGTTACAAAACATATTACAGGTTGAGCTGCACATTTGCCTAACCTAGTGAGTCTCACGGGAGAGCCATTTGCCTCCCAGAAGACATGTGGCAAAGTCTGGAGACCTTTTCAGTTGTGATAACGGGGCGAGGGAGGGGGTGTGGATGACGGGAAGGAATTATGTTGCTGGCATATGGCAAGCAGAGGCTAAGCATCCTTCTAAATAACCTACAAAGCACAAGACAGTTCCCTACTGTAACTAATGATCTGGTCCAAAATGTGTGACGTGCCATAGTTGAGAAACCCTATTCTAGTGCAAAGGAATTGGCCAATCAAAGATCATTCCACAGTAGATCCTTGAGTCAGGTGTTTGGACACAATGCATTTTTCCATTGGGGGTTTGATTTACATTATTTAGGTTCTCCTTCAGGGTCAACCACTATATGTTGCAATTACTTTAGTGAGTTCAGTGCTCCATTTGGGTATGAGCCCAAATAGCTTTAGTCTGATCAAATGAAAACCTTCCAGATTATCTCAGATAAGGATCACAGCTGGGATTCCCAAAATGGAAATGCTTTGTATGACTCGTGTAGGGTGCTCTTGTTTTAGACGACTAGTCAGACAAGATTGTTGGTAGTTTGTGTGGTGTTACTTGCTTGGCATTTTTTTAAAATGAAAATTAGCCAGAGGATGAGATGTTCCCTCTTTTGTGATACAAAAAGATAGTGGGGCCACTTCAAAATGAATACCTTTAAGCAGAAATACAGATTTTGAGCAGCATAATCTGACCACTTTCTGCCTTCCTGACTTGAAAGCCCAGCTGAGCCTATATTGTCTCAGGCCACCTTTGCTTTACAAGATGCAGGAAATAGCTTGTTAAAGGTGCCCTTTTAATCTCTGAAGAGGTCTCCTGGGAAGCTTGGAGGGTGAAGGAGAGCTCAAGAGTTCTTCAACTTGTGGTGTTGATAACCTGACTCTGCAGTGGCTTCAAAAACCTGTCTACAGCAGAGGCCTCCTAACAGGTGTACCAGGCAGTAACTAATTTGGTTTCAATTATGTTTTGTAAAAACTTTCTCTTTAGTAGTCTATACTTCACAAAGTAGAAAATGTACAATACATTTACATACACAAACACACATTTTGTACTTATTTATAGAATCTCTGTGTGATACTCTTTCAGGTGAATGTTGCACCTTGTGTGTGTGTGCCTAAACATTTATTGGGATTCTCACCACATTTTCTTTTGTTCGTCTCAGAAAGAAAACAGATTTGTTAGGAGAGACTGAATTTTGCTCCATGAAAAGCATGTGAAACTTAAGAGCATCAGTATCTGGATGGAATTATGTACAGTTTTAAGCTGTTTCTGTAGTATTGAGGATATAGACAAACCATGTAACAGTTTGCTTACACACAGATCTTCACAGAGAAATATCTCTGATGGAAAAAATATCCTTTTAAGAAAGTAATTTGAAAGAAACCCTCAAAGCTTAGCATTTGGGTATACTGTTTAATTTTCAGGCTCAATGATCCACCAGAAAGATTTAGGATTTTGGTGTTTGTGACTTAAGTATCTGTGTAAGTTTGTTAACTTTCCCTTTGGGTCTTCAAGCTGGTGTCTAAAGGGGGCTTAGAATGCTGAATGGGATCTGTGGAGTGGGGAGGAAGGAAAGCAGGCCTTCCAGGCAGAGGGGAAGCATGGGAGAGATCCTGTGGCTGTTCTCGGAAGCAGAGTGAGGCAAATGTGTTGTGCAAAATGAGGTTCAGAGTCAGGAGGTGGCTCCCGTTCTCCTACAGGGTGTTTGTACATTTTGTCTTCCCTCACACACAGATACCCTGACTTTGCCACTTCTCTAAGACACCCCACCTTTCTGTCCCCCTTGCTCCTCCCACATGCATTACACTTGCTATAGGATGCTGTAGCGGCCTGTCTCCTTATTGAGATTGGATGTTTTTTGCAGTCAGATTCACGTCTTACTCCTCTTCATATTCTCATCATCTATCTAGCATGGTGCCTGGTGTACAGACCATTTGTTCAAGGGTATTTGTTCCCCGAATGAGTGAACAAGATAAAAAGGACCCTTGCCTTCTAAAAATGTCAGCCTTGTACAGCGTAGCATACACACTGCAGTACAGCTAAGAGGCAGCATGTGTTTTATCACCACCATCCTGTCTTCATATGAAGACTTTCACTTCTTAGGGAAGATAGTGGCAGTCACCTAGGCACTCTAATCTCCAGGAATCCTGCAGCAGCACATTTCCTGAGTGGGTCAGTATTTCTGGCTAAAGCCTCAGGTGTTGTTATCACCTTATGGAGAGCAATGGGAAGTGACAGTGAAGAGAGAAAAAGAGTGCTTTCCCAGGAAGGCAGGGTACAGTCTGAGCAAGACACAGAAAAGGAGCAAGGGAACCAGTGTGAAGAGTGTTGGGGAAAACTTGATGCATGACCTTTGGAATTATTTTTAGGAATGTTAGAACATCTGCTCTTTTATTTCTTTGACAGTCACTGCATGGAGAACTGAATTGGCATCAGCTACTGGCATTTTCGGTTTTTATTTGTGCTGAGTGAGGGGCAGCTTCATAAGAATTCAGTGCATTACTTTGGCTTTCCTACTCAATTTAAAATACACATATGAACAACACCATGCATACCTGCTTCATGTCTGTAGCACAGAAAATTTCTTGTCAAGTTCATTGATAAGGCTTTGTTTTCTGACTTCTAGCAGTAAACGTCAGCACCCTTTGCAGAATGAATTGCAGGGTAAGGTGTCTGTAGACTGAGCTGAATGATAATGTGCAGCACAGAGAGTGATCGAACTGAAGATGCTGTGTGCTGAGCACGTGAGATTCTTCTTGAGCCTGGGCCCATTTGGGGGTTGGGAAGGGGAGGCTCGTAAAATACGATTTGTGCCATCTGCATAATTTACACAACCATAGGTGATACTGAACTATGCAGAATTCTGCTTTTCAGTATCAGGGGCAGAGGCTAAGAGGAGATGTTTGAGATCATGGTTCTCAGGAAAGGATGATTGGATCAGGCTTTAAAGAGAGAAAGAAACATTCAGAACCTTTGAGGCCAGAATCTTAGTTCTTGTGACGTTGCATTCACATGCTTGAGCATGTGTGCTGCACATTTTTAAACTTTGATTACACTTGAACTTTGCTTTGTGGTCTAGTAATAAGAGTGTTTAATTCGGGTTACATATTCATCTTTACAAATCACACCTGAGCAGAATCCTTAGTACCATTATTATCACCTTAATCCATTTTTAAGAGGAGTGCATCAAAGTATTAAAACACCAGAGATGTTCTAGAATGAAAGTAGAAAATTTTAGTCATTTAACTAGGTCATTAATGCTAACTTTAGATTTTAATGTGTGCATTCATATTTATCATAAGTTAAGGCAAAACAGTCACCTTAAACAAAGCTGACTGAGCTTCAACCTTTATGAGTAAATGTTGGATAAAGTATATAGAAGAATTTAATCTGAGACCCACTGTCACAGAGTAAAGCTTGGAAGATACTCATAAGTAACAATTTATCTGCTAGATGACCACCAGTATGAACCACACTTAGCAACTAATTAGACTGTTTCATTCCAAACAATGCCCCTTTTAAGAAAGTAACAAACTCTCAAAGTGTGTACCAGTTGTTGTCTAAATTTAAGTACTTGATTCCAGGTTAGATAGATATATGTCAGTAGGCAAAATTACTGAAAATAGGTTTCAAGTTCAAGAACATTTAAAAATATTCAGTAAAGTATTATTATGTTGTTACTAGTATGTACTTTATTTTTATATTTTTCTGCAACAACTGGGATCAATCATCCCTAAAACTTATTTAGATGTTGGGGAAAAATTTTATGATACTATCAAGCGCTTCTCCTAGTTCAGTGTTCTTGTCTGTCTTCTTTCTTTCACATTCAAGTTTGAACTACACTATCTTTATATTTACAGATAATTTCCCCATAAAGGTGGTGAGGTGAGAAGGAGATAAACAAATTGAACTAACCAATTCCCTTCTTACCCTGCACCACCTTTTTTCTGTCTTATTTTCTAACAGAAGGTAAATATGAGAAAATACTCCAGAAACAATTTGTAATCCAACACCATCAATATAAAATGAGTTTTCCAACAACTGGAGTTTTCCCTTTATCAATGATAGTCTATTTTTATGGAATATACAAATTATGATGAAAGGAATTGATAATATAATTTCCCTGACCTCAGGTCATTATGTATTTGGGAGAGTGTACAGTTTAAGATTTAAAATTCATGTTTAGGGAATGAACGGATGGAAGCCCTATTCATGCCCCAACTGAAAAGAATTTACCAGCCTTGTGTGTTGATACACACTCATAAGAAACTGAAAAATCACTAGATTTTCCAAGCCAGTGTGTTCTACTCTTATGATAAATGCACTGGCTGAATTGTTAGCAGAGGGTTACATAGGGACGCTATTACAGATGTGTTTTTCGGAAGGCAAAGCAATGTGACAGCATTTATAGAGAGCTTCCAGCCAGATTCACCCCAGCTGGCAACAGGAAGGAACTGGGGACCCCACGAAGTACCTTCTTGCTCCATCTGGCTTACGGATGTTCCTGGAGCAGAGGACACTGTCATACAACAGGCCCTCTGTTGCCTCCTCCTCTAATCCATCCAGCCCCTGGTTACTTCTGTGCTTATGAGATTAAACAATTTGCATGTGCTTTTGGAAAATATCAGGCTTTTAATTAGAATTAAGAGTCACTGCTCTGAGGGGGAAGAAACAAGTAAAATATAATGTGCTAATA
This sequence comes from Ochotona princeps, assembly GCF_030435755.1. Classification (NCBI taxonomy): domain Eukaryota; kingdom Metazoa; phylum Chordata; class Mammalia; order Lagomorpha; family Ochotonidae; genus Ochotona; species Ochotona princeps. The sequence continues at coordinate 34,849,917 of NC_080842.1, forward strand.
GATACTCAAGAGGAGACTCCGTGGTAAATTGTACCAACTCTCTAGAGAGGTTTCTCTGGCTTTGGAAACTAAAGTGCTTTGATGGAAAAATATCTGCCTGCTCCTTAGAACTCCCAAAGGCCCAGCCTGCAACCTTCCTGCTTAATGGGACAGGGGAGGGAGACAGTGATACTTCAAAAAGGGTTGGATGCATTACCCTAATGGCAATTCTGTGGTCATGCTTTGTAGGGGTCTTATGAGTGTCAGGTAGGTGGGCTAAGAATTAATCCAAATTGAAGAGCTGAGCTGGACTCGACCCATTCCAAGAACAGTTTTCTGGGGGAGGGTGATGAAGAGCTGCTTTGACCAGCAGGTGCTCTCCTTTGAGTCAGGCTTATTTTCAACTTGATGGATCTGCAATTTTCTGAAAAAACTGAAACAAACTGATTTTAATTCATCCCCTGTGTTGGGGAATCTTCACACGGATAGCTTGTACCTTTCCAAGTGTAGAAACAATTCATTAAAGATCCTCAAAATCAATGTCATAGGTTAGGTTTTAATTAACTGAGGTCAGATAGGGATAACTGCATTCACAAAAAGAAAAAACACAGGAAAATAGTTATAATTTAATTGATTTGCTCCAAATCTTTTGTGGAATCTAAAGATTGTTATTTTTCACTAGGAAGTGGAGTTATACAACATGGAGTTTGATGGTTAAAAGTATAGCCTCTTGAGTTCAGTACATCGTCTAGTTCTGTCTTGTAAACTGATGGCCCAGGGAAGTTTGTTTAATCTGTGCCTCAGTTTCCTCATCTTTGGAGGAAGTATTAACACCCACCTCAGAGTTATGAGGATTGAATTAATGCATGCCCCAGCAGGTAGTGAGCACACTTAGTTACTGCTTTTGTGACTACCAGTGGTAGCTGCAGATGTTTCTGTTAATGTTTTATAAAGGAAACTGCATGTCCTTGGTTAAATTTTCTTCTCTTCTCCAACAGGGAAATGGCAAATGCATGACAGAGGCCTCCTGAACATCACCAAGGTGTCTTTCTCCGATCGAGGTAAATACACATGTGTGGCTTCCAACATGTATGGCACTGTGAACAACACAGTGACCCTGAGAGTCATCTTTACCTCTGGAGACATGGGTGTCTACTACATGGTTGTCTGCCTTGTGGCCTTCACTATTGTCATGGTCCTAAACATCACCCGCCTGTGCATGATGAGCAGCCACCTGAAGAAGACCGAGAAAGCCATCAACGAGTTCTTTAGGACAGAAGGCGCAGAGAAGCTGCAAAAGGCATTTGAGATCGCTAAGCGGATCCCTATAATCACCTCAGCCAAAACTCTAGAGCTTGCCAAAGTCACCCAGTTCAAAACCATGGAATTCGCCCGTTATATTGAAGAGCTTGCTAGGAGTGTGCCTCTGCCTCCTCTCATCATGAACTGCAGGACGATCATGGAGGAAATCATGGAAGTGGTCGGACTGGAGGAGCAAGGGCAGAACTTTGTGAGGCATACCCCAGAAGGTCAGGAGGCCACAGATAGGGATGAAGTCTACACGATCCCCAACTCTCTGAAGCGAAGTGACTCTCCCACCGCAGACTCAGACGCCTCGTCCCTGCATGAACAGCCTCAGCAGATTGCCATCAAGGTGTCAGTTCACCCACAGTCCAAAAAGGACCATGTGGATGAGGAAGAGGGTGCACAATTTGAAGTCAAAGATAAAGAGGAGACAGAACCGTCGGCTGAACGTTCCCCAGACACTGCAGAGCCTTCTACAGACATCACATCCACAGAACTAACATCTGAAGAGCCAACACCTGTTGAGGTATCGGATCGAGGACTGCCACCACCTCACCTGGAGACTCCAGAGCCAGCAGTGACACATGATAAAAACACCTGCATTATTTACGAAAGCCATGTCTAATATCAATTCTGAAAAGCTATGCATATCAAGAAAATCAGGGGCCGCTCCTTGTAATACAGATGTAGTACGCACTTGCCGCTAAGCCTTACCAGGAGACTCTCATCCCTTAGGTAGGAGTGATGCCATTTTAAAAGGGGAAACACCTGTGTGCAGTGTTTGTGACTGGAATTTCCCCAGTAGGAAAGGTTGCAAGCAACATCAGGGTGCAGAACTAATCATGTCGGACAGAAAGTGTCTGTCCACATGATGTGAATTTTTGAGTCTGTTCTCTGCCAAATTCCTTAGTGTTGCCCTTTTGGCAAAGAGTACACTACTGTAAGATATCCTGAGTTAAGAGCCCTGTCCAATGCACACTGCATTGCTTTTCCTTTTAATAATTATAGGTCTGCTACAATAGCAAATGCACGTACTTGGATTTGTTGCACTTTCTTCTCAGTTTTAATTACTTTTACTGTTCCTTTGTAAATGGAGTAGTATTATTATGTTAATACTGATTGCTCTTTGTGAATTAGTCCTCTTTGCCACTTTTGTCCTTATTTTTCCCTAGGACATTTACCTCACACGCTTTGGTGTCTTTCACCAGAACCAGGGCTGATATCTGCAGGTCATTTGTAATGTTCTGAACTAGTTTCTAAGTTTGTTTTGGTTTGGTTTGGTTTGGTTTGATTTAATCATTCCCTAGGCCTATGTTCATGAATTGCTTTTGTTTGTTTGTTTCCAATGAAGCTGCTGTTATAAAACTGAGAAAACTTTGCCCTAGAATAGCACTTTAATAGTCAAATAAAAATGTTCTTTTGTGTCCAATTCTGAGAACCTTTTGGTAAGCTCAACTGAAGTATGGAGGGAGATTTTAAAAGGTTAAACATACTCTCACCACCCGTGAAAACTTCTATTTGTTTTAACAACATCACCTCCAAAGACTGATTCTTTACCTGGAAAACTTATTGCTTCCAAAGACAGAAACATTTAGTGAAAACCTGTAGGTTGTAGAATATTGGCTTCCCAGGAGAGCTTTTCAGGGACCATATGCCATAGATCAATTCAAACACTTGATTTAGGATTGGATTTGTGAGGATGTGTAACCAGGTCCACCTCTGTTACCTGTACAGCTCATTTGTTGGTCAAGAGAGAATGGAAGGTTGGAATAATGGCCTCACATTTCTTGCTAAGATTGTTGAATTATTGGGTCTCACCAGAAAGCAGTTATACATACTATGGAAAGAAGACAAAACCAGTCATTGAAAGGTAGAATACGTGACTATGCCACTGACCAACTGCTTGGCTTTGGGCAAGTCTGGGCCTTAGTTTCCTTATCTGTGGGAGGGGGCTGACCAAATGGTCCCTGAGCGCTAATTCAGTGGTTTCACCCTCTAATAGAACTGAACCAATGTTAACATTAACATCCTCATTCTTTTTCACAGTTCCTTTAATGGATTTACTTCTTAACTGGATCCACCTAACATTTTTATGCCGTATTAAAGAAAGAGGGTCAGTTTTGACAAACCATACACTATTAAGCAAATTGTGGATTGCCTCCCCTCCCTGCCACCAAAAACAGGGTCACTTCTACCATTTAGATTTAATCCTGGTGAGTAGTATCATTCCATTTTAACTTAAAAGTAAGGAAGACAGTAACCTTCAAGAGTTGTAAGGTCATAGACCTGTCAAATAGCAGGATTATGATGTTGGAGGTTTTATGGGCCATTTTACCAATGACAGAGCATACCCAGATGATTAATCCTCAATCTGTTATCACCTGGAGAAGTGATGTTGGGCAACTGTCTTCCTCTCAGTGGTTTAATACTTCTCATCTGTAAACTATGTAAGTAGCACTCAGCAATACGCAACATTGCTTCCAGCTCAAACACAATTTTAAGGAAAATGTGAGATCCTTGATAGCCTTTATTGCACATGATAAGTAAAAATGAGTACCTGAGTCTGAATCCTTCAGTACTCAAAATTTTATAACAAACATAACTCAGCTCTGTAACTCAAGACAGTGGTCTTGGCTTTCAAGTAGTGAACAATTAAGGGAAAACTATGACTCCTGTTTGGGTTCCCTGAACTAAGATTCCATGTATTTGGATTGCAGAAATATTTTATTAACACTCTTAGAAGATAAAACTTTTCCCATTGTCATGGAGGTTATATTCTTAGCATGGAATTTGTACCTTCAGAGCAACAACTGAGAAGCTCAGTTTCTAATATTGTGTGGGATTCTCCCCATTCTATTCAGTTTTCATTCCACCTAAACATATGTGAAGATTTCCACATAGAACCTACAGGAGAAGGCATCCATCATCTTGGGAAAATAAGCTAGAATATTATATATATTCATTTTTTAAATGAAGCAAGAACATAAATATCTGACCAAAGAACATTTCCAGCTTAGTGTTTGCTTCTTTAGTCTACAGTGCATTAAGAGAAAATAGAGATTTTCAAAATTTTCTCCCTCTTTAAGGCATCAAAATGCTCTTCACATAATACGAGCCAATGCAAAGGGAGGTTGGCTTATTATGGGAATTTCTCCTGCCAGAAATGCTACATTCTTCCTCCCCAACTTACAACTTCTTTATCAAATGACACTCCTGCTAGAATATAAAATGTAGACCTCATGACTTTCCACTGATTTTTCGCAGATCAAATGAGCCATTCAGCTTCATAAAAGTTCACAGTACCGGAGTGCAGCTGAACATGTGTGTATATATACTGTCATGCAGACTAGACTCAGTTGGGCAGTTTTAAAGATTTAACACTAAATCCTGAGCCCTGTCCTTAGGGCCTTATTTAGGCATTCTTGAAATCAGTTTCTGGTTTGAGTCATCCTGATCACATACCTTGCAATTATTTTCTTGAAATTCTGAAAATGATTCATGCCTGTGTGCATATTTAATTCCTTTAGATGATCTGTAAACTTGGATGGTATTTATTCTAAATGGGAAAAAAGAATTTTATATGAAAAAATGTAATTTATAATGGTTTTGTTTTATATATTATATTTTCATATCTTTAGGGCACATCTACTATTCTCATCTTTTTGTACATCATACTTGGCAAAAGAAATACTAATAATACTTGACTGAAATCTCTAGGAACCAAATGTAATATGTGTGATGTATAATGTAGAAATGGCTTTTAAACTATTTGAATGTTCACCTCTGTCCCAGGCATTCTTGTATCACTGTATCCACAATGATTTGTCTTTTATTTGTATTTCTTTTTCAAAACTAAGACTCAGAAGCTTGACATTTCCCTAAGAGTGGATTCTAGAATCCCCCTCCTTTCTTTCCTATTGTGTGTCTTACTTTTAATTGCATAAGTCTGTCATTTCCTTTTGAAGGGCAAATGTGAGATCTTAAGAAAACAACTTGGTGGAAAGAATGAAATTAACTATGGTTGTACACATGCTTTTAAAAATAGATAACGTGTTTCAAATCTAAAGGTTGGCATGTTACTCAGCAGTGATTTTGGATCTTCTTGATCATTTAGCACATGAAGGAAATGTGAGGCACAAAGAATATTTGCATGTTTTGAACAGGCACATTTTAAATATAGTGCAGCCTACAGAAATCTGCTTCACCCATCCTAGACCCTGGAAGAAATATTTTTTAAAGTCAGACTCCTTTGTTACATCATTTGAGGTACAGTGTTGGTGCAGTGCAAAAACTTGAGTGGCAGTCCCTGTGGTCTGTCAACTGGGGATTGCCTTTTTGAGTTTTCAGTTGGTCTGAAAGTGGAGCATTTCGCTTGCATTTCAGATCCTCGGATTTCTCTACACAGTTCAAGTACTGTCCTTTACCCTTCTTTACATGTCCTTTTGGCAGTCCTTTATTTCCTGCTTCTCTTGTTGCTGCTTAAACTAACACTGAACTCTTTTCAGGAGCTACCAAATCTCATTATATATCTGTATATTGAATACCTGTTATCTTCAAAGGCATTGGTCATTTTTTACATTCACCTGTTCATTTAAAATCCTCCAATGGATAACCAAGTTCATTCTCCTTGTGGCTTTTTAGGGTTGCCTCAGTTTGGGTGAAGTAAATCCATTATGGAGTGCAGCAGGGGAGGGGGAGGGGCTGGAAATAATACAGCATTGCTTATTATATTTTTCAGAAGACTGAGTGCTTATCTGTTATCCAAGAATATCTCATACAAGGATGATAATTATCTTTATCAGTTTCTCTAGAGATAGAATTTATAAAGAGGCTAGCACTAAGACTACTGTGATCCTAGTTGAAGCTAGAGGATATAAAAGTAGTGGAAAATTCTTAGAATATTCTGACATAAATTATTTTTAACTGACAATAAAAGCCTCCAAATGTATTTCTCAGACACCATAGAATTGCTGTAGTCAAGTTAGGATCAAAGATATTGGCACTTGGGTTTGGTTTCCTGTATTACAGTAGTTCTGGATATCCTTGATTAAGTGGGGAAAGAAAAGAAATGTTATCTGAGCAGAAATGTTAATCTAATGACTTTGTGAGTATACAATATTCACTTTTTTTAAAAAAGATAAACAAATGACTAATATGTAGATTGATATTACAGTAGCAAAACAACCATGTGATCCATCCTGTATTTGATTGTTGCTTTAATAAAGGGTTTGCACAGGTATATGGAATATGTGTCGTGTTCTGCCTGAAGGGCATGTAATCATGGCCTGATTTTCTGGCTTTGTGAAATCTGTCTTTAGTTCTTGCCCCTATCTTTTGCATCAGTAGCATTCCTTGGGAAAAGAGAAAAATGAAATCATTTTTAATGCACCACATTATCGAAATCCAGAAGATGTAATTCTGTCAAGAAAAACTTTATAACAGTTTATTTTTATCAATATCAAGAAGTAATTTTTAGCACTTAACATCAAGATTGTTGTACAGAATTCAAAAACAACAAGGAAATAACATTCCTAGAATATCCCACAGGTAGAAGACTCCAATAGCATAACTGCCGCTAAACACCTAATCAAAACAAGATTCGGGCCAAATCCAAGGACATGCTAAGTTCTCTAATAGTCAGTAAACTGGGAAAGCAAAAATTATCTTAGATGAGGGGCAGGATGTGTAAGAAAACCAAGAACAGGAGTGGACATTTGGTCTAACAACTAACACATTAGTTTAAGATGCCCATATCCTATGCCATAATGACTGGGGTTTAAGTCCCAGCTCCTTTCCCCATTAGAGCTTCCTGCTAATGTGCAACCTGGGAGGCAGAAGATAAGGTTCCTGTCATCCATTTGGGAGACCTGAATTGAGTTTCCTGCCTCAGCCCAGCCTAACCCAGCCCTGGGGACTTCAGACATTTGGTAAGTGAACAAGTGGATGAGAATGCTCTTTCCTGACTCCCTGCTTATTTAAAACAAAGATAACAGCAGGTTATCAAACTGTATATATAGCCATCCATTAGATCAAGTTTTTAAAGGTGTAGAAGACAGGAATTTGTCCACAATTCATATCAGAGTACTCAGTTCAAGTACCAGCTTTCCTCATTCCTGTCCAGCTTCCTGATAATACACATCCTGGGATGGCTTGGTACTTGGTAGTAGGGCCTCTGAAAGCACACTGGAGACCCAGATTGAGCTCTAGACAACTGGTTTCAACCTGGACCCAGCTCTGCTTATTGCAGTCATAGAGGAGTGAGCCAGCAGTAAGAAAATCTCAAACAACATGAAAAATGCTTTAAATAATTTAAGTATTAGGATATTAATGGAAAAATAGCCACATTGTCTTTTTTTAAGATTTTATTTATTTTTATTGGAAAGGCAAATATACAGAGAGGAGGAGAGACAGAGAGGAAGATCTTCCATGTGATAGTTCACTCCCCAAGCAGCCACAATGGCCAGAGCGGAGCCAATCCAAAGCCAGGAGCCCGGAGCCTCTTCCGGGTCTCCCATGTAGGTGCAGGGTTCCAAGACTTTGGGCCATCCTTTACTGCTTTCAGAAGCCACAAGCAGGCAGCTGGATGGGAAGTAGGGCCGCCAGGATTAGAACTGGAGTCCATATGGGAACCCAGCACATTCAAGGCGAGGACTTGAACCCTCAGACACATCATCTTAAGAAAATTGAAAACCTTCATCCTAAGAAATTTTGATTGGTCCATATTTTCAAGAGCCAGAACAAACAGCTGCTTAAAACCATGGCAGGTTTAGGGATACCATGTTTTGCATAGGCTTAAAAGATATAAGTAAGGCTTAGTGTTAATGAGTGATTTACAAAGAAGTAATAACATACTCTTACATCTAAGTGTGAGATGACCTGATTGGCAGATCTTTCCCACAAGGTCACAGATAAATTTGTTCAACTCTGTTTTCATACCTCTCATTCCTCTGGAAAATGGGGAGCTAATGATGAGTATATTGTGTGTTAGCATACTCTGTCATTGACAGGTTTTGAGTACTAAATCAAAGATTTCAAAAGCCATACTCCCTGGTACTTCTTGAGTCATTTGCTATTGAAAATATGAGTTAGTCCTGTTAATGTAAACTTGCTTTCTTGGGGCTGGTGTTTTAGTATAGTTGGTTAAACTGCATCCTTTAACACTGGCATCCAAAATTGGAGTGCTAATTTGAGGTCTAGCTGTTCTACTACTTCCTACCTTCCTTCCCTCTTTCCTTCTTTCCTTCTTGCCTTCCTTCCTTCATTCATTCATTCATTGATTGATTTTATTGGAAAGGCAGATTTACAGAGAGAATGAGAAACAAAGATCTTCCACCTGCTGGTTCACTCTCCAAGTGGCCACAATGGCCAGAGCTGAGCCAATCCGAAGCCAGGAACTTCTAGTTCTCCCATTTAGGCTCAGAGTCCCAAGACTTTGGGACATCCTCTAATGCTTCCCCAGGACACAGCAGTGAGCTGGATGGAAAGTAGGACAGCAGGGACATAAGCAGGTGCCCATATGGGATCCCTGCGCTTGAAGGGGGAAGGTCAGCCAATTGAGCCATTGCACCAGGTCTTGCTCCACATCTAGTTCCACACTAAGGCACTTGGGAAGCAGCAAATGAAAGCATTAGTACTTGAGCCCCTTTCACCCACACAGGAAACTCTGATAGAGTGCCTGACTTCTGGCTGACCTGGCCTAGCCCTTGCTATTGCTGCCATTTGGGGAGTGAAACAGCAAAAGGAACAAAGCTCTCTTTCATTCTCTCATTCTCTTTCTTAGTTGCAGACTTTTAAATATATTTTTAAAATATTTAAAAATTGCCTTCTTCACTTCAACACAACACTCATAATCAAAAATGAATTGTAGTATATAAAAGAGAATTACAAGGAAAGCATGAGTACCCTGGGTACTTGGTGAACACCCTTGTAAGTGAAAGGTTTCTACCAACATGGATATTATACCAAAATCAAGTACTCTGCACAACTCCCGAGACATCTCCTGAGGCTACACTCATTAAAGTGTTGCTCAGTCACCAGAAAGAAAAAATCAACCAGCAGATTCATTGTCTCAGCAGATTAGTATTTCAGACAGGCCAGTAGAACTGACTTCCAGGAACAAGTGTTTCCAAGGGTACTTCAAAAAATTCCTGGGTGTTATGGATCATGAAGAAAAGCTAGCATGAATTTCAAAAATTGTCTGAACCAAATAAACATCTTGTAATTCCGTATTTTTATAAACTTTGTGAAGACACCATTGGTAAAATAACAATTTCCTTAAGATACTAGCAAATATGAAATAAGCTTAAAAAGAGTAAGTTAATATCCCATAATACATATTTTTTCAAACAAATTTCTCAGGACCCATATGTATTTTCTGCCTCTTCCCAGTGTTCATTAGAAAAGCAAATCAATTTGGTGAGCACTTGCAGGCAATTGACTGAACAAAGGGGATTGTCTAATAGCCACTGGCATATTTTAAACATTCATTCATCATGGAATAAATCCCAATGAACCATGCAAAAAATCACCTGAGCACAGAATTACAACAAAAGTAGGGAAATTTTATTTTGGTTCAGTGTAAATGCTCTACAGCATCTAATTCCCAAAAATCTTCCTGGCTCATGTGAAGCTGATGGGGAATGGAGCCTCTTAGGTGGTTATTGCCTCTGGGTTTCACTCTGATTACCGTGTTGACTAGTGCTCCAGACATCCTCCACTTATACACTGGGCGAGGCAAATGAACAAACTCCTGAAATTTTAACAGGATTCATTATTGTAACCAGCCAGGCTTGTCTACGACATGAGAAAAAACAAAAACAAGCTTGTCTGAAGAAGATAAAATTAGTGCGTAACAGCATTCCAGATGGCCCTCACTGCTATTATTGTCCTCTTCCTTACTGGCAGTTATGTCGGCTGTCCGGCCAAAGTTATTAGATATGAGATGAAACATTTAGTTGTGGAACATATTCTGTCAGAAAACTCTGCATTGTATAAGACACCTCAGTTTAACATAAAAGAACTCAAATTTGTGACTATTTTACACTGAAATATTTGTAACCATTTTACACTGAAATATTACGAAAAGTGAGACTGAGAGGTATAATTGTAGAAACATTTTCATCTAATGAAAATTTAATGGCATGGTCTCCATTCTGTTTGGAAGAGAAAAGCGAAAACTAATAAAAGGAACCTCTGATTGATTGTTTTAATGGACAGAATATCAATTCAGCCTTAATTACTTTCACAATAGCAACTAAAATGTATTAATGATGTTTCCAAACAACTCCAGATCATTAAAAAATACCAAATTTAAAACTACATACAGAATGTTTGACATTTTAAGTTGTCTCTCAATTCTATAGTGAATTAAATGTGAGTGGATTAAGTTTTATTTTACTATCAATACCTTAAACTAGTAATTGCTGAGTTATGTATAAGCTTACAAACACAAAGACTACTTTATTAAACATTCCACTCCAGATCATCTTGAATCAATGAGAGATTTACAGTAGGACTACAAAAGCACAACAGCTGGATGATCTATAGTGTTTATCTGGTGCTTTCTGCTACAACACAAATGAGACATTGTAATTCACTGTGCTCACACAGATGGTATAGAGTGGAAAATAGTTCAAGAATGCTTAAAACATTCAATGTTTTTCATCAAAGTCCTTAAATATATAGATTTGAGTTTGCCTTTTTAAACTATTTGAGTTTTTTAAAATAATTAAAAATAAAAATCCATCCAAACATAAGATTATGAACTATGAACTTTCAGATTATTTTCCTTCATCATTAAACATTCATATTTATCAGTATAGAAAATGCTAGTATAGTCACAATTTTTCTGTTTTGTGTGAGATCTAAGGAAGGTGGTCATTCTTATACTATCTAATTTAAAGTTAGTTTATTACCAAAACATAAAATGATTATCATCCAATTGGCAGCAAAACTATATTCACTGTGATTGACTGAGCTCTACCATTATAAATAGGCGTGTTTGCTTATGTATTGTCTGCATGCATTTTATGTTTTTCAATACCCTTGAGTCTCAGACATGTAACATGGTTTAATTAGCCTTTTTGCTTTCAGATTATGGCAGTTTCACATATAGGAAAAAGTACAAAGATCCTATGTATACTTTACACATTTCCCCTAATTGTAATACCTTGTAAAACTTTGCTAAGATCAAAATCTTGAGTTTGATATAATACCAGTCTTACTCAGGTTCCCCTACTTTTCCATGAACTCTTGTATGTATTTAGTTTTATAAAATTGTATCACATAGGACCAGTGTTGTGGCATAACAGGTTAAGCCACCCCTGCAATGCCAGCATCCATTTGGGTGCTGGTTTGTGTTCTGGCTGCTTCAGTTTCGATTCAGCTCCTTGCTAATGTACCTGGGAGACCAGCAGAAGATTTCCCAATTGCCTGGGCCCCTATACTCATATGAGAGACCCAGCTACAGGTTTGGGCTCCTGTTTTCAGCCTGGCACAGCTCTGGCCATTACAGCAATGGAACCAATGGATGGAAGAGTATGGAAATCTTACACTCTCCATGTCTCTCCATTTCTCCTTCTCCTTACTGTATTCCTATCTTCCAAATAAATTAGGACTATTTTAAAAAGTGTAACATAGATGGTCCCCGGCCCCAGCACAGTGGTGGGGTAGGGGTGCAGATTGCCCAGGGAAACAGATTTGGAGAAGTGTCAGAGTAGGAGTCTCCGACAGATTATTTGATAGGTGTGGAATGACCAGCAAGAGTTGGGACATGAGGTAGGCCAGGCCAGGCTGGGTCAGAGCAATCAGCTGCATATGCAAGATCTGAGGCTGGGAGTGGGCCTGCAGTTCCCACTGGTGAGTGTGAAAGCTGGAACTGGAGGTGAACTGAGCTAAACAAGGCTGTAGCACCCCTCAGCGTGCATGTGGGCTGGGTTATGGCACAGACTGAATTTGGCTAGGTCTCAGCACCTACTGCCACTCTCAAGAGCTAGAGTGGGTGCAAGATGGGATGGACTAGGCCCCAATATTTGCTGATTCACTTGAGAGCCAGGTCTGGGGACGTGCCAGGCAAGGTTGGGCTGTAGTGCCCACCAGCAAGGACTGTAATGGGTGTGGCCCAAAGTACCCATCTGTGAGTATGGGACTAGGGGTGAACCATATCAGGCTGCATTGATCACCCATCGGTAGTTTGACAGCAAGGAGTGGGCCCCTTCCCTTCCTGCTCTTCCCTACCACATGGGAGGAAAAAACAGAGCAAAACAAAAAATAAAACTGAAACATTGGTTCCACCCACTTTCTTCTATGCCTCTACCCTTCTCACCCTAACTGCTGGCCCACATGGGCATGCATCCCTCTCATCTATGTAACCAATATTAAAAATAAACAAAATATATCATGTGAACATGTGTGTTTTCCACCATCATCTAGATACAACACAGTTCTAGCACCACCATAATCCCTTATGGTGCTGTATAAAACATATGTACCTATCTCCCAACTCCAGAACATGTTTTAAATCAGCTACCTGGAACTAAAAGTAACAGTCTATCATTTTGGTCAGCAAAATACTTTGTGAAATGAACAGACATCCATGTTCACGAAGTCCTAGAAAACCTCTGAGAAGTACACAGTCTGAAACAGTGGTAGGTCTCAGGGCAAAAAATCGTAGACAGCCAGTTCATATTCCAACTTCCACTACATCCAAGAGATTAAGACATATAAGGAATGGTTTCTACATGTTTTGAAAAGTCCCAAAGAGTACTCAAGTATGAAAAACGTCTGAAATCCAGCACAAGTCTTTAAAGCTCCAAAGGTTCTAGGTAGAAAATCATGGGTAAAGGCTTAAACAACCTCTGTAATGCTAGTGGTCTAGGTTATCCCTGCATTCTCCTTGCTTTGATAAAACATAACTTAGTATTTAATATCCAGCATCTTTGACATAATGAAATATCTGTAAAATTTGACCTTTTGTTAAAGTTGAATACCAATTAGCATCTCAAGTACCAAATTCAAGATAGTGAATCACTATCTTGAGAGGAAGTTGAGAGGAATTTACATTGGCTGAAACTTAAAGGAAGATGCAGGAAACAGGTGACCTAACTTTGTAAATATGCAAATACTGTTGTTCAAAAACATTGAAAAACTACCATAAAAGCTGTACCTTCAGAGTAACATTTTTGTTACTACACAAAAATCCTAGACCTATAAATTCCATTGGCCCCTACAAGGAATTGTTAATTCATAGTTTGAATGGGTGTAATTCTGTCACTCAACTTCATCCCCTGAAATCTGACTGGGAAGACAAGAGTGTTGAAAATAACATAGAAGAGTGTTATTGATTCCAGGGAGACTTCAGCAAGGCTGACCTTGGATGTGGCAGTCTGGAGTATCTAGAAAGAGTAACAAACGCTGATGGTCTGGAAGCCTAAGGTTCCTAAGGAGGCATGAAAAGGCTAAGAAGTAACTTCAACTTCATGCTGCTACTAGAAATCAGCCATGCCCAGGTAGTAATAATTTTTTTATTTTTTTACTTTTATTAAAAGTATATTTTTACTTGAAAGTCAGAGTTCCAGAGAGACAAGGAAGAGGCAGAGAGAGAGGAGCGATCTCCTCAAATGGGTGTACCTGCTAGAGCTGAACCAATCTGAAGCCAGGGGTCAGGAGCTTCTTCTGGATCTTCCATGTGCATGTAGAGGCCTAGGTCTTGAGCCATTCTTCACTGCTTTCCCAGGCCATTAGCAGGGAGTTCGATCAGAAGCAGAGCAACTAGACCTACAGCTGTCGCCCATGTGTTATACCACCCCCACAGGCAGCAAATTAGCTTCCTGCACCACTGTGGTGACCCCAGCAATGAATTTTAAAACAAAGCATAGGGTATATAAATCGGCTTGTGTAGACTAATAAAATAATAGAACATGATATTTATTGCCTAACTTTTTTCAGCCAAGAAATTTTTTCAGACATTTGCCTAGACTTGAAGAAATTCCATTAAGTCTATGCTTGCCTCCTCAATGACCAGAACCTCATTGAAGTGCTTAAACACTTCAGCATAAGTTCTTGATCTACTGTTAAAAAAATCACGCTATCAAATCATTTCCAAAAACTAACTCCCATTGACTGTAAAGGGCAAATCTTAGTCATGTAGTAAAATTAAATCATCTTTCAATTGCTTGCTCATTTTGAGTGTGATTAATTAATAGGATACTTTATTTCTATCAAGCTCAAAAATGTTATTATTGTCACATGGGCAGCACTGCTATTCTGTATTTTCAATCAAAATTTAGGATTTTGCACAAAAATCTATATTGCATACTCCAACTACTCTAAGCTTTGCTGTTTCTTGCATGCGATATATTACACAGTCTTACAAAATGGTTTATATTCATTTATTAATAGTGGGCTGTAACATTTCCTGCCACCCCTCTTTTTCTGATATCAAAGAATATCTAGATAATGCTAGATAAATCTTAACTCTTTTCTTTGGTTTTCTTTTCATTGCAATACCTGTCCATCATCCTCCTTGTACAGGCAGGTTAGCTCAAGAAACATATGCTTCCAGGCTCTAAAGAACAACAAACTTAGATAATTTTCCAAAGACCACAATACCAAGTCCAGAAGAGATTCTGCCACTCCCTATGAGTGCCATAAAGACAAGAATCATGTCTGTACTCCCACAGAGGTCTCAGGAAACCTTCCTTGAACAACTGAAAACAATATATCTCTCAATTAATAGTTATCAGAACTGGACTAAATATGTTTATTCTTAGGGTACAGTAATATGGAAACTGCACATTTTGGAGGATCACTTTGGACTTAAACCATCCTTATATGGGCCCCCTTGCCAAGGATGGTAGCTGTGGACTGAATGTTTACACATCCCAACCCACCCCACCAATTTCATAGGTTAAGATCTAAACCCCCAAAAGGGAAAATGCTATGAGGATGGAATCTACACACACGGAATTTATCCTGTTAGAAAAAAGACTCAAGAGAGCATCTTCACCCCATCCAACACACAAAGATGAGCAGAAAGGTGCTGTGTGCAAAAAAGCAGGCCTTCACCAGACATCTGATCTGCCAGCACCTTGATCTTGTGCTTATATGGGGAAACCAATTTTTGTTATTGATGAGCCACTCAGTGTATGATATTTATGTTATACAAATCCCAACAGACTAAAGACAGTGATTTTTCTGGGTGAGTTTTTCCCAAAATAAAAATTACTTTAAACTTTTTCCCATTTTATTTTCCTTGCCACTTTCACACAATAAACAGAAGAGCTTTTGTCCATTCTGGTTCTGTCATGAGGAGACAATTTCTACAATTAGAAATCTTCAGTGAGTTGAGAAGAAATAAATTGTGACATTGAAATTATTTCCATGTCATTATGTGTCATGTTCTCCACAAGCAATTTACAGTCACTGGAGAACTGAGCAAAAACAAAATCACCCCCTTTTCTGCGGGACAGATATTGGCAGGGACAGTAACTGCATTCAAGTTACAGGTTAATACATTAACTGGAGTGCTCTGGCTTCATGCTAGGTTTCTTTTTCTCAAAACTAACACAGTAAAATGCAAGTGAGAAACAGAATTGGAACATCTAGTCCCTGAAGTCTCCTCTGTAATCTTTAGCCAGGCAGATGGCCTCCGGTGGAAAATTACCTCACAGCTGATAAGTCTACATTTTTCTTTCTTAGATAAGATGTTTACCTTTCCTGAAAATTAACTGATTTATTTTTGGGCAAGGCCACATTTGGTCTTCCTGTTGCAGAATCAGGAAAAGACCCTTCATGAAGAGAGGTTGAGAGAGGAGAGGACAGACTAGAAAGAATAGTCATGTTGAACAACTCAAAGATGGACTGACTCCCAAAGCCCGAGTTGCCCATTCTGGAGTTTAAAAACATTTCATTTCATCCAGTGCCTGGGTTTGGGAAGGACCACCATTTACCCACATCACAGGCAGATGAAAACCATAGTGGAGTGGTTTGATGCCACTTCATTTTCCCAAAAAGTGCCCATTTTCTCCTCTTCCTCAGAGAAGTTCAATTTTTCCCTCATTTTTCTATGACTCTCCATTCTGATATATGTTAATTTTGGACTGTTAAGTCTGAGGGCCACCTGGATCTATTTTGAATTGGATTCATAGGATGCCAAAGTTGGTACTGTTTTCCTTGTGGGACCATTGCAATGCAATCAGCTGAAAGTGAGTTTGCGCCCAGCTGAGTACATGCACAGCTCACTGTCGTCCTTCCAGTCTCACAGCCTTTGCCACACTATACAAAATGGCACCCAACGTGGCACTGGTGGAGTTCTGGATCTGTTGGCCATTAGGTCTGGGGGATATCTGGAACTATTTTGGGTCAAACCTGTAGGATGCCACACCGATGTTTTCCCTGTGGGGCCAGTGCAACACACTGAGCTGGAAATGATTTTACTCTCAGCTTAGCACATATGCAGCTTGCCTTTGTCCTTCCAGTCCCATAGCCTTTGCCTCACTAACAAATTGGCACCTGATGTGGCACTGCAGGAAATCTGGGCTATGAAATCTATGCTGTTCTGCACCACATGCTTGAGGTCCGCTGCTCTGCCTACTCCTGGTCAGATCAAACAAATCAGCAGGACAAGTAGTTCTTTGCTTGGATTCACCTGCTGAGTTCCCAGTGAACTCCCCTTTCCCGCCTGGCTGCTAGTGGAGCTCTGGCCACCAGAGGAGTTCAGATCATTGCTTGTTGAACACCGCTGGGGTATCTAATCACTGCAACATCACTCTATCATCTTCATTGCTTCCCTGTGCCCGTGGGTCTCCAGGTACTCCTCTTCTGTTGGTGTGTCTTCTCCTATTTCCTGTAATCTGCTGTCTCTGCTTCACTTTGGCTAAGGACTGTCCTTTAGTTTGAATGTGTCCTAACCCTCTTCTGCCATCTTGATTCTCCCCCCCCGTGTTTGAATTTACATGGGCAACTAGTGAATACACTCCAGGAGACTGACTTTTTTTGGTTCTTGTATTTCTGCTATGTTCAGTAATTTCCAGCCCCATATGCATTTGCTAACATATATCCAATGCTCAAACAATTTTTTCAATGCTATGGGTTAGCTTCACACTCTACCCTTCCCTTACCCCCCCACCCTGTATTTTATATAAAGACTTTTGAAAAATAAATCTAACTTGTTTAATTTAAATTTTCTACAAATAAAAAAGACCTAATTTACCTCCACTAACTTGATTCCTTCTTGCTAACACAAACCCTGAACCTCACAAGCTCTTATTCATTCTCTATTTTTGAGCCTGCCCTCCACTGACCTGCACCCCTCCCATCAGTCCTAGTTTGCCGTTGTTCTTCAGGACACTGTACAGCCCTGTCTTGGATACTTTGATGTTTTAAGCACAGAAGTCCTTCCCTGTGGGACAAGTTATTTTTAATTTTTACTTTACTTTATTTGAAAGGCAAAGAGACAGAGAGATCATCTATCCACTGGTTCACACCAAATACCTATGAGAGCTGAAGAAGCAGCAGACTGAATCTAGATGCCCAGAACTCCATCTAGATCTTCACATAGGTGACAGGGACTCAGGTACCTGAGCCAGCACCTGATACCTTTCAGGGTACACATTTACAGGAAGCTTGATTAAAAGCTTAGCAGCTGCAACTCAAAACCTAGAAGCTCCAATAAAGTATGTAGATGTCCCAAACAGTATCTTACCTGTTTTGTGAAATGCCTGCCACTCTGGCAAACTTTTACACACCCATGTGTCCTACTTCCTATCACAGCTTCACAGGTGTTCATGTGTGCACATGTGTTCACACTCACACACCTTATATGCAACTCAACATTCCACTGGCAATTACAGGCCAGCAGGAGGAAGTGGTAACAGGGTTGTAATCTATCATAATCACTCCCACTAACAATGACTTTGGAGACTCAAGAATGCCAGTCTTACAACAGCAGAAATCATATCTACAACTATAAAAATCTACCCATCTGCTCTAATATCTTCATTCTGCAGACAGAAATGCCCAAACCATGAAAACAGCTGGTCTTTGCCTTGGTTCTAGCATGACACTCCCATTCTACAGGTGGTAGAGAGGATGGAATGCAGAGCCAGCTGCTACAGGAATCTAAGAGGGCTGCGGACCCCAGAGCTGTCCTTCAACCTGCTATCTGGCAGAGTTTCCTAGTGCCACATTCTCGTGTAATATCAGCCTGCCCCACCTCACTGTAAATCCTCTTTTCTAGCATTTGCACAATTATAAGAAGCTGGACTCTGGGTATTATTTAACTCAACAGGAGAAATCCTTTTTAACCCTCTTTTTAAATAACTTTCTTTTTGGGCTGAGCGTCACTAAACACCTCTTGATTTCTTTATTACCATCTGATAATTGCATTATTAAACTTAGAAATGCAAGAAGTTGGGTCCAATTTTTAAATTATTTTATGAGAATATTGCATAAATAAAATCTTAATTGTTCTTGCTAAGTACCTAAGAATTTAAGCTTATCAGTTATGAAACTGCTTATTTTGTAATCTGTTCTTAGACTAACTGGGTCAGAATAAATCCTACCATGGCACAGTCACATTATTTTCTTACCCACTAAGCAATGAGTTTATGGAAATGAACACGACATATTTTCCATATAATTCTCCTAATACAAGTGGCTCTACTTCTACCCTATATAATTTTTTTTACACTATAGGGTATCAGCTTACTATTAGGTTAGTATTCCTTGGAAGAAATTTAAGGTTAAAAAAAAACCTGCATACTGATTCTAGATTTTTCTCAGAATTCCTCCATGCATGTACATTAGTTTTGCACAGGCAAGCTCATTATAGATCCCTGGGGTTCAGCAGCATCTCCTAGGTATTAATTGATAATCAGGTAATTGTACATATCACCAGGATAGCTAACCATGAAAAGCAGTGCACTACCCTTGACAAAGTGGAGAAATCTGTCAGGGGGAGAGTAGGCATTAGTAGGCATTCAGTTTTATAAAAGTATCCATCATCTTGATGTAGATGATGGCCTGAATTACCACAAAACGACCTTTTTTAGTGAAACGAAACAATGATTCTTATAAAGGTCAAGTGATGATCCTTAGGTACAGGATCAAAAAACACTTAGGAATTTGAAGGATAATATTGAAGTACTTATCTGTTATTCAAACTATCAGAGTATTTCTGGATTAGAAAGCTAAGTGAAGATTATATACTGTAGCTGACATGAGGCTGAATTCCTCACCCTTTAAACAAGTATCCCTATGTAGGCTAGAATGATGAGCTAAACAAAATAATTTATTTTTGAAATTTTATTATATTTCAATTAATCATATGATGCTGAGGCTTAATTACATAGAAGATTTAACTGACAGCCATTCTTCAATACTTCAACTTGTGTAATGAGTGTTTGCAACAGTCTAGGAAATAACAGAGCACAAAAGTGAGCAAAATGCTCAAATGTGTAGCACAGCAGTAAGTAACCACTTGGGACATTTATAGCCCACACTGGAATGTCTGACTCAAGACCTAGCCACTCTGCATCTAATCCAACTTTCTACTAATTGCACATCCTTGGAGAGAGCAGATGATCATTTGAGTATTAGGATCCCTGTCACCCATTTGGAGGCCCACATGGATTTTTGGGATCCTGGTTTTGGTGTAGCCCAGAGCGGCTGTTGCAGGCATTTGTGGAGTGAACCAGTGGATGGAAGATCTCTATACCTCTCTTTCTTTCTCTTTCTCTTTCCTGGTAAATAAAATGAAAATAAATACAAAAAACTTTAAATAGCATAAATAGTTTCCGTCCTAAAAGACTTCATCTATTTTTAACAGCACAGATTTGTAACAAATGACCAGACAGTAGAAATGAGCAATACCTTCACTGGTAGAGACAAATTCCTAGTGAAATGTAAAGGAGAAAAAGTATACTTTTGGCAAGAAGGAAACAGGCTAACTTGGTGATTTCAGATACTCTGCGATCAAGATAAAGTTAAGGAAGAAACTCATTGTGAGATAAGGGGTTGAAAAAACTCAGAGCACAGGCTTTGCTGGAGCTAGAATGAAGAATGCGAGAAAGGAAGCTGGATGGTCATTTGGAACCTGTTCAGGGACTCAGACTGAGTGCAAAGAGCTCTGGCCTAATCCTTAGGCAGCACTCTTCTCACTGGGAAGGACCGAGTACAACAAAGCTCTGTTTAGAAACATGAATGGAGAAAAAATGTAGGCACAGATAGCAGCTCAGGAGACTGCTGATGAGGGTGTGATCTAGGTTAGTGACAGTGAAGGCAGAACGAAGGGAAAAGGAACAAGGGGTATTTCTAAGATGACACCATCAAGACTTGGCAACATGTGGATTCTGGATCAGGAGAGCAAGGAGAGCAGAAAAGAAATCTGAGATTTTGAGGCTAGATAACCAAAAGAATGATGCTGCCACTAGCAGAAAAAGAAAAAAAATTGTTATTAATATCATTTTTACAAATGTACTTTAACTGCTTAAGATTGACATATGAGTATATAGAAATAAGTAATTTGAGAGAAATCTTTTTTCTCTCGGTGCTTCAGGGCCTATTAAATGTCTTCTCACTGGACATTCTCACATGGAAGAACTGTGAAAGCTCACTAAAATATTACAGCATGTTATGGTACTTGGTATACTGAAAATGGAATAAAAAAACACTGTGTTTTCTAGCATTTAAAAATAGAATCAATAATTAGACTTCTGTTGGAAATAGAGATTCACCAACTTTGTGATTCTGATGGAGTAATTACTTGAAAATCTTGATGTTTAGAAGTTCCTATATGAGTAGCGAGAAATTCAGAAGACTCAGGGCTGGTACAGTGGCACAGCAAGTCAATCCTGCACATGTGGTACCAGGAACCTCATATGGGAACTGAAATCCTGTATGGGTGTCGGTCTGAGATCTGGCTACTCCACTTCAGAGCCAGCTCCATGCTTGTAGCCTGGTTAAGCATCATCTCCAATCATTGCAGCCAACTGGGGAGTGAACCAGTATATGAACATTTTCTCTCTCTCTCTCTCTCTCTCTGCTTTTCTCTGTAAATCTGCCTTTCATAGATATTTCATTATGTGCATGCAAATACGCAAAATTTTTAAAAATCTAAAAAAATATATTAAAAATCCCACAAACATTTCTGTGTCCACATGCATTCTGGCTAAGGAACCCCCAACCTATACCAAGGTTTTCTCCAGTCTCCAACTTCCTCATCTGGCCTGCAACTAAGCTTCCTCATGACCCCTGGATGGCAAAAGCAACTATAGGCATCATCTATCTGTGTTCCACATTTGGAAAAACCAAAACAGGAAAAGGCCATTTCTTGTTGTTGTTGTTATTCATCTTATTTTGTTTTAAGGAGAGAAATATTTCTCATAAATACAGCAAATGAACCTCTCCCTTATCTCATTGTCCGGGGTCCAGGACAAAGTGACATACCCCTAAATCAGGCTCTGACTCACATCAATGACAACAGACATCCTGGGGTTTGTGATCATCTCCCCTGAAATCAATAGCTAGTAAGAGCGGTGAGCAAGACAGGGTTATGTTAGAAAGGAGGACAGTAGAGATATGTGGTAGTTAACAAACTACAATCTCAGTGGTAGAGGGGGAGTCAAGAAAGTATAAAATAACCAACTTGAGAGTGAATTTAGAAGGAAGATTTTTAAAAAAATATTACACCAATGAATTCAGAAAATTGAGAACAATTTTTCTTTATTTTCTGTCATTGTTACAAGGAACTCCTATAGCCATAGCTAGGGCTGACTGGCATAAAGTTCTTGGCCTCTCCAGCCACAGTCATCATTAGGAAGGGAATACTAAGTGACCAAAGAGCTAACATTTGTTCTTGGGAGAATGTGAGAGCAAACCTTTTTCATGCTGCCAAACTGGCACAGAATACCGTGGCCACTCTGCAAGTGAAGAGTGAACAATAAACAAGGCGAGGGAAAACGCTTACAGTTTTAAATATGCTCTTGAGGGAAAAGAGAAGGCAGTTCTTGGGAACAGCGAACAAATGCTTTCAGAAAATGGAATTATTGATTTGGATTATGAACCACTAATGGTCATGATGCTGTGGTTTAGAACAGAAAGGCAGTTTCTACAGCTGAGAGAACTACCAACCTTGTCTCCGGTGATGTTCCATTTACACATCCCTGATAAAAGCATTCCAATGAATTAGACCATCTTGGGTTTGTTAAATTCCATTTATTTCAGATTCATGAAGTATTTACCCATGAATCCAATTTTCATTTGCATTTATTGTGCTTTTGGGACTTTTCCTGCTCATTTAGGGATGAATGACACATGTGTAATGTTTAGGCAATATAAATATTGCATATACAGCTGAGCTGCTGGTATCATCATGTCAATGCACATGGTATTTTTGGCAAGCAGTGTGATTGATTTGTGCATTTGCCATCACTAAGCAATACAAAATCTTTGAAACATTTGTGCTGAACTACCCAACATATTTTCTGCCTGTCCTTGCTGAGCAAGTTAACAGATCAACCTGTTTGAGATTCTCAACTTCCTGAAATAGACAACCACAATCACAGTCAAGCAGTCAAGGACATTTAGTCTATCTGTGAACTGTTCCACCTCCATTTTCCTCAGTTCATGAGAATCAATAGGAGGAATATGCATCAAAAGACCAAAACCCAAAACGTGCTACCACAGGAGACAATAATGAAGATTAGGAGCAAGAGTTCAGCCTAGCAGTCACAGGTATCTTGTGTCAGACTGCTTGGGTGTGGATTCCCAGGTCAGGCTACCGATTCCAACTTTCAGCCTATCCAGATTCTGGAAGGCAGTGCTGAAGACTCAAATAATTCAGTTCCTGCTGAACACGTGGTATTCCTAGGTTGCATTCGTGGCTCATGGCTCCTGGCCCCAACTATGGTGATGAGCAAACCAGCAGATGGGAATTCTCAAAATCTAACTGTTCAATTCTGTCTTTCTACAGCCCAACTAAACAAAAATAAATTTAATATATTAGACAAAATGTTTAGTGTAACAGTTAAGACACTGGAAAGATGACCGCATTTCAGGCATTGTAGCACAGAAGGTTAAGCCTCCATTTGGGTTGTCCACATCCAATATCACAGCATAATCACAAGCCCCAACTGGTCTGCTTCTGCCTTAGCTTCCCGCTGTTCCTTCCAGAAAGCATCAGATGACAGCCCAGCTCACACAGAGACCTGGATGGAATTGTGGGCTTCTGGCTTTGGCCTGACCCAGCCCTTCCTGTTGTAGAAAGCTAGGGAGCTTGCACGTGTGTGTGTGTGTGTGTGTGTGTGTGTGTGTGTGTGTGTGAGAGAGAGAGAGAGAGAGAGAGAGAGAGAGAGAATGAGTGTGTGTGAGAGAGAGAAAGAGAGAGAAATAGAGAGAGATTTAAAATTAAAAATACATGTATTTTTAAAGATATTAAAACGTGGTGCTGTGGAATAGTGGATGAAGCCAACGCCTGCGGCACCAGCATCCCATATAGACACTTCCACATGCCCCCATATGCTCCTCTTTCAATCTAACTCCCTGTTAATGTGGAGGAAAACAGCAGAGGATGGACCAAACACTTAGGCCCCTGGACCCATGTGGGATACTCGGAAGAAGCTCCTGGATCCCAGCTCTGGTCCATCTTAGATCTGCTATTGCAGACATTTAGAGAGTGAACCAGTTGATGCAAATTCCCTCCCTTTCTCTCTCACTGTCTTTCAAATAAATAAATAAATCTTCCAACAAAAAAGGATATTAAAACACCTGAGTTCAAGTCCCAGTTCTACTCTGATTCCAGCTTCCTGCTAAGGTGGATGTTGGTAGGCAGAATGAATGGCTCAAGTAGTGGGTTTCTTGCCATCAATCAGGGAATTTTATATTGAGTTTTAGGCTCCTGGTGTCAGCCTGCCCAACCCTGGCCATTGCAGGCACCTGAGAAGTAAATCAGTGAATGGGACTTCGCTTTTCCTTTCTTTCCTTTGTGTCATTGTACCTCTCAATAAGAAAAAAAGTCTTAAAATATTATGATATTAAAAATGATTAAATTTATAATTCATTTATCAAATTCTATTACTTGCCTACTAATGTATATGCCTGGTACTTGCTTTTGTAAATAAAATAGTGAACACAGGAAAGCCCCTCCCCATATGGAGTTTACGACCTAGTCAGCAGACAGTGAACAAGCAGCCCATGCAATGAGCTAACATTATAAAGTGGTAAGTCCAATGATGCAAATTAATCAAATAATAATGTAGTGTAGAGAGTCATAACATCATAACTTTTTATAAACTTATGTCTTTTCCTTGTACACACGTTTATAAATGATTACTAAAAACCTTGCTACAGACGTGCCAATCCAGATTGGCATGTCTGCATCAAGTTGCATCACAACGAAGGCATCAAACCCAACAAGTCAAACTAATCCAATCAATATTTACTGAGTGCCTGTGACCAACAGGTAGGCATCATTATAAATCCTGGAAATACATCATCTATCAAACAAATTCGTTCTTTTGTGTCACTAAGATTCTAGGAGGGGATGCAGAAAATAAGCCAATAGACAAATGTGTGGAACAGCAAAAGCTGATACATGCTAATATTAAAAAAAAAAAAGATCCAGCGTCAGGAGGAAAGGAACTGTGCTGGGTGGAGGTACATCTCTATTTCCTATGGGGGTCATTATATGAAGTCCTCAGTAATGGGAACAAACGCCAAATCTCTGGAGAGAGCACTTGGGGTTTTCCAGACACAGCAAGGATCTAGTGTGAGTTAGTAAAGGGAAGTAACAGAAGACAATGCAAAAGACCAGAGGTAGACTGTGTAGGGATTTGTCAGCAGTGCTAAGAACAGTAAAAAGAAGTCTGAAAGGTATTGTTCACCGGCATGGCAGGACCCAGAAATCTGCAAAATGGGGAAGTAACTTACTATGCAGAAATCTAAGATTTAAAATGAGAATCTATGGGGTTAACAACCTTAAAGTCTTGCCTTCTTTTAACTGCGCCCAGTAGAGTGCAGCATCTCTTTCTTGGGACCATACCTTCATACCACATCACCTTTAGCCTGTGTCTCTCAGTCTGCCAAACCGAATCCTGGCTTTGGCATCAAACACAGATGTCACAGATGTCATTCTTTTAGGCAGCTCAGTAACTAAACCCCTTTGTTATGGTTAAGGAATACCCTGTGCCATGAGGCAGAGGTTGCCTCTCACTTGAGAAACTGAAAATGCCTAATATTCTACCACTTTCCCTTATAGCTAGGTCATGGCTCCACAAACAAGGCAAACCCTCCCTAGAGGGTTAATAGGAATACAGGTACCTTGAGAACCAGGCCCCATGCAACCACCATCATTCTGAGGGTATACAATGACAGCCCTTCCACCCCTCTCCAGTCAACAGTGACAGTAGTTCTGTTGTCTATGATGCCACAAGTGATTATAGGATACAAGTAGCATCTGTGTCTAGTCAGAGGTGGCATATTGCTCTGATTTTCTACTGCCATACAAAACCCACCCCAAAACAACTATTTAATTATACCCATAGATTCTGTGGGTCAGAAATTTGTACAGAGTACAATGAGAATGTTCTATGACATCTGGTCCCTTAGGTGGGACTCCAAAATACCTGGAAGTGACTGTAATGTTTGGAGCTTAAAATCTTACGGATGGTTCTTTACTTACACCTTTGGGGCTGCTTTGGAGTCTCACTGAACACTTCTTTCTCCTGTAGTCATAAGACCTCTACACAGAATCTAAAAAACCATGGAAAGCCAGATCTTATGCAAAGTAGCTCAAGACTCTAACAGTAACTAACCTAACCTAGGAAGTCACATGGCAACACATCTACCACATTCTAATTTTCAAACCAGTCACAATCACAAGGATACCTGATTCAAGGATCCAGTGCCATGGTTCAATAGGCTAACCCTTGGCTGCTCTAACTCTGACCCAGATCCTTTCTTATGGCTCAAAGTATTGGGACCCAGCACCCCCTGGGAGACCTGGAAGAATCTCCTTGTTTCAAATCAGCTCAATTCCAGCCATCGTGGCCATTTGAGGAGTGAGCCAGTAGATTGAAGATCTTTGTTTCTTCATCACTCTGTAAATCTGCCTTTCAAAAGGGAAAATTGTGAGGGAGAAACAGAGAAACAAATGTGTAGCCACATTTTAAAATCATTTCATTTTTCTTTATGCAACTGTGATACTATGAGGTTATCTCTGGCTGTGTAGTCTCTTAGTTCTACTATAAATTCCACAATACCCTTTAATAAACTCCATCTCTGGTTAAATTATGCAGAATCCATTTCTTCTGTTTGTCTCTAAGAAGTCTGATTGGGACAAATGTCAGTCTTATTGAATAGTTATTACCTCAGACAACTCAACAAAACTAATAAATGCAAATGACCTATAAAGCAATGTAATATAGCTATGCTCCTCATTTCTGGAAGGCAAGTCTTTGCATCAGGGTCCACTGCATATCTATTGCTGAACTTACTACCTGCATTCTATCTTTACTGCTATTTCCCATGATCAACTCCTAATTTTCTCTTACTTTCTTGTCTATAATCTTGTTCCTCTCAAATCTGTTCTTCAACTTTTTCACAGGAAGAACTACCAAATCAACTCCCATGATATATTCTGTTCAAAAATCTCTTCACCTCTCCCTAAAAGATTCCTGAGAACTTGCCACGTACCCATTTTGTCCCCTAAATTCATTCTTATCTCAGTCTCACAGACTTAGCTCTTTTGTCCCTGCTTTATGCTTTGCCATTGCTTGTCTCAAGTTTTCTCCTTCAGAAAAAAACTCTCCTTTTTCTCAAGACTCGCATTTTCTATGTCTTTGCTCAAGGGAGTAACTCTAGAATGCATTCCTTCCTTGTTTTCTTCCCAATCTCCCCCTCAAATTCCTGGCTATCTCCTGCTCATTATAGATCATGTTTCTGAAATTCTTCCTTCTCTCCCAATCTGAGTTGGTGCTACTCCTCCTTTCAATATCATTGAAACTATAGACAGCATATTGGATCTGTCCTTCAGCATTATGAATGCACAGCGATAAGACATGCATCTTGAGCATCAATGTATCCTCACTGTCAAGGTTAAAATCTCCAAATGGTAAATGAACTTTGGACAATTACGTGAAACAAATAGATAATGAGTTTTGTATTTGATTGTATTTGTGCTTATGTACCCACCAGATCCTTTTATGATTAAGCAAACACAGAACACAGTGAGACCAACATTAGCCCATTGTATCTTTTTAATACAGAGGGATAGTGCTTAATAAATGATGGCAGAGAGTTAGTAAACAAGGGCACCTTCTGTGTATGGTGACTTCTCTACTGAGAAGTTATGTGGAGCAGCCTGTCAACTCTCTGCTGTGCTTTTACAAAGACTTGCAGGCTCCAAATCCAGAGCATTTCTGTTACTGCTGTCATCCCTGAAATCATTTAATAGTTTTTGTGATCATAGAATCACTTTCAGTCTATGGATTCCCCTCCTCCTTTATTCTATCCTAGGATTTCTTCCATGGCTGAAAAAAAATTGAGATTTCCCTGTCAAACTAAAAACCTCTATCCATCTTCAGTACATCATTCTTTTTTTAAAAATTTTAATTTTTATTGATTACATTGCATTATGTGACACAGTTTTATAGGCACTGGGATTCCCCAGTACATCATTCTATATACAACAGCTATCAGACTACTAGGCCTAACAACACAGAAACAGCAACCAACAAAGAGTAGAAGAAACAGAAGCTAAAACTACCTATTGCTGCACCTTTTTTGACTGCTCTTGAAACTTAAAGGTCAACAATTGTCCATACGAATAGTAACATTTACAGAGAGGCTCAGTTTTTCAAATCTCTCTATTCTACCTACTGATATATGGAATAGTATCCCATAGATGTCTAATGTTGTTTTTAGAAACAGCATATTGCCACTACCTTATACTTTTAAAGATAGTTGCCCTTAGGATTCATTAAAGCAAATATAACTCTGAAATGTCACATACTTCCATACTCCATCCCCCAACAGATTAGAGACACACAACATTATCAGCCACAATTAGGGGCATTCATATAAAGTGCTGGGAAATGTGATTTCTTTGTTTACTTTCCAATAAAGGATCAAATGTGGGGGGTGGGGAGGTGCAGAACATACACTGACTCATCAGGTTGAAATCTCTCAGAGGCTAAAATACATTTTCAATGACTCCCCATATAACTATTTTAGGCCATAGCATTTCTCATAGATTGGATGTGTGCCTAATCATACAATTAGATTGCTTCAGCACCAGATGCATATGGGCAAAAATAATAATTCCACACCAAGTTATTATTAGCTTTATGCCTGAATCATGACTAAGACTTATTTGGTTTATTATTCTATTTCAAACTGACACAAAAAAACTGTACATATTCATGGGACATAGTATGGCACTTTGAATACAGGTAAATGTGTAATGATTAGAACAGGGTGATCTATATATATTTTTCTTAGGACTGACATTGACATAATTGTTAAAATCAATTTGAATATTTTCCTCCTAGCTTGAGTCCCAATTATAGCTCCCAATAAGAAATCCCCTCATTAATGAAGTTTCTTCATTATGTGTCATCAGTTTAATTATACCTTTACGGAAGTCCTGCTATGTGCGTTATGTAACATGTTTACTATTCTAAAGCATTGCTAATGGACATTGCTACTATTACTTTAGGTCTAGGGTGATGAAGTTAAAATGAGTTACCAAGTATAATAAGAATTTCTGAAATTCTTACAACAGAAGCCTAAATTCAAAATCATCAAGTCCATAGTGATAATATGAGGACAAAACTTACCCAATAGGAAATATGAAGCACAGCATCACTACACAAGTGTGAGTGTGGCATGTGTGTGTGTATGTTACCAAGTAATAACTTAGGATCTTTTATTTTTGCTTTTCACCATTTACTTATTTTAATGGAGAGGCAGATTTACAGATAGAAGAAGAGACAGAGAGGGAAAGAACTTCCATCTGCTGGTTCACTCTCCAAAAGGCCAGAGTGGTGGTAGCTAAGCTGATTCAAAGCCAGGAGCGTGGAGTTCTTCCAGCTCTTCCAGATGAGCGCAGGGCCTCAAAGACTTGAGCAATCCTCCACTACTTTTCCTGACCATAAACAGGGAGCTAGACCAGAAGTAGAGCTGTCTCGATTCAAAATGGTGCTCATTTGTAATACTAACACTTGCAGGTGGAAGATTTAGTTGAGCCACCACGCCAGCCACTCAGAAGTTTTATTTCAATTGGATTTACATAAAATTCAAGGCCCAATGTAACAATCCTAAGCCACCTAGAATTATGTTTGTGGACATAATTTAAATATGCTGCATTGAAGTTTAACTATAATAACAAAAGTTGCTTCAATATTCAGAAGGGGTGAGTTGGGTATTACTTTTACAAACAGCATTTGGTGCTTTCCCAGACCAGCAATTCCAGTTTAGCATGAATTACTGAGCTAATGAACTCTGTTAGGAAGTAGTTCTTCATGTAAAGCAGTATACATAAAACCAATAAAAACCACTGAGTCAAACCTCAGGGATTTCATGAGTTTTATTAGGCAATTATCATAAATACTCTTGCACCATGAATGAAACAATCAAATGATTCTGACTACTTCTAGATCCTACTCATACTGAACATGGTTTTGCAAGCAGAAGTCATTCAAGGCTCAGAAGAATTGACTTTTCTTCATGTCTTAAAAGTCTAAATTTTTCCACTCTTGTGGAGCAACAGAGGGGAGGTAAAATATGGAATATTTGGCTTTGTTAGTTTTCCACCATTCCTTTCCATTTTGTATCTCATTCCATACCCCTTTGCTTCTCGAATCTATCTTATATCCAATTTCTATTGGGTCTTCTGTTTGTCTAGATAGTCTATAAATCTCCAAGTTTGAACATGACAACTTTTCAAGCAAAAGAAAAAAAAAGAAACCATAGCTGTTATTCTAGAATGACAGTGTTAGAAAAGAGAGGAACATGTAAAAGCTGGGGCCAAATGGGAAGAAGTAAGTTTCTATGGATTTCCCTTAGAAGAGACCAATGTAGTTTTCTCAGAAACCCAGTCAGTTCCCACGAGAGCAGGCCTGACCCCTGAATCTCACTGGCTTCCTCTTGCTGTGAGATCCCTTAATGTCACCCATGCACCCTCCTTGATGCCATTCTCTAGAGCATGATGGAATCAGAAGGCCCCCACCAGAGCCAAGAAGATGCCAATGTCATGTCCCTGAATCTCTAGAACTGTGAGGTCAGTAAGTCTTTTTTTGTTGTAAAGTTTCCAGCATTAGGTATTTTGTCCTAGTGACACAAAATGGTCTCAGATCATCTCTGGTAGAACCTCACGAAGATAGTGATGAATGACTAGACTCAAAATGGGTGCTTGGAGGAAATTTGAGAAGGGAATTTTGAACCATTAGCTTTCTCTATTTCATCTATCCTTAGGTTCTCAAGATTAGTGTTAAAGAATGATGGGCACACTCCTTTCTTCTTATTTTTGCTAATCACAGGCTTCTGATAGATCAGCCTCCCCCAAATACTCATAAAATAGATGAGACAGAGACATTGGCTTCCCTGATCTATCATTTTCTGTCAATAAAACATCATTAATAAAGATAAAT
This sequence comes from Ochotona princeps, assembly GCF_030435755.1. NCBI lineage: Eukaryota > Metazoa > Chordata > Mammalia > Lagomorpha > Ochotonidae > Ochotona > Ochotona princeps. Next base: position 34,880,846 of record NC_080842.1, read on the forward strand.
AACTCAGAACATAGTTACTGGAAAAATCACCAAAAATTTTTCTACAGTTCGATAAAGTAACATTTTAAATCAGATCAGATTGAAGCACTGACAACGTTGAATAAAATGTTTCTAAGCAACAGCCTAGAAGAATCAAAAGTTTCAACAGAACTGACATTAATAAAATAAAGAATCTAAAAATAGCTTCATTTTCTCACAAGCAGTTTGCTCTGGAAGGTAAAGTAAACTCCTTTGCAAAACCCAATTTGCCAGTTAGTAAAGTTTTTCCAAACGTCACATGTATGGTCTCATTGTGGAATGGTCATGTAATAGTCAAGGCTTAATATGTATAAAAACACTTGGAGACTAAAGTGCTGGGAAGAGTGGCAATTTGAATATCTTCACCACGAGAAAGGCACACCTTCAATCCTTGCTTATCACCATAGCTTAAAACAAAACAAAAATGCTCAATATTCCCTTTTGTGTATGCTTTTAGCCCATGTAAGTATAAATTTTGATATTCCTTTGCTAGCAATACCCTTGCTTTGTCAGCAGAAAAGATTTTCTGAAGAGAAATGAGTGTATATAAAGTAAGTACTTAATGGATTCCACTTTAGAAAAGAATATGTGATATTTTCATGTCACATTAACGCCACAAAACTGAAAGCATTTTAATACTTGAGATCAATCTCTCACCACTCTTTGAAATAGTTTAAGAAATCAGCAAAATGTCTCCTTAGCTTATCCTAGAGATGAGTACAGTGTGTGTTAATGTCCCATTAACATAACAGACTGTAGAAGATTGTGACTCACAAATATACATTACTGGGTCTCTGCTACTCTGCACCAAAAAAAAAAAGTACAATGTGCTCAAGAAATAAAAAAGGAAACCACTGTACTTGCCATTGTTCTGGCTGACAAGGATGGATATTAGCTACTTTGATTTCTGCATTCCTGCTATCAGTTAACAGTGAGTCTAGAGCATCAAGGTAGAGAGTATTTGGATCATTTCATGGGAGAAAAAGGAGTTTGTATGAAATACAAATATTCATATATATGTCCATGTAGAAAGCAAATTTTCAGAGTTGTTTATTTAACATTCTCTAAGCAGTTCACACACCTGGGTACATTGTTCTAACCCCAGCAATTACACACCTACTACCAAAATTAGCCTGAATTTTTTCCCATGTTAGGTCTTCACATATTCCATATACAAATTCTGGAACTATTGCTTTGCTATTTTAAGCTACCTTTTTTTCCCCTCCCAAACTGATTGAGCTAACAAGTTACAATCTTCTTGGTACCTATTTACTGTTTTTTTAAAACATTTATATTTAATTGAAAGGCAGGGGAATACAAAGAACACAGAGAGGCAACATAGAAGGAAAGAAGGAGCTTCCAACCACTGGTTCACTTGCCAAATGCCTGTAACAGCTGTGGCCAGTTTAGGACAAAGCCACAAGCCCAAAGTCTGAGTCTCCCATGCAAGTATCAGGGATCCAAGCACTTATATCATCACTTGCTACCTCTTTGGGCTTATAATAACAGGAGGCTGGAGTCAAGAGTGAATCTTGGACTTGAACACAGGCACTCCAATATGGGATGGGACATCCTGAGCACAGAGGGCATCCCTAATCACAAAATCCAACATCTGCCACCTTGGTAGACATTTCTCTTTTAAATATTTATTTTTTAATTTGAAATACAGAGTTATAGACACAGAGAGGGAGAAGTAAAGGGAGAGAGCAAGATCTTCCATCCTCTGGTTCACTCCCCAAATGGCTATAATGGCTGGAGCTGAGCTGATGCAAAACCAGGAGCCAGGAGCTTCATCCAGGTCTCCCACATGTCTATAGAGACCCAAGACCTTGGGTCATCTTCCATTGCTTTTCAAGACCATTAGCAGGGAGCTGGATCAGAAGTGGGGTAGCAGGGAGATGAACCAATGTGGAATGTTAACACTGCAGGAAAAGGTTTAGCCTGATACCCCATGGTGCCAGTTCCCTGGTAAGTATTTCTAAGAAAAGGATTTAAAGTTGAATTTTTTTCTATTATTCCAATCAAATTCTAATGTATTTTAATGAAGGGATAAAGTATTCACAAAAGAAAATGTTTTCACTTGCTACAGGAAAAGATTATTACAAAATTCACTTAAAGGAAAAGAAACCTAAAATCAAGTTGCCAATTGCTCCTACTGTCTAACTTAGGTTGCAGTGGTTGTGTGTCTGCCATTGTTTTTTAGCCATTATACATTTTATGTTGCACTGTTAGTACTCAAGGGAGTTAGAAATGTGAGGTGAAAATTGAATGCAAGGTTAATGTTCTTTTATTCATCCTGCAGCCCTAATATTCTGCTTGGTACATTTCATTTTGGTAATGTAATAGTGCTTTCTCCCAGCCACAGTGCCTGCATTAATACCACCTGTCCTGACTTTAGCATGGATATTTAAATAGCACTCCACCATGCAGAGAAACTCCAAACCAGTGGCAGCCCCTGGCAGTAAGAACAAGTGCTGCCTTGATGGAGAAACTGAGTGCCTTCACCTTACACACTGCATTTCATTGTTGACAGTCTAACTGCAGAACACTCTGTGTCATTCTAGATTAGCCCTAATATAATCATGCAAATGAGTCAAGTTATTTGGCATAATCTGGGGGTGTCCCCTGCAAAATAAACCTAACTGGCAAAGGCCATGAGTTACCTTTATTATTTCTTTGAGAATCTAGGCCATTAGATCATCAAGTAGGAGGGTCAAAAGTAGAATGAAAGCATAAAAATATATCTCCAGGCACAAGAATCATAGGGAATGGTGAGGAACACCACATTAAGAAGCCAGGGACTTATTCTAGTGTCTAGACAGTCACTGCCTAATTTTGTAAATTAAATGGATGGCACATCTAGTGCTCTCTCAGAAGTGCTGTAGCTCCCAGTTGTCACTTGCATCAAATCCCACTTCACAAGTCATAGCCACTGTTCTGCTCCACTAGTGTGAGGGTAACTCAGTGCAGTAGTGGCATTCCAACTCTGAAGCTATTATCTTTGCATTTGAATCCTGGGGCTGCCACTGATCAGCTAAGTGAGCTTTGTGCAAATTACTCAATCTCTTAATCTGTAATCAGAAAAACAATAGCTACTTTACATGATTGTGCTGAGGATCTGGGATGAAATTATGATGTCCTCACTATCTTACAAAGAGTACAAAGAGTAAACTACTAGTTAAACAAAAAGTGGTCCCTTCATTGTAAAATACAGCTTTAAAACCCTCTGCTCCACAGAGCTACCCAAATAGATGTGGTTAAGAAACAGCAGACAATTGCAGAACTGATCAGTGGTTCCACCATATTGGTGAATTTACGGTGTCTGAAAGCAACAAGATTGACTCCCCTTAAGTGCTGGATGTAATTCACAGTCAGCCCCATACCTTGCTCTTTTTCCATGCTCCCTCTGTAGCTGGGAGCCAGAGCCTAAGTGGTGGTGCTCCCCATGAAAAGTCACTTATCAGTCAGCCACTCTACTGCTTGGAAAAACTTCTAATTCTCTTTCAAATGTCACCTCCACCATGAAATCTTCCTGACTCCCTGAGTTAGGAAGACACTCTTCATGGTAGCTTCTTAAATGACTGCAAAATTTTTACATTCCTTCCACTGTAAGTTAAGGTCTGGGGCCAGTACAATGGCATAACAGGCTTAGACTCTGCCTACAGTGTTAACATCCCATATGGGCATTGGTCAAATCTCAGCTGCTCCACTTCCAATCCAGCTCCCTTTTAATGGTCTGGGAGAGCATCAGAGGATAATTCAAAGCTAGACCCCTGCATGCACCAATATGGTAAATCTACAGGAAGTTCCTGGCTGCTGATTTTAGACCAGCCCATCACTGGCTATTGTGGTCATTTAGGAAGTAGATCAAAGAATGGAAGATCTCTATCTGTCTTTCTTTCTCTCTGTAATTCTTCCTTTCAAATAAAAATAAATCTTTTTTAAAAAGAGGAAAATTAAGATCAGCAATAGCACGATTGTATAGTAGATTAAGCTGTTAGATGTTATCATCTCATAATAGAGTGCTGGTTCTAGTTCCCACTCTACTTCTAATCCACCTCCTATTAATTAGCCTGAGAAAGCATCAGAAGATAGCCCAAATACCTGGGCCCCCAATACCCTTACGGCAGACCTGGTAGGTATCTCTTGCTTTTGGCCTGGTTCACCCCAGGCCTTTGATGCCATTTGGAAGTAAACCAGCAAATGAAAGATCTTTCCCCCATCCCCTTTTTGTCACTATGATATTCAAATAATCCTAGAGAAAAAGAGACCATTAGATTTTAGGTCTCTTCACCATGAAACTGAGTGGGTCTAAGTCTGGTTTATTCCAGAGTAAGGCAGAAGTGACACTGGAGCCTCACAAAGCTGAGTTGCAAAAGTGGTTGTGCCTTTTACCTGGTTTGCTGGCACACATTCCCATGCAGCCTCAGGGAATGGGGAAGCCTTTCACTCCGGAAAGGCCATGTGTACATGCAGTGGTTGGCAACCCTAGGCATCTGCAATCCCTGATGGCAGGGAACAGAGATGAACCATGCTTCTTCTGTGCCTTCTCCAAATTCCCAATTCACCAAATTTGCAAGAATAATGACATTGTTACTTTATGCCTGTAAATCCTGTGATACTTTGCTACACAGTCAAAGCAATTTTTAAGATTTTCTATAATTCCAAAAGTCCTTTGATAAACCATTATCAAAGCCTTCAATCATTATACAAAATAATGCTATTTATTTACCACACTCCCTGGACCACAAGCTACCCAAAGGCAGGAACTTGGCTTCTTATATATTGGATTCCACCAGCCAAATATGGTGCATAGTACACAACAGATGCTCAACATGTCTGTGGAATAAATTACTTCCTTCAGGGGATAGACATAAAATAATACTGGATTATATGACAATAAAATTTTAATTCATAATCAGAGATTTTGGTCCAGTGCCTCAGATTCCATAAATTCACATTGAGTGGTTGTGTTTATATATGTACATAGGTATTTTCTATAAATATTTATAAACTATAAATATATACACACATTTTTGTGCAAAACAGCTCTCTCCAGCCTCACTAGTATCTACACACTGGGCTCATCATTCAAATAGATCTCCTAAATTGGGAAGCTTAGATAAAGCTCTTATTTCTTTCTTGCTACATAAACCATGCCTGAGCATAAAATCCTCCTTGAAGTCATTCATGTTGAATTAGCAGAAAACTTGACTAAGAGCTGCCCTCTGGCTTTTGAACCAATCAGGGAGGCAGTCGCCAAGATTCTTAACAGATTCGTTCATGCACACACCCTTTAACGAGCAGTGGCTTGCACACTGTTCCTTTGATTATCAAACACTTTATTTTTATGCAGGTTGAGTAAGCCAAGAAAGTGAAGGGTTTTTGTTTCAATCACCAGCTTTGGCTGCCTATATATAGATACAGATCATATGCTCATAGAGATACGCATCATATATCTGTATATTCACACCACGTTCCCTCCATCAAGTTAGAAGCCTGATTCAGCTCCACTCTGTAGCTTAGAACTCCTGCGAACTCTTCAACGGAATGCTGTTCACTTGCTCTTCTGTGTGTTGTGGAGGAAGAAGCTGCCAGACTGACTAAATGCCAAGCAGAAGCTTCATTATGGCATTATTTATCTTGTTGCGTTTGAGGTGAATCTTTGATTTGGTATCCACATGCTAAACAATTATATCACTTTTTAGATGTCTAATTCTGTAAACAGCATTTAAAGAAGCCACACAAGTCAGAAAGTCATGGAAAGGGGCTGAGATAAAAATACGCATAACATTTATCTGAAACTTAAAGATTCTGACATGTGGACTTATATAAGGATACTAATTTGTGAACCATAAAAGTAGGAGATAGGAATTTCTTGGATGAGGGAAAAGGTACATGTGAGATCAGTGCAAAGTGGTGATAGATGGTGATGGATCTGTGGAATGTGGCCATCGAAAAGTCCAGATCTAGAACCTAGTAAACTACATAAAGAAAAATACAGGTCATACATTCATCAAGCACCAGTTCATTGCGTGCTTGAGATTTTTCAAGTCATGTACCACTCTTATGCTTTGCCCCAGCCTCATGGCAGGTTCTTTTTTTAAAAAATGATTAATTTATTTGAAAGTCTTAGCTACAGAAAGAGAAGGCTAGAGATACAAAGAGATGCAAAGGTATTCTACCTGCTCATTCTCTTCTCAGATGGCCACAGTGGCTGTGGCTGGGCCAGGCTGAAGTCAGGAGACAAGAGCTTCAACTGGACTGCCCACGTAGGTAGCAGAGAATCAAGCATTTGGGACATCCTCTACTTCTATTTTCATTATCAGGGAGCTGGATCAGAAGCTAGGACTAGAACTGACATCCATATGGGATGCTGGTGTCCAGGCAAAGGCTTTTACCTGCAACGCAACAATGCCAACCTCTGGCAGCTGATTTGACTTCTCTGAGCCTGCCTCTTTGTATTTATGGTTGCTTTTCCCAAGAGTTGTTCATCCCACACTTTCAACAATAGACTTCTCTCCTTTCAGTGTATCCAAGGCAGTGTAATATAATCCCATTCTACCTTCAAACTTCTCATCTTCACTTATGTTTGTTGCTTTTCTTTCATGACTTTGGAAAAACTGTCCAAGTCTCCATATTTGATTCAACTTTCCTTTCAGAGGTATTACCTCTGAATTGTACACTTGCCCCCAGCCTATAAATGTTCTCAAATCTAGAATTACTTTATCAACTGCTGGTTCCTCCAGAGATCTCTTGCCTATATCCAAAAATGTTGAACCATTGAGCCTGATATTCAAATCACTCAAATTATTTCCACTTCCCTCCATTTGTGTCATCATTTTTGCATCTATCAGATTCTGGATCCCATTCCTCAAGCCACCTAAATTCTCCACATGTATATCTTTATGCAGATTCATATACTCTTCCCTTTGCTTCTCTGTCCACTGAAATACTATTTATTCCTACAAGTAAATTCTTAATCGCACTTCTTCCAAAATACTTATACAAAATCATCAGTAACAGAAAATCCCTTTCTCTCACGGGCACTGATCTATTTCAGCACAATAAATAAATAACCCCAAAATCTAAGTAATGTAGAATAATATTTGTTTCATATCACTCTGTACATGTTAGTTGTAGGTCATTTTCATTTTAGGACTCAGAATAAAGTAGTAGCCCTACCTGGGTCATTCTGTGACTAAGGAAGAACAAGTGAGTGAGGAGAACACTGCAATGACTCGTACATCTTATGCTGAAGGTAGAATCTATCTGGTTCTTTCACATTCCATTGGCCTAAGCACATTGCATGGACATTCTCTTCTATGGAAGGGAAAAGTTAATAACTCCTAATATGATCATACAGTATTTTGCTATCATCTTTATTAAAGCATGTAAGCGTATGTCTTATATTCATTTTATTAGAACTTTGTTTTTTTTTAAATTTTTCTATCTCCATCTTATTCTTCATATTGATAAATTGGAATATTTTGAATTTCCAGTTTGCCTAATATGGAATACGTCATTTAGCTTATTTTTAATGTTTTTACACTGTATAAGAACTGTATTTAGTAAATATTTATAGAACATTTACTTTGTATTAAGCATTGTGTGTCACACTGGAGTGAACTTAACTGTTTGCTTAGTGGAGTTTTAACCAAAAGGACAGTTGATTTTTCCTACATTAAGCTATTTTATATAGGATATTAAGTACTTACAGAATCATAGTCTAGTGGAAGAGTAGCTGAGGAGCCATAAAGAGATTCCTGATTTCAGAAAACACCAATACGGATGAGATGCAGAGATAGAAAGCTGATCCTGTTGTCACCTCTGCTGCTGGCATGAATGCCTCCCAAATTCATGAGGCTTGTCCTACACACTGGAATGCTGAATCCAACTGACAATTTCCATGCCCCAATGATCTGGCACGACACCAACGTCAGTACAAAGAATGCCTCTGCCTCTGTTCCACATTCCACAAGTGCATCTCATTGCTAGAATATATTCATTTCCAGAGCCCTAGCTGCAAAGGGCTCAAGATAAGGCAGTTTTTGGTTGTCCAGCTATATGTGTTGTTTTTGAAAAGCAGATTAATGGAGAGGGAGATATAGTGAGAGAAAGAGAAACAGATATCGTCTAAATGCTGGATCACTACCAAAATGACTGCAATAGCCTGGTCTGGACCAGGCTGAAGCCAGAAATCAGGAATTCTACCCACCTGGGTAGCAGGGACCCAAGCACCTTGGCCATCTTTCACCATCTTCCACTGCCTTCCTAGGCTCAATAGCAGGGAATTAGATCGAAGTGGAGCAGCTGGGATTCACATAGCATGCCCATATGAGATGCCAGCATCATAAGTGGGAGCTTAATTCGCTGCACTAATGCCCACCAACTTATTACTATTTTTATTTGAAAGGCAAACAGAAAGAAAGACAGACAGATGAACATAAAGAACAGAGAGATTTATCCACTTGTCCATACTGCAAATGCCCACAACAACGTGGACTCGGCCAAGTTGAAGTTAGGAGCCTGAAACTCAATCTGAGTCTTCCATGTGAAGGAGCCAGGGGGCCAACTACTTGGGGTACCTCTTGCTGCCTCTCTGGGAGTGTGCTAGGAGGAAGCCAGAATCAGAAGAGGAGCTGGGAGTTGAAGATAGTCATCTCAACACGGCATATACGTACTCAAAGAAGTGAGTCCCAACCACTGTACCAAATGCCAGCTCCAGCTATCTGAATTTTATGGCTGGTAGCATATGTTAAGTTCCTTATACCACAGGCAGTACATCCTCTGAGGTTACATAAGCTCTCTGGCACAGGAGTCATGGAACTAAGTTATCTGCCACACATGCCCTCCTGTTTTATACAAGTTGCTTAATACATGGTTGTGAAAATGGAGACTGATTTCACAATGCTGCTTATGAAATATTGACTATATGGAAACACATAAAATAGTGTGCTACTTAGCATCATTTATTTGTTTATTATTTAAATTCAGTTGCTAAGTATGCTTACGAACTTAGACTGAATTTTGATGCTAAAATGAGAATCTTGGAGATGTTGTGGCACAACACATTACTCTGCATTTTGGTATTTCCCACATGTCAGAATGCATGTAAGCACAGGTATATCTTGGGCTCTAGTTCTAGGAGAAGGATATTCAATAGCTTAACGAAAATTAAGATACTTACAAGTGTACTGAGGTTCATGTGAATGATTGTGATAATTGTAACACAGATCTTTAAGAGTTTCACCACAAAAATAATGACAGAAACTGAAAGCATGAGATGGTAATGGTGGAAGTCACACAGAAAGGAGGCATCCCTCACACTGTTTTGCTTCAAGTACTTTATGGAATTGTGTTATCCAAATTATACTCAACAAAATGCCCAGCTGTCAGCCACTGTGCTTTCTCAGGTTACTATTCAACATTCTTGAGATATGGTTCTTCTTCATCATTACTTAAAGAGTCTAACTCCCACATCTACCTCAATAGAAAACCTCTTAGCAAAAGGGAGTAAAAATTAATCTTAAAAGCCCATTACATATGGTTACTAAACTATTCAAGCCAAAGATCCAGCTCACTGTGGTCACAAACTTTCATGTATATCAGGATCGATTTAAAAGTACAGACACAAATTGCTGTGTCCTGTCCTCCAATTGAGAAGATCTGACCCAGGATCTAAATACTCACATTTCCAGCAAACACCATCCCAAGTGATGATAATGTTGCTTTTCAGGTCAGGGGAGCTCAGTTTTTAAAAATAGTACTTATCTATTTAATACTGGTTTTTGTAAGACCCCAAAATAGAGACAAACACAGAAAGGTCTTCCATCTGCCCACAATGGCCAGACCTGGGTCATTTGAAGAAAACATCCAGGAACACAATACAGATCTCCCATGTGAGTGGCAGGAAATCAACCATCTGAGTCTTCATTGCTGCCTCCCAGTGTCAGCATCAGTAGGAAGCTGGAGTCAGGAATTGGAGCGCAGCATTAAATGCTAAGTCAAATGTCCTTCCCTGGGGACTTCACTTTGAAAACCACTGCTCTAGCTCATCTCCCAAAAGAAGAAGTCTGTCTGATTTTTTCTTACAAATAAATTGTTTTTATCCAATTGTCTGGCTATTCTTCCCTTCTATTGTTTTATGCAAAGACAATGACGAATGACTTAAGGTCATAATAGTCATGATAAGAGTAATCACACACATACACTTGATTTTCACAGTTTGATGTCATCTGGCATCAATTTGTGCTTTAAAATAAAGCAAAATTGGCTTAAGTTCCCAGACCATACATTGTGGGAAATTATTTAACCCTCCAATATTTCCACACACATTTTTGGGGCCATGTTTTTGCCTAGTCATAATTAACTACTGTTCTCTACCTAATTTTAGATGCTTTTCATTTCTTGCTTTTTTAATTTGACACTTGTACCATTCAATCACCAAAATGGGAACCTATATCTCTTCCCAAATACTAGCTCTTCAAGAATGATGTCCAAGATAACACTGAGTTTCCTAGTTGAACAAATAAATAGTAGTGATGCTATTCCTTCAGATAAGGACCACTAGGAAAAAAGGAAGGGGAGATAGCAAGAGAAAGAAATGAAAATTTCTGTGTTCAGCTTTAATGCCTGTGTTCAACATGTATGCAGGGGGACAGTCTGATACTAATTAGAAAAATTTCACCAAAAATACAAGTTTTTGGAATTTGACAGCTTACAGAGGTATAAAGTTACTCTGAGACACACTAAGGAAGTACCATGACAACCAGCTTTACTTGGAAGATGAACAGAACAAAAATTGCTCAATGAAACCAAGACTACAGAGAAGCAGGAGAAAACCCAGAAAGCACAATGCTATCAAACGCAAGGGGAAAGCATTTTAAGGAGACAGTGATTCAAATTTTGCTGGAAATTCAAATTAGGTTAAGAATTTCAGGATGGATGTCATAGCACAGTGGATTAAGCATCTGCCTGCCATGCAGGCATTCCACATTGCATGCTGATTCTAGTCCCAGATGTTCCACTTCCAATCCAGCTCCCCACTTATGAGCTTGAGATAGCAAGGGGAAAATGGCTCAGATCCTTAGGTCCTGAACCCACATGGATGTTGTTTCATGTTCCTAGCCTCCTTTTGGCCCAGCCCTGACCACTGTATCCATTTGGTATACTCTGGGATTCAATCCTCATCCCCATTCCCAAATATAGATGTCTCTCCATGTATTGTCTCTGGACATAACTTTCTACGTTATCTTCCATGGCAGAGTCCAATCTTATTTAAATAGCACTTCTACGCAATAATGTTCCCATTCTTTAAATGGTGCAAGAACAAAAAGCTCAACATTTAGAAATGGGCCAAATAGCGTTTTAATCCTGGCTCTGTCAATTTCAGCCATGTGATATTAGGTAAGTGGTTTAACCTATTCAACCCCTCATTTGCTCTGCTAATAAATCTAGATACTAATAGAGTCTTGCTCTTAGAGATATCACATTAGCTTGCCACAGAAAAAGTATCCAGTGCATCAATGCTTTTCAATTTTTACAGCTGTTCATATCACTGCTTATATAAGAAAAATGATAATGCTTGTGTGTACCCTGGGAGAAACAAAAGTGGCTGTTCAGGTCAAAGACAAGAGTGCTAGAGGGCTCAGGCTCTCCAGCCCCCATGCCGTCCCTAGTTTACACCATGATCAATATTAGAGCCATCAATATTTAGAGCCATTATTGGCATACCAATGGGAAGCACTACCGAGATGAAGCAATTATCATCTTTGTATCAAGTCCTGACCTCTCTCTAGAGCTCCTAGCCACAGTAATAATCTCTGCTGGACACTTTCCACTACACTTCATGCCAAAATCAAATGGTACCTCTACAAGTGAGGTCACTGGCACAGCAGCAGCAGCAGCAGCAGCATCTCCTGAGAGCTGTGTAGAAATGCAAATTCTCAAGCTCCAATCCAGACCTACTGAATCATCAGCTCCGGAAAGGGGGCAGCACAGCCCCTCCAGGTCATTCTGATTACAAGTTAAAATTTGAGTATGAAAAGTCTACGGTGATTTCAACTCTGAGTGGCTAATCTTGCTCCTCATTCTCCTTCGACCACATAACTGGGTTCATTCATTCCACAAACCTCCCAGTTACATTAGCCTAAACTCTTCCATTCATTTCTCGTTTCTTCATCCCACCTGCCTTCTGTATCTAATCAGTCACTAATCTCTTTATTCCTTTTTCATCCCCCTTCCCATGACCACTCCTCAAAGGAGAAGTTGATCAATGCCTCCCACACCAATTCACTTAAAAGCCAATTTACCTATAACCAATTTCACTAATAGCCAGTTATAATGAACCAAATCTATTTAATAATTAATTACATGTAGTTAAATCTGCCTATTATTTTCCTCATGACTCCCTATTGTTTCTAAATTAATTGAATCCTTGAAGCTTTCCAGCTATTCAATAAATATCAAATTCTACTTTTTCTAGTTGATATTTTGTGCTTTAATTTTCTTACACACTAAATTATATTGGGGTTTGTTTTGGCTTTGGGTATAAAATGAAGGTCAAATTGCTGGCCTGCTTATTGTGCCAGGAAGAAACGCTCCTCCTTTACAATTCTAAGTTCTGAGCTTTAATCCACTTACAACCTCATTTTCCCTCCAGATCAAGCAGAAAGATCAAAGTCCACAGCTGGGAAGGCTGAAGTCCTGTGATTGTCATTTCACAGGGGGGGGACTGTCCCACTTTCCATATTTGACTTTCTCTGTTGTTTCACCAGGGGGTGACTGTTTTACTTTCTATATTTGACATTCTCCTCTTATGAGTAGCTTGGGATGGGCCAATTTGCTGGAAATTAAGGCGGAATTATTCATTAACAATTCAGCTTGAAAATCCTTGAACTACAAAAACTAGTACATTGGCTTTCTATATCCTTTGTTTCTACCCTGATAGATTCAATCAATAGTAGCTTCAGAAATATTCCTCCCAAAATGTTACATTGTGCAGTTCAATTCACATAGCTGCATGTATACTAAATGTATGCAGACTTTTTCCTTATCACTATTCCATGAACAAAAATACGGTGTAAATATTTCCACTGTAAGTAAAAGATTATAATTTAGAAATTATTTAACTTATATGGGAAGACCACATAAATATTGTGCAAATACTATACCATTTCACACAAGGGCCTTGAAAACGCATATATTTTCATGTCTCAATGGTCCTGAAACCAACTCATCCAGGCAAATAGGGTAACTAAACCTTCTGGGTCTTCCTTTATTCTGAGAAAGCTTTTTCACCTCTCAGCCAAGGCAATCATGGCCTCAAGGAAGGAGCTAGCAAGGAGGAAACAGAGTATAAGTGACCACTTGGTACCCTCTGGTAATGTATTAAGGAAGAGGTAGGCATTAGGTTATGGCTGAGATTCCCAATAATAAATGACAGAATGAAAGAGAATAGCATGTGGCTGGCACAGTGGCATAACAAGTTAATCCTCTGCCATCAGTGCCATCATCTTATTTGGACACTGTTTTGGGTCCTGGCTATTCCACTTTCCATCCAACTCTCTACTTATGACCTGGAAAGGTGGCAGAAAATGGCCCAAGTCCTTGGGTCCCTACCCCCATGTGGGAGACCAAGAAGAATCTTCCAGCTCCTGGCTTTAGATTGGCTCAGTTCCAGGCATTATGGCCTTTTGGTGAGTGAACCAGCAGATGGCAAATACTCTGTCTCTCCTTTTCTCTCTATAAAATCTGCCTTCAAATAAAAATATTTTTTTTTTAAAAAAAGAACAAGCAAGCAGAGATACAGTTACAGAACAAAAGGGTGTGCTCTTAGGGTGAGGAGCTGGAGGGGGAGATGGGCAAGCATAGCATGCCCTGTTTCTTCGGATTCTGTGTGACATTCTTTCCCACGGGTTATGGAGTGGAACATCTATCATATGAGGATCTTTAAGAAAGACTGGAAAGAGGGGGTTAGCAAGTAATATTTCCAGGTTTTATGTTCTATTTGCAGAATAAGCGTGAGGGAAGGTGACAGTGACCTTTCTGTTCTGGTTTTGGGGTTTTGTTTTTAGTTTTCTTTTTTAACCAGTTTTCAAGTAGCCATGTTTTAGTGTGGGGTTTCCTATAACTCAGCAGAAGATAAAAGGTCAGATACATTCAAGAGGACTACTTCCTGCCAGCCTTTACACTTGGCAGTGGGAGTTACTTCCCATCAAAAGAAAGCAAACGTAAGGAGGGACTCTGCAACAGGAAGAATCCTGATTCTACACTTCCCCAGTCTACATAATCCTTTCTGCCCACCTGTGAGTCAAATGATGCTTACCTAGCATTACCTGGGACCTGCGGGGGAGGGAGGGTGGTATTGCTTAACCATGCCCCTTTCAAGTTCCTTAAAAGCCCATGTTAAGCAGGGGCCTGCTCTCTTGCTCCCTGTGGACAGATCTGGAGGACCGAAGGTGGTAATATCTCTCCCTTTCTCTTTCTGACTCACTCTCCCTGAACATGGCTATATGTGTCTGTTTTCTTACCTTCTGAATAAATCTTACCAGTTTCTTAAGCCATTTCAGAGCCTATGCTTAAAATGCTTTTTTTATGTTGGGGCAAGAACCTAGGAAATAAATGTATTAGATCCAGGCCTTGATCCCTGGAATTCCAGTTTCCAGTGATAATGTCCTCCCCATCATGCTGGGGTAGGCAGATTGGCCTGTAGAGATATCTCTACCATAGCTCTAAAGTTAATATGCTACCCTCCATAGCAAACTAGGCTTTGCAGATGTAATTTGAGATAGGATCTCTAAAAGATAGGGAGATTATCAGCTAAACCCAAATAAATTACATGATCCCTTACAAAGAGGTAAAGACAAAAAGACATGAGGTAGAAAGGCAATGAGGGGAATATAAAGTATGAGAAGGATTTGACCTGCCATAATTCTTGAATAAAAAAGGAACAACAAACACAAGAATGTGGCAGCCCCTGGAAGCTAAAAATGGATCTTAGACGGATTCGAAGGGTCTCCAGATAAAAGCCCAGGCCAGCCTGCACTATGATTTTAGGTGGTGAGACTCAAAGCAGAGAAACCATGCAAACCCACCTGGACTTGGACCTAGACAGTTGTGAAATAACACATTTGTGGTGTTTTAAGCCTCCATGTTGATGACTATGTGTAAATGGTAGCCATTTAAAGTAATACAAGTGTTTATCAATAGGGACGGGGTGATGTCAGGTGGTAAATTCAATTCCTATGTTACTGAGAACAGGTTGCTCGGAGTTCCTGTCTTGAAGCAAGAAAAGAATTGAGACTTGAGACAGAATGGTGGTAAGCATGCTAAAGAGACAAGTAATGGAGAATACAGCTGCCAGACTAGGTAGGCACCTCAGTAAAGAACCAAGGGCCCCATCTGCAGTCAGACTGAGTTTTTATGATGGATGTTGGTTGTGGGTCTTCTTTCTCCTTTCCCTATATTCTTTCTGGAATATTGCAAGGTAGAGGACTTTCTGGATGTGACATGCCTCCCAGAATGTCCTAAAGCCTACATGGTAAAGGGAAGATGAAATTCCCTTAAGTTATCTCTAGGGAGAGGGCTGGGACCCAAAGAACCAGTTCAGTGTGGCTCACAAAGTTACTAGGGAATGTGATAACTTGTATCAAATACCTCATAGATGATCCAGGGACAAAAACTAGCCTCTTTCTTACCAATACAGCACCTTTCCACATCCATGCCCCTGCCTTGCCACTGAGGCTCTCACTTCATCACTTTCACCCACTATCCTTTCTCCAAGTCCCACCACATGTTACCCTCTCACAAGCTTCTCAGACTCATCAAATACCAAGCACATCTCACTCTTTGGAGGGATCAGGGCTCCTTCTGCAGAATTTTGGGAAATACAGAATTTACTTTTTATATACTGAAAAGAATTGTTTTAAAGATCTACTTAGTTATTTGAAAGACAGAGCCACACAGAGATAAGGAGAGATAGAGAGATCTTCCACCTGCCAGTTCACTCCCAAATGGCCACAACAGCCAAGGACGTGACAACCCAAAATCTGGAGACAGGAGCTTCTTGCAGGTCTCCCACATGGATGCAGGAGCCCAAGCACTTGGGCCATCTTCTTCTGCTTTTCCAGGCACATTAACAGGGACCTGGACCAGAAGTAGAACTGTCAGGTCTTGAATGGCCCCACATTTGGGATACCAACATAACAAATAGCAGCTTAACCAGTTCTGCCACAACACTTGCCCCAATGTAGCACTTTAAAAGTTCTTATTAATACTCACTCATTTCACTAGTGAGCTGTGAGAATTTGAGTGAAGTGCTCCTTACATCCCCTATTCCCCAAAACCAAAAGTATCCTGCTGATTCTCTGAATCCTAGCTTCTTAATCTATTTCATGGTAACACAATGCAACTGGAAATTTTATAAGAAAAAGAAATTCATTTGGCTTCCAATTATGGAGCCTGGAGAGTGTATACCTGGAAGTCTTCTTGCTGCTTCATTCCATGACAGAAGGCAGAAGTTCCATGGGATACCTAGGTAGCTAGCTTAGGTCATGAGCTGGAAGCCACTCCTCCCCAACTTTATGCAATCCTATCTGCCCACCACTAAATCAGATGGTCCTCTTACCCAGGAACTGGTAAGGTGAGGTGGGGCAGTGTCGTGTAACTACTCTCCTTTTGAACCTCATAGGGGCCCAAAATGAATAGGGGGATATCTTGTGTCAGAACTTAAAATGCTTTTTAACAGGCAAGAACCTAGAAGAGGAATATTAAGCCCAACCTAACTCACAACAGAATGACAAGGGAGCACATACATTCACAAAGAAAGAAAAGAAAAATAGATTTTTTTATTAAATTGCATTATGTGACACATTTACATAGGCTCTGGGATTCCCCCAACCCCTCCCGTGCCTTCCCCCCATGGTGGATTCCTTCACCTTGTTGTAGTATTATAGTTCAACTTAAGTCAAGATTCTTTCGTTGCAAACATATACCAAACATAGAGTCCAGAATCTTATTTTCCAGATAAATTCAACAGTTTCTTGGGGAGACCATCTCTGGTCTGAGGGTAGAGCTGGCAGAATATCATCCCGATCAATTAGAAGCCCCAGTCCAATATCAACAACAATTTACAGCATTATGGAATTAATTGACATGGTATTGAGTAATCAATATGTTAAAACAATGCAAGTTCTTATCACCATCCTGTGACTACTTCATTGACACTTCAATTTTTGTTTGTACACAGAACCGACTGCTATACACCTTTAAGTGGCTATAGGGTACTATTCAGCTGTCTCGCGTCTGTTTTCATTTTTGTATTTAGCAGTTTATTGTGTTGACGCATAATTTTGCTGAACTTGGCAAATTTTAGGATAGTCCAAACTGGCTTATAAATTTAACAAGGCATTTGTCAACAGTTGAGGTGCTAGAACAGTTTTAGGAGGGGTGTGCAGAGAAATCTTTGATACCCTAGTGAGGAGTAACTAATCTTTGTGTCCTACCTAGTAAGGTATATGGGGAGCCATGCTGACTGTTTCCTGTTTGGTTCTAAGCAAGAAAAATAGATTGTTACAGAAATGAGCCAAAATTATCCTTTCATAAGAACAGTTACTGGCTGGAGTTGGCACAATGATGTAGCAAGCTAATTTTCTGCCTGCAGTGCCAGCATCCCATATGGGCACTGGTTTGTGTGCCACCTGCTCCACTTCTGATCCAGTTCCCTACTGATAGCCCGAGAAAGAAGCAGAGTATAGCTTAAATTCTTTGGTCCCTATACCCCACAAGAGACTTGGAGGAGGTTCCTGGTTCCTAACTTTGGATCATCTCAGGTTCAACCATGGTGGTCATTTGGGTAGTGAACTAGTGGCTGAGAGATCTCTCTCTGTCTCTCCTTCTCCCTATGTAACTCAGGAACTAGTGGCTGAGATAACTCTCTCCGTCTCACCTTCTCCCTCTGTAACTCAGCCTTTCAAATAAACATAAAATAAATCTTAAAAGAAAAAAGAGTAATAATTGGCCCATTCCTGAGATTGCTGTATTAATCCATTCATAAGGGCAAGAGTCCATTAACCTAATTATCTCTTAAAGGTCCACCACCCAACAAAGTTGCATTGGGAATTCAGTTTCCAACATATGAACTTTGGAAGACACATTCAAACCATAGCACTGGTCATTGTTTCTTGGAAGTGAAGCTATATATCAAGATTCTCATTCAGCTTTATGGCTGTAAAAATAGAGACACATTCAGTAGACACTTAATCTCTAATTTTGATTTTTGACCTTTCTCCAGCAGCAGTGCTGGGTCAGCCATAAGATCACAATGGGAAATAACTGATAGCCCAGCATACTCAACATGCTTGCTGCTCAGCTGTGATGTTTGGAGGTGAGAGAGGTATTTCATACATTTCAAATTAACTATATTTTCACTTTAAAGCAGGTTTATTGCTATGTAACCTTGTTGTAAATTGAGGAACAATTGAACTAGGATTAGGAAGCCTTATAGATTAGGTTATGTTCCCTAGTCCCATATTCGTATATGCAAGACCCAACCTACAATATCTGAAAACGTGACTGTATTCAAACCTATAGCTTCTAAGGAAGTGCTTAATTACAATTAGAAGGGTATGGTGGACTCAAATCCAAATAATAATATCCTTACAAGAGCATACAGAGAAAGCAGATTACATGCACACACAGAGGAAAGGAAATATGAGGACACAAGAAACCAGCTGACTGCAAGCTAAGCAAAGAGGCCTGCCAACACTTTTCTTTCAAACGTCAAGATTCCAGAATTGTAAGAAAAGAAATTTCTGCTGTTTAAGCCATTCATTCTGTGATATTCTGCCATGCCAGCCCTAGCTGAACAGTACTGGGGGAAATGTAACTATGGAATTGACATCTGATAACAGGTAACATTCATTCCCATGATGTATTATTTTAAAGTTGATTTTACATTTCTGAATTTGCATTTCAAACATTTATGAAGTGGTTTGTCAGAATAGATCTTTTAGGAAGCACTATGAAGAGTTCAGGGTAATGGTCTAAAATGATATATGATGAAATACAGATCTATGTAGCTCAAGAGTGTTTGAATCCAACTTCCTTCATGGAAACAAGCACCTTCGCATTCTGAACCACAGGAAAGAGGGTTAGGTTAGAAGCTGAGACATCCTGCAACTCTCTAAGCAAACATTTCTATCAAAACAGATCACTGATCACTTTCAGTAGCTGCCTCAGAATATTTTGGAGAAGGCTGATATATCTGTATGATTTATATATTCAATGTTTAACCTGATATAAATCTAATTTATTAGTTTTTGTGCTTAAATTATTTTTTCTTTTTTTTTTAAAGATTTTATTATTATTGGAAAGCCGGATATACAGAGAGGAGGAGAGACAGAGAGGAAGATCTTCCATCTGATGGTTCACTCCCCAAGTGAGCCGCAACGGCCGGTGCGCGCCGATCTGAAGCTGGGAACCAGGAACCTCTCCCAGGTCTCCCACGCAGGTGCAGGGTCCCAAAGCTTTGGGCCGTCCTCGACTGCTTTCCCAGGCCACAAGCAGAGAGCTGGATGGGAAGTGGAGCTGCCGGGATTAGAACCGGCACCCATATGGGATCCCGGGGCTTTCAAGGCGAGGACTTTAGCCACTAGGCCACGCTGCCGGGCCCTGTGCTTAAATTATTACAAATTTATTTACCTCCTTGGAGAAATTAGAAACTCATAGGGACTGTGATCTCTTGCTTACTGTTAAACTCCAGCAACAAGCACAGAATCTAGGACATGTTTATTTAATGAAACAAAACAAAAAACAGCACCAAACCCTCAGAGAACCAAGGCATGCCTATTAAATCTTCATTCCCATTTATTTGATTCTGTAGTCCCAATCTGAATCCTGTTATCATCGCATATTTGAGCATTCTGACTAGTCAATTTGAGCAGAACCTAATGAAATGTCTTCTTATCTGTGTACGTGTGAAATCTGGCCCAAAGCAATACCACCTTTTCTCCTTCATCAAAACTGTCCCTTGCCTGGGAAGTCCTTCTCCTCTTTTTTGTCTTATTAGTTTCCTTGCCTTCATATGTTAGACAATTCTATTTCTTCCATGAAACACAGTCTAACTACTGAATTTCATATTGGTCTTTCCGTCTTTAAATTCCTAGTGTACATACTCATAATTCTCTTTATGTTGCTTCATTACTGCAGCTCCCCACACATCACCAGACAATGTGTCTTAGAGCTCTAACTTGCTTAATAGGCCTTAATAGCACCCACACCTGCTACTTAATGAGCAGTAGGAACTTGATACTTACTTGTTAATTGCTTTATCTAAAGTGAGAGGAAAGTATTTGCCCATCAGCTGACATCTCTGCTATTTTTCTTCTCATTCTCTACAAAAGACAGACATGCCAGATCAATTTACCTACTCTAATGCAGAACACTGAATGAACTGCATGTATTGCTAGGAGGATGAAAGTTAAAAATCATTCTTCTGTTCAACAATTATTTATTGTAGCAGTTGACTGTAATGTTCCTTGTAGATAGAGAATAACAGATCAACAATAAATGAGATTATTTTAGCTAGTAAAGAAGACTAAGAATAAAATAGAGCATGGTAATGGGGCTGAAGAGGTGATGATTTAGTTTAAGATATCAGAAAAGGTCTCTCCAAGGAAGTGACAATTTAAGACATAAATTCTCTTCAACAAAGAGAAGAAATCTGTTTTATAACAAACGATGAGCAGAGGAACAAAAGTAGGGCCAAAGAAGCTGGAATAGATTTAGGGGTAGGTAGTATGGTTAAGAGTGGTACAAGAGGTGGACAGCCATTGGATCATAAAGTACCATGAGGAGCCATGATGACTAGGCTGGCCATGGGATTAGGATTTTATTCAAAATGCAGCGGAAAGCCATAGCAAGATTTTACACAGAAAAGGATTACAGTAGATTTACAACTGACCCTGAATTTTCGCCACAATTTTGGGAATCATTGTGGTAAAGTAGGCAAAGAAACAAAGACACAGTTACCAAATTAGCATAATGATACAGGCAGAAAAAAGTAGAATTTTGGACTAGAGTAGCAACAGGAAAGCACAGTGAGAAGAGCTAAGAAGATATTGTGGTACTAAAATAGCAGGATTTGCTAATGATTAGACATTATAGGTGGGAATAAAGAAAAGGGAAGAATTCAGAGTAATTTCTAGATTTTTGGCCCAACTAATTTGGTTTTCTATAACTCATATGGGAAAGACTTGGGAATATGCAGGTTTAAAATATGGATTGAGTAGTGCAGGCTCCAGCTTAGACATAAGTATTAAATTTAAGCTTATATGGAAGAAACAGTACACTCACCAGGGTTTGTCTTTGGAACCCACAACTGTGACTGTCTTTATGCATAGTTACCTGAACCAGCCAATCATTGCTCAGGTTTCTGTAACATAGCTATCCGGAGTTAACAACTGCATTGTTTCAACTTTTAACGTAATGCAGGATCACTCTGGAGCCCCAAAATCAGCTCAGATAGACAGAGAGACTAATATAGAAAGCTTAGAACAGATAGGAAAAAGTCAGCTTGGCTTTTCCTAGACCTCACTAGGTAGAATACAAAGTTCAGTTATTTCTCACTAGCTAAGTTACTGGAGATTTCTTTGCGTACCCCTCCTAAGACTGTTCTACTCTTCAATTGTTAATATATGGCTTATTAGAATTATAAGAGTTATAAGTTAGTTTTGATTATCCTAAAATGCATGAAGTTCTGTATAATCTTGCTTGAACACCATAAACTGCTAAGTATAAATAATAACAATAAAATAATGCAAAAGTAAAAGCTCCACATTGACTAAACTAGCCTAAGTTTACATTTCCCATTCTAGAGGATAGATAATAATGAATATAAGACCAAAACAATATAGTTCTAGAATACAGGCTTTTATCCTCTTTTTAACAGTCACTTGATCATATAGTTTATTCCGTCTATTTTTGCACTCCTATCTATTTATATATGTACTCTATGTAGAAAGAAACTAAAAATATATATTGCTATCTTGAAGCTTGATCTAATATTACCACACTCTCTGAGTTCTTGGCCTTGTGGTCTCCAGTAATATTTCTTGGATTAGATTCTTTGAAGTTACCTGAATATTTTGTATTGTATCACTAAACAAAATGTTTGCACTGGCTAAAATTACACATGTTACAATTGGTAATGATATCATAACTAGATCAGGTCAAAAAATAAAAGTTTTTTTTAAACCAGGTACACTATTTCTTGTTGTTCTTTGTAAACTAGCTCTCCCGAGACTCTCATAGGAGATAAAATCAAATAATACCCAGTTCCTATCTTCACCTAATAATACAACTGATACTACTTTCATTCAAAATTATACTACAATAGTTTCATTAGCACATATTATGGCTAGAAAGAAAAATAGGTACTGAATTGTGCCTATAGTAAGAATTATTTGTAAATTCTTTTAAAGAAGTTTTGTAATTTTATAAAACAACCAAGCAATTAATTCAGACTGTGAAGAATAGATACAAGCTTAGTAATCATTTTGAGATATAATGACTATAAAAACATCAACCAGTAATCCATTAACACACTAGATTGAAAAGGAAAATGTCAGATCATACACACACAATGGCTTCTGAGTTATTGAAAGTCAATAGATGCTGACAGGCACTTTCATGGATTTATACATGTGTATTTTGAAATACGCATAAATATTTCCATGTATACACATGCACCTATTTAAATACTTTAAATAGCTACTTCAACAAAGAGAAACATTTGAGATAAATTAAAATTCTCTTCTTTGTTATTACTCAGGCTCAAAAAGCCAAAGGTTCATGTTTGTCTAAAAGCCTCCAGAGACTTACTGGGCACAGTATTACAGGAAAAAAATGGGCAAAGGTCTTCCCCTTCTCATTATGACAAACAGGTCAAAACTGAAGTCTTCTCTAGAAGAGGTCCAGTAAGCTCCTACAGCAAACGGATTCTTCTATTCTCCTTACATCTATATTATATTTTAAGAAATGGGATTTTATATTATATTATATTTTAAGAAATGGGATCTTATATCTATATATTATTATATTTTAAGAAATCTATATTATATTTTAAGAAATGGGATTTTTCCCATGAAAGTCCTGGGGAAAATATACCTGGCATGAGTCCTTAGCAGAGTGAGAAAGTATCTTTCTATTAGAGCTAGCTCATATGGTTCTAGTCTGGAAGGCGGGTCTTCTGTTCTGGCCTGGAGGCTTATCCTCCAATCAGGTACCCAGAGGGTGTGCAAAGATCTATGGGCTCTGCAGATCTAGTCTTGTCTGTCGGCTTAGCACCAACCTAGCCTGATTTTAAAGTAATTTTCCCAATGAACCAACATTTCTCTTCTTTTTCTATTAGTAATACCTGGTCCAAGTGATTTATTTCTTTTATTTCTTACTTAACCTGGCATTTTCTCCTCAGTATTCAAAGTGTTGTGGAATTGATTCAACAATGTAAGAGTTGAAGGTATACTGCAAGGGAGAAAAAGACCCCTGCCACCCCCAGCAATAACAAGTTGTTCTAACTAAAGCATCACTACCTTTCCAAATTTAATTTTTCAGAGACAGTGTCTGAGATCCTGTGTTACTTTTAATTCTCATTCAATAGTAGTATAAAAGAGAATTAAGATCTGCTCTTTGTGATTTTAATATGCACAACATGAAAGGATGGGTGTAAAATAGAAAGCAAAGCAATGCTTGCCAGTATTTTTGTGGATTTTTCCAGCTTGTTGTAAAATACTTACATGTGCCACGTCTCTCTCTTTTTCCTTTCCACCCTCTTGATTGAAAATGACTTCCCTAAAAGCTAGTCTTGTCTTGCAGGAGTTATGCAATGTTGTTTTTAATGTAATGGATGTGAACAGATAATTATGCAGTGGCCATCAACTTTACTTCATAATTATTCATCCTTAAAGGAGTATTTGCCAGTAGTAATATACCATTGGAGACTCAGGGATTCCTATTTCAATAAGGGAGAAGAATTTACAAAAGTTTCGCTGACTTTCATGAAGTACAGATCTAAATGACATCATAACAGAAATGAAAACCATATTTTTCTAAAGCTACCACAGAGCAAAAACATAAAACAGCAATGATAAAAGAATTTCTCATCATTTATATGAATTTACATAAATGTATCACATGCAAGTCCTACATCATTAAAAATCAGTTTATTTATCCTTGCATGTGTTCCCGCAAGCCCAAAACTCTATGATAAAGGAAGGAAAACTGATTTGTTTTCCACAGGAACAATCATGGTTTGCAGACTCAAGGTAATGCATCTTGTGAGCAACAAAAGCTTGAATCTAGAACCAGTACTCTCTCATTTATATTACTAATGTGCCATCCTTGAAATATAAGACCAAGATCTTGTGTTTCCTTTCCAGTAATTGTGATGGACAGTATAACCCATAAACTTTCCATAGCATGGTCATCGTATGGTCTGTAATGTAAATGTCTTAAAAGGCCAGTTCTAGCCTGGGGTTCAACAATCTGGAAATCTGCACTAAATTTCTTATTTAATTTGCCTATTTGGAGCTCAAAAGTATGATTTCGGTTACACCCTTGCCATGCTGTAACTAGAATAGTTTCTCCACATTACTAAAGTAACTTTATAGATACGTACCCACTCTCTTAATGAGATTAAAATTTTTAGAAGAATCAAAAATACAATTTCATCAATCACAGTAATTATTAAATATTTTCCATGTTCTATTGAGATTGGAGCTGCACTGACACTACATATGCTTATCATCATCCATGTGAGCCAGATTATTTTACAATTACTCAGTTAGCTCATTTGAGTAACCTTCAAAGGAGGGAGATTGTTAGACAACCAGAGAAGAGGACCACTGTCCTAGATGACATTTCCACAGTGTTCTTCTATTGTATATTTTTTCTTACCAGATACGGCAACAGATTATCATTTGCATTCTGTTTTAACTTGGAAAAGTGAGTAATTTCCCTTCATTTCATAATATAGGATTTATGTGACTTTGCCATTCTGCTTTCATCCATGGATTGACTTGATACCCTTGCTATTATTGGATTCACCTTGAATGTTTCAAAGCTTGTTGGTGTGTTGGGGCCAAAGGTTGTCTAGGGAGTAAGAACGGAAGCTTACTGCACACATCCTCTGAATTGGAAACAGGCTTTATATGCTGTAACTGACTCCCAACTATTTTGATAATGACTCAATTTTTATAGTGGTAAGCAAGGGAGAGTTGTTGGGAAAAGTGTTTCCATGGAGAGAAAGAGTTTAATTTTAGAAAAGTTTGTGAAAATGCATTCCATTGAATTGAGTGTGCAGCTTTAAGAGTGCAGCTTTCAGGATGCTAGAGGACGAGAAGAGGCTAGTCAGTGTTTCTGAGATCCCACAGACCTTACATCTAACTCAAAATTCCATAAAGTCTACAGGACTTTTTTTTTTTTTTAAAGATTTATTCATTTTATTACAGCCAGATATATACAGAGGAGAGACAGAGAGGAAGATCTTCCGTCCGATGATTCACTCCCCAAGTGAGCAGCAACGGGCCGGTGCGCGCCGATCCGAAGCCGGGAACCTGGAACCTCTTCCGGGTCTCCCACGCGGGTGCAGTGTCCCAATGCATTGGGCCGTCCTCGACTGCTTTCCCAGGCCACAAGCAGGGAGCTGGATGGGAAGTGGAGCTGCCGGGACTAGAACCGGCGCCCACATGGGATCCCGGGGCTTTCAAGGTGAGGACTTTAGCCGCTAGGCCACGCCGCCGGGCCCAAAGTCTACAGGACTTTAAAGGAGAGATTCCAGGGATGGAAACTCAACTCTATTTCCCTCTTGGTGCAGAAGTGGGAAAAAGAGAGTAGGGATATTAGAAAAGAAGAAATTCCCATCTGCTAAAAGATAGAATAACTAAACCTGGATCTGAAAAACAGTACCATGTTGCCATCAAGATACAACTCACCAGGACAGTCACTGTGACAATATATTAAGCTGCCAGTTGAAATGCCTGCATATCAGAGAATATGGGATGAAGTCCTACCTCCACTTTGTACCTGTGAACTAGTATGGGAGGCAGTAGATAATGGCCCAAATACTTAATATTCTTGCCACCTGGGTGGGAGCTGCAGATGGAGTTCCTGGTTCTGGGCTATTGCCTGTCCCAGCCCTGACTGTTGGAGGTATTTGGGAAGATCTCTCTCAAATAAGCATTAAAATAGACACAATTTACTTTTATATTAATTCATAATTATAGTTAACATGCCCTGAGAAGGTATTACATGCACAAGCAAGTCAGACGAATTACTTCTTTTAATCTTCACAAGAAATCTATTGGGCTCTAATAATGTACTCATTTTACCAATGAGGAAAATGAGATTTAAAGAGATTAGGTAACGTGCCCATGTTTTCCTTCTAGACTGCAATGGGTCCCTCTATCTCCTTGATATCGGAGTCTGTACTGATCCCCACTAGACTTTTGCTAAAGCAGAGATTCCTCTTTTCTCTAGGACTGGAATGCCCTAATTTGGACTAAATACTTAGGCAGCTTCCCAAGTCTTAACCCTTCACAGATGTCCAGATGACAGGCATCTGGGCTAACAGAAAGAGGCTGAACTATGAGTCAAAATTTTGTTTTTCCAACAGCTGCATTTAACAGTCACATGAACCTGAGTTAAATCTTGTGACCTCTTGGAACCTCAGATACAAGGTGGGAAAGAATCTTTTCTCTTACAATCTGACACAACTGATGAAGAGATAAACCAAGAAAATACTGTTTATGTGAACCAGCTTCAAAAACCAGAAAGTATGTCAAGTGTGCTAGAGAAAAGATTAGGATGAAGTTTGAGGGTTATTGCCTGTTTTGGTAATCACACACATTACCCATAATAGTTGGGTAACCTCTGTGTATTCCAAGAAGTTCAAACTAAATGTTGAAGCACACTCTCCTTCCTTCTTTTATTGCTTTCTTGTTTTTTAAATCTTTATCTTTATTTTAAAGACAGAGTTACAGAGAGAAGAGAAAGAAAGATAGAAATCTTTCATTTGCTGTTTCACTCCCCAAATGGCAGCAACAGCTGGAGCTGAACCAACACGAGCCAGCACTTCCTCCTGGATCTGTCATGTGGGTGCTGGGGCCCAAGGATTTGAGCCATCCTTTGCTACTTTCCCAGGCCATAAGCAGGAAGCTGGATTGAAAGTGGAGCACCCAGACTCAAAGTGGTGTCTATATAGGATAATAGCACCAGAAGCGATGGCACAGTCTACCATGTCATGGTGTCAGCCCTCCTCTACTTCTCCTTAAAAAAATGATTTATATATTTTTATTGGAAAGTCAGACTTACAAAAAGAAGCAGAGACAGAGAAAAAGATCTTCCATCCACTGGATCACTTCCCAAGTGGCTGCAATGGCCAGAGCAAAGTCAATCTGAAGCCAGGACCCAGAAGTTTCTTTCAGGTCCCCCATGTGGGTGCAGGGTCCCAAGGCTTTGGGTTGTACTCCACTACTTTTACAGGTCACAAGCAGAGAGTTAG
The DNA here is from genome assembly GCF_030435755.1 of Ochotona princeps. Taxonomy (NCBI): domain Eukaryota; kingdom Metazoa; phylum Chordata; class Mammalia; order Lagomorpha; family Ochotonidae; genus Ochotona; species Ochotona princeps. Next base: position 34,908,426 of record NC_080842.1, read on the forward strand.
ATGAGAATTGGAGCAGTTGGGATATGAATCGGTGCCCATATGAGATCCCAACACATGCAAGGAAAGGACTTTAGCCAGTAGACTACTAAGCCAGGCCCTCTTATAAACATCTTCTTTTCTAATTTTTTATAATAGGTATAATAGGTATTATTAAATATCTTTATTATATAGTTAATCAGCTATTTACTTTTAAAATATGCAACATTTCTATAAAGCAGTCATTTTTTTTTTTAGTCATTCCTCCTAAAACAATCCTAATGGTTAAGAGAAGCATTTTCTCTCTTTGAAAGTAGCATTAAACCAGTTGAGCTTGGTCAAATTTAGTGATGCCAAAACATTAAATAAGCTTTCAATAAAGACAGAAAAGCAATTTTCTACACAAAAGAAAGTCTAAGAAAGTTGAGAGTGATCAAAAGAAAGTAGAGTCATCCCCTATCCATTTATGAGAAAATACGGGTTTGGTCACAGACTGTTTATATAATTCAAATTCCCACTGAGATAGTCCAAATACCAGAGCATTCTTATATAGACTGCAACTCTGACTTTTAAGCATCTTTAAAATATTCGATGGATTTGAGTCCAAAACTGGAGAGTCCACTCTCTCACCTCAAAGACATTCAAGGACATGTTAAAGTTTATAGTCCTCCTCTTTCAGAGGTCAACCATCATTGTGACTTCACTCTGGAAATTCCCCAACTCTGTGCCTCTCAGGTTCAAATTTCAAATTCCAATATGAGAAATTAAAATAGCACTATGTTAGTTGCAACTGCTGGGTCAGTTGTCTCCAGCCCTGCCTTCTATGCAAACTAATGAATGTTGCAGTCCAGTCCAACCCTGCCTACTGCACACTTAGAACCCAAGCAAACCAGTGGGAGCTGAAGCCTAATCAGAGCGACACACAATAAACCCCACCAGGCCCACCCCCTGCCCTGGTTTCCATGTTTGCCAGTATGTACAACAGACTGGTTCTGTCTGTCCCACATCCCATTCAGCTCTTATACATGTTAATGGGCATTGAAGCCTAGTTCAACCCAACCAGCCCCACTATTCAGCCCACACATGTGCTAGCAGGTGCCACTCTGTCTAACCATGCCTGTCCCAGTCCTGATTCTCATTCTCACCAGTCCGAGTGGCAACCCAAAAGGGAGGTGCCCACTGTTTCCCTATTGGGTCCACTCCTACCCCCGGATCTGGCACTCCCCAGGTGGTATTGCAATTTATCTTAACAGAGTTTCCCCCATGTGCCAGCATCTGCTAGCTAAAGCTGCAGCAAAGCCCAACCAACCCACACCCATTCTGGCTAATGCATCTACCAATAGGTACAGTCCACCCAGCCTGGCCCAGCTTGGCATAGCCCCTCCCCTGTCTTGGCCTTTGCCTTAGAATGCTATAGTCTGGCCTGGCCCAGCAAGCTCCCAGTCTCAACTCTCACTGGCGGGTGCTGGAACCTGGCCCTGCTCAGTCTGCTCTCATCCCTGACTCATGCAAACCAGTAGGTGTGGCAGCCTAGCCCAGCATGACCTGCACTCCATCCTGGTTTCTGCACTTGCCAGTGAGCTATGGTTTTCTTGGCCCCGCCCAGTCTTCCCCCTTCCAAAACCAATGCACACACTTGCCGACGTATGGAGCTACCCTGCCCAGCATGCCCAACACCCAGGCCTGGAGTGTTAATCAGCGGGAGCTATGTCCCACTAGGGGAGTTTCCAGATACCCGTTCTGCTGCTTAGACTTATCTGGACTCATAAAGTGTTACCTTAAAGTGGCATTACTATAAAGCCTTCTATAAATTGATCCACTTAATCTCACATGATTATAATTAGGTCAAATGATATGTCTGTCTCATACAGTTTCTAAACTTGCAAAAAGATGTCATTGCTGTGACATATTGCTGCCTTCACAATTATTCTAAATAAATATATAATTCCTCAAAAAATAATTAATTATTAAGTGTGCAGATCTCTTGATAAGTTGGTGTTAAGATGGGGCCACTCAAGATGTAATGTGACAGGGTATAGTATGGAAGATTAGCATATTGCACGGTACCAGCCAGGACACAAACATGACCATGGCAGATATGACTTTTTGGCAGCATCTGGATATAGCTTTAGTAAGGACTACTTTGAGAACCTAACTTCAAAACTATTCTTCATATTAATTGTACTAAGTGATATATGAGATGTCACACAGAGAGATGTTCAGGAAGCAAGTATGTAGCTTGGTGGTTACAATGTCACATTTCATATCAGAGTGCCTTGGTCTGACTTCTGACTCAAACTTCTGACTAGAACTTCCTAGTAATGCACACCCTATGTGGCAGTAGCTGATGGCTTAAGTAACTGGATTCACTGCTCTTGAGTTCCTGCCTCCTGGCCCTGGCCATAGTTTTACAGGGATTTGAACACATGGTTGAGAGACTTACCTCTCTGCCTCTCAAACAAATAAAAAGCCATTTAAATTGTTGAGCCATGTTTTACTTAAGGTTATACTAAAAAATATACATTTTGCATTTTTGTTTTTTATTCACCACAATAAATTGGAATATTTATACTTAATAAAATAGGACTCAATAAACTCAATGAGAAAAATAAATGACTCATGCCCAAACCCATTAAACATCATTTAATGTGTGCCATTCCTGTGGCAAACACAGCCTTATAAATGATTATTGTCATTTATGTACACTGTGTCCCTCTTTTTACTTGTTAATATCTCTCATCTCTGTTTTGCACAAAGGAAGTACTCAATAAATTTTTGTTTCTGAGAGGTTGTTCTTCCTGGGAAAAAATAAATTTGTTGGGCAGAATCACTGAAGGATATCAAAGTCTGGCTGGGCTCTTCATTACCACCTTCCAGCTGTGGCTGCACTGGGAGTTACGCAAGGGGAGCTGCTGAACTCTGAGCCACACCTTCTCTCTCCTATTCCCATTCTACCCACTGTGAATTTTTCCAGTCTAAGATTACGAAACTAGCGTTTCTCTCAATCCAGCTTGTGGTAATATTTAAACCAGTAACTCACCTCTATTTATAAAAATCTAACCCATCCAGCAAGAAGAGTTAACAAATCTCTTCAGATCTAACCACACATAAATTTCCAGTGAACTCAAGACTGAACTTGGTTTCAGGTATAATATGTAGCTTTGAAGATGAATTTGTTTCACCTTCTCTTTTACGGAATTTGATGTTTCATGTAGGATGAGTAATGCTGATTTGAAATTTGATTTTGCTAAGTCATTTCTCCTTAGTAGACCTCTAGAAAGCTAAACTCAAATTTTGCGTAAATGCTTCAATTGCTGAGCCATAAAGATCACAATAATGTGCTGCTGCTATTTTTAAGACAAAATGACCATGCACAGCCATGTTTCATTGTCCTTGTCTGGAACATAGGTGACAAAACAAAATATCTGAGGCATCAGTAGTCACCAGGCCAACTAAGACCCTGACACCTAGACAGTGCCATTCAGCATGCCCTGTATTCTCAGAGGATGTCACAATTACACCCAGAACAGGCCAAGCACTTTGTTCCTGTCCTGACTTGCAGACTTGCAGGGCTGTTAAATTCTTCACTTTCTTTTGTGCTTTAGAAAAGAAATGTTAGCCCAATGTTAGCAGGGCAATTACTTGGCCAAAATAAAATTAGCTATGGATTGTGAGAGCCATAACTTCTGATTCCTGACAATGATTTCAATCTCCTTTCAACTTTCCTTCCCATCACCCTGTAGTCACTTTATTCTCTCTTCTCTCTAAAGAGAACAGAATAGAAAAGCACATAGATAACCTCCACCTCTATCTTCATCCCGTCTCCCCTCTCTCCCTAATGCAATTCACTTCAGGGTCAGAAGGTACATTGGGCCTCCAGAATCCAGATTTAAAAAGCTATAGGAGTCTGAAAATATCAGTCAGACAGATCTAATTGTAGGCAGCTATTTTCCAACAAAGAAAAAAAAGACAACAAACCCAGGAAAACTGAGAGGAAAAAAATTAAAGATTTTTTTTGTTCTATTTCCCCTAGGGCTGTAATTTCTTTAGATCATTTTGTGTTTAAGTTCTCTGTTTTAGGTCTGAAATGTCCTTTCTGTCTAATGGAAATATTAAGTTACAAGATCAGTAACAAGCCTTGTTACTATGGCACACTACAGTAAATGATGTTAATCAGCTTCCCAATGTATTCTTTTTTAAAATATTTATTTTTATTTATTTATCTTTGTTTGAAAAGCAGTGATATAGATAGAAGGACAGAGAAGGAAAGAGATCTTCCAGTTACTGGTTCATTCCTCAAATGGCTGCAACGGCCAGAGCTAGACTTATCAAAAGCTAGGAGCCAGGAGCTTTTTCCAGGTCTCTCATATGGGTATAGAAACTCAAGGATTTAAGCCACTCTCCACTGATTTCCCAGACCATAAGCAGGGAGCTGGACTAGAAATGGAACAACCAGAACAGGAACCTGCACCCATATGGGATGTTGGTCCCAACAGTGGAGGTTTAGTCTACTATTGCAGGGCACTGTCTCCTCTTTATTTGTTCTTAGTGCAACACAGTCATACAGTGTGAACTGTTAACTCTCCTCCACTTCCGCATTGCATGGCTGCTGTCTGCTTCTCACGGTGACTGGAATATGAACATGTATTTGCGGTGTCTTTTTGCATGGTTATCAGAGGGCATAAGGGAAAGAAATAGAAAGGGGAAGAATAATAAGCAGAGACAGATAAGTAGGACAGAGAAAAGTGTATATACAAATATATTATGGGAAAAGAGAGACTGCCTAACAATGCTCTTCCTAACACTTTCTCTATTTGGAGTTCAGGCAAACATCTAGCTGCCACACCCTTGATATTGTGTCATTGAAGGTAGTTCCCAGGTTGTTCCTGTTCATCCAGAAGGAAAGAAAATCCTGCCAAAATGGAGAGGAATCACAAGTATACTTCCAGAGAATCTGAAAGAAAACACTTCCATCATGGCTTTTTTAGCACCCTCCTGTCCCAGTTCACAAAGAGAACGCTAAATGAACTTCAACAGCAAATCACATTCAAAGCTGGAGTGAGGACAGAGGACACAACATTTTACTAACTAAAACATCCCAGGATTACATTCATTTGCATTTTACTACTTGTGGACTGCAGGATCCAAAGCCATTCTTCTGAATAATACTTCAGTATGTTCTCAACTTAGGAGCCTGAATAAGCTCCAATGAACCAGTAAAGAAAAGCTAATGGGAAAACACTTCTTTTTTCCAATGGTGAATTTCAATTCCACTTCAGCAGTAGGCTCCAAATTGTTCATCACAGCTGTCATCTTCATCATTGCTAGTTTTTCTTTAAATATAGGCAAGCTCAAAACAAACATGTCTTTGCATTTGCTGTTAAATTTAATCAGAGACTACCTTTACAGCCACTGTGGAGCATTATCATCAGCATAATTAGTGTCAAGTGAACAATAATTATGCATATATGCAGCACAGATAGGCCAGGAGTCAGAGAAAAGCAGAAGAGCAAGGAATGCCTGTTAAGATTTTATGGAAGTTATAATTAATATTGAGAATTAACTAATTTACATAAAAGAGCAATTCTGTATAAATATTGACTCGATGAGATGGGAAAAGTAGAACAGAAAGAGAATGGGGGAGAAAGAATACTTGAAATTCCATAATTAGAATTAATCTGGAGCGCCAATATTGTGACATATTGGGTAAAATCACCACCTACAATTCCTGCATCCCATGCAGGAGCCAGTTCCTGTCATGGATCTCTGTCTCATCATTCTCTCCTCTCTCTTTTCAAATAAATAAAACTTTTAAAAATTTAAGGACTCTGAGAAATGACAAAAATGAGCAAAATTATATACTCAAATATTTCTAGCAAATATCAGTATTACTGATTTTTAATAAAACATGAAACTCCATGTATAGTATTTCTCTAGTTTTAAGAAGTTCTGTGGATGAATTATTCATAAAGAACTGTTTTTTATAACCAGCCATCTCTTCTTTGCTTTGTTTTTTTTTTCTTAGAAACTGTACCTCAAGACTTTTGCTTTTTATCATTTATAGCAAAAGAGAGTAGTAACTCATGTGACTGATATCACAGGGTCCCAGGGTAGTCAATCCCAAATAAACAAACATAAACCACGCAGTAGTGCTTGATATAAAATGTTTTTCAGAAAAAAATAAACTCCTCTGGCACATCCTAGTATATGTGGGACTATAAATTTTATTTACCCATTAGATTTTTTTCAAGTAAACAAATGTGATTAAGTAAACAAATGTGGTTTAAATAAAAGATCTAGGGCTCCATAGCCATAATCTCATGTATTGTCTTTCTCTTCAGGAAAAGCATACTAAGATTGATCTAATTCCTTTCATTGTTAAATTTCTTTCTTTTATATTTCCCAACTGTTACCACTTTACAGCACAACCAAGTAAAGCAGAAATAAATACACATTCCAAGGGCATTTACCTGGGAAGGGCTTTGTTCTCAGAAAGACATAGTGTAACACAGATTCAGTTCCCCAGTGCCCAATTTGAGCTCAGTTTACAACACACACACAAACACATTCACTCATGTTTTTTCCCATAAGCTAAAGCAACAAGAACAAAGGTCAGAGCATCCTCCTTTCCCCAGGAAAATGATGGTATTATACTAAAGGAGGTGGGGAACTAGTGAGTTTTGTTGTCCTTTGAGCATTTCACTAAACCTGGCATTTTCATCATATCAGCAAATAGGAGATATACACCTGGCTTAAGACAAAGTCACCATACAAAAGTTGGGCTAGAAAATGTTTCAGAGTTACAGATAGGAAAGGGTATGTTTCTAGAATCCAAAACCAAATCAAAGCCCATAGTCATCATTTCCTGGGAATTTATTATGTGCCAGGCACTGTAACAGAGGAGTATATGTGCTATATTCTTACCACAATCTTTTGAGATAGGTGTAATAAAATCAGACTACAAAAAAAAAAGATTAGGAGATTAAATAATTTTCCCAAGATAACACAATCAATATTAGCCTAATCTGGACTCAAATCCATGTCTATGGTAGATATTTGTACCATAAATTCCATTCAGAGTATAAGAAAGAAAAGAAAATTAATTGAGAGAAGTTACAGAAAACAGGGTGTGATTTTTGCCTGGGATATCCAGGGGGACCTCTCTGGGATAATGAAACCTGATCGGTACCTAAATGAAGTGAGAAGTCATGCAGGTGTCCAGGGACAGAGCATTCCAAAAGGAAAGCCAGCGAAGAACAAGGTCATTAGGCAGTGGAAAGCAGGCAGGTTAGATACTGGCTGCATCTGTGAGGTGGAGAGTAGGATGGGAGAGGAAGAAAGGGAAATGGCTCATGGAAAGAACTGTGGCTCCTAAGGTAGGAATTGAGATGGTAGTGGGCATGTTTTGAGCAAAAAAAAAAAAAAAGGAAGACCTCCAATGCCACTGTCTTCTCTGCTCCACTATCTGCTTCTTTGTAACCTATTCAAAGACCCTGACTGCTCTTGCCTGTTTATCTAAACCAGTCTTTTAGTTATGTGGCCACTGATGGTTTACCACTGTGACCCTTTAGTCAATCTATGGAGACACAGAGATCCCAGATATAGTCTGCCAAGGATAGCTTTCTAAGTCCTACTTGGAAGAAACCAACCCAAGGAGCCTAGAACAAGTTGCCAAGGCAGAGCCCCTTACTTCTGCCTGTTTGTATTTCTGACATCTCCACAGGATGTGTGTCTTGTTTTGTTGTTGTTGCTGTTGTTGTTTTAATCATGGTACAAGATTAACTCACATTCAACAACAGCCACATCTTCCACAATAAAGGACCAGCTTCCCCAGCTGGAACCTACACTCTATGACTGGGCATGAGGAAGGGAACTTCCCGATAAGATGAGGTATTTGAATTAAAATATTTGTTATGTTTTTAGCTGCAACATTTTATTTATTTAAAAATATCAATAGGGGCTGGGCACATGAACAGGAGCTTCCACCCCGGCAGCCGCAAGTAGTTTCAGTTGGCACAGCCTAGTCCCCTGACCTGGGAACTTCAGCCCACCAGCTGCTTAAATGTGACTGGCACCATTTTGGGTCAGGCAACCAGAGGGCTTCATCTGGCATCCTGGCATCCTGGCCACCCAGCAGTGAGCTCTGGGTACTTGGGGATGTGGACCTATAACGAGCCTTGTAGTTGGCACAGGTGGGGGTGTGTAGGAACCTGAGAATTCATGTTCATGTGATGAATGACTTCTGAGGGACTTCCTTGGACATTGCTACTGTTCTAGCAGGTAAACAAGGGTATTGAGACTGAATTGCCTGGAGCAGGGAATGGGAGGAACTTCAAGGGTCAGACCAAAGTACCAGTTCACCTAGGAGGCCTGAGCTGCAGCAGTTAGCATTGACCATCACACAAGTATCACTCACAGGCACATAATAAAGCTGGGATAAGGACCCTTCTGGTTGGGCTAGATCAAGGTCCCCACCAGTGAGATCTGGAACAATGAGTGGGCAATGTGTGGATGGGCAATGTGTGAGTGAATCAGGACTGGGGGGCAGAATTTGTGAGGGCTTATAGGTTCTCACTCCTGTGGAACAACAATCTTCTTTGGCATGCACAAGAGCTACAGCTAGGAACAGACCTGGTTGGGGTACTAAGGGGCTGCCCTAGCTGAGTTGGGGTTCCACTGGTGAGCACAAGAACCAAAATAAGGATAATGGTCTAGGCTGAACATAGGTGCAGTCTCCCTCAGCATGAGTGTGGACTGGGCTGGGGGTGCACCAGACTGGGCTAGACTCCAGCACCTACTTGTATACATGAAAGCCAGTATGGGTATAGAACTGGCTGGGCTAGGTCTCAGCTTCTGCTGAACCACGTGAGAGCTGTGTTTGGGTGTGGACCAGATATGGCTTGCTGTAGCACCCAACAGTGAGAACCAGAATGGTTGTGAGCTGGTTGGACAAGGTCACTGTTTCTGCCAGGACAGGAGGTAGACAAAGTCTACCTTGGCCAAAGACCCACCGGCATGTGTAATATCTGCCATTGGGAGGAGAGCTGATAGAGTAGCCTTTTCAGAATGCAGTCCTTGCAGATGAGCACAAGAACCAAAACAAGGAGCAACCCAGACCAGGCCAGGTTACAATATCCACTGGCATATACGTGGGCCAGGGCTGGGAGTGGGCCATGCTGGGCCAGTTTATAACATTCACTGGCAGATCTGAGAACCACAACGAGATGCAGAAGGTGATGGGTTGGGACACAATAGCAGCCAGTTCACATCAGGGCTGAGACTGGGGGCTGGCTGGGCCTGGCTGGGCTGCAGAATCCACCAGCATGAGCTGGAAATGGGCTAGACTGAGCTGGGATGCAGCATCTACTGATGGATGACTAGGTAAAGAGAGCCATAACAGTCAGGGGAGGTGGGTGCTGGGTCCATGAGCCCTCGGGGTGGGCGATTCAGCACAGCCTGGGTCTCCAAGCCTGGGCCAAGGTGGGTACTTGGTGGTACTGGGCCTGTGAGTCTCAGCGGTGAGAGGTCTGACAGCTACCCCAGGTTCCTGGCCCATTTGTGTAGTGGGGAGTGGGGTCCATGAGCACCAAGGGCTAGGGGTCTGGCAGGGCCCACGTCACCTGGCCTGGCTTCTTGGCCTGCATGCATGGTAGGTGCCAGATCTGTGAGCCCCAGGGACAGGGGTTCCAGCAGGATCCAGGTCACCAAGCTCAGGTTCTTGTCCCACCTGCACAGTAGGGGCCAGGTCCATGACCCCTGGGCTCTGGGGGTTCAGTGGGGCCCAGGACACCTGGCCCGAGTCCTTGGCTCACCTGTAAGAACTGGTCCTTCCCGGTGGAAAAGATGGAGTAGTAGAACAAATTGGACAGCTATTGTAGCCAAACAATAACAGCAAATATCTGGACAAATTGAGACTCTGAGGTTGACTATGTCAGCCAATGGACTTTGAAAAAGTTCCTTCATCCTTGGATTGGCGAGATCACGTTTTCAGAACTATCAAAACCACCTGGGCAGAACCCTGAAGAATGTGCCACACTGGGACTCTGGCTTGATATCGAGTGGCCACTCTCTACCCCTGGGTTCTAGAGCTGAATATGGCTTCTCTCCTTATCCCTTCTCCTACTCCACCAAATAATAAGAAGAAACAGAGAATTTGGAAACAACGATCACACCTGCTTTTCCCCAATCCTTGATCCTTCCCACTCTAATCCACTATGTCAACATAATCTAAAATTAACAATAAATTTTAAAATATTAAAAATAAAAGTATTAGATAACATTAAAGAGCAACATGTTTTAAATGACCAGGACTAAATAGGCTTTAAAGTTCTGAAAAACATACCTGAACATATTAAAATTGAAGCAGTAGTCCAAAAAAGGAATGTCAAATGGTAAATCAGGGGAGAAGGTATCAGGAAACATGGCTAAGAGGGATCATCTGAGAGCAGGTGGAGTCTCAAATGAGGGTGGGGCACACAAACCTAGGACCTGTTGTCCTCTTTGTCCATTTGAACATCTCTACAATGATGGTTAGTGGGACTGTTCCAAGGCACTTCCCTGACCAGGATCAATAGATACTCCTATGAAGTTCTACTGAATATCTTTTCATTACCAAAAACTACTTCTAAGAACCAAGCAATCTGGACACTGGCCCTTTGTATTTATAACACAATGCAGATCACCCAGCAAAGACATCAAAATTATTGTTGGGTTCATTTCCTCATCCCCTTTCTTTTAATTGCCTGTAGGCACATAAAGAAAACTATCCTATAATACATATGTATCAATTTGTATGTGTATAAATATGTATATACATATCTATATATCATATGTCCAGTAACTGCTTATTCTTTTCTTCCACACTAAAATTCTTTTTATCTTCCAATATTGCTCTTGGCCATTATCTCCACAGATTTTGTGCTGATATTTTATTTCAACCTGGAGCGAGATCTGTTCAGATTCACAGTCATATCTTCTAAGACAGGGAACAATATTCAGATCGCTGTTTCTTAGCCATATTTCCTCTACAGTGCCAAAGTATTTCCTGGATATTGATGCCCAATGGATCTACTCTGTTTCCTACTCAATTCCTAACATTCTTGAAATTCTAGTTTTTAAAGGGACACTTACACAGAACCACCTTCCCATACCAATCTTCTCGACGCTTCCTCCTCTACAGTTTCATGTGTTCAGGAGCAAAGGTATCCCTTCAGATCACTCCTGAGAGAGCTAAGCTAAAGAAAAGGGCATGCCAAATGGTCAAGGACAAGACTGATGCCTGAGAGAATCCAACTGTGTTATTTTTCACCCTTCAGCTGTTGAACATGGAAACAAATGTACATTCCACTCTCTTTCAAAGCAGGTGAAGACATTTCTTTAGCCTGTAGCAAGCTAAAAGGCTGCAGGCTGAGTTTCTTCACAGCCTTTATGCTCCTGTTTCTCCCTTGCCTTCTTTCTGGCAATAAATCCTTAGTCATAATTGCTCTCTATTATTCACACCTCCAACAAATATTTATTAAGAAGCCTACTCTGTACCCTGGGCTTGCTAGGTGACTCTAAAAGACACGTAACAAAAATATGGGTCCATATTTGGAATTCAAGGTGGAAAACAAAAGCAGAAAAGACACACATGGACTCGGCAAGTGACAGAGGAAATTTAATGGATTTGCATTGTGAAAGACAAAGACCTAAACTAAACTCAGAGATTCATACATTGGTATACAAGGGTGATTCAGGAAGATATCCCCAGCAAAGCACGAGTTAAGCATGAACAAAATGCATGGCAAGGTCAATGAACAGATTTAGTGATTCCATCAAAATTATAGCATCCCTATGCTGCTGTAGGTGTGTCCCCAGCCTAAGATATCTAAATACTATTTTTTTTAACATTTCCTTTGCAAAAGAGAAATGGAGGAAGACAAAAGCAGGATGATTCACCTCATCTGAAGGAGGAGTTGGAATAATTTAACGTGAGTACAAAATAAATGACAGCAGATGTATACTTGGACTGATTTACACCCCTGCTGGCCTGGCTTATATTTTTAAATGTATCTGTAGATATCACTCTGCCTGGAAAGCTACCTGAGTAAATTCCCAAAAAGTTCATATTTCCTCCTCCTTCCTCTCTTCTCCCACCTTCATTGGAAATAAAAAGTCTGACTATTCCCTACACCCACTCTTGCTTTCTGCTTTTGTATGCCACCTGTTCGTATAGTGTTTAAATGAATGTGCATAAACCCTGACTCATAAGACTAAAATGAGCACCATTCCAAGGACCTGAATGTGCCTTAGAGAGTCACAGCCAAGATATGTGGGCTGAGCTGAAAGCAAGAACTTGGGTTCTTTTGTGATTGTATTTAACACCTACATCCTTCTTGCCCTATAATGTTTTATGTGCTTCTATAAGCTTCATGACTCACCAGTCTTTGCCTGTAATTCAGACTGATGGAGCTTGTTTTTAAGGGATTGGGCGGGATTAAAGATCCAAAATGCCAGACAATAAGGAACTCCTAAAGTTGTAGCATTTTCTAAAAGAAAAAGCAGTTTTCCTTACAATATTTTACTCTGAAATTCGCCTGTTGGCAGCACCACATCGATTTTAGCTGCCTTGTTTTCCTGGTAAATGATGGTTGGATGAGCTGTGGGTTATACCTCCCTCACTGTAATCAGTCCTAGACTGAAACAGGAAGAATTATGCTTGACAGGTAATTAACAAAACTGACAAGAAATAGTATTTGGCCTCTCTGAAGGTGAAAAAACAGTTTGTGAAAGGTAATCTAAATTTAATGTACCTGACCTCAAACGATAAAGTTATGAATAGCATTGCCCCAAATAAGGCTTATATTAAATTATCTTTTTTAACCTTTTACCATTATTTACATTTTAACTTTAACCTAAGAGGGAAGGATTACAATTCCACAGTTTGTATTTAGAATGAGGAGTTTCTGGGTCACTACTGAACATAAGATATGGAAACTTTGAAATGCAGAGTGCCTGAACTAGATTTGAGACCAGATTACCAATGTCAATAGAATGAGGGTTCATTCACTCATGATGCTGGAGGATAAAAAAAGAGAGCAACACATAGTAATATGTCAATAGCAGGAATTAAACCATTTTAAGATTGTTGAAAAATTGGGCCCGGTGACGTGGCCTAGCAGTTAAAGTCCTTGCCTTGAATGCCCCAGGATCCCATATAGGCACCAGTTCTAATTCCGGTAGCCCCATTTCCCATCCAGCTCCCTGCTTGTGGCCTGGGAAAGTAGTCGAGGATGGCCCAAAGCTTTGGGACTCTGCACCTGCATGGGAGACCTGGAAGAGTATTTATCTGGGCTCCTGGCTTCAAATTGGCGCGCACCGGCCATTGTGGTCACTTGGGGAGTGAATCATCGGATGGAAGATATTTCTCTCTGTCTCTCCTCCTCTCTGTATATCTGACTTTGTAATAAAAATAAATTAATTTTTAAAAAAAAGATTGTTAAAAATTATTTTGCCCAGTACAGTTTTATAGGAATACAGGTTCATCCCTCACCTTTTTCTTCTTCTCTCCCTACTTTCCCCTCCTACTATTTATCCCTGAGTTATAACAATAGTATAGTCCCTCAGTTCATGGTTATATGCTTAATTTTCTAATATTTAAATGTAAGTATAAGAAAAGATAGAAAACCTAGGATCATAATGGCAAGATATATTTATAAGCTCCACTGTAGTCCTACTTTTATTAAGGAGTAATGATACATACTCTATAGTACCTTTACTTCCCAGTATGCTAACATCCCTGTACGGTGTATATATTCTGTACATCTCAAATAAGAGAGAAAAAAACAACCAATCCCATCAGCAAGCCTCTAGCATGAGTTGCTTTATGCTTTGATACCATCACAACGGAAGAAAAGCATCTCTGGCAAGAATTACTTCTCCTTACACAAAAGCAAAAGTGTGCTTTTGTGTACATATGGGGCCCACATGGCTCAGATCTTCTGGAAAGGCATCAATTTTAAGTATTCATACTGGATTCAGGGTAGAGGTGGGAAGAATTTATGCAATAAGAACAATCACCAATAACTAATCTTCCCACTCTTCCACACACAACATGTATCTCCTTTGGTTTTAATCTGCTTTCTTCCTATCCATAGAAATAGCTTTTTTTCCCTCATGAAATATGCAGAAATATGCAGAAGACAGTCCTAGTTTAAGAATTCAGGTAGCTAGGGAGAGAAATCTACTCTGAAGTTCTTTCATTTGCTTGGGTGTGCAAACACAGGAAGAGAGAATTGCAATCATTATTTCTAAGAGTTCTGGTTATTATTTCCTAGAAAGTACAAAAGGGGAAAGAATAACATCTTTTTTTCTCTGTTAATTCTAGAGATTTTATAACTGTTCAATATCATACAGGGGCTGGCACTGTGGTACAGTTGCCACTTGCGATGCCAGCATTCCATATATGAGTGCTAGTTTGAGTGCTAGTTGATTCACATCTGATCCACCTTTCTACTAATGTTCCTGGGAAAGAAGAAGCACCAAATGCTTAGGCTCCTGCCACCCATGTGGAGAGATCAAGATGCAGCTTCCAGCTCTTGCCTTCATTTGGGTACAGATTGAGCTGCTGGGCTATTGGGAGAGTGAACCAAAAGATGGAAGATCTTCTCTCTTTCCTTTTCTCTCTCTTTCAAAACAACAAAAAGATTGTACTTCTAATCCAGGATAATTTTTCTGTTGTAGTCCAGAGAACAGTTGTGTGTTACAAAGAGCTAGCTGTATAAAAATCAGGTTTTTGTTTTCTTCCTTTGGAAATGTTTCGAGGAACTCCAGATGTCATCAAAAAATTGAAGGAGGACTTCAGGTTTTCATGTATGCTCTATGCTCTTTTTGGGAGCAGCACATACGGTGATGTGTTCCTTTAATGAACTGATGCTGTGGGCTAGCCATCTTCCTCTTTTAACCCTGAAGAAGATAGAAATGTGGAGGGTTTGGGGACTAAGTCCATCAGCAAAACCAAACTTGGATTTCTCAAGGTCCCACTCCTCCAAATCCCCACATCTTGACAGAAAATTCAACAGATCTGCAGGAAAATAAGAAAAAAGCAAACCAAATCTCTACCTCTTCTCTGTACCTTTGATATCTACCTTCATAGCCAAGTGTCAAGTGGTCTTTCTTTACCCCAAAACATGACTGAATCCCGAAAGCTCCATTTCTTTTGGATATGTGAGAATCTCCTCATTTAAGAGATCTTGGTTAAAATTCGAAACCCCCTAAAAAAGGAGCTACTGTAAATTTGTATCAGTAATCACTCTGAATGTCAGCTGACAAATCAACAAGCAGACACCCAGCTGAAAGTATAGAACTCTGACAAAGAGGAGGTGTTGAAAAATGAATAAATTGAGTGACCAGGCATAGAGGAAGGCAACAGACTCCAACAAAGGGCATGAGGGATATCCTGTCCATTTCATGCGAAGTAGTGAACTCAGAACCAGGTAACAGTCAAATGTTAATAATCTTAATAGCAACTGTACAAAAAAAAAAGCAGTGTGAAGAAGAAAAAGCTGAATGCACATTTCAAGCACACTGAATCTTAAAAAGCTCTACTGGTATTCATTTAACTATGGCTAGTTCTGAGATTGAGACTAAACTATGACAGTGTCCCAGGCCACTTTGTTCTGACATTTAGATTCATTGACTCTGTTTTTGGTTGCCAACATGGATCTCTTTGGAGATAAAGACACTTGTAAATTTCAGGGTTTATGATTTATTTTTATGGTCTGGATGGCCCCCAAGAGTTAATACGCTGAAATTAAATTCCAACTGCGAGGTAAGAAGATAATGGAAACTTAACCTAACTGTGATGTTTTAAAGTAGGATCTTTAGAAGAATAATAGGAGCAGATAATGTCTTCAGGGTGCAGACTTGGGAGGCAGAGCAGAAGCTACAGACACCAATGGGTGCTGCCTATCTCTCGCCATATGATGTCATGAACCATCTCTGCCACAAAGGCCATCACCACATGGCCCTTAAGTCTCTAAAATCTTTTTTACAGCCCAAGGTATTTTATTGCAGTACCAGAAAAGAGGCGAATACACTCATATATTAAAATACATAATCTTAATGTATTTCTTGGATTAAATGTTAATCTAATTATCATTAACTCAGTATACATGATTTTAAAAATTTAAACTATTTTCAGCTTGATTTCAAAAAAAGAATAGTTATTCATCGATTTGAAAGGTATAGTTACAGAGACAGAAAGAGAAAGAGAGAGAGATTCTCCATCTGCTAGTCCATAGGCCAGACAGCCACAATGGCCAGAGTTGAGCTGGTCTGAAGCCATAAGCTAGGAGCCACTTCTGGATCTCCCACATGGATTCAGGGTCCCAAGTACCCAAGCCAACCTCCACTGCCCTCCCTGGCACACCAGTAGGGAGCATAACTGAAAGTGCAGCAGCCTGGACTCAAGGCAGTGCCCACACAAGAGGCAGGCACTGCAGGCAGAGACTTCATCTGCCAATCCACAGTGCCAGCTCCATCTTAACTATGTTTTATCTTTTTCTAATTAGACAGCTACAAAAATGGCAATTTGTTATATTCAAGACATTTTCACAAACTATTAATAAGACATCTAGACAACCTCACTCTGGTGGATGGCTGCCTTTCATCTTATATAATCTCATCTACACTTAACTGAACCACCATTGGCCTTCCTTGGTAGCAGACAATAGCATTTCCTCTTGTTTCTGTAAGAAAAGGCTGGCCTATGGAAACCCCAGAATTTCTACTATATTCTGATTATCCACATGCACTTTTTATTTTTTCATACAAATTAATGACTCTAGGACCCAGCATAATAGCCTAGTGGCTAAGGTCCTTGCCTTGCATGTGCCAGGATTCCATATGGGTGCCAGTTCATATCCTGTCGGCCCTGTCTCCCATCCAGCTCCCTGTTTGTGGCCTGGGAAAGCAATGGAGGATGGCCCAAAGCCTTGGAACCCTGCACCCATGTGGGATATCTGGAGGAAGCTCCTGGCTCCTGACTTAGGACTGGCTCAGGTCCAGCCATTGTGGTCTCTTGGGTTGTGTATCAGTGGATGGATGATCTTCTTCTCTGTTTCTCCTCCTATCCCAGTCCCACTTCACGAAGTGAATCAGTGGATGGAAGAAGTCTGTCTATTTCTCTGTCACTGTGGCCTTCATATAATCTGGGGCTGGAATAGACTAAAGACAAGAGCTTTTTCCAGGTCTCCCCAGTGGATAGCAGGGCCCCAAATACTTTAGCTATCTTCCACTGCTTTTCTAGGTCACTATCAGGGAGCTACATCAGAAGTGGAGCAACCGGGACACAAATCAGTGCCATTTGGGATTCTGGTGTCTCAGGCAGTGAGACATTTGCCATAATGCCAGTGCCTATCATATAGTTTCTACCTCTTCAATTCCATTTTAAATAATAAAGAGAAAAGAAACATCTTGCAGTTCTCAGGATTCAATTTTGTGTCTTAAAAACAACTGGTTTCTGTTAATGTAATGAATCATATTGTTAACCTTTTTGTCAGCACTTTTCCAAAGGTTGCCTCTTTTTCTGTAAATATTCACCAAAAACAACAAAAATAGTGAGAAGTGTATCATTTTGACTTGTAAATAAAATAGAATTCAGCTTAAATGTACAAATGAGTGGGAAAGTATTTACACTAGAAGTAAACATGCCACTTTGTATACCAGCATTCCATATCAGCGTCTTAGTTGGAGTCCTGCCACCATTACTGGTTCCAGCTTATTGCTAATGCACACTCTGGAAAGCAGTCAGAGAAGGAGTTGATTCATGCTAGCCATGTGGAAGGCCTGGATTGAGTGTCTAATTCCCAGTGTCAGCCCTGGGTCAACTCTAGTTGCTGTGTATGTATGGGGAGTGAACTAATAGACAGGAGCTAGTTCTCACTCTCTTAATTTCTCTCTCTCTCTCTCTCTCTCTCTCTCTCTCTAGTTAATTAGCTTTTAAAAATTAAATGAGTCCAGTAAAAGATGACATTTAGAGATATGGGCAGAATTAACAGAACCAACAAGGCATATTTGAGACACTTACATACAGATGGGCAAGAACAGGAACCAACCCAAGACTGAGAACTGAGAGAACAAGATGGGCTAAATGATGGAAGGAATCATGGTCATGAGGTCACACATCCACTATCAGTGACACAGTGCAAAAGCAAAACAGCAAGAGTCTCAGAGGAATAAATTACTTGATGTCTCTCTAGTTCCATACTTTTATCTTCTGCTGTAATTTCTTATGAGCTGCATCTATTTGTAGGCCAAAATCAGAGGAACCCATGTAATTTAGTGCTTGGGAATCAGTTGTTCAGAAAGGAAATGAATGAATGGGGTGAAGAAATGAGATAAATTACCAAGACAGGACCAACTTCAGTGTGTGTCCAAGAGTTTTGGCAATTACAATATTGACTCGCATCACAGAATAGTAGAAGCAATTTTTAAAAGCTAGTCAAAGTTAATAAATATCACCAATTTTGGAACAAACCAATATCACATGCCTCCTGCCATGTTGTGCTAAGAAAATAGCATTACTTTTGTGATCTTCCCACCAAACATCATACTTAAATCTTACTAAAAAAGTTCAACTGAAGGACACTCTACAAAATATTCTTCAAAATGGACAAGTTCATAAATAATAGGGCATGAACCATGAGTTATTCCAAATTAAGTTAAAAGAGACATAAAAACTAATGCAACATGGTATCCTAGACTGGGTCATAGGTCAGGAAATTTTCTTAGCCTGACAACTGACAAAAATTGCCCATGATTTTTTTTTTTAAAGATTTATTTTTATTACAAAGTCAGATATACTGAGAGGAGGAGAGATAGAGAGAGGAAGTGGAGCTGCCGGGATTAGAACTAGCAGCCATATGGGATCAAGGCAAGGACCTTAGCCACTAGGCCACGCTGCCGAGCCCCGCCCATGATTTTTTAAAGAGTTATTTACTTTTTTATTTAAAGGTAGGTTTACAGAAAGGAAAGACAGAGATATTTTTCATCTACTGATTCACTCTTGAAATGGCTTCAACAGCCAGAACGAGCCAATCTGAAAAAAGGACATTCTTCCAGGTGTCCCATATGAGTGCAGGGTCCCAAGAACTTGGGCCATCAACCGTTCCTCTCCCAGGCAATGAGCAGGAAGCTAAATTAGAAGTGGATTAGTCAAGACTAAAACCAGCACTCTATGGGATATCAGTACTGTATGTAGGGGATTAATCTATAGAGCCATGATGCCAGCCTCTGACCAAGATTATTAAAACAGGGGGAAAAATGAGGCACCTGTTAATTTTCCCAGTTTGGGTGACTGTATCATGATTATTTAAGAGAATGTTCTTGAGCCTGGTGCAGTGTCCCAGTGGCTAAAGCTTTACCTTACATGCACCAGGATCTCATATGGACACTGGTTCATGCCTCAGCTGCTCCACTTCCTTCCCAGCTCCCTGTTTGTAGCCTGAGAAAGCAGTAGAGTATGGCCCAAAGCCTTGGGACCCTGCACCCACATGGGAAACACGCAAGAGGCTCCTGGCTCCAGATCAGCTCAGCTCTAGCCATTGTGGCTACGTGGGGAGTTAACCAGCAGATGGAGGATCTTTCTCTCTGTAAATCTGCCTTTTCAATAAAAATAAAAGAGAGTGTTCTTTTCTCTTGCAAAAGTAACAAACTTGAAAGTGTTTCATTGTAAAGAGACATAATGTCCCCCAACTTATTCAAATAATTTCTTAATGTATGTGAACTTGGGAAAGAATAACCAAGCAAGCAAATTTGGGAAAATGTCAAGTTTAGTAGATTTAGCTAAAGGAAATCAAGTTCTTGCTTCATTCTTTCAATTTTTCTATGAGAAGAGAGAATGAATGAGGATTATACAGACAGGAACTGCTCACACTGAGACAATGGCTAGTTCCCCAAGGTTTCACCAGATCCTCATTAAATGCATGCAACACAGACTGTTCTGTGTAATCAATGACTATGTATCTCATTACAGAACTCCTATCGGGAATTCTGTTCTTTTCATTAAGACAGGTTTTCATTTTTATTAGTCCAGTCATAATATTTCAGTATTGGAAGCTGCCTCTAATTATTATGGAGGTATAAATTTTCACTGTAATGTAAGATGCAATCAGGAAAAGCAAAAGCCACACCATTTCTCTGTCAGAAGGTTTGGCATAACATCACCAAGTAAGTTTCCTGCCACCTATGCATGGAAGTGAGTGATGAACACACTTAATGCTAGCCTTGAAATCAGATTATTTTCCCCCACCATACTGCTCATATAATCTCAGCTTTGTTGGGGAGGAGGATGGAAACAATTTGTTTATTTCCTTAATGCCTTAGCCTGCTCCCTGAAAGGCTGCTCAAAAAGACCATGATTATGCATATGGTGCCACATACATCATTCTAGAAGTCTTAGAGAAACCAATAACTGCAATAATACTTAGTATGGGAAAGGTATAATTAAGCCTATTACAACGTCAAGGAAAGTTAGAATATGCTTCCAGTTTTAGCAAAATTCTAATATTATTTGGAGTGCTTTGATTTATGTTGTTATTGGATGGTTTTCATTTGTGTTTATAGGGAAGCAGAGATGGCTTTGCTTTTCAGCATGCTAAATTTTAGTCCAACTCATGCTAGCTAGCACAAGACTTTAATGAAAGTGAAGAAATTCCAGAATGTAACAACATAAGACTGAAAAAAGAAATGCCTGGTGCCAAGTATCATATGAGTTCAATATCATTAGCCTGAGTGTCAATTTTTATTTCAACAGAATTTCAATATGTTGTCAATTCAACAACCAAGCATTAGATACCCACTGTGTACCAGGCATCATAAACAAATAAAATCAAATAAAATCCAATTTTTCCTTTGTTCTGCTTTCAAGATTTCCTTTTGCCAATGGAATTAATGATTAATGAAATACACTATTATATCCTAGCAGATGTAAATTCCTTATTCATATAATTGTCTCTTGCAAGAAGTAAAAGGAAAAACACATCATGAAACTCTCAAGGCAGGTGACTGTGGTAGGACAGTAATGTGTGTATTAAGAGCATATTCAGAGTCCAGTAAGATAAAAGGTCTGAATCAAAAATGGTCAGTCCACAGAGAGATCACTCTCACATGATTAATTCTGCTAACAAGTGTTATTTTATAAAGCTAAAGCTGAGTATCAAAAACACATTTTTGAATGATACATCCTGTTTCATCTTGCAATGTCAGCAATAGAAGAACAAAGATTCACAACATGTGTGTCTCTTCTTCATAGCATTCACCATTCTGTTGAATATACATTTGTATAATTATTTGATTAATTCTTTCTAGCTAGGATACAATTTCCATGACTTTTTGTTTGTCATTCTATCTTGGTGGTTAAAACTCATTGTAAATGCTCTCTCTTTTGCTTCATCAATGAAGAAATGAAAGTAGCAGGAAATGAAGAAGATACATGTTTTATGTCTTACACAACTATATTCGTCTTTCCCATTTTCTCCAATAATTTCACATAACACCTTTAACATCATTTTTTTCTCAGAAGAAAATTTACTTAAACATTATGTGTTTTATCTGTGCTTACTGAGCCAGGTAGTAAGTACAGAATGCAGAGGCAAAGATTCAAAAGCAGAAGAAACACCATAAGAAGCAAGGCAGAGGGTGGGTGTTTGGCACAATAGTTAACTCATCATTTGGGATATCAGCACATCATACTGAAGTGCCTGAATCAGAGTTTCAGGTCCTCCAACTCTAATCCAGCTTCCTGCTACTGTGTACCCTGGGAGACATCAGATGATGGATCAAGTAACTGAATTCCTAACACCCATCTAGGATCCCAGATATTGTTCTGAGTTCCTGGTTTTGATTTAGCTCAGGCCCAGTTGTTGCAGGCATTTGGGGAGTGTAGCAGGAGTTGGAAGATCTCTTCCTATTCCTCTTTTTGTCTCTCTCTTTCTCTCTGTGTGTGTGTGTCTCTGTTTCTCTGCATTGCAAATAAAATGCTTATTTTTAAATTTAATTTTATTTTATGTAAAAGGTGGAATTACAGAGAGGAGAGAGGGAAGAAGAGAGAGATCTTTCATCCACTGGTTCACTCTCCAAATAACTACAATGACCAGAACTGAGCCAATAAGAATCCAGAAGCTTCCTCCAGGTCCTCCACATTGGTGCTGGGACCCAAAGACTTAAATCATCTTCTACTGCTTTCCCAGGCCAAAAGCAGGAAGCTGGATAGGAAGTGGAGCAGCTGGGACTAGAACTAGAACCCATATGGGTTGCTGGTGCTGCAGCTGAAATCTTAGCCTACTATACCAAAGAGCAGAGTATAAAATAGCATCCAAACGAAGATTTCAAGGTAAAAATTATCACTGGAGTAGGCTCTTTAATACCCACAATACCCAGCATACAGTAACATCTATCAATTAATTATGGGATTATATCACTTAATGGAAAGTTTTATGTAAGACCTACAATGTTTTAGTAAATACTCCTTAAATGTTTTTAAAATTTATTCAAAAGGCAGACTAACAGAGTTAGATTTTCCATACTCTAGAACTTGAACTTCTTATAACAGCAGGAACTGTGCCAGTCCAAAGCCAGGAGATTGGTATAATCAAGATCTCACAGGTGAATGAGACCAGCTGGAATTTGGAGCAGTCACTCCATTAAGGGATGCAGGTGTCCCAACAGATTTCTTAAACACTGTGCCAAACACCAGCCTTTGAGCATATTAAGTTGATTTTGTACATTAGCAAAGTCAATGTTAATCACCATAAGTTATACAGTTTGCTAAAAGAGGAAGAAGCCAGTCTTCAATCTGTTCTCTTGAAATACCTGCATCATACCACAGTGTTCTTTTTTTCTACAAAATTAACTATTACGAGGGGCACAGTGTTAATTGTGAAATAGGTTAAGCTGCCACCTGCAATGTCACCACCCCTTATGGGTGCAGGCTGAGGTCCCATATGCTCCAATTCCAATCCAGCAGCTATTCCATCAAATGGTGGATCTCTCTCTAACTCTCCCTGTCTTTCAAATAAAAAAACGAATCTTAAAAAGACCAAAATCACCTGTGTGTCCCTGAGATTCAAACTCCAGATCCATAAGGTTTATACAGAAATGTGATGCTTCTGTCAAATGATGAGTTGGATGCAGTGGTTTTGCTTTGTTTTATTTTGCTTGCAGGATCTATAAATAGTTTTGTTGAAACTGAACAAATAACCTAACAGTCTTCCTATGCAGGGTAGCACCCTTCAGCATTCGCATCTACTTACAGAGCTTGAGTATTCAGGAATTTAAACAAAAAAAGTTGTCTCGCTGTAAGAAGCAGACTGCTGCATCAGCAACTGCACTATACATAAGCCTTTATATTTGTTATCTCTTTATGATTTTCTCCTTCTTTCTGTCCTTATAAGAGGGCTCTAGTACCTTCCTTTGCTGATCCTGAAGAGGTGAAGATCAACAAGGAAGAGATGGTGGGTTACTTACAGCCCTTGGTGCCGAGAGCCAGCCAGACGGATTTGTCCCTTACTCAGCCTCAAAAACACTTCCAGTTCAAGAGAAATGAGATTTCAAACCCTCAGCAACGGCACAAAGGTGCGTGTATGAGAGCACTGTGTCTTAAAGCATTCACAATACATATAAAATATCACTCTCAGATTTCTGGATCATAATGAGTAAGTGCATCAGACAAATGAGAAAGAATCCAAGAGGAGAAAAGTACCGGGATTTACAAAGGACTCTAAAGCATAGGGACAATGAAACCAGTGCCTAAAGGAAAGAAAGACAAAAAAACATAGGAAAAAATAAAAATTTCTAGGAAATTATATAAGCATAGATCTTTTATATGCTAAAATATAAGAAAGCAATGGATTGACTTTAATTAGCATCGACTAAAAGGATTATTGTCTCAAGGTAGATGGACTTGACCTTTCTGTGATGTGTATCAGCCCTTTGGATCCTGCAGTAAACCCCTTTAAAATGTGACCTTGTGGAAATCAGCAGTATCAAGTCAAGCTATGCAGTGAATCACAAATAATTTCTTCTCGCAAGGACAATGGGATTTAGAAAGTGGCTTTCCTAGCTGCAGGGGTGGAGCCATGTTGTCAGGGAGACAAGGTGGCATCCAGGATATACCCCTCAAACTCAGCCTCCACAAAGGCCTCTTGGGATGAAGTGGTTGCACAGAGAGCCAGCATGGGTAATCTGGGTGTAAACCTACTGAGGATTTTTCATAGAACAAACTGTCTAGTCCCTCTTACATCTATTTTAGCCCCTGTCATCTCCAGGAAGTGCTGCTAAGGAGCACTTCTATTGAAAGGAATTTTCCCCAAGTCTCCTCCCAGCACATCCTCCCTCCACCCTTGGGAAACTGGAAGGGAGCCAAACTATCTGAACCTTAGCACCACTCTCTCTGTCTCATGAAGGAAACAAACTCTTTCAAGAACTTGTCTTCCCTGGGCTCTTTAGAAGCCAGGCAGAACTGTAGGTGGAAGATACCAACCTGCTCCAAACTGCTGGAGGCTGAGTTGTAAATCAGGCTAATCCTGGGTTTTGAATGGGACAACCCATGGATAAGACATACTTACCCATGAAGCCACAACTTCCAACCTCCAGTCTTGTCATGTAAAAGATTTTATTTTCAAATGTATTACCTATTTTGAAAATTCTATGTAATCGCTTAGACCAGGTTGAGAGTAGGGGTGCTGCTACTTGGAATCCTCCTCAGATGACTTACCAAGGCTACTAAAAGTGAATTTAGTTTAGCCCAAATACCATCTGATTCAGAGTAATTAACTTGATGCACTGGTATGTGCTTTAAGAAGTCTATGAGTACATGGAAATCTTCGCAGAACAGTACATTTCTCTATCCCTAAGAAAAGTTTATGAAACCCCACATAATTATTGACCAAAAAATCCCTAAATGAACCTTATTGCCAGGTATTTTTAGTAAACTACAAATTTAGACTATGTTCATTTCTTTGAGGCTTAGGATATACATAAAATAGAAATGCAACTCCATATGCACTGCTTATCAATAAAATCCTAAACTAAATGTCACATCCAAGAAAGCCTCTTTCTTTCTGTACTCAGCTTATGGCGGTCATTTTGTTTAGTTTTATTTTTAAATACGGAGTCTTTAAGTCTTGGGGTTTGTTGAAAGGAAAGGCTAAATATTGAACAACTGACTGTTTACTAAAAATTATCCTACAGATACAGAAAATGAAGGATTCTAAGTACAGCAAACTATAAAATCTAACACAGAGTCTTTCTCCTCTGGACATGTTAAATATTGGGCAATAATATATAAATGGCTGCACATGTATAAAAAGCATTTTAAAATGTTAAAAAGTCCCTGTTAAACACTGAAGTTTTGTACTGTGAGCAGATCTAGATTCCACAGCTGAAAATTTTATCTCAAACCAGTGGTTCTTCATGCAGAATTACTATAATAAATCTCCACATTACTCAATAAACACTAATAAAAAAACTGGCTAAAACATAAGACAAGCATGCAAGGATTAGAAACTACACAAGGAAACAAATCCAACATGAGGAAAAGAGACAGCAGGTGTAACCAACAAAAAGATGAACAGCTTCAAGAATCTGATATCAGAATAGTCTAAGAAAGGCTATATAATCAATATGCCTTAAATAATTCAAGCAAGGATAACAATAGCTAACGATATTTAAATATGACTAAATATTATATATAAATATGAGTTTTAGAAAAAAAATTTAGAATTATAGAAAGAAATAGCACTCATATTTAAAGCTGATTACAGGACAGGATAAATAAAAGTAAATCCAGAGGCAGCTAGTTAAGTCATGCCTTACAAGAACAGCAGCCCATACCGGTGTATCTGGTTTAAGTTCTGGATACTCTGCTTTCAATCCAGCTTCCTGCTAGTGCATGGGAAGGCAGTGAAGTACTGTTGCAAGACCTTGAGAAACCAAAGGGAGTTCCTGACTCCTGGTTTCAGGCTGGCCTAGACCTGGCTGTTGTGTCCATTTAGGTATGAAGCAAACAATGGAAGATTTTTCTTTCTTTCTATTTTTCCCTCTCTCCCTCCCTGTCAATATGCCTTTCAAATAACTCAACCTTTTAGATTAGAGTGTCTCATTTTCTGTCTCTCTATTAAATAAAGATATTTTTAAAATTCATTATAATAATAAGGAAAAATTTATCAGGAAGTTATAACAAACCTGAAACAATGAACAGCTAAGATGTAACTTCAATTTTTTTAAAACAAAGACTGTCAGAATTGTGAAGACAAAGTGACCGATCTGTCTCATACAAATTTAACATATCTCTCAGCAACAGAAAAGCAAGCATTCAATAAAGTAGATTATGATTTTAAAATAAAAACAGAATTAAACTAGCAACTCCAAAATAACTGCCTATGAAGAATAAACAAATCTTCTCACTGCCAAAGAACTTTCCCAGGAAAGAACTGAGAGATGGCTGCATTCCACAGGCCCCAGCCAAATCAGCTCAGTTCTCCTTTGTGACTGATAAAAAGGTTTAAGAAACACACTAGAAGGAAAAGCCTAGAGCTCACTTTGACCTTCTAAGGAAGAGCAACCACATCATCTAACAAGAGAGATGAACAAGCATCTAACAAGCAACACATCATCTAACCTCTAGCTGAGCACCCACAGACTGCAGGAAACAGTCTCCAGATTCTCCATGGAACAATGACACTGGCAGATGAAGGAAACAAGTCCTGGGCTGAAGTTGGAGTACAGACTGTACCGGGTGATTTGGACACTGGAGTCAGGTCCTGTTCAGTCATCTGAGTAGGATGACTACTCTTTTCCTTCTATTGTATTTTTAAGTTTGTGATACAATTCCATAGGCTTTGGCATTTCTCTTACGCTCTCTCCAACTCCCCTCCCACTAATGGATTTCCCTCATATTCTTACAATAGTATAGTCCATAATAACCAGTTATAAACCCATCTTTCTGCTATTTAACTGTATCCTGACATTGCAGGTACAGACAATGCAGACAGTCCAGCATCTTTTGGAATGACTACTTTTGAGTAAGCAGAATTTATATTGTCTAAAAATCAGACTACAGAGTGCCTTGCATTTCTTTCTAACAAGGTTTAGAGGAAACAATGTATTCTCACAAGGTGGAGATCTTAGTTCCTATTACACCATGGCCTTCTTCTCTGGGTCATGCCAACCAGCATCTCGGAGTACTTCATTTAAATGCAGGAGATTACTAAACTTGCAGAACAATCTATCAACACAGATTAAAACTGGTAACTGGATTAGTTCTGATAAGGATCTCAAGGATATGGGGAGCTGCATAGATTTTCAGAGAGAAGCTAGTAAGTAACACAAGTTGGGAATCCCTATTCCTGCACACACAAAGCTATGATCTCTAAACTTGGGTTACAGAACATAGACGACTGGATGAGCCAGCGAGCGAGCAGCACAGCCAAGATTAGAACTTCAGGCTCCCAGAGCCACTTCCTTCGTGTCACCAATGAGGCCTTTCCCTGTTTTTCCACCTCCAGCAGATCACCATGTAAAATCTGAAAACTCAGCACCAGGATGAAGAATGTAAAACCCACAGTAAATTAACTACATTGTTTATGAAGACAAAAAGATCACTTATCTCCTGGTTCACTCCCCAAATGGTCACAATGGCGAGAAATTAGCCCATACGAAACCAAGAGCCAGGAGCCAGGAGCCTCCTCCAGGTCTCCCATATGGGAGCAGGGTTCCAAAGATTTGGGCCATCCTCCACTGCTTTCCCAGGCCAGTGGTGGAACAGCTGGAACATGAACTAGTGTCCACATGAATACTGGCACTTAAAGGTTGAGGATTAGTCAACTGAGCCATAGCACCAGTCCCTAAATGCTACTCTTATATCATCTTATTTATTCTTCACAACAAAGAGTCTAAGTTAGGGATACGGTTTACAGTTGAGAAAACAGAGACTTATAAAGGTTATCTGCCCAAGTATAAGGGTTATTGCACAATGTGTTAACCTGTCACTTAGAATGAGGATTTCCCACAATGAAGTTTCAGTTCAATTCCTGGCTCCTCTACTTTTGATCTAACTTCCCTGCTAAGATACCTGGAAGGAAAACAAACGATAGTTCAAGCCCTTGGGTTGCAACTATTCATGTGGAAAACTCAGATGGATTTTCAACCTCCTCGTATCAGTTTGGCCCAGATTTTTCTTCTGCAGCCATTTAGGAAATGAATCAGTGGATAGAAGGTGTAGGGGGGTGTGTGTGTGTAGCTGTGACAATCAAATTAATCATTTAAAATATATTATATATAAATACATATATATAGGGTTATAATAAGAGGTGAAGCTGGGATTTAAATCCAGCAAGTCTGAAAACATGTGAATATCACATGATAACTTGTCTCTTAAAAGAAGAAATGGGACTGTGTATGTCTGTATCACAATAATACTACAAAGCACTAAGTCATTATTTATCAATTGTCTTCCATAAATCAGGTATTCTATTATATTCTTTTTAACATCAAAAATAGATAAAAGAGAAACTCATTTTCATTTTACAGAGATGTTAAATAATTTTCCAAATCCCATAATTACATGCTGGAGCCCAAATTTTAATCCAGTCTTACTTCAAACTCTATTCCATCAACTTGTCTCCCATGACTTTTTCTCATTCCTGTCATCATCTCCTCAGGGTCTCAGGGAAACCGCTACTTCTGTCCCAGGTCTCTCCATTTTCAGAATAGCAGAAGAGTAGCCATGTTTACCTGACAGAATAGCTATTAGATGAGCCCACAACAAAGACAACACCTCAAAATAATGTGCTTCTTTTCTTGAAAGTAGATGTGGTGTCATGGAATGACCATGTAGAAACATATTCAATGACTTTACCTCCTAACCCCACTTGTACTTTTATTGAGTTACTCACCCTGAGTTTCTACCTTTATATTTTTAGGGCAGAGAAGTTTCTGAAATAATTTTTAAAGATTTTATACTTTTGATGATAACTCAAATTTACACATAAGTACATTTTGTGTCATTTGGATAAGCATTTGATGGTCAATACTCACTGAGGTTTCTAAAGTTGGAGAGTATTTCACAGTAGAGGGAACTAGACCAGAAGCAGAGCCGTAAGGATTCTAGCTGGCACTCTGATATGGAAAGCTGGTAGATACCCCAGTGGCAGCTTAACCCATTGCACAACAGTGGCCTCTTTACTCTTTCCTGATATTTGTCTAGTATTTCAAAATCTGGTATTAAATTTAAAAATGTATTTTTCAGATCACCCCTCAGATTCAAATATTTACTGTTTTATTTTAAAGACTTGTTTTAAAATAATTTTATTATTTTGAATAATTTATGCTATTATTTCTTTTAATATTATTATTTCATATAGCAACTATTTTAAACATATACTAAGCATTGATACAAAATTTCAAAATATCAAGAATCATTAAGCTAGTGGTTTAACTTATGGCAGACCGTACTCCTCTCTCTCCATTTGACACTGCTAAGGATGATATTTGAGAAAGGATGTTAGTATCTAATCACAAAAGATGACAGGACAAGTTTTCCTTGGCACTCTGCACTTTAAACTATATTACCACAGCTGGTAATAGTCACTTTTTCCACATGCAGCATTTGTTTTCTTGCTAAGATGATGTAACACACACAACATGATCCTTTAATATAAATTACTCATCAGCCAGAAGGGTTAATAGAAACTTAAAATCAATTTACTTGGGCATACCTGTTTAACAATTCGGTGATGGAGCAAACATGTTCTATGTAATTGCTGTGATTTGTGGCATCTCCCAAATTATACAGGATTTATAACTTCAGCATTGCAGGGTAGGAAGCAAGCAATGGTTTATTGAGATAACATTGCAGTCTTTATTTGTATGCTTGCTGATTATTAAAATTCAAGGACACTGTGTAGTTAGGATCTCTTCCAAGTAAAATGAAAACAAGGTACCTTTCAGTACATAACACAAGAGAGATGTGTTGGTTTGGTTAGGGTAATAATGATGTAGACACTGAGAGGATCACATAGCTGAAAACAGAGGTCATCCCGCAGAGAAGCAAAAGGGAAGACATTTAAAATATGCTTGATCGATGAATCTGCCATGGTTTCATTGTTCACATGCATGTTACAGAAGAAATAAATGAAATCTGAGAATACTGGATTTCCTGGTGCCTACAGGAGAGATCCAACATTAAAAGAAAACACTCGCATCGTTGCAATTTGTGAAAAGTCAGGGGAGAAAATTTATTTTGGTCCTGCTATGATTATCAAGAAATGAGAAAAAGACTAAAAGTAAGAAATGAACACCTAATGGAAAAAAATTTCCAAAGGACCCCTTCTTCATAGATAATCAATTTGGGGTGGGAATACGGGGAGTCATTCTCACTGTGGTTGAATTCCCTGAACTCTTTTGATCCTTAACTACTCAGTAGGCTTTTGGAGCATAGTCCTACTGATCAAGCCTTTGGGGACTCCTGAGAAAGAAAGGCTAATGCTAATATTAGCCAGATTGACAGGTAATTAGCACAGAAAACCAGCTTGAGCAATGATGTACAATGCATTCTTCATCAAATATAAATGACCAAATATGCTGTTGCTTGTTTTTGCTAGCACTAAGTTGGGAGCTTCCAATCCTTACAGAAGTTTTGCTCTATCAGAGAGCAACCCAGAGATAATAATACCTACTATTTACTGAACTCTGTGCCACTTCCTCTTATCTCATTTCATCTTCATCACAACTGCTCAAGGCAGACATTATGTTCACTTAGTAAGCAAGCAAAGTCAGTCTCTCAGAGATGTGCAAAGCAGACTGAAGGCACAGAAGCAGAATTCAAAGTCAAGGCTTTTGTTGCCAAAATGTATGCAGTTATAACTGGTACAAGCAACAAAATGTTTAGCAGTTACCTATTTGCTTTAGTGTCTGTCAGACTGATGCTGACTTCCAGACAGGAAATATGGTACAGGTATCTCCCTATGGGCTACACATTGGCTAGTGTTCAAAAACAGATTTGGGGCTAAAATTAAAAAGGAAGGAAGGAAGGAAGGAAGGAAGGAAGGAAGGAAGGAAGGAAGGAAGGAAGGAAGGAAGGAAGGAAGGAAGGAAGGAAGGAAGGAAGGAAGGAAGGAAGGAAGGAAGTGGGAGGGAGGGAGGGAGGGAGGGAGGGAGAAAAATCTTGAGAAATGCCCAGACAGACTACCTGTGAAGTGCATAGAATCGGGGGAAAAATGGAAACCAAGGAATTGAATTTTAGATGCTGTTCTTTCTTATAACAAAATCCACACCCAACTTGACTTCCTCTTCAGTCATTTTTGCCTCTTTCCTCATTCCAGATCAGAGCCTTCTTTCATTCTCTGGCCACAGAGGCTATCCAGTTGCAGTACACCAGCGGCCTTCAGAGGGTCAGTTCCCTTGGGTCTCCTCAGTTTCCCATGCAATTTCTTCAACCCATCTGGGGCAGAATTCCATTTAGAAACTGCTTAGGCGCAGCATTCTCTAAAACAGGGCACTAAGTCTCAAGTATGATAGAAGATGCACTGTGGAGTTTGTCTAAGTGAAGGGATAAGATCCTGGGCTCTCACTCCCTGGAGGTCTTGGCCCTCAACTCTGCCCCATTGCCTACACTTGCTGCTGCCTTTCCTCCACTCAGGACCTGATTTTGTCTTGCGCAACTGTTTACATTCCCAGATTTAATGACAGAAAACAAGGTCAGAGTGTTTGTGACAGGTTTCAGACCCCACCCTAGGCCAGGCTTTCTGGTTTTTGTTTTTGCCCAGTCTGCAGTAATAGATAAGACTTAGAGAAAGAATCATCTATACTAATCGCTTCTTTTTCAATTCTTTAGGATTATCAATCTGCATATTTTTACTGCCAGGCAAGTGATGATTGGAGACTAACAAAGACTATCTTCTCTGCTCAATGTGTTCAAAATCATCTTTTACAGCTGCCACCACTCTATGCTCTCTTCTTTTTTTTTTTAACATTTTATTATTATTATTATTATTATCATTTTATGATACAATTCCATAGGCTCCTGGCATTTCCCTTATCCCCTCCCCAATTCCCTCCCCCCCACCTAGTTTCTCTATATCATTACTAAAATATAGTTCTTCATACACAGTCATATGTCCATCATTGCGGTATGCCCTCTTCTATGATCAGCTTATACATGAAGCAGATCAAAAATCACTAAACTGAAAATTCTAGAACTCCAGATGTCCCACAATATGAAACTCATTGAATTTTAACATGACACCATTAATGGAAACTTCCACGCCTGCCCATTTGATGGATCTCAGTCAAAAGGCAGACGCACAAAAAATATTTTAAATTTCCTTCAGGCTGTGCATATAAGGTATGTAAGAAACAAATAAGAATTTTTAGTTTAGACTTACAGGATATCTTAATGTTGGTTATGCACATATTCAAATCAGGTCCCTAGCATTTTGGATAAGGGATGCACACCCTCCACCACAGACATATTCCAGGGCTGAGCATGGAGTCTACAAAACACCTACCAACCACCATTTAGCAGCCTTCTGATCTTGGCTCAACTTCTGAACTCCTCTGGGCTTCAATGGCCCCATACATTATATGGCTATTGAGTTTTCATCTCATAGAATTGTGAAGCTGGTGTGAAAAAATGCATTCAAAATGTTTAGTTTAGGCCCTGGTGTTTGTATGTGTTTGGTATTGTGCTCTGCTTGCAAGATGCCTAAGAGCCATGATGTTCAGATTCTAATAAAAGTGCAAAAATAACTGATGTCTTCTTTTGTAATTTTTTAAATAAATTGCATGTTATTTATTATTTATTTGAAAAACCAGCAGTCACACACACACATACACAGAGAGACATAAAGGGTGGAGGGAAAAAGGGAGAGAGAGAGAGAGAGCGAGAAAGAGCGAGAGAGTATTTTCATTTGCTGATTCATTCTCTAAATGTCAACCACAGTTCATTCCAGGCAAGGCCAAACGCAGAAGCCAGGAACTCTATCTGGGTCCCCCACATGGCAGGAACCCGAGTACCAGAACCATCAACTACTGCCTTGCAGGTGCATTAGTAGGAAGCTGATCAGTAGTGGATGTGAGACCTGATTGATCCCACACATGTTAATGTGGAATATAGATGCCCCAAATGGGCAACATCTAACCTCATATTCTTTTTTTTATTTATTATTTTTAATTCATTAATTACATTGTATTATGTGACACAGTTTCATAGGTACTTGGGTTCTCCCCACCCCTCCCCAAACCCTCCCACCATGGTGGATTCCTCCACCTTGTTGCATAACCACAGCTCAAGTTCAGTTGAGATTCCCCCATTGCAAGCATATACCAAGCATAGAGTCCAGCATCTTATTGTCCAGTCAAGTTCAATGGCTTCTTAGGTATACCCTCTCTGGTCTGAAGACAGAGCCAGCAGAGTATCATCCCGATCAATTAAAAGCTCCAACATACCATCAGCAAAAATTTACATCATTATGGAATTAATTGACATAGTAATGAGTAACCAATATGTTAAAAGTAAATGTGAGTTCTTAACCACCTTCTGTGACCACCTCATTGACATTTCAATTTTAGTTTATACACAACATATAACATATATAACATAACATGTTATACATAACATCATATCATCTTAAGTCAAGGCAAACATGTGGTATTTAACCTTTTGGGATTGGCTCATTTCCCTTAGCATTATGGTTTCCAGTTTGGCCCATTTGGCCACAAAGAACTGCATTTTGTTTTTTTTAATAGCTGAGTAGTATTCCATGGAGTAGATGAACCATAGCTTTCTTATCCAATCCTCTGCTGATGGGCATTTTGGCTGCTTCCATGTTTTTGCAATTACTGATTGTGCTGCTATGAACATAGGAGTGCATGTTGGTTTCTCATAAAACAAGTGTTCTGGATATATTCCTAGGAGTGCTATTGCTGGGTCATATGGTATGTCGATTTTGAGTTGTTTGAATGTTCTCCATACTGATTTCCATAGAGGCTGTACCAGCCTGCAGCCCCACCAGTAGTGGAGTAGGGTTCCCTTTTCCCTGCAACCTCGCCAACAAGTGTTGTTGGTGCTTTTATTCATGTGGGCCAGTCTTACTGGCGTTAGGTGGTACCTCATTGATGTTTTAATTTGGATTTCCCTCATTGCCAGGGAACTTGAGCATTTTTTCATGTTTATTTGCCATTTGGGTTTGTTCCTCTGTGAAGTGTCTGCCCATTTCCCGTGCCCATTTCTTGAGTGGCTTGTTTGTTTTGGTGTTTTGGCTGTTTTGTAGCTCTTTGTATATTCTGGAGATTAGCCCTCTATCACCTACGTAGTGCGCAAAGATCTTCTCCCATTCTGTGGGCTGCTTTTTTACTTTATTGACTGTTTCCTTTTTGTACAGAAGCTTCTTAGTTTGATGAGGTCCCATTTGTTTATTCTGGTCTTGATTTCCATTGCTTTTGGAGTCCTTTTTAGGAAGTAGAGACCTACCCCTAGATCTTGCAGAGTATTTCCAACATTTTCTTCCAAAAGTTTGAAGGTTTCTGGATGCAGGTTTAGATCTTTCATCCATTTAGATTTGATCTTGGTGTATGGTGAGAGATGTGGGTCTATCTTTTTGTCTCTACAGGCTATCAACCAGTTGTCCCAACAGCAATTATTGAACAGACCTTCCCATTTGCCAGGATTATCGTTTGTCCTTTTGTCAAAGATTATTTGGCTGTATCTGTGTGGGTTCCCGTCTGGTGTTTCTATTCTGCTCCATTGATCTTCCTCTCTATCTTTGTGCCAGTACCAGGCTGTTTTGATAACCACTGCCCTATAGTATGTCCAGAGCTTACCTCATATTCTTATCCTTTACTGTATTTATACAAAAATGGTAATATTACTCTTGCCTAATGAACCTTCTAAGTAGAGGAATGTCTCTTTCTGCTCCTTGTTCATGTCATGGAGACATAAAGAAGAGAAAAAATTGACAATTCTATGAAGGTGATGGAGGAAAATGTTGTTTCAAAGTTTCAATACCTTCTCCAACCAACTCTGAAGAATTTCTGGTAGTGGGACAGAATCAAGGAGACTGAAATTAAAAACAAAAAGAGCCCAAGGCTGACAATACGGAAAGAGCAAGCCCATGTAGACTCTCAATGTTGTAATATAGGAGGGAGAAGACAATGACCATAGAGACATGGATTATGGATGCTGGGATTCAATGAACCATGATCATTCAAGCTTCCACATAGGACTGAAGAGTTTAAAAACATTTAGCAATTAGAACAACTAAGAAATACAACACATTTTTCATGTCTCAATTAATGATTTTAACATGGATTTCACCTACTGATTCCAATCTAGTCAAGAAGGCTATAACTTCATTGAAAGAATATTATTCTTTATCCTTTCATAGCTGTTTCTCTCTCTCTCTCTCTCTCTCTCTCTCTCAAAAGAAATAAAGAAATGCACTCTGAACCAGTAAATGAATATCCAGTGTTACATAACAGGAAAAAGGAACAATTCTGGAACATTTGCAGCACAAATTTAATTAGCAGAACCTGTAATAATACAATCTCTAATTTTAGCTACTTCCTTTTTGTTCCTTGGTTGCTGCCTCTTGCCTCTTGCCTGGCACTTCACCCATTTTTCTCCTAGTAAAAAGTGTGAGGAGCAGCTGTTTTAGAATTAGAAACCTTTCCTACTTCTAATCAAATCTATCTTACACCCTACCATTGATTAAGAATAATTATAGGGCCTGGTGCAACAACTGAGTGACAAAATCCTTGCATTGCATGCACTGGGATCCCATATAGGCACCACACTGTGTCCTAGCTGCTCCACTTCCCATCTGGCTCCCTGCTTATGTCCTGTAAAAGCAGTAGAGGATGGCACAAAGCCTTGGGGCCCTGCATCCATGTGGGAGACCC
Source organism: Ochotona princeps (assembly GCF_030435755.1). NCBI lineage: Eukaryota > Metazoa > Chordata > Mammalia > Lagomorpha > Ochotonidae > Ochotona > Ochotona princeps. Next base: position 34,944,339 of record NC_080842.1, read on the forward strand.
AGACGAGGCTCTTGGCTCCTGGCTTCTGATCGGCTTATCTGTGGCCATTGCAGCCCCTTAGGGAAAGAACCAGTGGATGGAAGCTCATTCTCTGTCTCTCCTTCTCTCTGTAAATCTGCTTCTCTAATAAAAAATAAATAAATCTTTTTTAAAAAAAATAGTAACTATGAATGGCCAAATTTTCTTTTCAATATGACTCATATTAATTCATTTGTCTTAATACTTTGATAATACCCTAGGAGATTATTTTTGACTAACAGGTTCATATTGGGAGTCACTGATAGAGAACATATATGTTGGGTACTTTTTAGATTTTGCTTTTAATTTATTTGAGATGCACAAAAAGAGAGAGAGAGTTTTCATCTTTTGATTCCTTCTCTAAATACCTGCAATGGCCACCGTGGTTGGAGGTGAAGCCAGCAGCCAGAAACTCAATCCAGGTTTCCCACATGGGTTGTAGGATTTACTTAAATCAACACTACTACCTCCCAGTATCTGCACTACCAAGAAACTGAGGTCAAGAGCAGAATCCAGTATTGGACCCAGATTTTCTAATATGAGACACAGGAAACTTCCTGTGTATTTAAAAAAAATTTTTTAATTGTATCTAAAAGGCTGAGACACAGAAGAGCAACAGTGAGGGGCAGGAAGGGAAAGCCGAAAACACAAAGAGAGCAAGAGAAAGATATTAAGATGTTAGATCCACTGGTTCTTTCATTAAGCCAGGCAGAAACCAAGATACCAGAACTCTATACAGATCTTGCAGTTATATGGCAGAGATCAAAGTATTAAAGCCACCATTTGCTCCTTTCAGAGTACACGTTAGCAAGGATCTGGATCAGAAGCAAAGAAGTCACAATTGGAACCAAATATCCAGACATGAAATGTAGACTTCCCAAGCAGCAACTTCCTTCCTACACCAAATGCCCATCCCTTAACTGACATCTTTCTTAACCACTAATCTAAACACATGCACCTGGGAAAATTTCCTTCAGAAGAACATTGTTACAGTTCTATAATCCCTCACCAACAATTCCAAAACTCAAAACCTCTTCTTCAAGATTCATTTACTTATTTTAAAAGCAGAATTAGAGAGAGAGAGAGACAGAGAGAGAGAGAGAGAAAGAGAATATATTCCACCCACTGAGTTACTCCCCAGATGGCTGCAATGGCAAGGCCAGGGGCAGGCTGAAGCCAGGAGCCCAGAGCTCTTTCAGGTCTTCCACATGGGCAGCAGGGCTCCAAACATTTAGAGAATCTTCTAGTGCCTTTACTAGATCATTAGCTGGATTGAAAGTGGATTGAAAGTGGAACAATCACAATTCTGCTATGCCACAAAACCAGCCCCTCAATAATATCTGGTTAGTTCAGATCACAACTGGCAGCAAACCTGGTCTGACCCGAATTCATTTGAAGACAAAACCTAACCTGCATTGCCATAATCCTACTCACAGTTTTAATTCCTATCTCAGCATAATGCAAATACAAATAGGTTTTTTTTTGCACTAACAGTAATGTGTTTTATTCCTGGGCCTGCCCTATATTTCTTTTCACACAGTATATGATATATTACCATTCATAACTTTTTTTAACCAAAAAAGTTAAATTCTAAAATATATCCACTCTCATGATTTCAGGTTACGAATTGTGTCCCAGTAAAATATTTTCTAAATAAATAAATAAATAAATAAATGACTGTAACTTTGTTTTACTATGTTAACTTGAGCCAGCTCTGAATTTGTGATTTTTTGAATGAGGGACATGACTTCCTTTGCTAGATCAGCACCTTTCTATCTACAGCACAAGAAGCTCTGAGTCTTTGGCACTGTTTGAAGCAACCTTGGTTTCTTCTGTCATTTGTAGTGATGAATGGACCTTCAGCTCTAGGCATTCACGAAATCATTATACCACATCATCCATTTATCCACTTAGCCCTCCATTCATTCACCAAAAATGTATTAAGTGTTACTACCCAGGCACTGTGTTAACAGAAGGCACAAAGATGGATGATAGTTAGTCTCTGCCCTCTAAGACTTCTTTTACAAATGTAAAGCCAAGTATTAGAGACCTATAGTGGTTTTTTTTAAGTTTATTTAAAAGATGAGGGTGACACATGTGGGACATTTTCAGGAACGGTTTTGGCTGGGAAGAGAGAGAAGCATAAAGAAGGCCAAAAATGTTTCTACCTTCCCTTTTGTGTCTGCAGGAAGAGAGCACTTTCCCTCCCACTCCTCCCTTCCCCACCCCATCTTTTGCCAGACTACATCTGTGCCTGGGAAGGGGTGTGGTTCTTGATATACTTCCAGGCTTATATATTCATCCATTCGTTCTAACACATGTTTACAGAGTTCTACTGGGCCAGGCACAAGGGATACAAAATTGAATAGAGCTTGTTTGGGTCGGTAGACTAACTGGCAAGGCTGGTGTTCAGAAGAATGTATCCTTTTGCAGCTATTCTGACACAGTGGTGTGAAAACACTCATCTCTGGCTAAGAGAGTCAAACAGCTTTCACAAAGGTAATAATACTGGAGTTAAAATGAATGCTCATTTGGAAAAACAACCCGGGAAAGGGTACTCTAAGGAAAAGGACAGAATATGTAAATATGAGACTAGAAAATATGTGACTAGAAATAGCCTGGCACACAGAGCTAGAGTCAGTTTGGAATGGCTGGAGTCCAGACTGCATATGGAAATAGAACACTTTAAAATGTAGAGTCATATCATAAACAATGTTCCAAGCTAAGGATGGTACATGGTTTCTGCTAGACAATGAGGAACACCTAAGGGATTTTAAAGTGACCACTTGACATAATCAGATTTTTATAGAAGGAGGATCTTTTGTAGGGGAACAACAACAACAAGAAAATGAAATTCTGTTTCCAAAAAGATGCCATTATTAGGGAATGTTTGTATCCTGCCAAGCTGGCCCTAAGTGGAAGGTCGGAGGCCTGCTTGAAACCAGGATGAAAGCAAAATGATTTTGTTTACTCTTTCACTACAACAATTCCCAATGCCTCACTTCTTGCACATACGTGCTCAAGTTGCAGCGGGATACTTAAACTGGCCAATTTGCATTGAAGTGGAAATGATAGCACATTTCATTCAAATAGGAGGGTATTGTGATAGTAAATAACTTTCTCTTCAAATATTTTCTGCAGTGAGGGAAGAGTTCATAATATGCACAACATATGCTTCACTTTCTCTTTCCTTTTCCTTAACCAACTGTATAAAGCTTCGTATATGAAAAATAAGGAGCATTCCATGAAAGAAATAACTGTAGATTAACCGTTCTTGTGCAGCCCCTGCAGTCAGCAGGGTGTGATAGCCATGTCTTGCAAATTCTAACTGAATTTATAAAATGTGAGTAAAGGCAATAGGGTATTAAAACTGTCCCTTCTTTTATAAAAAAAAATAAATATGAAGCAAATGTGTGTTTGCTGAGTCTTTTATTGTATACATTTAAAGTGCACAACATGTTTTTTTATAAATTTTGAAATGATTGCCACTTATGGGTGGAACTCTGAAGTACCCAGGGGAAGAAATGCATGTATTCTTTGATAGGATAATAATTAGCAGTGATTAGTCTCATTCCTCTTGCCAGAAAACTCTCCCCAGCCTGTTACTGGATATAAAAGCGTAGAGTGTACTTGATAGGGCCTTTCATGTCACATGGTGTGGTTGCAGTCACATGCACATCTTCACAAATGAGATGTGAATGGTTTGATCTGAGACGTTCTTTTGAGTACTCTCACTTGTGCACCTGGTGGCTGCACTGAGACTAGAGCAGACTATTCTCTTTTCAGTCCTCTTATCTCAATGCCATGGAGTGAGTCCTAATTGAAGCCTTATTCGGGGATGACAGCAGGCCAGGCAAGAGGCTCAGTGTTCTGGCACCATGGGCCTTCCTGGGCTAGGCTGCAGCACCCACAAGCACATGTAAGAGCTGAAGCTGGGAACAGGCTGGGCGGCAGGGGCAGGAGCTACATGTGTACCCAAGTCAGGGAGCCACATCCACTGTTGGGGAGGCCAACAATGGCTTTTGGTGTCAGAAAGCATTCTGTCCTTTCATCTCATGTTGGCCTCAGACATATCAGGATCACCGATCTCAGGAACCAGAACCTGTGAATGTGTGGTCTGGCCTCTGTGCACACGTTGCCTGATTAGATCACCTATGTTGCTAAATCCTGTGCAAAGAAATCAACAGCCTCTCAGAGTAATAATGAAGATGGGGGGGGGGGACACCATTCACACTAAATGCAACTTCTCCAGTTCATGAGAGGGATCCATTGGATTAAACAGAGTTCAAAACCCAGGCTAGTCAAGCCCTATGTCCCTAATCAACAGGAAGTAATTGCAGCAGATGTAATAAATCTGCACCCTTGAGCAACACCTAGGTTAAGAGACAGAAATCTTGGATGTAGGAATGAAATGCAGACAGGTAGGTAGCTAGCTTAGTCACAAACTGGAGGCTACACTCCCGCTGCTCTTTATAAATCCCAATTGTCTATCAACCAAATTATTCCTTACTCAGTAATACTTTCTCTCACCAAGGACTGGAGACAATGTCATGAAACTACTCCCTTTCTGAAGACCATATGAAGATTTTTAATGCAGAAGGATGATCTCTTCCTGAGGATACGAAATGCAAAACAAATACATTTCAAACCCTCTTTCCCACTTATCCCCTCCTGATCCACTCTATCCCAAACACTCCCCATGTGTACCTGTGATCTTCTCACCTCTTCAATAAACTTAAAATAATTTGAAAAGAAAAAACAATGAAGCCTCAGCCAGAATGGTTAAGTGCCTTACAACCAAACACCTCACCTGGAAAATCCCAGAATCTGGCTTTGATTTGGGTTTTATTATATATTTATACATTTCCTGTTGCCAATTATAGATAGAAACCTAAATAAGAAGATATTTCAAGGTTAAAAGCTGCAGAAAATCACTCAAATGAGAAAATATTTATGAAAGCCCTATTCAATGTTAAGTACTATTAACCATGGTTCTTGCCCTCATAGACCTTGAAACACTACAATGTGTCAACAGCACTAATAATAATGTCTGACTTTTAGTTGTAAAACTCTTAGTATTCACAGCCAATCTAAGGCTCACCATTTATAACAAAACAAAAAATAGAATAAAATCATCCCTGTCAGAATAATTAGATGGTTTAGATCAGGCAAATTTTTGCCCATGGACAAAACCTAACCAACACCAGATTTGTAATTAAAGTTTCATTGGAACAGAATTTCACTTGTTTGCTTATACATTATCCATGGCTGCTTTCACAAAGTCTAGTGGATTCCAGAGATCTTATAGCCCATAGAATATAAGAATTGGAGCCCGGCGGCGTGGTCTAGTGGCTAAAGTCCTCGCCTTGAAAGCCCCGGGATCCCATATGGGCGCCAGTTCCAATCCCGGCAGCTCCACTTCCCATCCAGCTCCCTGCTTGTGGCCTGGGAAAGCAGTTGAGGACGGCCCAAAGCTTTGGGACACTGCACCCGCGTGGGAGACCCGGAAGAGATTTCTGGTTCCCGGCATCGGATCGGCGCGCATCGTCCGTTGCGGCTCACTTGGGGAGTGAATCATCGGACGGAAGATCTTCCTCTCTGTCTCTCCTCCTCTGTGTATATCTGGCTGTAATAAAATGAATAAATCTTTAAAAAAAAAAAGAATATAAGAATTGACTCTCTGACCTTCCATTGAAAAAGTCTGCAAATCTCTGGCCTAGATGATTATTGTTTATGTGCAAGAATTTTCAATATGGCACTTGAATTTTATATCCTAAATAGCAATAAATGTCAAGTTTGGCAGAGGACCAGCGAGCCCTTCTAGAGTCTGGGACATGGAGAATCCTAATCTTTGACTTATGAAGTTCCATGGTAAACACTCAACAATAAGTGTTCAGAAAATTGCAGGAATCAGGAAGACATCAAATATAAACACAGAAGTAAATATTTAAAAGCAAATTTTAGGAATAGTAGAAATGAGTATCTTATAAAATCTGACCAATCTTTTCCAAAAAAACGGTGTATTTGATGGCTAATTCTGTGGAGTCCAACAGGGCAAACAGCCTCAGACAGGAAGCACGCTGTTACATAGACTGCTTGGAGAAGTCATTCATGTGCATCTATCTCAAAATAGATGTCTCCTTTTAAAATTGAAATATAGGGGCAGTTGGCCTTTGATCTTTGAGCCAAGACACAGCCAGGAAACTCCAGCTGGTGCCCCTAAGAGCCAGTGGCCGCCACGGCCAAATACCTGTCCCAGATCATTGTGATGGGCACGCAGATGGTGGGCAATAGCCCTGCGGCAGGAGTTTGCAGCCAACCAGGTAGCAGCTGACACCTGGGGCTAAGCCGGCCACTAGTCTATAGCCTTTTCCAGCTTTTTAGCTTTCAGCCTACAGGAGGCACAACAGGTACTCAGTGTCTCCAAGCTGAGCTCTGAGGAGATCCCAAAGAACTGCGAGCACCTGTTCAAGATGAATGGTAAGACTGAGTAGCTCCTTCTACCTGCAGTCCAAGCTGGTCTGTGCGAAGGAGCATCTGGATGAGGGACTCAAAATCAAAGTCCAGGTGGAAAAAGAGAGAACGCAGACTCCCAAAACATGACAGCTCAGTTCCCCCTACTCCCACCTCTAATTTATAGTTTAGTAATAAATGTCTACTGTGTAAAAAAGAGGGGCCAGGGGTGCAGCATTGTGGCATGGCAGGTAAAGCTGTTGCCTACAATGCCAGCATTCCATATGGGTGCTGATTCAAGTCCTGCTACTCCACTTTTAATCCAGCTCTCTGCTGCTACACCTAGGAAAACAGTAGAAGATGGCCCAGATTCTTGGGTCCCTGTACACATGTGGGACATGTGGGAAGCCAGGAGAAACTCTAGGCTTTCTCTCTCTCTTTCTGTCCCTGTCTGTCTCTCCCTCACTGTAAACTTTGCCTTTCAAGAAACTAAGCCATTAAAAACAAAATAAAATAAAACTGAGATATAGTAAGGCATATAATGTTTAAGTGCATATTCCAATGAATTTTTATACATGCATATAAATAAGCAGCCAATGAAAAGAACAAGGAATTCTCAACATCCCAGGACATCATATAATCAACAAAACCTACAATTTGTGTCTGATTTCTTTTGATGTGGACAAGCCACATGAATTTAAGATCATTCTCAGCTGTGAATGTATCAGAAATTGGGACAACAAGCTCACACTGCTACCTATAGCTGGTGTTTTGTTTAAATTTAAACACAAGTGCTGTTTAACCTATGCAAAAGTTAACTGAATTGCCGTTTGATCCTTAATAGCTATAGACTCGTTCTTCCCTATCATCAAGCAAGTGTCTCAGCATTGCCTGCTTAAAATACAAACTGCATGCTCAGCTGTCTGCTCTCTGAGATCCTTGCTGAACTGCTGAAGGCCTGACCCTTCTCCTGGCGCCTATATCTTTGCCTCTGGAGAAACATGATCATCTTTACAAAAACAGCTCCTTGCCTGTGGCCAAATCAAAACTTCAGCTTCTATCCATGATAAAAATCTGAAGTGTTTAAACACCTAGTAAAAAATCATCAAAACTGAAGATTCCCACTAAGCCAGAAACCTCAATTTTCATGTGACATTTTAGCCTCATAAAATACTTATTAAGGGTCCAAGACCCATAGCCCATTGATTCTCTGACACTTAAGTCCATGAGCTAGTCTGATGATTGAGGCCATTTTCCCACTAAGTCCCTAAAATATGAGAAATAAGACAACAGAGGCAGGTGATAGGAAGCCACAATGTCATATTACACTGAAAAAGTCCAGGAGGAAAGACATTTACAAACAGGTGAACAGATTTCCTAATATTAAACCCTAAAGTGAAATACTCTTCCAAACCCAGACAAATTAGATCATTTCAGGCCAGTCCTAAATATAGAGAACTAATGCAAGAGATCCTGGGCAGCTTTGAAAAAAATCTTAAACAATAAAAATAAAGCTGGAGGTATCAAAATATCAGACTTCAAGACATATTACAGGGCAGTGATAGTCATTAAAACAGCCTATACTGGCAAAAACAAACAAACAAAAACAGAACTGAACACCAATGGAAGAGAAGAGAAATCCCAGAAGTGAATCCACACATCTACAACTAATTTTTGACAAATAAACTGAAACAACTCAGGGAGAAAGGATAATCTCTTTAACAAATGATACTGGGAGTTCAGGCCTTGGGATTCGGGGGCAAGTGTCGCTCCTCACAGTGTGGCGGCTGTGGGGAGTGCCCCTGCCGGGTTGGACCCAATGCTGGGGGCTCACGCCAAAGACACTGCCACAAGGCAGTGAACGAGTCCTCGGCCTCCCCCAGGACCCAAGAGAGCTCTTCCCTCAGGGTAAGTATGCCATGAGGGAACTTGGGAACGGGGTTAAAATTCCTAACTCCGCCCAGCTGCTAATATCTTGTGGCAGGAGCGAAACTGGCAGCGATTCATAACCGGAGAACTATTAACACCACTCGAGCACATACCTCAGAGCATGTCCCACATCCGGGACTCGGGGTGGGTGGGAAACCAGGTGGGGCTTCTCCCTCAATATCCCCCTTTACCTCAGATACATGATGGAAACAATATGGACATAATAGTATTACCCACTTCCCTATCTCCCTGAACCTTTTTTTTTCTTTTTCTTTCTTTAACTGTAATTAACTATGTTAAGATTGTCAACAACAATACAATAAAATAGATAAAAAAATGATACTGGGAAAATTGAATATATGCCAGCAGAAGAAACAAGATCTGTACCTTTCACCCTATACAAAAATCAACTCTAACCGGAGCTTCCCCAGGGGATGGAAGAAGTCCAAACACTACCGCGCAGAAACCAACTTCATCGGAAAGACAACCAGAAGCCCTGAGCGGTCCGCAGAAACAGAAGAACAATAAATGTCCTTCGGGACCAGGGAGGAGAGCTTTCTCTGGTCCGAGCCTGGCTCCACCTCTGGACCCCAACTCTCCCTCGCAATGACCATCGGGATCGCTCCGAAAACCCCTCATAGCAAACAAACAATCATACAAACTAAAAAAAAACCTAAAATAAATAGACAAACAACAAAAAGTAGAGCTTGGAATCTGACAGGAAAGAGCTGGCTCATGCCTCGCTGGGTGGGACACAAAGATTAGTCACTCCTCACCATGGTGTTGAGGATTTTCCTGCACACCCCCCCAAAAACAACAACAACAAAAAAATGTTCTGCACCTTAATTGTCGACAAATGTCTTGTTAGAGTTACAAGCCAGTCTAGATTATCCTAAAATCTGCCAAGATCAGCAAAATTATACTTCAACACAACAAATGGCTAAATACTAAAATGAAATAGACATGAGACAGCTGAATGGTACCTTATAGCCATTTTAAGGTATATAGCAGCCGGTCCTGTATATAAACTAAAATTGAAATGTCAATGAGCTAATCAGAGGTTGTGGTTAAGAACTTGCTTTTTTTTTTTTTTTTTTAACATACTGGTTACTCAAAACCATGTCAATTCCATAATGTTGCAAATTGCTGTTGATGTTATATTGGGACTCTTAATTGACTGGGATGATATTATACCAGCTCTAACTTCGGACCAGAAATGGTCTCCCCAAGAAACTGTTCAACCCATCTGGACAATAAGTAGCTGGACTCTATGCTTGGTATATGTTTGCAAGGAAAGAATCTTGATTGAATTTGAACTGTAATGCTGCATCAAGGTGGAGGAGTCCACCAGGGGGGAGGGGAGGGGGAGGGGTGGGGGGATTCCCAGAGCCTATGAAACTGTCACATAATGCAAAATAATTAATAAAAAAAATCAACTCTAAATGGATCAAAGATATAAACCTATGACCTGACCACATGAAATTCCTAGAGAAAAACTCTGGGAACATTTCGTAAGACATAGGCATGGGCAAAGACTTCTTAGAGGCAACACCAAAACCATAGGCAATTAAAGCAAAAATAACTAAATGGAGCTACATCAAACTAAGAAGCTTCTGTACTGCCACAGAAACAACAAATAAAGGGATGAGACAACCAACAGAATGGGAGAAAACATTTGCAAATTACACAACAGATTTAGCTCAGTAGCTAAATCCTTACCTTGCATGTGCCAGGATCCCATATGGGCATCAGTTCATGTCCTAACTGCTCCACTTCCCTTCCAGCTCCCTGCATGTAGCCTGAGAAAGCAGCAGAGGAATGCCCAAGGCCTTGGGACTTTGCAACCAGGAAGGAGATCAAGAAGAAGCTCCAGGCTCCTGAATTCAGAACAGTTCAGCTCAACTCTAACCATTGCAGCCATTTGAGAAGTGAACCAACAAATGAAAGATCTTTCTCTCAGTCTCTCCTTCTCTCTATAAATCTGCCTTTCCAATAAAAATAAATAAATCTTTAAAAAGAAAATAGAGATATATCATATAAAATAATTATATAGTTTATATGCCACAATTTTATGTAATTACATTAAATGTTTATATTTTACACATAATTATATAAATGTGATATTGTTAGACACACAAAATCCAGTATTTTCCAAACTGTGATCTTTAAAAAATACTTGAAATATCTGGTAATAATTATTTATATTCTGATTTATCTTTTCAGTTGGCCACTGATTGCATTAAAATTGATTTTCTGCTCTATGGATTATCTGAGGAAATTTCACACTTTATATTTTTACTGCAAAATTTAGCCATGAGTCACTAACAGAAGTATAAAGGTAGTACAATAACATGAGAAATATAAAATCCTATGAAAAACTATATACTGATTTCCTGAAAGCTGCTGCTGGAAAATACATTTCATTAGCTCTTCTGGGAAATCAGGGAGAAAAAAATGTTGTAACAAACCACAGACATCCATTGCTGGGTTGAGCATCTCATGGTATGTGTATATATCACTGTTTATTTACTCATTCTTAACAGTTTGTATTCTACAATTCAATTTCTATTTCATGAAAGACAGAAATAAGAAGAATATGACTCAATTCTGCTCGGAGAGACTGTGAGACCTCCAAACACAAATGTACCATACAGCAAAGATATTCGCAATGACAGTACTAACATGACCTTTAATGTCATCTTTTTGTTCTTCTAACAGGTTTTAACTCAACCTGCAATCATCAGGCTACATGAGATAAACTGAATGCAGAGTTCTAGAATAGGATTATTAGCACAAAGAATTGACAAGCCTGGTAGCTTTCATGAAATCTGTAAAGCAATAATCGTGGAATGAAATTTAGCTTGGAGACAGTTAATTGACACCATTAGGTAGGGATGCTTAATTTAAATAGGGTAATAAGTTACCTACATAGTTACAATATAAAAAACCAAATAAATAATTGAAATGATGCCAGAGCCAAGAAAATGCACTTTATAGCATCTTTTAAAAAGTAAAAACACTTGAATATGTCATGTATGTGATATTCAGCTGTGAGTGGGTGGGATTTATGTGCCAGAAACATTGAAGACACTGGTACTTGATAGCCTCTTAAGAAAGAGCTGCCTCCAAATTTGAAGCTGAAAATCACAGAAACAGCTTATTTAAAAATTACAATTCATGGCTTTTTAGACTTTCAGTGCATATGTTAGGAATTGTATATGAACTGAAATGTCTGTATGCTGATTCTCAACACCAATAAAATCTAAATTTTCTTCATTTTTAAAATTTTATTCCCCTTTATTACATTAAAGCAAAATCGTAGAAGATCAATTGGCCTTGTGAACAAACTGCCCTAAGTGAGTCAATATAAAGAGTGAAAGACACCATCCTTTGCATCTAACTTTTCCCTGTTATATTTATTCTGAATCACCAACACCTAATGTAGCATTAGGTGATCACTCTGAAAACACATTAAAACACTTTTCCCCTACCTCATACATTGGTATGTGTACCAGAAATGACAGAGACATTGAATTTACAATGGCCAAAGAAAGTTATCAATACCTCTGTTGGTCATGCTACTGAGTCAACAAGGGGAAGACTAAGATTTTCTATGAAGGATTAACTTTTCAAGCTTAGCCTTTTGACACCATAACTGAGATGTAAGTATGTAATATATTTATATATATTTTTGAGTGACAGAGAGATACAGATAGAGTTCTATCTACTAGTTCACTTCTTAAATGCCACAATGAATAGAGGTAACAAAGTCTGAAGCTGGACACCCAACACTCCCTCTGGGTCCTCCATGTGGATAGAAGGAATCCAGCCACAACTTGCTTCTTTCCAGTGTGAGCATTAGCAGTAAGTAAAATCAGGAACACAGTCAAGACCTGAGCACAGACATTAATATTGGCTTGAGCATCTTACCACTCATATCATGATTTATAGGTTCTTACTCAAAATACACTGGCTTTGAATGAAAATATGTTTGTTTGTTATTTAGACACAGCATTCTAACCAAATTAATATTTAATTTATTTCAAATATTTCCACATCTTTATTACTACAGTACTCAGCTAATTATAGAATATTTGTTTTAAATTTTTAAAAGATTTATTCATTTTTATTTAAAAGGTAGAGTTAGAAAGTACAGACACAGGGAAAGAAATCTTCTATCTACTGTTTCATTCCCCAAATGGCCGCAATAGCCAGAACTGGGCCAATCCAAAGCCATGAGCTTCCTCTGGATCTTCCATGTGGGAGCAAGAACCCAAAGGACTTGCGCCATCTTTTGCTGCCTTTCCAGGCCACAAACAGAAAGCTGGACTGGAAGTGGGGCAGCAAGTATTTGAACCAGTGCCCAAAGGGAAGCCAATGCTACAGGCAAAGGCTCATCCAATCACACTATCACACCAGCCCCTTTTTAAATTTTTGTAAGGTTGTGAATTTATTTCAAAGATGAATATATTGAATTTGACTGCCTTATCAGAGTATTTCCATGACTACCACTGTCAATATAAACTTGGGCTGGTTTTATGTAAAACTCATCATTTTATAACAGTATTTCTCCATAAGTGGTCTTCAAACACCTGTATTAGTATTACCTATGATGGTTGTCATACATGTAGATTCCTGAGTGCTGCTCCAAATGCATGAAATCAGTGTTTGTGAGAAAGGAGCCCAGTATTTCAAGATCCCCATTGACACATGTGCATAGCAATGTTTGAAACCTACTGATATACAAGATGGAATCAACCTGTGCCTTTTTCATTCTGCCACTTAAATCACTGAATATTTTTGGCTAGGAAATGTTTAAAATTATACTTAAGGTCAAGGTTGTCATGGTTTGGTATTCATTACATAACACTATGAACAAGGCATTTGCCAACTCTGGAGACACCAATAAATAAGGCACAAATGTTTGAAGCATGGAACTAATCCTATCAGGTGACGCAAAGCAAATGATGTTACAACTGATTACTCTCTTGCTTTGTTTTTTTTTCTTCTTCTTCCTTTTTCTTTTTTGAGAAGCAGAGAGACAGTGCATTCTCATCTGCTGGTCCACCCCGCCTCAAATATCCACAAAAGCTAGGGTTGGGTAAGGCCAAAGCCAGGACCTGAGAACTTAGCTCAGGTCTTCCACACGGGTGCCAGAAACCTGCCATACCCTGCTGTGTCCCAGAGTCTGCAGCAGCAGGCAGCTGTAGTAAGAAAGCCAGAGGTAGGCATCACTGAACCCAAACACTCTGATATGGATACAGTCATTTTAGTTGGCATCTCCAGCAAAGGCCAAATACCACTCCTTGACTGCAATTTGATAGGTACAATTAAGGAGAAATAAAAAATGTTATGATCAAGGTCCAATAACACAGCTTGGGTATGCAAGGATGCCATTCCTGGGTAAATAAATGCTTACACAAGGACCTCAGGAGGGGCAGAATAGAGCTTCTTAGAAGAAGTAGCATTTTCAGTAGAGGGAAGGTATGCCAAGACCCTGAAAAAGGAGGAATAAAGGCCAAGAGCAAAACAGGGAGGGAAGTATGCAGTTCTTGGAGTGACAAGGTCAGATAATTTGAGACTTTACTGAGTCCTATTGAGGACATTTGATTTTATCTAGAGAACAGTAAGAATTCAGAGTTTTAAAAATAGTCTCTCACTAATTTTCAACTTGATAGTAGTATGAAAACAATATATATTCAGTAAGAACCACATTTCAATTTTGAATTTTAATCTTTTCCTAGCAAGCAATATGCATGACATACAATCTTGAGATGCTGAGCATTGGCTGCAGTTCCCAGCCTCTCATGTGATTACAGGGACTTACAACCAATGTATTACTGTGTTTCCAATGTTTTTGAGTTTAGATATTTCATAATTTACATGAGTTACCCAATACATTATTGTAAAATATGCTCTGTGTTCAACGACTTGCCCAGCTGTAGGATAATGGATGTATTCTGAGAATACTTAAAGATTCAGCTAAAAATGATATGTCCAGTAGGTTAGCTGTAATAATACATCTTCAACTTTCAATTGTTTTATTGGGATATAACCAATCATATGTTGAGGAACAACATATATGGACAGAAACACATAGTGGTTTAGACTAACTAGAACAAAACTTCAAAGGAAACACTAGATCTATACGTTTGCTTTGTCAATCAGTTCTGCTGCTGTGTAAACGAAGGAACAAAAACCTTAGAACACAGAAAAGGCTCAGGAACAGTTTTTCCTAGTAGCAATGAGGCAGAAAAAAAAGAAACTGTGCAACAGAAAAAAAGTGAGTAAGTGAAAATATTCAATTTATATCTATGGAAGGGAATGTCCTAGAACATTGTAAGGATTTTAAAATTTCAACAACTTAAGTTTACTAGTTTAATGACACTAAACACTAAATAATATTAAATATTAGTTTAACACATATTACTGTCCTTGAGACTCAATGACAGTTATTCATGAGAATGAAAACTAAAAATATCAATGTTCAGACTGCATATACCATCATATATCACAAGATGATTTTTCTGTGGTTTGTGGCTGCAATCCTTTGCCTCTCAAAGAGAGACAGATTGGGTTGGGGACCTTCACTGCATGAGGGCATTGCCCTTATTAGCATGTAAACTGTAATCACAATGTTGTTGAGGAGCTCAGCACTCAGACCATGGAACTGTTATTCTAAAGTTAAATACAAGTTTAAGTCAAAATATGTTATTTGAAAAGAGGTATCCAGTACTCTGGTCAGAAACACATAGTGATTTAGACTAAATAGAACAAAACTTCAAAGGAAATACAAGATGAACTCATTTTGGAACATCTTATCTATAATAGTTTAGTCTCTCTTTTTACGCAGTCATAAAAAAAAAACAAAGCTCTTTACTTTCCATCCTCAGATCACTTCTTGAAATTTTGATTTGGACTATATGCTGGAATGACAATACTTTAAGAGCACAGTCTGTTACCACAGAGATTTCCTGCAGATAAAAAGAGATGTACAACAACCAGTTTCAAACTTCATTTGTTTAAATACCACTAAATTAAAATATATGAGATCAAATATGTTCCAAGATATGCATTCAATATGATTATAATAAAAAAATTCTATTAAGCAAATTTCTGACATAAATGAGATGGGAAAAAGAGTAAAATCTTAAAACATAAAATACTAGGATAGCCGTTACAAAAAATAATTAATATACTATTTGTAAGTACTTATCTATATAAGATCCAGTGGAATATTTGTCTAACAAAATTTATGCATATTTGAGAAAATAGAGAGAAATGTCCAGTTATTCAAGAATGAGACAACAAAAGTACTTTCTCCAAAATTCTTCAAACATAATTGAATGGTCTTTTTCTTATTTATATTTTAAATTTGCACACCATTCAGCATCATGAGCTATAACACATGTATAGATTCCTGAAGCTACCAGCATTAACAAAGCACAGAAAAACCCACAAATCAAATAATTCCTCCATGTTGACCCTTCTGGTAGTGATATCTTCTCCCTATCCTGAACCTCAGCCAAACACAGTTTTATATCTTTATTTTTTGCAGAATGTCATATAAATGATATGCAATTTTTTGAATCTGATTTCTTTTACTTAGCAAAAATTCCTTGAGATTCGCCCACATCACTACATATAGATTCTTTTGTTGATTCCCTAAGTAATACTTCACAGTTCCTCAGTCTATGGATGTAAAAATTCATACAAAGTGACTAACAGGTAGAAAGTATATGAGATACAGTGGAATTTGTTCTGTAGCATAACAGAGCTGGATTTTATGTAAATGAGCTCCCTATACCATGTAGATTATTTGCTGTTTGTTTCCAATAAAAGGTCACTTAGAAAAACAATGGCACTTATTTTACTTCATATCACTCCTCTGCTTAACAGTTTCCAAGGTTTCCTCATTCCCTATCAAATTCAGACTAAACTCCTGAACTTCAGTTCTCCCAGAGCATGTTTTCAATTCTACCTCTACCAATGTCCAGAGATTAACTTTCCAGCCAAACAGCCATTCATTTCTCCTTGATACATATCTCAGTACTACAACATCATGCTTTTTCATTTTTCAAGGACAAGTCAAATGCTGAACTACATGAAAACATTTTGATCCCTGTTTCTTTCCTCAAGGCTGCTTTCAAAGTGAATTTGAGCTCCAATTTGCACATATAACATATTTGGGTTCCCTTATCATGGCATCATTTATATATTGCTTTGAGTTAAAGAAAGTTAGATACCTGTCCCATTTCCTCCTTTTTCCATCCTTCTCTGTCCTCTGATTTCCTCACTAAACTGAGGGCTTCTTCAGGGAAATGGTATGTGTTCATCGTATTTGTAAAGCGCAGAGAACATAGCATAATATCTTCAACTGTTATTAAAATGACACAAAAGGGCTATATGCAAATAAATATCTGGGTCTAGAAAAAATGAGAGAGAAAATGGTAAACATCTGAAAATTTTTAGCTGAAAAAGAAAAAAATAGCCATCATGACCATAATGCCACTGAAAAATATTTTACAATGTATTTCTGGTTCAACAGGACACCAGTTTTTGTACAAAAATGTATAAATTATAAAAAGTCAACTGTAGAATGCCAGAGAGTTTTGTCTTCTGTTAAATAGCAGCCCTATGTTTTTAAGATTCATTGGCCTCATCCATATAAGCAGCATGTGCCATTTGATGAGGCAAGAAAGTTCTCATCTCTGGAGAGACTCTGAAAAGCAGGTTAATGTGAGGGTTAGAAAGATGGACTGTACTTTAGCTCCTACAGTATCACTTAGAATCAGGGTTCTACGACATGGTGAGCTATCCCCTCTCATAGTCCGCATGTAGATGCCACTCCAACTGGTTTACAAACACTACACTGGCAGGAATCATGTTATAGCTTTCTCTTGTGTTGGTGTTAACAGAAACTTTCCTTATCCCAA
Source organism: Ochotona princeps (assembly GCF_030435755.1). Lineage (NCBI taxonomy): Eukaryota > Metazoa > Chordata > Mammalia > Lagomorpha > Ochotonidae > Ochotona > Ochotona princeps. Next base: position 34,961,675 of record NC_080842.1, read on the forward strand.
CTTACTTCTACAGTGTCCACCATTCACACTTCATAAAAGGGATAAAGTGAATTTTGACACTGCCCTATCTCTGAAACATTTGATCATTTTAATTACAATTCCAAGCATTGCCCCATTTTCAAAAAACATGTTCAGTCCAGCAATGGTGATGAATTCTTCCCCCAACTCTTCCTCTCAAACAGGTATTAGAAATTTTCTATTGTTTTAACATTTATTTTTATTTGAAAAGCAGATTTAGAGATGAGAAGGAGAAACAGAGAAAAAGATCTTCCATCCGTTGGTATACTGCCCAAATAGCCAACAGCAGGAACTGAGCCAACCCAAAGCCAGGAGACAAGAATTTCTTCCAGGTCTCCCAAGTGGTGTTTGGTCCCAGAGACTTGGATTATCCTCCACTGCCTTTCCAAAGCAGGGAATTGGACAGGAAGTGGAGCAGCCAGGACATAAACTAGCACCCACATAAAGTACTATGTTTGGAGTTGGAGAATTAGTCAATTGAGTCAACATGCTGGCCCCCAAATCAGAAATTTTCAGCTTGGAGTCTGTGAAAGGATGCCAACAGTTTTCTCACAAAATCAACAGTCAGAATGAAAACAAGGACAGCCTCTCTCTGCACAAGGCTTTGTGGAAGTCTCTGGACTGTTTTTGCCTCTGGTTTTCTTGTCACTAAATGGACAAGTTGTTTTAGATATCTATATTTAATTCTAGTTCCAATATCTCATGGTTCTAGACACAGACACTTGGTTTTGCTTTTCATCCCCACCTGGCTCTGCTGCTAGACAGAGCAAGCCCAAAGAGTAAGCTGTGAGTTAACTTTTCTTTTCTTTTCTCTGGTCTTGGAGGAAATAGACAATAGTAGTGCTATATTTTGATGACTCCACAGAACAATCTGGGGAGTAAATAATATGGTAGAAATAAAAGCTCTATTTTTGGTACTATTTTTAATTATTTTCAAATAATAACAGGATACACATAGGTCTTCGCAGCTGCCATGTTTCAGCATTCACAGACTTTTACTTCTTAGCTGTTAATAGATAACAAAAATTATTAGACCTTGAGTTTGTAGTCCGATGTTCCTCTAACACATCTGTGTCTCTGTTTCAATAACTGTTTTGCTTAGGACTGATGTCCTTCCTTTTGGGTCAATGAGTCTCTTTCAAACACTCATGAAGTTTCAAAGGAGCCTCTGGGGACTTGTTTAGTCACCGTCATGTTCACACCTGACAAAGGAGACACACAGCTCTTTCCTACTATCACCAGTGAGAGAGAGTTTCTGGAACTTCAGAGAATGGGAAGGGCACATATTCCAGTCAAATAACTATAGGTGACCAGAGGTCCTTTGGTTTTACTGGAAAGGAAGATTTACATAGAGAAAGAGATGGAAAGAAAGATCTTCCACCCAATGGTTCACTCCCCAAACGACTGCAACTGTCAATGCTGAGCTGATCAGAAGTCAGGAGCTTCTTCTGGATCTCCTACATAGACATAGGATCCTAAGGATTTGGGCCATTGTCCACTGCTTTCCCAGGCCATAAGCAGAAAGCTGGATTAGAAGTGGAGCAGCCAGGACATGAACTCTTGCTCATATGGGATTCCAGTGCTTACAAAGTGAGGATTTAGCCACTAAGCCATTGTGCCAGGCCCACAGAGAATCTTCTTGTTCCTGTTTCTATATTTGAACACATGCTGCTAAGGTCAAAATCGTACCTTGATTCTGGTCCTGCTTCTGGGGCTAGTCAATCACTAAAATTAAAAGGGCAAACATATTAGAGTAACTGCAACTGACAATAGTTAATTTTTTCAGAATAGCAAGCAGTGATCAGTGTTTAAGGTGACAGACATGCCAGTAACCCTGACTGATCTTTACACTCAGGATATATGTACTAAAATGTCACACTGGATGGATATTATAATGCAGCAGGTTAAGTTGCCATTTGGGATGCCTATATTCTATATCAGAGTATCTGGTTCAAGTGCTGGCTGTTCCAAAATTTCATTCCAGTTTCCTACTAGGGAGTCTGAAAAGTTGGTAGATAATGATAGCAGGTACTTGTGTTTCTGCCTCGCACATGGCAGACTCGAATGGAGGACAAGACTTCTAGCTTCAGCCTGGCCTATCTGTGTCAATTTTATTTGGAAGGGAAACAGTGATGGAAGAAATTTCTCTGTATCCGCTTATATATTTATTCCTTTTACCTTTCAAACAAATACGTCTTAAAGAAATGCCACACTCTAGGCTATAAATATGTGTAATTATTAAATGCTAAAAATGTTTGAATATATCTATAATTTTTTAAAAGACACAAAGTACAGAAAATGTAGGAATCCTATGGCACTGGAAATTTGATCCCTTAAGAACTTGGAGAGTTCTGTGCCTGGTTCATAAGAAAAAGGTGAGTTAAGGCCTGAATAATCATTACAAAAAATTAAAGAATGAGAATTTAGTCACTAGTTTTTATATTCAAGATTATCGTTTTCAAATAAATACTCCAAAAAGAAAAGTAAGCAATGTTTTCTAAGAATTTAAAGATCCAGTGGGAGAAGGGTGGCATTATGGCACATACAAAAATGAAAAAAAAAGATTAAGCCACTATTTATAACACCTGCATCCCACACCTAAGTGATGGTGTAAGTCCCACCCATTCTTCTTATTCAGATTCCTGTTCATATGCTTAACAAGGCAGAAGATGGCCCAGATACTTGGATCTTGCCACATACGTGGGAGATCAGAATGGAGTTCCTGCCTGATACAGGCCTGGGATTTGTGGCCACATTAGGAATGAGCCAGCAGATAAATGAATCTTGCTTTCTCTCTCGCATGCATGCTCTGTTTTCTGCTTTTCAACAGAATAAACAAATCTTTTTTAAAAAAGATATTGCAGTAAGTAATAAAGTTAAGGACAAAGAAGACATAAAAAGACAAAAGTCAAAAGAATTCTGAGCTCCAATTTCCCTTATAATTAAGTGTGCCAAAGCCCCACCCTAAGCCAAGAAGATGACATTTAAGTTTCTATCCATAGGACATGTTTGAACATTTATTCAGGATCTAGGACCACTGTAGTAAGATGTACAGATTTTTCCAAAGTCCTCTGCTTTAGAACATCTTGCTGTCTTTAAACACTAAATGCTGTCTGTTCTTGATGATTCAGCTAAGTCTGTCTGTGTTCCCAAAACCTTGACATCACATGGATGAGTCAGCAGCAAACAATCATCTTTACCACATTTCCTACTTACTGACAATCATTCTAGATAAAACTGCCCTTTTATAACTCCAAAAGTTCCAGCTCCCTGCTTGTGGCCTGGGAAAGCAGTCAAGGACAGTCCAAATCCTTAGGATCCTGCACCTGTATGGGAGACCTAGAAGTTCCTGCCTCCTGACTTTAGATTTGGCTTAGTTCCAGCCACTGTGGCCACTTGGAGAGTGAATCAGGGGACGGAAGATCTTCCTCTCTATCTCTCCTCCTCTCTGTATATCTGACTTTCCAATAAAAATAAACAAACAAAAAAAGCTTTGCTTTGCTTTCCCCTTTAAGACAAAACATTTTGTGTGAAGAGAATCATGGCAGAATCCGGAATTCAACCTGAGGAAAACAAATATGTAAGTTTGGCACATGATGGGAGAGAAGTATTTTGCCCAGAAGCTTAATGATCTGAGCCACAATGGGATCTGTCAGTTGAGAAGAATCGCACTTAGGAAACCTTCCACCTGGGAGAAGATACAAATCCTGGATTTCCACTTAATAGCTTTGTGACCTTGTGTGAGTCTCTTAGTTTTCCTGTTTTCTATCTTTAAAACAAAAACAATATAAATAACTACTTTATGGGGTTGTAAGGAATTAATGAGCTATACCATACAAAAAAACACTTTTAAAAATGCTCTTATTAATTTTATGCTTCCAACTGACACATAACACTTGTGCATATTTAGGAGGTAGATTGTGATGTTTTGATCCCTGCATTTATAGTCTGAAGTTCGAGTTTGAAGGTATGAAGTTCAATAATGAATGTTATAACTATTTTTACTTTTGGTCATTTGACTCTAAACAGTGTACCTCATCATTAGTTCCTCTGTAGAAAAACTGGCCTCTGCCCATGGATCAAGTCCCCTCAATTTAACTGCATTCTCAGAAAGAGGACTGGCAGTTGTAACTATTTTATAAATGAATGCATGGTAGGCAAATACAGTGTTCTTAAAAATGAGCTTCAAGTCATACTTTACACATTTCTTTTTAAAAAGATGATGATGTCCACAGACATTTAAATATTGGAAATCATATAGATGAGCTGCAATACTATATTTTTCAAGAAAAGCTATTTCTTCATGAGGCTGTTTATTAATAAATATTAGATAGAATCAAAATAAATTTTTGTCTCCTTGTGATTAAGTTTAATATTTACATTTTTCACAGCTAAATGAAGGTTAAAATTATATTTGAAGGCAAAAACAATTCTCTGCTTTTAATAACACTACTTAAAATGCAAATTACATTACAGATTAAAAGAATTAAAAATTTCAGCTTAAAAATAAATGGGATTCCGGAGTCAATGTCATAAAAATAGGTGTCCATCTGGCCAACCATAAGATTGCCAAATTTCTTCTTTCAATTGTTTCCTCCTGTTCAACAGAAGTTTAAACAGCTCCCTCTCGTGGCCCACAAAGCCATTGGCAATCCAGAGTTTCATTAACCTCCCGTCTTGACTTGCAGCACATTTATGTAATACATTATGTATTGTGTGTTTGCTACGTGGTAGAGAAGGCGACAGAAACAGGGGACTTAAAGTTCCAAAGTGGAACTTTGGCATAGTACTTGCACTGCTTCTAACACAGCAACTGTGTTTTTCCAAAATAGAAGAATCAGCTTTGACTACAGCACCTTATTAAGTGATGGACTACCTCCGCTGGGAGAGTTTCAAGGTGCTCAGAAATCCTGATTCCTAACCTATTTTCAGGTAAAAAGCTTCAAAAGATGAGAGAAGTCTCCACTCGTGACATTCATTTACATTTTCTTTATAAACATTGCTATAGGTCACAAACTCTACTTCTACTGATTCATTCCTAAAGTACTTTTTGAGCAGTCATTCTGTAACAGGTACTGTACAAGAAACTATACACACAAGAGTAAAAGAGACATGGCTCCATTGTGTCCACACTCCCAAGGGAAAACCAGTAAACAATCACCCAGTACCTAATATCTTGCTAACTGTAGCCAATATTGATGTTAATAAATGTGGTAAATGCTGGCATTTCGTTACAGTTCATTATAAATGAAAATAACAGTAAGATCAAATATAAATAAAAATACCAAGAAAAGAGCCTTTCTCAGATATCAGAGTAGAAATTTGCCAGCTTAATGGAGGATAGTAAATTATTTCAAGTTGGAAAAATTGCATATGCCAAAGTTGAGAATGGGGAAGAACACACTGGGGCTGGCGAAAGTACAATAAAAGAATGAGGAGTTCTGTTAGGCACAAGCTAGGTCACACAGGACCTTAAGATCATATATGAGTTTGGGCATTATCCTAAATGCATTGGGTATGTATGAAATGTTTCAAGTATCTACTAATGCGACATAATTTGACTTTTCTATAAAAACATAACTATTTCATTTATTTGAAAGGCAGAGAGACAGGGAGATCTTTCATCCACTGGTTCACTCCCCAAATACCCACAATAGCGGCGACAGGCCAGACTGAAGCCACGAGTTAAGAACTCAGTCTGGGTCCCTCATCATGTGAGATGTAGGGACCTAAATACTTGAACCACTGTCTGCTGCTTCCTGGGTTGAATATTAGCAGAAAACAGGCATGAAGAGCAGAAGTAGAATTTGACCACAGGAACTCCAATATGGGATGCCTGTATTGACCACCTAATTACTGTACAAAATGTATGCCCCATCTGCTCTTTTTTTCACAGGATGCACTGGTTGGATGTGTGGATAGGATTGGAGAGAAGCAGTAATGGAAGGGAAGATACTTATCGAGAAACATAGCAGCATTCAAGAAACAGGTACTTCTGGCTAGAACATCAGTGGTGAGTGGAAGGCACAAGGCAGCCAAGACTTTAGAGGAATTTAGAGATTACAGTGATAGGATAAATGAAAGACTAAGGGAAAGGAGATTTACACATGACTCCTAACACAGTAAGGAGCAATCTTCTACTATATATAAATATGTGCATTAATCTCACATATGATATTGAATTTAAGACCCATACAAGATAAAAGCCAAACAAAAAAAGATGCATTTCACAGCCTCAACTGTCTGAAGTTCTGGGGACCCTGTCCAGGTCTGTCTTAGTCCAGTGTACCCTCCAAAATCATGTCAAGAATTGACATGAAAAAAATCAAAGCCTAGCTTGAGTGGCAAGAGACAACCAATGAAGAAATTTACATCTATTAACTAGGATGTTCAAGAATCTGCTAGTGTTTCAAGCAGAGCATAAATTGAAGATCTATTTCTAAGTACATACTCAATGTAACATAATCTGAGTGATCCTGTCAACAGACTAAATCAGAATATATGTGTTTTTCTGTGAAGATGAAGTTTAATGTGGATATATGTTGAAAGAGTTTATATGCTACACAAAACTGTATTATTACTTTAAATTTCCTGCTTATTTGATGTCTAGTGTATCACATGTTTTTCAGCAAAATCATAATTGATGTTTATGGGCCCAAAGTAGAAAGCATCAACCAGTCAGGAAAACAAGTATCAGCCTTTTTAAATTTTCTGTGAGAATTGGCTTGGATAAGGATACTAAGCCTTTCAATTGAGGAAAACGTATTTATATAAGGGAGGCCATCTGCACACATTATTGGAGAAGTTCCTATACCAGGATCTGACCAAAAGGAGAAAGAAAACACAATCATTTGAAACAGGAAATAAAATATAAAGAGAATAAGGAGGGATGATTATACTTTGATAGTTAAATTCAGTAATTCATTTGAACATAGGGGAGAGGAAAATATTTAAGCAAAATTGTTGAGGCCAGCTCTGTAACTAAGTGGATTAAATCACCACCTCCAGTGCCAGCATCCCATTTGGGTGCCAGCTGAAGTCCCAGCTGCTAACTTCCAGTCCAGCTCCCTGCTAATAAACCTGCAAAAGTAGCAGAATGTGACCCAAATGCTTGGGCCCCACCCATGTGGAGGAACAGGAAGAATCTCCAGACTCCTAGCTTTGACCTGGCATAGTCCCAGTCTGTGCAAGTCACTTGGGGAGTGAACCAGTAATGGGAAAATTTCTCCCTATGTCTCTCCTTCTCTCTCTGTAAATATGTCTTTCAAATAAATAAACAAGCTTAAAAAGAAATTGTTTTATTTGTTCAAACAATGCCGAAACTGAATCAGAAACATTTATCACTTTTTAAAAATCTCTTTATTAGGGCAGGAAATAAATGTTTTTCCATCTGATTTAGATGGAGTTAGCCATTTTAAGATCTGATATATTTCTTAATTTCCACAATGGTCTCAATAAAGAAAAGAATATATTGTCCCATGGGTTAAAAAAGACTAACAAGATCAAGACTGCATTTCAACTACAATAGTTAATGCAGGGGCCAGTGCTATGGCTCAACAGACTAATCCTCCACTTTCAAGTGCTATGATCCCATGTGGGTGTCATTTTGTGTTCCAGCTGCTCCACTTCTAATCCAACTCCCTTCTTATAGCCTTTGAAACAGCAAAGGATGGCTCAAAGCCTTGGGACCCTACACCTGTTTGGGAGATCCGGAAGAAGCTGCTGGCTCCCAGCCTCAGTTTAGCTCAGCTCCAGCTATTGCGGCAATTCGGGGAGTGAAACATCAGATGAGAGATCTTTCTGTCTCTCCTTCTCTCTGTAAATCTGCCCTTCCAATAAAAACAAAATAAATCTTTAAAAAATAGTTAATGTAGGGGAGAATCAAGATGATGGAATAGGGTAAGGACACATTTAAACGGACGGAAAAACATTTAATCAGATGAAGCAGAGAGGACATATTCCAGGAAATAGGAAAGGACAGAACAATAGCAGAGGGGTACCTGGAGACTGACAGACACAGGAAAGCAGCGGACACAAGGGTGTGATGTTGCAGTGACTGATACTCCAGCAGCATTCAGCTAACAGGGATCTGAACCCCACCAGCAGCTGAAACTCCACCAGCAACCAAGTGGGAAGGGACTTTCACTGGGAGTTTGGGATGTGAGTCCAGACAAACAACTGCCCATTCTGCTGGTCCATTTGATTTGACCAGGAGCAGAGACAGAGCAGCAGATGCCAGATGGACAGTGCGAGAAAAGCATGTATTTCACAGCCCAGTCAGCCTCCTAGAGCTAAATTGGGCGCCATTTTGCGTAAGAAGGCAAAGGCAAGGGAAAGGACTGAGCATACGCTGAGCTGGGAGTAAACTCATGTCTGAGTCAGTGAACTGCATCCACATGGCATTCTACAAGTTCCATCCAAAACAGGTCTGGGTAGCCCTCAGACCTGATGGCCAGCAGATCAAGAACTCTAGAAGTGGTATGCCAGGCGCCATTCTGTACACTATGGCAATAGCTTTAGGACTGAAGGGGACAACAATGAACTGAGCATGTGCTGAGCTCACGAGAACTCACTGAGTTCAGTGTATTGCACTGGTCCTGCAGGAAAATAATACCAACTGTGGCATCATACGGGTCAAAATAGGCCCGTCTGGCACCCAGACCTAATGTCCAACAGATTCCAGCAAGATCAGCAACACCAACAACCTAACTATATAGGACATCTGGTATCTCTCTAATCCTGGGACCTGCTCTAACCAAAAGTGGGAGAAAGGTTGCAGAGAAAACGGGGCAGCCTCAGCACAATATCACAGGAGGTGGAGAGCCAGGAGTCAGGGCTATGGAGACCACGGTGGAAATCTAACTTAAGAACCCAGACCTGGAACTCACTGGAGATTGTGGAACAAGTGGCTGCAAGAAAAGAGTTGTGTACCAACTTAAATAAGTAAAATTGCATTGTAGACCTGTGGGTGACACAGCTTAGAAACCTGCCCCAAGGAGAAGACTCTGCTAACCAGAAGTACAATGACCAAGAGCAAAAGAAGAGACAAAGGCACAATGAATATTACTGAAAACTCCCCTGCAAAGGAGCAAAAGCCTATGCCAACCTCAGAGTCAACTGAAGAAGACATTGAGAAAATGGGGGACACGGAATTCAGAAAACTCATTTTAAAGCTTCTGATCAACAATGAGAAGCTCATGCAAGAGTTCAAAGAATTTAAGGAAGCAGTAAAGCAAATCAAGGCTGATATATCAGAAATTAAGAACACAGTAGAACAAATTAAAAGTACAATGGAGAGTCTCCAAAATAGAATGAAGCTAGCAGAAGAAAGAATCTCAGAATTGGAACATATCTCCTGTCATCAGGGGGAAGCAAACAAAAAGCTGGAAGTAGAGCTGGATCAGGCCAAAAAAAGTATTCAAGAATTGAAAGACACTATAAAGAGGCCAAATATAAGAGTTATGGGAGTCCCAGAAGGTGCAGAAAGAGAAGCTGAATTTGCAAATGTATTAAATGAAATAATAAAGGAAAATTTCCCTCATCTGGAGAAAGAATTGGGAAACAAGATCCAGGAGGGGCACAGAACTCCCAACAGGCCTGATCAAAAGCGATCTTCACCAAGACACGATTATCAAGCTCTCTTCAGTCGGACATAAGGAAAAGATCCTGAAATGTGCATGTGAAAAAAATCAACTGCATATAAAGAAATGACAATTAAACTCACAGGAGACCTCTCACAGGAAACTCTACAGGCAAGAAGGGAATGGAGTGACATATTCCAGATTCTAAAAGAAAAAAATTGTTGGCCTAGGATAACATATCCAGCAAAGCTTTCTTTTGTCTTTGAAAATGAAATAAAATTCTTCCACAGTAAAGAAAAGTTAAAAGAATTTGCCTCTTTCAAACCTGCCCTACAAATGATACTTCAAGATGTTCTCTTGACAAAGAGGAATAGCACCTACCAAAACCAAAGGCAAATGGGAAGAACATCCCAGTAAAATGACAACAGAAGACTAAACCAATGAACAACCCATTCCTAAAATGACAGGACCAAAGTACCATCCATACATATTAAACCCTGAACGTAAATGGCTTAAGCTCAATCAAACGTCATAGATTAGTAGACTGGATTAAAAAACAAAACCCATCTATTTATTGTCTTGAAGAGTCACACTTCACCAACAAAAATCAATGGAAACTCTATCTCATGGGTTTTGACGTCTTCTGTTAGTTTCATCTCTTCAAAACACTTTCTTCTGATTAAATCATTCAATGACTCATAGATCATAGAGTAGAATCATTTTCTTCAAGAAGGTTCTTGATTTTCATTTCTTCAGCTACACGTTAGTCATGTAGTGGCATGTTATTTAACTTCATGTTGTTGTTAATTTTTTTTTCTCCCTGATGTTGATTTTGTTTTGTGGCTTTTTATTTAAGGGGATGTATAGTAGCTGTGTAATGGAGACTGTCATATCTAGTAACATGTCATTTAACTTCATGGCATTGTAAATGTCTATTTTTTCTTTCTATTGTTGATTTTGTATTATGACTTTTCATTTGCGGGGATGTACAGCAGCTGTGAAATGGAGACTAACATATCCAAATGTGAGGATACTTGTAGTATGCATTTCTACTTCCAGACAAAGATGGACTTACAATGAAACTCTTCACTATATCTTGACAATAGGATTCTGGACTTTTTGCCATTATCCATGCCCGCAATGATGCACATATGACTGTCTATGAAGAACTATATGTTAGTAATGATATAGAGGAACTTGGGGGGGGGGGGAATTGGGGAAGGGATAAGGGAAATGCCAGGAGCCTATGGAATTATATCATAAAATGATAATAATAATAAAATGTAAAAAAATAGTTAATGTAATGCAACTGAGTTTATGCAACTGCTGAATTTTAAGCAGAACAGCACAAAACAGATTTGAGATGGAACAATCTGGTGAGCAAACCACCCTCCATCCCTTTCATTATCAAAGGCCTCCCTGTCCCAGGTGCTGGGAGTGCTGTCAGCTCATAGTTTGTCTCCCTCTGTGGGAATTAATCTCTATTGAAAAGCGCCAACAGATGCAAAGCCATACCTTTTTCTCAGAGTGCTCTGCATCCCATGACTAGTCAAGGTTTGGTATGAAAACCCAGCTCCCCATCACTGTAACAGGGGAAACTTTAGCTTCAGAACTTTCCACAGGGTCACCTGAGGCCTTTGTCAGAACTTCAGTATAGTTCAGACTCTTCCCTTGCACAGTCTGCTGTTCTTCCTTGTCATCTGCAGGTTGTCAATCAATCCAGACTCAGAAATTACTAAAGTTAAAGGAAATTTAGTTGAAGTCTTCAAAATTGCAATTTAGAAAATATGTTTTCAGATATGTTTTGAGGAAAACAGCGGAGGTGAGAGCTTATATTGAGCAGTGTTCATTTTTTGCAAAGCAAGAAAAATTATTTTGAGAAACCTCCATTGGAATTAAGAAGAAAGTTTACGTCACAGGGGCCACACGGTAGATAGAAGATAGAAAAAAGAACGTAAATATTTAACGTTTAAAAGAGTCTGATAACATCTTGATATGCATCTTGAGTCTTTGAGCACAATGTAATGATCTATTCTGAATGCCTGCAATCAACAGCTGAAAGTGACCAAGGCTTACATTCCTAAGTAGACTCTAGATTCCACTTCCTAAGGGCCTCCCAACTCCATCCTGAAAATCTATTTCCATGTTGTTTACACCAAAATTTTTCCTTCTTGGTTCACAAAATGTCAATATTGAGAATGCTCCTAGGTCAGCTCTCTGCCTGCTAACCTCCCTCCAGACCAAAGTCTCCCTCCCAGAGAACACATTGAGATTAGTAAACTGGTATGTTGATTTTTTTTTCTTAAAAATAGAGGTAAGTTTGGATCTTAGTCATTTTTCTTTTCTTTGGGGAAAATAGAATGGTGGGATTATAAAAGGTTCCACTTAAAAACACACTGAGTCAACTTCATGTTGACAATTCTCAAAGCAATTCTCAATCTATAATCTCAATGAAAATAATGGATTGAGGCAGATCATGATGCTGCCCTTCTTCCTGTAAGCTTCTCTTCCTATGACCGACCTTCCAATCATGCTGTGGTCTTTCTGGCAGCCAGCAACAAAGCTGAAGCAACCTGCAGGCCCCTCACCATCAGTTACTTTATTAACAAGAAAACCACTCCAGAGATTCCTCAGACCTTGGAATCTTCAATCAGAAATCAGAGAATAAGAACAAATGGAACAAAATGTTCCTATCAGCCTTATCACTCAGAAAATTCCAAAGGCTTTTAGGAGCTCGATGCCAGAAACTGGGGATGAAGGTGAAAATACATGTATAGTTATTACATCACAGTATCAAAAAATTATAATTCTAAAAAACAGTTGTGTATGTGGATACTAGAAAAATTATCAGGTGCTTATGTCTTAGGTAGTTACATCATTATGACAACCAGAATTTCCTGAAAATCTTTTAATAAAATAGGAGAAGATATTTTGCCTTCATTGAAAATCACTGTTTCAATTACATAACAGGAAGAAATTGTTTGTTATATATGTTTGAAAGATGGAATCTACTTTTAATGTTTCAAGATCTATGCTAGGAGTTTATCTTTGATTTAAAGAGGACAAGACTATACAGGAATATGTTCAGATACTGTACCCTGTTATAAGCTGGATTATGTCTTGGTAAAAGTCATACATTGAACCCCTAGTCCCCTAGTATCTCAGAATGCAACTATATTTGGAAATAGAGTTGTAAAGAGGTGGTTAAGTTAAATTAATTGGTTAGGGTAGGCCATAGTTCATACTTGAGTCCCTACAAGAAGAAATTAGGATACAGAAAACACAGCCCCAAAGAAAATTACATGAGGGTAAAAGAGATAACCACTCACAAGCCAAAACAGGCCTCTGAAAAAAGCAAGCCTGGGGAATGCTTGATCTTAGACTTCCAGCCTACAGCACTGTGAAGAAACAAACTTCCTTTGCTTAAGCCATCCCATATGTGCAACTTATTAAGGGCATACCTAGCAGACTAAAATACTCCTGTGCTGTTCAGGACTCATAAAGTGAAAAAGAAAGGCATGAGAAGAAGCACTAGAGAGGATGGGAGGAATAGAAAGCTTTTGTGTTTAAGAATTGTGTTTCTTGAGTGCTTAACATGTGGAGAAAGAAGGCACAATCCTCATAGACAACTCAGCATTTGCAAGAATTTCTGTGTCTAGACAGTAAAAACAGCAACTATGAGCAAAAAAATCGATCCTTAGCTGCACTCTCAAAATGTAAAATGACATGATAAAATTCTGTACATAAATGTCTTATTTTTGCAGAAATAGCAAAGGTCTGTTCCTGACATAATGGAGGGAGATGAATTTATTGTATAAATTAATAAGAATCCATCTGTAAAGATGCATTTTAATTTCTGCATTCTGTTCTGGTACATGTGCATTTTAATGCATTACTGTTACTCTAATCCATTAAACTTTCATTGCATTCCACACATTTTCACTATCACTGCTGATTCACAATGGATCTGAGTTTAACAACTAAAAGTTCCTTGCAATCATCTTTTCTATAATTCTTTACTCCTTGATCAGTATTATTGGCATGGTAGCTATGTTCATCCTAGCATAGGAAAAATCCACACTAGCCACATTCCAACGAAAGGCATGGATAGGTAGACTGAGTAAATGCACAAATCCCTTCTTTCTTTGAAACAGCAAACCAGCAAGCAGAATGTGAAAACTACGTGAGCTGAAAGGAGAAAATGCTTACTTCATTGCCCACAGAATATTAAATATTTATTAAGCTTTTATTATGCTCTGGATTCAGCCACACATTGCAGAAATATCAAATTTTGGTTCATAAATAAAAATCTAAACAATACAAGCACATACGAAGCAATAGTTTAGACAACAATTAAGTGCTAACCTCTAAGATGCTGATCATATGTCTGTTTTTACTGAAGGGGGTCAATCAACCTAGAACCAACTCAATCATGTATAAAGAAACACATGTAGTAAATGTGCCCAGGTCTCAGAGTTTATGTAGCATTGAATCAGCATTTATGACAGTAGATGACCACTTGTCATGGTATTAGCATCTTCCTGGCTTTCCTGACACCTGTGTCAGCATTTTCAATACGTGCTAGTCAGCTCTTCATTGCTTCAACCAAATACCTAAACACAAGCTGCTTACAAATGAAGCTTTCTTTTGATCCCAGTTTTGGAGGTTCACAGTCCAAGATGAGGGGCCAGCAACATTGGTTTAGCCATCTGCTGAGGCTAGATGATAAAAATGACAGTGTGTGCAGGAGAAGGACTCATGGCAAGTCTGAAAGCAAAGCAAGACAGAGATGCAGGGCCCAGCTCAGCTTTTATAGTCAACTCTCTCATAAGAAAATACATGAGTCCCTTTTGAAAGCACACTTGCATGGATCTACCAAACCTCTCACTAGGTGCACTCTCCCAACACCACCCACTGGTGACCATGAGATTTAAAGTCCTACACACGTTCAAGAGACAAATCATGTTCAAACTTTCGCAAAGCAACTTATTTGTTAATGTGTATTATTGAATGTGGAAGGCCCCACAGGTAGATCCGTAGCAGCATCCACAAACTTAAATAGTATCAATAAATAAACAGCCCTTCTTATGGATGAAACCATGAAAGTAAATCTGGATTGAATTTGATTATAGATTTAAAACTCAGACATTCATTGAAAACTTGCACAGTCTAACAAAAATTAAAGAAGAACCAGCAAGAAAATGAGCAGAAGAGCCTCAAAGAGATTTATTTAGCATCAACAGATTTCCTTAGATCTCTTTTACTACTACATCTGGATTCCCCCAAGGCCTTGCAAGCTTCCAACATACTGGTAAATCCTATCACTTCAGAACTCAGGTTAGGCAGATTCTTTAGCCATCTTATGATGAAGGGCTTTAGCTCTCTGGAGAGCTCCTGTTACATATTTTGGAGTCAGAAGGGATGGCTCCTATGTGCATAAACAGGTCTGTCACATTCTTGTGTTTCAGTCACTCTCTGACTTCCTTACCAATAGAATGGATGCTGGTCCACCTCTCTCCATGACACATCTGCACTATCTCCTGATAATCCTAACAGAGAAACCCCAACGTGTTAAACTCCAAGGTCTTTACCACACCAAAATTATATCATGTTCTTCAAGGTCACAGACAGATGTTTTCCCTTCTATGGGACACACTTTTTCAGGTCCCACAAAGCTCTTCCTGCAGGTTACTTCTCACTTGGCTCAGAAAAGAGTTTGCCAAAGAGGATTCAATTAAAAAAAAAAAAAAACAAATAGAAGTACTATTAACAGGCAGCACTTCTGTTGCACATAATACATGCTACTCATTGCACCAAGCAGATTATACATATTTTAAAAACCCTAACAAGCAAATACGCATATCCCCATTTTACAAAGAAACTTGGCTACCAAAAATGAAGTAACTCATGCAAAGTTATCATGAAGTGATAGAACTGAGACCTAACCTCAAGGTATTTTTACTGTGGAATCTGCATAACAAAACCAGATGCCTGACAAACATTGATCTGTTTGTTGGTATTCCTAACTTTTTATCATGCTGAAATCATTTTACTCCAGCCAAATTCACAATCAGAATAGCTTTCTTTTTTTTTAATTTCAGTTTATTTTTAAATGTTTCGCGGCCTATGTGAGGGAGTTGCAGACCTATGGCAAGACTCTGGGTGGGATGGGAAGGAGAAGGTGGGTGAGGAAAAAATACCCATCCTCTCTCTTGTGACCACAGTCGGGGATAACAGGGGTAGATGTTGTACTGCTCCTTGCTGCCAGATCAGTGCCAAGGAACACACCTGGCCCCCTAGTTTTATCCCAAGGACCCTGCTGGGGAGAAGTCCTGAGAATGCTACTTGAGCAGTCGCCACCATTCTGAGATGGTGTTAGCTTCATTGCACCAGGTATGAGACACTACTTCCCATACTTGCAATCAATGTTTTGGTATATCCATATCCTTAGTTGCTTGGTGGAGAACCTGGCCCATAGGATTATTTAACCTGTTCTTCTTTCCATCTTTTGATGTGGCACGCAAATTCCTCTGTTAAATCAGAGAAGCTGGCTGTCCCAACTTTTGTGTGCATTCCAGTATGTCATCTTTCCTTACACACAGTCAGTGACAGCAGTGGCCCAGTCCTATAACATGTACTCCAAGACAAAATCAAATGCCCTTGTGGAGTTCTCTCAGATTGTGGATCAGGTGGAGTGCACCCATTGGGCTGACTGGTGTGGCCTACTCTCAGATCCAACCTTGTGTATGCCAGAGAGTGTTGTGGCCTGATCAGACTGACCTTCAAGAATCACAACTAGGCCTATGCCCAGACCTGGTCCCCACAAGTACCAGTGGGTACTGTGGCCTAGCTGGGAGATTCCCTAAGGATCCCTTCTAGGCTCTGCCCAGTACTGGCTCTCAAGTGTGCTGGTGAATGCTGTAGCCGAGACCAACCCGACCCACCCTTGGCCCCAGCTTGCATATGCTGGCAGGTATTCAGCCTGGTCAAGGACCCTCCCAGAACCTCAAACAGGTCTATGCACAGATCTGGCCTCTGAATGCGCTAACAGATGCTGCAGCCCAGTTTGATCCAGCCATTCCCCAGTCCCAGTTCCTGTGTGAACCAACAGTACTATGGTCAGGCCCAACCTGCCCCCAGACCTGGCTCTCACAAGCACTGGTGGGTGCTGCACCCTAGCCTTGCCTAGCCTGCCCTCAGATCTAGCTCTTGTGCTCACTGGCAGGTACAAGAATAAATTTCTTACAGTACCAGCCTAAGCTGGGTCCTTCACTACACAAGCACCTTTTCAAGTATGTTTTTCTCAATACAAATTAAATATGAATTCTCTCAAGCCCATGTAACACACATAAGGACATTAACACTAATAACTTGATTTAAATATCATTTGTCCTGGCTTCTCTCATGACACTTCGAAGTTATAGAAGAACAGGAAAATCTAGAAGAGGTACCAGCTTGCTCAGGAAGAACTCCATCATAGTCACTGATGGAAAGCAGTGGGAAGTAGAAAGGCAATAAAAAGGCACAGAGGTGAGGGAAAGTAGAGAGACGAAAATTAAACACCCCTGTCTTATTTTATACATTGGGCCACAGGACCTGTTGTTCTGACCGTTCTCAAACTGTTTTTTCTAATTATTACCTTAAATCCATACGCATTAAAACAAGTCCACCTAGTTTATATTTTTGCCAGCCCTCAAAAATGCATCTTCCCTTCTCTAGAGAATCTCAATGAGCACTTAAGACTTCATAATGTCACATGTATTAATTTGTGAATGCCAGTCTGAAAAAAATCTCAAGTGTAGCCAATCTAATTGGTACCACTGCAAGGGCTTGCCAGTTAGAGGTATAACTGTGAGCAAACAGGCTATGATTCATTCATTCTGTGACATACTGCACAATGACTTCTCTGACAGCATTTCACAGGATAAAAGGATTTCTGTTTCTGCAGAATACCATGGCAACTAACAATTACATCCCAATAGAAGCAGTTTTAAATAAGCAACAGTGATCTAATAGTTATTTGAAAGAATCAGAACTCTCCTGGGTTCCTGGTGAATCAGTATACTTGTTCCTAGCTTGTGCTGGGGGCCCAGGAAGAAGGGCTATAAAGTGACGCAGCCTAGACCAGTTTTGCAGGGGGTTACTGACAACTACATCCCAATAGGAATATTTTCTTTAAAAAAAAAAAGCCATCTCATTCCAATGAGATGGATAAATCTTTTTTTAAAAGAAGCCATCTTAGGCTGGCATTCATGGCATAGTAAGTTAAACCTCTGTCTGAGGTGATGGCATATCATATGAGCAGTTTAACACTCAGTGTCTGGAGAGGATATTTAAATAGGGTATAGCCACTCTGACTTGGGTTCCTCTGGGATATGAAAGGAATAAAGCAAAATCCATATTTCCAGAGGTATGAGTAACAGAAATTGGTAAAAGAAAGAGAGGGAGAGGAAAAGAAGGAAAAGGAAAGGAAAGAAACAAAAGAAAGAAGGAAAGAAGGGAGAAAGGAAGGAAGAAAGAAAAGAAGAGACTCCTTTGCACAAAATGACCGGTCAGGGACACTACTGCAGCCAGCCATGAAGGACATTCGCCTGCCAACTGTTAGCTGTCAGCTGTCATCTTACCATGTCAACATAGGAAGCAGTCTCTACATACTGTGCCACTTGCAATTTTAGCTGAGAATGTATTCCAAAGTCAAATGTTAACTCTTGTTCCACCCTGGAGAGCTGACTGCAGTCTGAGTATTACCAAGTGTGAAGCAACTGTAGGAATTTTGCAGCACTTGCCCCAGAGTTACATTGACATATTGTATATAAGCAGAGGAATTACCCTTAGCTTCTAGAGGCTAACACCAGAAGCAGCCTATAAAAAGTCCTCTGCTACTCTGGAAGATGTGGGTAATGATCTCACTATACCCTGTAACTTCATTCTAAGTTTCTTGGTACCACTGGAATCCACCTGGTGTACTTCAGGAAGGACTTGCATGCATGCCACCTCTCTGGACTTAAACATTCCACAGGAAACTCCACTGCATGTCTTACATTCATCTTACAGGAGTGAAACAGACTCCCCTTTCCTTCCCCTAGTCCTAGGACAAGATACAGCATCAGCTGGACTCCTAGCAAGACTTGAGGATGGGTCTATCTGTACCACACAGTCCTCAAGCTGCAGTAATTGGTGCTGTAAGTCCAAACATCCCTTGGGCTTGTCAGTAGGACAAGGGGGCTGCCATCTTTGCCACCCTGAGCACCAAGAACAAGTCCCTAGCTATCAAATTCACTTGGGGAACTGGCACTGGACTCTCCGTGGGTGAAAAATACAAACCCAAGGAAATCCTTATTCATTTCAAAGCAATACTTCTATCTCCATTAACTGCAGCAGATTAGACCACTTACAGACACAGCTAATCAAGACAAACAAAAAAATCACTCAGAGACAACACTCCTGGACTCACTGAGAATCAAAACCAAAGCAACAAGGCAAGTGATACCTTGCATTCCAACTAAACCATAAACTCTTACTATAAAACCTACTCCATTAAGAAAAACGGATGATTACACTAGATGGACAGACATCAATGTAAGGAGACAGGAAGCATGAGAATATGGAACTGCAAGGGATTGATAGATAGGGCTATCAGGAAACAAAACTGAGTGTGGAACTAAAGCACCCCAAACTGTTACCATATCCCTAGTCCCATCTACTGCCACATCTACCAATCACCATGACCTTGTACTCCCAGTACCCATCCCTATGCTATAAAAGCACGCTCCCTTGCTTCCTCTCCCTCTCTGCTTTCTTGGCTCTCCCAGCTCTCTGCTTTTGCTTCTGCTTCTCTGCCCTGTCATTTCTCTCTGCAAATAAAGGCTCTTGGTCCCAGACTCCCCCCGTTCCCAATTTTTGACTCTCAACCCTCTGCTCTCTCACTGGCCTCCCTTGACACTCCCTCTTGTCACTATGACAGGAAAGCTCTCTCTTTTCTCTCTCTCTGTGCCTCTGCCTTCTCTCCCTCTCCATGTCCATCTTCCTCTGCCCTGCTTTCTCTGACTTACCTGTGGCTGCCTCTCCCGCTGAAATAAATCCCTTCCCTGTGGCTGCCTCTCCCAATGGAATAAAGACCTGTGTGACTCGCTGCATCTGGGTCTAGGGTTAATGACAAAAATTCCTAATAATTATGTTTTTTTAGAATTGTACCTATAAATCATATTGAATCTGTTATATACTAATCAATTTCTTAATTAAAAAAAAAACTCAGTGCCTGGGTGGCTGCTGGGCCTGGTCTTGCTGTTGTAATTTCTGTGGGGATAGATACAACTTCTTTTCAGTTAAAGTACAAAAAAGAAACTCCAACAGTATCAGACTTAGTATAAATGATACTTCACAACCATTTTTCACTAATTCTCAAGAATGGTTTCAAATTTTGGCTTCCTTCAACATAAAATATATCTGAACTTCCAAAACCCTGCTTTTGGATCTTAAAACACAGAGCAATGGTTCAGGCTTTGGAAACACATGCATGAAATACTTCTAGGATATCCACAGCAAGGCGCTGGATAACCTGTTATGAAAATCTGTGTTCAGTTTTATTTCATCTGAAAGTTCCCATACTTTTCTTTTTGTTCTTCTTATCATCCTGTAGAGAATATATGATAAGGAACACTGCTATAAAGTGAAGACATACAACATCTGACCTGTCAGACTCAATTAGAATAAAAAGTCTTTTTGCTTGACAGGGAGAAAAACAATGAATAATACACAACTATATAATGTCAGGTATTATATATCAATAAACCGCATATTGTGAACATAAACTATTGCTGTGAATTTTTAAATCCTTATCATAAAAATAAAATGGATGTCAGAGTATCATTTTAAATTTCTTTTTTATGCTATTTGCTACAGAAATAAACTCGCAAGTTTTAAGAAAATGCACTGGGGTTTTAAAAATGGGCATTCTTAAATGAACTTGAGCTGCATGCCCAAGGTGTGGTCCATTGAAAACTGCAGAGATATAATCACGTGCCAGCAAAACACAACTGCAGAATTTTATTTTCTTCGGAAGCTGCAATGGAGCCCTCTCATGGCTAGTATAATCCAGCAAATTTTCCCTTACCTAAGCAGAAAAGCATATGAAACAGCAGATTTACTGCAGCTGTAGCCATGACAATAGGTTTGTGTTTGAGAGGTATGGAAGCAAACACTGCACAACAACCTTGTATATCCTAAGAAAAAGGAAACAATGTCTAGGGATAGAAGAAAGATTTTATTTCTTCATTTTACAGATAGCATCTAAAACCATTTTAAATAGTTTCATGCTGTTAGTTCACTAAAGGCCAGTACCTAGAATTCAGAAACTATGGTAGCAAAGGAAAAATAGATGTATGTAAACAAGAAAATCACCTAATTCCATAACTCTACATTCCGAAATGCTAAAATAAGAGCAGGGGAAAAAAAGGACTTCCTACTTCAGTAATGGTTTGGTTTTTTTTTCTGATGTTTTTTTTTTAATTTATTTATTATTTTTAATTCATTAATTACACTGTATTATGTAACACAGTTTCATAGGTACTTGGATTCTCCCCACCTCTCTTAAGTAATGGTTTGAGCTTACTAAGGATCAGAGTTGGTTTCTCTTCTTGTTAGCTCTCTTTTTTTATTCAGCCTTTTATCATGAATTTGTTTTAAAAAATGCATAGAATAGTATAATGAATCTTCATTTATCATCATCCAGATCCCAAAATTATCATTTTGCTAATATTATCTCATTTAGCTTCCAATTATATTTTCTTTTCATCCAGTTGGAAGACTTTAAAGAAAATTTTTCATAAAAGTAATTAGGCAAACTTAATTCTTTAGATTTTAAACTCTGAAGGAAGTGGGGACAAATGAGGCCCCATTTGATTACACTAACACATGCAATGTTAAATAGTTTATGGTAGTCCAATGTTTTGTAATAGCCTACTAAGCAATGGCCCAGCAAATGAGACAGATCATAATGGGGTCACTATGGTCCATGTATTCAAGCTGAACTTCCAAACAGGTTAATTTTCACAAAACCCATCCAGGATGCTCTAGTCTACCTAACACAATGTAACAAGGAAATGCTTTACATTTTAGCTCAGCATGGAATGTAATGTTAAAATGACTAATTCGCTTTTGTTCCCTGTTTCTGCTTCCTTTCACCCTTTTGTCTCTAAAGTCAACCTCTTCTGCTGAGCTTATTGGAACACTCATTGTATTTTACACAATGAAGTCTTACCTGATTCTATAGCAGAAAAGACAACTAAATCTCTTTTTAAAAGATCTATTTATTTTATTTCAAAGGCAGAATTACAGAGGGAGAGACAGAGAGAGATAAAGAGATCTTCTATCCACTGGTTCACTCCCCAAACGGCTGCCGCAACATGGGCTGTGCTAGGCCAAAGCCAAGAGCCTGGAGCTTCTTCTGGGTCTGCCTTATGGATACAGGGGCCCAAGCACTGGGGTCATCTTCTTCTATTTTCCAGGCATAGACAATTAAACGTTTCAGCAACATTTGTAGTAATTTTTAATAAGTTTATTTCCAAGTATCAGTAACCTTAACCTACGCTAGTGAAAAAAACACTTCTTTTTCTTTATTTACTCATTTAGTCTCTGATTTACTATTTTTCCTAGCCTTATTGAGGTTGTACAGATTGAGGCTGGCATTATACCATAACAGGTCTGCAATGCCGGCATCTCATATGGACTCTGGTTCAAGTTCTGGCTACTCTACTCCTGATCCAGATTCCTGCTAATGTGCCTGGGAAAGTGATGGAAGATGGCTCATATCCTTGGAATGTGCAACCATGTGGGAGACATGGAAAAAACTACTGGTTCCAGGCACTAGACTGGTCCACCCTTGGCTATTGTGGCCATTTGGGGAATGATCCAGCAGCTGAAGTGCTCTATCTATCTATCTATCTATCTATCTATCTATCTATCTATCTATCTATCTATCTCAGCAACTCAGTCTTTCAAAAAAAATAAACCTTTTTAAAAGAAAAAAGTTGTAAAGATTAAAATATACAGCTTTATATTTTGATAGATGTATGTCTTATGAAATAATCATCAAATCAATATAATTAACGTCTAATAATCACTTCACCCAGGTAGTATCTGAGAGAGGACTTAATATATGCCATTTTCAAAAATATTAAATACACAAGAAACTATCATGTAATATATGTCTGTATGTTTTGTTCCAGTTTCAAACTATTTTATTTACAAAGAAATCTGTCAAATACATACGATGGCATTAAGATTTTTTCCTCCCTGTATCCAGCAATTCTTCTGAAAATCCAAACTAAGGTAATATTCTAAAATATTTTTAATGTTCTATGTGTAAATATGTTGAGCAGAAAATATTTATAGCAATGAAAACTTTGAAGACATTGTAAAAATATCACTAAGATGATGCATCCATTTGGGAGACCTGGATGAAGCTTGTGGCTCCTGGCTTCAGCCTATCCCAGACCTGGCTGTTGTGGTCATATGAGGAGTAAAGCAGAGGATAGAAGACTTTCTCTGTCTTTCCCTCTCTCTCTCTCTGTAATTCCACCTTACTTGCAAATAAATATAAGTCCTTTAAAAATACAAGATAATTATACTTCATGAATAATGAAAAATAAAAAATACTGAAAACAGAATAGCTGAAGTTCTAGATGATGGGATATGGTAATTAATTCCATTTTTTCAATTTTTCACTGCTATAAATCTTTTCTAAATTTAATGTATATCACACACTTACATTCAGAGGTAGGATAGCTTGGAGGATGAACTGCATGATCTTGTACGAAACACATACCACCCAGCAGTATTACTCAGTTGAATTCTTCTAATAGACACTGCTCCTTACATTCTAACCTCCAATTTGAAGGTTTTCCATGTTCTTGATCTTGGTTGCTGCTTTTGACGTTCCCTGAAACATCAACTAGTAAACTCCCCCACAACACTGCTCTTTGCTGTTGTATTATTTATTGCTTCCTGGTAATAACATTAATGATTCAGAATTTTAGGTATAATCAACTCTGATATTTAGAGCAAAGTGATTATTTCTTTTATGAAGACTGATGTGGAGTAAGGTGCTAGAAAATTAACAATTACTGGAAGATTCTAATATATTATTTTCAATTATAATTTTTATGTATTTAACAAGGAGAAATGGGGGAATGGGAAGGGTTGGTTTATTCCTCAAATGATCATGCTTGCATCTCAGGTGGGTGGGTAGGTAGGGCCTCAGGTATGCATGCTGGCATAGGCCTGAGGACTTGCATAAGTGCTTGGGTCCCGGGTGGGCAGAAGGGAAGGTTCCCAGGTCCGCATATTGGCATGGTGTGGTGTACCAGTGGACCAGGTCTGGGGACCCATGCAAGCACTTGGATTCCAGGTAGGCAGGCAGGCTCTAGACCATTATGGCACCTCACCAGAAGACCAGTCTTAGGAAGACCAGGGTTAGAACCCCACATGCTCATGTGCAAGGGATCTATGGATTGCCCAGGAAGGGGGTAATGGGGATTTGTGGGAGGGGGGACTGCTGAGTGAGTTTATTACAGGTAAGGAATGACTTCTAGGGACTTCCACCAACCAGGCCACTGCATTTGCAGGTAAGTGAAGGGGCTGAGACTGAACAGTTTGGAGGAGGAAAAGCAGAGGACCTTTCTGGGTCAAACCAATGCACCTACTCACATGGAAGACCTGAGCTTGGCATCGAACACCACCACCCACTGGCACACACAATAGCTAGGGCTGGGGGTCTAAGTGGCAGGACTAGACCGCAGTACCCACCAATGAGTGTCAAAACAGGGGATGGGTTACATTAGCCTAGGCCATGACACTACCTGGCTAGCAAGAGAACCAGGTCTAGAAGACAGGATGGAATGGTCCAGGCTGTGACACCCATGGGAACACCCAAGAATTGGGTGTGGGGCAGGTCAGGGCCACAATATACACCAGCACAAAGGCCAAGACTGGGGGGTGGACTATGCTGGATAGTAGCCCAGAACTCTCTGGCATGCATGAGGGGAGTGGGCCTGGTGGGAGAACATGGGGAACGCCCCTGAAGGGCTGTGGCTCCCCTTGATGAGCACATGGGTCAAGGCTGCAAGTGATCAGGTTGGGCAAGACTGCTCCACTGGTTGGCAGGTGTGTGAATTGGCTCAGGGTGGCTGGGGGTGGCAGGTAGATTGAGCAGGCTAGGCCAAACTGTACCACACCGGCTTGTGCAGGAGCCAGGATGGGGTGTGGGCCATCCTGGGTTAGGCTGTCACACCTACCGGTTTGCATGAAAGCCAGGGATGGAGGAAGGCTGGGCAGAGGTAGGATGCAGCATCTACCAGAAAGAGTTAAGACTGGAAGCTGGCTGAGGTGGGCCACAGTGGGCCAAGCCAGGCCAGGCCAGGTCACGCTGCAGTATCCAATGGCAAAGGCCAAGACAGGGAAGTAGGCCATGTCAGACTGGATCAGAGCAACCACCAGCCTAGTGGCTAAAGTCCTCGCCTTGCCCACTCTGGGATCACATATGGGCACCGGATCATATCCTGGCTGCTCCACTTCCCATCCAGATCCCTGCCTATGGCCTGGGAAAGCAGTCAAGGATAGCCCAAAGCCTTGGAACCCTGTGCCTATGTGGGAAACCTGGAAGAAAATTCCTGGCTCCTGGCTTAGATCAACTCAGCTCTGGCTGCTGCAGCCACTTGGGAAGTGAATCCGCAGACAAAAGATTTTTCTTTCTGTTTCTCCTTCTCTCTGTATCTGCCTTTCCAATAAAAATAAATAAATATTTTTTTAAAATCTGAGGCTGGGAGCAGAGCTAAGGGACACAACTACTGGGCTATGGTTCCCACTGGTAAGCAGAGAGTCAGGAATGTGGATAGTCCTGGGTAAACATGGCTGCAACATCCACTAGTATGTGTGTGGGCAGGGTCTGGGGTTGTGCCAGACTGGGTTAAGCTTCAGCACCTACTGGCATTTATGAAAGCCAGAGTACATGAGGGATGGACCGGGATACGTCACAGCACCCAATGATCCACACAAGAGCCAGGACTGGAGGTAGGCCAGAGGTAGGGTGTAGTACCCACCAGAGAGAGCTAGAACAGGTGTGGGCTGGTTTGGCAAAGTCAGGCTGGGCCCAACACTCACCAGTGTGTGAGATCTGTGAATGGTAGCTGGTTTGATAGGGGATTTTGGGAAACTCTGTTAAGATGCAGCCCGGCTGGTGAGTTTGAAAACCAAGGCTTGTTGAGACCAGTCCAGGCAATAGTACCTGTTGGTATACATGAGGGTCTGGTCTAGGGGCAGGTCAGGCTGGGACAGTCAGCAACATCCACTGGCAGGAGAGAGAGTAAGGATGAAGTGCAGGGCAAGCCAAGTTGGGATACAACACCTGCCAGTTCACACTAGGGCTAGGACTGGGGGCTGGCTGTGCTGGGCTAGACTGCAGCTCTCCCCAGTATGAGCTAGAACTTGGAACAAACATGGCGGAGCCAGGCTGCAGCACTCACTAGCGAATGCCAAGTCAAAGCAGGCCACGCCAGACTAGGCCGTGCCCCCCACCAACATATGCAAGACCCCAGGCCAGGAGTAGCCTGTTGAGGTTGGTTCAGGGAGTCCCCCTACTGGACCACTGCTCCCACTGGAGTGCATGAGAACTGGGACTGGGAGTGGTCTGGGTTTGGCAGGGCTACAACAACTGTCAGCCTACATGTGAGCTGGTTTGGGGGAAGGCTGGACTAGGCCAGGTCACCGCATCTGCTGGTACATACAAGAGCCAGGGTAGTGCCACTGGCCCAGCTTTGCCACAACATCTTCTGGCAGGTGCAGGTACAGAGCACAAGTTGAATGACTAGATCACAGTACCCCCTGGAAAGTATAAGATCCAGGCCTGGGAGTGTGCCTAATAGGGAAACCATGGGTACTACTCTGCTGGGCTGTAACTCCCATTGGTGAGCATGAGAGCCAGGACTGGTGGCCAACTAGGCTGGACAAAACAGCACTCACTGACATATATGTGGAGTAGATCGTGCAGTGGGGTGGGTTGTGCTAAGCTGCAACATCCATAGGTGTATACAGGAACCCAACTAGGATATGGCACAGACCAAACTAGTCTGTTGTACATGCTGGCACACACAGGAAATAGGGCTGAGGCAGGTCTGGTGGGGATTGTTGAGGGTCACACAATTCCCTCTGGTGTGCGTAAGGTCCAGGTCTGGGGCAGTCTGAGATGAGCTGGGCTGCGGCACATATGGGTTTGCATAGGACATGGGACTGGGGACATAACTGATTAAACAATTACAATCACCAGTGTGTACTAGTCTGTTGCAGGTGACAGGCTGAACCAGACCCTCTACTGCTAGCACATGCAAGAATCAAGGCTAGAGTCATCTGAAGCGAGGTTTCTTGGAGGACTCCCAACTAGACCATTGAACTCAAAATTCCAGCCACAGGGAGGTTCATAGGATTTGTGACCTGACTTTGGAATGCATGTGTTGGGGCTGGGTCTCTTCAACTGCTGATGCCTATACAATGGATGGAATGCCCAGGCACATATACAAGACAAGATGGCCAGCTCATTTAGGCCTGTAGAAGATGGTGAGTGCCATGTCAGAAGATGGAGAATAGAACAGGTTGGACAATTCTCCTGGTTGAGCTTTGGCACAAGTGTCTGGATGAGTGAACATACTGTCAGCCAATGGGCTTTGGAAGGATTTTCTCAACCTTGGAGCAATGAAACCAACAATGTCTCAGAACTATCAAAGCTACTAGCAATACCTTCAGAATTCTCTACATCGAGGTTTCTAAGATGGTATCAAGTAGACATCCCCTATCCTTGGGTTTGACAGATGTAGTTTGGCAAATGGGAGTATATCTAGATACAGGAGAAAACGGAGAAAAGGAAAATTGTAAGTATATGTCCCACTCACCTTCATCCATGACTCAACCCTCCCCACCCTAATTAGTGGTCCTCATGGGTCTGCATCCTTGTCAACTATGTAAACAACATCATAAATTATAAAAAGAATTTAAGTTGGCAGAAAAGATTCTTCAGTATACTTTCACTTATTGGATCCTAATAACTATCATCTTGGTCTTTCCCATGCCTAATAGTTATTTTAGATAACTGGCACTTAATAAATATTCCAAATGAATAAATGATTAATGAATAAAGGGTTAAAATGACTGGAAAATGGGAGAGTAATTAACGTTAGGGATTGTGATTCACTAAAGTCAGTAAATATTTATTGAGCACGCATTATGCCAATCTGCTCTTACAGCAAGATTTCAAGAAATGGTACAAAAAAGAAAATGACTCGGTGAGTCACTGAACTTTTCACCTGATGGGAATACGAATACTAGGGAACATTTAAAGCTTTTAAAAGATGTGTTTGGATCATCTAGCTCCTGGTGGTTACATGGTACAATGTTATTGATCTGCATTAAGCATATGTGGGCAAAGCAATTCAATCACTGTTGAGTTGAGTAATTGCAGTTTCAGATGTCAGCATGTGGTGTCAAAGGTTAATGCTGACGCCCATCTGCCTCTCATAACTATAACAACCACCTCGGATCAGCTCTGTCTGAATATTTCGCTGACTTCTAGTACATCAATTTCAACAAGATTTGTCTTTTTTTTTAAATTGAGAAATAGCACAAACTTATGTAATATAATATTTCAATTCATGAGCACAATGTGTAAAGTAGCAAATCAAGCTAATTGCATACCATTACCTCAAACATTTATCATTTGTTTGTACTGGGATCATTCAAGCTACAGTAGCTATTTTGAAATTTATAACTAATTGTTGCCAACCATAGTAACCCTGTTTGCTATCAAATTACAAGTTATTCTATCAAGTTGCATCCCAGTACCCACTAACAATCCTCTCCTCCCTCTCTCCTACTCTTCCAGTCTCTGGAAAACTTTGCTCTGTTCTTATCATCTAAATTGGGATGATACTCTGCTGGTTCTACCTTCAGACCAGAGATGGTCTCACCAAGAAGCCATTGAACTTACCAGGACAATAAGATGCTGGACTTTATGATTGGTCAAAACCTCCAATGAAAGAATCTCAACTGAATTTGAACTATGGAAATGCAACAAGGTGGAGCAATCCACCGTGGGGGGAGGGAGGGTTTGGGGAGGGGCAGGGAGAATCCCAGTGCATAAAAAAATGTGTCACATAATGCAATGAAATTAATAAAAAAAAATTCAAAAATTTAAAAAAAAAGGAAAAAAAAAGAAATCAACTTTCTAAAGTTTCCACAGATAAGTGCAAATATATGATGTTTGTCATCCTCTGTCTAACTTATTTCACCCAATACAATGCCATACAGGCTGACAATCACAGAATTTCATCTTTCTTGAAGCTAATATTCCATTGCACAAATTCCAATGTCTTTCACATTATTTATCTTACCAAATACACTAGGGTTTCAAACATCTTTCAGATTAACAACAGAATTATAAATGTCAAATCCTGTTTTATTTTTGAATCAAACCTAAAAATTAAAATTTTAATTTCTGAGTGACTTAGAATCAGAAAATCAGGAAATTCACCTGAATTTTTTTTCTTGATAATTCCTATGAAAGAAGTTAAATACAAACTTTAGCCCACAAAAGATGTGTTACAATCACAAAATTAGAACAATGCAGCCATGTAGTATCATTTAAAATTAATATCTCTTTTTTTAATAATACGTACTTTGAGAGTTTAAATAAACCACAATGAAAAAACAACATATTCATTGATTATGCAATCTTGTTAAGATATACAAACTTTGCCTACCTTTGTAGATACACTGAATACTGGGTTTGTTGGAACATATGGTGATTCTATTTCCATTTTTTTTTTGAGGAAACTATGTGGTTTTCCATAATGGTTGCACTAACTTAAATTCCCACACAGAATATGTAGACAATTTTTTTCTTTCTTTGCATCTTCATCAATAACTTCCTTTCATTTTGATAATAGCTATTCTAAGAGCAATAAGGTTATATCTCTTTATGGTTTTGGTTTGTATTTCCCTGATGATTAGAGATGCTGCATACTTTTTCATGTACTTGTCCTCCATTTGTATGTTTTCTTTTGAGAACTATCTATTCATATAACTTCACCATTTTACATCAGTTTATTTTGTTCTTGAGTCTCCTTATTTTGAACATTAATCCCTAACTGACTAGTTTACAGATATTTTCTACCATTCTGTAGGTTAGCTCTTTAAGAAAAAAATAAGTTTATGGCCTAGCACAATGGCTCAGTGGCTAAATCCTTGCCTTGCATGCATTGGGATCCCATAAAGGCATTGGTTCATGTCTCAGCTGTTCCGCTTCCATCCAGTTCCCTGCTTGTGGCCTGGGAAAGCAGTAGAGGTTGGCTCCAAAGCCTTGGGACCCTGTACCCCCGTGAGAGACCTGGAAGAAGTACCTGGCTCTTGGATTCAGACTCCCACCACTGCAGCCACTTGGTGAGTAAACCAACAGACAAAAGATCTTTCTCTATATCTCCTTCTCTCTATAAATTTGACTTCCAAAATAAATAAATAAATCTTTTTAAAAAGAAAGAAGTTTATTTGAAAGGTGGAATGAGAAAGAGAAATATCTTCCATTTACTAGTTCTCTAAGGGTGCACATTAGCAGGAAGCTGGAGCAGGATTGGAGGCAGAACATGAGCCAGGGATGTGAGATGTAGGCATCCAAGCAATGGTTTGATCTGGTTTGACCACAACATTCACCTCCGTAGGCAACTTTTAACTCTGGTGTTTGCTTCACTGTGTAAAAGCTTTTGGGTTTAATGTAATACTATTTGTCAATTTTGCTTTTATTACCAGTGTTTTAACCCCAATCCATGTCCCAAATATTTCCCATATTTTCTTCTAATACTTTCATTGTTTTAGGGATTCAATCTCATTCTTTTATCTATGGATAACAATTTTTCCAGAACCATTTACTGAAGGCAGCATTATATCTCCACTGCATAAGGTTAGTGCTTTTTATTTTTAAAAAAGTCAGTTTTCTGTGGATTCTCAATTATGTTTGTAGGTTATCAAGTCTGTTCCATTGGCTCACATGTTTGATTTTGTGCCAATATTATGCAATTTTTAGTTATTGCAATTTTATTGGCATATGTCAAAGTCAAGTATTGTGAGGTTTTGTTTCTTTTGCCCAGGATTTCTCTGATAATTTGGGATCCTGCATAATTCCATATAAATGTTAAAATTTTTGATTTTTTATTTCATGAGAAATGTTATTGGTATTTTGTTAAGGATGGCCATATTGTAATTCTGTAACAAAGGTTTTAGTTTAAAATTGTTTACTCTTTATGTTCATCTTAAAAGGCAGAGAAAAGGAACGAGAGAACAAGAGAGATATCTTTAATTTGCTGGCTCACTCCCTAAATGTCCTTAACAGATAGGGCTGGGCCGAACCCAAACCAGGAGGTCAGACCTCCATCTGGGCCTCCCACATGGGCGATAGGAACCCAAGATCGCAAGCCATCATCTGCTGTTTTCCATGCTGTATCAGCAGGAAGCTGCACTGGAAACACTGGAGAGGGAACATCAATCAGCACTCTGATAAGGAAAACTAGCATCCCAAGTGGCAGTATAACCCAGTGTGTCACCAAGCTTGCCCCTATTTTATAATAACTTAACAGAAAATCAGGGAACCTGAAAACAACCAATCAATTTTCTTATTTTCATGAGGAATTTTTCTATAAAAGTTCACTAGCATTATCTCCAACAAAGTCATCACTTTGGAGTGAGTAGTCTGAAGAAAACAGTAGTACTACAGACTCAATACCCACTCCACTAAAAACTAAACAAGTACAACTTTCCCCCAGCAAGACCAATAATCTACTTTTAAGATTGATTTTTTTGTAAAGTTAGATATATAAAGAGGAGGAGAAACAGAGAGAAAGATCTTCTGTCTGCTGATTCACTCCCCAAGTGACCACAACAGTCAGAGCTGCGCCAGTCCAAAGCCAGGAGCCAGGAGCCTCTTTCAAGTCTCCCACACAGGTGAAGGGTCCCAAGGTTTTGGGCCATCCTCAACTGCTTTCCCAGGCCACAAGCAGGGAGCTGGATGGGAAGTGGGGCCACCGGGATTAGAACCGGCACCCATGTGAGATCCCAGAGCAAGAAAGGAAAGGACTTTCGCAGCTAGGCTACTGCACTGGGTCCAAATTTTCTAATTCAAAACCATTCCATCTGAACTCTACTCTAGGATCTCCCAACAATCATAGAGACATGGTCAAAGCACTCACATACTACAGTTTACAAGAAGTTAAGCTATTTTTTTACCCAATTATCTTAAAGAGAACACCAGAAAATAACTGCTGCATATCTTACTTCCTTTTATATTGAACATTGTGTAAATGAGGGAGCCATAGCTTAGTTCACTCTCTAGATTAAAAACAGTTCCAGAAGATGCAGTCCAAAAGAAGCATTCTTTAGATAGGAATTTGTTAATTAAAATTGGAGAAAAATGTAACTGACATTCAAAACTACAGACCTCACTCAATGTAATTATATAGTTTCTATAGATTTCACTGATCACCAGGCAAGCACTTTTATTTAGCGTTGAGAGTTTTTTAGACTGTTAGACTATTAAAATTTGAATCCTACCTCCAATACTTGATGTGGGATCTTGATCAATTTATTTTCCTGAAATTTAGCTTCCTTATCTGTAAAATGAAGATAGGAATAGAAATTATCTCCTAGGTTTGTTATGAGGATTATATAAGTTAATATAAACAAGAAAAGTACTATGGTGGTTTGTGGGAAAAAAAATTGCCAACATCATTAATCATCAGGGAAATGCAAATGAAATCACAAAATATCACCTCACGTCTGTCAGATAAAAAATAATAAAAGAAAACCCTAGTTCAGTGCTAGTGTGATTGTAAATTAAATCGGGCATTACAGAAAATTGTACAGAAGCTCCTCAAAAATAAAAGCTAATAATGGAATGAATATGACCCAGCAAGCCCACTTCTGGGCTTATAAATCAAAGACCAGAAATCAAAACGTTGAAGTATCTGTACTTCTATGTTCACTGTGGCACTAGTAACAACTACCAAGTAAAGAAATCATCTACATGCTATTGTCAGCTCAGAAGGAGGCATGACACTGATTCTCACTCATTGCCCCTAAAGGAACTGGAGCTCATACTTACAGTCTCCCTCACTGTGAGGGAATACATTTTAATTGCTGTAAGACATTTAGAAGAGTAACTTATTATGGTAGCTCTAGGGAGAGAATACACTAATAAACATACAGACTATGAAAACTATCTCAGAAAAATATCAGGGAAAGAAAACTGCATCCCACACATTTATCAGAGACAAAACCTGGAAGCAAGCTGACTGACATCACAGCTTCAGGAATTGGGAATAATACACCTCTTAGTGAGATGACCTCAAAAACAACTGATGAGGCCCAGAAACAAGTTCGACTCCTAGGTTCCTTCACTGAGCAAACTCAGGATAACACTTCTTTTCTCATACTTAACCTGAATCTGCATAATTCTTTCTTTTTGTATATGCTGAACAAAGAGCCCTGTGATGGGACAGTGGCTTAAGTGAAGGTGTATGTATTAGTTATTTTCATACATCAGCTTCATTAGAGTACAGGATGCCTTAATATATGGCTGAACTTTTTTTAACTGCATCTATGAAAATGAAATATAAAACAGATTGTCCCCAGAAATAAGATGGGCAACATTTAATCCATTCAGGGCCTTAATAAAAAGAAGACAGGATTAAATCTCTGTTTCAGACGGCTTGAGCTAGATCACCAACATTTTCCTGTCACTGGTGAGGTTCATTTTCAGTCTATCAGATTGATTTGGAATCCACAATATTGGCCCTGCCAGCTCCTCTGTTCTCAGGGTTTCATAGAAAACACCAGCTTTCTGAAGTCTCCCACTTGCAAAAAGAATATTATCACATTTCTCATGCCTCATAATCACAATGAGTAAATATAGACATACAGAAATAGAGTTATAGATATCCTTTGGGTTCTGTCTCTGCAGCACCCTGACTCCTATTGTTTAGGTGCTGAAATTATAGAATTCCCAGCCTGCTGCTTCTATTGGGCTCCAAGCAAGTAACTAGAAGTAGTTAGATTATCCTTAGGAAGAAAATAAACAGCTATGTCTTTACCCCCACCATGGTACAACTGTCCAGCAGGTAAGAAGTCCTTACCTATGTCCCCCAAAATATTTTCAGAGTATCATTTTTACATAAGAGAGAGCAAGGATCATTGCATACGTTGGTGAACAGTTCCAAAAACAAAACAAAAAACCTCCAAATTAAGTCAATGCCGAATTACATAGAATAGGATTGACCAAAAGTGATCTTCACTATGATACACGATAGTCAAACTTTCTTCAGCTGGACATAAGAGAAAGATTGTTAAATATGCATGTCAGGGCCCGGCACGGTGCCCTAGCAGCTAAAGTCCTCTCCATGAACACACCAGGATCCCATATGGGCACCATTTCATATCCCAGCAGCTCCACTTCCCATCCAGCTCCCTGCTTGTGGCCTGGGAAAGCAGTCAAGAATGGCCCAAAGCCTTGGGACCCTGCACCTGTGTGGGAGACCTGGAGGAAGCTCCTGGCTCCTGGCTTTGGATTGGCACAGCACCGGCCATTGTGGTCACTTAGAGAGTGAATCATCGAACAGAAGATCTTCCTCTCTGTCTCTCCACCTCTCTGTATATCTGACTTTCCAATAAAAAATAAATTAATCTTTAAAAAACATATATACACATGAAAAAAATCAATTGGCCTATAGAGGATTCCCAGACTAACAGCTGACTTCTAACAGAATATTCTATAGGCTGGAAAAGAATGGTACAACATATTCCAGAATTTAAAGGGGAAAAATTGTCAGTACAGAATAATGTACCCAGCAAAGTTCCTCTTTGTCTTTGAAAAAAAAGTGATAAAATTCTTCCACAGTAAAGAAAAGCTCAAAGAATTTGCCTCTCCCAGATGTGACCTACAAATGATACCTAAAGGTGTTCTCTTGACAAAGAAAGGAATTACACCTACCAAAACAAAGGCAAATGTGGAGAACATCTCAGTAAAATAAAAAGAGAAGATTAAATCATACACTGAACAACACATTACTAAAATGACAGGCCCAAATTACTACCTGTCCATACTAACCCTGAATGTAAATGACTTAATCTCATCAATTAAATGTCATGCATTAGTAGACTGGATCAAAAAACCAAACCCATCTGTTGCCTATAGGAGACACATTTCACCAACAAAGATCAGTAGAATCCAAGTAAAAGGATGGAAAAAGATGTTCCAGGCTAATGGAAAGGAAAAATGAGCTGGTGTTGCCATTCTTTTTTTTTAAGATTTAGTTATTTTTATTGGAAAGTCTGATATACAGAGAGGTGGAGAGACAGACAGGAAGATCTTACATTTGATGATTCACTCCCCAGGTGACCTCAATGGCCTGTGCTGTACCAATCCAAAGCCAAGAGTCAGGAGCTTCCTCCAGGTCTTCCATGTGGGTGTATAAGGTCCCAAGGCTTTGGGCCATTCTTGACTGCTTTCCCAGGCCACAAGCAGGGAGCTGGATGGGAAGTGGAGCTGCTGGGATATGAAATGGTACCCATATGGGATCCTGGCGTGTTCAAGGTGAGGACTTTAGCTGCTAGGGCATCCCACCAGGCCCTGGAGTAGCCATTCTTATATCAGATAATATAATATACAGTTTGATGTGAAAAACATTAAAAGAGATGAAGGTCACCACCTAATGATCAAAGGATTCATCCAGCAAGAAGAAATCATCATAATAAATGTATATGCACCAAATGCCAGGGCACCTAGCTATGTGAAACAAATGTTAATGGATTCTAAGGGGAGAAATAGACTCTAATACAGTAATAGTACGGGACTTTAATACCCCTTTACATCAATGAACAGATCAATGGGACAGAAACGCAGCAAGAAAACAACAGAATATACCTAGACATTAGAGCAAATGGAATTAACTGAAATCTACAGAACTTTTCATCCTACAGACAGAAAATGCACTTTTTTCCCCCATACATACATGGAACTTTGTCCAGGACTGACCATGTTACAGGTCACAAAACAAGCCTCAGCAAATTTAAAAGAATCGAAATTATACCATGCATCTTCTCAGACCATCACGGATTCAAACTGGAGACCAAGAGCTCAAAAAATCCAGTGAACAAACGGGTGAAGGAAATGAACAGCTATTTTTCAAAAAAAAAAAATCCAAATGGCTAATAGACATATTAAAAAATCCTTAGGCTCCCAAGCTGTTGGGGAAATACAAATGAAAGCCACACTGAGATTCCACCTAACTCTAGTGAGGTTGGCCTACATTCAGAACTCTGCTAACAACACCTGATGGCATGGATGTGGGGAAAAGGATACCCTCCTCCACTGTTGGTTGGAATGTAGGCTAGTACAACCACTATGGAAGTCAGAATGGGAGTGCTAAGAAAACTAAAAATAGACCTGCTGTATGACGCAGCTATCCCACTTCTGGGAGTATATCCAAAGGCAATAAAATCTGCATATCAGAAATGGATCTGCAATCCTATATTTAGTGCAGCACAATCTACAATAGCAAAGACATGGAAACAACCCAGATGCCCATCCTAACAGGAGTGGATAAGCTCCTCTGTGTTACATCTATTCCATGGAATACTATTGAGCCATTAAAAATAATGAAATTCTACCATTTGTAACCAAATGGTCCGTTCTAGAGACCATTATACTCTGTGAAACTAGTCTATCCTAAAAGGACAAATATTATATGCTCTCTTTGATATAAGGCAATTTCATGCAAAATATAAGATCAATAGCCATTTCAATACTATTTTTATACATCTCAGGGACTTGATATTTTTTATTTTCTTATTAATTCCCTCACTAACTCATAGGTCATACAATAGCATTATTTGCTTCAGCAAGCTCTTTTTCTTTTTAATTTCTCCAGCGACACATTGGCCATTCAGTAGCATGTTATTTAACTTCATATTGCTGTAAATTTTCTATTTTTTTGTTTTTTTAAAAAGATTTACTTATTTATTTTCATTAGAAAGTCAGATATACAGAGAGGAGGAGAGACAGAGAGGAAGATTTTCTGTCTACTGATTGACTCCTTAAGAGATCACAAATGCTGGCGCCAGGATCCTCCTCCAGGTCTTCCATGTGGGTGCCAGGTCCCAAAGCCTTGCACTATCCACAACTACTTTCCAAGGTCACAAGCAGGGAGCTGGATGGGAAGTGGGGTCGCCAGCATTAGAACCAGTGCCTATATGGGATCCCAGCGCATGCAAGACAAGGACTTTAGCCACTAGGTAACCACACTGAGCCCTGTTGTTGATTTTTTTCTTGTAGCTTTTCATTTAAGGGGCTGTATAGTAACTGTGTACCAGAGAATATCACACACAGATGGAAAGATACAATGTAGTGTGTATCTCTACTTTCAAATCAAAGATGGACTCTAAATAAAACTATTGAATGTATCATGACAATAGGATGCTGGACCCTCTGCCACTATTTATGCATACACTGTCACTATACACTTAAACAGCAGAATGATGAACTATACTGTTGTAATGATTTGGAGGAAATACGTGGGGGTGGGGACGAACAGGGATTTGGGAAGAGGGGCTGGGAAATTGCAGAGTCTATGGAATTGTATCACAGAATAATAAAATAAAAAAAATTTTTAAAGATTCCAAAACAAGTCAATGCAGAATTGCATAGAAAGTATTGTGATTGGTCTTAAAAGATTCTATTCCATTTATACACATGAAAAAATAATGTGCTACCATAAAGGAAAAAATTATCTTAAAAATGAAGGCATTATAAAAGAAATAATCTAGTAAATTTATCTAGGTGGAAAAGTCACTCAGTGGAATAATAAGATGAAATGATAGAAAATACACCAGATAGATAAGGACATCAAGAAAGTCCAACAGCTAAATAATGTATTGTTGAAAGTGATACAATGAGGTATGGAAGCAGTACAAAAAATCATTACAAAATAATACTAGAAAAGTTCCCAAAATTGAAGAACATGTTTAATCATTGAAAATAGCCAACTGAGTGCCAACTCAATAAAAATGAAAAAAGACTCATGATTGAGATAAATGATTGTGACTTGGCTCTGAGAATAAAGAAAGATCTTTCTTTTCTTTTTTCTTTCCTTTTCTTTCTTTCTTTCTCTTTCTTTCTTTTCCTTTTTAAGGGATGATTGTCTATTGGAAAGCCATACAGAGAGAGAAGTGGGGGGGTGGGCAACCAGACTTGTCAAGGGATGCAGGGGCTGGGGAGGGCTAACCTGCGGTGCAATGCCCACTCCATCTAAATATGTTGTTATAAAACCATCAAGAGAAAAGTAGCTTACATATTAAGGAATTATTAACCTACAAAAGTAAAGGAATCATACTGGCGTGTGGGTTTCTCAACAATACTGGAAGCTAACATACTCTAGCACTGAGTAAAAATTAGTTTCAGTCTATAATTCCACGCTATAACTAACATAAAGACACAAACAGGCAAGCCCTAAGGAGTGTGGAGTGGAGATGAAATCACCTGGCTTCAACGCTCCTCAAGGAAGTAAATGGGAGAATCCCTCCACAAAACAAGGACTAGAAAAAAACCAAAATCAAGAAAACTGAGATTCAGGAGATTGAGAATCCCTCAGGTGTGAGCAATAAAACGGAGCCAGAATGGTAATGAGGGAATAAGTGGAAAGTCTCCGGAGAGGCTGCCTCTGCAACTGAGGGGCAAAGAAGGGCCTAGGCATCTGATTAACACGGTTCGGATTCGACCCGTCTGGGCAGGCCCTGGAGTTCTCCACAAGCAACGTCAGGTGTCTGCTGCTTCAGACACGGCAGAAGGTGGAAGAACAAACGGCCCACGTTATCCTCAGTAAGAGAATAAGTCCGGGACAGGAGAAAAGGGCCAATTACCTTTGAGATAACTGGGGATAAACTAGTGGCAGGTAGTTGCATATAGTAGGAGAGGGAGGGAGAAGGGGGAAAGATTTTTTTTTTAAGTACCCTTCGCGAGTCAGAGACAGAATACAAGGTCCCTTAGATAAAACAGGCACACCCCCTGCCCCGGGCCCGGCAAACACCGGAGCAGGACCGTGGACTACCTCAACACGCCAACACACGGTGGCGCCGGGGTTTTCTGGAACACCCGCACGCGCTCCCTGAGGTGCCGGCGTGACGCCGGGGTTTTCTGGAACACCCGCACGCGCTCCCTGAGGTGCCGGCGTGACGCCGGGGTTTTCTGGAACACCCGCAAGCGCGCCTTGAGGTGCCGGCGTGACGCCGGGGTTTTCTGGAACACCCGCACGCGCGCCCTGAGGTGCCGGCGTGACTGAGCCTCGGAGCCCTCGCGCCCAGCCCAAGTAGGCGTCGCCCCGCCAGGCCCGGGCCCGCCCCTCGAGGGCGGGCACTCCTCCCGCCGCGGCGCGCCCACGGCCGCGCGAGGACTCGCATTGGTAGCTTTTGAACCCGGAAGCAGTCGGCGGCGCTCGGAGATTGCCGCCAAACGCGAGGTTGCGCTGGCGCTGCGGCTGCACGATGGTGGGCGGCGGCGGTGGGAAACGCAGGCCCAGCGGGGACAGGCAACAGGTACCGCAGGAAGGGCTGTGCGGGTTCCAAGGGGATCTCTGTGAGACACAGCCACCGCGTCCCATTTGTCCGCTGAGCGCCGTTTCCCGCCCTTCGGGAGCTGGACCTGGCTGGTCGCCCCTTAGCATCTTCTGCCCGACTCTAGGCGCGGTTCGCGGCCAAGGCGTCCCCGCCAGCCCTCAGACACTGTTAGGCCGACATTGCGGAGCGGGAATGCAGCTCTCGCTGCTCCACGCAGAGCCGCGAGCGTAGAGGCGGGACGCAAGTGGACACCCGCACCCGTCTGTGTAACGTGTCTGTTTGATATTGATGCTGTGGCCAAAGTGTGGTGGAAAGAGAGGGAAGATTGAACAGAATCTAGAGGATGTGCAGGAAGACTCTGAGGCCACTCACCTTCGAAAATGGCTCCTGAAGGCAGAAAAATGAGATGCGGGGACGTGAAAGTGCAGGATGTTTGGAGGGTGGGAGACTGGAAAGGCAGACGGACTTGATGAATAAAGGAGGAGCAAGAGCAGGAGATGCCTCTCGTACTTGCATATGA
The DNA here is from genome assembly GCF_030435755.1 of Ochotona princeps. NCBI lineage: Eukaryota > Metazoa > Chordata > Mammalia > Lagomorpha > Ochotonidae > Ochotona > Ochotona princeps. The sequence goes on from NC_080842.1 coordinate 35,001,485, forward strand.
TTTCAGAAGTTCTAGATCTGCTGCCAGAGTAAGCAGAGCACGCGTGAAGGAAGTGTCGTGAGAACTCAAGTCATAGAACACTTACCGTGACTTGTTAGATAAGGTTAGCAAGCTGCGGGAGCTGTTGGAGGGCCGAGGTTGAATGCTAAGTAGGAACACCAGGTTGAAGAGCACTTGCCCCCAAAGGGAACAGCTGTTCTAGTTGTGAGAGTTTGGAGATGTGGAAGGAGTGTAAGGTAACCAGAAAGGAAAGAGCCTTTTCTCTTTGTAAGGGGGTAGTAAAGAAATGTTTTGATGGACCAGTAGGCTTAGAGATAAAATGCCAAAATTGGAACCTGGCCCGATAGCCTAGTGGCTAAAGTCCTTGCTTTACATGCTCTGGTATCCCATATGGGTGCTGGTTCATATCCCGGTGCCCTTGTTTCCCATCTAGCTCCCTGCTTGTGGCCTGGGAAAGCAGTAGAGAATGGCCCAAAGCCTTAGAATCCTGCACCCACGTGCAAGATCCAAAGACTTCTGGCTCCTGGCTTTGGATCAACTCAGCTGTAGCCCTTCCGGCCACTTGAGGAATGAGCCAGCGAATGGAAGATCTTTCTCTCCTCTGCAAAATTCTTTCCAATAAAAATAAATAAATATTTTAAAAAACAAAAAAGCAAAATTGCAGATGAACCTTTGGAGACTTTAGTCAAGAATAACAGCCTGTGTTGATATGTTCAGTGATAAGACTGTCTTGTGCCTTGTGAAATAGAATTACTCACACTTCTGAACAAACTGTGGGTCAGGTAGATAAGAAACAAGATTCAGAGAGGTGACAGAGCTGGAAACCAGCAATCAACCCAGGCGACCTGTTAGACCAACCTGAAGGCAGTCACATGAAGGCTTTTCAGCGTCCTAACTTTGAACCAGGCTTTGAAAGCCTAATCAAAGATAGCTATAAAAACAGATATTATGGGCCCAGCGGCATGGCCTAGCGGCTAAAGTCCTCGCCTTGAAAGCCCCGGGATCCCATATGGGCGCCGGTTCTAATCCCGGCAGCTCCACTTCCCATCCAGCTCCCTGCTTGTGGCCTGGGAAAGCAGGAGAGGACAGCCCAAAGCTTGGGGACCCTGCACCCGCGTGGGAGACCTGGAAGAGGTTCCTGGTCTTGGCATCGGATTGGCGCGTACCGGCCCGTTGCGGCTCACTTGGGGAGTGAAACGTCGGATGGAAGATCTTCCTCTCTGTCTCTCCTCCTCTCTATATATCCGGCTTTCCAATAATAATAAAATCTTTAAAAAAAAAAAAAACAGATATTATAACAAAGGCTACAAAAACAGAAGAGGGTAGGATTTAGGACTTGCTAAGTTCTGTTTTGTATTTGTAGCTGGAGAAACAGCCTCATGAAGTGGTGGAAGTGATGTTGCTCTGGAGCCTGCTTTAAACCTAGGTTTAAGGGCCTGGCATGGTTAAAGTCCTCAGCTTGCAAGCACTAGGATTCCATACGGGCATTGGTTCTAATCCCGATGGCCCCACTTCCCATCCAGATCCCTACTTGTGGCCTGGGAAAGCAGTCGAGAACGGCCCAAAACCTTGGGACCCTGCACCCGCATGGGAGACCCAGAGTAAGCTCTGGGCTCCTGGCTTTGGGATCGGTTCAGCTGTGGCCATTGCAGCCACCTGGAGGACGATCTTCCTCTCTGTCTCTCCTTCTCTCTGTGTATCTGATTTTACAATAAAAAAAATCTTTTTTTTTTTTTTTTTTTTAAAAGATTTATTTATTTTAGTACAGTCAGATATGAAGAGAGGAGGAGAGACAGGAAGATCTTCCGTCCGATGTTTCACTCCCCAAGTGAGCCGCAACGGGCAATGCGCGCCGATCCCGATGCCAGGAACCAGGAACCTCTTCCGGGTCTCCCATGTGGGTGCAGGGGCCCAAAGCTTTGGGCCGTCCTCGACTGCTTTCCCAGGCCACAAGCGGGGAGCTGGATGGGAAGTGGAGCTGCCGGGATTAGAACCGGCGCCCATATGGGATCCCGGGGCTTTCAAGGCGAGGACTTTAGCCGCTAGGCCACGCCGCCGGGCCCAATAAAAAAATCTTTAAAAGAAAAAAAACACTAGGTTTAAATCCCTGTTACTCTACTTTCTAGTTAGGGAAGCAGGGAAAGCTGCATAACCTCAGTCTTTCATCTCTAAAATATGGATTCTGCTGTGGTATCCAGCTTATACAGTAAGTGTTAATAGAGCTTGTTAAGGTGTTAATTAAGCTTGTTGAGAGCATATTGTATCCAGCTTATAAAGTAGTTACTGGAGCATGCTAAGAGCAGTGGCATGATGCAGAGTGCAGATAGGTGTGTGTGTTCATGGGTATTTGCTTTATTGCTATTTTCATTGACATTCATTTTTACATCCATGCCTCAAGAGCTTTTTCAAGTTTTTACTTCAGAAAGTTGCATTATGATTTTTCACATAATAACTTTATCACTGGTTAATTTGTGCTCCTCTCTTATTTGTTTGAAAATAGAGCACTGAACCTCTTGCTTAAGCCAAGTACTCACTGACAGCAGCTCTCCATCTATGAATGTGTTCCTTCCCTATGCTTCTTGTATAACTGTTTCCTATAACCCTGTTCAATGTAGCTACCCTCCTAAATTTTGTTGTTCCTTGCCTTCTTTGTATAGCTTTATCTCCTATGAATATGTAGATATACACATGTGTAGTTGTTTTTAAACTTTATGATAAAGGTCGTTATGCTTTTCAAAATCTTTGAGAACCTTTTTCTTCATTAAAGATACAAAATTAGGGCCTGGTGTGATAGCGTGATGGTTGGGCTTCTCGCCTTGAACGCACCGGGATCCCATATGGACGCCAGTTCTAATTCCGGCAGTTCTACTTCCCATCCAGCTTCCTGCTTGTGACTTGGGAAAGTATTCGAGGACAGCCCAAGGCATTGGGAACCTGCACCTGCGTGCAAGACCTGGAGGAAGCTCCTGGCTCCTGGCTTTGGACTGGCGCAGTGCCAGCCTTTGCGGCCACTTGGGGAGTAAATCATCGGATGAAAGATCTTCCTCTCTCTCTCTCTCCTCCTCTCTGTACATCTGCCTTTCCAATAGAATAAATAAATATAAAAAAAAAAAGATGCAAAATTGGTCCATATTGTGTAGCTTTATTTTCTTTTAACTAAATATAGTATTACATTGTTTGAAAGCTTTTATATCCATTTTCCTATCAATAGGCATTTCATTTGGATTTTGCTCTTAGGGACGATACCAGCATGAATATTATATGTATCATTTGATTCTTCAATACATTTTGTAGACTTTGGCACTTAAAATGACAGCAATAAACTTGATGGAAGAATATGAGGAACATCTATAGCATTTCCTATAAACTCTGTCTGCCGTTGTTGATTGTTGTTTTTGATACCCCTGGTTCTGGAGCTGTCTGTAACCTGACTGATTTTTCATTCTAACAGACTCTACTAAATTGAACTGGTCTAAAGAAGTTTATATTAGCTAATGAACTCCAACTAAGCATGGTATCTTTACAGAAATGTATTAAGTTATCTAATAAACATTATAGAACCCAGTATACTTATATTACAGAGGTTTTACAGATGAGACTTATAGTTAATTCTGGCATTCAGAGGCCTCTCTGGAGTAATTGGGGTTTTGATAACACTGTTAGAGACTGTTGATATATGATTGGCACTAACCTCCCCTGACTGTTTAGAATAGCAAAAGGCAGTGGCTGTTTTTAAGGTGAAGGCTCAGTAATGCTTGTAGAGAGCAGCCCAGACACAACTCTGACTGGGCTTTGCTGTTGTGACTTAACCAGCAACTCGCCTCATCTACAGTCTCTGGTGTGGTCACTGATGCTGTGTGTTCAAACCACAAAAGCACAGTGACATCCCCTTAACCCAAGGAGGACAACATCTGCCTTTATTTCTGCTTTTCTGTTTGTTTGCTCTGTATTTTGTGTTGCTGTTATATTAAAGAAATGTATTTAAAGACCGGCAGGGATCCCTCTTGATCACCTTGTAAACTGTTCCTTTTCCTTGCCCCTAAATAATATCTGCTTTTTCTGAAAAAAAAAAGACTGCTTTTTAAACACACACACACATATGTCACAAGAATGAACAGTACTGTTATGCAACGAAAATTATTGAAATTAATTTTGGAGAACTAAAGTTTTACATGTCAACTTTCAGAGTGAGAAAACAGTTGATACGAAGAAGAGCAAATCCTCTGAAGCTGATGTCTCCAGTGACCTTCGGAAAGAAGTGGAAAGTCATTACAAGCTCTCCCTGCCTGAGGATTTCTATCACTTCTGGAAGTTCTGTGAAGAACTGGATCCTGAGAAGCCAGCTGGTGAGTTGCTCCAGAATCATTCTGCTTCTATTATTACAGCTGACAGTGCCTTCTGCAGGGTGCTCTGTAGTATGAAGTGATATTGAGCAAAGCACTGTTGAAGTGAACAGAGATAGCTCTTGTAGACAAGTGGCCCAGTGTAAGGAACCTTCGGAAAAAGCCTTATTGAAAACAACCAGAGAAGACTCCCAGGAAAGCAGCCAGGAAATGCTTTTCTCAGCAGCAAGGAAAAAGCTGTTGAAAGGAAGTGATCTGCAGTATTATACCCTTTGCAAAGCCTATATAATATCCTTCAAGAAAAGTATTCATCGTAATGAACTCATCCTGCCTTCTAACCTCCCATTCCTCCCATTTGGTCAGTCTGGTCCAGGCGTGTTAGCCATAGCCAGTCCATCTTAACTTGCTGCTCATGGCCCTTGACTTAGTATTGAAGTGGCTTGATTACCTTACAATCACAGTTTTTCCTCTCTCATTCTGTTAATTTAATAGTTTCCATCTTTATAGCAGATCAAGCTTGCTCTTTCATTTTTGCAAGCGTATCTCTGTGTACATGGTCTCCTGACCATGTAGCCCCATGCCATCTTTAGCTATCTGCCTAGTATAACCTAACCTAGCTTTGCTCCTACCCATATCACTTCTACAAACGGAAAAGGCCATAGGAAGCAGAGCCAAGGATAAAAGCAGTTCATGGAAAGGAACATTTTCAAAGATATTCCTAATAAGAAAAATACAGTTAGAAAGATACAAGTTAATGCTATAACATACCACTGTCACTTGCTATATTGGCAGAGGTAAATAGTATCTTGACATTCTTCATTAGGAATATGAAGGAAAAAAAATTATTTCTTTGGCTGAAGTTTTAGTTTTTAGTGGCTCATAGAATTTGTAGAATGGATTAGGTGAATTAATTATGTTCAACAATACTTATTGAAACCAGCACAAAAAAAGTAGAAAGTAGGCCATTCTGTCAGTGTGTATTCCTAGTTTTGAAAAGTTGAGGTGGAGATTTGGGAAATGATAAAATATGTTGGCTGAAATTTGTGAATTAGACAAAATACAAAGGATGTGTTGCTGTTATAAGTCAGGGATACACACACCCCTGCATACTTCTCATGTACTTGCTATCTCTGGAAGATACACAAGAAACTGATAATGGGTTATGACTGAGTTTTTACAGTATACTTTCTCATACAGCTCAAATTTTAAATGAGTATTGTTATATCCTGTTGATGGAAATTTCTGTACATACTCTGAATTTTGACAGTGCCAGAATAAACTGCAAAACTTTCTCTAAAAAGGATCACAGTGCTAAACAACTATTTGTTGGCAAAGATGTTCACTGAAGCAATTGTTTTTATTGATTACATTGCATTATGTGACACAGTTTTATAGGCACTGGGATTCCCCCCACCCCTCCCCAAACCCTCCCCAAACCCTCCCCCAGTAGTGGATTCCTCTACCTTGTTGCATTACCACAGTTCAAATTCAGTTGAGAGTCTTTCATTGAAAGCATTTACCAAGCATGAAGTCCAACATCTTATTTGAAGCAATTTTATAATAAAAATATTAGAGTAAATGCCAATCAATGAAAGAAGAGATGAATGTCCCCCACCCTTTTTTTAAAAATGGAATAGCATGCTGTATTCACATCATATCAGAGAACACGGGATAGCACTGGAAAATATTCAGGAAATATAAGTGGGGTCAGGATGGAGGACAAAAAGTGGATAACAAAACAGTATAATCTCACTTTTAAAATATTTATGTTTGGTCATCACAGGGGAAAGTATATAATTATTATTGTAGGTGTGCCAGACTAGTAACCTTTATTAACTCTGCTGGTGAAATAAGTGGTTTTAGCTTGCTTGTTGCTTTTTAGAGTGTTCTCCCTAAGCTACAGCTGACATGCACTATTTTCAGCCTTCATAATCAGCTGTGTCTATGATTTTACTCCTGATATTCCTCTGCAAGATATTTTCTTGCTGTTGTCAATTCTACCTCTTTATATAACTGGGTCTTCCCTGGAGTACTTACCTCCCATTTAAAGAAGCACTTGGGACCCATCTGAAAATAGAAATTGCACATTTATGACTTTGTGATTTTATCTGAACTCTTCGGCTGACCCGTGAATGGAGAACGAATATTGAGTCATCAAGGTTAAGGTGCCCGAAAAAATTGTCAGTCAAGGGAGTCTGGATTGAAATGAGCTGAAGCAAAGGGAAAGTGAAGGGAAAAAAAAAAATTAACTACCTTTAGGGACCAATCCCATGGCATAGTACGCTAAGCCTCCTACTGTGACACTGGCATCCCATTTGGATGCAGGTTCATGTGCCAGCTAAATCAGTTCGAATCCAACTCCCTGCTTATGTCCTGGGAAAGCAGTGGAGGATGGCCCAAGTTGTTGGGACCCTATACCCACATGAGAGACCTAGAAGAAGCTCCTTGTTTCAGATTGCTGAGCTCATACCCTTGTGGCCATTTCAGAAGTAAACCAGTGAATGGAAGAGCTCTCTCTCACCTCCTCGCTGTAACTGTGCCTTTCAAATAGAAATTTAAAATAATTCTTAAAAAAACAAAATCTTTAATCTACACTTTTTTTGTCTTCTTGTCTCTCCGTTCTGTGTGTGCTATAAACATCTGAGGAAGTAGCAGTATCTGTATCTGAGGGGCATGGCTCTGATATACCTAAAAGGATACAAAACTCTTGCTTTGGTTAAAATAAGAAATCACAGGGATGTTTGAAATCCACTGGTAAATAAAAGAAGGCGTCCTACAGGTGAATGCCACATTTCTGTGACCCTGTTTTCTTTTTGAGTATAGCTAACACCTGTACATGTAACTGAAGGATTTTTTTCTTTTTTTAATTTTAAATGCTGTTTATAAAGACAATTGTTTAGAAATAGTTTATTAGAAAACATTATTTCTTGTCTTCCTCTAGAAAGTTATATAAATAAATCTACTTTCTTTGTAGATTCACTTTCCACAAGCCTTGGACTTCGATTAGTGGGTCCTTATGATATCCTTGCTGGAAAACTTAAAATGAAGAAAAAAACAACAGGTGTCAATTTTAACCTTCACTGGAGATTTTACTATGATCCTCCTGAGTTCCAGACCATTATTATTGGAGATAATAAAACTCAGTACCACATGGGGTATTTCAGGTAAAGTATCTTTTTCTTTCTAGAAAACAGTCACTATTCTGTTCAAATGAGGACGTTAACCAGCATCACCCAAGGTGAAGGGCTTATTTTTCATTTTTTTTGCTGGATATGTGAGCTGTATTATTTCTGTTACCTTAAACTGCTTTGGAATGGGTGAACTCTGGGGTTATCCCTGTTTCCCGAATTCTGAGTTCAGAGGATTTTTTATTTTTTGTTAAAGATTCTTCGGAGTAGAAATTGTTACTTAAATAAGTGATGTTTTACCGGAGCATGTCAGAGTGGGCTCCTGCTTGTTATCATGATGGCCATGCCAATCTCTAGTGGCACACTGTGACCTCTTTCCTCCCATATAACAGTGGTAATAATATCTGATAATAATAAGGTAAGGATTAAATGAATACATGCAGATGCTTAGAATGTAAAAAAAAAATGAAAGTAGCTTAAGTGGGAAAAATACCTTATCCATTAGTAGATAAGGTAGAAATTTAAAATTTATTTATTTTTATTGAAAAGGCAGATTTACAGAAAGAAGGAGAGGCAGAATTAACTTCCACTGTTTTTCTAGGACATAAGCAGGGAACAGGATAAGAAGTGGAGCAGCCAGAATATGAACCAGCTCCCATATGGGATGTTGGCACCTGCAGCTGGAGAATTAGCCAGTTAAACATGATGCTGACCCCAAAATGCTGTATTTTAAAGTGGAGATTAGAGTCCAGTGTGGTGGTTCAATGGCTAAATATCCTTGCCTTGCACACACAAGGATCTCATGTGGGTACTGGTATGTATCCCAGCTGCTCTTTCCTTCCAGCTCCCTGTTTGTAGCCTTGGAAAGCAGTAGAGGATGACCCAAAGCCTTGGGACCCTGAACCCAACTCAGAAAGAGCTCCTGGTTCCTAGGTTTGGATTGGCTCAGCTCTGGCCATTGCAACCACTTGGAGAGTGAATCAGTGGTGAGAAGATCATTCTTTCTCCTTTTCTCTGTAAATCTGCCTTTCCAACAAAAATAATAAATAAATCTTTTTTTTAAAAAAAGTGAATTAGAGGTTAAATGTAAGGTAAAGGAAAAAAACACGAAATGTGCCCAGGGCAAAGTACTGTGGTATAGGACCGTGCTTATAGGACTGGGAAACGGGTTATATGGTTTCTGCTTTTGGCATCGATCTGCTTACTTTAGTAAGTTAATGTCAAAGTGATGAAACCTCCCTGCATTAGCTTCCTTGATTTTAAAAGAATTTGGTTATAAACATGACTTAAGATTCGTTCACTTCTAAATTGATGTATTTGAGAGGAAGATGGTGAACTTGGTCCCATCTGCTGCTTAGTTTCCCAAATACCTGCAGAGTGAGACAGGGCTGAGCCAGGAAGTAGCACAGTTGCTGATGGCCACAGCCCAGTTACCCCAGCTGTCTCCTGTGGTCTGTGTTGGTAGGAAGCTGCAATCAGCAATTCAGGCTGGCCGTCACAGTCAGACTCTGGTAGTGGATTCAGTCATCCTAATTGTTAGTTTAAACACCTACTTCTGCCTGTAAAGTTTTACAATCTTCTATCCTGTTTGCTTAATTTTTCTACCTTTCTTTCTCTGTCTCTCTTCAAACTGTAAAACTGGTATAGAGAAGATAGAGTATAATTTTCCCTGTTGAATCATTATTCCCCCTTTCTCTATATTTGGGTATAAAAATAAATCCTAAAATAATCTTAATTTTAGTTATTAAAATAATTTTGGAGGTGGGCATTATGATGGTGGCAAAGTAAACCACCTGCAATGCCATCATCTCGTATGGGCACCATTTTCAGACTCAACTGTTCGATTTCTAATCCTGCTGCCTGCTAATGGGAAAAGCATGGGTCCCGGCAACCCAAATGGGAGACCTGGCTCCTGGCTTCAGCCTGGCACAGCTCTGACCATTTGGGGAGTAATCCAGCAGTTGGAAGATCTTTCTCTGTTTCTCTGTCTTCCTTTCTGTTATACTCTCTATGTAACTCTGCCTTTCAAATAAATAAATAAGTATTTTAAAAATTGGGGGATGTAAAAGAATTTTAGGTTCTGTTATAAAGGTAAGTTTGCTGTTGATGTTTAAAAAATTGAAGTTTAAATCTGGCAAATTTGTTTCAATTTTTTAAAGTGTAAAGTTACTGTCTATAGACCTATAATTCTAACTTGCCAATTAAATGAAAATAGCTGCCTATTATTTATAATATCTTTTGCTCAAACAGGGATTCTCCTGATGAACTTCCTGTTTACGTTGGTACAAATGAAGCAAAGAAAAATTGTGTAATTGTTCAACATGGAGATAATGTGTTTGCTGCAGTTAAGTGAGTAAATATATCAGTTCTCTTTATAGTTAAATATATTTACAGCTTTTATTCTCTATCAGTCTGTTACAAGGGAAATGTTTAGTGAACCAAAAGTTGTAGGCTTTTTGAAATCATTTGATTGCTTTTGGAGATAATTTTTCCAAAATTTTACTACTCTTTCCCCAAATATAACCATTTTATTTAATGAAAATATTACTTAACTGTTATATAGCCATTTTATTTGCTGAAAAATCTGCTTGATCTTTTTTTTTTTTCAATTGTTTGTTTGAAGGACAGAGTTAGAGAGACAGAGATCTTCCATCCACTGTTCACTCATAGGCCTTTAATATCCAGGGCCATAGTGATGTGTTGATTTGTAAAATTTTTTTGTAGAAAACTGAAAAACATTTAAGCAGCTATTTCACAAGATTTCTTGCTTATAATTAACTTGCCAGGTAATGTACTGAGTACACTTTTTAAAACCTTGAGTCAGCCATGTTACTTCATTAAAAGGGATGTTGGGGTTAGAAGGTGGGGAGTGCAGCATTGTGGCATAGCTGGTATAGCCATTGCCTGTGATGCTGGCATCCGATATGGTCACCTGTTGGAGTCCCAGCTACTCCATTTCTGATCGAGCTCCCTGTTAATGACCTGGAAAAAGCAGTGGAGGATGGCTCAATCACTTGGGCTTCTGTGCTCACATGGGAGACCCAGGAGAAGCTCTTGGCCTCTGCCTGGCCTATCCCTCATTGCAGCCTTTTGGGGAATCAAGTAGCTGATGGAACAACTAACTCTCTCTCTAACTCTCTCTCTCGTTCACACACTCATCCTGCCTTTCAAATACATCTTTAAAAAACAAAGAGTGGCTGCCAGAGTAGCTCAATTGGCTAATCCTCCCCCACTAAGAACCAGCATCCTGTGTGGGCTCCAGTTTGTGTCCCAGCTGTTCCACTTTCCACCCAGCTTCCTGCATCTATGTGGGAGACCCAAAGGAAGCTCCTGGCTTCGGCTTCGGCTTGGCTCTGGTCATTGTAGTCATTTCGGGAATGAACCAACAGATGGAAGTTATTTCTTTCTGTCTCTCCCCAGTCTATAAATCTTTTCTAGTTTAAAAAAGGAATTTTGGACAAGTTCATTAAATTATCTATAAAAATGAAAAATTGGAAATAGTGTGCATCTCCAGCAGTAGTAAAAAGTAGGTAAATAGAAAATGCCCAAATGGCATAATGCCATAATCATTAGTTATCTTTTTTGTGAAGAGGGCAGATGCAAAATAGTGTAGAATGATCCCATTTGTTACTTTCTGATGCATACAGAAAACAATTTAAGTATATTCAGGTTCAGAATATTTACCTTTAGACAACAAAATTACTACTCTTTTTTTTTCTTTCCTATTTTTTTCCTCCAAAATAATCAAATAAATCTATCGCAGGGACTCCTAAGTCATAACTACTTGTGATAATATTGAGAGAGTAAGTGACAAACACACTCTATTATCCAGGGTGGGTGATTGTAGAGTACTGGTTTTCTCAAATGAGCCAAAGAAGTTTGCATTTGTTGCCAATGACAAAATGAAAAATTTTAGGCAAAATTAAGCTGGTAAAATTTTTATCTTAACAGCTTCATACTACCTAAGGACTTTATAAGGAGATTTGTGCTAATATTAATAGATGTACTTTTTTGTACTGTTGTGTAATGGAATTAATTTGATATCACTGTATCAATCTTTTGTATTGTTATATAGTGGAGTTAATTTGATACAGTGATAGCTCAACATTCAGGAAATTCATGTAACTTAGGAAGTAATTCCCAAATGACCGTGGCATACTGCTATAAAATATGCATGTCAGAGATCAGGGAATTCCAATTGGTTTAATGTATGAGAACACAAAATGCTTGTATTTGCAACTTTTGCTTGCACAGTAGATTTTAATCATCCCAAAGTAGAGTATTGGAGAACAGATTTGAAACTGAGGCAAAAGCTTAATAAATTTGTATAGAGATTGCACCCTCTTCCTATACCATTGCATTAGTTTGACTTAAATGGCTTAAATAGTGGTAGAAGTCAGAGAGGCTGTTTTACCTGGGCCTTGACGGGTGCATGAAAACTTACTAGAAAGAATGGGGAATTGAGGCATCTTAGGCAAGACAGCAATGTATGCACCAAAATAAGGAAGTAGTGAGTGTGACGTGGCACAGTACTGGTATGCCCTATATCCCATGCCAGTGAGGTTGAAGAAGCCTGAGGACTCACAAACCCAGCCTGGTAGGACCAAGTTCTCTTTTTTATGGTTACTATAGACATTCTGTTGGCACACTACTGATTGTCACTGAAGGTAGGATTTAGTGTACATATATATGCTGTATTCAGAAGATAATGATTTTAATGGTTTGGGTTTTAGAGGCACTTTACCCTCAGTAGTTCTTTAAGCTTGGGTAAGTTGATAGCTTCTTTTTTAAAATTTATTTAAGTGGATTGGACCTAAGAATAGCACCCCCTGTAAATGCTCTAAGCCTGTTTTACAATGCTCAGCTATAGCGTGTTGGAGTAAAAGATACACACCCTGAATGGCTGGGTTAAAAGAAGTGTGTTTCTTCCTGGAGTCTGATATTGTTCCAGAGTAGGAGAATTGACTTGCGTCAGCAACCAAGTGCCACGTTGAGCTTTTCATTTGACTCTTTACCCTCTATACTACTGTCAACAAATTTAATCAGTTTATAAGAAAACAAAATTATTTTTTAAACTGGGATTAATATATGCAGTTTTCATCCTTTTAAATCTACCTTGTCTTCTGCTGTTGTATAAGCTTACAAATTAGCTTTGTTTTTCTTTTATATTTTGTAAATTTATTTTAACATATTTGAGGTTAGCATTTTTTTAAAAGGTGGATTAACTAAAAGATTATAATGCTTTCCCCTGGCTCTGTAAAAGTAAGGTTTTTGATGTGTTCATGCAGTTATTTCCTCTTATTCCAGATTTCTCCAAACCAGGATGCCAGAACTTAATATCAAGCAAGCTATACAACTTAAAACTTGGCTTAAGATCAGCTTTTTAAATGCCTCATATGTTTTGTTAATAGACATTAGAGAATTAGTACTAACAAATTATATTCGCTATCCCTATGACTGGCAGATTTTATTAACTATTGCTTTTTAGAGCTTTTTAGGAATCTGTTCAGGAATTTCAAAAGAACCCTTAGCAATTATTCTGCTTTTTCTTGCATGCAATTTAACATTTTTAATTTAGCTTCCTTAATTGTCCAAAATCCTTATCCTTAGTTCAGTGGCCTGAGATAAAAGTGCTTCAACTTCTTTTGCAGATTGTTTCTGATGAAAAAGCTTAAAGAAGTAACAGATAAAAAGAAGACTAGTCTCTTGAAAAACATTGATGCCAAACTCACAGAAGCTGCCCGGGCGCTGGGATACTCACTGGAGCAGAGAACCTCGAAGATGAAACAGAGAGATAAGAAAGTATGATTTCAGTGTCAGTCTCTCTGGCTGCTTATTTTTTTTTTCCTTCACATCCTCCGCACCTGCACCTTACCCTTCTAACCTTGTCATGAGTAGAGCTTGGAGGGCTCCCTGAAGGGCTGCTTCCAGTTTTGTCTGATTCTGGCTTATCAGGAGATTGGTAGGCGCTGAAGGCTTCTGGAAATTGATTCACAGACTGGATTGCTTAACTGGGGATTTTGATTTGGTTGCATAACTCATGCCAGTATTTGCCACTCTTCATCTTACCTTTAATTTCACAAAGCTTGGTACGTAGTGATATTTACTTGAAATTTCCGTTTTCGTGGCTGAGGTTTGTTTCAGTTCATAATGGTTTAGGGAGTAAGATTCGGAGTGGCTTTATAAAAGTTTGCTTTGAAGTGCCTTCCTCAAAGATAGTTTCCTGTTGTGAGACCTTGTGTATTAAGAAAGCTTCGTTTTCTCAAAGTGTGTCTGTAAGCAGTTCTTCCTTCTTCCTTACACATATCGACAGTGTTTCCTTTTGTGTCTCCCCAATACAGGTGGTATCAAGAGAATGTTTCATAAATGGGCAAATATTTCTGAGATTTGGCTCCTTTTGAATTTCCAGCTATAAATTTCAGACTAGGTTAACAGACAAGGTGGAAGAATTCTGCTTAGTGGTAAATGAGAATTCTGTAGATTTTAGTTTTAACTCCTGGGGAGGAATGGCATTTGCCACTGGAATGAGGGCTCTTGAGTATCCCACCTCTCATCTCTGTTCCCCGTGACATGTTCATGTGAACATGCTAAGCCAAATGACACACTCAAGCTCAAAAATTATGCTGGGAATGAGAACCCTGTTTTAGCTCCTTCTCTGCTTGATAATGTTTGTTGCAGAAATGATAGTCTGGTAAATTATAGATGTTAAATTGCAATCTTACTGTAATTCTTCTTTAGTCCAAAAAGGATGTTTTAATTCAATTCATATTTTATATTACTTTGCATTTTGTATGCTATTTTACATTTTTGTTTATCATGGAAAATATCTCTTACCCACAACTAGAAGGAAAGATACCATTTCTAGCCTTGCCGTTATGTATTCCTCACTTGTCTTGACTAGAATTGAACTTGTATAGGCATAGTAGCTCTTAGTAAATTGTTTTTAAATATCTTTTTTTTTTTTTTTTTTTTTTTGAGAGACACAGCTCCCCTTCTCTGTGGTTCACTCCTTAATAGCCATGATGGCCGTGCCTGGGCCTGGGCCAGAGCAAGGAGGTAGAACACACCCCAGATCACCTACATGAATGCTAGGAATTTGGTGCCTGATATTGTCACTGCTGCTGCCCAGGGTTTGCACTGGCAGGAAGTTGCAGTCAAGAGCCAGATCCAGGAGTCAGTCCCAGGTCGTCAGATGTGGGACAGAAGCATCTAAGTCAACAGGCTACACTTGGCCTTTTCCTGTTGGCACATTCTTTTCATCAGAACCTTAGCTTGCTTTTCTCACATGACCTTGTTTCAGAGAAAATTTCCTTCATTCTTTCCCATGCAAAGATGTAGTAAGAATTTTTTTTCTTCTGTCCCCGCTGTGAAATTCTCTTAGTTTATGTTCTTCAGTGGCTAGTAAAAACATAAATACAAAGAGAAAAGATTATGAGCCCCCCATGATGTTATCCTTTTCTACTGGTGATTGTTTTCAGATCCTTTTCCTTTTTCTGTTTGTTTCTATTTCTGTTTCTTGTCTCTCTTTTTAAGACGTTTATTTGAAAGGTAGAATATCGAAGAAAGGAAACAGAGGTGGAGAGAAAGGGCGTAGGGGGTGTGGAGTGCATCCACCCCTTGGTTCACTCCTCCAATGGCTACAACAGCTAGGGCTGGACCTGACCAAAGCCCGAAGGCAGGACTTCCAACTGGAGCTCATGTGGATGACAGCATCCAAGCACTCAGGCCATCACCTGCTGCTTTCCCAGGAAGCTGGATCAGAAGCTGAGCACCTAGGCCTGGAGCTGAGCTCTGATGCAGTTTGGCAGCAAGGAGTGGCCCCCTCCCATGCCCTCTTCTGGGGACACAGGAGGTGAAAAATAGAAACATTTGTCCCACTTCCTCCCTACCTGGCCCTCCCCGCCCTAATCAGAGGCAAGCGGATGTGTACAACCCTCAACTATGTAAATAGTATTAAAAAGAAAATTTAAAAATTAATGAAATGAAAGGAAGGAAAGGGAGAATAGTTTTTTTTAGGTTTTATCAAGACTTTGAATAAATCATACCCCCCAAAAATAGAGCAGCTTAGACGCCATATGGGGTACTGGCATCATAAGCAGAGGCTTAACCTCCTAGCCATGGCACTAGTCCCAGAAATCAGTGTTTTTAAACTGACAATACCTTTCAGTACTTTGACAAGCGAAGTTTGCTTGAG
This sequence comes from Ochotona princeps, assembly GCF_030435755.1. Classification (NCBI taxonomy): domain Eukaryota; kingdom Metazoa; phylum Chordata; class Mammalia; order Lagomorpha; family Ochotonidae; genus Ochotona; species Ochotona princeps. The sequence continues at coordinate 35,017,150 of NC_080842.1, forward strand.
TTACAGAGTTATATTATTTAATCCCTACAGTAAATCTGAAACAAAGTAGGAATGAATCATTCTATGTAAAGTAAATTGAGGTTTATATAGGCTGTGTGCCATTTCCAGAAAAAAAAGTAGACTGGTTAAATGATGCTGTGAAATGAGGACAGGGGGCAGGATTGTGCCATAGTAGGTAAAGCCTCTCCCTGTACACAAATCCCATATGGGCATCAATTCAAGTACCAGTGGCCCTGCTTCTGAGGCAGCTCCCTGCTAATGTGCTTGTGAAAACACCAGGAGATGGTCCAGGTGCCTGTGGTCCTGCACCCACATGGGGAAATCGGGAAGAAGAGCTTTGCTGCTGGCTTCAGCATGGCACAGCCCCAGTAGATTAAAAAAAAACTGTCTCTTCTGCCTCTCTTTGAACTAATAATCTATTTCCACTGTGAGGCTTCAAGCTATCACTCTTGTAACAGGGTTTTCCTAATTTATAATCCAGTTCTTCATGATAAACTTCAGATTCTGTTAATCTGTTAATTACTTATATCCATCTTTCTAGGCATTAAGGACTACTAATTACTTCTGAAAGTACATTCCTATCGCTACAGCCATTGTGTATCATTCAGCCTGACAAAAAAGTCAGCAGCTGTATCACTGTCTTTTTTCTTTTCACACCATTGTTTTATGACTTGCTTTTTATACTTACGACTATATTAGATTATCACTTTATAATGCCAAAGTTAAGATGAAAATTTTAATTACTTTTAAAAGAAAACATACTACTACAGAATTTCACCTCATAGTCCAAAGTTATTGAAATAAAATGGCATGAGAGTGTTTTATGGTTTGCTTTTTCTTTGTTTGGTTCCTTTTGTATTTACCATGATTGAATTTTCTTTCTTTTTAACTTAGGTTGTGACGAAGACCTTTCATGGAGCAGGCTTGGTTGTTCCAGTAGATAAAAATGATGTTGGATACAGAGAACTCCCTGAAACAGATGGTAATAGATCTCATACGTAAGCACGTGCATATGTGATGACATGTGTGGAGGAAGAAGGTTTTCCTTACATGTATTTAGGTCCTTTGTGAGATAGTCACAAGACCTTAGGTATAAAGAGCAAGTTGATTCTAGCCATGCCTGCCTGAATTAGAGCTGGGTTTGTAACTGTTAATGACCTTGAGCAAAGTATAACTTCACTAAACTTGATCTTGCCACTGGTTCTCATTCATCTATAAAGCAGATTAATGATAACCACTTGATTGGGGTAGTTGGGAGTATAAGAGTAAGTTGCTTATGCCCGGCGGCATGGCCTAGCGGCTAAAGTCCTCGCCTTGAACGTGCTGGGATCCCATATGGGCGCCGGTTCTAATCCTGGCAGCTCCACTTCCCAGCCAGCTCCCTGCCTGTGGCCTGGGAAAGCAGTCGAGGACGGCCCAAAGCTTTGGGACCCTGCACCCGTGTGGGAGACCTGGAAGAGGTTCCTGGCTCCTGGCTTCTGATCGGCATAGCACCGGCCATCGCAGTTACTTGGGGAGTGAATGATCGGATGGAGGATCATTCTCTCTGTCCTCCTCGCTGTATATCTGACTTTGTAATAAAAATAAAATAAATCTTAAAAAAAAAAAGAGTAAGCTGTTTAGTACAGTGCTTATGCAAAATATGGTAGCTAACTTTAGAATTTGAAGTATTTTAATGTATTGCCTGGTTTTATTGAACTGTTGGATTTCACACGTCATTGTATAAAATAGTAATTATTGAAATAGTGTACTTTGGTTTATTTCCTTGTGAATATTTTTTCATCTGAATGTAAAGATAGATTTCAGAATCCCAAGATCCTGAACTATTTCATCTATTTAAGTATGAAAATTTAGAAAATTAACTACACAATCTAATTATTGCAATGCTGAAAAAAAAATTTTAAAAATCACTTTTCCCCTCTTCTTAATTTTCCTGTGATTATTAACTTCCCTGTTGGTATTACTTTATTTGTCATCTGGTTCTAGGAAGTGGGAGAGGACAAGGGAATAGAATTTAAAGGGAAATCAAAATTACTATCTCTTCAAAGGAAGACAAAATATTTAGCATCCTATTTTTCAAAGCAAAACCAACTGTCCTTGGTAGTTACGGGTTTCTGGAGGTGGCTCCTGAAAATCTGCGTTTTCTAGCAATTCTTCAAAGCAGCTGTGCTCAGGCTTTATTGTGTAGCCTTCAGTCAGTAGTTCAAGAGGTTTCATGTGACAACTGTTCACAACTAGCTTTTTGCTGTATCCCTCTCACATTAGAGGAATTCCAAGGGCAATTGAATATGGCAGAGTTACCCAGTGCGGTGGCTACTAGCCACATGTGGCCACTGAACACTTAAGGTGCAGCTGATGCGACCAGGAACAGATTTGTAATTTTGTTTGATTTAAAATTATCAATTGAAATAAAATTGAACTTTTTTATGTTGAGTATATGATGCCACATTAAAAATGATGGATTACATAAAATATCTAATTTTACCTCTTTTTTGATAATGGGTTCTTAAAATATTCTAATTACTTATGTATCCCCTGTTAAATTTCTCTTGGACAAGCTAATCTGCCCTGGTGTCTTCTCCCCGCAGCCAAAGGTACTCATTCTCTGATAGGGAAGACACGCAGGCTCTGGCTGCTACCCAAACTTCTGTTTATGCTCCATATGGTCATCTGTTTACTCTCACTGCTTGCTGACCCATCAGAACTTTACGATGCATGTTATCTTGTTTGGGAAAGGGTGAGAACATTTGTTATGGAGATAGCAGTCTCTGAAACTTCAGGGGTAGTGGATGTTAAATTGTGCCCTGAGCTAAAACGTGTTACCCAAATCTACTTGTGGTTCTGGGCTTTTATGTTCAAGTGTAATACTCTGGGCACTGGATCTTATGCATTTCAGTGACATCTGCATGAGAACTGCTGGCAAGACCAGTTCAGGGCCTAATATCTTGCTCTTTTCTAGAACTGTTTGCTAAGACTTGTAATTAATAGGCAGTTTGTTAATGTGTGACTGTGAACATCAAATCACAGTTAAATTGGTTCTCAACCAATATGCTCTTTGAAACTCCTTATGATAATATTTTAATATGGCAAAAAGATACTATTACCATTTATTGAGCAATTCTTAAATGCTATGTATGATTTGCAATATCAAATACTGTGTGTAATTAGCATTATTTAATCTTCATCCAACTATTAAGGTAGGTTTTTTTTAAGATTTATTTTATTTTTATTGGAAAGTCAGGTATATAGAGAGGAGGAGAGACAGAGAGGAAGATCTTCTGTCTGATGATTCACTCCCCAAGTGGCTGCAACAGCTGGAGCTGAGCTGACCCAAAAAGAGGAGCAAGGAGCCTCTTCCAGGTCTCACACATGGGTGCAGGGTCCCAAGGCTTTGGGCTGTCCTCAACTGCTTTCCCAGGTCACAAACAGGGAGCTGGATGGGAAGTGGGGCCACCGGGATTAGAACTGATGCCCATATGGGATCCCAGTGCATGCAAGATGAGGACTTTAGCCACTAGGCTACCGTGCAAGGCCTTATTAAAGTAGATTTTATTCTCATTTATACAAGAGAAATGGATCCATTTACACTTGTATAAATTTGGTCTGACCATGCACATTGATACCACTACTCAAAGCAAGAATTATTTTTACTATGATACAACCACTGTAGCTTAGGTCAAATATTCTAGTTGGTGATTGTAGCCAGAATTTAATAAGAATTTAGTGTTAAACTCCCATATCATTGAGTGCCTTAAATAGTCACCTTTACAGCTTTAATTTTAGTAGTTTAGGGGTTCAATTATTTAGTTCAGTACTGGTCATTTGAACCTTCTGGGGAGAAAACCAGCAAATATTTAGATTTTTCTGTCTCTCTACAACTCTATATGAATACACACAGAGAGACAGACAGAAATTTAAGACATTTTAAATTACATGTAAAAGACACAAAGCTCTGATCATACTAAAAACACATGGTGTAAAATGATCAAACATGGGAAGTTGTGGCACAGCATGTTAAGCCACCATTGTGGGCTCTCAAATCCCAGTGCTGATGTGAGTCCCAGTTACCCCACCTTGGGCCCAGCTCCTTGCTCATTTAAGTTTGGTCTTCTGTAATGTGAATTTTTATAGCAGCTTTCATTGATAGAATATGTTTATAGTGCCAGTGAGCTGCATATGAATATTCCACTTTTCACATTATGTTTTCCTAGCTTAGTAATATATATATTTCTAATGTCATGTACTTCTTTCAGCGGACCTCAAAAGAATTTGCAAGGCAATTGTTGAGGCTCAAAGCGACGAGGAGAGATTAAAAGCTTTTGCGCCCATTCAGGAAATGACGACCTTTGTGCAGTTTGCTAATGATGAATGTGACTATGGCATGGGGCTCGAGCTCGGACTGGACCTTTTCTGCTATGGTTCACATGTAAGCAACTCTTCCTCTTCTACAGGTGGACTTATAACCTGAAGTTCAAGCATAGGCAGAAAATGAATTCTGTTTGTATTCAAGATGAAATTTCTTTGAAAGACAGAATTTGAGACAGAGAGATTATATTATGCAGACAAAGAGACAGATTGGTTCACTTCCCAGATGGCTGCAGTGGCCAGAGGTAGCCCAAGCTGAAGCTAAGAACCAAGAGCTTCATTCAGGTCTCCCATGTGAGTGGCGGGAACCTAGATTCTTGGGCCATCTTCTTTACCCAGAGATTAATGGAAGGGGAGTCCTTGGAACACAGACTGGTACCCATGTAAGATGCTGGCTCTACAGGTAGCAGTTCTACCTGTTACACCACAACACTGGCCCCAAAATGAACTGTCTGAAGTGCTTTATTTAAACAGCTGTTCTAAAAATATTTGAACTTCAGTATGTATTCTGGCAGTTGTCAATAACAAAGATTATTTCCCTTCAGATTTACATTACAGGGAAATTTACTTATTAGACATATCACAGAGCTATATCCTTGAGTTTGGTATTTGTATAATGGCCTTTGTATGCACACACACTGAGATTCAGCTGTAAGGTTCCCCATTGTGGTAGGGGATATTCCTTACTGTGTTCAAACTCTTAGATGAAGAGTAAATATTTTTAAATGCATTTTAAGTTAAATTTAAAATCAGTACGTTCCTCTTCTGTAATTGCTAAGAGGTAAAAATTAGGCAATAATGTATAGTGGCTGTAACATGCTTCTGTTGCTAAATTGATTGTAAGTCACATCTTCCCCCAGCTGTATTTCCTTGCTTGTCACATGTGTGCATATATACATGCGAATCAGTTAATTCATGGAAAGAGGCAAATTATCTTCTCCAGGTTCACCAAGAGTAGGGTGTCCAGCTGAGTAGCCCCCAAGCTGTGAAGTGGCTGTTAATCACCTGGAGGTACTGTTGAGGGCAGCCTCTGTTTCAGCAGGTCTGGGAGGAGGGAAATCTGAGACCATGAGGCTGCCTGGTGATGGAAACCTGCTGCTTTACCAACCACACTTTGACCAGCAAGATTAAACCAATAGCGCCCTCACTGTGCTGTGTTTCAGCAACATGTGGAGAGCAGGTTCAGAAATTGGGGCTTCCCCCCAGTAAGTACAGATGTAAAATGTGAACCAGCAAAACAGCAAATCTGATGTGAGAATGAAAGGTGTATGAGTTATGGAAAGGTTTAACGCATGGTAAATATTAGATGCTTTTTATCAACAAAAAAGTATAGCATTGCTTGTTGTTCTACCAGTAATCCAAAAATCACTTGATAGTGCTCGCTTCGGCAGCACATATACTAAAATTGGAACGATACAGAGAAAATTAGCATGGCCCCTGTGCAAGGATGACATGCAAATTCGTGAAGCGTTCCATTTTTTTTTCCTCTGCACACCCCTCCCAAAAATGTTCACCTAAACTGTTGACATATGTCCTGTTAAAGTTATAGAGTTGGACAAACAACAGAAAAACAACCAGGTTCAGCAAAATCATGCTTCAATGCTCTAAAATGCTAAATACTAACATTAAAATAGACAAGAGACAGCTGAATAGCAATCTATAGCCATTTTAACGTATATAGAACATGGTTGAATATAAACCAAAATTGAAATGTCTATGAAGAAGTCACAGGTTGTGGTTGAGAACCTGCATTTCCCTAGCAACATATTGGTTAATCAGTACCATGTCAATTAATGCCATAATGTCGTAAATGGTTGTAAATATTATGTTGGGTTTTTTTACCTGATTGGGATGATACTCTGCTGGTTCTACCTTCAGACCAGAGATGGTCTCACCAAGAAGCCATTGAACTTACCAGGACAATAAGATGCTGGACTTTATGATTGGTCAAAACCTCCAATGAAAGAATCTCAACTGAATTTGAACTATGGAAATGCAACAAGGTGGAGCAATCCACCGTGGGGGGGGGGGGCGGGCGGAAGGGTTTGGGGAGGGGCGGGGGAAATCCCAGTGCATAAAAAAATGTGTCACATAATGCAATGAAATTAATAAAATAAAAAAATATCACTTGATAAGCCTAAGTGACTCCTAGAAAGGAATGGTGGGGTATTGTGGTGAGGAATAAGACAGAGTAATTTGAGGATAGAGGACTGATTTGAAACCCAAATTCAACATTCCTACTCTTCTGGAATCAACAAAGGAAAATAAATCTTAACATATTGCCTGTTAGGAATATAAAAGAAAGGGAAAGAAATTATTTGAGGACATAGTTGGGATGAAGTTGAAAAGATTTCAGGGAATAGGGAAGTTGATTTTCTTTGGATTTTCTTCAAGTATGCCATTGGTCTTTTAGAGTAACAAGATTGTCCTTGAATAGAATGCACAGTACTTACCCCAAAATGCACTGTTCACTGATAAGTTGAGTGAATAGTTAAAATGATTTGGAAGTATATTTTGTTAAACAAGTGCTTTTTCAGTGTGCTTTCTGCTACTTAGGACATTTGCTATATTCTCTGCTTAATGTCACTTTTATTTTTCCCCAGTACTTTCATAAAGTTGCTGGCCAGCTTTTACCTCTTGCATATAATCTGTTGAAGAGGAATCTGTTTGCAGAAATCATTGAAGATCATCTTTCAAACAGAAGTAAAGAGAATGTAGACCAACTTGTCGCATGAGTAAGAGTTGGCTTGTTTGATGTACAGCATTACTTTTACACCTTTTTTTCTTATTACAGGAAATAAATTGATGGAAACATTTACTAAAAACTTTTATAAGGCTCTTCATCCCTTTCATGTGCAAAAAATCATCTAAATGGTGATATTTAGAAAAACTCCATATTTTGGAAAATAGCCAAAGTGATCCTCTAAATGTCAAAAAATATCCCTAATGCTTCTAGCTAAGCAGCGTACCCTCTCCCTCCAGGAAATCCTTTTTTAATATTCATCATGTGGGCAACTAAAAATTTATTTCACAGTTCTGAGTCTTGAGTTAATAGCTGTAGCTTTAGGAACTAGGTTTATGAGAGCTAAAAAGGAGACACCGAAGAAAGAAACACATGACGGTGTGACTAGCACTGTCCCAGAGTACCTGACCTCAGGCCTTCCCAGATGAATTTTAACAAATCTTCAAGTGACTTATAGTATTCCAACAAATAGTAATCCCATGAGAAACATCCTTTAAAGCAATTTTAAGTTTTCTGAGTCAAATGAACGAATGTGGTATATTGAAACAGTACATAGTATTCTAGTACAGCACACTAATCCAACTGGTATTTAGATGTTATTTTCCATTGCAAATTATTTGATTGGATCTGTAGTACAAATCTGGGAAGCTGCATTTTTTCCAGCTGCAGACCCTCCTTGACAAGATGGCCTTCACCTTGAAAAGTACACAGCAAAGTATAAAATACAGAGTAGCAGTTTTCATGGATCAGGCTAAAGAGCTTTCATAGGCTTTACAGCCTTTCTCCTTCCTATGAAGTTCAAAATAGAAAAGCTTTCAGGTCAGTTGATGGGACCTCCACATTCTGTAAAGCATCGGCTTACCCAAAGAACTTCAGTTGTAAAGAACTTCAATTGTAAACTCGGCTGTCTTCTTAGAATAGATTTGAATAGTTCATTCTTTTTCATGCAAACTAGGTTTAAGTAAACTATTAGCAACACTTAAGCTTAGATTTTTAAATGGGTAACATTTAAAGTAGCTGGAAAACTATCCTAATGAGATGAATTAAGGATTCTCAACTTTTCAAAAATTTCATTTGCCAGACCCCAGATCCATTCATTCTCTTGCTGAGGCCCATGCCACCCTTGTAGAGAGCTGTTTTCTTCAAGGGAGGTGTAATTTGTGTAATAGCCAAAATGAACCTTCATTTACACAGGAACATTCACGTTCTGACCAGGGAGGTGTTAGAGAGCTTAAGGGACTGTCATCTTAGTTACACCTGGAGCTCCAGGGCCTAAACCTATTGGCATGCATTATTAACTGCTTGGTATTAAAAGTTTACAGAAACAATTAGCTCACACTTTGATTAGGAAAGGTAGCCAATTCACACTGGTTAATACTTCAGAAGGTAAGTTTTCTCCTCATATTGCTTTAGTCTCAAGTGTTCCCTCACTGTTTCTAAATTAACATTCTAAATGATTCCAAATTTTTAAAATTCAGTTATCTTTGAGATACGCTTCATCAGAAATAGTGTTTTATTTCTGCATTTAGTGATCCAGCAGTCTCAAATACACAATTTGATTTTTATATACAAAAGGATTTATCAAGGAATAAATGAAAGGATACAACAGGCTACTTTTCTTCCATTCCTTAAACCTAATAGCTGCATATCACTTTCAAGGCAGAGATGAATGTCGTAACAAGATTATGCCAGCTATAAGTAGATAATATACTTGGAGTTGTTACAGTGTTTCCTGAAGGCAAGTAGTGTAGATTTGCAATCTCAAAATCCAGCCAGTTGTGTCCAAGGGCTAGTAATATTTTTCAAGTGGTAGTAGTCTTCCAAGACTAAATGTTAGTTGAAGAGCAAGCCCCCTACATTACCTTACCATCTTCCTTAATGGTCATGGCTGTTTATTAAATATTTTTACCTGTGAAGGACCTGGAGACTCAAATGCTGTAATAGCTCCAAAATGGGACTGCTTGTGTTGTCTTGAGAACACTCATTGCCTTAGCACTTTCACGATGACAGATGTTGACTCAATCAGGATTTAACCAAAATATTGCGGCTCATCTTAGATTTAAACTTGGAGCACAGCGCAGAAATTCTATCGAACCTCAAAAACATGGATATAGAATGTGATAGAGGAAAGGAAAACTGAAAGATACCACCATATAAAGTACTTGGAAATGACATTATATCCTTGCAGTCATTTAAATGTTGACCATCCTGGCTTAATATTCTATCTAAACTTTAGTCATAATTTTTGTTCATTTCAGTATATATATTGATGAGCCCTCTAATACTCTGGCCTCTCAGCTCCTTATTTTCAGTGATGTAGGTTAGGAGGGCAAAACTAGTACCTTACTAATCCCAGTAATTGAAACTTACAACTACTATCTGGACATCATTACCCATCTTTCTTCTAGCGTCCAGCAAATTTTTAATTGATCATATGCTACAGATTATTGATATAACCACTCTATTAATTTTGCACCCACTGTACATTTCACTCTTTCCCCAATCTTCAGCTTTCCATTTCCCAATTTAGAATCACTCCCATATCCTCAACTCCATTTGTTTTATTTACCTGTTAGGACCATCAGCAAATCATATTGCAAGAAAAAAAATGCTTAATCCTGGCAACTGGAGAAAACAAAACAGAAGCATGATGGCTGGCCTTCTGTTAAGTTGGCCATACAGGATAACCATCAATCCTATTTATGCACTCCCATCTTCTTTCACTGAACAGTCAAACTCTCACCATCCTACCAACTGTCCACTATACTCTGCCTTCCCTCGGCTCAATGAGTTTTGTGTCATGACCCACTTTGTGTCCTCTTACCTTCTCATGGGTCTCAGAGCTTTCATTTCCCCTCTCAAATATTCGAAGCAGCAGCAAGAGCTATAAAACCCTGCAATTTATTTGAAAGAAAAGAGAGGAGAGAGCCCTAACAGCCAGAGCCAGACTGGTCTGGAGCTGGGAGCCAGGAGCTGCTCTGGGTCTCCAACCTGTGTGCAGGGGCTTAAGCACTTGAGCTAGCCTCTGCTGCTTTCTCAGGCACATATACAGGGAAAAGCACTGACACTGAGCCAGCCAGGACACCAGCTGGGGCTTATGGGAGGCCAGCACCAGGTAAGCTTAGCCTGTTATGCTTTAGCACCAGCCCCAAGTCCTTTTTTGGAAAACTTCATAGGAAGAATTATAAGCTTCAGTCTATTTGCAGTCACCTTCAAATCCACTCCAAGTTTTCACCTGAATCCACCCTGACAACTATTCACTGGGCTTAAAGCAAACTTCCTTAGTTTAATGGTGCTATTTATCACTCTATCACACTGGTGACTCTTGTACTGATTCTGTATTTCCCCAAATCCACACAAATATGCATCAATGCTCAATTCTACCTCTGCCCCGTGCCTAATTCATGGTTATCTTACCTAGCCTCAGAATGGTACCTGCCCTGGATAGCTGAGCCTGAGTTCCAATCTCATATATACTTGGACCTGACACATCCACTTGGAAAACAGAAGTTATTTAAAATTTGTCATTTTGTTTTGAGAAGTAGAGTATGAGATCTTATCTGTTGGCTCACACCCCAAATGTCCACATAACCAGGGCAAGGTCAAACTGAAACCAAGAATCTAGAAGTCAATCCAGGTCTGACACTGGGAACAGGGATCCAACTCCTTGATGCAGGCGCTACTGCCCTCTTCACTCTAAGGCAGAAGGAAGCTGGAGTGAGTCAGGAGTCGGGGCCAGGTGTTGAGCCCAGGCACCCTTCTGTGGGACATGGGCATCCCAACAACTGTCTTAATCACTAGGCCTCATGCTTATTCCAGGCATTTATCACGATGTCCAAAGCCAGGATTTCTCACTACACTTCCTCAAGTCTAGTCTTTCTGAAGTCTCCCAGCTCAGTGCCATCATGACTAAAACCAAAAACTTTTAGACACCTTTCCTTTCTCAACACCTTCCATTCAGTCCATTAGCAACTCTTATCTGGAATTAAACCAATTTTTGCTACTCCACTGACTTCAATCAGGTTCAAAGCTGTTATAAGACCTGCATTATTCAAAGAGCCTTCCAACTGGCCATCCAGCTTCCACATGGTCCCCTGCCATTTTTGCCCAATAAGGAACTCAGACCATTTTACATCAGATTATGCTGCTGTGTTTTTCCCATTTTTATTTAGAGTAAAATCAAACCCCAATACCCTTTACCTTTGTGACATGATTTACCACTCTTTCTGCTTTCTAGTCATGGGGACCCACCTGCTGTTAGCGGTTGGTTGGCAGTAATGTTCTACCTTGGAATGTTTGAACACAGAATTTTCTCCTCTCAGAATATTGTTCTCGCAGAGGCCATTCCGTTTAGGTTTCTGCTCAAATGTGACCTTATTCCGGAGGCCATCCATGCATGTCCAACTGCATGTACGTTATGTTTGTCCTTCAGATAACCTCTATTAGAATGGAATGTTTTTGTTGTTTTGGTTTTTTTAAAGATTTATTTTACTGCAAAGTCAGATATACAGAGAGGAAGATCTTCCGACCGTTGATTCACTCCCCAAGTGAGTGCAGCGGGTCATCCTGGACTGCTTTGCCAGGCCACAAGCAGGGAGCTGGATGGGAAGTGGGGCACTGGCATCCAGATGGGATCCCAGCGCGTTCAAGCAAGGACTTTAGCCGCTAGGCCACGCCTCCGGGCCCCCAGAATGGAATGTTATGTTTGATTTTGTATGCTTTTCAGTGTGTAACATATAGGAACCTTTGGGAATAAAAAAACAAATAAAACCTGGGCCCAGCACAATAGCCTGGTGGTTAAAGTCCTCACCTTGCATGCACTGGCGTCTCTATGGGCATTAGTTCATATCCTGGCTGCTCCATTTCTCATCCAGCTCCCTGTTTGTGGCCTGGGAAAGCAGTCAAGGATGGCCCAAAGCCTTGGGACTCTGCACCCATATTGGATACCTGGAAGAGGCTACTGGCTTGGGACTGGCTCAACTCTAGCATCTACTTAGGGAGTGAACCAGCAGATGGAAGATCTTTGTACCTGCCTCTCTCTGTAGATATGCCTTTCCAATAAGAATTTTAAAATATAAAAATTTTAAAATTGAAAAAAAATCTGCTTAACTGATACTATCATCTGATACACAAATGTTTCTTCATATAAGATTGTCAGCTTCAAGAAGAGAACAGGCCTGGCCACAGGAAGTATTTAATAATTAGTGAATGAATTATCCTTTCTGGATCTTACCCTGAACTTTTCAAGTTATGCTTTTTACTAAAAGTTCAGTATTAGAAAACCACTGAAATCTCATTCAAATCTCACTTACTGCCCCTTTTTATAAAGGCATCCCTTTAGCAAATTTCCAAAGTATATTTTTTAAAGCCATAATCATTTATCTGTTTTTTTTCCTTCATGCTAATACGACAACCTCTAACAATCATATTTTTAAAAAGTGAGCTTTAAAGCAATCATTCTGCTGATTTTGCAGGTAGTCTGTTATGTTCTGCTGCTCCACCTGGCACCTTCCTCATTCGCAGTCTAGAAGTGGCTTTTGCAACCTGGGAGAAGTGTCGTAGTCACCACCCCTTTGAGGCTGCGTGTGCCAGACATGGCATCCTATACTGCGTAGGGCAGTTGTAAGGGGGAAGGACTGCTACACAGTAAAGGCCAAACCACACATTGTCATAGAGATTTTAATAGATTTTCTGATGAACTCATCACAGTAATCATTTTTACTGTAATGATATGCAACTTTACTACACTAGTTTAAATAAAAACAGATAAATACAGCTCTAGGCAACATCACAGAATAACAAACTAAGCATTCTTCAAAAACCAAAACTGAAAACAATGTTAATAAGAAGAAATGCTGACACCCTTGCCCATTCTCATCATACCTTCTCAGAAAGGGTACTCAAATAAGGCGCTATTCCTATGTTGGTCAATCAGTTTGCCAATTATTCAGGCACATGTATTTCATGGTCTCCGTTACTTCATCATTTGGCTGAAAAGCAGACACACTCCACTGTTTCAAAAAGGAAAATGGAATAGCTAGTAACATCAAAGAAAAACTACTGAATGTGTTGAAAATGCAGCACTTTTTTCCTGTATTTTGGGCATTTAGACACACAAGGGCTAGAGATCACTTTTAATATACATCCTGAAATGTCAATCTCTGAACCAAGATGGTAATGAAAGCAGGACCTAAAATCAATAAGCGGAGACGTGGAAAATGAAGTCCATGTGCAGGTTAACTGGTGAAGCTATTTGTAAAGAAACCGGTTTGTCCTCAGAAAGCCTGCAACTCGGCACAAGCCTCAAGCTATCCCTTGGCCACACTGAGGCGTGCAGACCCCCACAGTGCTCACAGACTGCAAAAACGTTTTAAGACAGGCAAAAAACTGCCATGCAGCAATGATTTCACTTGGAGGACCAAAATTACTTTGAAAGGCTACAAAGACAGCCAAAGGGAGTGAGTTACAAGGGCAAAGCTTTCATTTTAGGCAGACAGCATGATAAAAATGATACGTCAAACTTCTAAATTTTGCCAAGCTTTCAACTACTATGTTACTATGGCTTTATGATCTCCTAAATCTTCACAATATTACAGATCTTATGTGATTTTACAGATTTCCAAGTGTATTATGAAGAACCAGGAAGTGAAGAACCATGGCTCATTACCAATTGCTTTTCAGAAAATTTCTGCAAAAAGTCATTTTGCTATCCAAAATGCATTCTCTTAGACTATTTAGGCAAGTCCTTAGAATAAACTGCCTTTACCAACAATGACTTTAGAACATGACTGAAACAGACATTTCAAAAAAAACCCCAAAAATCCCAAGTAAATGCCAGTACACTGTAACTCATCCAGCACAGTACATGCTCTGTTCATATTCAAAGCATTGAGGAACACTTCAAATATGGATGGGACCTATCTCAAGACTTAAAGGTTACCCTGAAATTAAAACCTAACTGCTATCGTTGCAATTCTATGCTTTCAATTTTTTGGTAGCTGATTTAAAAAAAATGGTTAACATTGCTTAGCTTTTGGTTTTAACCTACACAGTAGTAACCTGTAGTGTTTACACGTTCCAGTTAATGGGTCAAAATGAGATCAGAAGACATAAATCAGGGGATGATAGTGAAAGATCAGAAAACACTTTATGTACAACATTGGATCATAGAGAAATAATCACAACCTCTTAAACCCTTACTCCCATTGTAAACTTTGTTCATATCTCCATATTTGTAATTCTGAATTAGTCTATAAAAATCACATTAAAAAGGTAAAGTTATTCAAGTGCGATATTAACTGATCTGTATTTTATAAATTTTAATCCATAAAAATATAAATAAGAATGGTAAATTTTTAAGAAAAGAATTATACATTTAGTGCAAGTTATGAATTACATTTCTTCTTCAGTGTCAGCAGTGAAATATCTTGAGGAAAGAAAAAAATCATTGATCTAATTTCAAGAGAAAATTCCAGTGTTTTAACATGCAATTGAGAGCACATACAGCTCAACAGAATACTTTCTTATCCTTACTGTCAAAGCAGCAGCATTTTGTCTATGCGGAACAGCACTTGTATCTCATAATAGTTTCAGAAATAGAAAATCTGCGTAAGACCAGATCACATTATTCATACAGTCTGAGATGGGGAAAAAATCCTGCTATCCTTTAACAATTTTCATTGCTTTTGATTCTAAATCACACAGCACAGAGGCTGAGAGATTTCATTCATGCTTGAGATTCTACCTGTTTGATCAGCCTTTGACGTGGTGCATGTGTGCTGTTCCCAGCAGTTAGTGACGATACAAACTACATGGTCAACGGCACAAGAAACACTCCCTTCTTGTGATGAAACCTCAGTAAAATCACAGTACATCTCAATATGAGAAAGGACTGCTTCAAAAGGGTACACCAATTTAAAGAGGCTTTGTTACAGCTCAGGGGTAGGGGAGGGAGGAGAGAGAGAGACGGAAATAAAAGCTCTTCTGGAATGTAGAAAGGTAATGCTCAACTGTACAATTTCATGGATTAAACAGAACAGTTTTGTTTAAAAAAAAAAAAAAAGGGCAAGACCTTGCAGTCTTTTAGATGGCTCAATTCAAAGTAATCCCTCCAGAAATAGGGACTGATAACGTGTCTTTGCAATGGTGGAAGCACAGGCCAGGTGCTCCAGGACTCCAGTATCAGGGTGCCATCTCCATCGTGGTTCAAGCCTGCACTATCATGGCACAATCTCAGGTGAATGCATCCAGTGCAGAACAATAGGAGTCGATCGCTGCTGTCACTTAGAGATAGAGCTCTTTCCTTTCCCTCCCCAAACAACTCCTCCATTCAACCAGCACCTTTGCAAACCATGTTGCAAAAGCCTGGTTTTTATATTTCCTTTTCTTTTGTAAAGAAGGAAAAAAAAAGTAGACGAGTCCTCCGGTTAAACAGTTGTGCTATTCAACAGATGAACTTCCTCTTCTGTTTCCTCTCTCTCCTCATCTATGGGATTCAGTTGAACATTATTGAAGCGGGGTCTTGGTTTGCCGTCTGGGCCATATGACGGAGGATATCTTTTTTTGTTATAATGCCAAGGAGGCGCCTGGAAGGGAACAGAACATTGCTATTAAAATAAATGAAAGAAGAAAAAAAGAAGCCAAATCTATAGCTAGGTTCTTTTTGTTGAGAGGAATATAGAGCAAAGCAAGCAGCCTGATTTTGTATGTTCAAAAATACTTTATTGGTAAAGGTAACAAAATTATCCAGCAACCATCCTCTGCTATGAACAGTTTTATGGTCACTTCCAGTCTACTGTCCTTTCCGCTGAGCCTAAGGGCTATGTACCTCACTGAAGTAGAGCTATTTTCATTAGTGTATGCCAACAAAAAAGTAACAAATATGGGAGAGTGGATGAATGGGAAATGATACTGATCCCATTTGATAAGGGAACATTCATTGTCATCACACCAAGGAAGCAGCAAAATGCCTGATGACCAAACCCACTCAATAGTTCATTTTTTGTTAAACCAAAACTATTTAGTTTAAAATAAAATATAAAGATTACCCAGTTGTATGCAGAATTTTCATGAAAGCACATACAATTGAAAAAGAAATGCATTTTAGAAGGTCAACACTAAACTTCTATTCCAAACTTCAAGACCCCAAATATAAATCTGTACAATTCAAGTTTCTACTATACTTCTCAATGTTTTCATTCTGTTATTTTGGCCAAAAATTAAGATACAGTGCTTTTATGAGAGTCTTAGTTGTTAATGCTTACATTAAAAGATAAGTGGGAAAAAATCAAGCAGTCCTCAAAGATTACTGGTGAAGCAGAAAGCAGAATGAGTGAGCAACTACCATATTAATCTGGTTAGTAGTTTTTTAAAAAGGATGCATGAAACACTTGTGAAATATTAGCATACAACAGAAATACATAATTGGCTGTGTACTTCAGCAAACTGGGAAAGATTTCATATAGACATGACAATTGCAGGATAAAATAATTCAGGCATTAAGTGATAAAGCCAGACAATTTTTCTGTTATATAGTAAATATAAATAACTCAAAATTTATCTGTAGTTATAAAACCACTAGGACATAAAAACAGTTAAAACAAATACATTTGACTCCAAAAGCTACTTATAGCATTCCAGAGATACCATACAAAAGGGGTACATACATGATCTAGATACAATTCACTAATGAGATGGCAGGACACACATTCTGACTTTGAAGTTATGCAGGGCATAGCAGAACTAATACTATGATCACAAATACACAGACATCACATGCTAGGAGTGTGCCCGCTAAAGTAATCATCAAAGTGTCAATGATTCTAATTGCTAAGCTCAGTTAAAGTCATTTAGGAGCTTAGATTTGACTACAGAACTACCACATATTAGGAAACAAAAGAGAAAAAGGGCTTGGGGCGACAAGCAAGACATTGTTAACCAGTCAGGAATCTTCCAAGACTGGAGCATTGGCTTAGTAGACGGATTAGTTGTGTTGACTTCAAAATGTCCAACAATCTGTTCTCCTTCAACTACCAAACTGTTCACAGTTCTTAAGTTGTAACCAATGATTCTGATGAGTGATGTTAACCTTTACATACTTCCTATAAAATGAATTATACACATGCTAATTTAACCTTACAGACACATCAGTACAAATGTAACTGGCAGCATAGTCGGTAAGACTGGTTTTTGTTCAGCAGGTATCTGGGAAAACTGAACAGTTCACAAGTTTCATGCTTCCTGACTTCTAAGGTGTCTAATGAGGAGATCTGATATATCTAATCACCAAGGGCTCCACGTGCTGCTTTAGTTGCTCGAGATGCTCTAATATGTTCTTCTTTGTGATGATCCCCAAGACAATCCTGAAACAGATTATTATGCTAATAACTGTGTGAGAAATCAAATTAAAAGAGGTTCCAATCATAATGATAAAGAATGAAAAAGAAAAAAAACATGAACTATAAGAATGCTTCTCATGAACTTTAGGAAAAACCAAAAATCTAAAATTCCAGGTTCCTTCTGTATAAATTCTACTTCCAAAAGTGACAACATCAATACTCCTCAATACTGTTGTACCATTTTCCTTAACTTTAGAATTAAGATGACAACAAGAAAAAGAGTAAAAGAAACTTAATGATGACCACAGTATAAGCCTCTGAAATAGTTTCATTTTTAGTCTTCTCAACTTGGAGATAATGCAGGAGCTATTAGCTGAATCCATGCCAGCAATACCAAAGGCTTATTTACTCATTTAATGTCTATTTAAAAAATCTCCTGAATTCTGCCATTGTTTGACATTTAAACTTAAAATAGTGCACACTAAATAAGTAATATTAAAACTCCTTAATTTTCAGGAACCATGAGTGCTTATTATAATAGAACATATTTATTAATAAGGCTCAAAATGACTTATGCTTTGCTTTCCCCCCATATCTTAATGAGTATTTCTTTCTTGACATGTCATGACATGAAGCAAAATGACAGACATTAATTTTCAAGAAGATTACCTGAAATTAAGCAAAACAAACAAAATTCTGGTCACCGATTTTATAATGGAAATTAATTAATTCAATTGCCATATGTAGCAAGACAAATGTAAGTCAACAACTTTTTAAAGCAGCACTTTAACCTTTAAACCCTGGAAGCCCATTCAGAATGTCCTTTAGGGTAACTGGGCATGTTCCTGATGAGCTGGTTGAGGCAACCTTCCTGTTACGCTACCCTAGAACATTCTAACTTTTAAAGAGCAATCACAAGGGACTTCCAAGAGTCTGTCTTAATAGACATATTCTTTATTAAATAGTTCTTTAGATGGCAGCTGGGATAGGATTGGGGAAACATACAGGACAAAGAACTGGAAAAACAGACCTAAGCTGTTTGGTCACATTTTCTCATTATTTTTATAAAAACGGTGTATTGAACCTTCAGAATAAGTTGAAAAATTCTCAGATTATGAGAATAGCTTCCTCCTCGAAAACACAGTTTATAAAAAGAGCAATCACTCAGTATAGATATACTTCCCTCACTAAAACTTTCAGGCTTAAAACAAACAAATAAAAAACTGTTGATGCACTTAATTTCATGGTTTTCTAGAGCCAGGAAAAGTAGAAATCTTCGCAATTATAACTCCAATTTAAGTCTTAGACTTTTCTATCTAATTGCATGGACATAGTTCTAGTTAACCACCTGAATTAGTAAACTCTGGAAGATCACATATATACACAGTTAATGAAGGCAGTTACAGACTTGTAAGAACCAAGTTGCAAATGTAGAAATTTAGAAAATAATCTGTGAATTTATAAAGCAATAGCTCTGAAAAGGGAGAATTACACATTGTTCTCAAAAGGAAAAGGAAAGAAAAGAGAAAAAAAGTGATTTGGGAATAGATGAGGTTCAGAGCTTCATCTATTTTTTAGTTTTTAAAACTTTTGCTTTAGCTTTAGCAGGTAGAAAGAAAATGCAAAACGTGACTCACAAATGGGGGACTGATTTTACCCAAAACTCAGGAATTAAGCCAAAAGGTGAAATAAGAAAGTTAAATAAGCTTTTTCATCACATATCATAATATTTTCACAGAGAATAACATTTACATTTGTTAGTGCATAACAAGGCAAACTGGGCACAAGTGTTTAGTCCAGCTGTAAGATACTCAACACCCCCTCTCCCAGAGTGCCCAGAAGATAGTCTGGACCCTGGCTCCTGCATCTAGCTTGCTGACTGCCAACAGCAGAGGGAGGGAGGGAGGAAGAAGTGATTTCCCAGCTACTGGCTGAAGTCACCTGCCCAGCCTCATCCTTTGTAGACAAGAATGAATCAACAAGTTTACCTATAGCTCTGTCTCAATAAAAAGGAGGATGTATACCAGACACAGAGAAAAACTAGAAGCAAATACCTTATAACAACCAAGCACAGATTCCAACTGAGCTACTTAATAATTAAGGGCCTAAAGATCAGCAAGGCTCTATGAAGTTATCCCATTTAAATAATAATTGCTAAATTTCTTAAAACAATATGCTTTGATAACATTTTAAAAAATGAAATATTAAAATAGGGACAGCAATATTTTCTAACATGTATCTCGTCCTGCAGTCAGTATCTATGATATCTAATAATCCCAAACTCCCTATTAATTAAGAGAGTTATCACATGAATATCTGAATTCATATTTCTGAAGTTAATGGTTACCATATTAAAAAAAAAGCCTAAAGCATGCATATAGTTCTCTGTTTATAATTACAGAAATACAAATGTTTCTATTACATTTATATTCCTAACACAATATATTCTAATACATTGGTTGAAGAAAATATTTTATGGGCCTTATACAATATCTCATTGGCTAAATCCCTGCCTTGGATGTGCCTCTATCCCATATGGGTGCTGGTTCATGTCCCAGCTGTTCCACTTCCCATCCACTTCCCATCCACTTCCCTGCTTCTAAGGCCTGGGAAATTAGTAGAGGATGGCCCAGAGCCTCGGGATCCTGCACCTACACGGGAGACCCAGCAGAAGCTCCAGACTCCTAGCTTCACCTCACTTCTGGCCATTGTGGCCACTTGGAGAATGAACCAGCAGACAGAAGATCTTTCTCTCTGCATCTCCTCTCTATAAATTCACCTTTCCAATAAAAGTAATAAATTTTGAAAATATTTTATTAATTTTTAAAATCACAGAGTCAATCAGTGTTCAAAAGAACAGCAAAAGGATGGATTTTAAAAATGAACTGGGGCCTGGCACGATACTCAAGTGGTTAAACCCTCGCCTTGCATGTGCCAGGACCCCATATGAGCACTGGTTTGCGTTCCTGGCTGCTCCACTTCCCATCCAGCTACCTGCTTGTGCCTTGGGAAAGCAGTCAAGGACAACCTAAAGCCTTGGGACGCTGCTGCTACCGTATGGAAGACCCAGAGGAAACTCCTGGCTTTGGATCGGCTCAGCTCCAGCCAAAATGACCACTTGGGAGTGAATCAGCAGATGGAAATCTTTCTGTGTCTCCTTTTCTCAGTAAATCTGCCTTTCCAATAAAAATAAATAAATCTTAAAAAATATGTACTGTATTTATTTAATAGGCAAATACATAAAGAAAGGGAGAAACAGGCAGAGAGATAGGAAGAGGAAGAAAGCGAGTGAGAGCTCTCATCTATGGATTCACCCTTGAAATGCCCGTTAACATTCAGGGACTGGACCAAGCTGAAGCTACGAGGCAAAACTCAGATCTTCCATGTAAGTGAGAAGGACTTCAGTACTTGTGCCATCACCTATTGCTTTTCAGGGTATACGTCAGCAGGAAGCTGGGATCATGAGCGGACACAGAACTCAAACCCATGCACTGTTAAAATGGAATGGGTGGGTCACCCAAGAGCATCGTAGCTGCTGAGCCAACTCCAAGAGACTGGGTTCTAAAGTAGGAAGACACTTTGATCCTAATTTACTGACTGTATGACTTTTGCCAAACGACTAAATCTTTTTGGGTTTCAATTATTACATCACAGGTAGGGATATCACCACTGACTTTGCTAAAGTTCTGCAAAGGTAAATGAGTAACATGAAGGTGTCCAATAAACACAATAGCTTCCTTCCAGTTCCTTCTCTCTGCCTTTCCCTAGACATGGGTCATGTCTCATCACCCATGTAATGAGGTTAAGAAAAACAAAAACGCCTTTGTGATCCTTTAAACCTTTTTACCCAGCTTTATGTTGTTCAGGGAGTTTATTGAAAATCCAAAAATACCCTGTGTTTCTCCTAAGGATGTTAATAAGGAAAAGTAATAATGAGAACAGAGTTCTAAAAAAACAGTGTGTAGGGAAACAGTACGTAAGTCCAGGAGAAGAGGTGAACAGTGGAGACAAAGTTCAAGTATGTTGGCCCAGGCATCTGAGCATTAAGTCTCTACAATCCCTCTGGTATCTGTCACTTCCCTATATTTCTAATCTGCAAGAACACTGCAGTTTAGGGGCAAAAGACAGGAAAACTGATTACCAGTGCATACATTCAAAATACCAGTGTTCGTCATTGTCAGTTTACATAAATATTTGAGAATGACAAAGGTAGAAACAAAACAATGCATTCTATTAAGGGAGGTTTTTAATTAATTTACAGAACATTAAATTATTTGAGGGACTTTCAAAAATTCATGGAAATTATTTAAGAGATACATTTTGGCATAAAAACTTGAACTCCATGTGTAAATTTTTCTCTTAATATGCATATTCTATGATGTTTTTGAAGAAGCCTTTTCTTGTCTACATAATAAACTAAATATTGGATAAAATGCGAACAGAAAAATAACTGGAAGGTTAACAGTATGCTCGAACATTTTAAACCAGAAATAAAATACTTGCAAAAACAAAGAAGGTTCTGCAGTGCTCCATACCAGGTAGGTGGACTCTTCTCTAACAGCAGAAACACTCTGCGCAGCAGGCTGCTGTTCATGTTTTGGCACCCCTTTTTCCACACTGAAGTACAGCATTTCTTACGCTTCAGCAAAGGGCAGACAATTGGCATCTTTCTTTTCATTTGCTAAGTGTGAAATTTCACTGATCCTTTATTTATGACCCCACTAAATGACAAGACTTACTTATGAGGGAGTTCACACATTCTTCCCTAATAACCACATGAAGATTGCACTAACAGAATTATTCTGCTGAGTGAACCAATTTCTTCAGTACCAAACTTACCCATTGTGAGTTACAAGGCACTGCCTCAGACCCAGCTTTCGGAAGATATCCACCACAATCTCCATTGGGGTGTGGTCTGTCACTGTGAAAGGGCTCATGTCAAGAATGCTTCGAAGTTTGAGGGGCCGAGGACTTTCAGCTGGAAGAGATGGGGTGTGCTGTGCAAAGCACACTCGAGAGCTACCTACAATGCCTTCTTGTTTTTTTCTAGCACTTTCTGAAAGAGAAAAACAAAAGATCAAAAATTCAGATTGCTACGTTTTGCTCTTTTCGTGGATAACTTATTTGTTTGGAGACACCAAATAAGTATTTACTATAACTTCTAGTCCTTCTAATTTTGCCTATCTTCCCCTTAAAAAAAAAGGTAACAAGTGAACAGCCATTTACCAATTTCCTGTATTTGAATGAACTGTAATCCACCAATATAAAAAATCTTCATATAAATATTTTTGCTATTATTATACACTGGTACAAATTTTATTTCCTGGGACTAAGGTTGTTTTCTAAATTTATTTAAAGATTTGGGTAGGGCTTTTTTTTGGGGGGGGAGTGGAGATTTAAGGAGAGTCCACTCCCCTCTCTCCAAGTAACCACAATGGCCAGAGCTGGGTCCTATTGAGGTGCAGGTGCCCAAGGACTTGAGCCATCCTCTGCTGCTTTCCCCCGCCATAAGCAGGAAACTGGATCAGAAGTGAGGCAGTTGGAACTTGAACCAGTGCCCGTATGGGATGCAGGAGACACAAGTGGAGGTTTAGCCTGAAACGCTACCATGCTGGCCCCAATACAGGGTTTAAAGCCATGTATAGATTACTATAGGTAACCTTCACTGAATGAAATCTACAAACAGTGTCACTCTACATGTGAGACTACCAAAATCATCCTCCTTGCTTCTTACTATGATGCAAACCGCACCCTTCTGCATTAGTTAGCGCCTTCTCTTTCCCAAAGTTGAAGTATAATTTTCTAGATGAGAAATGAACATTACAGAGTGGTCAAAACCACTACTACACTTCATGGACACAGAGGGTTTTCTGGGCTTTTAATTTGCAGAAGTGCTGCTAATTCCTCCATCTTCTCTATGTTCTCTGCTCTGATTACTTCTTTATTTTTTCTCATTAAATTCTTTTTATCATTATTAATTATATTGCATTATGTGACACAGTTTTATAGATACTGGGATTCCCCCCAAGGTGGATTCTTTCACCTTGTTGCATTATCACAGTTCAAGTTCAGTTGAGATTCTTTCATTGCAAGCATATACCAAGCATAGAGACCAGCACCTTATTGTCCAGATAAGTTCAACGGCTTGTTGGAGAAATCATCTCTGGTCTGAAGGTAGAGCCAGCAGAGTATCATCCCGATCAATTAAAAGCCCCAACATAAAATCGGCAACAATTTATAACGTTATGGAATTAGTGGACATAGTATTGAGTAACCAATATGTTTAAAAAAAATGCAAGTTCTTAACCACATCCTGTGACTTCTTCATTGACATTTCAATTTTAGTTTATATACAACCAGGTTCTATACACCTTAAAATGGCTATAGATTACTATTCAGCTATCTAGTGTCTAATTTCATTACAGTATTTAGCATTTTATAGTGTTTAAGCATAATTTTGCTGAACCTGGCCTTTTTTCGGGTAGTCTAGACTGGCTTATAACTCTAACAAGACATGTCAACAGTTTAGGTGCAGAACAGTTATAGGAGGGGTGTACAGAGAAATCTTCAATACCCCAGTGAGGAATAACTAATCTTTGTGTCCCACCTAGTAAGGTATAAGTGAATCCACGCTGACCATTTCCTGTCTGATTCTAAGCTTTCCTTGTTGTTCTCTATCTATTCTAGATTGTTTGTTTGTTTGTTTTGAGGGGTTTCCGGAGCGATCCTGATGGTACTTCTGTACCTCCTCTCCTTTCACTCCTACCTTTAAAAATGCTGGATAAGAGACAGAGAAGATAGGAAAGAAAGGGCAGAGACCACATGAATAAGAACGCCCACAAAATAGAGAAAATAGAAACAAAATGGTCATTCAATTTTAAATTTGTTTTTATTCAACATTATTTTGTATAATCTAGTGACTGTGGTAGTGAAACATTTTAATTTGAATTTTGCAATAAAAATACTTAAGCAAAATACTAAGCATCAGTCATAACTGAGGAAGTAGCTATTGCTGCAGCCATGCTTTCTACTCCTTGTGACTAATGCTACCGTAACACCGTCCAATTGGAAGGCTCTAAGTGAAGCTCCTAACAGCTAGCACTTACAGACTATCTTACAAACATGACAATGGCATGGAAAGAAGTCCATCAGCAACTGACACAAATGATTTTTGGGAAATACTTATTAGATGATTATATCCCAGAAGATAATGTAGCTAATGAACTGTGTCTGACAACTGAATGGTAGAGTATAAAATCTGTTAGCATGAATCTGGAATGGGTACACAAAATAAATTGTGAAGCAAAACACTGGTGACATAAAACATGGAGAGTTAAAAAAAAAGAACAAAAAAACTTTTGTATGTTAACAAAGCTGTCATCAGAAATACTTAGGCAAAACAAATTTAAAAGAAATAATAAACATATAAGCAAATCAGAATATCCTCCACGTTAAGAGGGGGCCTGGGAATCCTTTTAAACTCTTGTATAAAAGTTAAAAGACAATAACAGATACAGGGCAGAGGACATTTGGCATAGTAGTTGAGTGGCTACCTGGGCAATCAAGTCCCTTACTGGTAAGAGTGCCTGCCTGTCAATCCCGACTTTGTTCTCCATCTTGGCAGGAGGCAGCAAGTGATGGCAGCCACTCACATTCAAGACCTGGACTGAGCTCCTGGCCCTGCTTTCTGGCCAGCCCAGCCCTTACCTTTGCTGACATTGGGGGATGAACCAACACATAGGAGATCTCTATTGGGCCATTTGGCTCTCTGGTGTGCTTTCTCTGTTTGTGGGGCAGGCAGCAGGGGAGTCAGTCTTGACCTTTCAAATGATTAATTTAAAAATTTTAAAAGATATACCTATTATAATTCGCTGGCAAATACACATTTTATTTATCAAAACTATTAAGTATTTAGCTATAATGCACATTTAAAATGCTATCTTTAAAAGGCTATCTTAGGGCACAGAGTGGTAACCTAGTTACTAAATCCTCAACTTGCATGCGCCAGGATCCCATTTGGGCACCAGCTCATGTCCCGGTTTACCACTTACCACCCAACTCCCTGCTTGTGCCCTGAGAAAGCAGTGGAGGATAGTACAAAGACTTGGAACCCTAGATCAGGGACTCCTGGCTCCTGATCGGCTCAGTTCTGGCCGTTGTGGCCACTTGGGGAGTAAGGCAGCAGAAAGAGGATCTTTCTGTCTCTCCTCTCTGTAAATTTGACTTTCCAATAAAAATAGAAATAAATAAAAACCTTATTTTAAAAAGGCTATCTTAGAAAGTTGAACTATTAAGTAAAAAAACTGATCATCATCAATCCTAAATACTCATCAAATAAAGAATATTAAAAAGATTTGTAAAATAAACAAATAAAATATTTTCAGAAAAATATTAACTTTCTACTGTAATTTTTCTTTGACATACAAAATAGCAGCAGTGAATATCCAGCCTCTCTGAATTAAATCTATTTTTAACAATATCACTTACTCAAGTTTGTTTGTTTGTAAGGTGGTGTAATAGGGAGAGAAAAAGGGAAAGAGCTCTTTTATCTATAGGTTCATTCCTGAAATGCCCACAAGAGCCATCCCGGGGGCTGGTGCTGTGGCTCAACAGGCTAATCCTCCACCTTCAAGTCAAGATCCCACATGGGCACTAGTTCTGGTCCTGGCTATGCCACTTCTGATCCAGCTCCCTGGCAACAGAGGAAGGCCCAAGTCGTATGGAGCCTGCATTCACATGGTAGACTTGAAAGCGGGCTCCTGGTTCCTTTTCAGTCAGCAAAACTCCAGCTGTTGCTGTTATCTGGGGAGTGAACCAGTGGATGGAAGATCTTTCCCTCTCTGTCTCTCCTTCTCTCTTTAAAAATGTGCCTTTTCCAGTAAAAATAGTTTTTTTTTTTTTTTTTAAAAAAGAGCCATACTGGTGCAGATCAAAGCCAAAACCCAAGCACTCCCTCCTGATCTCCCACGAGTGCAACAGCCTGAAGTATTTGGGCCATCTGTCGTTGCCTTCCCGTGTACACTAGCAGGAAGCTGGAATGGAAGGAGTACAGCAGGGACTTGAACTGGCACGCCAAAATGGAATACTGATATCAAAACCAGTGACCAACATGTTGTACCACAACCTGGCTTATAAAAATTTCACTTTTATTTGAAAATACCTAGAAGAGCATATTTTAAATATTCACTCCCCCTCCAAAAGCATGTAAGATATTAGCTGATTTGATAATTCCAAATGCATCTGGACATCAAAATTTATAATTTGTGTGAATGAAGATTTTTAAAACCCAGTATCACTTTTATATGAATATAGTAATCACGATTTATTCAGTTCTAAAAAATCATTATTATTGCTATTTATTTACTTGAGAGGCACAGGGACGGGGCGGTGGGATGGGTTGGGGTGGGGAATGGTCCCATCTGCTGGTTTTTGCATGAATTGCCTGCAGAAACCAGGGACCAAGGGTACGACCCAGGACTCCCGGGTGCAAGGAACCAAGCACGAGAGTCCTCACTGCTGCTCTCCAGGATATGCATCAGCAAGGAGTTGGAAACAGGAGCAAAGCCAGGACTCGAACCCAGGTATCCCAATATGAAAGCTGGGCACCCCAAGCAGTAGCTTAATTGCTATAGCAAATAACCATCAGACTTCTTAAAATTAGTTTTGATGCCAGTCATTCAAAGGTCTTTAAAGCAAACAGTATCATATTTTTCATTTTAAAAAGATTTATTTTTTATTTTGAAAGGCAAATTTTACAGAGAGAGGTCTTTCATCCACTGGTTCAGTCCCCACATGGTCCCAACAGCCAGAGTTAAGTTGATCTAAAGCTGGGAGTCAGGAGCTTCTCCCAGGTCTCTTACATGTCTACAGGGCTAAAGGATTTGGGCCACCTTCTGCTTTCCCAGGTCTTAAGCAGAGAGCTGGATGGGAAATGGAGCAGCTGGGACATGAACTGGTGCCCATATGGGATGCCAGCATAAGAGATGGAGGATTAGCTTGCCAGGCCATCATGTCAGTGTCAGTTTTCATTTACTGATGGGATTCAGACATTGAGTAAAGCAGTCCTGGGACATGGGCATCCCACATGGGCCCAGCCAGTTTCAGTTATGGCTGCTCTAGTTATAGTCCAGCTTGCTGATACTATGCCCGGGTAAGCAGCATAGGATGCACCAAGTGCTTGGAGGCCTGCATCCACAGGGGAGACCTGAAAGAAGCTCCTGTCTTCTTGCTCCTGGCCTTGGACAGGGCCAGCTCTGGCTGTTGCAGCCATTTAGGGATTGAACCAGCAGATGGAACATCTGTCTCTCCATAACTGTGCCTTTCAAATACATAAATAAATCATTTTTTTAAAAAAGTCCTATCGCTGGCCCTTGGTCTTACAACTGTCAGGATCCCATATAGACACTGGTTCATGTTCTGGTTGTTCCACTTCCCATCCAGCTCTCTGCTTGTGGCCTGAAAAAGCAGTAGAGGACGGCCCAAAGCATTACGACCCCGAATCCCTGTGAAAGATCTGGAAGAAGCTCCTGGCTTGAGATGGGCTCAGTTCCAGCCACTGCAGCCACCAGTGTCCCAGGTAAATGTGAATAAAATAATCTTTCTGTCTCCTCTCTGTAAATCTGACTTGCCAATAAAAATAAATCTTGAAAAAAAAATCTCATCACTTCTGCTTTAATGACGTTAAGCAACCTAAAATCTCTTGTTTAGATTTGATATTCTATAAAATTCTGCTCTGGTATACAAAGAGAATTGCGGGCTGAGGGTGGGGGAGGAGGCAGACTTGTAGCATAGCAAGTTAAGCTGCTACCTGCACAGTTGGCATTCTTCATAGGAGAGCCAGTTAAGAGTCCAAGCTGCTTGGCTTCTGATCCAGCTTCTTGCTAAAGCCCTTACGAAAGCAGCAGCTGATGGCTCAAACACTTGTCCCTTGCCACCACTATGGGAGACTACAACACAGTTCCTGACTTCAACTTGGCCCAAACTTGGTTATTTCAGAGATATGTGGGAGTGAATCAGTGTGTGGAAGACCTGTCTCTTCCTCTTTCTGTTCTTCCTTTCAAACAAATACCTAAACCCAGCATGGGTAACTTATATGATTTAGCAGACTTCAAAGATCTTATTTTGTGAAACAAATACTACTATAGCTATATCCTCTTTCTAAACTGAAGAGGATTTTCACTGTAGCATCTTATTTTCTCCTATTCTCTTCTCTGCTTTAACCTTGATTATCACATACAAATTGAGTTTCCAGTTTGATTTCAGAAATATTCCATCTGTAACTGTGAAGTCTTCTCTCTCTAAGTGGCACAAGAATTATCTTATGATCCGTTAGCAATGATCACAGAGGTAAGGAAAGGAGATGCCAGGCCCACAGGAATGCCTTATAGGGACAGGTCAAATGTTTGACATTTCCCCCTCACTGTCCTGTACTAGATACTGGGAAGTAACAAAGCAATTACTTGATGGCTGTACTCTATATTAGTAGCAGGAGGAGTGTCACATCATATTGAAAATGAATGAGAGGACCTCTGCTGTTGCATAGCAGATAAACTTGCTGTCTGAAGTGTCAGCATTCCATACAGACACTTGTTCAAGCCCTGGCCTCCCTGCTTTTGATACAGCTCCCTGCTAACACACCTGGAAAAAAGTCAAAGATTGTGCAAAGGCTTGAGCCTCCACACCCATGCAGGAGACCCAGGAGACCCAGAAGCCCCAGGCTCCTGGCTTAGGACCAGCCCAACTCCACTAACTGAGGCCATTTGGGAAGTGAACTGCTGGGTGGGAAACCTAACTCTGCCTTTCAAGTAAGTAAATAAATCTTAAAAGAAGAATAAAGCCTTACCAGTATTCTCTTCTAAATCACAGGACTGTTTCTTTTAATTAATCTTTAAATAATTACATTATTTGAAAAGCAGAAAGACCATGAGATCTCCCATGTGCTGGCTCACTTCCTAATGCCTGCCAGCTAGGACTGAGCTAAAAGCCAATAGTTAAGAACTCAATCCAGATCACCAACCAAGTGGCAAGGACCCAAACAACTCAGCTACCACCTGCTGCTTCCTAGCCTCAAATCAGGAGTGGACCTGGCAATTAGGCCCCACATTCCATTATGTAATACAGGGGTCACAAGCAGTAACACAGCCTTAACCGGATGCACATAATGTCTATGCCTCTAGCCAATTTAAGTACAAAGAAAAAAACATTTGCCAGTAAAACAATGCAAAACAGCATAAATTCCTTTCCTAGAGAACATGAGACATTCAGGGACATAAAATAACATCCCTTGCCCAGCAAATTCAACCTTTTCAATGTTATTCCTTTCTTTTCTTCCACGGAACTATCATAAATACACACATACACGACACACACACACACACACACTCTCACTCTCTCTCTCTCTCTCAACAATTTTTTTTAAAAAACGTACCAATTGCAATCGTCAGATCTCTTCTGAGAGCAAATCCCACTAATCTCTGAGACTCCTTTGACATTATCACAGGAAAGCCATTGTAGCTGGTTTCATTGATCATGTTTTCTATGTCATCCACGGTCATATTGTCCTGTGTCAGAACTGCCAAGGGTGGGTCATTCCGTCGAGGTCTCATGACATCAGCAGCAAGGGTAGTATGAGTGAATTCTTCCTTTGCATCCAGGAAAGGGTATCCATTTAATCGGATGTGAGCTTCATAAATGCCTTCCCTACCAAAGGCATCTCCAACCCATTTACTTGTCATGACTGCAGCCATGAGTGGAACAATATATTCCAAGCCCCCAGTAAGCTCAAAAACAATAACCACGAGGGACACAGTCATCCTTGTCACACCACCTGAAAAAAATAAGCACCCACTAGTCAAAGGAGGATAGGAGCGTCAGTATTACATGTTACAGAAGCTTCACACCACAAGGCTGAACTTAACATTGCAAACAGAACCTAGTAAAAGGTGTTATTATCAAAACACTATTCCTCCTCCCTTTGCACAACAGTAAAATGTAGAGAATTACTGACTTTGATGTATAACATTGAAATTATTAAAATGACATTCTGAAACTCATTTATCTCATATGAAAAAAAATCTCAGCTAACCAAATTAGACACATTGCTATTCTCATTTACTGTTGTGGCAAAAGACTTAATTTTACCCAACAACAGAGCTTATTATTAATTTCTAAGGAATCTGATGGATAACTTGTATGATATAAACTTAAAAACTAAAATCACATCCAGGTAGATCATGAATGAGTAATTTCTCCTAGTCTTTACAAACAAAATATTTCCATACCTTGTGATTTATATAAGCAATGTAAGAAATAATCCCTGGTCTCACAGAAATCTTATTTAACAAATCATCACTCCTGTATATGATCTCTATGGCAATGCTTCCTTGCCCACATCTTTCTACTTATTTTGTTTTTGTCTGATGTCTTAGATAATGAATATCATATATAACTGTTGTGTCTGTTTCAATTTTAGAGGATTTCATGACCCACTGTCACAGAAAGTATACCATGCACTTAAAACCAAATTCTTCGTTTTCCTCAGAGATACTCATTCCAGCTTTCCTGAGTCCAACATGGGGTATCTCATTTTACTAGCAACCCAGATAGTCATTCTTGGTTCACTCCTTTACTTTATTCCAATGTCTACATAATCACCTAGTCTCATCTGACTTCTTCTACTAAATACTACCCATGTTCTGTATCTGCAGGATCTGTATTCACAAATTCAACCAGCCCTGGACAGGAAATACTAGAGGGAAAATCCATCTTGTAGTAAACATGTATATACTATTTGCCATTGTCTCCTTGATACTCATTGTATTTAGTATGTATATTGTATTAGCTGTTATAAATAATTCAGATAACTTAAACCACATGGGAAAATATGTGTGGGTTATCTGCAAACACTCCTCCACTGTGGATTTCAGCATCCTTGGATTTTGATATTTGCAGGGTCTTCCAACAAAACCCTCAGAAATACTGAAAAATGACTATTTGTCTCCATTTCCTTTTCTCAGTATTCTCCCTGGTAAGGGCCCAGTCCAAGACCTCAACACTTTGTTCCTTAATTTTAATACCTTTTAATATTACCTCCTTCACTTCAAACCCCATTACCTTCAATCCACTTATAAGCATGTTCCCAAGTTAAGCTTTCCTAAGTACTACTTTCACTATGTTGCTCCTTTGCTCAAAAGCCTACCAGGACTTGAAAGTTCATACTGTATTAAGCTTAAACTCTTCCTTTTTGTTTTTTACCTAAATACAGAAGGATAAAGGGCCTACTATATATTATGTAACTATTCTCTTCCTAGCATGTCCTAGTCAGCATACAAAGGCATTTTAACT
The DNA here is from genome assembly GCF_030435755.1 of Ochotona princeps. Classification (NCBI taxonomy): domain Eukaryota; kingdom Metazoa; phylum Chordata; class Mammalia; order Lagomorpha; family Ochotonidae; genus Ochotona; species Ochotona princeps. Next base: position 35,048,938 of record NC_080842.1, read on the forward strand.
AAGCACTTATTTTACTATCAGACAGTACTTTAACAGCTACACATAATTTTTATTCTATATATTCGTAAAAACAATCATAGGGGATTAAAAAAACTGTTATTTTCAATGTAAAAATGAGAAAACTAAACATGAATAAAGTAAAGAAACTTTCCCAAAGTTATCAATGAGTCTAAATACAAATCCATCCTAATAGGTGTCTGATCACAATCTGCTTCTTCTCACCAATCCAAATTCATTTCAGAAAAAAATATAATAGTCTCTTCTACTTAAATGTAGTTTCTTCAAAGCCCAAGAACACTAGATTTATTTCTATTCAAATTCCTTTTATCTCACGTTATAATCATCAACAAATTTAAATTCTACTAAACATTTCAAAATTAAGCTCACATTCTATCTTTCCTGAACAATTTCACCTCCTTGTTCCTCTGGATTACTACAGTATTTTCACCATTTTAACACCATGCATCTTCTCTGTATATTGCCGTCGTTTTCTCTCTGTTCCCAAAATGACTATAGTTGAGGTTGGGCCCATGCTTGTATTTCTTTTTGTATCATTCACTGTGTCTAGCACAGAGCTAACAAGAAAGTAGATGCTTTATAATTACCTACTATGGTAAAAAAAAAAAAAAAAGATTCTGTACTATCATTTAAGACTACACTTTCCAAGATAATTATATAATTGTAATTCATTGAAAAAAATAAAGTCAAGACACCACCTATTGCGTATTATAACCAAAGTTTAGTTGAAATTTTAAATAAAGAAGTTACTAATTTCCACATCAGAGAGGACAATAAATACATTTGTAAATATTCAATGCAGTCATTTTGCTTTTCTTTCCATCAAAATGAGTAGCGACTTTCTCTTTTTCAAATTCACACACCTTAGATGGTGTTAATAGATGGAGCTTAATAAATATATATATGTTTATATATATAATATACACATTATGTTATATGTTTAGTAAATATATATTATGTGTGTATATATAATATATATACATATATTTACTAAAGATTAACAAAAAATTACTTTAGAGCCCAAGGTAAAACAATTCTGAACTGTTTTAATGCTACTCATAATAAGAACCATGCTAAACTTGTTATAGGTTCAGTCGTGATGGTTGGCAAAAAACAAAATCAGTAATCTCTTTAGACAGCATTCAGATATGTTCTAAGATGGTTTCTGTCATAAGGCAGCATGTGATACTGCCGATATGTTAACTACTATCAAATTTTTGGATTAACAAATGTTCTGAGATAGAACATTAAAACTTGCACATGGTCGAACTACCATTTTATTTATACTACAGTCCCTCTTCCCTTCTTCTGCCATCAGCCCTATCATCAGACCTATCATCAACTGCTCATGAATACAGATGGGCAAACATCCATACATGACCACACACAATTTCATTACCTAAGCATGCAGCAGCCCCAACCATGGCATACAGGCCAGGTGTAATGCAATCAGCCCCGACTTCACACCACTCCTTAAATATAAACCAATCGTGGTGATAGTAGGCAAGCTGCTCCACTGCAATCCCCACAATCCTCCCAGCAATTGCGCCAATGGCCATGCTGGGGATGAACAGGCCTGATGGAACCTGGAACAACAAGGAGATCTACTCACATGCCCGAAGCTTACAAATCCACAGATCTGTCCAACATTTTTTAGCTTTTTCACATTTTGTTCAAATAAGATTTCTAATACAAATAGAACTAGCAAAACTTAAACTAACACCTTAGCAATTCCATAAATTCAGTTATAAAGTAACAACTACAGTGTGTAGAACAAAGAGAAAATAATTTAAGGATTATTTATCTTTTGCTATGGATTCCCTAACGTCAGTCTGTAACAAAATTTCCATTAGTCCATAACGTATCAAGACAAATAGAGAGGACAGTATAAAGCAATTTTAATAAAAGCACATCAATTCAAATTATTACACTTTACTATATTTTAGTGTGCTCTTCTTACATATAAACAAATGATGGTGACATTTATATAATATATATATAAATTAAAAATAATAATACTTGATTAAATGTAGCAAGGGTAACAGGAATAGGGAACACATTAAGCAAGTTCTGCAAGACTAACAACTCCACACTATTCTGGATATGCAAATAAGTCGAGCCCAGAATGCAGATGTAAGTGAGTATTTCAGGATTACTAAGGAGTCACATCATTGAAAGGATCAACGAATGTGCTACACTCTCCTGCCTGGTATGTATGATCTTTTAGCCAGTATAACATGAAACTGAACAAATGTCTATCAACTACTTCCAGTTTCCCGCAGTTCATCTGATAATGAAAATGCTGCAGTTAACAGAAAAACAACTTTATATAAAAGGATCTTTAATATCTCCTTTAGCTTGATTTATTAAAGAAAAAAGGTAAAACTCCAAGGTTTTTCTATTTTTTAATCATAATACTTAGCAAACTAAACAAAAAACAAATCAAAAACTAACATCACTCCAATTTCACTGAAATAAAGACGTTATTCCTCATGACATATCTGTGAAAGCACACACCACCAGCATATACTAATACATGTACTATAAGCATAATTTAAAAAAGAAACTGACATATACTTCCTCCTACACATCACTGATAATCACAAAAGTAAATTATATTTACTAATATATAATCAATGAGTGTTATTCCCTTTGTCATAAGTTCAAGGGAAGCCGAGTCCCAGAGGATAAGGCCCAGTTGGCTTCACTTCTTGACGGAAGAAGCTTGAGTTTCACAGGTCTAGTAATGTAATGTAAGTCTGCAGCAAGCCTTCAAACTTTAACGAACTAACTGCCTAGAGCAGTATGACAAGTTCTCCAGAGGCAGCCATATTCTACTTCCTAGAACTTGTAACCTGTTGTGTAATTTGGCAAAGAAAAATTAAATTTGAAAGAGATTTAAGGTTGCTAATCAGTTGACCTTAAAACAAAAGACTATTCTATATCATCTACATGGCAATCAAATAATCACAAGAGTTTTTATATGTGGAAGAGGGATTTTGCAAGTGTGAAGAGACAAGGGAAAGACCTGACCAAGCATTTCTGGTTCTGAACATAGAAGGAGGAGGTCATGAAGCAGGGAATGTAGGGTCTTCAGAAAATGCTAAAGGTGGGGAAAAAACCACTCATTAACATCTTGACCTACCCTTTTCAGACCTCTGATATCCAGAACTATTAAGGTAATATATTTGTGTATGCGTATTTCTATAAGATTGTTTTTTAATTGGAAAGGTAGATTTACAGAAAGAAAAATACAAAGATCTTCCACCCGCTGGTTCATTCCCCAAATGGTCACAGTGGCTGGAGCTGAGTCAGTTCAAAGCAAGGCGGCAGGAGTTTCCTCCAGGTCTTCCATGCAGGTGCACAGGGTCTCAAGGACGAGGGCCATGCTCCACTGATTTCCCAGGATGTAAGCAGGGAGCTGAATGGAAAGTGGAGCAGAAATGACACAAATTGGCGCCCATGGGGGTTGTTGGCACTTGTAGGCTGAGGATTAGTCAACAGAGCCATTATGTGCTGCCGCCATTTGTGTAGTTTTTAAGCCCTATGGTAGTGGTAGTTGATTGCAGGGACAATAGCGAACTAATACATGATTATGCAATTGTTTATGCTTCATTCTCCTGAACCTAGCTGGGTAATTCTGAGTATCTCAGTAAACACAACTGAGTATCTCAGTAAACATTATTGAAAGGGAAGTTACATGATAGAACTCCTTTACCTAGGGTAGAATCAGCCATCTGGGACACCTGCTTTTAAGACCCTGTATTACTATGTAAGACATACAAGTATCCTGAGCACATTAAGCTGGAACACCCAAAGAGACAAAGAAAGAGAACATGAGAATCTATGGGACCAAATGTTCCAGCCTCAGTTGTATGAACCTTCTCAGCCCAAGCAATGAAGATACAGGAATCAAATCATGAGCCGTAACCATGTCTGATGATGAGATTACCAGCAAGAATACCTGGTTGGTGGACCCTTTCCCAAATCATTCACCCATTATCAAGAACAAATTAGTTACCTTCAGCTGCTACATTTTGCAGTAATTCGTTGCACAGCATCTTCAATAGTATAGCCTAAGGAATGATTTTTCTTACATAAAATTAGACTCCAAGATAACAATCTTTTCAGCCTACATTCAGGAAACAACCTTCAGGTAAAAAATCCATCTCTCATTTTACATGCAAGCTTTGAACATATCAAAATTACTTAAACATCTCACATTAGCTCTTACCTTAATCCCAAAAGTGAATACTGTCATTATGATTTTAAATATGAGTGCTAAGCACAACTGCCATATAGCTGAATATACTCCAATGCCCGCTGGACGATCAGGAATATCATCAACAATTTTACTGGCATTCATGTCGTTTCTGTAGTCACAAAGAGAAGACGATTCCAGGGGGCCACAGTCTGTAAAAAGCTCTTTAATCAGTTCACTGGTGTTGAGCCTAGTGTATGGATTAGGGAAGGCGATCACAGCTGTAATGGCTGCAACAATAATGACCTCAAGAACAGGATACTTTCCAAATTTCGTGGATTTACGTCGACGACACCAGGCAATATTTGCCCTAATGAAAAAGGCTCCCCAAAGCCCTCCAAATACCCCTAGGAGAATAAAAGGAAACAGTTCAAAAAGGTACCATGGTGTGTGATACTCCACATAAAAAAGGACCAGACGACTGTTACCAAATGGATTGATCGATCTCAAAACAAATGCAGCCACTAAAGCAGCAAAAAATGATCTCCATAAAGTTTTGAGAGGAAAATAATAGCTAACCTAAAGAAAAGGAAAAGAAAAATGTGATTAAAAGGTTTTTCCAATATAATTTAACCAAAATTATGATGCAGGTAAAATTTACAGTTAGTGGATTTCATACAAGTAAAAATATTTTAATACATTTACCTATTACATTACCACCAATTTATAATATCAAGTGAAATTAGTGTCTAATAATTCTTTACAATATCTAGCATTTTGAAAATGAGTGTCACATCCATTTCTAACAGGGAAATTAAAAATAAACATAATATCACCAACTCCTGCTTACTGCAAAGGATGTATCTACTTCTATACTAAAGAAAATACAAGAAATTGGAACATAACAGTAAATTTGAAACTATTTCTCATGTTTTTGTATACATATTTTTAAGTCTTCACACCAATGAAAACTTAAAACCAAACTAATCTACTGAAGCAACTACAATGATTTCCTTAAACAATAACCATATCAGAAATTATCACTCAAAATAACATTAAGACAATTCATTTGGCCACTAAACATAGATGATAAAATTCTCTTCGATCTTAGTTTCAAATGCAAACAGTGTAAAATGAAATTTTTAACTACTACGACAATTTACACAAGAACAGATTCAAAATTTTCTCTGCCGGGCACAAAATCCATATAGTAACTTTTAATATAAAAATGAGTGGAAACTTTCATATAAAATTTGAAACAATAACAAAATCTGAACCTATTAAATGAGCTATAAAGTTGACATGTGTATATTAGTAGTAATAATATATAACTGCTGTACTTTTGACCTACCTCCTCCAGACTAAAAAGAACTCCTCCAATTGGTGCTCCAAACGCTACAGAAACCCCTGCAGCAGAGGCAGCTGATAGTACCTAGAAAAAGGATATGGCTGATTTCATACTTTCTTATAAGTCAGAAAGAGCAAATAAACATCCTTCATCTACTTGAATTTTTCAAATGTCTCTTCTAGATTTGATTTACATGTCTCCTTCCTCCCCAAGCAAAGAGCAAGTATTCATTCCCTCTAACAACATTTTTCACTTTTCTGCTTTAATTCAAAGGTCTTTCTTACTTTCAAGATTTGGTCAAGACATTAGTGCCACACATACCAACTTGAACATAACAGAAAGAAACCAAGGCAAGGGAATACAGACAACATTCAAGATGTTATGTTATGTGGCCAAGAGAATAGAGTATTAACTGGGATTTGGGGAAGAGTTTTGCTTACTTAAAGGATATTGTTTCTTCAGATTTTAGAGCACACTATTCGAACATTAATAATTATTCTAAATCCCAGCAGGATTTTCAGAGAATTAAAACCGATTCCATTTCCTTGTATTTTTATTATCCCAATCCTCTGAAAACATGCTATTGTCAATACACAGGGTCTCATTCTGGAAATATAAAACATAGCTCCTCAAGGTACAGTTTCATCAACTGAAAGAAAAAGAAACATCCACACACTCTTCTGGACTCCAACTGCACAGTCTTTCCCTTAGTCACTGCCTTCATCCCAGCATTACAGCATCAAGCACAAATACAACTTCAGTGAGCATTGTTTGCAATGACTTTCTAGAGTCTTTAATCCTTCCAATACTTTAAACCAGACAAACATCTGAGGCTACCTAAAGCACTTTTTCATATGGCACACTTTAATATTTATGAAGGAGAAATCAGAAATAGTAAAAATTAAGCTGTAAATGACAAAGAGCAGGAACTCCATAGTCAAACTGCTGTGTTACAAATCCTGGCACTGCCACTTGCTAGTTATTCAACTTCATGCTATGTACCTTGGCTTCTCCTTCTCTGAAATGGCAATGTGATATTACTGAGCCCATAACAGTGAAATAAATGCATACACAGTGCTTAGAGCAGCACCTGGCATTCAGTAAGCACCTCATCAAGTCTGGTAAATCAAAAATTAACTGGAATTTGTTTTAAGTGCAACTTATTACAGACGAGGGTTCTATTTGAAGCAGGAAAGGAAGCACATTTAACTTCCACTTTTCTCCACCAATAGGATCCCATACAAAACATTTATTGAATGTTCTAAATTTATACTTTGATACAACGGAATTCTATAATCAAGCCAATAGCATGTATCTATAACTCACACATGTTTGAATTTGCTTCAAGTTTAAGTAAGAATCACTTTTAAAGCAGGTCAAAGTAGGTACGGAAGCACATCAAAATATGGGGCCTACATGTTTTCAACAAGTAAAATCTTGCCATTTGTTTACTACAATGATTAACAATATCATAACATTAATTGATGAATATACAGCATACACACTAAATTGTAGGTATACTCATTTAACTTGTGTAACTTTTTCTAACAAATTACATTTTAACTTTTAAAGATTTATTCATTTATTCATTTACAGACAGATATACAGAGAGGAGGAGAGACAGAGAGGAAGATCTTCCATCCGATGATTCACTCCCCAAGTGAGCCGCAACGGGCCGATGCGCGCCGATCCAGAGCCGGGAACCTGGAACCTCTTCCGGGTCTCCCACGCGGGTGCAGTGTCCCAATGCATTGGGCCGTCCTCGACTGCTTTCCCAGGCCACAAGCAGGGAGCTGGATGGGAAGTGGAGCTGCCGGGATTAGAACCGGCGCCCATATGGGATCCCGGGGCTTCCAAGGCGAGGACTTTAGCCGCTAGGCCACGCCGCCGGGCCCCATTTTAACTTTTATGACATTAAAAATTATTCACAAATATTTCAACATGAAATAGGAGAACCGAATTGGGAAAGTAAATGCAACAGTTTTAAGCAACAACAAAAAATACCCACACAGTTGTAGCAGTATGGTAATGGTAAAGAACAGAAACTGGAGTAAAGAAAAATTAATTTGAATCCATGTGCTGCCACTAACCACTTGAGACCTTTTGGCAAACTCGTCCAACATTTTAAACCCTGGCTTTCTAATCTATGAATAACAATGCCACACTACTAGAATTGTTATGGTATTAAATTCCAAATTGCAAGTGAAAAGTAACTTTCATAGTACTAGATACATAGTGAGTAGTCAATAAGGACGGCTATTTTTGTTACATAGCAAAGTACTGGAATCAATTATTTAGAGGTAGTACTATGATGCTCTGAAGTGTTCCCCTTCTGAAATATCTACCATCAATGCAAGGATGATACATTTATGCTAATTTTAAAGAGTAGCAGAATTATTTCAACTGAAAACTTATTTTTATAAAACATCCACCTTTTGGCTGCAATACACAAAGAAAACCATCAGTCTGAGAGGTTCTATGCTGGGTCACACACCTTTGAGTTGTCTCCCTGAGATAAATAAAACATCACACCTTAAGAACCCAAAGATCTCTGCCCCACAAACGGAAAAGCAATTTTTATTTATTTATATATATATATATTTTTTAAAGATTTTATTCATTTTATTACAGCCAGATATACACAGAGGAGGAGAGACAGAGAGGAAGATCTTCCGTCCGATGATTCACTCCCCAAGTGAGCCACAACGGACTGGTGCGCGCTGATCCGATGCCAAGACCAGGAACCTCTTCCGGGTCTCCCACGCGGGTGCAGGGTCCCAAAGCATTGGGCCGTCCTCGACTGCTTTCCCAGGCCACAAGCAGGGAGCTGGATGGGAAGTGGATCTGCCAGGATTAGAACCGGCGCCCATATGGGATCCCGGGGCTTTCAAGGCGAGGACTTTTGCCGCTAGGCCACGCCGCAGGGCCTTATTTATATTTTTTTAAAGATTTTGAAAACTGGGCTGGGCACAGAATCCTACTGGCTAAATCACTGCCTTGCATGTGCTGGGATCCCACATGGGCACCGGTTCATATCCTGACTGCTCCACTTTCCCTCCAGCTCCCTGTTTGTGGCCTGGGAAAGCAGTAGAGATAGGCCCAAAGCCTTGGGACCTTGCACCCACATGGTAGACATGAAGGAGGTTCCTGCTCCTGCCTTCAGATCGGCTCAGTTCCGGCCATTACAGCCACTTCAAGAGTGAACTAGAGGATGGAAGATGTTTCTGTCTCTCCTCCTCTCTGTAAATCTGACTTTCCAATAAAAAGAAATAAATCTTTAAATTAAAAAAAAATAATAAAAGATTCAGAAAACTAAAAGGTATGGGTTCTTTAAATACACATACGTGTATGTACAGTATATATACCATATACATATAATATATATGTATAGTATATATCATATGTGTATATGTTGGAAAATGAGTTACAGAGAGAAAGAAAGGGGTGGGAGATCTTCCATCTACAGTTTTACTACCTATATGGCTGGCAACAGAACTAAGCCAGGCCAACCTCAGGAACCAGGAGCTTTATCCAGGTAGCTATGCAGGGACACAGGTACTTGGCCCACTCACACTGCTTTCACAGGCACACTGGCAGGGAGATGGATTAGAAGTGAAGCAGCCGGGACATGAATTAGCACCCAAATGGGATGCTAGTACTACAAGCAGTGGCTTTGCTTTCTGTAGCACAATGCTGGTCCAGGTACTGGATTCTTGAAACCTGGACCTAATGTAGAAAATGTCAAGAGCCCACTTTCTCCTAGAAAACTTTGATCAATTGATAAACATAGGAAAGTCTATAAAATATATGCAAAATTTAAAGACCTACATTTCAAGCTGGTCTTAAGAAACAACAATGAAGAAAACTGCCTTAAACAGCTGAATAAAGAGGATTTCCAACATCCCTCTTAATGCAAATGCTGATTTAAACTCCAGGAGGTCCTAAAGGTTCTGAGAATGAGCCACTGTTGCGGCATTGCTTTCTACATTATCACACACCACCTCCACTGGCCTTAGTCACTATCAGCAGGACAAAAGCACATTAAAGTTTCCCAATCTTGGAGATACACTAATGTTGGTAAAGAATACTAAAAGTGTTATGCTTGAAAGCCTGTCAGAAAAAAAAGGTATGTAAGGCAAAATCAAAACAAACAGAAAAGATCTTTGTAAAGTTTACCTATAACTCGACAGGAATCAGCTAATCCATCCAAAGCTTCTCCAAAATACAGGGCAGACACTAAAGGAACTTATATTCCCAGAGAGGGAGATACATCCAAGCAAGACTGAAAGATCAGCACTCCAAAGCCACTCATGAGACTTCCCCAATCTCAATTCCAAAAACCCCAGTAAACTGAATGGCCCTAGAAAATCCCCAGCCGAACTCTCTTACCAACATAAATGATTCCAACATGAAACTGATACAACAGGATCCAGCTACCTTTGGGCAAACAGAACGCTCTTTGTGACTCCTCAGCCACACCTTCATCAACATGCATGATCCCAGCATGTATTTGACAGCACAGGATTCAGCTAACCACACAACGCAGTAGTAGTATGAAAAATGCAGCACATTTCATACATTAAGAGCATGAGAAGAACTGAAGGGTATTTTATCAACTGAGTCATGTGCTCAAAGAAAAGACTCCAGTAGGAATTAGCCTTTGAAACTTAACATAGGGGGGTCAACAAAGCGATTCAGAAACATGATTCTGAGGAAGCAGCAATAATAACCACTAATGCAATCAAGCCAGATCTTTCCAGCCAAGAATATGCAACCCTTCACTCAAAACCTTCGCCAATTATTTTTTCCTTCACAGCCCATGCTTTCAGATTTCCAAAGCTATCTTCCTCCTCAGTCCAAAACTTCCAATTTGGTATGGGAGTCTGTCTCCACTGAAAGTCACACAAGTGATTTCTATATGCAAGACTCTTATATATAGAGTTGGCAGCCTCAGCACACACTTTGCACTAAAATCGTGCAACTGCAGTGTTCCTGATTAAAAGGAGATATCCAGATAACCAGTTCTTCCGTGTGTGTATCACTGTCTCTCACTCACAAGGGTCTACCCTGAAAGAGTCCTTCTCTCAGCATTTTTTAAACTTTTTTTAAAAAGATTTATTTTTATTGGAAAGTCAGATATACAGAAAAAAAGGAGAGACAGAGAGGAAGATCATCTGTCCGTTGATTCATTCCCCAAGTGGCCACAACAACCAGAGCTCAGCCGACCAAAGTCAGGAGCCAGGAGCTTCTTCCAAGTCTCCCACACAGGTGCAGGATTCCAAGGCTTTGGGCTTTCCTCAATTGCTTTCCCAGGCCACAGGCAGGGAGCTGGGGAATTAGAACCAGCTGGGGATTAGAACCAGCATCCACATGAGATCCTGGCACATCCAAGGTGAGGACTTTAGCTGCTAGGCTACCATGCCAGGCCCCTCTCAGCACTTTTGTTTGTCCAACCATATGTCTATCTCCAAGACAAATCTGGTTATTATCACAAGCCAAGGGTTTGGAAGCCTACAGTCTAAGACATAGCATGGAATTACAAAAACAAAAAAACCCCAGCAAGGTAGACTTTGATTTCTGTGATCAAGTAACTAGTAAATACTACACTATTTAGGAAAAGGTAAATGAACAAGTAATGTATAGAGGTAACTGAGCAGTACTGGAAGAGAATTCTAAAAAGACATTAGAAATTATTAGAAAAAGAACCATAAACTAATGTCAAATGTAATCTTCAATCTAAATAAAAATTTAACCAAAAAAGCAAAATGCACTGTTGCATGAGGAAAGTCTTTTTAAAAGTTTTTTAAAGGTTTCTTTTGTTTTTATTCATTTGAAATGCAGATATCTACTTAAAATATATGTATATATAAACATAGAGGGAGAGAGGGAGAAAGAGATTGTATACTTCCATCCAATCGTTCACCTCCCAAATGCTCACAATAGCTTGAACTGGGCCAGGCTGAAGCAGGCAGCTTGGAATTCAATCAGTGCCTCCCACAGAGCTTGCAGGCACCTCACCACTTGGACCATAATCTGTTACCTCCCAGGGTGTGGTCAGCAGGAAGCTGAAATGGAAGTGCAGTAGCCAGGATGCAAACCCCACACTCCAGTATCGGACATGGGCATCTCAGGCAGTGGCTTAACTGCCACATCACAACACTTGTCCCAGAAATTCTTCACCAATATAAAGTCTATATGACAGCTTTTTTTTTTTTTGTCAATGAACAAAACAAAGACACACTTACCTCCCTTTTTTTAGCTTCATTTGTGCTATACTTTGGGAAGAGGTAGGAAAAAATATTTCCGCAGCAACAGGCAACATGGACCAGGGGACCTTCTTTTCCTAAACTCAAACCTGATGCCACAGCCAATACTAAAGTGATGGTTTTAATCATCAAAGTCCATTTTCCCAAGTAACCTCTGATGATGAATCCACTCAAAATGGTTTTAATCTACAAAATAAATATTAAGACAGATTAATTTCCATTAAGAAAAAGGATATTCTAACTAATCCATATATATAGATTATATATATAACAAATATGTTTATATATACGTATTTACATTTCTCATAAAACTGTCTTGTAAATTTTGGCAAACAATGGGAAAATTCACAATTTTTAAAAAACTAGTTTGCTACATATAATAAGTGTATCATGTTTTCATTCTAATGAACAAAATCTAAATATCAAGCCATGTTAAAATGAATACAGGCTTTAATTAAAAGGGTTATAATTATACATCAGGAAGAGTCAAATATGAATACCTGTATTATAAAAATAAGCATGCCATAATTACATACATTTCCTATACTCTGTGTCAAAAATAAAAACATAACGCCTTATGTAATTATTTTCTACGTATCAAGAAAGACAATAAATGAGTATACACGATACTGATCTTTATTAAAGATGCTAATATAGCCTTTAAAATTAATATAATTTAATATTAGACAAAGAACTAGTAATTTGTTCAAGAACAGAAAAACAAAGAAAGCAATTCACATAAAGTTCAATCCTGAGTAAAATCCCCTGTTGTTTTTGATGTAAAGTATAACTCAAAACTTGGCACTATTAATCCAATAAGATCAAATGTTTCCTCAAAATATAAATTCAAGAATCATTACCTTATCTAATCAGAAGATAGTTAGAAAAAAGACAAGGAATGTATTAAAATCAGGCTTCTAATACGAAAACATCAAATAACCCATCAAAGCACTCAGGACAGTTCTTTTCCAGACCCTTTCCTAAGAATCTGTTTAATCATGTGCTAAATGACTGGTGAGAGGAAAAACAAAGCAATCTCTAAAATAGCGATGAAATAATTATGGAGAAAAAATTTTAATGACATCAACAACCAACCAGCTTTTACTTTTGAAAATTTTCTTTTGCATATTACAAACCAACCATCTTTCCAAAACTTGTTTTTTTCTCAAAGGCCAAAAGTACAGTGCTATAACAATTATGGTTCAATGACACTGAAATGGCTTACCTCTGGAATCCCAGAGCCACAGGCATATGGAGCAAATACTTTTACCAGGGAAACTGCAAGAAAGGCAAAACTCAAGGCCCAGAAGATGTACATTATGTAGTTCATGATGTAAGAACCAGGACCCTAAAAAAGCAAATAATTCAATAGTTTTAATTGAACTTACAGAGTAAGCACTCTAACACAAGTGCTTGCCAGGTAAACTATGCATATGGTTTGTTTCTTCTTTCCTTCCTTCTCCTTCTCTTTTTTTAAAGATTTACTTGATTTATTTGAAAAGCAGAGTTACAGAGAGAAGTCTTTCATTAGGTTCACTCCCCAAATTGCTGCAAATTCAGGGCTGGGCCAGGCCAAAGCCAGGACCAAGGAGCTTCTTCCAGGTCTTCTACCTGGGAGCACAGGTACCACGCACATGGGCCACCTTCTGCTCCTTCTCCAGGCACATCAGCAAAGAGTCAGATTAGAGGTAGAGCAGCCAGCACTCAAACTGGCACCCTTCCAGGATACACTTAGAACACTACCCATTAGTGTCAGACCCAAGGGTCCTGTTTTATTTACAGAAGAAAAATACGTACACCTCTGCTTATCTACAAACCATTTTCTTGAAACAGTTGGAGGAAAAAAGTTGCACTGGCACTCAAATTTCATTCTACTGCAATTCTCCTGAATACCAAAAAACTAAATTCAGTTCAGGTAAGCAAGATGACAAATAGCACACTACACATCTCACCAGTAAATATATTCTTGTTCTAAAGCTTAGATCACAAAAGTTTAAGTACACACATATGATCATGTAATAGTATGTATTATATTCTGAATTCTAATATATTTTCATTATACACCATCACAAAAGTAAAATAATCACTAAGTATAGTATACCACAATGCAAAACATCTTAATTTCTTTAAGATACATCTATTTAGGGCACCAGTGCCAAGGTGTAGCACACTAAGCCTCTGCCTGTGGTGCTAGTTCATGTCCTGCCTGCTCTACTTCAGATTCAGTTCTCTGATAAAAGGCCCAGCAAGCATGACAACAAGTCCTATTAGAAGTTACAGACCTGGAAGAAGTTCCTGGCTCCTGTCTTTAGGAATGGCCCAGCTCTGGACACTGCGGCTATTTGGGGAGTGAACTAGAAAATGCAAGAACTCTCTCTGTATTTCCTTTTCTCTATATAACTCTTTCAGACAAAAATAAATGAACCTTTAAAAAATAATAATGAACAGATATATCCATTGAGAAGGCTTATTTTAGGAATGAGAATTTTGCACAAGACTGAAGAATCTGTTTGGGACACCCACATCCCACATTAGAGTGCCTGGTTCAAGTCTTGGCTCCCCTTCTGTTTGTGACTTCTTGTTATCCCCAGCAGGTACCAATGATGGCTCAAGTGTTTGGGCTCCTGCAGAGCAGAGACCTGGACTGAGTACCAGCTTTCTGGTTTTCCTGGCTCAGCCCCAACTCTTGTAGGAGTCTGAAGGTGGTCTCTTTCTATCTGGTCTCTTTCCATCTTTCAAATAAACAGAGTCAGAGGCAAGATGGCAGCTTAGGGTAGAGACACATTTGGTGTGACGAAGAATCTTTAGACAGGGTAAAGCTCAATAAAGGAAAAAATATCTGAAAATGAGGGAGAGACAGAGATCTTCTATCCACTGGTTCATTTCCTAAATGGCTGCAACAGCCAGGGCTGGGCCAAGCGAAGAAGTCAGGAGCTTCTTCCAGGTCTCCCACATAGATAGAGGCCATACAGATGGCCTAAAGTCTTGTGTCATCTTTCACTGCTTCCCAAGGGACACTAGCAAAGAGCTGGATCAGAAATGTAACAGGCAGGACATGAACTAGCACTCATTTAGGATGTAACTACACAACACCAACCCTCAACATTTTTTACAAAGGGCTATTCTAACTGACTGACTCATAATGCATATTTCCTAATTTTAGGGATGTAAAGTTTTTTTAATTATTATTTTTATCGGAAAGGCAGATATACACAGAGGAGGAGAGACAGAAAGGAAGCTCTTCCATCTCATGGTTCACTCCCCAAGCGGCCGCAACAGCTGGAACTGAGCCAATCCGAAGCCAAGAGCCAGGAAGGCTTTGGGCTGTCCTTGACTGCCTTCCCAGACTACAAGCAGGGAACAGGATGGGAAGCAGGGCTGCCAAGATTAGAACCAGCGCCCACACGGGATCCTGGCGCATTCAAGGAGCTGACTTTAGCCGCTATGCTTTTACGCTGGGCCCGGGACGTAAAGTTTTAAAAATGGGACTTTATGTTAACTTTACACAGATATTTGCAATATATCCAATGAACTTATGTATATGACTATGTGGTTAATAATAATAAAAAAAACTTGAGGGTCCAATGTGGTGGCTCAACAACTAACCCCTTTCCTTACAAGTGCCAGGATCCCATATGGGCACCAGTTTGCATTCCAGCTACTCTATTTCCCATGCAGCTCCCTGCTTAAGATCTAAGAAAGCAACAGATCGCCCAAAGCCTTGGGGCCCTGTAACCATGTGTGAGACCAGAAGGAATGTCCTGGCTCCTGGCTTTGGATCGGCTCAGCTCCAACCATTTCAGTCATTTGGGGAATGAACTAGCAAATGAAGGTCTTTCTGTCTCCCCTTCTCTCTGTAAATCGGATCTGCCCTTCCAATAAAAAGTAATAAACCTTTTTTAAAATGCTTTTTGAAATAATACAGATTGAGTATCCCCTCTTTAAAATGAGTAACAATGGAAATGTTTTAGATATTTTTTCTTATTTTGGAATATTTACATATATATACATCAGATATTTTTCACAAAAATACGTTCATTTATGAAATTCACTTGTTCTATATATATTTCCTAGATCTGGCCTGAATGTCATTTACACAATATTTTTAGTGTATATGCATTTTGACTTCAACTCTTCACATAGGTAAGGTGTGCAACTTCCCACTTGAGGAGTCACATCAGGATTCAAAAAAATTTAAATTAGGGAGCATATCAGATTTCACAGTTTTCAAATTAGGGATATCTACTTGTGCCATTTCTTTCCCATTGCAACGTATTTTCATATTTTCCGTTCTATTCTGGGTTTCTTGTTTGTATTTTTCGTTTAATACAGGTTACAGTCACTATAATATGTGGGTTCCATAATTAAATGATTTGGAGACTCTGCCATTGTCAATTATTAATTTATCTAGAGACAAAGCAAGTCTTACCTCTGCTTGGCCTATGATTAATTCTGCCCAGGTTTTCCACTGTGGACATTTATCTCTCTCTTCAAATGTTGTTTCATTAGACCCCCAGCAACACTGTTCATGGTTGTACCATAATGCACTAAGGCAAATGCCCTCCTTCAAGTCAGTCATCCAGTCAGCAGCAATATCTATTAATCCAGCCAAGGCCCCTATAAAGACATGGTAGAGGTGGTAAACTATTAACAACAACAAAAAATCCAGTTTTGTGGTATCAATGATCTAGGTAAGAAGCAAAAAGCAAGCGAAGAATTCCCTATAAGTAAACAAAGGGTCATTATGAATTGTTACATAAATTGAAAATTTTCTATATTAATTTAAAATCTTTATATGACTTCTTAAAACAGCAAGTAGGTATTCTATTTCCTGTATATTCCTTAACTGTAAACAGTTATTTTTTGGAATAAAAATCAGCCAAATCAATCAAACAACTTGCTATTTTAAAAAGGTATTTAAAAGGCACTAAAGTAGCTATGAAATGTTACTTAGGAGATTCATAAATCTAGCAAATTTTAATCCAAAATCCAGTTAACAGAATAAAATTTAATGTCTATTAGAAATAGTCAATCATCTGGGATGATACTCTGCTGGCTCTGTCTTCAGACCAGAAAGGGTATACCTAAGAAGCCGTTGAACTTGACTGGACAATAAGATGCTGGACTCTATGTTTGGTATACGCTTGCAATGGGGGAATCTCAACTGAACTTGAGCTGTGGTTATGCAACAAGGTGGAGGAATCCACCATGGTGGGAGGGTTTGGGGAGGGGTGGGGAGAACCCAAGTACCTATGAAACTGTGTCACATAATACAATTTAATTAATGAATTAAAAATAATAAATAATAATTTTTAAAAAGAAATTAAAATAAATAAATAAATAAATTTGACTGTCCAATAAAAAAAAAAAAAGAAATAGTCAATCACAACATTCAAGAATTACTGTGACAGATAAGCAGTTTTTTCTTAAGCAGCAAACCACAAAGACAGAGATTATTTTACTGGTAGAATCCAAAAGATACATACAAACTTCTTATCAAATCTGGGTCCTTATCACATGAAAGATTCATGGTTCATATACACAAAAGCTATAAAATTCTTAGGTATGCCAATTACTACTTCCTTCCATAAAAATTTAACATTTCATGTTCTTCTGCAGTCTTCCACGATGGAAGGTGAAAGTCACTGAAACCATCCTTAATATTTGCTTTCAGATACTCAACTGCTGTTTCTTATAGTCTCAAAAATAGTGACATCGTGGCCACTCTACATAACATGATGATTAAAGGAGCAGGCTCTTGAGCCAGACTACTTGGGTTCAAGTTCTGCCACAGCCATTCACTAGGTATATGACCTCAGCTGAGCTATTTATTTCCTTGTCAGTTATTTAAATCCTGCTCCAGTCTCTGTATCTGTAGGATGGTTATGATGGTACTTCTACCATAAGATCACCATGAAGTTTACATAATGCACATGTGAATTTTTTAGAACAGTGCAGCTCAAATAAATTATTTTAGTTTGGAGGTTAAGGCCTTTAACAATCAATCAAGTTGTTTTAAAAAAGAGATCTGGAAACCTCCCACATTGTAGTCTTACACTTAAGATTTTTTAATGGAGAAAAACAAATGTTTTGAAATCCAATAATAAAAATAGTGATTTTAAAAAAGATTCAACAGTACTTGAAACAAAAAGAATTGTGTGAGAGGGAGAACTACTTATAATTACTTTAATTAAAAACAGATTGCTTTTACATTCTTCTTTACCTGATGCCAATCCCGTTAGTGTTACTACTAGCCATCCCGACCACGCATCATATAAGCTCTTTGTCATTTCCCATGCTGATTCTTTCTTTTTGCTGTTGATCTGAAACAAGAAATGTTCATGCTTCATTTTTCAAACT
Organism: Ochotona princeps; assembly: GCF_030435755.1. Taxonomy (NCBI): domain Eukaryota; kingdom Metazoa; phylum Chordata; class Mammalia; order Lagomorpha; family Ochotonidae; genus Ochotona; species Ochotona princeps. The sequence continues at coordinate 35,067,131 of NC_080842.1, forward strand.
ACAAACAGAAGCCACAACTCTAGAATCTAGCAATTTGTCTCAGTTTTTAGACTAAAAGCAGTATTTTCTTTTTTTATATAGATCTATTTTATTTTATTTTTTACTAGAAAGTCAGATACACAGAGAGGAGTTCAGACTGAGAGGAAGATCTTCCGTCTGCAGATTCACTACACAAGTGGCCGCAGCGGCCAGAGCTGAGCTGATCCAGTGCCAACAACCAAGAGCCTCTTCCAGGTCTCCCATGCAGGTACAGGGTCCCAAGGCTTTGGGCTGTTCTGGACTGCTTTCCCAGGCCACAGCCAGGAAGTTGGATGGGATGCGGGGCGGCCAGGACTAAAACCGGCGCCCACATGAATTCCCAGTGTGTGTAAGGCAAGGACATTAGCTGCTGGCTACCACGCCAGGCTCAGATGCAACATTATACAGAAAAAAAAAAAAGATGATTAAAAGTATACAACTGTTTTATCTAAGAAACTAAAATGAATATGTAACAGGTTTTCTATGTATAATGGAGGGATAAAGCATTAAGCTGGAAATATAAATCATTATTTATAAATGGAGGAAGACAATAGGTTGGAAGGAACAGATACAGAAATTTCTTTTTATCAATTTTGTACATTCAACTTTAAAAGCACTGAAATAATTTTTATATAACTATCGAAACTAAATCTGAAAATAATGCTTAAAACGGTAAAGAAAATTAAATGAATATAAAATGCACCAACTGGTAACATAATGACAGTCAGGAAACTATTCCATGAGATTTTTGTTTGTTTGCTTTATTTATTTTGATTAGAAAGTCAGATTTATACAGAGAAGGAGAGACAGAGAGGAATATCTTCCATCCACTGGATCACTCCCCAAGTGGCCACAATGGCCAGAGCTGAGCTGACCAAAGCAAGGAGCCTCTTCTGCGTCCCCCACGCGGTGCAGGGTCCCAAGGCTTTGGGCCATCCTCGTCTGCTTTCCCAGGCCACAAGCTGAGAGCTGGATGGGAAGTGGGCATCTGGGACATGAACTAGAACCCATATGGGATCCCGGGGCATGCAAGGTGATAACTTTATCCACTAGGCTACCCCACCTGGCCCATCCAGGGGATTTTAAAACAAAATAATTTCCATTTATAATCAATATCGGAAAAATGCCAGACATAAAGTAAAATAGAAAGAGAAAACTTAAACATTTTGGTAAGTACAGTGTTGGTGATGGTGGCAATCCATGTCAGCTCAAACATCCTCCCTTTAACAGTATTGTGTGTACTTCAGGAAGTCAAATATCTGCTATAGCAGAGATTCAGCCTATCATCATCCTGTGAAGTACTGAAATAATATGTCAATTTGCTTCAAAATCATCTTTGAGTGGAGAGCTACAATTATGATAAAAGCTTCTGACAGGACAGACATTAAACCTAGAAGTGAAGAGGCTCATGGGCCATATCGGAGAGTGTGGGTTAAGCATCAGCCTCTGGCTCCTGACTCCAACAGCCTACTAATGAAGATCTCTGAATGCAGGAGCAATGGCTCAAGTAATTGGGTTCCCACACCCACTTGGGAAACTTTATTGCTGTCAGCTTCAGCTCAGCCCAGCCATCGTGGGCATTTGGGGAACAAACAGCAGCATGGGAGCTGCTTATCTGTAACTGCCTGTCTTTCAAAAGAAAAGAAAAGCTCTGACAAATAATAAATAAGTAAACAGATAAATAAACAGATGTTAAATTAATAACAGTAAGAACATAAGAAACTTCTCAGCATTAAAAATGATTTACATTTATATAATCAAGAATCATAAATTTTAATAACTTCACTAGAGTCGGTACTGCTATGTGGGATGCCTGCATCCCATGCTGGAGGGCCGGTTCAAGTCCCAGGTGCGCTGCTTATTGTTTAGGTCCCTACTAGAGCACCTTGGGAGGCAGCAAATGACAGCTCCGGTACTTGGACTTGCCATTGCACGTGGGAGACCTGGATGGAGCTCTGGGCTCTCGGTTTTGGCCTGTCCAGCCTTGGTTGTTGCAGGCATTTTGGAAGTGAACCACTAGAGTGAAAATGCCTCTGTGTCTCTGTTTCTCTATCTCTCAAGTAGATGAAAATTACCATTTAAAAAAAAAGAAACTTGGCTATGCACAGATGATTAATATGACTAGTAAAGGCACATAATTGATTAGGTTACTTCATAGATTGCTATACTACTTGGAATGTTTTCAAGGACTGTAAACAATCAGAAGAAAGGAATTTTTTTCTTTCTTTTAGTCTCAATTTTCTCTTAAGATTTTGTAGACACTTAGCCTAACAGTCTCAGGGCACCACACTTTTTTTTTTTAATCTTACTTAGTTTATTAGGGAACAAAGTGTCAAGGGCTACAGGGTGAAAGTGGGTAATACCATTGTTTCCACAGCAATATCATTTTACCCTGTATCTGGGGTCAGGGAAAAAAACAAAGGGAAAAGCCCCACCCAACCTCCCTCCCATCCCAGATCCCAAACGGGAGGCACGCTCTGAGGGTCCTGCTCATACAGTTTTGATTGTTCATCAGTTCTGGACTGCTGCCAATATCTCAGTTCCAATCGCAATGAACCCTATTCAGAATCCACTGGCTAACAGTCTCTTCATGGTTGGGGTTCTAAGATCAGCAGTTCAGTTGGAGGGATCTCCAAAGAAACTTTATCTGAGATGATCCCAGGCCTGATTCTTGCGCGAGTTTGCTAGTACAGAGTCCGACAGCATCCGTCACACCAATCAGCTTTTGCTCATGCTGGTCGTTGGGATTACTGGGTTCGTTCTGTTTCCAGCCCTGTCTTCCTCGTGAACCAACGGGTGTTGTAGTCCAGTTCGATTCTGCCCACTTCATACTTGGTCCTCACACAAACCGGTTGGAGCTGCAGCCTAGTTGGGGTGACTCCCCATAACTCCCACCAGTTCTGCCCCCTACCCTGGTTCCCATGGTTGCCAGTACACACCGCAGGCTTGTCAAGTCTGTCCCACATCCTGCTTAGCTCTCGCACGTATCGATGGGCATTGAAGCCCAGCTCAACCCAACCAACCTACTATCCAGCCCACACACCTATGGGCAGGAGGGCACCACACTTTAAAACACATTTAACCATCACCCCGAATATCATTAATGCCTCCGAATGAACACTTACACATACAATTATATTTACTTTTTAATCACAAAAGACAAAGAATTTACATTTTGTCTGACCTCAGCACTTTGAATTAAAACAACAGCTTCTCAAAGTGTCCCCGAGATCTTGTAAGGAATCTGTAAGATCAAGACTCGTCACATAATTACACTAAGATACTATGAGCCCTTTTCACTGTGCTAACATTTTTACTAATAACAAAAAGCTATGACAGGGCCCGGCGGCGTGGCCTAGCGCCTAAAGTCCTCGCCTTGAACGCCCCGGGATCCCATATGGGCGCCGGTTCTAGTCCCGGCAGCTCCACTTCCCATCCAGCTCCCTGCTCGTGGCCTGGGAAAGCAGTCGAGGACGGCCCAATGCATTGGGACACTGCACCCATGTGGGAGACCTGGAAGAAGTTCCTGGTCTTGGCTTCTGATCAGCGCAGCACCAGTCCGTTGTGGCTCACTTGGGGAGTGAATCATCGGACGGAAGATCTTCCTCTCTGTCTCTCCTCCTCTGTGTATATCTGGCTGTAATAAAATGAATAAATCTTTAAAAAAAAAAAAAAAGCTATGACAAAACGTCTAGCTCCTTAGGATAAATCAGGTAGTGGAATTTAAATGTACTGGTACTTGCTGCACTTTGGACTGCCAGGCCTCCAATTTCTGTTTGATAAAAAGCCAATTTTACTTAAAATCACCTTTATGAAGCAGTGAAAATTATACAGTTCTTGTCTTTTTAGTATTAATAGTGTTAAATATAATTAGAATAAGAATTACACATGTAGCACCTTTGCTGCCTACAAACATGACATCCCAAGGAAAATGTGCTTGTGACTTTTGAAGTACAAAATAAAGCTATCCAATTAGTGGAAACTGTATGTTAACTTAAAGAAAAGACTGAAACCGACTACAGGTCTTCTGACTTGAGAATGGGACAAACTAAACTACAGCTCTTCTACCTTCAGAATCCGACAGGCATCTTCTTAGTAAAGAATCAAGTAATTCCATGTTTCAAGCAACCTAAATATGTATAATCATGTACATGCTACTTAATAATAGAACAGATATGTATTTGTTTCTAAATGACAGAATTTGAGCTTTCAAATAAATATTAAGATTTTGGGGCCGGTACACTGGCTCAACTTAATAATCTTCCACTCCAAATATCAGCATCCCATATGAGTACTGGTTCGTGTCCTAGCTGCTCCATTTCCTACCCAGCTCCTTGGTTGTAGCCTATGAAAGCAGTAGAGGATGGCCCAAAGCCTGAAGATCAAAGTGGGAGACCAAGAAGAAGCTCCTGGCTCTTGGCTTCAGAATGCTGCAGTTCCAGCTACTGCAGCCATTTGGGGAGTGAAGCAAAGGATGCAAGGTCTGTCAATCTGTCTTTCTAATAAAAATAGTTAAATCTTATATATTAACATTTTTTTGGAAAACTTGCAATCATCATTGTGAAGATGCTAGTTTCCCAATATTTAGCAAACTTACTAAAGAGATTAGAGGTAATAATGGTAGCTTAATATTAAAATCAGTGATTTTTTGACATTATGTGATGGTATTATATAGTGAAAATTATCAACATTTGAAATATCTACACAAAGTGGTGACTCCCTGCTTATGGCTTGGGAAAGAACTGGAGGATGGCCCTAAACCTTGGGACCTGGCACCCACATGGGAGACTTGGAAGAAGTGCCTGGCTTCAGATCAGCTCAGCTCTGGTCATCTGGGGAGTGAACCAGTAGATGGAACATCTTTCTATCTCTCCTTCTCTCTGTAAATCTACCTTTCCACTAAAAACGAATAAATCTTAGGAAAAAAAAAAAGGAGCTATGCATGAAGTTTCCTCTTTTATCTTAGCTTCTGGGCTGCTCAAAGACAAAAAAAAAATTACTTTCAAATTAACTTGATCTTTTCTAAACTTCTATTTTGTTTTCTCCTTTCCCTCCTATTCTGTCTACTTACTGGATTTGTTTCTAGTCACTTCAAATCGTTTCCAGAAAGATACTGAGTTATAAACAATAAACACAAAAAACATAAAGAAAAAAAATTACGTATGAAATGTAAAACTATCTAAAAATACTTTGATTTGTAACATATACATTGGTAACCTGAGAGCACTAGCAGAATTACATTATTAAATGAAATAATTACATATTATAGAAATAAGAAGTATAGAAAACACTTACACGTCTATGCCTTTCTCTGTCTTTACATTTTTCTCGTACCCAATCAATAGTATGGAAGTCATCATATGTACCAACACCTGGAATTGGTTCATCCAAAAGATCCAGTAGATGTGTAGAACTGTTAATGCTGCCTCCATTTGTCATTGTATAATGAGTTCCTACAGAGCAATAAGGGAAAGATAAATATATTTTGTGTGAGACAATAGTGAGCAATGTAACTTTCTAAAAGTTCACTTTTAAGGCACAGAAATATAATAACACCATTAAGAAATAAATAATAAAGCACTAAAAAAGCCATCCAAACACTGAAAATAAGGCAAGATCATCACATCCTTTCAATGTCACAGTAAAGTACTAACATTGTCATCTCCTACGCTGGGGAAGACAATGTTGTGTGGCTCACTCTTTAGTAGTAACTAGGGGATAAATTCCACATATTTTAAAAATGCCTTGTAGAAGACAAACAGAAAATGGTAATTTTCATATGTCAAATGCAAATAATGAGCCAGGGTAGACACATGGTACAATATCTCATACAAAAGTGCCTGGAGCTCATCTCCACTCCCAATTCTGATTCCAGTATTCTGTTAATGTATACCCTAAGAGGTGGCAGGTGATGACAAAAGGACATGCAGAAGACACAGACTGAGTTCTAGGCTTTGGACTGCCCATTACCAACTGTTGAGGGCATCTGGGGAGTGACTCACCAGATGGAAGATATTCTCTTTTAAATTTCTGCACTTCAAATAAATATAACAAAAAATACCAACCAACAGATTGTACCCAGTAAACAGTTAACACTTAAAAGATGATAGTTTGAGTCTAGAAAAAATTCTTTCACAAACAATATACATTTCAATCTTACATATTATCGACTTTATCACTGTGATGTTCTCATTAGAATTGAATCAATTTTTGGGCCCGGCGGCGTGGCCTAGCGGCTAAAGTCCTCGCCTTGGAAGCCCCGGGATCCCATATGGGCGCCGGTTCTAATCCCGGCAGCTCCACTTCCCGTCCAGCTCCCTGCTTGTGGCCTGGGAAAGGAGTCGAGGACGGCCCAAACCTTTGGGACCCTGCACCCGCATGGGAGGCCCGGAAGAGGTTCCTGGTTCCCGGCTTCGGATTGGCTCGCACCGGCCCGTTGCGGCTCACTTGGGGAGTGAATCATCGGACGGAAGATCTTCCTCTCTGTCTCTCCTCCTCTCTGTATATCTGACTGTAATAAAAATAAATAAATCTTTAAAAAAAAAAAAAAGAAATCAATTTTGACAAATGTTCTTGGCATATCCAATATGAACACAAAAACAAAGTTAATAGCAGAGACAATAAAAGAAAACTTAAGGAAAAAACCCACAAATGACTTCTAAATACAAAAGTTTAATCCAGCACATACAAACATAAATAAAACCAACAGCATAATTTTTCTTCATCAGATTGGTAAGAATAACCAAGTGTGAGTGCATGAGTTAGCTATGTGATAGAGAAAGGGGACCTGTCACTAAGTAGGTATAATCTCCTTGGAAAGAAAAAGGTACCAAAATTAGTATGCAGATACTTCCCCCCACCCCCAGCTAGCAGGATAACTTTGAGGAATTTCCCTGCAGCTTTGCTTGTGCATATTTTTGAATAAATATATAAATCATGCAGAGTTTGAGTAAAACACATTACTATTTGCTCTACAAAGAAAAAATATGCATTAATGCCAAAATGATTATATTCCAAACAGGGGGTAGCATATGGTCAGAGTAAATACTTCAAATTTTGGAAGCCATGCAGTTGCAATAATTCAATTCTATCACAGTAGCACAAAGCAACTCACACACAATATATGAATGAATGAGTATGAATATATTCCAGTAAAAAATTATAAAAAGGGTATGAAGGGCAGGATTTGGGGTACAGTTTGTCAATATATAACCTAGAATCTGCCCAGCACAAATCAAAATGAATAAGACATTTATAAAGAAGACATTTATCATTTTTAAGACATATTAAAACATTTATTATCATTTTAACATAAATGATACTCTTCTATATAGTATATGATACCAAGACAATCAGAAAAAAACACTGTCCCTGACTTCAAGGTACAAGTTCTAGGTTCCTGTTCCAAATTATATTTTAAAGCAAAGTTCTAATACTGAAGCACTATAAAACTGTTAGCTGTCACACGTTTATTCTATTGCAAAGAAATCTTAAGACCGTAATATCTAGGATCCAGGTGGGATTAATTTAAAACATCCTTAAAAATGCAAATTTTCAATAAAAATTAGACTATGACTTCACAATGAGAATGACAGCTACATATTCTATGTCAGATATCTTTATGCCTGTTTCTAAAAAAAAATAATGTGAACATGATTGTATAGGATAATTCCTATTACTATTAGAAAAGAGTACAAAGGAACAGAAAATAAAAGTTCAGGTAAAAAAACACTGTATTTGCCAGTCAGGAGAAAGACAGACTGAAATAGCTATGGAGGCACAACGGAAAAGATCTATCAAAACATATTTCTACTTTTTAGGAATTGATTCAATATTTAATATTTCATGGAAACATTATTTACAATAATGAAAATTCAGAGCAAGAAAAATGTCCCGTCCATTGATGAGTAACTTCTGTACTCCATTCCATGGATGCCGTGGAATACGTTGCAGCAATTAGGATGACGTGGATTTAATGTGCAAATAAAGAAACTGTATGTAACACATTACAGTTTTAAAAAGACCACGTGTAAATCAGCGTGTCTAACATGACACAGTTTCTACTATTGACTCCCCCTCACATGCTAGCACATAGACCACGTTCTGTTTCAAACCTTCCTTATGCCTACATGACCCTCAGTCTTTAAAGTGCTTTGCTGTTAATAAACTTCAGCTATTGACCATGAAACAGTAGTCCTTGTGTATGATGACTGGCTCCTTGTACTAAGTTCCTAACTGCTGGACAGCGAACAAATACAAGGAAAATCACTTTTCTAAATGAGGACATAAACCATATTTTCACAGGCTCATGAAAAGGACCTTGAAAATAGAGAAATTTTAGTAGCATCAATCATCACACAAGCGAAAAGAGCAAAAACTGTTCCCCTAATACCCAGACTCCACTTTGGGGCACTTGAGTGACGTTGGACAATTCATCTTTAAATACATCTGAGAAGTGAACCCAGAGATCCAAGTAACCTCTCCCACCACTGCATATTTTTGTAACTCTGTCTTTCAAATAAAGCTTTTTAAACATTTTAATAACATTCTGAGACATAAATGATCTAACAATATCTTTTTTATAAGATTTATTTTAATTGGAAAGCCAGATCTTCAGAAGAGAGACAGAGAGAAAGATCATCTGTCTGATAATTCATCGCCCAAATGGCTGCAATGGCCAAAGGTAAGCCAATCCAAAACCTGGAGCCAGGAACTTTTTCCACGCAGGCGCAGGTTCCCAAGTTTTGGGCTATCCTCCACTGCCTCCTCAGGCCACAAGCATAGAGCTGGATAGGAAGTGGGGCAGCCAGGGCTCAAATTGGCGCCTATCCAGAATAGGGGTGCATGCAAGGCAAGGACTTTAGCCACTAGACTAAGTGGACCTCTCTTAAAATATTTAAAAGAGTTGACTTACCAGGAAATCATATATGGCTCTTCTAAAAAGGGGTTCTAGGAAACAAAGATTTTCCAAGATGAAAAAAATAAATGGCAACTTCACTGCTTCCCTTATTAGACCTTTCCGTGAACTGGGCTAAAGTTATTTCACAGCTGAATTTAACTAATTTTAAATGAGTGCATTTACTGTGCACATCTCATTTCTTAAAAGAGCTCTTGGGCCCGGTGCAATGGGCCAACAGTTCAATCATCCCCTTGCAACCACCGGGATCCCATATGGACATTGCTTCATGTCGTGGCTGCTCCACTTTCCATCCAGCTCCTGACTAACGGACTGGGAACGCATAAGAGGATGGCAAAAAATCCTTGGGACTTTGCACTCACACAGAAGATCCAGAAAAAGCTGCTGGCTTTGGATCAGCTCTGCTCTGAGCATTACAGCTATTTAGGGAGTGAATCTGTGGATAATATATCTTTCTGTCTGTTCTCTCTGTAAATCTGATCTGCCTTTCCAATAAAAATAATAAATCTTCAAAGCAGCTCTCACTCACTCACTCGTGATGATGATGATGGCATAACACAGAATTTCCTTTGCAAAAACAAATCAAGGTTCCTAAGCCTGCCTATATTATCTCCTTACACTTTCTGGCAACATTCTTTCAACCCAATTCAGTCAGAGATATCCATTAACACAGGAAAGGAAATGAAGAGCAAAACAGAGAGAATAAGATTTTACATTCCAGCACACACACAAATCTGAAATTTAGGCTCTAAAACCTTTAGAAAAAAAAATCCTTTTTAAAAAATCAGCTTGTACATTTGAAGACATGGATTTTGGGGCTGCAAAAGGCTTTAAGTAAATGTGACTTCAAAATAAAATAAGCCAGAGGAAAAATCTATTCTACCCATCTACATGAAGCTTGCTGACAGAGGAAGAAGAGAGAACTAAATAAATGAGTAATAATACCGGCACTAGTATCTCTTATGAGCATCAGTTCATCTCCTGGGCCTGCTCTAATTCCCAACCAACCTCTTGCCAATGTGCCTAGGAAGGCTTGGGCCACTGCATCCATGAGGGAGACCAGAAGATCCTCCTGGTTTTGGACCAGACCACCTCCATCCAGCTTCTACATCATGTGGGGAATGAAGCAGTGGATCGAAGATCCATTTACCTCTGCTCTCTCCCTCCCGCTCTCTGATTTCACCTCTCTGTCACTAACTCTGCCTTTCAAATAAAGAAGCAATGCTTTAAAAATTAGTCAAATTGGTGAATAGTTTTAGCCTTTTCCTTTAAAAAAATTTATTTATTTTTACCAGAAAGACAGATTTTACAGAGAAAGGGGGAGAGACAAACCGTATCTTCCATTCCCAAATGGCTGCAATGGCTGGAACTGAGTTGATCTGAAGTTAGGAGCCAGAAACTTCTCCAGTGTGTCCCACGTGGGTGCAGGGTCTCATGACATTGGGCCATGGCCCACCACTCTCCCATGCTATAAGTAGGAAACTAGATGGGAGGTGGAGCCACCAGGATACAAGCCAGAACCCATACGGGATGTTGGCAGCTGGGCAAATGTACCAGCCCCACACATTTTTTTTTAAGGATGAGGTTAGTTACTGTGATGTATCAGCTGTTTTTATGAATCAATGAAGTATTTTTTTCATTCATACTCATAAAAACCACTATGGTCATTAAATGCATATACATATATTCAGTGACTTCAGATGGATCCATCATAATTTAAACCATTAGGCTGGTTCACTTTAAAATTTTTTAAAAATTTATTTTATTTTTATTAAAAAGTCAGATATACAGAGAGGAGGAGTGACAGAGAGGAAGATGTTCCATCCAATGATTCACTCCTCAAGTGACCACAACAGCTGGAACTACACTGATCCGAAGCCAGGAGCCAGGAACCGCCTCCAGGTCTCCCACATGGGTGCAGGATTCCCAAGGCTTTGGGCCAACCTTAACTGTAACCCAGGCCACAGCAGGGAGCTTGATGGGAAGTGGGACCGCCGGGATTAGAACCGGAGCCCAGTTAACTCTGAGGTTGGCATAGGTTTTGCTCCCTTGAAGGGGAGTCTTCGGTAATATTCATTGTGCTTTTGTCTCTTCTTTTGCTCTTGGTCATTGCACTTCTGGTTAGCAGAATCTTGAATTCCTTGGGGCAGGTTTACAATGCGATTTTACTTATTGCAGTTGGTACACAACTTTTTCCTTGCAGCCACTTGTGCCACAACCTCCAGCAAGTTCCAGGTCTGGGTTCTTACGTCAGATTTCCACCGTGGTCTCCACAGCCCCAGCTCTTGGCTCACCACTCTCCACCTCCTGTGATACTGTGCTGAGGCTGCACTGTTGTCTCTGCAACCTTTCTCCCACTTCCGGATGGAGCAGGTCCCAGGATTAGAGAGACACCAGATGTCCTACATAATTAGGTTGTTGGTGGCGCTGATCTTGCTGGAACCTGTTGGACTTTAGGTCTGGGTACCACACGGACCTATTTTGACCAGTATGCTGCCAGAGTGAGTATTATTTTCCTGTGCGACCAGTGCAATCACGGACCTCAGCAAGTTCTCACGAGATCAGCACATGCGAGGTTCACTATTGTCCTCTGCAGTCCCAAAGCTATTACCACAGTGCCAAAAATGGCGCCTGATATACAACCACTACAGTTCTTGATCTGCTGGCCATCAGATCCGAGGGCTACCCAGACCTGTCCTGGGTGGAACCCGTAGAATGCCACGTCGTTGCAGTTCACTGAGACAGAAATGAGCTCACTCCCAGCTCTGCGCATGCTCCGTCCCTTTCCTTGCCCTTTCCTCCTTACGCAAAATGGCGCCCAATTCAGCTCTAGGGGGCTGACTGGGCTGTGAAATCCATTCTGTTCTCGCACTGCCCGTCTGAGATCAGCTGCTCTGTCTCTATTCCTGGTCAAATTAAACAGACCAGCAGAACGGACAGTTCTGAAGACATCGAGAAAATGGGGCACACAGAATCCATAAGACTCATTTTAAAGATTCTGATCAACAATGAGAAACACAAACAAGAGTTCAAAGAATTTAAGGAAGCAATAAAGCAAATCAAGGCTGGTATATCAGAAATTAAGAACACAGTAGAGCAAATTAAAAGTACAATGGAGAGTCTCCAAAATAGAATGAAGCAAGCAGAAGAAAGAATCTCAGAATTGGAAGGTATTTCCTGTCATCAGGGGAAGCAAACAAAAAGCTGGAAGCAGAGCTGGATCAGGCCAAAACAAGTATTCAGCAATTGAAAGACACTATTAAAAGGCCAAATATAAGAGTTATGGGAGTCCCAGAAAGTGCAGAAAGAGAAGCTGAGTTTGCAAATGTATTTAATGTAATAATAAAGAAAAATTTCCCTCATCTAGAGAAAGACTTGGGAAACAAGTTCCAGGAGGGGCACAGAACTCCCAACAGGCTTGATCAAAAACGATCTTCACCAAGACACATGATTATCCAGCTCTCTTCAATCAAACATAAGGAAAAGATCCTGAAATGTGCACGTGAAAAAAATGAATTGACATATAAAGGAATGCCAATTAAGCTCACAGGAGATCTCTCACAGGAAACTCTACAGGCCAGAAGAGAATGGAGTGACATATTCCAGATTCTAAAAGAAAAAAATTGTTGGCCTAGGATAACATATCTAGCAAAGCTTTCTTTTGTCTTTGAAAATGAAATAAAATTCTTCCACAGTAAAGAAAAGCTAAAAGAATTTGCCTCTTCCAAACCTGCCCTACAAATGATACTTCAAGATGTTCTCTTGACAGAAAAGAGGAATAGCACCTACCAAAACCAAAGGCAAACGGGAAGAACATCCCAGTAAAATGACAACAGAAGACTAAACCAATGAACAACCCATTCCTAAAATGACAGGATCAAGGTAACACCCATGTATATTAAACTCTGAATGTAAATGGCTTAAGCTTAATCAACGTCATAGATTAGTAGACTGGATTAAAAAACAAAACCCATCTATTTATTGTCTTGAAGAGTCACACTTCACCAACAAAAATCAATGGAAACTCTATCTCATGGGTTTTGTTATTTTTTGTTGTTTTCATCTCTTCAAAACACTTCCTTCGGATTAAATCATTCAATGACTCATAGATCATAGAGTAGAATCATTTTCTTCAAGAAGGTTCTTGATTTACACATTAGTCATTTAATACCATGTTATTTAACTTCTTGATGTTATTAACTTCTTTTTTCTCCCAGATGTTGATTTTGTTTTGTGGCTCTTCATTTAAGGGGATGTATAGTAGCCGTGTAATGGAGACTGTCATATCTAGTAACATGTCATTTAACTTCAGGCATTGTAAATTTCTATTTTTCTTTTTATTGTTGATTTTGTATCATGACTTTTCATTTAAGGGGATGAATAGTAGCTGTGTAATGGAAACTGTCATATCTAGTAACATGTCATTTAACTTCATGGCATTGTAAATTTCTTCTTTCTATTGTTGATTTTGAATAATGACTTTTCATTTAAGGAGATGTACAGTAGCTGCGAAACTGAGATTAACATTCAGATGTGAGGATGTAGTGTGGTACGCATTTCTACTTCCAGACAAAGATGGACTTACAATGAAACTGTTTACTGTATCTTGACAATAGGATTCTGGACTTTCTGCCATTGTCTATGCCCGCAATGATAGACATATGACTGAGTATGAAGAACTGTATGTTAGTAATGATATAGAGGAACTTGGGGGGAGGGAACTGGGGAGGGGATAAGGGAATATGAAACTGTATTATAAAATAATAACAATAATAATAAAATGTTTAAAAAAATGAAAAAAAAAAAAAAGAACCGGAGCCCAAATGGGATCCTGGTGCGTGCAAAGTGAAGACTTTAGCCACGAGGCCACTGAGCTGGGCCCTAGACTGGTTCACTTTCACAAACAATAGCTGAAACATGTACCTCTTTTACCCAGGGTGGGGGGCCTCATGTTACTGACCCTGGTCCTTGTCCCGCCCGTGAGTAAAAAGGACATATCTGTGGATGCAGACCCGGATGCACAATGGAGAACATGGCAGCCATTTGGTACCATCGCAGAGGAAGAACAGAGCAAATTGGACAACTACCCTTGCAGATGACGACAGCAAAAATCTGGGTGAATGGAGACTTGAGGTTGACTACGTCAGCCAATGGACACTGGGAGGACTGCATCACCCTTGGATCAGTGAAATCGACAGCAGTGCAGACCTGTCCAAACCACCTGATCAGAACCCTCGGAACATGTACTATAGTGGGAACCTGGGCTGATATCGGGTGGTAGTTCCCCATCCCTGGGTGCTGGGACATTTGGGAGGCCTAGTGTGGGCTCCCTCTTTGTCTCCCCACTCCCCTCAAAGATAAGAAGCAATGGAGGCAATGATTTCACCCACTTTTCCCTGAGTCTCGATCTTTCCCACCCTGGCCAACTGTAATTACCGTCAAATAAATTTTTAAAAAATAAAATAAAAATTAATTAATAAAAAACAATATCTGAAACATGTATTTGTTAATTCGTCTGCTTTTCCTGATTAAGTTTTAAAAATTGTAAGGATTTTCTTAATTTTTCTAATCCCCCTCCTATATATTTAATATTAACAACCAACTATAATTCAATATAAAAAATAACTTATTCAATAATTACACTCAGTGTTACTTGTGTAGTGAGCCCTTAAATTATTATTTTTTAAAGATTTATTTTAGTTTTATTGGGGATTAGAACTGGCACCCATATAGGATTCAGGCGCATGCAAGGTGAGCACTTTACCGCTAGGCTACTGCGTTGGGCCCTACTGCATTTATTTTAGGAAACTTTAATCCCTCACAGCATATAATTTTGTTGTTGGGGTTAATCCAGGTCCTCTCTTCTCCCCAACTACTAAGGAAAAGGCACAAATTCTAGCTCCTGAAAATGAAAATCAGAGCATAGTGACACAAAGACAGATGGAGCCAATTAAGTGCTGCAATGGAATTTAAAATTTTTTGCTACATAGATCCACAGATTTTCAGACAAAAAAAAAAAAGGTATGACCTAAATGTTAGTATTTCAACCTTATTTTTTGAAGGATTATCAGATACCAGTGACTGTCATTCCTCTCATTCTACTTCCTGGCCGAAAAATAACAAAAAGACTGGAAACAAATGTCACTTTCCTTCAAGATAGGTCTAGGAAAGAAACTCAAGGTTCTTACCACAACTTGAGGTCAGAAAGACCTAGAGTCAAACACCAGCTCTGCCAACTATTAGCTCCAGCACAAGCTACCCACTAACACCTCTGGGGTACTATAGTTCTCTCAGTCACTTTGAGTTAGATGTACAGACTGAAAGTAAAGCTTTTAACACTATATTGGCAAGCAGTAATCAATGAACACAAGCTATTCCTGCTCAAATACGTTAGTGTTTAAAGTCTCAAGGCTTCATTATATTATTCATATATTAATCTTAACCACAATACCAATAAAAGTCAAAGACAGTGGAAAAAAGGTATCATAAATTAAGACAGTATGTTTTTCTTATAACTCTATATTGCATTAAAAAATGCTGTGGATTCCTTTATCCCAGTAATGGACACAGAAATAAATTCCTAAATGCATAGTAAATACAAGTTTTCATGGTTCTTGTGTCACTAACAATAAAGTATTTCAGTAAGTAGGCAAAAGATTTAATCAATGAAGGGTAACAAGCTTGAAACTGTCTCAGAAACAGTAAGAAGGATTGCATACCTGTTTTTTTTTTTTTTTAAAGATTTATTCATTTTATTACAGCCAGATATACACAGAGGAGGAGAGACAGAGAGGAGGATCTTCCGTCCGATGATTCACTCCCCAAGTGAGCCGCAACGGGCCAATGCGCGCCGATCCGAAGCCGGGAACCTGGAACCTCTTCCAGGTCTCCCACACGGGTGCAGTGTCCCAATGCATTGGGCCGTCCTCAACTGCTTTCCCAGGCCACAAGCAGGGAGCTGGATGGGAAGTGGAGCTGCCGGGATTAGAACCGGCGCCCATATGGGATCCCGGGGCGTTCAAGGCGAGGACTTTAGCCGCTAGGCCACGCCGCCGGGCCCGCATACCTGTTTTATTATTGTCCAAAAAGAAACTTAAAAAATCAATCATATGCATAGAAATATAAACCCACTATTTACTGGATTTGTTTTATTATAATCAAAAGACTTAAAATGTAGAAAAATAAGTTTGAAATTATTCAACATACTTTTAAGAAATATTTTACCCAAGAGAAATATCATCTCAATAAATGATGCTGGGACCACTGGCTATCCACATTAAAATAATAGACCTGGACCCGTTCGTCATCCCACACATTAAAGTTAACTCAAAATGGATCAGACGTGAATACAGGAGCTAATACTAAGAAATTCCTAAGATAAATGTAAGACTAAATACTTGTGACTTTGGGCTAGGCAATGATTTCTTAGATTTAACACAGAGAAAAATCGACAAAAGATGAATAAACTAGACTGCACCTATATTAAAAATATTCTCATCCACAGAGGACAGATGCTTCAATCTAGCTACAGACAAAATAAATAACTAATATTAAGTATTTATGTGCCAGACATTGTTCTTAGTATGTTATATAATATTAGTTCACTTAATCCTCACAATGACTCATGCAATAGTAGTTTCACCTTATAAATTTGAAAAACAAAACACAAATAATTAGCAAACACGCACAGGGTCACACAGTCAGTAAGCAGTGGAACACAAATTCAAATTCAAGCAATCTGAGTCCATATACATGTCTTAATCCTTATATAATAAAGCCTAAGAATTCATTCCATGGTAGGTTTATGTGTATACTTTAAGCTAAGTTGATACTCATTTCTTAGAGTGGGTTAATGTTTTAGTTGATACCTTATCCCCTATCAAATGTTTGTGTGCCCTGCTTTTGGACAATACATACAATTTTCATCAATATTCCTCTTTGCATCTGGTTTTAGAGAACTTTTTCCTATACTACTTAGGAAGCTGAAATCACATTCTGTCAGTAGCCATGGGCACTCTGTTGCTCCATCACTCACATTCCTCTGCTTTAGCAAAGACCACAACAAGGACACACCGCTATTTTCACTCTCACCTAGATTAATCTTACCCCACACACAGAGTATCTTCACCCTAAGCACTGTTAATTCCCAGTCTAAGGATATACTTAGAAAACTGTTTTCACAAACTTTTATGACTGTGTCCCACAATCACAAAGTCTTCTTTTTAAAAATAAACTGATCAGCATTCAAATCAGTTCATCACTTTTTTTTCCTTTTTAAAGATTTTTTTTAAGGTTTTTTTTTTTTTTTAAGATTTACTTTTACTTATCTGAAAGACAGAGGGAAAGACACAGAAAGGTCTTCTATTCACAGATTCACTTCTGAATGGCTGCAACCGGCAGGGCTGGGCCAGGCTGAACCCTGGAACCAGGAATCACCTCATCTGTGTCTCCCACAGGGTGCACGTGCCCAACCACCTGGGTCACCCCAAGTGTGAATCTGAGCATAGTGACACAAAGATAGATAAAGACAATATGCCAGTTTTTCCAGGCACATCAGAAGGCAGCATGTTTGGAAGTGGAGCAGCCAGGACTCCAAGTGACACCTTTAGGGGATACAAGCACTATAGTAGGCATTACTCATTATGTCACAAAGCCAGTCATAACAAGAAGCATTTCTTTTTGACATTGTGTGTAAGAGTGCTCCCAGGTGGAGTTAAAGTTCAGAAACAAAATATTCTTACTACTTAGTACATATTTTACTTCCTATTTTCTTTCTGTTTTAAAATATTGGCCACAACCAAACTGATTTCAAGACAAACATTCTTTTAAACCTTCAGCTTGAAAAAAGACTGAAATTAGAAAAAAGCAAACATTAATGAAGCTATATGCTCATCCATTAAAGAAAAAACCTTTATATACCCAACCATTAACCCTTAACATGTACTTATTGAATTTTTAACAATTACTAAAATTTAAACTAAGTTCCTCAGTAAATTTCTCATCAAAGGAAATATTGTTTTGCATGTAAAAACAAACAAAAAAAAGGGATATGTAGTTCTTTAGTAAGACTGCAATTTACTAGCTCTGAGATTAATCTCCAAAAACTAGGAGTAATGATCTTGATCTTAATCACTGAAGTTCACAATACAGATTACAGTTCTCATACAAACGTAAAATACATGCATATTCTTTTAAAAAATGATGAAAGAAGGAGGGCAAGACTCAAAGTTCTAAGTACTTCCAGACAATGTAGTTGCTTCTCTAAACTAAGATCAGGAAGCCTAGTCCCTACTGAATATATTCTTTCTCCATCTGGGCCCTTACTGATAAGAAATTGTCGTCCTGGTACTGGAGGGGAAAAGTAAATGGTAAAAATTGATAGTGAGGACAAGCCTGAAATGCCAGCATCCATTGTGGGCACTGATATGAGTCCTGGCTGTTCTACTTTCTATCTAGCTCCCTGGTAATGTGCCTGGGAAAGCAGTGGAGGGCGGCGCACATGCTTGAGTCCTTGTACCCTACAGTGGAGATCCAAAAATACTCCTAACTTCTGGCTTTGTACCAGCCCAGATCTGGCCAATGCAGCCATTTGGCAGAGAACCAGCATATACAAGATCTCCCTCTATCTCTATGTATGTGTCTCTCCCTTCCTCTCCCTCTCTCTCTCATAATAGTGCCTCTCAAAAAAAAAAAAATTAAAACTAAAAAAGCTAACTTTGGGGGGCTGGCATTGTGATATAGGATAGGTTGCTAGCCTAAAACAACACCATTCCATATGGGTACTATCTGGAGCCCAGCTACTACGTTTCCAGTCTAAATCCCTGCTCATGCACCCAGGAAAGCAGCAGAAGATGGCCCAAGCACATGGGTCCGAGCTACTCACTTGGGAGAGCCATGCGCAGCTCCTGGCTCTTGGCATCTGCCTGGCCCACCTGGCTGTTGCATCCACTGTGGAGTAAGACAATGGATAAAACATCTCTCTTTCCCTCTGTGTCTCTCCCTGTTTCTTTAACTCTGCCTTTGAAACAAATCTTCTTTTTAAAAATACTATCAAGAGCAATGGTAGCTAACGAAAATGAACTAAATAAGACAGTGCAAATGAAGTATATGATGGTCTCAATTTTTTTGACACACACAGTCACATATAACAATTTAAACTGGAGAAACTTGGAAGTTCATATCAAATTCCAATGAAGCTGACCAAAGATACAATCATTAGGAATGCTGAAGCCATCACCCAATCCACAGTTTTCTTTTATGTTCTATTGTCATCCCCAAATAAAAAGCCACATTATTTGTTAAAGATAATAAAATAGGTATCAGGATGGCTGTATAACAGAAACAAATTCCAGGTTCATTTATTATCCCCGCATATAAGATGATAAAAAATTCACAGTATTTGTGAAATTAACTAATTTCAACTAGCAGAGTTGTAAAGGATTGCCTAAAAAAAAATCTGGGAATTAAACTAACTGGAAAACAAAACAAAACCAAACTTGAAATCTGGGAATTAAATTAACTGAAAAACAAAACAAAACGTTAAAGTATAATTTTAGATATTTATGTAAGTACAATGCAGAAAATCTCAATGCTGGGAAAATAGCCAGAATCATTAACTTAATCAATATTTACAGGAAATCACATCATATTTTGGGATCTTGATACACAATGTTTACTGCAAACCACAAGATGGTATAAAATTAATCACAGTAAAGTATAATCTAGGAAAATACAGCTAGGAACAGTAAAAGATTTTACTAAAAATTTTAAATTTAGATTCTGTAGGTAAAATAAATACGGTTCTTAAAATGGTCTACTTATTTATTTGAAAGCCAGAGGGAAGGGCAGACAGAGAGAAAGAGAGATCTTCTATCTATTGGTTCATTCCCCAAACAGCCTCAACAGCCAAGTCTAACTGACCAGACTCAAAAGACAGGTCTCTCAGCTGGGTGGCAGGAGCCAAAGTACTTGGGTCATTCTCCACTGCCTTCCCAGGTCTATTAGCAGGAAGCCAAATAGATGGGACTTGAACCAGCCCTCCTTACACAGGGTGTCAACAACACAAGCAGCGTTTAACCCTGCAAGCCACAAGTCCCGTATGTAAAATAAACGTAATGGCAATGTCCTGTTTTACACTACTGTTGTAGAATATAAAGAATTAATGAAAAAAAAGGAAAAAATTAAAAATACATATATAAAGAATGTCTAACACCAGTAAAGGACCATTATTTGTTCTTTTAATTAGACACTTAGATGGATCAGCTTTTAGAAACAGGCTTAACTTTCTGCTTGAAAAATGGATAAGAGAAACGCAACAGAATTTGAGTCCTAAAATGACTTAACAAAGAGCCTACAGACAATGTCTCTTGTATAACT
The DNA here is from genome assembly GCF_030435755.1 of Ochotona princeps. NCBI lineage: Eukaryota > Metazoa > Chordata > Mammalia > Lagomorpha > Ochotonidae > Ochotona > Ochotona princeps. The sequence continues at coordinate 35,087,442 of NC_080842.1, forward strand.
CAACACCACGATTTCCAAGTAGCATGCAAAAACTACTGCTACTAAAAACACTACTGACACTTCGGGGAGAGAAGAAAAGTGAACAAATTCATCTATGTGTACAAGAATAAGAAAGCTGGGTCTGGCACAGTAGCCTAGTAGCTAAAGTTCTTGCCTTGCATGTGCACTGATCCCATAGGAGCGCAGGCTCATATCCCCACTGCTCCACTTCCCTTCCAGCTCCCTGCTTGTGGCCTGGGAAAGCCCAAAGCCTTGGGAACCTGCATCCGTGTGGGGGGAACCTGCATCCGTGTGGGAGAAACCTGGAAGAAGCTCATGGCTCCTAGATTCAGATCAGCTCCGCTCTGACTGCAGCCACTTGGGGAGTGAACCAGCAGATGGAAGATCTTTCTGTTTCTCTCTCTGTAAATCTGACTTTACAATAAAAATAAATAATTTTTTTAAAATGAGTAAGCTTTATTTAAATGTATCATCTACCTGCTGAATATCAAGAAATAACTTCAAGTGAAAATTTGAAAGAATACTATCCTAGCCTGTTATTTCAAAGGCAAAGCAAGGCTGCCCCTTTGTGGTTATGACCCCATTAGAATCTGGCACATTTTATCTTTCTGTACTATTGTCTTTACTGACTCACAACAAAACTACCGGGTTGGTTTTGTTATATCGAAATTGTTTAGTGAACAACATACAACACATTTGCTCTCCTCGGGGCAATATTCACTCCACTATCTGCCAGCAACACTGTCCTATCATATTCCTGGATGTACTTGAAAAAAATCCTATTTTAATAACACTTGTCAAAAAGAATTTTATCTCTTCTCCCTCTAAAATCTCACAGAACATGTATCCATAAGATTCACTGAAACTGATTAATTTCCTTGGGGTTTTATTTCATTGTTTTCAACTTGGGAAGCCTTCTGCCACTATTTATCTTCAAACTTATTTCAGAAATCTACACACAGTAAGATGCATTATATCCTCATAACAGAAGCTAAACATTTGAATGGAGTCCTAACCTTTGCTTTACATTTCTTTATCTCAGTTTGGGCAACTGAAACAACAGAAACTGTAACAGGATCTAATACACAAGTTGTGATAAGAAATTAAGATGATTTGATACATTTAAAGCACCTGAGTTTCTGACAAACACCAAAATTCTACCAATAGTCATTACTACTGTTGCTCTTATTCCCAACCATACTCTCTACAGTGTCTACAATAGTGACACACACACACACACACACACAAGCTCCAGAAACACTTTGAATAAAATATTCAGTTTTAAGACCCTTCACAGAATATATGAAGGTTCGAGGCCCAAAAGGGTTGACAGAAGAAAAGAATTCAACCCCTCAAATCACTTTAAAAATTACAAAGAAATGACTGAGAGCTGCATATAAAACTCAACAATCCAAATAAACTTAGCTCATTTTTAAATTTCTGCTAAGAAAGAAAGAGTTGTTCAGTGAGGCAGCCTTCCTATTTCTACACAGGAAACTTCATTGCAAAGATGACTATTTCCAAAATATTATCTTATTTTCCAATTTATCAAAAAATATTGACTAATTCTATTTTTAATCTACATATGCTTCCATCCTCTATATTATTCATTAAAGTAACAAGCTTCATTACTAACTATCTTACCTAGAAAAAGCAATGGAGTATTAAGTTTAATTTATCAAAGGTAATTGCTTGCTCTAACACTTACGGATTTAATAAACACAAACACATTTACTTTATTGATACTATTTACAATTTTATGCTGTATTTGTCCGTCCCTTCACTATCACACTAAAAATCTATTTCTCATCACTGAAGTTTTGTCCTCCCAGGAAAGGTGCTTGGCTCTCTTGATTAATGTTAGCTGCCTACCTTCACACCACCAGTTCTTTGTGTTGACCTACAACTACAATGGCTCATAAATTATGGAAAACAAACCATCTCTTACCCATAGATATCAGGATACTACAGTATGTTTCAGGTAATACAGTACAGTCAAGCAAACCTGGTAATGATCTGTACTACAAATACACAGTGCTACTTTTAAATAACGCTAACACATTAATAGGCTAGGCCTCATGAAGTGATACAGAGTCTATCTAATGTGCCAGGAATATAGGTCTGACCTTAAGCACAATTCCTACGTGCTCATTTATGTAAATGCAACACAAATAAAAACACTGCGTTATGGTAATTACCAGTAATCATGCTGACTCTCACTTAAGTTTGGCTTATTTTACTGCGTTCGTTAAACAGAGATCTATAAGTTCTGCCATAGATTCTCCAAAGGAATTTGAATTTCTCAAGCTCAGGTCTCGTGGCTTCTCATTATTAACAAATCGATGTTGTAATGGTCAGAGAAAACTCAGCCTGGCCTGTTTCACAGTTTAATCACTGATTATCAGAAAATATGACATTTGAACCGTCACTACTCATTCACCTGGTTTCCGGTTCAAGGAAATTCCTGGCAGAAAACTGATGATCTAGATATGATCAAAAAAAAAAAAAAAACCAGAACCTATCGTCACAATAGTAAGAACTAAAATTAAAAGACAAATTCTCAGCGGGGAGATAAGAAATTATTTTCTTCTTTATGCTTTTAGGTGTTTCCCCAAATGTTCTAACACAACATATTGAAATTTCATAAAGGCAACACTATAAGCAAAAGCACAATATATAAAACCATCTGCATAAAATTGTTTTTCAAAACATAAAGAAACCTTTTCTAATTATAGAACATCACAAGATAAATATTACAACTTTTCAGAGGCTAAAATAGTATCAAGCAGATACAACACAACCAAAACAGGTGTCGACTTCATTAAAACTTTAAAATTGCAAGACGTTAATAGTTTTAAATCAATGTCATCAGAATACAAAGCATACTGGAAGTACTCATAAAATGGAGTAAAAATGTTCAAGTAAATCATGACTTCCTTATTTACTTCATAAAGTTTACATTAAGCCATAAAGTTTATAATATCACAAAGTAATTCATAACTATATGGCTTGTAAAGTTCAATTGTTTTCCACAGTAGCAAATGTCAGTCTATTTTTGGAATAATCAATTTAAGAAAATGAAAAACCAGCAGTCTAAGCAACATACAAGCAATGTCTGCCAAGATTCACATCTGCACTGGGTGCTTTTCCATATTTCATTTACTGACTCCTATTTACTTGTAATGTGTACAAGTTGACTAAATGTATTTCATCATATCAAATTTCACAAGATACCTGAAATGCATATTAGATGAAAAATATTAACATAAAAATGTGTTCATCTTTATTGTCATTTTTTAATGTTCTCAAATGTAAACCAAACTTTCACTACAAATTTATTTTGCGGTATAAAATCTACAAAGTAACTGGCAGCAGGTAAAATATAAGAGTACACAGACACTTGATTTCTCTTTAAAGGAAACATAAGTTTTCTGAAAGACGAAAAACATGATGACTCTTTGGGTGCCAACTGACACAACTTCGGTTAGCTGTAAAAGCAGATTAATTCATTTTTGTGGTTAAACAGAAAGAGGATTTTCTCACAGAAGATGGAGTCGGAGGCCGATGTGATCTGAAGCAGTACTAATCTGCACAGAGAAAACAATCAGGCACTATAGCGCCGGTTCTGACGCTTGCATATTCCCCTCTGCTAAACAGCCTGGGCAGGCAACAACCTACTGCAGTATTTAAAAGACAAACAAGAACCTCTTTAAACTAGAGACCCGCCCAGCCGCATGCAAAACATACCAAAAGAGGATTCATAGCAAGGGGATGGTATTACCTCTTTGATGTAATTCCCTCAGGGGAATATTGTCTCCTCCCCCGTCATAAGGCAAGTAGGGATCAGAAGAAGAATCCATGATTGGAATTTTTTAAAAGGAAAAAAAAAAAAAAGGAAAGAGAAAAAGCCTGCTAGTTTAAGAAGACAGTGGCATTTCTTCCAGCCCTGCTGCAGCAGGCAAGGGAGATGCCATATTTGATGTGGGTTGGAACTGTAGTTCCACACGCTGAAGCAACTGGGTTCTTCCACAGTGAATGATGTCATCAAAGGGAAATTATTGCAGCCTGGTTGCTAGTGGCTACAATCAGGCAAGGCTTAGAGGCAGAATAGCCTTCTTAATCAGGTCCTGCTACGTAAGATGATGACTAAGCTCCAAGTATAACACACAAAACTGGTTTGAGAATTTTAAACCATTCACAAGGTAGCTTCTATAGCCTGAGTAGGAACAGAAATGAAACAATAGGAACATTCTTTCTTTTTGATTTTTAGATAAATATACGGAAACAAAGTAACATAGAAATGTAGAAAGGAAATTCTAGAGGTAGACAATGCCCTTTTATATTTTCTAACAAGAAAACAGGAACAACACTCTAATAAGGTAGAGAATTTGTAATATAAGTACTAACTTTATACAGTAATGGTAGGAGTAATTATGATTAAAAACTAGAACATTTCAAAGAGTTCTCCAGAGAATTAGTTTCTAATAATTCTAATTCTAATAGAACTAGTCTATTCATCTCAAATGTACAGAAGGTTCCTACTGAGGATTAAAAAAAAAAGAAGAAGAAATAAAAAGCACTCCTGAATAATCAGGAAGTGAATAGTGTTTTATCTCACTCACTAATCCTGTCCAGCAGCCTCTTATTTCCTTCCTTCAGGAACTATTCAGTAAGAAAATTATTGCTTTTAAGTAGGAAAAAAAAGTATCAACATACCAACTAACCTGTGGTGTAAGGCAACTTTGCAAAAAAGATTGATTAGATCTTTCTTTCTATTTTTCAAAGATTTGATGCTTTTAAAAACAACTTTCACTAAAAACTCTGAAAATGAAGTACACCATTGTATCACTGCTAGAAATTCTTACAGGATAATGTAAGCATAATTCCAAGACACACTGACACACATACGTAAGCTCATAGCTCAGAGTTTTACAGATACCTCTGAGGTGATTCCTTTACATTTTCTCTTCCTCAAACGCCTATTAGGCAGTGCCACTAAAGAAAAAAGCGCTGTTCAGCAAAAGTAAAAGCCAATTCCATAAACTTAGGAGTCCTGCAAAATGTTTTCTTAAGTACTGCTTCAATTCAATGCAATAACTTAGAAGTTACGCAACTTCTAAGGTCCACTAAAAGTCAAAGAATTTACAAGAAATTATATGACAATTACAGCTGAAGGAAGGAAAAAGAACTCAGAAGACAAGAAAAAGAGCAATTCTACTTCATTCACTTAAGTACATTTTAGTTGTCAAGAATTTTCACAATTGTATACGTTACATGAAGTTTCTGTATTTGAACCTCATAAACATAGCATAAGACAGGGCTAACAATTCTCCTTTGGGCAGCACTTATCGATAGGTTTTTGTCTTTTGGATAAGAATAGAATTACTGGCACAGGAATATTCTGTCTAATCCTGATTGTAGTTATTAACATGTATTACTGAAAAGCAGGTTGACAAATTCTTTTTCTAATTCCAGGAAAGAGGGCATTTAGGACTTGGCAGGAGGACTCCACCCACATTCCACATCCAAGTAGATTTCAGTCCTGACTCTGTGCTAATGTACACCCTGGGAAATGGCATGTAATGGTTCAACCACTTGAATCCCTGACCTCCTGTGTGGGAGACCTACACTGAGTTCTCATATCCCAGCATGGGATTGTGTCAGCACTGGCTATTTTGGGCATCTGAGTAGCAAATCAGCAGATGGGAGATTACTGCCCCTACTCTTTCAAATAAATAAATTTTACATAATATAAGACCAGGAGAAGTTTGTTTAAAAGAGCTAATTCAACACATAATATAGACATTTATGGTTCTTTGGTATATTCTCAAACTACAAGATTTCTCTAAAAATATATATTGTGTGGCATGTATAAATGATTTGTCATAACTATTTTCTTTCATGCCTTAACATAAAATAAAGATCTATCAATAAGGTTTCTGAATCTTGTTCTTCCTGACCCAAAACTGGTAACTCATAACAACGGTGGCTAGCACTAATAGCTAAAGAGGATTACAATAAAGTCCCAGTAAAACACACAGACAACAATTGCAAAAGGTTGAACTCCTCTAAGAATGTCCCCTACAGGAATGTGCCCTTGAAGAGACAACACCCACCCTCTTATCTGTCTTACTGCAATGTCGCCTTGCCAGTCTTTTATCAAAAGTAATTCACTGAATGAAGAGAGCGGTACAGCTGGCCCTACAAGGTTCTAATCAACAGACTACAGAAGTCATAGGCTTATCCAAAAGACAAAAACTTGTAGACCAGTACTGCCCAAAGGAGTCTGTTTAAGGGAATTCCAGGTATAGACAAGGAAATGCCAGATCTGGTGTAGATGGTACCTGCCACTAGATGTAACCCCACACCCTGGCCACAGAGCAACTGAAACTCACCTGGCCATCATAAACATTTAAGAGCATGGAATCAAAGGAAGGTCATGAGCATCTCTGACCAACCTCGAACTTGGACACAAGCTGAACACATACCTCTCAGCTCCAATTTCAATCTGAAGGAACCTTTACCTCTAACTCAGGAATTAAGCAATAGGTACCCAGCTTCTTGCTCCATGTTAATGACTGGCTTCCAGCATTTTCAAAAAGCTGACACACATTTGGGATCCTATAACAACATTTCCAATTAATCTAAGGGGTTCTTTGGCAACAAAAATACAAATATTTCGTAGCCACATGTGAATCAAAACCGGTGAATATACAGATTTGCATTTTTATGCAAAAAATTTAGAATGAGATCAGTCAAATCCAATAATTCTTATCACTGAGGAATGAGCTAGAAGTGGGAAGAAGGGGTACATTGTTTATACAGTTCCAAACAGTTTTAATTATTTTTAAAGACATTATTCTTGAAACCAAAATATGAACTTTTTTTACAATTTCTAAACACATCTCTCATATTTACAGGACCCACAGGCACCACTTTCAGGAGACACAATCATTGCTCAGCTTAAAATACCTTCTAACTACATCTGGAAACAGACAGCATATATAGAAGGTGTGGCAAATACACTTTGACATAGATTCCGTCTTACAGGGCCAATAAAATCATTACAGTGAGGGTGAGGACGGGGCTGAAGTGGAAGGAGAGCGGAAGGCAAATTCTAAAATTCCTGCGCATAGCTCCAGGAAAAATATTCAGGCTGGATCCTCTGAGCAACCAAAACCACTGACATGATAACACACAAAAAGGAACTGAAAATTTCAGAGCAAAGGCTGTATCAACTTACAAATGCCACCACGATTATAATTTCAACTTCATATCACATTCTGGATAAACCACAATCTATTTGGCATGTACTTCCTTATCTCTTCCCTATCTGTAAATGAGTGAGGCAAAATATATGACAATAGTTCAATCTTGAATCTGTAACACTTAAACCTAAATAAAGAAAAGAAAAATGAACTTTGGATCTAACTTCCAAATTACAGTAAATACAAACACAGAGAGGGATGTTAAATAACACCAAAGGAATGCAATCAGAAAAGCTAAAAAACAAATTAGGAAGCCAATCACCTAATATCCTACCAAAACAAAACAAACAAACAAAAAAACCCTCTTTCTTTGAAAGTGAGAAACAGAAAGAATGAGAGAGAGATTTTTCACCTACTGCTTCATTCTCCAGACAGCTATCATGGCTGAACTCTAGCCAGGACTCCAGTGCCTTCCCAGGTATACTAGCGAGGAGCTGGATTTGAAACGGAGCAGCCAGGACTTGACTGCCATATGGGATGCCAGTGTGACTTATGAACCACCCCTCATGGGATGCCAGCTCTCACAAGGGACATGATCACTTGATCCACTCTGCCACAATGTTGATGCCTCAAAGGCCTAATTTCTTTCTTTTTAATATTCTTTTTATCTTGATAATCTTACATAGTTGATTAGGGCACAAAGGGTCAAAGATTATAGGAAAGTGGGTAAGACCATTGTTTCCACACTAATATCATTTCTCCCCCTGTATCTGGGGGAAGGAGAGAGACAAGGAAAGCAGCCACACCCAGCCTCCCACCATCCCAGGTCCCCATTGTGGGGCATGCTCCGAGGGTCCCGCTCAAGCAGTTTTGATAGTTCAACAGTTCTGAATTGCTGCCAATCTCGCTGTTACAATCACGATAAAATCTCTTCAGAATCCACTCGCTGACACAGTCTCTTCATGGTTGGGGTTCTGAGATCAGCAGTTCAGTTGGAGGGATCCCAAGAAAAACTTTTGTCTGAGGTGATCCCAGACCTGATTCTTGTGTGTGCTTGCCAGTACAAGGTCTGGCACCGTCCAATCGCCCCAATCACCTTATGCACATGCTGATGGCTGCAATTGCTGGGTCAGTTATGTTTCCAGCCCTGTCTTCCACTTGAACCAATGGGGTGTTGCAGTCCAGCCCACTCCTGCCCACTTCATACTCTGCCCTCCCGCAAACCTGTGGGAGCTTCAGCCTAGTCAGGGCGACTCCCCAAAAGCCCCACCAGGCCTGCCCCCTACCCTGGTTCCCATGCCTGCCACTATGTACCACAGACTTGTTCAGTCTGTCCCACATTCCATTTAGCTCTCGTACATGTCAATGGGCATTGAAGCCTAGTTAATCCAACCAACCCTACTCTATCCAGTCCACACACATAGTGGCGGGTGCTCAAAGGTCTAATTTCTTCAAAAAATCAAAAGGGGAGAGGAGTAAGAAGAACTTACAAGGGGAAAAATGACTTAACAGAGATATCAAACAATTCTGATGTATAAATTTTAATCAAGCAATTAGCAAGATGTGAGATGTTTGATTTTAAGGAATTACTCATATTTAGGTATAACAGTCTTTAAAAGAAATCTTGATCTTTTTGAGATTTACAATGAAATACCTATCTACCTATATGGAATATGAAATTTCAGATTTACTTCAAAATAAGCAAGGACAGGAAGAAATAGTTAGCTATGAATGATCATTATTTAAGATAAATGATGAGAACAAGAAGGCCACAATGCCTTTCTCTATATTTTTAAGATTTCAGTAATAAATGTTTTACATAATTTTACCAATAAAATCACTTGAGAAACACATTAATAAAAATCATACCCTTATTCTTCAAACTAAATACATTGCTAGAAGTGGCAGGTTAACAACTGTGACTTATTGTCCTAAGTATAGCTGCCTCACACTTACATTTGGACATACTGTTTGGCACTATATTCTAACTTTAATTCAGTTATTCTCACCTAAGAAAAACAACAGGAAGGTAAAAAGGGCAGAGAGAAGACATAGTGAAAGTTTCAAGAGCAATCAACACAAACTGCACCATTAGCTGTAAAGCCATTATAGCACTAAGAAAGAAGAGATGGGAATTCTAAGAAATGAGGAGCCAGAAAATAAATTCAAAAGAAAAAAATGGTTTTGCAGAATTTCTACTTCACACCCACAGAAAGTTTTAATTCACTGCTTGGCTGCCTAGTTACCAGAACAATATATCACATGGTTTAACTATATGAAGACTTTTTTTCACAAACATCACAAAATGCTCACTTTTTAAAAATCAAAACCAAAAAATACCCAATATCTTTAAAGCTTAAACAACATCATCTCAAACAATATGTCACATAAAAAACACTCAGGCAGTGCTGGCATTACGCACAGCCAAGTTAGGCTACCCCAGCAATGCCAGCTTCCCATTTGGATGTGACTTCAAATCCTGGCTGCTCCACTTCCCATCCAGTTCCTTGCTATTGCGACTAGGAAATCTTTGAAAGAATACCAGAAAGGTGGCATGTTCATCATATCGCATATCCGGGATACATGATATCCATTTTACATCACTGGTGATACTAATGATCATCCTTTGGTTGCTAATAACATGCTGGCCATGTTTCTTCACTATAAAGTTACCTTTTTTATTGTTTTTCCTTATTCCTTGGTAATGAGTCACTAAATCAACACTGTTTTTGAGGAAGAAGGAGGTAAAAACTAAGCTTCTACACAAGGATATATACATTGTATTATTTTAAAAGGGAGATTTGTCTCTTTTGCCATATGTATTTCTTCAATATTTTTTGGTCTGTTATGGGTTCTTTTTAGACTTTAGGTTATAATTCACACTACATCCTTAAATTTACTGCTTTGATTAATCCAGCTTTGACAAAAGAACTCTTGCTTTCAGGTTAACTCCTGTTTCCCACTTACATGGTTCCATCCCTTCGTCCTCTAGCACTTCTTCCTTACTTCTGATGCTGCAAGATACTCCAGACCCATCTTTTGTTTTCTCTGTTCCAGACTCATTCATTTTTACAAACCAGTTCAAGTCATAAGTTCTGAAGTTAACCATAGATTGCTAAGAATCCAGGATAATGTATCTGAACAGCATGATATAATCTTTTGATGGATCAAGAAAATAAATGCAAGTTAAACCTGAGCTCAATGAAAATTGCCACAAAGATTCTTTTGCCCAATACCACTATTACTTTTATCATATTCCTTTCCAGATAGGAAAATGAAGTAACAGAAGTGATGGCAACGGTTACTATCAGGCAGTTGGGTATTAGAACAGCCATTACCTTCTGTAGCTTTTCTCCTTCAGTCAAGCACACTGCTTTTCCTGCTGGAGTATGCAGGTGTGTCTCTGTCTATATAGTTACAAATATACAGGAGTGACATAACTCACGCTACTCCAGTAAATATTCTACCAACTTCATGAGTGTTCAGTTAAATCAAAACTTTTCTCAGGGCCAGCACAGTAGCATAATAGGCTAATCCTCCGCCTGCAGCACCAGCATCCAATATGGATGACAGCTCCTGTCCCAGCTGCTCCACTTCCCACCCAGCTCCCTGCTTAGGGCCTGAAAAAGCAGCACTATATAGGAAATCCAGAGGAAGCTTCTGGTTCCTGGTTTCAGATCAGCTCAGCTCTGACCACTGTGGCCACTTGTGGAATGAACCAGCAGATAGAATACATCTCTCTCTAAATCTGTCTTTCCAATAAAAAAATAAATCTTTCAAAAAATTTTTAAGAAAAAGACTGCTAAAGGCTATAAAATGTGCTGAGCTAATATGCTAAGTGGATGAACATTTTATAAAATAGCAAACTTTGAATGAGCTCCTACTGTGTGCCTGCCAATGTATTCATTAGTCACTGTTAAGAAAGGAGGATAAGTGAACAACAAATGTGGCTGCCTAGGGTGCACTAACATTGCTTCCCTACAGAGCCTGGAAATAAGGAAAACAAGATCGCTCAGACTGAATCAGAATGTGCAGTTAAATCATAATGGATCAACTTAAACTATATTATGAACTTAGAACAACATAAGACCAACAGGGATTACTAAAATTCCACTAAGAAAGAAAAAAACTGTCTGGCTTATTATAGGAGAGTGGGCTAAAAAGAAGACAAGAATAAAGTAAAGAGAGCCAACACAGTAGAAACACAGTTTATTGGGCCCAGCGGCGTGGCCTAGCAGCTAAAGTCCTCACCTTCAACGCCCCGGGATCTCATGTGGGCGCCGGTTCTACTTCCGGCAGCTCCACTTCCCATCCAGCTCCCTGCTTGTGGCCTGGGAAAGCAGTTGAGGACGGCCTAAAGCCTTGGGACTCTGCACCCGTGTGGGACACCTGGAAGAGGTTCCTGGTTCCCAGCATCGGATCGGCGCACCACCGTTGCGGTCACTTGGGGAGTGAAACATTAGACAGAAGATGTTCCTCTCTGTCTCTCCTCCTCTCTGTATATCTGACTTTATAATAAAATAAATCTTTTTTTAAAAATTAAAAAAAAAACCACAGTTTATCAACCAGGATATCTCTTACCCCCACCTTGAGAAGTAAGATAAGGATTCCTAGAGAGGCTGAGGGCCAACTTGAGAAAAGTACTTGGGTATTACACAGAAACATGTACAACAAAGACCTGGAGGAACAGCAGTCAGGCCCTAGGAAGTCAGTACTAAAGAAGACTCAGTCGCTGTGAAGTTAAATACATAAAAGTTATAAATTAACTTTAAAAACTGTTAGCAAAGTATGTTCAATCTTCCTACACTGATAACTATATTTTATAGTGATCCAGAAGCTGAGATTCCAGCCACACTGCAGTCAAACTGTTGACAACTTGAAAAACACTTTTAAAAAGTAAGAAAAAAAATATTTTAATTTTGTCACCAAGAGAAACAAATTATTTTGTTATGTATCCCTCCAATTTTTCTTGGTCATGTGTGTTAAATTAACACTTAAAGAAAACTGAGATACAGACTTTACAATTTACATACATCTTCTGCTCTTAAATATAAATCACCTTATTCTGCTACCCAGTATACATTTGGCCAGCTGGGTTACACCAAAAAAGAATTCTCAATAGTAGGGTTCAGTTTGATCTGTAGTCATACAAACTCTAACATCCGGAGAGTTTTTTTAGGGGCTCTGTGAGGTTAACACATTTTCCAATTACAGCAAGGTATTCCTATCAGTTTCCCAAAGCTAGTGTAACAAACTTCTTTTCATATGGCACTACAGACTAGCAATCCAATGTCACAGTGTCAGCAGGGCTGCACTCATTTTATGAGTTTCAGAGAACAACCCACTTCCTTGATTGACCCAGCCCTGGGACAGGGGACAAAGGGGAGTGCACCAGAGTATGGAAGGCCTGTCTTGATCCATCTCTGCCTTTCAAGCAAATTTGTAAATCTAAAAATCTTGAGAAAAAATGCCCTCTTGATTTTTTCTAATAAAATACATGAACCCTAGAAAGATCTGCATAGATCTGCTACTACAGACTAAACTATGTACCGTCCAAATTAATACCGTAAAGCCATCACTTCTATTACTCAGAAAGTGACTGTATTGGGGAATAAGGTACAAATTATCACTTTTAAGAATTCTCACTTCTTAAGTGAGAATATTAAGGTGGGTTCTAATCATACATGATTGGCTTCTCTTAAGAGGGTATCACAAGCATACACAGAGGAAAAAACATGCAAAACTCAGGGAGCAAATGGCCATCTATAAGACAAGGAGAAAGACCTGAAAAAAAATCAACTCAACTCGAGAAGTATGAGAAAAGCTCGAAATGTCAATGAAGAAGTCACAGGATGTGGTTAACAACTTGCATTTTTTTTAAAACATATCGGTTACTCAATACTATGTCCACTAATTCCATAACGTTATAAATCGTTGCTGATGTTATGTTGGGGCTTTTAATTGATCGGGATGATACTCTGCCGGCTCTACCTTCAGAACAGAGAGGGTCTCCCCAACAAGCCGTTGAACTTATCTGGACAATAAGACACTGGACTGGGCCCGGCGGCGTGGCCTAGTGGCTAAAGTCCTCGCCTTGAAAGCCCCGGGATCCCATATGGGCGCCGGTTCTAATCCCGGCAGCTCCACTTCCCGTCCAGCTCCCTGCTTGTGGCCTGGGAAAGGAGTCGAGGACGGCCCAATGCATTGGGACACTGCACCCGCGTGGGAGACCCAGAGGAGGTTCCAGGTTCCCGGCATTGGATCGACGCGCATTGGCCCGTTGCAGCTCACTTGGGGAGTGAATCATTGGACGGAAGATCTTCCTCTCTGTCTCTCCTCCTCTGTGTATATCTGGCTATAATAAAATGAATAAATCTTTAAAAAAAAAAAAGATACTGGACTCTATGCTTGGTATATGCTTGCAATGAAAGAATCTCAACTGAACTTGAACTGTGGCAATGCAGCAAGGTGCAGGAATTTACCATGGAGGGAGGGTTTGGGGAGGGGTGGGGGGAATCCCAGTACCTATAAAACTGTGTCATATAATGCAATATAATAAAAAGAAAAAAATTTTTTAAAAAAAATAATTAAATAAATAAGAAAGAAAAGCAACAACATCTGAAATCCAAAATGTTCCAAAACCCAAAACTTTTCAATGGTGACATGACACCATAAATAAAAATACCTAACTTCATACAATGGGTTGCAGACAAAATGCGTGCTTGAGTCTTGATGACACGCCTGCATCCCACATTGGAGGGCCAGCTTTGCATCCTAACTATTCCACTCCTGATCCAGTTTCCTGTTAAAAACGTGCATTGTGGAAGGCAGCAGAGTGGGTCCCAATTGAACGTGTGATATAAGTAGACTGAGTTCCAGAATTGAGGCTTCAGCCTGGCCCAGACCAGAAGTTGTGACATTTGGGGGAGGTTTGGGGAATTAATCAGTGGATGGAAGATGTACTTATGCCTTTCAAATAAAGTGAAAACAAATGAAGCTTCAACAATGATCATCAGATTACGTATATGAAGTATATATATGAGACATAGATTAATTTTATATTTAGATTTGGGCCCTCATATTCGAAATACTCCACAACACAAATGCAAATATTCCAAAATCTGAAAAAAAATCCAAAATTTGAAGCACTTCTATCATGCTTCATACTTCTATGCTTTTGGATAAATGATACCCACAGCGTATACAGGAAATAGTGTAATCACCTATGTAATATCTCTGTGATCCATTCATAGTTGTGATAATCCCTAAGATCTTTAAAAAATTACAACAGCTTACATTTGCATTTTACCAGTTTGGTTTATTTGTTTGTTTTAAGGCTATCTGTTGGCCCCAACACAACGACCTAGTAGCTAAATCCCCAACCTGCTGGTGCCAGGATCCCTTCTAGACATCAGTTTCTGTCCCGGATCTTTCTGTGTCTCCTTTTCTCTGTGTATCTGGCCTTCCAATAAAAGTAAATAAATAAATCTAAAGAAAATGCTATCTATTGAAAAATAATTGAAATAACTACAAGTGGGCTCTTCAATACAATCTTCCCTCTCACATTTCTCTCTGCCTACACACACAATCTACAAAACAAGGAGTGATTCTATATACTGTCAAACATTTAGGACAAGAACAAGCACTACAGTGGCCTAAATTTAAAACTTGTTAAAATAATCATGTCTAGTCAGGTTCAACAGCTTCTTAGGGAGACCCTCTCTGGTTTGAAGGCAGAGCCAGCAGAGTATCATCCCGACCAATTAAAAGCTCCAACATACCATCAGCAAAAATTTTGGACGCTATGTTTGGTATATGCTTGCAATGAGGGAATCTCAACTGAACTTGAACTGTGGTTATGCAACAAGGTGGAGGAATCCACCATGGGGAGAGGGTTTGGGGAGGGGTGGTGAGAATCCCAGTACCTATGAAACTGTGTCACATAATACAATGTAATTAATGAATAAATTAAAAAATAAATAAATAATCATGTCATATGTCACCAACAAAATTTAACTATTGAAAGCTGATGAGCTGACTAGCTTTCACTCCATCAACTTCAGTAACTTCTTCTATTTCACCCAAAGTCAGAACTAAGAATAGCTCCAAAGTTGAACTTATCAAGTCATGTGCTTCGTTTTCACTATGGCAAAAGCCATATGATCCTCCCTTCCTATTACCTGCAAGGAAAATTTTCACATTTTCCAAAGAATCTAAATTCTTAAAATGACTAACTCAAATTAGATAATATAAATGCATACCAAGTCTAAAGTTTTCAGCTTTTCAGTAGCTTAAATCTTTGATTTTATAATGAGTCATCATCAAAGATAAATTCTAGTTTTTAAATGATAGTTTATTCTGACAGACTGAATCCATTATGCTTTGTTGATGTTGTTTTGGTTTGGTTTGGTTTGGTTGTTTTGTTTTGTTTTAAAGATGTATTTATTTACTTGAAAGGCACAGTGAGAGAGAGACTTCCATTCTCTGGTTCACTCTCCAAATGCATGTAGCAACCAGGGCTAAGTCAGAACAGGCTGAAGCCAGAAGCCTGGAACTCCATCTGGGTTCCCCACATGTGTGGCTGGGACCCAAGAACATGGGACATCTTCCATTCCCTCCAAAGTACATTCGCAGCAAACTGGAGAGTAGATGTAGCACATCTAAAACTCAAATTGCACACTTTGATAAGGGATGCAGGCATCCCAAGCACCAGTTTAACCCACCACAGCATGCATGAATGCCAACTGACTCCATTTTCAAGAGTACATTTATTTTCAAATAGGAGCTATGCAATGAACAATTCATGTAACTATAGGAGGCAGTGGAGTTAAACAAATAAAGTTGTTTCTCTGATAGCCTAAATCCACTTGTCATATCTGAGAGTTGAATCTATACTCTTCAGTAATATTAGAAATCTACTGACATCTGACAAGAATGACAACGTAAAAGGCAGTATCTTACATGAAAGTAGGGTGGAAAACAGAGTTTAACATATTCAAAGGCAAAGTCATACAAAAGAAATTGCAAATAAATATAAATACAGTTTTCTAAGTTCTCACCATGAACCACTCTCCTATGGATTCTATATAAATCATTTATATGTTAAGTTCTATACATGGGTTGGAGTTATGGGCAGGTTAAGCCACCACCTGCAACAGTGGCAACTCATACTACACTGCTGTTGAGTCCTGGCTGCTCCACTTCCAACTCCTTGCTAACATGTCTGAGAAGGCAATGGAGGATGGCTTGAGTACATGGACTCCTGCCACTCACAAGGCAGACCTGAATGGAGTTCCTGTCTCTGGGCTTCAGCCTGGCCCCGGAGCAACTGTTACAGCCATTTGGAAAGTGAATCAATGGCTGAAGGATCTCTTTCTCTCTGAACTTCCTTCTGTCAGTATGCCTTTCAAAGTAACACACTATATAGATATATACAGACGTCTACATACACTTAATTCGCACAGCAATAAATTTTGTATTTTTTTTTAAAGATTTATTTATTTTTATTGGAAAGCCAGATATACAGAGAGGAGGAGAGACAGAGAGGAAGATCTTCCGTCTAATGGTTCACTCCCCAAGCAGATGCAACAGCTAGAGCTGAGCCAATCTGAAACCAGGAGGCCAGAATCTCTTCTTGGTCTCCCACGCGGGTGCAGGGTCCCAAGGCTTTGGGCCATTCTCCCTGCATTCTCAGGCCACAAGCAGGGAGCTGGATGGGAAGTGGAGCTGCCAGAATTAGAACCGGCACTCATATGGGATCCCAGCGTGTGCAAGGCGAGGACTTTAACCACTACATTATCATGCTGGGCCCTGTACTATTTTTTACACTGGAAAAAACTGAGACAAAGTGACTTGCCAAAGTTTCCAGAGCTAGTTCACTGACATAAATTCAGATCTCCAACCTGAAAGCCACTCAACATCACAGACTTCCTTCAAACACATAAACTAAGAACATTATTGGTACTTTCCCAGTAACAGTCCTTTTAGGGGATGAGGATGATATGCTAAAAAAAAAAAAAAGCCGACTGCAAAGTATTTAATATTCAACTACTGTATTAACTCCCTATTTCCATCCTCCCCAGATATCGAATAGAACTGAGAGCTCTTGCCTTTGATATCATAGACTATGATGCTATACCCAATTTGAATTCTCCACTTTTCCCAAGATACTCTCTAACTGGTTTTATTACTCTTATTACTTCCCTTTAAAGGCAGATTTTACATGGAGGGAAGGAGAGACAGAGAGAACGGTCATCCATTCACTGGTTCATTCCCCAAATAGGCACAATGTTCAGAACTAATCTGGTCTGAAAATGGAAGCCAAAAGATTCTTTCCAGTCTCCCACATGGGTACAGGGGTCAAAGGACTTAAGCCACCTTCTGTTGCCCTCCCAGGCCATAAGCAGAGCTCTGGATCAGAAATGGAGCAGTCAGACACAAACTGATACACTTCTGGGATGCCACCATCAGCAGGCAGAGGATTAGTCTACTATGCTATAGTGCTGACCCCACCTGCTACTGTTAATGGGACTACATCAGCTATGTTGAAAGAAATAATTTTCACTAACTTTTTTTTTAAAGGATTTATTTTCATTTTATTAGTAAGTCAGATATACAGAGAGAAGAGACAATGATCTTCCTCTGTCTGCTGATTTACTCCCCAAGCAGCTGCAACAGCCAGAGCTGCGCCAGTCCAAAGCCAGGAGCCAGGAGCCTCTTTCAAGTCTCCCACACAGGTGCAGGGTCCCAAGGCTTTGGGCCATCCTCAGCTGCTTTCCCAGGCCACAAGCAGGGGGCTGTATGGAAAGCGGAGCAGCAGGTATACATACTTGCACTGGTATGGGATTCCAGCACATGCAAGGTGAGGATCTTAACCACTAGGATACCGCATGGGGCCCAGGAATTGTCACTATCTTTCAAAAGAACATTCAAAGGGCCTGGCACTTTAGCCTAGTGGCTAAAGTCTTCTCCTTGCACATGCCAGGATCCCATCTGGGCAACGATTCTAATCCCCGGGTGGCCTGGGAAAACAACAGATGATGGCCCACTCACATGGGAGACCTGGAAGAAGTTTCTGGTTTCTAGTTCTGGATCAGCTCAGCTCTGGCCATTGCGGCTGCTTGGGGAGTGAAACAGAGGACAGATCTTTCTCTCTGTATCTCCTTCTCTCTGTAGATCTGCCTTTCCAATAAAAATAATAAAAAATACATATTCACTATCTCACAAACAATACATATTCTCAGTGTTATGCCTCATACCTTATCTCCCATTGTATAAAACAATGTTTCTAATTCTAAAGATGTATCAAAATAGCACCCTCTTTTTCTTGAGTTATAACAGTTACAGTCTATGCCACCCAGTTTTTAGTTGTTGCCAATTGCTGTTCTGCAGCTGTATCTTCAGCTACAGTAACTTCGGATGTAGTGGCAGGGAAAACTTTGAACCTATATAGAAAATGCCAATGTTGAGAAAAGAACCTTAATTTTGTTTGATGGATAATTTTCCTAATTCTGTGGAAGAACTTAACGACTATCCTAACCAATCCTAATCCTATTCCTCTTTGCTTGTGATCAGTATTATTGAAGGCATGTGACCCACCTCTGGTAGGGTTCTATGAAAATCACCCTTTCTTGTAAGAACAACACAAGAAGATCCTTTTTGAGTCTTGTTCCATCCATCATGTTTGGCATACTCCCCTTTCCATGACTATCAGTGAATACATCACCACCACAAGATGGCAGTGGGCAAAGAAGAAAAAAGCTAAATGGTATCTCCTTCCATTTCCTCTGCAAATAAAGAGATCTATTCAAACACAGAAAAATAATGCTTGCTACTAACTTCACCTGACACTTAAGATTTCAAAACCAAACATGATTTTCTGATTTATCACAATGTCATCAAAATAGGGGAAAAGTATCATTAATGCACACAATAAGGGACTACTAATAATGAAATATACATTGTTTATTTATTAAACCAAATAACATTTAAGGATATCAGAATCTGAGGCACCAAGATTCCAAAAAGGAGTAAAGCAATCATTTTTGTCTTGAGCTAATTACCGCTTCCAAGTAGAGTTTATAATCGGGAGGTTTGGTAAAGACCGAAGCTTTAAACAGCATCAAAAGGTCAAGAAGACAAAATGTGAAGTTCAAAACCACCAATGCAATGCGGACTTGAATGAGAAAATTTACTCAATGTAGCTTTTCTCCTAAAAAATATTTATGATTCTTCAAAGCCCTGGGCATAGGCTCAGAAACTAGGAAAATGCTTGCTAAGAGACTAAAACAATAAGCAGGCCTGAAACCAGATGTATTGGTGATTATGTTAAATGTAACTGGGCTACAGGTTAAGAAAACATGAATTTAAAAAACAAAACTCAAGTATATAACAAATATCACTGGAATTTACAAATCAAAATATTTAGTTGTCATGTGATCCATCTCAGGTTAAAAAAAAAACAAAAAACTAAAGCCAAAAACTAGCCTCAACAAAAAAAATTATGAAATACCCACGACTAAAAAATTGAGTTTTAACATGGAACTTACCAACCACTGTATCACCATCTAACAAATTGTCATCTTCAGAAGTCTGAAAGTCCATAATAACACCTGCTCCATCTAAAAGTTCCTCATCACTACTTGCACTTGTTATACTGTTGTAGCTGTTTCTATAGTATCCTCTATGGAACAGCTGCTCAGACTCCATTTATCTTTCTGATTATCTGAAAAAAAAAAAAAGCAAAAAAATTGTTTCAATATTTTCCTAACATATAATAAAAAGCATCCACTTTAGCGTAACAAAAGTTAAAATCATTTTATTAAGAGATACACTGTTCATTCACTGTATAACTATAGCTACTTCTATTAAGTATTTGAATGATTTAATAACTATAGTCTCACGATGCAACAGCAAAAAAGAAAGAACTCTTGAGGCAATAATATAAAACAATTTCCAAGGGGAAACGTTAAGTTTACAGTGCAGAACATGAAGGCCAGCGCAATGGCTCAGCCAGCTGGATCCTCCACTTCTAAGTGCCAGCATCCCATATGATTGCAGATTCATTTCCTGCTGCTCCACTTCCCACCCAGCTCCCTGCTTGTGGCCTGGGAAAGCACTCAAGGATGGCCCAAAGCCTTGGGGCACTACACCCACATGGGAGACCCGGAAGAGGCTCCTGGCTCCTGGCTTCAAATTTGCTCAACTTCAGCTATTGAGGTCATTTGGAGAGTGAACGAGCGAATGGAAGCTTGCTCTCTCTTCGTCCATCTCCTTCTCCCTGTAAACCTGCCAATCAAATATATAATTTTTTTCAATAAATGCAGAATACACAAAAGCATATATAATATAGTAGAAGATAGGTGGGTTTTTACTCCCAGAAAAGGGAGGACAGAGGGTATAGAGATACAGTATGTAATTACTCGTGGATGTACAAGCTATCTCCAGATAGTTTTCCAAGATAGCTGCCCACAGGGAAAGGAATAAGGCTACTGAAGTACCAGGTTTGAAAAGACTATTCCTTTTAAATATTTTACCACGTGTAAATACTACTTAATTTTTAAAAATGAAAAAAAATACTAATTTCATTTTCCTTTCACCATTTTAAAATCTGTATCTTCAGCGCCTACAAACATAAGCCTTGGAAAACATAACAGGTAACTTTCTAGTTTTTCAAAGTCAGTAAGAGCAAATAAACATTTTCATCGTTCTCGTTCTCTAACAACAAGATAGGTAGTTCACTTTTTAAGATACACCTACTTACTTGCTCAACATCGAAGTAAGAATTGAGCGTAAGTACAGTGACAACAGCAAAACACCTGAAAAGTACAGGTCACGAAAGTAGTCAAACCAGCAAGCCTTGTAAAACAGGACTTTCTAGGCAAGCCATGTTAAATATACACTTTAAGATAAGAACAAGCACACTGCAATTCTAAAGTTGAACTCTAACTGTGACTTATAACACTGAATATTTAAGACAATCTCCTGTCCTCAGTCATGTTCCCTCCTGCATGTGAAAAAAAAAAAATACCCTCAAGGAACTTAAATAACGAAAAAGCAGTTACAAAGCTTTTACAGTTTTTTTTAAATTATAAAATACTAAAAATAAGCCTTTTCAACAGAGTCATTATATAAATTTCCTAAATAAAAATCATCCTGAAGAGACCGAATTTTGAGAGCTGCTTCTGAGCACCCTTCTATTCTCAGTATCTGGCACAGGAACTGTAATAGTATACAGTAATAAATGTCAAACTGTTTATTCCATCAGTGAGGTAATAGAAAGCAGGGTGGGAGGAGAGTCTGGCCTACCACTAAGATCCTGGTCAGGGCATTCATGACCCGCATCAGAGAGCCTATGTTCAACTTGCAGCTCTGGCTCATAATTCCAGCTTCCTGGTAATGCAGATTCTGGGAGGCACTCAGTTCCTGGCTCCCAGCTTTTCCAATTTAGCTCAAAGTCATCCTTTGTGGACATTTAGGGAGTGAACTGAACCATAGGAGCTCGCACTTCCTGCTTCTCTCTCCAGCGTTACCTCTCAAATGTGAAAAAGAGAACACATTCAATTAAAAAAAATTCTTCCTTGCATCAGTATCAAACTAATCTAGAGAAAATAATTCATAATTAGAATATAAATCATAGAGAACAAATATGTACTGATTTGAAAGAAAGAAGGCTTTATAATTATCTCTACCAAGGATAGATTATAATACGCTGAGATTTGGTAGGGCACATTAATTAAAACAAGTGTTATTCATATTTGAGTTAGACGTTAAGATGCTAAAATAGAAAAGTAGGAAGATACCTGTTCATGCTAAAGTATTACTGAAATTTTTTTCTGATTTCTTTAAAGAGACAGAGAGAGAGAGAGATGCCAGCTGCTATTTCACTGTCCAAGTGCCCATAAAGGTTGGAGCTATACTGGCCCAGATGAAGCTGGGCATCAGGTACTCAATTCAGGTCTCCTACATGTACGGTAGAGATAAACACTTAAGTAAACATCAATAAGACTGTGAAACCAGAAGTAGAACTGAGACTTGAACTCAGGCCTAAAGGTAGCTAGAACTCAAACCCAGGTACTCTGACACAGGCTACAGGTATCCCCAGTAGCATCTTTAAAATACATGTGGGGATGTGTGTAAGTGTTACAAAGAGAAAGACTTTCCATCTGTTGGTTCACTCCTCAGACGACTCAATGGCCAAGCTTGACCTAGCCAAAGCCAGAACCCAGGACCTTCATCCAGGTCTCCAAAGTGGGTGGTAGGGGCCATGCACTTGGGTCATTTTGTGCTGCATTTCCATGATACATAAGCAGGGAGCTAAGCTGAAACAGTTGGGTCACCAATGAGGCATCCTAGGATGTGGCTTTACCTGCTACACTACAATGCTCGGTGCCATAATAGCATCTTCTTTTTTAGAAGATTTATTTTTTATTATTTTTATCATAAAGTCAGATATACAGAGAGGAGGAAAGAGAGGAAGATTTTCCATCCGATGATTCACTCCCCAAGTGACCACAATGGCTGCAACTGCACCAATTCAAAGCCAGGAGCCAGGAACTTCTTCTTGGTCTCCAAAGCAGGTGCAGGGTCCCAAGGTTTAGGACCATTCTCCACTGCTTTCCTAGGCCACAAACAGGGAGCTGGATGGGAAGTGGAGCTGCCGGGATTAGAACTGGCACCCATATGGGATCCTGGCTCATTCAAGGCAAGTACTTTAGCTGCTAGGCCACCACGCCAGGCCTAAGAAGTAGCATCTTACAAGCTACCTAAAACAGTCCCTGCTAAGAAATCTGCAATTCTATAAAATCAACTAAATTAACCCATGAATAAAAACTGACTCCTGAGTAAACAACCAAAAGAATTCCTTAAAAAACACTAATGTTCTCATATTTTATAACCCAAGAATGACTTGCACTTTGAATTATCAAAACCATGTTTGCTAAGATTTTGCAAAGAATACACATTATATCCTTCACCTCTTAACACATAATACAGGTGACAACATATTTCAGTGAACATGAGCTACAGGTTTACATAGCATTGAGAAATCTCTCTAAAATAAACCTTTCTTTTTACTGAGATCTCCATCAGAAAATCCCGTCATATCTCCTTTTATTTCAACCCTAAACTACTCTCCCACACCAGTAAATAGTAACTAGAAATTTAACTTTGGGCCCGGCGCAAAGGCTCAATGACTAAATCCTTGCCTTGTAAGTGCTGTAATCCCATATGGACACCAGTTTATGTCCCAGCTGCCCCACTTCCCATCCAGCTCCCTGCCTGTGGCCTGGGAAAGCAGCTGAGGACAGCCCAAAGCCTTGGAAACCTACACCCACATGGGTGACCTGAAAGAAGCTCCGGGTTCCTGGCTTTGGCTCAGCTCTGGCCATTGCGACCACTTGGGGCGTAAACCAATGGATGGAAGATTTTTCTGCCTGTATTTCCTTCTCTCTATAAATTCTATCTGCCTTTCCAATAAACATCAATAAATCTTAAATAAGTAAATTTAATTATTTCAAACTATTAAAAAACAATTTCATGATACCGCTGAGACTTTCAGAGTTTCAACCTTTCTTTATAACAGCACACAATCCCAGTCCAAATAAAACTCATGCCTTGGTTATTATTTGTATAAATCTGATAGCTTAAAAAAATAAAACGCTCATTAATCCAGAAACGTTTAGAGCTGTTTGACACAGCAGACTTCTGAATCCTTAAAACATAGCTAACACACTTGGAAATGCATCTAAGTACAAAATACCTACTGGATTTCAAATATCTTATTAACAGCTTTATATTGACTGTATCTTGAACTAATGTTTTAGATATCTTCAGTTAAATAAAATACATTATTAAAATGAATCCTGCCATTTTCTTTTTACCATTTTAATGTTACCAAAAAATTTAAAATTACACATGTGGCTCACACTTGTAGTGCAAATATTTTTATTGAACAGCACTACTATAAAACATTCAAATTTCTGTGGCAGTATAAAAGACATATGACAGAAGCAGGCCTGAATATGGTGCTAAATCTCTAGATGTGAAGCGGAATTCCCAAGCTTGTCCATAAAAGGCTATTTATTTAAAAGAACAAGGCAGCCAGTTTTGCACACTTAAAAAAGAAAAATATTAAATCACCTTTTAAATTGTCAAAAAATACACCTGAAATCATTTCATAATGCTCTAATACATACACAGTAACCTAAAACATATTGTTGCAGCATTAAGAAGACGGGCAATAACAGAATTTTCCAGAGATAAAGCCTAGGTTTTCCTCAGTAAATTGCTAAATGATCTATGTACAATCACCTTGCCCCTGTAATCTGATCTTCACCATGGTATTCTGAAAAAGCAAGTCAGATCAGTAGTCTAGCTCCCACTCCATGAAGTAAAATCTTCCAATCCTTTCTCACCTCCTTAGTAGATACAGTCTCAGAAAGTAGTCTGGACCCTGCCAGGTTGCTGTTTCGCACTGCAGTGTGAACGTTCTTTAGTTCTCCAAGCTCACTCATCTTTCAGTCTCCATCCAACCACCCCTTCCTCCTTCTGGCTTCTTGCCCCAGGCCACTGGCACAGCACCCCTCTTCATCTGCTAACTCTAGTACTCATTCTCCATAGGTTTTGCTGTTTGTTTAAAAAAAAAATTCTCCTTTTAATTTGTGACAGATAGTGATGGAAATTTCCCATGCACTAGAGCACACCCTCAAACGTTCACAGCAGCCAGGAGGCTGGGGGTGGCACTAAAGCAAGCATCCTGCAACTCAAGCAGGTTTCCCATGTGGCTGGCTGGACATGCACACCACAGCCCTCACCGCTGCCTCCCAGGGCCTGCATCAGCACGGAGCATTCAGGAGGCAGAGCCACGGCCTGAACCCAAGCACTGACAAACTC
The DNA here is from genome assembly GCF_030435755.1 of Ochotona princeps. Taxonomy (NCBI): domain Eukaryota; kingdom Metazoa; phylum Chordata; class Mammalia; order Lagomorpha; family Ochotonidae; genus Ochotona; species Ochotona princeps. Next base: position 35,112,542 of record NC_080842.1, read on the forward strand.
TTACAGAGGTCATCATATACTGGGCAATATACCAAGTGCTTTACAACTTCTTTTACTTAATGTTTGTTAGTATAATCACAACCTTAAAGGCTAGGTGCTACTATTATTCCTGCTTAACAGCATCGGTCATTGAAAAACGTATTTTTCCTTGCAATGAACTGTTTTTGAGCCTTTTGCCAAATATTCATCAAAAATATTTACATATACCTACATGTAAAAATCTACATATATCCAGTTCTGCTTTGTGCCACTAGGTCATAGGCTTAAATCTATATTCATAAAGTCTTCATTATTATAGCTTACAATAAGTCTTCAAATACAGTAGAATGCTTTCTCACATATTTTTCTTTCAAAACTATTCCTTAGCCATTCTGGCTTCTTTGCCTTTCAATTAAATTTTAGAATAATCTTGATTTTATCTTCAAAAAAAACTTGCTGGTTTAATTCAATCTATATCATGAGTCAATAATAGATAAATGGTAATATCTAATTGGATGTTATATGACTACGTAAATTCTGTTAGACTTAAACATACTTATCTGCCACCAAGTGGCTTGCCCTCCTACTTTCCCTGTTTTTACTGGATCACCACTTACCTACCTAATATCACAGCTAGCTGTTGGTGGGGGGGCAGTTGTTAATTGACTCAACAACCATTTACTGAGCACCTACTATGTAGCAGACATAAAGTCAGGTGTAAGATGCTATGGTATGAATACTTCTTCCAAAACTCATGCTTAAAATTTAATTATCATGATCACATTAGGAAGAAGCAGAAGCTTTAAGATGTGACTAGGTCACATGCTCTGCCTTCATGAATGATTTAATGTTGCTTCTGTGGGAAGGGATTAGTTATAGTAAGTGGGTGCCTAATAAAAAGGATGAGTTCCTCCATTTTTCCTTCTGCCTCATGTGAACGTGCATGTTCTCCCATATTATCATGCAGTATGCACCCCCAATAAGATGCTAGTGTCATGTTCTTTGTCTTCCCTACCTCTAGAACCTTGTGTCAAATAAATTTTTCCTTCATTAATTACCAATCTCAGAAACAATGGAAAACAGACTAACACTGAAGGCAACAAATGACTGTACACTGTGGTATGGCAGGGAACAGTGGAGAGCTGTATGTATATACACATACATATATACACATGTACTCATCTATACACATGGGAAACTATTAAGGGTTTAAAAAAGAAACCACATGATCAGATAGGAGCTTTAGCAAGCCAACACTAGCAGCAGTATGGAACATGGGTTAGAAAGGCCACAGACTGTGGATAGTGGGAGGAGTCAGGTGTGAGCAAAACATTGAACAATTCTGAACATGAGATGATGAAAGAACCACAGAAATAAGACAGTGCAATACAGAGAAGTAGATAGAGTTCTGAGAAATACTTACTAAGATTTGGCAATTAATAAAAGATGAGAAATCATAAGAAATTTATTATGGCTACAAGTTTCCAAATTGACTGACTGAAGGCTAGCAGAATCAAATTTTAGTCTCCTACAAAACTCCTAAGACTCTAGGTCAAAATGTTCTTTCTAACTTTAGGATTGTACATCCAGGCTTTAGTTTCTATTTCAAGATCTGATTATCTTTAAAGGTGTGGTTACCTTCAATATTTGGACCTAGCATAAACACTAAAACATAATCACACCACCAGAATAGGGTGGGGTAGGGGAAGGGGAGAAGAAACAGAATTACTCAAGAAACAGCTAAGGGACACACAGCATTAGTAGGCACATTAACTTTTCCTGGTTTTAAACAAAGTTTTCATTCTCCCAGAATGGAAACTTGGTAGAGCTGAGGATCACAGCTAAGTCTAAAGGTGTGTCAATCAACTGGGAAGATCATGGATAATATGACTTAAGAAGAAATGAAAACCTTCAAATCTGTAACTACAAAGACAAAATATCACATGAGCAATGACACCAAGGAAGTGAAATTCAGACTGATCCAGCCATTAAGGGGCATTCTCATATACATGATGTAAAGACTGCGCTAGCGCCCATTGCAATAGCCTAGCAACTAAAGTCCTCACTGTGCTTGCAATGAGATCCCATATGGACACTGGTTCTAATCCTGGTGGCCCTGCCTCCTATTCAGCTCTCTGCTTATGGCCTGGAAAAGCAGCTGAGGACGGCCCAAAGCCTCAGGACCCTGCAGCTGCGTGGGAGACCTGGAAGAGGCTCTTGGCTCCTGGCTTGGGATTAGCTCAGTTCCATCCTTTGTAGCCTCGTGGGGAGTGAATCAGCAGACAGAAGATCATTGTCTCTCTGTCTCTCCTCTTCTCTGTATATCTGACTTTCCAACAAAAATAAATATTTAAAAACAAAAAGACTGTGCTAAGTACTAGTCACAGAATAAAATGTCACGATAGATTTCAACATAATCACTATTCATTTGCTGATATCTTTGTAACAGATATGAATTATTAGAAATTGTATTAAATACGTAATTTTATTGTATGGATCCCATTGTATTCATATATGCAGACCACTTACAGCTTTCAATAAATTTCAGGATATATTACATACTGTCCTCAAGCAAGATATATTTTCCTATAATACATATTCCTATAATAAAAAACACGTGATAAATGTAACAAAACACACCAAAATAATTGCAATAAAAGCCCAGGAAAAATATCACATCTGTGATTGATGATAAGAAACATTTATTGGAAGAAATATTCCCAAATCGAAGCAAAAAACATACATGGGGTTTTTGATGGGACAGAGATGGAAGAGGAGCTTATGTGAAGCAAAATTAATGGCATGAGTCAAGTTATGGACTGATAAAGCAACAAAAATATCTGTAAGTCAGTAAATATGTGTACAGAACACTAGTTCTATGAAGGGCTTCACGGTTAATAAATTTGAGTAATACATCATACTCCTGTTTAGAATCTGAAAGCTAAGAGCACAAAAAAAAGGTTCTTGAGAAAACTTCAATAAACATTGATTTTATAAAAAACAAGTATGGAAAGCTTCTCAGATTCACTTTACCAGACAATGACTCTTCAACTCATAAAACCATCTGTTATTTCCTATGGCACTAGTACTGCTTAGGATACATTTGGGAATTCTAGAACCACATGACCATGCTCCAATGCTCAGGTAAGGATGCAGTGAGAAAGCCAGAAAAAGAAATGAAAGCCTAGCCTTGAAAGAATCTGACAGATTATGGGGAGCCAGGGCTGGTTAAGCAAAAGAACAACAGAGGCAAAGCTGGGCTGTAAGCAGATAAAGTGAAATTTATGTAAGGAATATATCAATCAGAGGAAACTAAAAACAGAGATAGTACTTAGAAGTATGGAGCTGTTTCAAAAAGAAATAATAAGGTATCTAATGCCACAGAGAAAACAACAGAACATATATTCAGGGGTCATAAACAAGATCAATAAATCTGAATTTTGACGTACTAGAAAATGCATCAGTGAATCTAAAATTTGTGATACTTTCTCTACTTCTAACAAGAAACTCCGTGTCTCTGCAGAAGTTGGAAAGTCAGTAAAAAATGTTAGTTGAGGAAAAACGCAAATCAACAGACATGCTACACATGTGATGATCTCAGGGTACTGGAGAGAAGTACCTACACAGCAGGCAGCTGGATCCAGCAGATCCCCATTCCAAACAGGAACCATTTAGTTTTTCCCATCAGATCTCATAAAGAAGGAAAAAAACTCTTCTCCTTTCTTAACCAAGTAATAACAATGCAAAAGAGGTGTTTAAGATAAAATCAGAGCTATTCATTAACACTTGATAACTAAACAAAGCCAGAGGAAAACCAAAATATGTCTAGTAACACACATTTTAAAATCTATATTCGAATTCATTTGAGATGTATAAAATTGATGAGGCAGGCAGCAGAGTTTGTAAAAAGTATGTATATGTAGCTGAAGAAATGTAATTCTTATATAACCTAAAGACACTCTAAAACTGTCAGTTGTGGGAAAAAGTGAATTCTAAAAACATATGAAAAGACAGACTAAAAATGCTCTATTATGTCACAGGAATGAAGTACGGTTCACTGATTACATCAGCACAGAGCTAGGTCCACTTTAAAACAAGCCATCAAAATAAAATTAGCATAACTAATACATCTGTTATATTGATCCTATCTTAATTTCTAAATGCTTATTCATTTTTCTTCTTTTACTTATTTGAAAGAGCAACAAAGAGAGAAAGAAAGAAACAGAGAGAAAGAAGACAAAAGACAGGGACACGGTCTACCTTCTGGTTCACTCCCCACATGCCCACAACAGCCAGGGCTCAGGCAGGCCAGAAGCCTGCAGCTAGGAAATCTATCTAGGTTTCCCACAGGGGTGGCAAGGGTTCAAGTACTTGAGCCATCACCTGCTGCTCCTAGTCACATTAGTAGGAAGCCACTTCAGGAGCAAATGAGCTGGGAATTCCGACTCCAGTCTGGTCTACATTCCCTAATCCAGCCAATGCAGCCATTTGGCAAGTGTACTAGTACATGCAAGACACTTACCCCTCTCCCCCCCCCCGCCCCGTGTGTGTGTGTGTGTGTGTGTGTGTGTGTGTGTGTGTGTGTATTCTTCTATTTTTAAGATTTATTTATGTATTTCAAAAAGTTACAGGGAGAAAGGAAGACACACACATACACACACACACAGAAATCCAGGCTTCTCTTACTTCAGACAGTGTGCTGTGCAAATCCTTTATGCCTCAGCTCCCACATCTGTAGAATGGAAAGAATGAAGGACCCAATTCCCTGCGGGTGGCATGAGAATCGAAACATTCCGCTTAGATGCTTAGAAAAGAGCTGAACCATAGAATATACTATGTTTCTGTTTCCTGCTGACAAATTTGACATAAATGAAGTTGGAAGTTCTACAAAGCAGAGACAGTGGCAAAAACCCACAGGAAGGAGCTTTGACATATGACCCTCCGCAGAGATCAAATCTAGCTTCCTGAGTGGTCTGAGAATTATTAACCAGCATGTCACAACAGGAAATGGAAAGCTTATTCATCAAGGTAACCTGGAAAACAGCCAATTCACTAATATCCTAAAGCCATAATCTCAAAAAATCTGTTTCCCAAACTACGTACATCCAAAACTAGATTAAAAATTTACATTCCTAACAAGGTAGGCACAATTGCTAACACACTAAGTAAGGCTCAATTTTCAAGGAATGTTGTAGGTACTATAAATCCACAGATTACACAGAATAATCTGACTTAGAATTAGTCTTTGAGGTGCAGCAAGAGAAGTATGTTTGAGGAAAGGTATGTAATCTGCCATGGATTCTGGCCACAGCATTGTCCCTAAAAACTGCAATTTGGGCAAAGAACTACAGGTCACACACATGGTTTGTAAGCCCTACTAGTAACTACAGAGCCATCAGCAGCACCTTGGAAGCCAGCCGGCAACAATACTTAAGCATTTTCACTCGCCTATATGGTTAAGAACTAGTATTTTGCAGAGGTGATGAATGGGCAGCTTAAAAATATTTCCAAGTTGATCTTATCAAGAAAACAATCATCTCAACTAACTCATCAGAGATGAAGGGAAAAGCGTTTCTGGAAAGACTCAACACTCAAAAATTCAAGCCATAATAATGATGCTGCATTAGCTGAACTACACGGAACTAAACTGCAAAACTGTAGGAGCTAGACTGTAAAACAAGCTCACATCTGCACACGCGAACTTCTGACACACACGAGATAAAGGTGTGGTCACTGTTGGTTCCACCATCACAAAGAGGAACCTGACCCAAAGGAAAACAGAAATCTTGATCTCTCTTGTGCATCACGTACATGTAATTAGGGCCACATCAGTATCGCATGTCACAAGCGAAGTTCATTTCTGGGATTTTAAAGGAGCTTCTGCTCCAAGTTTAAGACCAATATGCAAATATCTTAAGTACCCAAAATATTTATTGCATATACATTTAAATCCAAGGAGAAAAAAAACTGAATGTTATTTGAAAGTTGGGGTAAACTGAGCATAAAGTAAAACCCACTCCCTGCGTTTACAATGGATCTTTTCTTGGAACCTACTTCCATTGTACTCAAAGGTCCTTCCACGGTTCCTGAGGGAAATCGGTGAAATTCTAATGAATGACCGAGGAGGGTATATACAGATACATAACCAGGATGGGCTTAACACGTAGAAACATGACTGAAGAGAAACCAAGATGAGAACCCTGGCCTCACAGTTGACCCGAAATCCGTGAACATGACAACTAACGAATACAACTCACCTCGCAGCTCAGAGGCATAGCAAAAGCGGTGGCTGGTTTTTGCGCTGCCTTTGGATTCTGCATCTGTTTTAAACCTAAAACCTAGCTACGCTCGCAGCTTCCCCTGAAAAACGCCAGACACACAACGAAAACTACCCCGATGTAAATGCACCTGGTGTTTTCTACCAGAGGTTACATAAATGTTGCCAGGTGGGGCTTTTTTTTTTTTTTTGTCTTCCTTCAAACACGGGAACAGCATTAAGTTAAACCCTCTTGCTTGGGAGGGCCTTGGAGTACCTGCTTGTGCCCAAAATTAAAAATAAAAAGCTCCAACCTCACTTCTCTCGGAAAACACTCTAACTGGATCCATGCTCCAAGCCTGGAGGAAAGCAGGATGGCTTTCAAACACCACACTCTCCTTCCTCCTCCTCCTCCAGCCCGATTCCGAGCCGCGGGCGTACTAGGACTCTGACACGGCGGCCGTGGCTTTCGCACCGCGCCAGCCCCAAGCCACGGAACGGGAAGAGCGGCTGCAGGAGTCCGGAGCCCGACAGGGACGTCCCCAGCGTCAGCTCGTGACGTCACCGCGCAGACGTGAACGGCCGTTCGGCGTGCGGCCGCCCAGGCTCCGCCTCCCAAGGCCGCGCCGGCGCCCATTGGGCAATGGGAAGTGGTGGGCGGGCTGTGGTAGGTCACGTGACGGAGGCGGAGCCGAGCCCGGCCGCGGACTCTGAGGGCCGTGCCTAGGGAGCGGCCTTCTCCGGGCGATTGGCTCACGTCGCTCACGCGCCCCCGTGTGCCCGACGGGTGACCTCGCGGAAGGACGGGAGGCCGAAGGCGCGCCCTCCCCAGGGCCCTTGCCGAGCTTCAGTGCCGCCGGCCGCGTCGGCCTCCCGAAGCGTCGGCGGAGAGACCGGCACCCAGTACACCAGTACGCCCAGTCCTGCCCGGTGCGTGTAGGTCGCGGGCAGGGAACGCGTGTCTGTCACTGTGCCTTGTGTGTCGTCGTCGGTTGCAAACAAAATTCAGCCATCACGCCTTTTTTCACAGAGAACGCGTGCAGATTCATGATTTTGCAGAAAATACGTCATTTGAGGTTTCTACAACGGTCGGAATTGTGTTTATATCCGTTAGCCTCACATGAGCGATCTCCTATCCCGTCAGTCCTGACCCTGCATGGCCAAGGTTCTACTTACAAGTCGGGGTGGGTAGACAGATGGTGTAGGAAGAAGGCCTGGCGAGCCAGTACAGACTAGATAGTTTGAATGTCACCACTAGGTGGCAGCAGTAACACCTTTGATTACTTACTGTCTCCTGTATATTTAGTATTTAGTGAATATATACTGGCATAAACATCGAATGCTTCTTGTATACTTAATGTCTGACGAACATTAGGTATATCTGGGTCTTTCCAGCCGTTTCTATGTATATTCGCATGTCCCGCACACTTTAGTCAACAGTTAGTGACTTAGGTGTGTGTTTCACACTTGAGTTAGACCCATCTCTTATTATTTCTTGGGCAGAATTAAATGTTCACAAGGCGATACAATCCTAACCTTCAGAGTTGCTGATGATGCAGGTCCTTACATGTGCTGCCAAGCTTCTTCCGACCTGTTACATTACTTTTAATAGAGTGGAATTTGTCCAACTATGGTCATATTAAAGAATGATTTTCTATGCCCTGGGACACTAATGGGAAAGTTTCTCGGGCCTTTCAGAGGATATTAGAAACCAAGCAAAAACATTTCTAAACAAAGAAATGTACACAACAGATTTGCACACATCATATTTTGTTTTGGAAAAAGGAACATAAATTTGGAAAACCATAAACTAATCACAGCGTGTTAGCAACTTTTATTAGCTTTCTATGAAGCTTAAAAAATTCTTTTGCAGTATTATCTTAATCCTTTGTGAGGGGTTATTCCAAGAGTCTCTTTGAAATGGAAAAGGAATGTTTGTGTATTTGGTTTTACGTAATATTATTTACATTTACAATATGTACTACCATATCCCTTTATGAGAACTAGCATGTTTTAATACTCATGGTTTCTGGCATCCATAACCCTTGCCCCAGTAGTTCTCAGTCTTCACTTTGCATTAGAACTCTCTAGGGAGGCTCCATTTCCTGAAACTGTTTTCCTTATTTCGAGGTTGAGCCTGAGCATCCCTGTGTTTCATTCATCCTAGCTGGGGTGTGGAGCTGAATCAGAGACACTGCATTAAACATGGTGTGACTTCTTTAAATAAAGTGCTGCATGATCCCTTAGAGCTAAAGCAATGGATTGCATCTGGGAAACAGCTTTGTTTGTGATTCCTACGATATTTTTGTTAGAGAAGTTGGTGGTGTTAAGATTCATCTTCATCAGACTTGGTACAAGGAAGCATAACCTCCAAGCAACAAAACCCACCAACTCTCAAGTAAAGGGGGAAATAACCACATTGAGAAGACTTCACCTTGTCCCGCTGGATTTAGGATGCCACATGCTCACTAGTCCTGCTAGGGTACCCTGGCAAGTACAGAGAAGTAGGTGATAGGCATTACCTGGGAGTGGCATGGCATAAACCTGCCTCTGTGCCACTCTGGGGTGGTATGTGGTTAGGTGCTATTTTTTAGACCTGGCAAAAGAAATCAAAACGTGGGACTCATTTCAGTTTCTCCAAGATTCTTACCTTATGAACCCAGTCAGGCTGATTCTGTCTTTCCTTTGAGGAAGGGGAAGGAGAAAGAAGAAAAAAACTTTAACATACGTAACAACTTTTTAAAAAGATTTTTTAATTTTTATTGGAAAGTCAGATATACAGAGAGGAGATACAGAGAGAAAGATCTTCCAACCAATGATTCATTCCTCAAGTGACCACAATGGCCTGAGCTGTGCTGATCCAAAGCCAGGAGACAGGAACTTCCTTGGGTCTCCCACGCGGGTGCAGGGTCCCAAGGCTTTGGGCCATCTTAGACTGTTTCCCAGGCCACAAACAGGGAGCTGGATGGGAAGTGGGGCTGCTGGGATTAGAACCGGCACCCAGATGTGATCCTGGTATGTGCAAGGGGAGGACTAGTTTATTGTGCTGGGCCCAAAAGTTCTTTTTCTTAAAAATAAATTCACAGGGCCCAGCAGAATGGCCTAGCAGCTAAAGTCCTTGCCTTGAATGCGTCAGGATCCCATGTGGGCGCTGGTTCTAATCCCGGCAGCTTACTTCCCATCCAGCTCCCTGTTTGTGGCCTGGAAAGGATGGCCCAAAGCCTGGAGACTCTGCACCTGCATGGGAGACCTGGAAAAGGTTCCTGACTTCAGATCAGCTCAGCTCTGGCCGTTGCAGCCACCTAGAGAGTGAATCATGGGATGGAATATCTGCCTCTCTGTGTGTTCTCCTCTCGGTATATCTGATTTTGTAATAAAAATAAGTAAATCTTAAAAAAAAAGAAAAAGAACTTTTTATGCATATCTTTCATACGGAAAATGGAATGAAAGAAATCAGGATGTTTTCTTGGTGAAATAGTAGGTAGTTCCAGTGTAGAATTTCCTCCTGAGTCCACCAACATCAGAGAAATGGTGAAAGATGTCCTTTCCTTGTCCTTGTCCCAGAAGACAATGTGAACTTATCTCAGGTTGTAGTTGAGGCCCTTCATGTGCCAAACAGTCTTCCAATTGCGTGTAATTCTGTCCTACAAAATGTTCGTACCTAAGCTCAGAGAGCCTTGATAGTCTCTGAGTTATTTCAACCAATCAAATCCTCAGCGATATTCCATTTTGAAAAGAAAGGCCAACACCAAATTTTTAGTCATTATAATAAAACTTGGATATTCAAGTTGGTTATAATGTTATATGCTTTTCAGCAAGAAAAAAATGAAAATTCCTTCAGACATTGTTAGTAACAGTAGTATAATATGGCAAGCAAATGGACTAGCTGATCTGAAGCCAGGAGTCAGGAGCCTCTACCGTGCCTCCCACGCGGGTGCAGGGTTCCAAGGCTTTGGGCTGTCCTCGACTGTTTTCCCCTTATAATATACACAGTTGAAACCATGTGGAACAGAAGAACCACAAAGGAGAATGCTGCCTGATTCTCTGGCTACAAAACTGTGTGAGACAAGAAGGTACAATTGGTGTAGACCATTTTATTAGAGAGTAGTTTGTTAGCCTAGCTGTATATAACCCAAACACAGGAATATTTGTTCAAATGAAAAAAAAATGGTTAGTTCTATTTCAGAAAATTTACTTTTTTTAAGATTGATTTATTTTACTTGAAAGAGCTAGAGAGAGAAATCTTCCATCTTACTAGTTCTCTTCCCAATTCCTGCAGCAGCCAGGGTTTGGCCGGTCCAAAGTCAGGAACCAGGAACTTCCTCCGAGTCTCTCACATAAGTGCAGGGTCCCAAGAACTTTAACTAGCCTCCACTGCTCTCCGCAGGGAAGCAGATAGGAAGCGGAGCAGCTGTGACTCAAACCAATACCCTTATGGGATGCCAGCACTGAAGGCTGAGGACCAGCCAGATGAGTCACTGTACCGGCCCCAGCAAATTTAATTTTAGGGATCACAGAGAAATAGTATCGTTGGAAATACTAACTACTGAGTGGCTACTGTTGAATAGATTTTTGAGTACATTCATCTCTTAGAAAATTAATATTATTGGCAAGACTGAGTGTTCTCTGGTGAAATGTTTATGATAACATAATTTTTTAAAAAGTATTGGTTGCTATTGCAAGCATGTGGCTTAGCATTTAGGATGCTGTGGGGGATGCCTTCATCCCATATCTAAGCACCTGGGTTTGAGTTTAGCTCTAGTTGTTGATTCCAGATTCCTGCTAATGCACACCCTGGGAGGCAGCAGATGATCGTTCAAGTAGCTGGGTCCCTGTCCCCACTAAGGGATACCAGGATTGAGTTCCAGCTCCCAACCGTAGCCTGGCATAGTATCTGCTGTCAATAGGCATTTGGGAAGTGAAGTAGCAGATGGGAAACCTCTGTCTCTCATTCACATTCTGTATTTTAAATAAATAATACAAGTTGCAAATAATTATATAGTATAATTCCATTTTAAAATATTAAGACAACACCCAGCTCAGTGGCCTAGTGGCTAAAGTCCTTGCCTTGAATGTGCCAGGATCCCATATGGGCACTGGTTCTAATCCCAGCAGCCTCGCTTCCTATCCAGCTCCCTGCCTGTGGCCTGGGAAACAGTCTAGGATGGTCCAAAGCCTTGGGATCCTGCACCCACATGGGAGACCCGAGCAAGAAGTTCTTGGATCCTGGCTTTGGATCAGCACAGCTCAGGCCTTTGCGGTCACTTGGGGAATGAATCATTGTACAGAAGATCTTCCTCTCTGTCTCTCTTCCTCTCTGTATATCTGACTTTCCAATAAACATAATTACATCTTTAAAAATATTAGGACTAATATATATTGAAGGTCTATGCTATTATTATAATGTAGAGGAAAACAGGGGTGTGGGGGAAGAGGGGAGGGAGAGAGTAGAAAGAGAAATCCCTGAGACTAATGAAATGCATCATGAAAGTTAAAGTTAAATAAAGGGATGAAAGGAAAACAAAACCAAATCAAAAAGATCAATATATAAATCCTTATGTATGCTTTTATAATCTTTGAGAAAAATGTACATGGTGTTATAACATTGTTAATATTAGTTTTGTAGAGGTGTGTACAGAGCAGTGAGCTCTGGAGACTGGAGAACTGGGCTGCCGCACAAAGCAAACATGCTTTTGTTCCAAAGAAAATCTAATGCAATTTTAACAACAAGACACAGAAACGTTCTTGTTGTAAAAATTGTTTAAAAAACTGCATAGTCTTTTAATAGTATATGTATAAAAAGACTTCTTATCTTCATACAAAGCTAATAAGACTAGCTGACAGACTGTGATTACAGTTTACTGTTTTCAAAATTTATATTCCTCAGCTTGGTACAGTAACCTGGTGCCTAAATCCCCGCCTTGCATGCACTGGGATCCCATATGGATGCTGGTTTGTGTCCTGGTTTCTCCGCTTCACATCCAACTCCCTGCTTGAAGCCTAGGAAAACAGTAGAAGACAGTCCAAAACCTTGAGAAGCTGCATCCGTGTGGCAGACCCAGAAAAAACTCTTGGCTCCTGGCTTTGGATCAGCTCAGCAACTGTTGCAGCCATAGGGAGTGAACCTCCACAAATCTAATCTGCCAATAAAAATAAGTAAATCTTAAAAAAAAAACTGTATAGAGGTATATAAACCAGAAAGCAGAATCATTCAGTAATCCTCTTTTTTTTTTTTTTTTAGGTCAGCAGCAAATAATTTTAATCAAAGACTTGTACATTTTCTTCCCATATATTTGCATTAGGAAATGACATTGTGATTCATTTTACTACAAGTAAAATATTATCAAATATTTGCAGGAAATTATTCAATATAACTTGAACAAAAAGGCAAATTCAGATACATTGATTTTCTGGGAGTCTCTATTCCAGTGGCACAGCACACAAAAGTCAGAACAATGAACTAAGATTCCCGTTACAGTAGCCCTTCGATCTCTTTGATGAAAGCCTCATAAACAACATGTCAGTTTGTGTGGTCACAGGAGCAGCAGGACCAGACTTGGGGACTACTTTGGCAAGAGGTACAGTAGCATCATACTCTGAGATTTTTTTTTTTTAAGATTCATTTATTTTTATTGCAAAGTCAGATATGCAGAGAGGAGAGACAGAGAGGAAGATCTTCCATCTGTTGATTCATTCTCCAAGTGCTTCAACAGCTGGAGCTGAACTAATCTGAAGCCAGGAGCCAGGAACTTCTTCTGGGTTGCCCACACAGGTCCCAAGGCTCTGGGACATCCTCAGCTGCTTTGCCAGGCCACAAGCAGGGAGCTGGATGGGAAGTGGGGCCAGTGGGATTAGAACCGGCGCCCATATGGGATCCCAGCGCATTCAATGTGAGGACTTTAGCTGCTAGGCTACTGTGCTGGGGCCATCCTTTGACATTCTTTAGGGAGCAAAAGCCCCTTTATTCTCCTGATGCATTCTCAGTGCAGTGGGAATAAATAGAGTAATTTCTGCCTTCCGATTATATATTTCTGGCTTGGCACTGATGGTTGCTCTGGCTTTCTTACTGGTGGCTACAGTTGTATCATCTGCCTTGGGTTGTTGAATCAAAGTGGGTGGGGCACTCAAAATCCCTGAGTAGGTCAAGGAAGCTGGTGGGAAAAGCTCAGGTGGGGCAGGTCTGAGTGGAGGCACCAAAGGTGGGCCCGTCATACCAGGACGAGGTGGAGGGATTCCTGGAGGTGCAGGGGAAGGTAGCATTGGTAGGGGTCCCTGAGTCGGAGGGACAGAAGGATGACCTGGAGTTGGAAGTGGGGGTAAAAGTTGGGGTAAATGCCCTTGGAGTCCTGGTATTGCTGAGGAGCCCCTGGTGGTGGCCAGTAGGTGGTCCAGAAGGTCCTAAGCTGGGCAGATGCTGGTCCAAGAGGAGGCAAGCTGGCATGAGAGAGGCCTGCATCTGAGAGGGAGGAGCCTACTGGAGAGGAGCCTGCTGCTGAGAAGATGCGCACATGCTGTCAGAGTGGGAATCTTCTTCACGTTGTTTTTGTAATTGCTTTTCTGCTGCTGAATCATCAGAATTATCTTCACCATCATCCTCTGAATATTCCTCCGCTTCTCTCCCTCCTTGGGGATTTCCTGACCTGCCATTTGGAACATCATGGCTTGAAGTGGCGTCAGCTGCTTCATGTTCTTTTTCTTCCTCAAATTTCCTGGTGTATCAGCAAATTGTATACTCAGACTTGATTTTTTTTTTTTTTGCACTGTTTCCTTGTTCATTATCATCATGTGCGAATTCATCCCCCCGACTCTCTCCATCTGATTTGTCAGTGTCACTGTCATCATTTTTATCTTGACCAATGTCCTCAGGACAGCCATCTTCTTCACTCACGCTGGAAACATAGTCATCGTGACCCTGCTGAACAAGTTCAGGGCTATACAACATATTTTTGTCTCACCTACGAGGGGGAAGATCCAGGGCAAAGCCCATTTGGTGGCTTACATCTGTAAGACCTGAGGTGGCAGTGGACCTGGGGGAGGGCCAGGAGGTTTCTACAAGGGGACAAACATGGATCATCAAGAGGCATTATAGAAACTACCCAGGTTGGATGTCCATAGGCTGAAGTTTTCTTAAGGATGGAGGGTGGTTTGGCACCAGGGAGTAGACTGTCCTGGATGAAGATGTTGGAAGGAGCATGTGGCATATCTGGCAAGGGAATATTCTCCACTTCCACATGCCGAGAGTTCGTAACAGCAGCAAAATACTGGCTAAGTTGAGCCATTTTTTGTTCATATTCTACTTGTAGTTGTCACAATTCTTTACATATATATTTTTTTTTCATAAAGTTGGAGAATACATTGAAAGGTTTCACAGCTTTTTACGCTTGTCTTTCAGTACTTTCTCATTTAACTGTGGCTGTTTCACTGGGTTAAACTCCATCTTGTACAATTTTTTCATGTCCTGGATAATCTGCTTGGGATCCTTCATCTTCAGAGCTGCAGCTCGCACCATCATGCATTTTTTGCTGTTGTTGCTATATTTTATTTTGAATTTTTGAATTTTGTGGTACAATTTTGTATAGACTGGGATTCCCCCCCACCAAACTCCAACCCCCGACAGAATTATACTATTATTGTTACAATAGTATAGTCCTTCATAAGGAGTCATAATTCTATCAGTCTCTTATTTAAGTGTGCCCCAATATTGCTGGTACAGACAATGTCAGATAGTCCAGCATCCGTTGTTTAGATATGTCCAACAGTCTCATTGGAAGTCCATCTCATCATGCATTATTTTTTTTGGTTTTCTTTAATTCTCTCTTCCAGGCTTCCTTTCGGGCTTGGTCTGTGGGGTTCATAAATGTTCCACTTTTGGTGGATGAGATAGATCTTTGTCCCATATTGGCAATATGTATGGGTTATGTTTTCACTCTGTGGGGGGTCTCTATCGTTGCATTTTCTATCTGTTTTTAAGTCCCTATTCACAGGTGAACTTGGTGTATCGAGCCAAAAGTCTTATGTGTGGAGCACTGACTAATGGTGAATAGCCAAGTGTTCCTCCTTTTTTTTTTTTTTTTAAGATTTTATTTATTTTTATTGAAAGGTCAGATATACAGATGGGGAGGACAGACAGAAGAAGATCTTCCATCCGATGATTCACTCTCCAAGTGGATTCAGGAGCCAGGAGCTTCTTCCGGTTTCTCACGTGGGTACAGGGTCCCAAGGCTTTGGGCCGTCCTTGAGTGCTTTCCCAGGTCACAAGCAAGGACCTGGATGGAAAGCGGGTCTGCCAGGATTAGAACCAGCGCCCATAGGGGATCCCAGCGTGTACAAGGCATGGACTTTAGCTACTAGGCTATTGTGCTGGGCCCAATGTAATCATCTTAATTTGGGTAGAACAGGCCACTTCCTTTACTCAATAGTGTTTCAAAGGGATTCTTCGCAATAAATATGAAACTCACTTATTTTAATTGCTTTTGAGTATCACACATTTGCACTGCTTCTAGTTTTTTTGATTATATGCAATAATGAATATCCATGTTTATACACATTTGCCTTGTTTAATTGCTGACTCAAAGGATATTCATATTGCTAGGACATCTAGAAGCTTTGTAATCATGTATAATCCCACCAATAGTTTATGACAGGAGGTTAGAGTTATAAGATAAATGACTAGTCATCATACTACAAACAACAAAAATGAATGTGCTTACATTAACAATCAGCAATAATTTTTGTGTACTTTTATTGTGGAAAGGGTTGTAGATAGAATGAGAGCTATTGTGCATTCAGATGCCAAACTTCCCACTCCCTGGGAGTGGGTGAGACCACAGAAGGTTAGCCTATGGAAGGAATAAGGAAAATAAAGTCTTTATACTTGTCTGGAAAATGAAGGGAAGAACACCCTGAAGAGCTGCTCCAGTTTGCCCAGCTGGATGACTTGCAGTGCCTCCTTCTGGCAAAGAAGCCAAGAACAAAACTCCTGGGGTAGGTGTCAGGGGTGGGGGGAAGCCTGCATCCAACATCAGAGGGTCTGAGTGGAGTCCCCATTCCACTTCATATCCAGTTTCCTACTGGTATGTCACCTGAGAAGCAGCAAGTGGCGAAGTATTAAGTACTTGGATCCCTGCTACCTATATGGGAAATGTGGATGGAGCTCCGGGCCCCTGGGCCAGATCTGGCTGCTCTGTGCATTTCCAAGTGAACCAGAGGATAGGACATTGTCTCACCATCTCCCTTTCTGCCCTTCAAAGAAATAACAATAATTTTTAAAAACCAAAAACCCTTTTCAGTTTCTACATTAATGTCACTGGCAAAGGTTGGTGGGTTCTTTCCTTGGCTTAGTATAGAAATAAAAAGCCAGGAAATAAGTACAAGCATAACAGAGTCTATTCAAAGCAAAGCACTGCCTCATGAAAAAGTAAGGTAGTGGAGTGTCCGACTGGATGCTGGCTTTAAGGAAACGGCTTGGGCTTTTTCAAGTTTTTTTTTTTTTTTCCTTTCATTGAAATAGGAAGGGGCATAGGAGGACCTGGGTGTCTGGGCTGATATAGAGGTGTCTTCAGTGAGTATTCAAGCGACTGTCTTGTGCAGTTTTGGAAACCTGGCCTGACTCTCCAACTCCGTAGGTCTGGGCAGAGAAACAGAAAGGAAACTCCCTTTGCTTGGGTGTCTTGGCAACTCCAAGGTCTTGTTTTGCACAGCCAGCTCATCTAGTATGTGCAGACAGTAAACTGAGATGGGGCCCAGTGACTGTGCACCCTTCTCCAAGGCTGTGGACCCAGCTAAGTTGGTTATAGAGCATTTCCTAGTACTACAGCTAAACCAAAGACTGGCATGAAAAATCTGGTAAGTTGACTTAGGTATGTGGTGTGTTGGTGAGGAAATGGATGAGAGGGAGGTAATTTTTTTCCTATTATTTGTATCAAAATAACAGATTTCATGTATTTCATGTGTACAGGTTTTTAAAAATATATTTTTTTAAAATTGGAAAGTTAGATATACAGAGAGGAGGAGAAACAGAGAAGATCTTCTGTCTGCTGACTCACTCCCCAGTGGCCACAATGGCCTGAGCTGAGCCAATCCAAAGCCAGGATCTTGAAGCCTCTTGCAGGTCTCCCACACACGTGCAGGTCACAAGGCTTTGGGCAGTCCTTGACTGCTTTCCAGGCCACAGGCAGGGCGCTGAATGGGTAGTGGGGCCACAGGGAACATGAATTGGCATCTGTATGGGATCCCGGTGCAGGCAAGGCGAGGGACCCCAGCCACTTGGCTACTGCTCCAGACCCATGCACACAGTTTTAAGAATATAGTGATACTTCCCAACCTCTTCCCTCCTTGCTTCTTCCCATTTTTGACAATAATATGCTTTTCACTTACAACGAGAAGCTTAATTGTCCAACAAATTAAAAAAATGAAGAAGCAGAAAGATCACTGTTCAGCAGGGAGATTTCTTTGAAGCAAAGATCCTAATTTTGATGTGGGTTCTCTCCACCTGGCTACATCTAACAGGTGTGCAACAGCTACAACGCCAAGCGCAACTAAGTCACTCCTTGGCCTTCAGCGTCTGTTCAGATCCTCCAGTGTTGTGGGGTAGGCAGTCTGGCAGGTGTAGGGCAGCTAGAAGCTACCTCATTGAGAATGCCTCTAGAGACTTGATTTCGGTGCAGCTTCAGGGAATGTTCGGCAGGAGGCAAAGCCGCCGCTGGCCCACACTGCGGAATGCAGACAAGTAACGTCTGTACACGTTGGATGTAAAGCGCAGAAAACCATATGAGACCTTTTTGTCTGTTTTAAAATTTCAAGCCTTAAAAATGCTTGCTTATGTCATCTACCATGACATGCACAACAGTAAGAAAATGGCTTGCTTTTTAGGGCAAAAGCCCTTCTCAAAAAAAAAAAAAAGAAAGAAAAGAAACAGTGGCAATCCCTCTTGGCAGAAAGGAAAGTCCTTCCCTGCGGAGAATGTAGGATATGCCTCATCCCAGATTCATTTCTCTCGATGAGCTCTCACCATTTCTTCCCGCTCCTGGAGTTCACCTTCTCCCACTCTCTCCCACTTGCGGTGCCCAGCTCGCGCAGGCTCCGCCCAAGGCCCGTCCCCGACCCCTCCAGCTCCGCGGCGCGCTGACGTCACACGCCGGCGCCGGGGACGCGCCAGCCGCTGCCGCCCTCTCACCCGCCCCTTTCTCCGCACTTACTCCGCGCTCCCGGCTTTGGGGACTGCTTGCGTGTGGGGTCCTCATCTCAAAGTTTCGAGCGGCAGTGCCTGCATGCTGGACCCTAGGGCTGACTTTGCGAGGAAGGAGTTCGAGGCAGTCAGGGAGCGTCTGAGACCCAAGTGCTGCCCGTCCCCTTCCCCGCCGAGGCCCCGCGACCTCTGCCAAGTTGGACAGAGGCGGTGACCAAGGCGCTCTCGGGGCCTCCACCCTCCGTCTCCCAGGGGGTCGGGCAGCGGTCGGTTTGTTTGCTCGGGCTGCGGGCGTTGCGCGAGGCAACCCCGGAGCCAAGTGTCAGCCACAGACGAGTGTCAGGTGTGGGAGACTGCGTGCCCCCCTTCCACTGGGTTGGCTGTGAGCCGCTACTGGTTAGACAGTCTGGGTTTCTCTTTCAGGACGTCTTTTTCAAAATGCACAATAGTGCCTCCGCCTCGTTAAGTGCCGTAGGAAGACTGCAGTGTCTAGACTGATGCGTCTTGAGCATCACCGTTATTCCTACTAAAGTCCCGTATTCTTGAGGTGAGTTGTATTTTGGGGGAAGCAAGGACGGGCAAAATAGAGGAGTCGTACTGGACATGAGGAGTCCTGCTGGTTCAATTGCATGGGTATTTTAAGTGTTTGCACGGAAAAGGCCTTCCTGTTCCTTAAAATGTATTTATTGCCAAGTAGTCCTTGGCCAGTATTTGAAAAGCTAGAGTGAAAATAGAATTAGAAAGTATTTGAAATGCTTCCCTGATAGTTGTCTTCTGTGGTGAATGACATACTCCTGTTCATTAACAAGGGATGAGTAGCTGTGAACTGGTTAACTTGTTTCAGTCTTTCTGAGTTATGGTTTGCATATTTAAGGCGTTACAAATTGTCCTACTTCAAGAATTCATTTTAATATTTGTTCACACATTCCTTTTTATTATTCTCTCCTGTAAGATCTCCAAGTAGCAGAATATTTTTTTATGCTTCGATAAGTCGTGGTAGAAATGTTTACGAAGGTTTAATAGTAGTATCTAGTCTAAGCTGATAACGACGTCTCATGATGCAGCATTATTGTGAGATGACAGGGGTGAGCCAAAGATGAGGAGAAGTAGTTCTCTGATTCTAGTGTAGATTGCATTGATCTTAGAAGATCAACAGATCTGTTTCGTTGCCTGTTCTTGTAGGTGAACAGTAAGAAGACTGTTTTGTGGGAAAACAGGTTTTTGCACAAAAGAAGTCGCTGTCAGGAATCTAGTAAGGGTTTTGGAGCTTGAACACAGTTCTTTTGAGGTCATGATAATAATACATTGACACTGTATTCCCTTCTCTTCCCATCTAAGTCATGAATGTGACTCTTTTCACAAATATGACTTCATCTTTGACATGTTAAAAAATTTCTTTTCTTTGAAAGATGAGACATATTCTACACACCCTCTCTCTCGCTCTCCTGTCTGCTGACTTACTGACCAGATGCCCCAGCAGCCAAGGCTGGGCCACGCCTTAACTAAAGAGCCAGAAACTGTGGCTGTATCGGCTTGAGCAATCACCTGCTGCCTCTGAGGATGCACATTAGCAAGAATCAAATTGGGAACGAAACTAGAACTTAAACGCAAGTACTCTGATAATGCAGTGTGGCTGTGCCAAGCAGCGTCTCAAACCCTGGGCCGCACCCTTGCCCCAGTTCTTTTTCCACATGGCGGCAGTGTCCATTACAGAGCCCATCCATGTCATGTGAATGGATTTGAGAGAGGAAGAATATTTTGTGCAGACACTTGGAGGGCAGAGACATTTCTCTCTCACCCACTTTTGCCACCTGACCCTCCTCATCCCTGAAGGTAGCCCATGGATATCTGTGAGTGCCTAACACTTTAAATAAACTTTATAAATTAAAAAAGTCTGATAATATAAAAAAGAATGGTTTGAAATAAGCCTGATACAAATCTCATTTTTTTAAAGTGAGAAATAAAGAAGGGACTTTACACCATGAGAAGTTACACCAACCTAGTCCCATGATTGAATTTGTGTTGATTACTCTGGAAAAACTGCATGAATGGATTATAGCTGCAGACTACCAAGGCTTTTTGAAATGGGTTCACATTGCTCTACTGATGCTTCCTTCCAGGATAACGTGTTCATCTGACATCCGAAAGAGCTGAAGCAAGCTTAATGGCTGTCAGCATGTGTTCCAGTTTTATGAGACAAGTTCTTCATTCACATACTCTGACATTTTTCAAATGTGAAATACAAATTTTCATTTTATCAAACATTGCTGATCTGTGGCTTTGAAGAAATTCTTAGTAAAAGCTGAGGAAACATGTCTAATTTGTCTAGAAACTATTTTTTCAAGATTTGTCTATTTTATTGGAAAAGTAGATTTATTTGGAGGAGCGAGAGAAAGATCTTCAGTCCACTAGTTCACTTCCCAGGTGGCCGCAACAGCTGGAGATGAGCCTATCTGAAGCCTGAAGCCAGGAGCCAGGAGCTTCTCCCTGGTCTCCCATGTGGGTGCGGGATCCCAAGGATTTGGGCCTTCCTCTGCTGGTTTCAAGCAGGCCACAAGCAGGGTGGGAGCTGGAGCATTCAGTACTTGAACTGGTGCTCATGTGGGATCCTGGTGGTTGCAAAGTGAGAATTTAGCCACTGAACTATCCTACTAGACCCAAGCTAAGATTTTTTTTTTTCTGGAACAGAGTTTACATACATGAAAAGAAGATTGATGCCATAGAAAAACTTAACATGTAAATATTAGTGGCCAGTGCAATGGCTCAGTGGGCTAGTGCTCTGACTGCTGGTGCCAGCACCCCTTATGGTCACTGGTTCATTTTCTGGCTGCTCCACTTCCCTTCCAGCTGCCTGCTTATGGCCTGAGAAAGCAGTAGAGGATGCCCCAGGCTCACATGGGAGACCCAGAAGAAGCTATTGGCTTTTGACTACTGAGTTCAGGTTAACCTGGCTATGGCCATTCTGGCGATTCAGGGAGTTGAACTAGCAAATATAAGATCTCTCTCTCCTTTCCTGTCACTGTCTGTAAATAAAGAAATCTTTAAAAAAATGTAAAGTTCAGGAATTTGAAAATGGGGGACTGTTCA
The DNA here is from genome assembly GCF_030435755.1 of Ochotona princeps. Lineage (NCBI taxonomy): Eukaryota > Metazoa > Chordata > Mammalia > Lagomorpha > Ochotonidae > Ochotona > Ochotona princeps. The sequence continues at coordinate 35,134,051 of NC_080842.1, forward strand.
AGGATTTTAATCAGATCAGCAGTTTTAACTAGCATTCTTATTGTGTTTAAGTTTTATTTCATTTCTAGTTTTAAGTAGATAATATGGCCCCATACTTTTAGAATTCAGAAATTATGAATGGTTAAAAAACTGTTTGTACTCACTTCCCTTCCCTGAAGACAATTAGTATTGCCAATTTGTTGTATTACCCTCCAGACCTATAATTATACAGTTACATGTATGCATGCAAAAATATATAAGTAAATATCTATCTATTTATGTATGTATGTATGTGTGGGTGTATATATATATATATATATATATATATATATATATATATATACTCTTTTGCCACTTATTGATAGTATGTCACGTTTGGTATTCTGGTTCTTTTAAGAAATTTAGCAATTTTTTTTTAGGAATTTGCACAAATAAAATATTTGCTTTTTTGTTTGTATATAAACTTTGCCATTGGAAGCTGCTGCAGAGGATAACTTCATGTGTCACTTTCATACAGTTAAAAATATTTGTAGATTAACCCCACACCCATTTAAAGATTTACATGTTTATTTATTTGAAAGACAGAATGACAAAGAAATCTTCCACCTGCTGATTCACTCCCTAAATGACCTCAGTGGCCCTGGTATGCCAAAGCGAGAATGTGATCCAAGTCCAGGTACTTGGACCAAGTACCTGGAGCAGCATTTGCTGCTTTCCCAGGAGTATTAGCGGGGAGCTGGCTCAGTAGCAGAGCATCTGAGCCTGGAACCAGCACTCCAATGCAGGTTGTCTGCATCACAGGCAGTGGGTTATTAATCTGGCTCCACAGCATCTCTAATAGGGTGAATTCCTAAAATGAAATCACTGAATCAGAGGGTACATATATAATTTTGGTGGACATTGTCCAACTCTTTTCTTTAGTATGATTTAATTTGTACCACCATCATATTGTTTCCTATTTAAAATCTGTTGGTCATATTGTACAATGATAAAGTTCATCGATTTTGCCATTCTGATAGGTAAAAAAATAATATCTTTTATTATGGTAACATGTACATGATGATTTTTTCTTCCACCTTGTTATTATTTCTAACTAAACATCTTTTTAAAAAAGGTTTGAGAAGGAGAGAGAGAAAAAAAGAGACAGAGCTCCCATCTGGTGATTCAGTTCCCAAATTTCCCCAGCAGCTGGGGCTGGGCTAGGACAAAGCAGGGAGCAGGGAACTCAGTCCAGTTCTCGGATATGGATGACAGGCTCCCAACTTCTTGAGCTGTTGCCTCCTGCTTCCCACAGTATGTGCATTAGCAGGAAGTTAGAATCAGGAGCAGAGCAGGACTCAAGTACAAGCATTGTTCTGTGAGATGCATTGTTTGAAAGCTTGTGTATTAATTTGGAAAGCAGAATTCCAGAGACTGGGGAGAGACAGAGATCTTCCACCTGTAAGTCTGCTCTCAAAGTGGCTGCAATGGCTGGGGCTGTGCTGGGCCAGGCTAAAGCTGGGAGTCTACTTCCCTGCCGTAAGCAGGGAAGTAGATGGGAAGTGGAGTGGTCAGAAGATGAGCCAGTGTCTGTATGGGATCCTGGTGTTTGCAAGGAGAGAATTTAGGCAGTTGAGCCATCGTGCGAGCCCAGAGAAATTTTAAAATTGTTTCAGTAAAAGCTCCTTTTCCTAAGGGGGGAAAAAAAAGATACCGTTGGAAGCCTACTTGTTATGAATAAAAATAAATCATAGTGTGTTGGGCAAATGAACTGTTTTGGATTGACATAGTGACTTCATGTATGTCTGTAACAACCATGGTCTTTTCAGTAGGTTGTGCAGTAGGTTGCTTTTATGACTTTCTTGCTCTTTGCCCTCTACTACCCAGCACATTGTACTGTATTTTCTCCTGAAACTGCCACTATCCTGAAATTTACTATTACTAAAGCTACTAAGTGCTTTAGCTATTTTTATATAGTAAGGACCTAAGTATGATACTATAGCAGAAATATTAAGAAAAAATGAACAAATTTGTTGCTTTAGTTGTAATTAGATTAAATGAGTAAAATTGAGACAAAGTTGACTTAATTTTCAATAAAAATGTTAAATATCTTTTTTAAAAAGTTGGCAAATCACTAAGAAATTAGAATTTGAGTGAAAAATTATTATAGAAGAAGGCATACTGTACCTCTTGTAATGGCTACTCTTTTTGTTTTTTAAAATGTCTAGCATATTTATAAAGATGCCTTAGAAAAAGAACCATGGATAAGTATGTTAAACTGAGGAAGATTGGAGAAGGTTCATTTGGGAAAGCTGTTCTTGTTAAATCTGTAGAAGATGGCAAACAATATGTTATCAAAGAAATTAATATCTCAAGAGTAAGTATGTTTTTACTTTGATTACAAAAGTAATTTGGTAACAATAGGGCTAATTCTTACAGAATTTTTAAAATAAATTTCTTTCCTAAATTTAAAGTGAAAGACTGTCATAATTACAGAATACCACTCATTGCAGAATATATCCTTTTAGGTTTTTATTTTTCCCCTATGATGGGTGCTTGTGTGTGTGTGTGGTTTTTTTTTGTTTGTTTTTTGTTTGTTTGTTTTGGTAGGAAACTTAGTTCGAACATCTTACAATGTTTAAAATTATATTTCACTAATTCTTTTTTAACTTCTAGGTATATATTGTACATTTGTACAGTTTCGTTTTAACCACTGTCTATTTGATGGACTTTTAGTTGGGGTATCAGTTTTCTAGACTATTACTGTTTTCCTCCCATTTTTAGATGTCCAGTAAAGAAAGGAAAGAATCAAGGAGAGAAGTTGCAATGTTGGCAAATATGAAGCATCCAAATATTGTCCAATACAGAGAATCATTTGAAGGTCAGATATATTTTGCAAGAGCTTTCAAAATAAATTCTAAACCATCAATGACTTTTGGATATTCTCATTGTAGAACTTATGACTTGTATTCTCAGGGAGCAAAATGAATGTGTTTTTTTTGTTTCATTTATACACATATGAATATCAGCTTGATTCTGTTATAATACTGATATCACACTGTCCCTGGGTTGTTTAATAGTTTCTCACTATTAATGTTTTTCAAAAGGAAGCGGTATAGTAAGTGGAAGAATTTGGATAAAGATAGTAACTTACATATTTTTATTTTATTTATTTTTTTATTTGAAAGGCAGAGTGACAGAGCAAGAAGGAAAGGGAGAGAAAAAAAAGGAGTAAAGATGTAAGCTTGGTTTGCTATGCCACAATGATGACTCCGACTTAACATGTTTGTTAAGCCTAACTCCCATTAAGTTAAAAATACTATTATCATCTACAGCCATACTACCCTGAATGCACCCAATCTCAATCTCATCTGATCTCGGAAGCCAAGCAGGGTCGGGCCTGGTTAGTACTTGGGAGAAACACTGTTATCACTGAGACAATGTTCTAACTTTTACAAAATATCCTACTCATTAGTATTCTCTCTTTAATGGTGAAATATATTGAAAGTTTTCTCAAGTTGTTAAAATGTAGGGTTCTAATTACTATTTTGAACTATATTGTATACTACATTTGATAATACAGGAACTAAGACAAGGCAAATATAAAGGTAGGACAAAGTGATTTACTGTCATTTTACTCCGATATCATTCTTACTATGATCATAAACTTTTATAAATTAAAAAACAGAAAGTTAATCTAGACTGAAAAGAAGAGGAATGTGTGGCCTACATGACATATAAAGCCTGCAAAATCATTTGTTCTGATCCTGCCAAGACAACTTCAGGGACTTCAAAATTCAAGAAATCTTTAGTAAAATTCAAGAAATCAAAGCTACTTTGGGGGTTGGGAATTAAGTCTTTACTAGATAGTTACTGTGGTCCTGCAGGGTCAGCAGAGTACAGCAATGGCCTGAAGAATGCTGGTCTCTGTTGAATACAGTAAATAGGATTGATCAGAAAAGCTGAGAAACTGGGACACTCACCCCTAGTCAGGAAGTAGAACTAAAAGGCCTCAGTCACATGCTGCTTCTACACCTCCAGGCTAATTTTTAAGTTGATAATTTTGTGTGATGTTAGAAATACACAAAATTCCTCACCCCTGTTAGAAGGTAGTTGAAATGACTCTTTCAGGATCTTGCCACATACCCGAGTTTGAATTGGGCCAAAGTTACTTTTTCCCCTTAGTTGAGCATGATATTGAAGTTAAACATACTGTGTTAAAAATATGGCTTTCATATTGTTTGTTGTGGTAGTGTATTAGGCTATTTCTCTGCCTGCAGTGTTGACATCCCACACAGGCACTGGTTCGTGTTTTGCCTGCTCTGCTTCCAATCCAGTTCCTTGCTAATGGACTCAGAGGCAGTGGAGGATAGCTCAAGTCTTTGGGCCCCTGCACCCACTTGGGAGACCCAGAAGCTCCTGACTCCCAGCTTTGGGCAAGCCCCCAGCTCTGTCTGTTGTGACCATTTGGGGAGTGATCAGCAGTTTAAATATCTTTTTATTATTATTATTAATAGTAGTAATAGTATTACTTTTTTTTTTGATTGAAGGGCCAATGTGACAGAAAGAGAGAGAGAAAGATCTTCCATCTGCTGGTTCACTCCCCAGGTGGCCACAAAGGCCAGAGTTGAGCCGATCTGAACCCCAGGAGCTTCTTCTGGTCTGGGTCTCCCAAGTGGGTGCAAGGTCCCAAGGGTTTAGGCTATGCTCAGATGCTTTCCCAGGCCACAAGTAGGGAACTGGATGGGAAGCAGTCGGACATGAACCTGCGCCCATATGAGATCCCGGAACATGCAAGGCAAAGATTTAGCCACTAGGCTATCATTCTGCGCCTAGCAGTTAGAATATCTTTTTCTGTGTTTCTCCCTTTGTTTTCTCTGTATTTCTTTCAAGTAAAATAAATAAATTAAAAAATATACATATATGGTTGGCACAGTGGGTTAAGCTGCTGATTGCAATGCCAGCATTCCATACTTGAGTGCTAGTTGAAGTCCTGGCTCTTCTACTTCCTATCCAGTTCCTTGTAAATTCTCCTGGGAAAGCATCAGATGATGATCCATATACGTGGGCCCCTGCAGCCCATGTGGGAGACTAGGATGGAATTCCTGAATGATGACTTTGACCTGGGCCGGGCTTGACTGTTGTAACCTTTGGGGGAGTAAACCAGGAGACGAAAGTTACGTGTTTCTTCCTGTTTCTGTTTCCCTGCTATACAAATAAAGTTTAAAAAAATCTTAGAAAAGGATTCTATTAATACATTATATTATAAAGTACTCAGTTCAGATATTTTTTAACGATGGCAGTGAAATGTCGATGTATGTCTTACATGAAAGAGATATATGTCTTACATATTAAACTTTCCTTTACAGGGTCTTGAATTTCCTTTTTTTATCTTTCTCCTGCTATCTGACTTAATTTCTTTGTTCTTTTCCTTTTTTTTAAAAAGATTGATTTATTATTCATTTGAACGGCAGAGTGATGGGGGAATGTACAGAGATACAGAAGGGAAGAGAGAGAAATATCCCCCATCTGCTAGTTCATTCTCCCTAAAAGGCCACAGCAGCTAGATTGGACTAGGCCAAAGTCACATACCAGAAACTTCATCCTTCTCTCCTGTTAATAGCAGGGCCCAAATCCTTAGACTGTCATTGCCTGCCTTCCCAGGTGCAGTAGCAGGGAACTAGACCCAAAACAGAGTAGCTGGAATCCATCTGACACCCCTGAGTGACATACTGCATTCTAATAGGAGCTTAATCTCACTGTGCCATAGTGCTGGTCCACTTCTTTTTCTTTTTTCATCACCAGTATTTTATTATTTTAAAAGATTTGTTTATTTATAAACAAACTCCCTCAGTGTCTCCCACATGAAGGGCCTATTCCCAAGTGCACTATGGTTATTTCCCCACCCTCCTAGGCTCTTTATCAGGAAACCCTATCAAAGTGGAGTATTCCCTCCCCCCCCCCGCCCCGAAAAAAAGTAAAACAAAACAAAACAAAAAACAGGGCAGAGCAGCCAGGACTCAAACTGGCACTCTGACATGGGACCCAGATATTGCAAGCAGTGGCTTAATGGGCTGTGCTCCTCAAGTTCTCTAGCTGCAGCAAAGGAGTTCATTATAAAATTCATATTGGTGTAGGGACTAGCATCATGGTACAGTAGTTTAAGCAGCCACTATCCCATATCACAGCATTGGTTCAGGTCTGAGCTGTTCCACTTCTAATTCAGCTTCTAGCTCATGGATCTGGGAATGCAACAAAAGATGGTTCAACTCCTTGTGTCCTAGATCCTTGTGGGAGACCGGGAAGAAGTTCTACGATCTTGGTTTCAGCCTAGCCCAACTCTGGCCTTTGGGGTATTTGGGGAGTGACCCAGGGGATAGAAGATCCGTGTGATGTGTGTGTGTGAGACAGAGAGACCCTATATATAATAAATAAATAAATATTTTAAAAAGTTACAAGGCATAATTTTATCCGGTGAATATATATTTTGTCACAGTCCCTTCCTAGTACCATGATCATTTTCTCTGAACTTCTGTTTAAATTTTTTTAAAAGGTTTTGGGAATTAACTAACAGAAATACTTAATTACAATCCTCTTGAATAATTAAAAATAATTTATACAAGCATTTAAGATCTAAAGTAAAAATAACAGTTTAAAATGCAAATTTTAACATTATTTTGAACATCTGTCAAAAGACAAGGAAGTTACTTTTATCTTGGCATTACTAAAAATATATGTATATAGAAACAGCAGCTGTTGGGTTGAACCTATTCTTTCAAGGTCATATCGATTTATTTAACGTCATTGGTGGGCCATATAAAATTATCAACTTAAGGATTACCTGTTGCAGATTTATTGAATTTTAGTCCCACCTGCACTTGACTTGGCAGCATCAGCTGAAGTGATTTGGTGGGCTTCATGTGTTTGCATACCAGACATTCCCCACTCCTGCTTTATTCAGCAAGCAAATGCGAATGCTTTTCTTGGAAGCCGTTTTTCAGGTTTAAAGGGCATTGAAATCAAAGAAAACTTCATGAAAGTAGAGATTGTGCCTTCTCACTGTTGAATCCTCAGAAGTTTTTCATAGCATTTATTATTTTGCTTGATAAATAATTGATTAAACCAGGTTAAACAGTGAGGAAATAAATGATCATGTGGAAATTAAGATAACCCATCTCTGACTGGTTGGTAGAGAAACATGATTTTATATATGACATTTAAGGAAATGTACTATTGGTTAAGGTAAAGTCTATCTGTACGTTTTGTCCTCATTCCAGACATGGAGGTCAATGTGAACACCTCTATCTGATAGGATGGCATGTTTTTGATAGAAAAAAAATCATTGCTGATGGAGTTTCATATTAACCTCAGTCATTATGCAGATAACATAACTGATACATTTTGTACCCCATTCTTCTGAGTATGGTTCAGTTTTTTCTGTTTGGTTGCTGCTTTTTAGAAAACTCTGAGTGCCTTTAATTCAGTTATGCTTCTAATATGTCTTTATTTGTAGAGAATTTTATGATTATGTTTTGCAGAAAATGGTTCTCTGTACATAGTGATGGATTACTGTGAAGGAGGGGATCTGTTTAAACGAATAAATGCTCAGAGAGGAAATTTATTTCAAGAGGATCAAGTAAGTTAAAAATGTGGGAGGTTGATTGCTAGTAGTTAAAGTATTTTTATTTGAGTGTGCATTTTTAATCATAAATGCTAATTATTTGAGCAGTTTGGTGACATGTCTGAATCTTGGTCACATTTCTGTGTAGCTCCCTCCTTTGTTCAGTTTTCCATCCTTCATTTGTGCTATGTAGTAATGAATGGTAGATGCACATGTATGTAACTTAATTATTCATCATGACTGGTTATTTATTATGTATCTTATCTTGTCAATCTAACTTATTGCTAACAGATCATATCTTCCTAAAATGAGGCTTTGCTTGTTAACTCTATTTTTTTTTTTTTGAGATTTATTTTATTTTTATTGAAAAGTCAGATATACAGAGAGGAAGAGACAGAGAGGAATAACCTCTGTCTGCTGATTCACTCTCCAAGTGGCCATGGAGGCTGGAGGTGCGCCGATCCGAAGCCGGGAACCAGGAACCTCTTCTGGGTCTCCCACGCGGGTGCAGAGTCCCAAGGCTTTGGGCCGTCCTCGACTGCTTTGCCAGGCCACAAGCAGGGAACTAAATGGGAAATGGGGCTGCCGGGATTAGAACTGATGCCCATATGGGATTCCTGCACCAACAAGGCAAGGACTGTAGTTTGGGCCCACTTGTTCAGAATTTTTGTAACTACTCATATACTGTGATTGTTTTCATCCTCTAAATTCCTAATGTATTTTCCATTTTTAAAAAAAATCATTGTTTTTTTAAAGATTTATTTATTTTTATTACAAAGTCAGATGTACAGAGAGGAGGAGGAGAGACAGAGAGGAAGATCTTCCTTCCGATGATTCACTCCTCAAGTGAGCCACAACGGCCGGTGCTGCGCCGATCCGAAGCCGGGAACCAGGAACCTCTTCCAGGTCTTCCACACGGGTGCAGGGTTCCAAAGCTTTGGGCCGTCCTCCACTCCTTTCCCAGGCCACAAGCAGGGAGCTGGATGGGAAGTGGAGCTGCCGGGATTAGAACCAGCGCCCATATGGGATCCTGATGTGTTCAAGGCGAGGACTTTAGCCACTCGGCCACGCGTCCAGGCCCGTATTTTCCATTTTTATTGTTCTTAATTTAGTTGCCTGCTTTTTTCATCCAAGGAAAGAAGTGCTGAAATAGAAGTGCAATGCTCATTCTTTGCCAAATGATTAGTTTACCTTCTCAGAACTAGCATGTGAAAAGTTTCATTTTTTCATATCTTGCCAGCGTCGTATATTATTTCATTGTAGTTAAGTTAAAATGATACCCTGTTTTAATTTGGAGGGAGGTGTGTATTTTGTGTTTGTTTGTTTTTTCCTTTTCTACACTTCATATTTCTGCTGCCAGTATTTCTCTCAGTGACTTGGAAGAACATTTTCATATAAAAGAAATAGCAATATATCAATCATGTTGTGAGTTCTTTCTCCAATTATTATTAAACTTGATAATTTTGTCATGGAGATGTTTTAAATTACATGTCATCGACTTTTTCAGTCTCTTTCATGAGATGTGAATGATTGCTGTCATGCTTTGAAAGTCCTCCTTCAATCAAAGATTATAGGAAAATAATCCTTATTTTCTGTTTGTTCATGGTTTAATACTTATATATATATAGAAAAGTCATCCATTTGGAATTACTTTGATAATGTTTGGTTTTGAGTTAGATATTAAGTCTTTTTACTTTCAAGTTACCACTTCTTCAAAGTGTTTACATATCATAAAAATGGAAAAATAAAAACATTAGAGATGTTTACAAAATGTCAAGCTGTAGTTTTTTCTGTATTTTGATTTTATTTATATTTTTAAAAGTGTTATAGAATTCTATTAATGAAGAGTCACCTACTGTCATATTGTTATAAAATTTCCATTTTTACTCTTGAAGGTCTTTTGTCTTATTTATAAAAGATGCATTTTACCTTTAGTTTAGATTTTTTTTTTTACACTTAGTTTAGATTTAACCACACATTGTTTTGGTTGGCTAGGAGATCTTGCTAATGTTAGTGCTTACAAAATAAAAGGAAATCAAGCCGAATCTTTTTTTTTTAATCTCGTTCCCTTCAAGCCCAAATATACCCAAATCATTTTAATGGTCAGAAAGGTTGCTGTAAAATGTTAATGTTATGTAAAATTACAGATCTGATTTTTCTCCTATAGATTTTAGACTGGTTTGTACAGATATGTCTGGCCCTGAAACACGTACATGATAGAAAAATTCTTCATCGAGACATAAAATCACAGGTATGTGTAATTTTTTTACAAGATTTATTTATTTTTATTGGAAAGTCAGATATACAGAGAGGAGGAGAGGCAGAGAGGAAGATCTTCCATCGGATGGTTCACTCCCCAAGTGAGCCGCAACGACTGGAGCTGAGCCAATCTGAACCCAGGAGCCAGAATCTCTTCTTGGTCTCCCACACGGGTGCAGGGTCCCAAGGCTTTGGGCCGTCCTCGACTGCTTTCCCAGGCCACAAGCAGGGAACTGGATGGGAAGTGGAGCTGCCGGGATTAGAACTGGCACCCATATGGGATCCTGGTGTGCAAGGCGAGGACTTTAACCACTAGGCTATCATGCCGGACCCAGGTATGTGTAATTTTATCATTGAAAAACTTAGTCTGTGTTGCTTTGGCCACAAGTTTGAAACTTATTCTGTATCTGTCAGATGACCTGTCTTCTCTTTCCATTGTTTCTCCTAGTCCTGGAAATCTTTTTCATATACATCATTAGATTTTCTGCTTGTTTTTCACATGTTCCTCTTGGTTTACTTCCAAACTATGTTAGAGTAGGTCTGAAAAATAGATCAGCATATTTTTGGTAATTTTGAATGTTTAAAGATGACTTTATTTCATGCTCTCATTTTATTGGTCATTTTAATATAAATTTTGTAGAAGATTGCCTATGGAGTTTTAAAGATACAGCTGATTTGTCTTATGTGTTCCAAAAGCCATTATGATTTTTAAAAATGTTTATTTATTATAAAGGCAAAGTTAGAGGGAGATGCATAGAATCTGTGTGCTGTTTTACTGCCCAGATGGGCCAGATGGAAACCTGCAGCCAGGAGATTCATCGTGGTGTCCCACAGGAATGCAGGGGTCTAGGTACTTGGACTCTCTTTCACTGCTTTCCCAGGCACATTAGGGAAATGGATGGGAAATGCAACAGCCCTGGCTTGAACTGACACCCATATGAGATGCTAACACAACATACAGTTGCTTAACTCACTGTGACACGATGCCAACCTGGACATTCCCTCTATCGCCCCTCCCTCATCTCTCCCATTGTGATTTTTTCCCATGTATATTTTCAGTGGAGTATTTTGGGAACTTCTCTTTGTTCCCATTAAACTGAAATTTCACGGTGTCGTGCATTGGTGAGGCTTGATTTTCAGTCAGTGTACTTTTTTTTTTAAAGATTTGTTTATTTTTATTTGAAAGGCAGATTTGCAGAGGGAAGGAAAGAGAGAAATCTCTCACTGATTCATTCCCAAATGACCACAGTGGCCAGAACTGAACTGATCAGGAACCAGAAGCTTCTTTGGGTCTCCAGAAGCTTATTTGGGTCTCCTACATGAGTGCAAGGTCCCAAGGACCTCAGGTATCTACCACTGCTTTCCCAGTCCACAGGCAGGGAGCTGGTTTAGAAGTGGAGCAACCGGGACTAGAATTGGCATCCATATTGGATGCCAGTGCTGTAGGCTGAGGATTAACCTTTTGAGTCACTGTTCCCCGCTCCCAGAGTATTTTTAACATACCCAGAAGAAATATCTTACTTGTTAGCAGCCATAGCTCATTATTCATCCATCAAGACTGTGGCATCCATTAGGCTACTTTTTCTGTGGATTGCCTATACTGGAAATATTGTATGAATGGAAGTCAGTGTGTGCTTTTTTCCTGTTTCTTTTAATTTATTTCAAAGACAGTGATCTTTCTTCCTGGTTCACGCTGCCAATACCCTCAAGGGTAAGAGTTGGGGCCATGCCAAAGCTGGGAACCAGGGACTGGATCTGGGGCTCCCACAGTTTGGCAGAGAGCCAAGTACTTGAGCCATCAGCTGCTGTTTGCCAGTATGTGCATTAGCAGGAATCTGGAATCAGAAACAGAACCAGGACTTTAACTCCATACTCTGATGTGCAATACAGGCAACACCAGCCATGTCTGAACGACTATGCCTGCTGATTTAAAAAATTGAGTTGTTTGCATTTTTGTTGTTGAATTTAGGGTTGTTTTTCTGGGTGCAGGCATGTGGCATAATGGGCGAGGCTGCTACCTATGTTGCCAGCATCCCTAATGAGCACTGGTTGGAGTCCTGACTGTTCACTTCTAATCTGTTGTTGTTACTTGTTGTTGTTTGTACTTTCAGTGTCAACTGGAAAAATTACCTAATTAAAGGGCTTAAATCTTTATTCCTGTGTTTTCCTCTGGAAGATATATTGTTTTCCTTTTAATTTTTAGAGCTAGAATCCATTTTGAGTTAAATTTTTGTGTATGGCTTGAGGTAGAGAATAATGCTTCTTTGCATGTAGATATTCAGTTATTCTGACATTATGTTTTTAATTTTCTTTTCAGTTTTGGGGATTACCAAGTAATATTCCCATAGAAGTTTTAATTATGTTTGTATTTGTTGGATAGGAAGAGACAGAGTGAGCTCCTGGTCAGTGGTTCACTCTCTGGGTGCTTCCTGTTAGCCACAGCTGGGCCATGGGCTGGAGAAAGGAGAAAGTGGTGTAAATAAGGTCTCAGATTTGTGACAGGAGCCCATTTACTTGAGTCCATCACCTTTGCCTTCAGGGTTTGTGCTGCTAGGAAACTTGAGTAAGGAGTCAAATCTGGGAAATGAACGCCAGCCCTCCAATATGAAACATGAGCATGTTAACTGGTTCGCTAAACACCCTCTCCTATTTTTTTTTTAGGGCTGTAGTGCAGTTTTTCAGCACATATATACTACATAATCTGGCAGTTGCATAAAATGCCAGGCAGTTAGCCATTTTCTTTTCTCTGTGTTTGAAGCCCACCAGCTTCTCTCTTCTAGTTCTTTATGCTGAATTTTTATACTGGATACTTTATTATGAACTGTAGTCCATGATGCTATGCAATACCAGAATCTGTTATCTAAACCTGGGTACATTTTGATGCTCATTGGCTTGTGTCCTGTCCATGCTTCACTCTCCAGCATTATTTTAACTGGAATAATGTTCATGAAAAATGTTGTTGACTGAGGCCTGGACTATGGCAGTATTATTGTGTGTGTTTTTTTGTTTTTGTCTTCCACAGAATATATTTTTAACCAAAGATGGGACAGTGCAACTTGGAGATTTTGGAATTGCTAGAGTTCTTAATAGGTAACATATCATTGTATGCTTTGTTTTGAAATGCTGAAATTTTAATCTATAATGGATATGTAATATCTTTTAAGTATCTTAAGCTTCTCCAACAATTTTCTGTTCTAGTACTGTAGAGTTGGCTCGAACTTGCATAGGGACTCCATACTACTTATCTCCTGAAATCTGTGAAAACAAGCCTTATAATAATAAAAGGTATTTAAAATGGTATCTATTATATGATGCATTTCCTTTTAATCTTTTGTACTATATTTATTAATCTTTAGAATACTAATATAAAAATGCTGTCTTAAAACCAATAGTATGCATATGTAGGCATATATACCTGCCTAAAATATTTTTTATATATAATTACCCTAATTGTCAAAAGGTTTTCTCTTGCTGATGGAACTGTAGAAAGAATCATTACTATATAAGTTATAACTGGAAATAAGAGTGCTTTCTTTGGACTTTTCTCATTGTAACAGTTAACTTTCTGTTGAATTATATGTATTGTGTACTAAATATTTAATATATTCCAGGCACTGGTGTGAGTATTTTTTGTGTATTAGCTCTTAATAGTTACAGTGTGAGATGTAGCCATGAATCATTCCTCTTTTCGTTAATGGAAATTCGGCTGCAGAGCACGGTTAAGTAACTTCTTTTTAATTCCTCAGCCCAGCAAATGATAGAATCATGTATAATCTACAAGAGGTTGCTGGTTCTCAAATCCATATTCCCAGGCAGCCAACTGATAGTATGTAGGAAGCATTCAGTATAGCTGACACATTATGGGATATGTGGGTGGAAGAGCAATGCTCTATTGAATTTCTGTCACTCTTTAATTTTCTGTCTCTTTGGTTGAAAAATCCTGATCAAGAAGCATTTGTCTGTTGACTATTGCAGGTTTCTTTCAAATTTGATTTCAGTAAGTTAATATGGTTGCATTAATTAAAATATTATATTGCTAACATAATACTTTTGACAGTAGAATTTTGCAAATAAATGAAGCAGTTTGATTTCTGCTAAATAAAAATTTTCATGTTCTTTCGAGTATCGTTTCTTTAATAAAACCTTACAGTAGCTGCTTGAGCAACCACCACTTTTCTTTTCTTAGGCAGCTGTTTTTAACATTGGTTATGATTAAGATTTTGAGTGTTATAGGAAACGTTTTTTTGGAGCACATATTCTAAAGTATTTTGTGCTGTTTATGTTTCCTTTAAATGAAAATCTTTTAAAGTAGATCCTGACAGGGAATTTCTCTGCCTCTTTCAGTGATATTTGGGCTCTGGGATGTGTCCTTTATGAGATGTGTACACTTAAACATGCAGTAAGTACAAGTTGTGATACATTTATAATTATTTTAAAAAGTTACTTCCATATTTTTATAATTGAAAAAATTATATCATCTTTCAGATGTCAATATGTGCTGGAAATTCTTCTAGGTCAGTTTTTAAAATTTCTTTTTTGTTTTCCTAATCAATGTCAGGTAGTTATTTGACAGTATTTCACAATTTTACCCAAAATTGTTCCTGGGAAAAGTAAATTTGCTGTCTTACTGTTAAATCCATTTATGGGTTTGATGTTTAGCTTAAAAGGTTTTTTAAGTGTGGAATTTAAGTGACTTAAAAAACTTTGTGCAACATACCCATCTTGGCATTTTATCAGTTAAAGACATCATAATTTGGCATATTTAAAAATTTTTCCTTTGAATCCTTTTTGAAGTAGCTAAATGACATGAAAAACAGAACTCTTTTCTTAAGTATGTTAATCACTTTATATTTGAAAATTTTTTATGTTTACTTCCATTAAACCATGTTTTCAGTATATAAAAATTCAGAATATACATAAAATATGAAGAAGAGAATACATGTTTTTACTGATCTATCTTATGCATATTTGTGTTTTCCTTTTCTTATTTTAGTTATTTGAAAGAATTAGTCCATTTTCTGTAATTAATTATTTTCTTAAGTCTTTATTCTTAAAGATTTATTTCTGTTTATTTAAAAAAGCAGAGTTTTAGAGGGAAAGAGAGTGAGATTCCATATGCTGGCTCACTCCTCACACTCCTGCAGTGACAGAGTCAAGCCATGCCAAAGAGCCAGGAATTCCAGGTTTCCCGTGTTAGTGACAGGGGCCCAAGCAATCTGGACATCTAGCAAGTTTGGAAGGCTAGCAGCTGAGACTTGAACCTGTGTCCATATGGAATGCCAATTTTTGTAAGTGGTTGTTTATCCCACTGCACCACGATGCTGGCCCCTAAATATTTTTTTATCAACGTTGTTCTGATACCATTGCTTCTGAATTTTGGATTTTTATCCGTTAGTGGACACACAAAATTGAGTAAGTTACCTGCCTTTCTGAAGAACTAATCGCTTGAGAAACAAATCAAAGATCATTAGAGTAAGGGATTAAAGAATCATCTTTCCTGCAGTTGGGATTCCTTTTCTAGGCAAAGAGATATTTCCACAAGATTGAATTTATTCTAAAATTTTTATGAATGGAATGAAATTTTAAACATGTTGAATAGTTTAGCATGTAACAGCTGCTTTATAATTGCAGTAATCATTGTAGCCTAATTTATAGCAGTGTGTTTTCTTAATGTGTATATTGAGAATATAGTAGCATTACATAACTGTTTACTACTGTTTTAGTAGAGGTGTGAGAGCATGATTTCATATTCTTTCAAACTGACATCTGACATCTTTAGATTTTAAACTATCTCATCTCTTTTTTCTTTTATTTCCATTAGAATTTATATATTGCTTAATGTTAAAATATGTATGTTCATGCATTGCTTCTATGTTCTGTCTGATATACCACAAACTAAGTCACCTCACTGTCATTCAGTGCTAAATGTTACAGGACCACTGTTGTCTATGTGGTCTGCATTGAGAGACACATCATTTTGGGGTACGTGACTAAAATGCTGTTGATAAAATGCTGTTGATCTTTGGAATATTTTCTCTGTTGTTGATACAATAGCTTTTAGGAGAATCGTATGTAAATAATAATAATAATCACTATCTAAAGGAAAAGCAGTGGTTTTATTATGTTTTGCCCAGTTCACTAGTTAATTTCGTGTTCTCATCATTAGAATAGGGGCACAGGTCAGTAAGTCATAAATGAAGACTTTTAGGTGGTTGTTTTTGTTTTTGTTTTTGTTTCCTTTCTTGTGGTGCTTTGACCCTAATGTTGACTCTAATTTTTATCATAATGGCTTATAAGTTCTTTAATTAATACTTGCATGCCATCTTTCAGCATCATGAATAAATAGAAAATACTCTTATGACATATTAGAACATTGTGTTTTTTGAGGCATAATAGTCTCTGTGAAATACATTTATAAATAACCAAATACCTTGCTGTAGAGAATAAATATTGATTATTTGGAAGAGGATTGTATTTCTCATTGCTGAAATTCCCAGTTTCAATTTATGTGTGTTTCTTATATGTTGATATATTTCTGCATTTTAGTTTGAAGCTGGCAATATGAAAAACTTGGTACTGAAGATAATATCTGGATCTTTTCCTCCTGTGTCATTGCATTATTCCTATGATCTCCGCAGTTTGCTGTCTCAGTTATTTAAAAGAAATCCTAGGGATAGACCATCAGTCAACTCCATATTGGAGAAAGGTTTTATAGCCAAACGCATTGAAAAGTTTCTCCCACCTCAGGTATGGTTGTTTTTATTTTATACATTTTTATCATTACAATCAAACCGTAGGTTTATGATGTTTAACTAGGACATGTCCTCCGTTTCTGAGGACATCACATCTAAACTCTACAGTGGGATATCTTTGTCACTTTCCCTCCCATTCTTATGTAACTGTTTTTCTTCTTGTTTACTTTCCAGTTATGCATCATTCCTTATAGTCATTCCCCTTTTTCGTACTTCACTTTCTTTTTTTTTTTTTTTAAAAGATTTATTCATTTTATTGCAAAGTCAGATATACAGAGAGGAGGAGAGACAGAGAGGAAGATCTTCCGTCTGATGATTCACTCCCCAAGTGAGCCGCAACGGCTGGTGCTGCGCCGATCTGATGCCAGGAACCTGGAACCTCTTCCGAGTCTCCCACGCGGGTGCAGGGTCCCAATGCATTGGGCCGTCCTCGACTGCTTTCCCAGGCCACAAGCAGGGAGCTGGATGGGAAGTGGATCTGCCAGGATTAGAACCGGCGCCCATATGGGATCCCGGGGCTTTCAAGGCGAGGACTTTTAGCCGCTAGGCCATTGCGCCGCCGGGCCCTCACTTTCTTTTAATTGTGAGTGTCCAGATTATAAATGTAACTATATAATGAGATTGTCAGCATAAAGTGTGAAACACAGAAGTTGTTATTGTCTCACATAAGTGCTCAAACTATTCATTGTGTATTAGTAACAATATACCAATTTATTATGCTAATAAATATGTTAAATTGCATGATTGTATTTCACTTGATAGAAAATTACTGGAAAACATTGTTAAATGGCCATAGGTAACTATGTGCGTTAGATTTTTGAATGATGATTTTAACCCTATGAAATCCATGCAGTTGTAAAAAGTTCATGGAAAATACATAGCAGGAAAAAGCTATGAATATGTTCAAAACAATTTTTTTGCACTCATGTCTTTTAATTTTGTCTTTCGTTTGTGTAAACTCATGCAAAATATTGTGGAATTAAATTTTAATTTTACAAGATTCATAAAATGCCTCATCAAATCAATTGAACTAGTCCTTGATAAAATTATGGCCCCTTGAAATTAGAATTATTTTGGTTTCTTGCTCAGCTTTTGCTAATATAATTGCTATTAAACTGCATAATTATCTAGGGAAATTACTGTTTATTATGACTTGTGTATGTTTTGAATAAGACAAATGTTATATGTACAAAAAATAATATTTTGTGCACAAACACTCCAGGAAATTAAGATTTGGATTGAACTATTAAAATTTGGAGCTTAAAGGTTACTAGTACAAGTACATAGTGAACTTGGAAATGTGGGTGTCTCTTAAGACTCCCTTGTTACAAGTAACATTTGGAAATGCAGTTTGTCATGCAGTGTACTAATATATTTTTGGCAATTACTAGAGAAGAAGCAATAATTTCATTTAGTATCACTGAAATTTTCTTCTTTTTATAGCAACAATTAGAGCATTCAGTCTAAAGGCGGAAGCGCTGGAATTCAACTTGCTAGCAATGGAAGTATTCATGCCTTAAATATGCAAAATTTATGAGCAAAGGCAGCTTATAATTATGAACAAGTGGAGTTTTTGACATTGCATATTTAGCATATACATAGTCACCCCCTTTTGATATTTAAGCACCTAGATTTATTCTTCATGAAAACTTGTATCTGTTGTTCATAAGATTTATTTTCTACTATATATCATTTGTTCAATATTCAGATAAGAAGGTTTGTGGTACATTTTTAAGGACATAACTTTGAAACAATTTTTGAGCTTTATTATATCACACAAGTGATTATTCCCGCTATCCCTGTGAAACTCTACTCAGTGCTTATTCTTGATAACTCAGTTCTCTCAATATTGTCTGCCAGGATTGACTGGGCCTCAAACTCAGTCTTCAGCAACTGCTTTCTGGATGTTGTTTGACAAATCTTGGGTAAATTCTTCTCTTAGACTTACTTTGTCCAGTGATCATCAACACATTAGGATGAGAAAAACATTCTGTGCAATAGCTGCTGAACACCGGAAATGTGGCTGACAGGCTGAGTAGCTGAATTTTTAAATATGCCTATTTTAAATTTTAATTTAAATAGCTACTAATGGTTATGACTATTGTCTTGGATAGTGCAGTCTAGGGGATGTGGAATCATTTTGGATTCTTTATTGTCTGTCGCTTAAGTCCCATGAGCAGCCTTGAAAAAACAAAACAACAACAACAGAAAGATTCATTCTCAAACAGTGGAAGAAAGTATTCCATTTTTGGACAAAACTAGAGGTCACACAGCCCCTTTTCTTTTTCTAGAATGGAAAGGGAAAGTACAGGTGTTGATAAAGAAAGCTTGTTTATACAGTGACTGAATTGTTTGTGAACCTGGCTTTCACCACAGAGAGGGGTTCTCATCAGGATCATGCAGAACATATCACTAGGTCTAGCCTTTGCAGTCTGTGGTTCAGTAATCTCCAGGTGGAGCTTAAGAATTCACATATTTTAACAAATTCTAGGTTCGTATAGCTAATCAGCTAATTGATACTGCTAGTGTCAGCTTTTGGAAAACACTGAGTTAAGGGGTTCATCAATGCAAAACAGCCATCTCAAAGACAGTTTGTTAACTACTGAGATATCTGTTCTGTTACCATAGGCATATTTTTCTACCAGGCCTCACATCTTTTGAAGCAAAGAGAAAATCCCCTCGCCTTTTTTATCTTCAGCCAGCCAGTAAAACGGAACAAACTTAAATTGAGTTAAATGTTTATGCCATAGTTCTGCACTTTAGAAGGCAGGAGACAGAATAAAGAGAAAATTACTTGTAAATGATCTTTGTTTCTCACGATATGGGTAAAATTTCTGGGAATAAGTATCAGAGTGTTTATTATAATTTTTTAAAGGTTTTTTTTAATTGGAAAGGCAGATATACAGAGAGGAGAGAGAGGAAGATCTTCCTTTCGTTGATTCACTCCCCAAGTGACCACAATGGTCAGTACTGCACCGATCCGAAGCCAGGAACCAGTAACCTCCTCTGGGTCTCCCACGCGGGTGCAGTGTCCCAAGGCTTTGGGCAGTCCTCAGCTGCTTTCCTAGGCCACAAGCAGGGAGCTGGATGGGAAGTGGAGCTGCCGGGATTAGAACCGACACCCATATGGGATCCCGGGGCGTTCAAGGCGAGGACTTTAGCTGCTAGGCCACGCGTCCAGGCCCCAGAGTATTTATTATGATTTTTAGAAGATACTCGTTAAATTATGTCAGACTGTTTATCCAATAATAGGTATTTATAGTTGTAACTGTAAGGTGGAGAGGATTGGGAGTAAAGTTAATGTTTGTGTGAGAAATTGTTTTGAGAGATCTCTCTCTCTTTAATATAACAAAGTAGTTCCAGAGCAGTTGTGAAGTAAATGAGGGGTGTCAAAGCACACAAACTGCAGAGATTATTCCAGAGAGGTAATGACATTAAATTGCCAATGTGGGGAGCAGGTAAGTGGCATATGAGTATAATTTATTGAATAAAGTACTTGTTTTTAATTAATACAATTTTATCAATAGCATAAATAGTGACAATAAGTGTTGTGATTGAAACATGATGATTAAAATTTTATTTTGGAAATTAACAGCTTTTTTCTTTCTTTTAATCTCAGCTTATTGCAGAAGAATTTTGTCTAAAAACATTTACAAAGTGTGGAGCACAGGCTTTACCATGTAAGTGAGATTTAACAGGAAATCTTTGACTTATTTGCGATATTCAAGTCTAATCATACCAGAAACATGTGCTGATGTAATAAGTTCAGATAATTGTTTAGGGTAAATTAAATTCAGAAGAAATTCACATTGAAATTATTATGACACATTACAATGACTAAAATGCATTTATGATCAATATATAAATTCTGTTTATCTATTTTGGCCTAATAACTGAAATCTTGCTTGAAATACATGTATCAGATACTTAGCTGGTGTTTTGAGAACATTGTTATGACCTTTTCTTAAAATGTATAATTCAGTTGTAAGCCCCTTTTTAATTTTTAAAATGTTTCACATAGTTCAAAAATTAAAGGGAGAGAGGTGAGGGAAATTAAAAGGCAGTGAAGAACAAATATCATTATTATATCAGAATTCTATCTATGGACTATTTTAAATGTGTCAAAAACTAAAAACATTTTTCGCTGAGAAACACAACCACTTTTAATATAAGTAATTTCATGTGAAGCCACGCCCTTCACCAGGATGAATTTTCTTTTAGAAATTAGAATGTTTATAGGATTGTAGATGTTATGTAGTACATATATATGTTATGTACATGTATCTGTGTGAGGGAAGACTTCTTTTTTTACTTTGAATTCAGAATGGATTTTTAGCATCAATGGAAGATATTTAAAATGTGCAGCATGCTTATCTAGCATTTTGAGGTTGAATAAATTCACTAAATTACATGTCATAAAAATGAGTCCATGTAAGCTTGAAGTGGTATGGGAATGTTTCTGAGAAGACCACCTGGGGCTGGCAGAATGACTCTGCTGGCTAATATTTTATCTCCAAGCACTGGCATACTACATGGTGACAGTTCATGTGCTAGCTGCTCCACTTCCCATCCAGTTTCCTACTCGTGGCCTGGGAAAGCTGTGGAGGATGGCCCAAATCCTTGGGACCCACATTATTGTGCAGGACCCAGAACAAGTTCCTGGCTTCTGATTTCACATTGGCTCAGCTCTGGCCATTGTGGTCATCTGGCAAGTGAACCAGTGGATGGAATATTTTTTTCTCTGTCTCTGCTTCCTTGTAAATCTGCCTTTCCAATGAAAATAAACAATTTTTTTTTAAAAAAAGACCACCCATCCTTTAAAAAATTAGCAATTTATTTATTTATTTTAATTGAAAATGATGAACATCTTCCAGTCACTGGTGAACACACCATAGGTTCATAAAGCCAAAAACTCACTCCTAGTCTGCTATGTCTGAGACAGTAACCCAACTAGTTGGGTAAACATCTGCTACTCTGCTAGGGTAGGCATTAACAGGAAGCTGGGATCAGAAACAGAGCCCAAGTGCTATTAAAGGGTCATGCTAATGTCCACTCCTTCTCTTCCTGGAGACCCTTACTTTAGACTCCTTTGTCATTTTGCAAGACCATCAGTCACTAAGAAATCAAGTTAATTTGAACAGACTTCAGTAGCAACTAAGACACTTGACAGAATCGGCAGGATCTCTTAGCAGTCAAGCCTCCTTAGAAGTCAGATACTCACAAAAACCTTCCTTATCGCAACAGCCAGGAACTCCCGAAATTAACACATTCTTCCCACATATCATAGAAAGTAATTATTTTTGCATGAATGACATATTAAATAGCAAAGGATTAAAAATAGGAGTGATAATGCTTATAAATGCTTAGTAGACCTGAACCCTATATATTAATTTTCATGCTGGAGGCATCCTTGACACTGACTTGAAATATGTTAAAATAATATAAATAATTTTCCTTCTTTGGGAAGTAGATGAGAACTACATATTTATGCCTGTCTCCTGGAGGCTTTTATTTTTTTGCCTTTTTGCCTCTAACCCCTTTTCTGGTATTCATAGCATAGGAATTTATTAATACAGTTAGCCAGATCATGTATTGTGTCTTAATTTTTTAATGCTAATTTGGACTTTAAAAGGGGAATTTTGCTCACATTTTCTCATGCCTGGGTCAATATCTGTTTGGAAAATCTTACCCTGCTATAGTGTATAATTTTTTTTTTTAATTGGGCTCGGCATGGTAGCCTAGTGACTAAAGTACTTGCCTTGCATGGGCTGGAATCTTATATGGTGCTGGTTCTAATCATGACAGCCCCGCTTTGCATTTGGCTCCCTGCTTGTGGCCTGGGAAAGCAGTTGAGGATGGCTCAAAGCCTTGGGTCCCTGCACCTGTGTGGGAGACTTGGAAGAAGCTCCTGGCTTTGCATCAGCTCACCTGGGACCATTGTGGTCACTTGGGGAGTGAATCATCAGATGGAAGATCTTCCTCTCTCTCTCTCCTCCTCTGTGTATATCTGACTTTTCAATAAAAATAAAGCAAGTTAGAAAGTGAGAAACAGCGGTCTTCCATTCTCTGGTTGACTCCCCAAATGGCTGCCATGGTTAAAGTTGGGCCAGTCTGAAGCTGAGAGTCAAGAGCTTCTTCTGGGTCTCCCACTTGGGTGCAGGGCCCCAAACACTTGGCCATCCTCCCTTGCATACCAGGAACATTGCAAGGGAACTGAATGGGAAGAAGAGCAGCTGGGACATGAACTGGTATCCTTCGGATATGCTGGTGTTTGCAAGCGAAGTCTTAGTTTGCAACACCATTTTGCCAGCCCTAATCTTATTTTTCTAAGACTATGTTATTCACACCCAGTAAGTAAATTAAATAATGAATGCTGCAGAGTTTATCTTGCATGTAAATTTTTGGTTTTGATTTTTTGTTTAAAATGAGTTGCTAAATACTGTGTTCTTTCAACCTTTTTATTTAAATTTTGTATGAAAAGCAGAGAGAGAGGATAGAGACAGAGACAGAGATCTTCTATTCTTGGTTCATTTCCCAGATATCCACAAGAACCAGGACAAAGCCAGGAGCCTGTACCACAGTCTACATCTCCCCCAGGATGGTAGGGACCCCAGTATTGAGCTGCCTTCTGGTTTTGCACTAGCTTGCTAGAGATTACATTGCCAAAAAACTGGATCAGAAGTAGATGGGCCAGGAGTTGAACCAGGCACTTGATATGTGATGTAGTCTGCCAGGTTGGCTTGACTACTGTACCAGCTGCATCCCTTATGTTTTTATATACAGAGTCCTATCCAGAAAGTTTCACTAATTTGTATTCTAATCCAACAATATAATGAGATACCCGTTTCCTGGGATTTTTAACTATACTGATTGTTTTAAGGGGTTCTTCAAAGGTTTGTAAGAGTAAATACCATTCAGGCTGCATGGGAGGAAAAAAGTTTCTCATGTTGGAATTGATGTTTGACAGTTGATCTTTTGTTTTGTATTCTTATTTAGAAATTAATTGTGAAAATTTATTCTTAAAAATTTGTTTTAACATCAATTATTGATGTGTAATTCACATACCATGCAATTTGTTCTTTTGATACCTGCCATGTATCCACACATGTGTACAGTCATGCTGTGGAGTCAGTTTTAGAAATGTCTTATTTTATATAAAAAATTTCAGCATCTTGGAAGAGTTTGCTTCCTTCAAAAAGTGGCTCCAATGTAAAATAGCTGTGGTGTTGATATATGCTGAGGAGTAAATGGAAAATTAGATGAAAAGTCTTAAATACTAAGAAAAAAGGAGACTAAAGGCAGTTGTCTCCACCACTTTCTACTATTTCTTGACACTCCTAACCCTAATTGGCCGCCCATATGGGCGTACATCCTTCTTACCTATATGAACACCATAAAAATAATAAATTTATCATATTAAAAAGTCTTAAATCCTGTCAATGATTATAAGAATGGAAAAGTGCTAGGTTAAAGAATTTCTCAGTTAAGGATTTAATTGAAGAACTGCTGGAATAAAAGTTGTTTGTATCTTCTCATGTAGCAAAGAGACCAGCTTCAGGACAAAGCTTGGCTGCTGTTTCACCTGCACAGAAAATTACAAAACCAGCTGCTAAATATGGAGTACCTTTAACATTTAAGAAACATGGAGATAAAAAAATTCTTGAAAAGAAACCACTCCAGAAGTACAAACAGGTATGTGAATTATTAAGATTCAGTTTAACTTAGGTGTTACACCTTAATTCAATGGATTATTTTTATTAAGTTTCCAAGGAACATTGCTGTTTCTGCTTCACCAGTATTCTCAAAATTAAGAAGCCTGAGAGGAGCTATAAAAAAAGTAAGTATAGGGCCCGGCGGCATGGCCTAGCGGCTAAAGTCCTCTCCTTGAAAGCCCTGGGATCCCATATGGGCGCCGGTTCTAATCCCGGCAGCTCCACTTCCCATCCAGCTCCCTGCTTGTGGCCTGGGAAAGCAGTTGAGGACGGCCCAATGCATTGGGACACTGCACCCGCATGGGAGACCCGAAAGAGGTTCCTGGTTCCCGGCTTTGGATTGGCGGGCATAGACCCGTTGCGGCTCACTTGGGGAGTGAATCATCGGACGGAAGATCTTCCTTTCTGTCTCCCCTCCTCTGTGTATATCTGGCTGTAATAAAATGAATAAATCTTTAAAAAAAAAAAAAGTAAGTATAGATACTTAGTAAATGGTGCAATAAAAAGTAAGTGATGCTATGAAAGATACCACTTTGGGACAGCTTAAGCAAAACCATTTGATTTTCTTATTATTTATTTATTATTATTATTTTTATTGGCAAGTCAGATATACAGAGAGGAGGAGAGAGAGAGAGGAGGATGTTTCGTCCAGTGGTTCACCCCCAAGTGGTTGCAACAGCTGGAGCTGAGCCAATCCGAACCCTGAGCCAGGAGCTCTTCCGGGTCTCCCACGTGGGTGCAGGGACCCAAGGCTTTGGGCTCTCCTTGACCGCTTTCCCAGGCCACAAGCAGGGAGCCGGATGGGAAGTGGGGCCGCCAGGATTAGAACCGGCGCCCATATGGGATCCCGGAGCGTGCAAGGCAAGGACCTTAACCACTACGCCATCGTGCCGGGCCCTGGTTTTCTTATGTTTAACAGAAATAATACACATGATATACTTGATAAGAAGCCAAGAAAATTTTGTATCTGAGAGTTCACATTCAAATAAGTAAATAAAAATTATAACATAGGTATAACAATCTACTGGCATATTTCAGATAAAAAATAGGTCTTATAGCATTTGAGTGACATGCCTGAGAATACATAGTTTTAGTTAGGGGAATTTGGTATTTTCCTCATGTCTTTATGTATGGAAACTGTTTTGTTTGGGACTACATATGTGCACACATACATATACATGTTTGCATAGATACATATGTATGCATCATATTGTAAGATAAATTTCATAATGGGGATAATAACTGGGGGAAAGGATGTCCCGGGGTTGTTACTTAAATGATAGGTGAAATAGAATGACAGAGTCAGAGAGCTGTGACTTCCTTCCTGTGACCCTAAGTTTGCTGCGTAATTGTCTGATTCTGATGCTCATCTAGTGAATCCTTGTTGTTGGCCAGCAGCTTTTTGTTTAGTCTGTACTCCTGCATCACCTTGATTGCTCTATGATGTTGTACTCCAGCTGTGCTCACAGGGACTCTTCATTTTTCTTTCTGTGTAAGTTTGAAGCTCTCTTGGTTGTCCTTGTCTACCTCAGCATATTTGCAGGCTGAGGTGCTTTTTGTAGCCCTTGGCCTAAAGTGGTGGGCCACTTGCTTTTCTTTACGCCATTTGCAGAGGTACTTGAGGTCTTGTATTGGATCAGACAAGCTGATTGTCTTGTCTTTCATGTTTATCTGGATGTGGTGTTCATCCTTTCTCTGGAGTCAACAATAGAGGTGACTCAGGATTGCAACATATGCTCTATGGTCAGACTATACATCCAGAGATCCTGTCAGTCTAAGGTGCTCATGCGATTCAGGGCATGTGGTATATTTCCTTAGTGACAGGATAGATGATTGAAAAATTAGTTCTGAATCAACAGGGATTCTTTATATTTTAACAGCACTTATATGACCCAGTAAAACCTTTGGTTTTTATTTTTTAAGATTTTTAAAGTTTATTTGAAAGGCAGAGTTAGAGCAAGAGGAGAGGAAGAGTTCCTACATCTGCTAGTTTACTTCTGAAATGGCTGGAGCTGAGCTAGTTTGAAGCTAGGGCCTAGCCCTTTTTACTTGATTTCCACATGAATACTTGGCCCAAGAATTTGCTGCACTCCTCTGCAGCTTACCCAGGTATTTTAGGGAGCTGGGTGGAAAGTAGAGCAGCTGGCAGCTGGGATAGGGTATATGCCGGGCTGGACTAGACCGTTACCCTCACCAGCTGGGATTGAGGGCGGGCCAGGCTATAGCACCCACTAGCAAACACCGAGGTGAGGTGGGTCATGCCAGACTGGGCTGCAGCGCTAGTAGGAACCAGGGAGGGAGGGGGTAAAGCTGGTAGGGGAAATGTGGAGGTCCCTCCTGCTGGAACACTTCGCCCACTGGAGAGCATGAGCTGGGATGGGGCAGACTAGACTAGGCAGGGCTACAACACCTATGGGCCTCACGCGAGCCAGATCAGGAAAGAACAGACTTGGTTGACTGTCCCTACCGGTGCAAACATAAAGCAGAACGGGTGAAGATTGGTTAAGCTTTGCCACAGCATCAGATAACAGGTGCTGGCACCAGTGGCTAATCTGTCAAGTTAAACTCCAGAACCATCCGGGAAGTACATGATCCGGGAGTGAGAGTGGCATAGGAGGGAGATAGTGGGCACCTCCCTCTTGGGTTACCACTCCCAATGGGAAGTATGAAAACCAGGACTGGAGCTGGGGTGGCTAGACAGAACAGCATTCACCAGTATGTGTGTGGGCTGGATAATAGGGCAGGTTGGGTTGAACTAGGCTTTAATGCCCATTGACATGTATGGGAGCTGAATGGGATGTGAGACAGACTGGACTAGTCTGCTCTATATACTGGCAAGCATAGGAACCATGGCAGGGGGCAGGGTTGGTGGGGGTTATTGTGGGTTGCTCCGACTAGGCTTCAGCTCCCACAGGTTTGTGTGAGGGCTTCGTGCATGCTGGGCAGAATCAGGCTGGACTCCAACACTCATTGGTTCCAGTGGAAGACAGGGCTGGAAACAGAACTAACCCAGCAATTACAACCACCATGTGAATGAGGCGATGGACTGTGTCGGCCCTGTACTTGCAAGTACACACAAGAATTTGGTCTGGGATAACCTCAGCAAAATTTCTTTGGTGATCTTCCCAATCGAACTGCCGGACTTGGAACCCTATCCATGAAGAGAAGTGCAGGTTCCATGGTCTGACCAAGAAATGCAAGTGTCAGAGCCAGGCCTCCTCAGAGACTCAGATGGAACAGTGGACAACATATCCAGGTACACATGGAGGATATGGCAGTCCATTGGAACCTGCAGAGGATACTTGGCACCACAACAGAGGACAGAACAAATCAATCAACTGCACCAGCCATATGTTGGCAGTGAAAAACTGGGAACTGGGCAAATGGAGACTCTAAGGTGGACTATGTCAATTAGTGGATTCTGCAGTGACTTTATCATGCTTGGAATGGCGAGATTGACAGCAATTCATAACTGTTGAACTATCAAAACCACTTGCATAGTGCCCTTGGAGCATGCCCCACATTGGGGACCTGGGATGGGTGGGAGACTGGGTAGGGCTTCTCTCTCTATCTCCCCCTTTACCCTACATACAGAAAAAAAATGTGGAAATAATAGTCTTACCCACTTTAAAAAAAATTCTCCAACTGCCAAAAAAAAAAAAAAAAAGAAAGTAGAGGAAGTAAAGCAGCTGGAACTCAAGGATCTTCAGCCATATAGGATGCCGGTGCTGTAGGTAGTAGCTTAATGTGCTGCACCATAGTGCCAAGCCCAAGCTTTTATTCTCAATGCTTAATGGTAACTACTTCACAGTAACAGTGGTGTATTTATTTTCATGTCACTAGATCAATAAGGAATACATATTTAGTTATCTTGGGGAAATAGAATTGTACTGGCCAGCAGGGTGGCTTAGTAGGCTATTCCTATGTCTATAGTGTGGACATCTCATTTGAGCATCAGTTCATATCCCTGCTGCTCCACTTCCAATCCAGCTCTGTGCTTATAACTTGGGAAAGCAGTGAAATATGGCCCAAAGTCCTTTGGCTTCTGCACCCCATGGGAGACCCAGAAGAATATGCTGGCTCCTGGCTTTGGAACAGTTCAGTTCCAGCCATTGTGTTCTTTCCTGAGTGAAAAAGTGGATGGAAGATCTCTGTCTCTAACTGTACCTTGAAAAAAAATGTAGAAGTACAATTGTCTCATCTCGTGACCCTTTTAGCTTCTTTGGAGATCAGAACTGCAGGTGAGACCAGATTCATGATGTAACAGAAGCTGTTTAACCTTCAGACAGGATTGGAGGCGTGTTTATGATCTAATTTTTCAAATAGCTGGTGGAATCAACAGTATATTGGTTTTCTTAATGTTTCCTTTATTTTTAGTTAATACTAAGTGTACAAAAACAGCATGCTTTGGAACTTTCAGCTTCCAGTTATTAACATATTGAGTAATAAATGTCTCACATATTCTGAATGACATACAATCAATTTGGATGGTAGCTATAAATATTTTGAACATTAGGCAAGGTTGTTGCCCTCAGCCATTCTTTTAGGCAATCAAACAATTTTCTAAGCCAGACTATTAAGGATTCAATAGTAAATCAGTTGTTAGAGTATCTGTCATGCAGCCTATTTTAAGCCCAATTTACTTAAACCTAGATTTCTGTGCGTAACAGTATGAATCTGCCAAATGCCACAGAACTGGACACTTAAAAATGGTTTCAATCGTATATTTCATTGAATGTTTTACCACAGTAGAAAAGACATGAGGAATAAACACACAAAAAAAGAAGACGAAATGGCAATCAAATGTGCGGAAAAAAACCTCTTCGAATATCCTAACAAGACAATTAAAATGGAAGAAAACACCAAATTGCTAAAATATTTTGAGTATGACTTTTAAAAAAAGGTTTATTTTATTTTTATTGGAAAGTCAGATTTATACAAAGGAGACATAGAAAGATCCTCCATCTGCTGGTTCATCCCCCAAGCGGCTGCAATGGCTGGAGCTGAGCTGAACCAAAAACTAGGGGCCAGGAGCTTGCTATGGGTCTCCACATGGGTGCAGGGTCCCAAGGCTACTGTGCCGGACCTAGTATAACCATTAAAACAAGTTTCTCTTTAAAATTTTATATGCTGTTTTTAAAAAAATACTCCTCCCACCCCCAAACCTGAAACTCTAAAACATCTTTTAGATTGATATTGATGAATTTTTGAAATTTTAGGATTTTAATCTTGCTAATCATAAATTTGTGAGGAAATTTTTAAAATTTTATTTTTTATAATGATTACATGGTTGGTTGTTCAGGGTGGGAAGGATTGAGATTTAGGGAAAATTGGGTGAACCCATTGTTTCCAAATTTGCTATTTCTTCTTGTTTCTAGGGGAAGGGGAGAGACAAAGGGGGAAGCCACACATTACTTTCCACACGTCCCAGTACCCAGGGATGAGGAACCGCCACCTCATATCAACCCAGTGTCTCAATGTGTACATATTTGGAGGGTTCTGTCCAAGTGGTTTGGATAGTTCTGAAATGCTGTTAATTTTACCAATCCAAGGATGATGCTACCCTCCCAGTGTCCATTGGCTGACATAGTAAGCCTCAGTCTCCATTCACCAAGATTTTTTGTTGGCATCGTTTAATTGGGGTAGTTGTCCAGTTTGTTCTGTTCTCCTTCTGCTATGGCACTAAATGAGCTGCCATATTCTCCTTTTACAACAGGGCCTGTGTCCATTGCTCCAGCTTTTTCACTAAGTAAATCATGTTCTTGCAGGTGAGCCCAAGGACCCCGGGCCATGTGTTCCAAGCCTCACCAGACCCCCACCCCTAGGGCTCACAAACCCAGCACCTACCTCACAGACGGGCCCCAGGCCCCGGGCCTGGTGATGTGAGCCTCGCTGGATCCCCCATCCCCAAGGCTCACTCAGCCCAGCATCTACCTCGCAGATGGGTCAAGAGACCTGGG
The DNA here is from genome assembly GCF_030435755.1 of Ochotona princeps. Lineage (NCBI taxonomy): Eukaryota > Metazoa > Chordata > Mammalia > Lagomorpha > Ochotonidae > Ochotona > Ochotona princeps. The sequence continues at coordinate 35,164,313 of NC_080842.1, forward strand.
CCCAACAACCCAAGCCCTACCAGACCCTTCACCCCTGAGGCTCACAAACCCAGCACTCCCCTCACAGGTGGGCCCAAGAATCCATGCGAAGTGACTTGAGTTCTGCCAGATCCCCCACCCCTGGGGCTCACAAACTCGACACCCACCTCACAGGCAGACAGCAGGATCTGGACTAGGTGACCTGAGTCCCACTGGATCCCCAACCCCAAGCGCTCATGAACCTGGCATCCACGTAGTAGGCCCCGGGACCCAGGCCAGGCAACTGGAGCCCTGTTATATCTCCCACTCCTGGGACTCATGAACCTGGCACCCTCCTCATAGGTGGGCCCAAGGACTCGAACCAAGTTACCCAAGCCCTGCCAGATCCCCCACCTCTCAAACTAGCACACCCCTCTCAGGTGGGCCTAAGGACCCAAGTCAGTTGACCCACTCCCTGCCCAATCCCCAAAACCTGGGGCTCACAAACTGATACCCACCTTGCAGGCAGGCCCCAGGACCCGGGCCAGGAGACCCGAGCCATGAGGGGTCCCATGCCCCCGGGGCTTACGAACCTGGCACCCACCTCCTAGGCGGGCCTCAGAATCTGGGCCAGATGACCCAAGCTGCACTGGATGCCCCGTCCCTGGGGCTCAGAACCCGACTCCACCACCACGCAGCTGGGCCCCAAGACTTGAGCCAAGTTACCAGAGCCCTGTCAGATCCCCTGCCCCTGGGACTCATGAACCCGGCCCCTGCTGGGCTCAGGGTGACTCGCCTCATCTCAGCATCCATAATCTTATGGTACAGCCTGGCCTAGTCTATTCTGTCTTCTCTTCCAGCTCCTGTTGGTGGGTACTACAGCCTGTCCCAGCCCAGCCTGATTGCTGTCCTGGCCCTAATGTGAACTAGCTGGTGTTGTGGCTTGATCAGGCTCCCCCTGTCTCCTGTCCTGGTTCTCAGATCTGCCAGTGGGTGTTATGTGCTGGCCCAGACTGGTCTATCCCCAGACCTGACCCATTTGTATGCTGGCGGGTTCTGTGTTCTCGTGTGGTCTGGGCTGCTCCTTGCCTTGCTTCTTGTGCTCATCTGCAGTGGCTACATCCCAATGAAGGAGTTTCCAAAGCTCCTTCATTGACTCTCTGCCCAGCAGCAGTTGTCATGCACGCGAGTGGGTCCTTGGCCCACGTTAACTTTGTCCACCTCTGGCAAAAACAGTGGTCTTGCTCAACCAGCCACACCCATTCTGGTTCTTGCTGTTGGATGTTGCAGTCCAGCAATACCTGATCCATGCCAAGACACAGGTTTCATGTGGTTCAGTGGGAGTCAAGACCTAGTCTCCCTTGTTCCACACCAAACCTGGCTCTCACAGTACCAGTGGGGGCTGGAGTCTAACCCAATTCTTTGCTCCCCAGACCCAGTGCACATCTGCGCTGGAGGAGGCTGTAGCTATGCCGAGCCCAGCTTGTTGCCCCCAGTCCTACTGTCGTCCTCACCACTGGGAACCCCATCCCAGCTGGGGCACCGCCTTAGCTCCCCAGCACGGCCTGTTCCCATGCACATTTCTTTGACAAGCCAGCAGAGAATGCAGTTCCACAGGGATGAGCCCACCCATATTTCTCCCACAGATTCTACTCTCAGGCCCGCTTCTGTCACTCTTATTCTTCACACCAATTTGGTGTCAGTCCCCTATGTACATGTTGTGGACTTGTCTATGGAAGTCCCTCAGCTGTAATTCCTAATCTGGGCATAAAACCACAGGTCATCACTCACTGCCACCTGTGCAGTCCCGTTATCTCCCTGTAAATCCAAACTCCACAAACCACCAGGGCACACCTGGGCTATTCCAGAGGGAGCCATGCCGCCTGGCTGCATGCACCCGTGTGGGTCAAAAATCTTCCAGGATGGGGTGGTCTCTGAAGCCCATTGAGCATTCTCCCAGGAAGCCAGCGTGCTCAGCTGTGTGTACCTGCGCCAGTTAGAAAGCCTCCAAGCTGGGTTCCTGAAGACCTCCTGGAACACTCCTCCCCCAAGGGAGCCACGTAGCCCAGCTGCATGCACCCGTGCGGATCAAGAAACTTTTAGAACAGGTGGAAGCCCACTGAGCATCCCTTACCCCCTTCCCCCAGGAAGCCAGTGTGCTCAGCTGTGCATACCTGCGCCATATAGCAGTAATTTTGTTTGAGGATGTATTTGTTTTTATTGAAAGGGAGATATACAGAGAGACAGAGAAAAAGGTCTTCCATCCACTGGTTCACTCCTCAAGTGATAACAATGGCCAGAGATGTGCCAATACAATGCCAGGAACCAGGGGCTTCTTCCGGGTCTCCCACATGTGTGTCAGGTCCAAGGCTATGGGCCGTACTGGACTGCTTTCCCAGGCCACAGGGAGCTGGATGGGAAGTGGAGCAGCTGGGATATAAATTGTTGCTGATATGGGATCCCAAGCATGTTACGCCCTAACTTTATTCTAGGCTACTATGCCAGGCCACATGAAGAAAATCTTAACTAATTATTGCTGTTGTACATTACATTGTAATCACCAAATATAAACCAATGCTTATTAAGTTGTTACCTTTTAATCAAAATATTTGCTTCTCAGAAGACTGATTTTTCAGTTGCTGTGATAATCTGCTACTTTTAGACTTGGTAAAAGAAATGATTATTATTTTTTTATTAATTACGTTGCATTATGTGACACAGTTTCATAGGCTCTGGGATTCCCCCAACCCCTTCCTGTGTCCTCCCTCCATGGTGGGTTCCTCCACCTTGTTGCAGTATTACAGTTCAAATTCAGTCAAGATTCTTTTTTTGCAAACATATACCAAGCGTGGAGTCCAGCATCTTATTGACCAGATAAATTCAACGGTTTCTTGGGGAGACCATCTCTGGTCTGAAGATAGAGCTGACAGAATATTATCCCAATCAATTGAAACCCCCAACACAACATCAGCAACAATTCACAACATTATGGAATCAATTAACATGGTATTGAGTAACCAATATTTTAAGAAATGCAAGTTCTTAACCACATCCTGTGACTACTTCAAGTCACTAGAGGGAGCTCCATGAAAATATATCAGTATTTTGATTCCAAATTTAAAAAGGAAAGCAGAATAAATTAAATTTCTAAGTACTGATGTTTATCATAGTTTTCAGTGTGGAAATATTGCTGTGAAAATCCCTATGTAGTCTCTTAGGAATATCTTGATATTTTAATTTCCCACGTATACTCTTTTGTAAGTCAATATGGAACAACAGAATTAAACATGATTCTTGCTTTTGTGTAACTTAATAAAGCATATGTAGATATCTCCATTAAACCTTTTGGTTTTGTTCCACATTAGTGTATAATGTATGTAAAAACTATTATTTATTTTGAGTTGATATATTATGTTTATATTTTTAATTGGTATTGTGGTTCATAAAGTTTGAGACTGATGCTGGACTGGCTATCCAAGAGTTAACTTGGAGCCAGTGTTGTATCACAGTAAGTTAAACTGCTGCTCGTGATTCCACAGGGCTCATGTCTGAATGCTAGTTTCAGTCTGAGCTGTTCCACTTCTGATACAGCTTCCTTCCTTCTAGTGCACCTGGGGAAGGGAGCAAAAGATGGCTCAAGTGCTTGATAGCTCATGTGGGAGGTGGGGATAGTTTCTGGCCCCTGGCTTTATCCTGAGTCAACTCTGGCAATTTTGACCATTTGAGGAGTGAAATAGTGAAGAGAAAGTTTCTCTGTCTATCTATCACTTGGTCTTTTTCTTTAACCCCTCTGTCTACTAATCTGCTTTTCAAATAAATTTCATTTAAGAAAAAGTTACTTGTGGAGCTTTCAAAATATATATAATAGTGCTCTGTGTTCAAAGATTATTACTCAGCAACTCTTAGGAATATGTACTTAAAGCACTGATTGAGTTGAAAGAGTTACAGAGAAGAAGAAGCAGAGACAAGGAGACCAAAGTTTTCTATTCACTGATTCACTTTCCAAATGGTCACAACTGCCACAAGTGGCCAGGCTACAGCCGGAAGATAAGAACTTCTTTCAGATTTCCTATGTGAGAGCAGGGACACAAGCACTTGGGCCACATTCTGCTTTCCCTGATACATTACAAGGGAGGCATATTGCTAATGTAGTGGCAAGGTTTGAACTGGAGCCTATATGGGATGCTGGTACTGCAGGCATTGGCTTCACCTACTGTGCCACAGAGCTGACGCTAGATCCTCGGAATAAATACTTTGTAAAAAGCAGCTTTATGGGGCCTATTGTGTAAGCCCAGTGGCTCAAGTCCTTGCCTTGCATGCCCTGGGATCCTATACATGTTTTAGTTTGTATCCAGCTGCTCCACTTCCCTTTCAGCTCCCTGCTTGTTGCCTGAGAAATCAGTTGAGGATGGCCCAGAGCCTTCAGACCCTACACCTGTATGGGAGACCTGGAAGAAACTCCTGGCTCCTGGCTTTGGTTCAGTTTGGCTCTAGCCATTGCAGCCACTTGGGGAATGAACAAATGAATGGAACATGCTTGTTTTTGCCTTTCCAGTAAAAATAAATAAATATTTTTAAAAATCCAGCTGTATTGATATAAAATTTACGTTCTATATAATTAACCTAATAGAAGTTTGCAGTTAAATTTTTTCAGAAGTTACATAACCATTTCTATCATCACCTAAAGAAATCCTTTGTCGTTTAGCAATCATTCCCATTCTCCCTCACACCAACAGCGCTTGATGACCACTTACTTTTTTTACTTACTTTCTCTGGGTTTCTTTTGGTTTCCTGTGTGAATGCTCTGCTGCATACCCAGGCTATAAGCAGAAAGCTGGATGGGAAGTGGGGCAGCCAGGACACAAAGTGGCGCCCAGAATCTTGGAGCTTGCCAGCAAAGGATTAACTAACTGAGCCATTGCACCAGGCACAATTATTGAACTTTTGAAATAAGGTTCTTTAATAGTGTTAGAATACCTAAAATTGGTGTCAGTCTATAGGGACAAAGGTATTTAGTTGATGACTGAAGAATCTTTTTCTTCTGTTGCTCTGAAGTGAATGTTTGTCTTTGACAGCCTATCAAACCCTATGGCTTTATGCTTATGTTGAAAGGGAGTTACGGCAGTCTAAATTGTTCTTTTTCTTTGTTTTAAATTTGAAGATTTTAACTAAACACCTCAACATTTTTATCTAATTTGTAGTTTTACTTTTTGTCCAGACCCATCAAACTGCAGTAAAGAAAGTTAATCCTGGAGAAGAAAGGAAGAAAATGTCTGAGGTATAAAGACATCTGTCTGCTTAAATTTAAAGCTTTGCAAAAGTAATTTTTTACAAAAATAAAATGTTGAACAATGCAAAGCCTCCAAATCTTTCCTTCTTATTTCTTTCAAATGCCTGTTGATTCTTCCCTCTCTCCCTCTCTTCCTTCCTTTCCTCCTTCCTTTTCTTTTTTACACTCTCTTTTTCCTTCCCTCCCTACCTTGGGATACTTCTGCCATTTGGTGTATTTACTTTACTGATGAAACTGGAAAAAGTAGTAACTGTTACTGAGAAAAGATTCTTAAAAACATAAAAATAATTATTTTTAATTTAAGGAAGTCCCAAGAAAAACGAGGTTGGAATTTCTTGAAAAAAAGCACAAAGATCAGGTAGTTCTTTGTTCTTATTTTTCTTTCTTTGCCAAGTTGTAGTTGGTAAATATTTTATGATTTCTAAAAAGTTTCTCTTGTTACAGATTAGTCTGATGAAGCTTGAACAAATGAAAAGGCAAGAAAAGCAAAGGGTAAGAAGATGATCCACTTTTCAGTGATACATTCTTCACTGCTCACATTCAGATTGCGTTTTAAAAAGTACTCTAATTCATTTTCATCTTGTTGGTAAATTTATTTAAATGAAATATTTGAAATGTGTTTTGTTTGTTTTCCCCCAAAGTTGGAGAAAATAAATAGGGCCAGGGAACAAGGATGGAGGAATGTGCTCAGTACTGGTGGAAGTGGTGAAGTGAAGGTAGGCTCCAGTTTTACTTGCTCTTTTTCCATATTGTTCATAGTCATCTAAAGTTACCCAGCGTTTATTGTGAATTCTTAGCTTTCCTGCTCTTACTTGAGCTATAGTATATTTGGATAACTTATGTGTGAACTTTTAAAATTGTTTCTAAATTTTTTTTTTTAAAGATTTATTTTATTTTTATTACAAAGTCAGATATACTGAGAGGAGGAGAGATAGAGAGGAAGTGGAGCTGCCGGGATTAGAACCAGCGGCCATATGGGATCAAGGCGAGGACCTTAGCCACTAGGCCACGCTGCCGAGCCCTCTAAAATTTTTTTAAAAGATTTATTTACCTATTTGGAGAGGCAGAGTTACATTGAGTGGAGGGAAGTAGAGAGGGAATTCTGCATGCTGATTCTCTTGCCAAAGGGCCACACTGGCTGGGCCTGGGCCAGGACAAAGCCAGGAGCTCAGAATGCCATCTCATCTTCCTTGTGGGTGTCAGGGGCCACACACTCAAACCATCTTCTGCTGCACTCTCAGGATGTATTAGTTGAAGCTGGATTGCATGCAAAGCAGCCGTGACTCGAATTGGTACCCAAGTGGGATGCTGGCATTGCAGGCAGCTGCTTAACACAATGTCATCCCGCTCTTCTAAAGCAAAGTTTGTGGGAACAAACCGTTTCAGAGCAATTTCAAGTACAGTCAACTGTAAAATCAGCTTATCACACCTTTGCTAAAATCGTGTACTTTATGTAACCTTAAAGATTAAGTCTTCCAAAGATCCTTTTTTTTTTTTTAAGATTTATTTATTTTATTGCAAAGGCAGATGTACAGAGAGTAGGAGAGACAGAGGAGGATCTTCCGTCCGATGATTCACTCCCCAAGTGGCCGCAATGGCCGGTGATCCGAAGCCAGGAGCTAGGAACTTCTTTCCGGGTCTCTCACGCAGGTGCAGGTTCTCAAGGCTTTGGGCCGTCCTCGACTGCTTTCCCAGGCCAAAAGCAGGGAGCTGGATGGGAAGTGGAGCTGCTGGGATTAGAACCAGCACTCATATGGGATCCTGGTGCGTTCAAGGCGAGGACTTTAACCATTATGCTATCACGCCAGGCCCCCAAAGATCCTTCTTAATCTGGTGTCTGCCAGTCTCCAAGTTTATCTCCATTTCCTTTTATACACTATATATTCCACTCATGCTAAACTAAATAACCATATTTGTAGTTTCATTGCTATATTTAGCCTGCTGAAACTGTCTTTGTGCTCCTGTTTGTCTTTAAAGCATCCCTCCTCATCCTCACTCCTAAATTCCTTTAACCTAGATAGCCAATTGCCTAGATAACCACTTACCTAGATACTTTACTTAAATACTTCCTTTGGGGAGATTCAGACTACTTATTTTTAAAAAGTTAATTTTTCTGAAATGCAGTTTCTTCAGTTTTTTTTTTTTAGTAGAAGATTTAGTGATTTTCTTTTTTCTATCTTCGTTCTGCCAATATGAATCTTGTATTTCCTCTGTTACTCACACAAGCATTTTATATGTATCTGTTGATGGTAAGCCAAATTCAAAGATTTCCAATGCCTGGTATACATACCTTGTATTATTTCCTGTCCTTGAATGTGAGTGGATCATGTGAATATGATAGCATAAAAAAATTCGCTTATTTAAGTTATGTTGTAGTGAAAGTATTGCTAAGATAGTGACTGTTATGTAACATAAGACTTCCTCATGACAGACTGGAAAACAAAAGAAATCAGAAATACATACTTCTACAGGCTTAGAAGAAAACAAATATTTCTGTAGCAAGAAAGTTTTAAGGTGGCCTTTTAGATTCTGTTAGTGCTCTTTGATCAACAAGTGGTAGAAGAATGGAGACTAGTCATAAAGCCACAAAAAAATGAATTATTCTGGTAACTCATGCCCTTGGAAGGGCTTCTGAGCCCCAGGTGAGATTTGTAAGCCTGAATGACACATTGATGTTTGGCTGATGAGATACTGGACTAGGAACCACCCAACCATAGTCAGGGCGACTCCCAACCATAGTCAGACTCCTGAGACAAGAAAACTGAGATACCTACAAGGTGAGGACCTGAGCCACTAGACTACCTAGCTGGGCCCAAATGTCGATTTTTTAAAATTTGTATTTTATTTGTTTGAAAGGCAGAGTAATGGAGTCAGTGACATACTTACACCCACATACACAGACACATACATACACAGGAAAGAGAAAATCTTCCAAATCTAGGAGGTTCTTCTGTGTTTCCTATATGGGTTGCAGGGTCCCAGGTACTTGGGACATCTTCATGTCTGCCTTCACAGACGTATTGGCAGAGAGTTGAATGGAAAACAGAGCAGTGAGAGCTTGAGCTGGTACTCACAGGTGGTCTAACTCACTGCTCTACAACCCCAATTCTTAGTTTTAAAGTTTTTGTATTTATCTTCTGCATAATGAATGTTTTCGCGTATTATGCATACTTTTAATACGAAGAGTCAAGTTGGTCAATGTTTGATAGCTTGTTGAATTTACTTTGATTTGTTCAGGGTTTGTAAAAATTTACAATGTAGTATAATGTGAATCAAACTAAACGGATTTGCTACCAATGCTTTGCTACTATGACAGGTAAAGCCAGTGTCTGCGACACCCGCATCCTATTAGAGTCCCAGCTTTTTTTAGGCTGCTCCACTCCTGGTCCAGCTCCCTAGTGTTGCTCCTGGGAATGTGATGGAGGGTAGTCCAAATGCTTGCATCCCTGCATCTATTCGGGAAACTCTGATGAGGCATCCAACTTTGGCTTGGTACAACCCTAGCCTTTGTGGCTGTAAGCGGAGTGAAACAGTAGGTAGAAGATTTTCTCTCTTTTCTATCTGCAATCTTTTAAATAAATAAATCTCGAAAAAATAAAGAAAGAAAGAAAAGGAAAAGAAGGACAGTCCTCAAAACAAAATGAATCAGGGATATATCTCAAAATTAACACTGAATGATATACCTCTAAATAGTAAGTATTGTTTTCCATAGCATCCATCCAGCTCTATTTGATTAAATCAGCATAAAAGAATTCTTTGCTTTTAGTGTATTTTATAAATGCTTTTAAGTAAGATTATTATATGTTCCATATATGTAATTTGATCTGGTGGTGGTCATAATATAAAAGAAGTATCTCTATTATTTCAAAATAAATTTGAATACTGTTCAGCAATAAGAAGGTTATTTATGCACATGACAGTGGGAATGGATCTCAGAAACATAGTGTGAATGAAGCTAGATAAAGAGTATATATTTTATGATACCATTTATTTGACATTATGATTCACTTGACAGAGACAGAAAGCAGATGAGGGGGTTGTTGGTAGGGAAGGGGCATGTACTGCAGAAAGGATATAAGGGAAATTTGTAAGATAATAGATAGCCTTCTATTGTGGTGAAGATTGCATAAATGTATGTGCTTGTCAAAATTTATCAACCTGTGCTTACAATTGGTGAATATTACTGTATATAAATTATGCCTCAAAAGATCATATTGCTTCAGTATTCTAATACTGTAATTCAACATTTTAACTATACCTTCAGAGATGTTTATATAGTTTTGGTTTTGCTAAAGAGAAACATTAAGCACTCAAAATCAAATGAAGATGCTGTCTCCACTCGGCTAAACTCAGAAATAACCAGTTTCACAGGAGGTATAAAATCTTTTAACAAGATTCTGATTCTTGATAGAAAATGGACATTTTAAAGATGTGTAAGAACCCCACTGATGGAATTTTCTACCTGATTACCTTTCCTATTTCTAGTGACTTTCATTTTGTCATTTGAACATTATTAATCAGTTTTCTATATTTATCCTGAACTGAAATTTTTATTGCAAGTTGCTGGGCCAAGATGTTAATACAAATTTATTTATTTGGATTACACAGAGATTCTTTTCCTTGATCCGAATATTTTTGTTTCTGTCGTTTCTTTTTTTTTGTTTTTGTTTTTGTTTTTGTTTAAGATTTTTATTATTATTGGAAAGCTGGATATACAGAGAGGAGGAGAGACAGAGAGGAAGATCTTCCATCTGATGTTTCACTCCCCAAGTGAGCCTCAACGGGCCAGTGTGCACCAGTCCGATGCCGGGAACCAGGAACCTCTTCCGGGTCTCCCACGCGGGTGCAGGGTCCCAAATCTTTGGGCCGTCCTCGACTGCTTTCCCAGGCCACAAGCAGGGAGCTGGATGGGAAGTGGAGCTGCCAGGATTAGAACCGGCGCCCATATGGGATCCTGGGGCTTTCAAGGCGAGGACTTTAGCCGCTAGGCCACGCTGCCGGGCCCTGTTTCTGTCATTTCTTCACCAGACTTCTCCCTGAAGGTATTATCATCTGGAGGCTCTTTCTCTTTTATTATTCTAGTTTCTAGTCACATCAGTTCAGGAAAAACAATGTGGTTTTGAAAGACTGTCAGTCATCTTTAGTCATAAATTTTTGTCTTGTTTTCAGTGCTGTTGACCCCTGCACTTGATGATTTCTTTTCAGTGAAGTTCTTCTACAATGACTTCTGTAGCTATTACTTACTTGTTAGCTCTCATGATTTTTAGACATTTCTGTTTTCTAAATATTCCCTGTGGTTGAGTTTATGTACCTCTTTGTTGGAAACTTATGTCTTTGCCTTTATTCTGTATTGTTATAACTGAGAATTCTTATATCCATTCATGATTTTCCTTTTCCCTTCAACCTTTCTTTATGTCTAGGCTTCTTGGTTTTGGGTCATTGCAACAGCTTTCCAATTACTTTTTGCCTTTATCTCTCTGTTAATCTGTTTATCATGTATAGTCTTGGATTGACCTTTTTTGCAATACTGTTTTGGAATACTGTGACAGCTAGGTTGTTTATAGGATTTCTTTTATTTGTCATGTGAACGTTAACACCCAGAGCTGATAGCTCTTAACTCTACCAGCCTCTTTGTGCCTCGCTAAAAATGTTGTTTTCCTCTTTTCTGTTTGTGTCTGTCGTCATGCTTCCTTCCTTTACTATCTGACATAGTGCTTATTTTTACTTGAATATCTTGCTCATCTTTACGCTCTCTCTCTCTCTGTCGCATTGCCATTCAGTTAGGTTAAACTGCTTTCTCCAGTTTTTATTTTTTTAAGAGAGTTTTTACTTTTGCTAATTTTTTTCTTGTTCTATAAATTTTCTTTGTACTTACTAATTTGGCATGTTGCAATTATTCATTTCCCACAGCATTAAAATGTTTTTCTGGCTTTGTGCTTTCTTTGCCAACAAGTTTGGAAACTAAGGTAGAATGTTTAGCATCTTTTCTCTACGCACTGAATATGCCTCAGTAATGCTTATCTCTTCTTATCTACTTGTTGAATTGAAGGATTTAGAGTCCAAAGTAAATAAAATCTTGAGTATTATGAAAGCCGTCTCCTCTTACTTATAAGCCATACATACTTAATAGAATAGAATTACATAAAATGTATACTAGAAGATTCTTTCAAAACTTTAAACTAGATTTTTTTCTGTATTTATGTAAAATTAGTGGCGTTTTACTGTTGTTGAAGATGTGAAATTATGTGCTTTCTTATTAGTAACATATTATGCTATTTCTTGATTGTTAATATTTATACTATTGTGAGAAAACATGTTGCTTTAAGCTGTTTGCTTACTAATCTTTTCAAATTAGGTAACTGCTTTATGAAACTTAAGCATTGAAATTTACTTTTTCTTTTGAGAGCAGTACTGTTCTTTGAGGCCTTCTAGGATAACCATGTGAGAACTCTCTGTTTAATTCCTAGGCTCCCTTCTTTGGCTGTGGAGGGGCTGTAGTTCCATCATCTTACTCTTCTCGAGGACAGTATGAACATTACCATGCCATTTTTGACCAACTGGAACAACAAAGAGCAGAAGATAATGAGGCTAGATGGAAAGGAGAAACACATGGTCTTCCGGAAAGGTAGGTCTACATTATGCAGAAACTACTTACACTGTGCTTCAGATGAAGTAATGAAAGTCACTGTGCATATCTATCTACAGAGGAATTACACCTGGAGTTTGTCCAGGATTTCCTAATGGGGCTGCAGGTCATCACCATTTCCCTGATCCTGAAGCTCTTAGAAAAACTTTGAAAAGATTGAAGGCTGTGTCTAAACAAGCGAGTGCAAACAGGTTGGGCTATTTGTATCCGTGAATTCATCTTTGTGTGTAATTCTGTCTTTCGTCATATGGAGTTTAGTGGTTACATAGAATAGTCTTTGCTTCCTGGATGCAATAGTTTCCTAAGGTGCAGATTTGACCCTTGTTTATATTATATATAGCAAGCATGCTTTACAATTCAACTTGTTTGTTTGACTTGTTTCAACTGAACATATTATTTGAATGACCGTGTGATAATTTTCACCCAAAATATGGCTGTAATAATTTAATTCCCTTTCTTTAAATAAATCAGAATATAAATTTAAATGGAATGATACTTTATGCAAAAATCAAAAGCATGTTTTTTCTCTTTACCTTGTCCTTTAGAAACTCACATTTCTTTGTAGTCTCTGTGTGCTTTGTCTTCCTGTTCATCTTTTGAGTTATGCCACTGTGATTTTGTTTATCAGATATTATTTATCCTTTCACTGAATTTATTGATGGTAATTGTCAGTAATAGATTTGTATTTTTTTTCTTTTAAATATGCATGTCTTTTGTTAGACATTTCCGTTCTGTAAATCATTTGGGTGAGTTAACAAGACATATAATGCTTTATGAAATTTTTCATTAGAGAAAAAGAAATTGATCTTTCATCTGCTGGCTTACAAATGCCCACAACAGCTGGAACTGTGCTAGGCAAAAGCCAGAAACGAAGGACTCCATCAGCTTTCTACATAGGTTACAGGGACTCAAGTACTGGAACCAACACTACTGCCTTCAAGGGTGCACATTAGCAGGAAGCTGGAGTTAGAAGGGAAGCCTAGGCACTCTGATATGGGATATGGGTGTCCCAAATGACATCTTAACAAATTCTTCAAACTTTGTCCTTCCTATTCCCACTGTAAAGATACTTCAGCAGAGATACACAAAATTTCAGGTAAACTTCAGCTGACACTGGCACCTGCATGGAATGCTGACATTGCAGGTAGGCAGTAGTGGCTTAACCTGCGAAGACAGAGCGCCAGCATCTACGCATGTTTTTTTTCCCCCCGATTTATTCAAAGGCAGTGTTACAGATACAAAAAGCAAGAGTGAGAGAGAGAGAGCAAAAAGAGAGATCTTCCATCCCCTGGTTCACTTTCCAAATGCCTGTAAGAGCTGGAAATGGCCAAGTCCTAAGCTAGGAACCAGGAGCTTCTTCCAGGTCTCCCACATGAGCAGCAGAACCCAAGTTGGGCTGTCTTCCATTGCTTTTCTCAGTTACATTGGCAGGGAGCTGGATTGGAAGTGGAGCAGCTGCGACTTAAACTGGTGCCAGTATGGGATGCTGGTGCCACAGAGGGAGGCTTAGCCTGTTACGTCAAAAGACTATAAAACATATAAAAGGATATCTTATGAAGATATAAAAATATCTGAATTAAATATATTTTTTGTTATTGAGTTTTTAGAATTCTTACATTCTTAAATTTTAAATAAAATTTCAAAATATAATGTTAATATTTTATATAATATTATAACAATCATATAATATTTATAACATTCCTTTGTCAGTAGTGCCTTTTGCAAAAAGTTTTCTCCCTCTCTGGCTTGTCTTCTCATTCTCTTGATACTGTCTTTCTTTTTTTTTTTTTTTATATATATTTATTTTTTTTTACTCATTGATTACATTGTATTATGTGATACAGTTTCATTGGAACTGGGAATCACCCCCCTGCCATACTGTCTTTCATTTAGGTTTCTTTTATATTTTTCTCCAGGAATATATCTCCATTGTTTTGCTTTTATTTGATATATTTCATCTAAGTTTTATAAGCTTACTTGTAAAGATCTGTGCATATATTTTAGATTTGCATCTAGATATTCAGGGCATTTACTAATTAAATAATTTTTTAATATATTATTTTATAATATAGTTCATAGGCTCCGGGATTTCCCATCCCTCTCCCTAAATTCCATTCTCTGCTGTTGATGTCTCTTTGGTATTACAATGGTAATATTTCATGAACAGCAATAGTCCATCATTCTACTATCAAAGTGCTTCCCAAAATTGCAGGCATGGACAGTGTCAGAGAGCCGAACATTCTTTTTTTTTTTTAATTGATTACATTGCATTATGTGACACAGTTTTATAGGCACTGGGATTCCCCACCACCCCACCCCATGGTAAATTCCTCCACCTTATTACAGTACCACAGTTCAAAATCAGTTGAGATTCTTCCATTGCAAGCATCTACCAAGCATAAAGTCCAGCATCTTTTTTTTTTTTAAAGATTTATTCATTTTATTACAGCCAGATATACACAGAGGAGGAGAGACAGAGAGGAAGATCCTCCGTCCGATGATTTACTCCCCAAGTGACCCGAAACGGGCCGATGTGCGCCAATCCGAAGCCGGGAACCAGGAACCTCTTCCGGGTCTCCCATGCGGGTGCAGTGTCCCAATGCATTGGGCTGTCCTCAACCACTTTCCCAGGCCACAAGCAGGGAGCTGGATGGGAAGTGGAGCTGCCGGGACTAGAACCGGTGCCCATATGGGATCCCGGGGCTTTCAAGGCAAGGACTTTAGCTGCTAGCCCACGCCGGGCCCAAGTCCAGCATCTTATTGTCCAGATTAGTTCAACAGTTTCTTGGGGAGACCATCTCTGGTCTGAAGGTAGAGCCGGCAGAGTATCATCCCAATCAATTAAAAGCCCCGACAGTACATCAGTAACAATTTATAACATTATGGAATTAGTTGACATGGTATTGAGTATCCAATATGTTAAAAGAGAAAAAAAAAAAGAATTCCAGTTCTGAATCACATCCTATGACTTCTACAGTGACATTTCAACTATTTATATACAACCGAGTTCTATACACCTTAAAATGAGCCCAACATTCTACTGTCAGGATATATTCAACAGTTTCACTGGGAGTCTATCTTTGGTCTAAATGTAGAGAGACATACTGTACTGTGTCATCACATCTGGACATGTCAGTCTCTGCTACACTTTTATTATACATTCCATTAAATACAGAGTCAGAAAACACCTTCCACAAGAGGGAGAAAAACAGAAAATTTACGTCAACATGAAGTTAAACAACCTGCTACACAATGACCAATGCATCGATGAAGCGATGAAAAAGAAAATCAAAAACCTTCTTGTAAAAATTGATGCTATTGCATGACCCATGAAGCGCTGAAGAAATGACAATAAAAGCAAGAACATCAGTGCCCAAGAGATGTAGTAAAAAAGAGTTGAAAGGACATTGACAACATTATGTGCTTACAAACTATCAATATGTCTTTTATGCATAATCTATTAATGAATAACAAGGACTTATTGAGAAAGACACAAATGAATAGGAAGTACGAAAAAGTAAAATTCACAGCAAAAATAATTTGATTTGAAAAAAAAAAACCTGCAAATTGAAACAAGAGCCATTCCCTAAGAGGATGAACAATACAATCCCTCAGCCATATTAACAATAAGCATCATTAGAGGACAACCACATAAAATTAGAAATGAAAGAGAAATGATTCCAACTTTTTGCTCTTTATGTGGGTCATGTCACTGTTGGCATAGGCAATAATAAGGATTGTAATTTTTTGTTGTCTAAGTATATTTAGAAGTTTCATTGGGAGTCTACCTTCATTGCTTCATAGAGATGCATTCTTCCTTGAGTCTTGTTACTCTGGTTTCCATTATATCCTTCATTTGTGGGGTTGCATGTGTGTGTGTATTCTTATTTATTTATTGTATTTTTGATGGAAATTTTCTTGTGTTTAGAGCAAACATATGATATTTGTCCTTTTGGGATTGGCTCTTTTCACTTAGCATTATGGTCTTCAGTTTGGCCCATTTGGATGCAAATGATAGAATTGAATTCTTTGAATAGTTGAGTGATATTCCATAGAGTAGATGTACCGTAGTTTCTTTATCCAATCCTCTTTCAGTGGGCATTTAGTTTGTTTCTGTGTTTTTGTGATTATTGATTGTGCGGCAATGAATACAGGGGTGCAAGTTGCTTTCTCCTGTGTCAGATCTTTTGAATATATTTTCAGGAGTGGGATTGCTGGGTCACATGGTAGGTGAATTTTCGGTTGCCTAAGTATTCTCCATACCAACTTCCATAGTGGCAATACCAGCCTGCAATTGCACCAGTGGTGGAGTAGGGTAAAAATATTTTTTAATTTAAAATTTTTCTTATTGATGGTAAATCAAAATGCAGACAATTTTTATGTATTAATCAGTATGCTAACAGTATTCCATTAATTATGTGTTAATTTCAGGAGTCTTTGAGGCTTTTTTTTATATAGATGTAATATCTGTAAACAAAACCAGTTATTTCTTCTTTCTCATAGGTATTCCTTTTGTTTTCTTATGTTAGCCAAAACTCCCAATATGATGTTGAAAACAGACCCATAGCAGGAATGGTTGAAGTTTATTCCTGCTGAGTATCATATCAGCTGTGGATTTGGTAGATGTTCTTTATAAAGTTGTGAAAATTTCTATTGCTAGCTCCTTTTGTCAATCCATTGCATTCTGTTGAAATGTCCCTAGCGTTTAAACTGGACTTCTTGTGGATAACATATAATTGAATCTGGTTTTCTTTTTAGTCTACTTTTTTTTAGATGAAAAAAAAAAAGATGTTTTTAGATATGTCTTTTAGCCCATTGTTGTTTAAGGTGATCATTGATATAGGTGAGGTTAGTATCTGTGGTGTTAGCTGCTGTTTTCTCTTTGTTCCTATTTTTCTTTGTTGTTATTTTCATTTTCCTTATATTTTCTGCCTTTTAGTTTTTAATTGAAGTTTTTATATGAACCCATTTTCTCCATTTTCCTAGCATATCAGCTGTATTTGTTGAAATTTAACCTTTCTAGTGATTATCCCAGAGTTTGCAGTATACAGTTACAACGCATCCAGATGTGTTTTCAAATGACTTTATGCTATTTCATGAATATTCAAGTACCTTGTATGCCTAATTCCTGGGTTATGAGCCTAACCAGTAATTTTCAGTATCTTCTTCTATAGGAAAGATACATGGCTAGAAAGGGCTGGGGTTGTGTATTTTCCTTCCTCCACATGAAAGACTAGATTTGGTTAGAGATGGATAATTACCTTCCTGTAGAAAGATTAAATTGATAAAACCATAGCAGGCTAGGATCAGGTGAAGTATTATTATTTTTTTTTAATTTACTTTTATTGGAAAGAGAGATTTACAGAGAGAAGGAGAGACAGAGAGAAAGATCTTCCATCTGCTGGTTCACTCCCCAAGTGGCTTCAACAGCTGGAACTGAGCCAATTTGATCTGAAGCCAGGTGCCTGGAGCTTCTTCCTGGTCTCCCACGTGGGTACTGGGTCGAAGGCTTTGGGCCATCCTTGACTGCTTTCTCAGGCCACAAGCAGGGATGGGAAGTGGGACCACTGGGATTAGAACTGACACCCATAAGGGATCCCGGCCTGTGTAAGGCTAGGACTTTTGCTGCTAGGCTACCCAGGCTGGGCCCCATAGTTTCTTTTTGTGTTGTTGAGTACTTAGTGATGAACTGCTCCTGGCCAGTGGCTCAAGAATGACTAGTCCTGGCAAAAGCAACTCCCTGCAGTGTGGCAGCTGTAGGGAGTGCCCCAGCCAGACCAGACCCAATGCTGGGGACTCAGGCCTAAGTCACTGCTGAAAGGCTGTGACCTAGTCCTAGGCTTTCTCCAGGCCCGAGAGATCTCTTCCCTCAGGGTAAGTACACCATGAGGGAAACTTGGGAACTGGATTAAGGCCCTGGCTCCGCCCTGCCACTAACATCTTGCAGCAGGAAGAGTTTGGGCAGTGTTTGGCTATGGGGTTGGGGCAAAAGCAGCTGCCTGCAGTGTGGCGGCTGTAGGGGGTGCCCCAGCCAGGCTGGACCCAATGCTAGGACTCAGGCCAAAGTTACTGCTGACAGGCGGTGACCAAGTCCTAGGCTTTGGGCAGCCAGTGTGGCTATTGGGTGCTAGGCTCTGCCTGCTAGCCTCCCAGTGACAAGGTCTGGGGCTATTAGGGTATGTAATTGCTGCCTAGGGAAACCCATTGATAAGGCCAGTGGGAGTGTAGGTGAGGGATGAATTCTGGGGGATTCCCAGCATCGGGGGTCACAGAACTTCCTGGCAATTGTGGGAACTAAGACCTGGTGGTTTGGAGAAGAGAGTCCATAAGATCTATTTGGGCCAGCCTGATTCACCAGCCCAATGGGAATCCTGAGATGGGCTGTTAGTGTAGAGCATCACTGACTGCCACACACGAGTCCACACGAAAGCTATATCTGAGGACCTGTCTTGCAGGGCTAGGTACCAGTAACTGACTGAGTGGTGGAACAGTGGATGAGTCACATCTGGCAGGGTCAGGACACTAACCAGAACATGAGAGAACCAGGTCCTGGGGTAGATTCTGTGGGGGAAATGTGGGCCCAACCCTGTGGAGATACAAGTCCCGCTGGTTAGCTCACGAGTTGGGTGGTGATGGGCTGAGCTAGGTGTGACCATGGAACCTGCCATCTCTTACGGGTAAAGGTACCAACAACAGTCTGGGCAGGTCACGGCAGCATCACCCGAATGTGCATCCTAAAATAAGATGTGGGGTGGACCGAGCTGCAACTGGAATGGGGCGGACTGGGCAGGGCCAAGTAAACCTCAACTCATAAGAAAGAACAGAAATCAGGATGGAGCACAGGTCATGCTAAACTAGGCTCTTACACCTACAGTTCTGCATGAGCCAGGAATACTAGGCCACAGCATTGATGACAAAGGCTGAGACATGTGATGGGCTAAGCCAACTGGGTCAGAGCAACCACTGGCACGCATGTATTCTAGGGCTTGGAATAGCCTCAGTTGGGCAGCTAGGAGAGTACACCCTTGCTGGGTTGGGATTCCCATGGAAGAGTACAGGGGCCAGAGTGGGAGCTGTGTTCTGGTGTCGATATAGCTGCAATCTCCCTTGGCCCAAATGTGAACTGGGGCTGGGTACACCTAGTCAAGCTAGACACCAGCACCATATAGTGCTCTAGAGAACCTGGGTAAATGTAGGACGGACTAGGCTAGGTCTCTGCCCCTACTGAGTATGTGTGAGCAGTGTCTGGGTATGGACAAGCCTTGGCTGGGCTGAAACATCCAACAATAAGAACCGGGATGCATTGAAGGCCAGCAAGGAGGCCTGGCCCACAGACCCACCAGTATGCACAAGATCTGGCATAGAGAGAGGTTCTGATGGAGGAGCTTGGGAAACTCCTCTGTCAGGACACAGTCCCTGCGGGTGAGTGCAAGAACCATGATAGGCAGCAACCCAGACCAGCCAGAGAAAGATACCCATTGGTATAAATTTGGCATAAGTCGGGGGCAGACCAGGCTGAACTAGTTCACATCACCCACTGGCGAATCCGAGCACCAGAATAGAGTCTAGGTCGGGCCAGGTTTGGTTGTGACACAAACCAGTGCACATTACGGAATGCCAAGGTGAGATGAGTTGTACCAGATGTGGCCCCAGTGCCTAAATAGCACACATGAGAACCAGGGGGAGAGGGACAAAGCCGGCAGGGGGAATATAGGCTCCCCTGCTGGACAGCCACTCCTACTGGAGAGCGTGAGTGGGATGGGGCAGAACAGACCAGGCAGGGCTACAACACCTGTTGGCCTCATGTGAACTAGATCAGGGAAAAGCCAGATTGGATGACTGTCCTGACTGGTGCAAGCAAAAATTAGAGTGGGCAAGGGTTGGTTGGACTTTGCCACAGCATCAGCTGGCAGAGACTGGCACTGGGGGCTAAATCTGTCAAGTTAAACTCCAGAACCACCTGGAGAACGCATAATCAAGGAGTAGGAGTGGCCTAGTAGGGAGATAGTGGGCACCTCCCTCTTGGGTTACCACTCCCACTGGGGAGCATGGAAACCAGGATTGGGGCAGGGATGGCTAGACAGAACAGCACCTGCCAGTATATGTGAGCGCTAGATAATAGGGCGGGTTGAGTTGATCTAGGCTTTAATGCCCATTGACATGTACGAGAGTTAAATGGGATGAGGGACAGACTGAACAAGTCTGTGGTATATAGTGGGAAGCATGGGAACCAGTGCAGGGTGCAGGGCTGGTGGGGGTTATTGGGAGTCTCCCTGACTAGGCTACAGCTCCCACTGGTTTGCGGGAGGGCCAGGTATGAATTGGGCAGGATCAGGCTGGACTGCAACACCCATCGGTTTGCGTGGAAGACAGGTCTGGAAACAGAACTGACCCAGCAATTGCAACGACCTTCATGTGCATAAGGTGATTGGGGTGATTGGACGGTGCCAGACCCTGTACTTGCAAACTCACAGAAGAATCAGGTTTGGGATCACCTCAGACAAAGTTTCTCTTGGGATCCCTCCAACTGAACTGCTGATCTCAGAACCCCAACCATGAAGAGACTGTGTCAGCGCGTGGATTCTGAATAGAATTCATCGTGCTTGGAATGGCAAGAATGGTAGCAATTCAGAACTGTTGAACCATCAAAACTGCTTGAGCGGGACTCTCGGAGCATGCCCCACAATGGAGACCTGGGATGGTGAGAGCCTGGGTGAGGCTTCTCTCTTTGTTTCTCCCCTTCCCCCAGATACAGGGGGGAAAAAATGACATTAGTGTGGAAACAATGGTCTTACCCACTTTCCTTTAGCACTTGGCCCATTTATACCCTAATCAACTATGTAATATAAAAAAAGAAAGTAAAAAATAAGATAAAATAAAATTAAAATTAAAAAAAAAAAGAATGACTAGTCCCACCTGTTCTGAGCCTGAATTAGCTGGTCTTCCCAACATCTGAATGTCTGCATCCAATAGAAATCAGCCTTTTTGAACAGATTTTAACGTTAAGTTGTGTTTTTTTTTTAAGATTTATTTTTATTGTAAAGTCAAATTTACAGAGAGAAGGAGAGACAGAGAAAGATGTCCGTTCACTGATTCACTCCCCAGTTGGTCATAACTGCCAAAGCTGAGTGATGTGAAATCAGGAGCCAGGAGCCTCTTCCGGGTCTCCCACATGGGTGCAGGTTCCCAAGGCTTTGGGCCATCCTTAACTGCTTTCCCAGGCCACAAGCAGGGAGCTGGATGGAAAGTGGAGAAGGCAGGAGACGAACTGGTGCCCACATAGGATCCCGGCACATAGAAGGCACCAGTCTGGTATGTGTACTTGTATGGGTACTAGTCTACCATGCCAGGCTCTAAAGTTCAGTTTTGATTCCCGTCTGTTGATCACTATTCAGAGAGCACTGCCCAGGGACCTTGTCTTTGGGTCCAGTAACCACTGTCATCATCACCTTCACTGTTACCAACTATGATCGTCTTAAGGCTTTTTTGTTATTATTATTTGTGTGCATTGATACAGTAGGCTTCAACACAACCTTGTCTTACAATAAACCACTCTGTCATCAAGGTAGTTTTATAGCTTTTCTGAAAAATTATGTCAAAATGACTTCCTTTATTGTGAAATATATGCAGAAGTATGTTCAAGTGTAAAAGAATTTCAAAAATTAGAAGCTTGAAACATTTTAGAGCGATATCATTTTTCTAAAAAGTCTGTGATACAGAAACTTTGAAGCTAGTAGGATTATATTTTGTAATAGAAATAAAAATGAGCTCATATCTTCTGTAGTTGATAATCATTGTTAAGAAAATGATTTAACAAGTAAATGCACAACATTCTCCTAATCTCGTGTGTACTAAAACTTGTCTCATAATTCACTATTATGCCTTTCCACTGTCATGGCTCAGCAAGTTTCATTACTTGATTTAGCTGAAGCAGTTGTCTTTGTTTGTAGATGTTTGGCTGTCTTCTCTTCATCAAAATCCCTTTTAATACTTGCTGAGTTTGGCAACGGGTAGGGGTATCCTTTTTCTCCTGGTGAACACAAGACGAATGTAGAAACGTTACTCTCCCCTCCTTTCGCTTCTCTACCCAGTCTGTCTCTGAATATGTTTCTATGATTTCCTCACCCTTTAAAGAAAGTTGACAAAAAAAATGGAAATAGTTAAATAATTAAACATGAAGAAAATGTTTTAAAATACTTGCTGAATTCAAGAATGCTTCTGTAACTCTGTTTAAAAGTAATAACTGCTAACTGCCTTAATATTTTCAGTTTATTTAGTGTTATCATTGGATTGTCCTTATCTCGTTTTTCTCTTTTAAAAGAAAAGCTGAGAGATAGTTACATGTAACTTTTAATTTTGTCTTTCTACTTACCAAGGTGATAAAGGTTTGTTTTAAAATTTGGAATGTGTGGCCTCGGCGTGGAGACCTAGCAGCTAAAGTCCTCTCCTTGGACGCGCCAGAATCCCACATAGGTGCCAGTTCTAGTCCCAGGAGCCCTGTTTCCCTTCCAGCTCCCTGATTGTGGCCTGGGAAAGCAGTTGAGGATGGCCCAGTGCTTTGGACCCTGCATCCGCATGGGAGACCCAGAAGAAGCTCCTGGCTTCGGATTGGCTCAGCTCCAGCCGTTGCGGCCTCTTGGGGAGTGAACCAGAGGACGAAGGACCTTCCTCTCTGTCTCTCCTCCTCTCTGTGTATCTGACTTTACAATAAAAATAAATAAATCTTTAAAAAAATTCGGAATATTTGTAAGAACGTTAGAAAATCATTCCTAAACCCTATAGAAGTAGCACACAGTGAAGACCTTGTTCTGCTTTCTTTTACTTTCTAGCTTTTTTGCTCCCGAGATTGTGAAGACCAAATCATTCGTACAAATTTATGTATTTCTAAAAATTTCTGCTTTTAACATGTCTTTTTTATTTTAAAAATTGCTTTTGGTATAGGGCATTTTGCCTAGTGATGAAGCCAGCAGCTGGGAGAGCTGGTCCCATCTCAGAGTACCCACATGCGATTGCTTTCCTGGTTGCCTACTAATACAGAGCCTGGAAACCAGCAGTGGTAGCTTGAGTGATTATATTCTTGACACCCATATGGATTGTGGGCATTTGGAGAGTGAACCAACAGATGGGATTTTTCTCTCTCGTCTTAAATATAATTAGCTGGTACTTTTTCCTATTGTCACTATTCACTCTTCAAGGAGCTGAAGCTGGGAACTGTGCATTGCTGCTGCTTCTTAGGGTCTGCATTAACCGCAAGCTGGTATCAAGATGGTCCTAGACTTGGGAGTTAAACCTTAGCTTAAAGTCCAGTGTGGGATGGAGATGTCCTAACCAGCTTCTTAACTGTTAGGCCATTTATGAATGCTGGCCTAATAGCTAAAATTCAGTCAGTGTTTTTGCCTGAAACTGTTCTGGCAATTTGCAGAAATGGCCAGTCCTTACTATGCATAAATTCCATGTTTTTTTAATTTGCATACTTTCTATAATTCATTTGTATTTCCAATATCAATGCTTAACACTTTTATGGTCATTTATGCTCAGAGCAGCACACAGTTTGAGTGGCCTAGTGCACAGGTTCCTACCAGCTGAGGTTTAATTAACAAGGTTATGTTCTATGTTTGGTTTCAGCTGTCATACTATAAGCAAATGTCTTTTTGTGATTTATTTAGTGCCACATCTTTTCTATTTTTGTGCATTTTGTTTGATATCTTTTTAAATTTTTTTTCAATGTATTTTTTTATTGTATTTTTGTTGACAATCTTTACATAGTTAATTACGGTAAAAAAAAAAAAGGTTCAGGGGGTATAAGGAAGTGGGTAATACTATTATGTCCATATTGTTTCCATCATGTATCTGAGGTAAAGGGGGATATTGACGGAGAAGCCCCACCCAATTTCCCACGCACCCTAAGTCCCGGATGTGGGGCATGCTCTGAGATCCTTGCTCAAATGGTTTTAATAGTTCTCCAGTTATGAATCGCTGCCAGTTTCATTCGATGAGATCGTCCACTGATTGACACAGTCCATCATAGAGTCTTCATTAGCCCAGTATTTCGCTGCCAACATATAGCTGAGGTGGTTGATTGACTTGCTCTGTCCTCTGTCTTTTCTTGGCTAGGGTTCTGAGTCCAGCAGTTTGATTGGGGAGATCTCCAAAGAAACTTTGAGGTATTCCCAGACCAGATTCTTGTACGCTCTAGTAAGCACAGGGCCCGGCACAGTCCGTCACCACGATCAGCTGGTGGTTTCAATTTTGATATTTTAAAAAGCCCCCTATTTTTGTGCTAAGCTGCTGTCCATTGTTCCTAAGTGGGAGAAGGCAACAGAATATTCATAAGTGAAGGCTCTCTTATATGCCTCAGGGGCTAAATGTGATAAAGAAACTTCATTTATGTGCTGATTAAGTGCTGTTGGCTGTGAGTTCAGTGTTAATAAATCAGTGGTATATTGAAACATGATTTGTTTAAATAGAAGTAAACCTAAAACCATTTTTTGGTACTAACCACTTGATAAAAATGTAGCAAGAGCTAGGAATCTAATTGTACTTCTCATAGAAATAGTGGCTCAATGTTTGTTGATTTCATGTTTGTTGATTTCATAGCTCTATAGAATGTTAACTACTTTAATTCATTTAATTGTCATGAGTGTTAGAAGTCAAACATTACTGCTGTTCTATAGATTATTATAATTTTGCTGCTCTATAGATCATTAAATTGAGGTGCTGCATGATTTAGTTGTTAACTGTCATGTGATTATATCTGTTTATCAGTAGAAAGCAAGAGTTGAAACTATGGTTTTGTTTCCAAGTTCTGTGACCTAACTGTTGTGCTATAATGACTTTACTAAAACTTGAGACATCTTATAAGAGGAGCTGGTGTCTCAGCCACAATTGAAGATAATATAGTTAAAGGAGCAAACTTGGAAGAATTCTCTGGCTTGTCATGTAGAAAAAGAAGCTTTCATTATGTTTTCACAAAGTAGAATTAAAACCTGTGACTAAAAGAAGTAGAGAAAAAGATTTTGGCCCTGTACAAGGACTGTTCAAGGAGGGGACTACTATGGATTGAGTGAATATCTTCAAACTGCAGGTATTACCCAGATACTTACATGACATGTGTCAGGTACATTTATTTATTTTTAAAAGCTTGCTTGTAATTATATATTTGAAAGTTAGAAAAACAGAGAGAGGTTAACAGTGATTTTCTACCTTCTGTTTCACTTCCCTATTGCCATCCATAAGCATGGCTAGTTCAGGCCAAAGTCAGGAGCCCAGAGTCACAGGGACCCAAGTATTTGATTGAGTCAGCATTTGGTGTTCAGATGTATTTGTATGAGAATAGAGAAATATTTCAGTCATTGAAAAGTTGGGCTAGTTATTATCCAAGGTCTCCTCTAATCTGTGTAATTCTTTTAAAAAACTCTATCTATCTATCTATCTATCTATCTATCTATCTATCTATCTATCTATCTATCTGAAAGTGTAATCAAGATCTTCCATTTGTTGTCTCACTCCCCAGATGGCTACCAACAGCCAGGGATGGGCCAGGCTGCAGCAGGAATCAGGGGCTTCATTTGGGTTTCTCATGTGATTGCAGGGCCCAAGTACTTGGGTCATCCTTCAATATCCCAGTTGCATTAGCTGGGAGCTGGATAGGGAGCGGAGCATCCGGGACTTCAACTGCTGTCCCATAAGGGCTTCCACCCAGTAGGCAGTAGCTTCTCCTGCTGTGCTTCTTCACCCACTCCTGTGATTATTTTGTCTTGCACATTTTGCATCATAAAACATAGTCTTCATAACATCATAATTTTTGGTTCTTACTATACTCTGTATGTTATTACCATTCTTGCTTATCTCTTTTCCCTGATTCAAACTGGGCCAGCAAAGTAAAATCTGAAAGCATCTAGGACTCAAGAATTCTCTTCTCCTGAATTTTGGGTGACTCATATTTGCCTGTTTCTTCTTTATGGTATCACTTACCTTTTTCTTTCTTTCTTGTCAGTAATTTTAGCTAGACTGACTTTGTATAACACTTTAATTCATTATATGTTTGCATTTTACTATCCAATTTCCTTATTTCTTACTGTGTACTTGTGTTTTATGTGGTATTATCACACTTTTATTACTCTAGGTTAAATTAAAACACTTTTTATTTCAAAGACAGTTACAGATAGAGAAAGAGACACAGAGAGATACAGAGATCTTCCATCTGCTTGTTCACTCCCCAGCGGCCACATTGGCCAGGCTGAGTTAAGGCAGAGTCAAGAGCCTGGAACTCTGTTCACACTAAACACTTTTTTAAGACAGCTAGAGAATAGGATATGTCTGCTGCAGAGGCATGAACACATTTCTTCATTATTCTCAACCTGCTCAAGCTAATATGGGTTGAGGGACATATATTTCTGAATTAATCATAACATGCATGAGAGACAGAGATAATAATCCTA
The DNA here is from genome assembly GCF_030435755.1 of Ochotona princeps. Taxonomy (NCBI): domain Eukaryota; kingdom Metazoa; phylum Chordata; class Mammalia; order Lagomorpha; family Ochotonidae; genus Ochotona; species Ochotona princeps. The sequence goes on from NC_080842.1 coordinate 35,190,648, forward strand.
GTTAATTCCTATGATGAAATTTCCCAAAAATCTGTTTTTAAGTGCTGCACGAAATAAATGAACCTTAAAACACTGTCATTCGTAGCTCTGTGAGCAAAAACATTTTAAGTTTTTGCTGCTTAATTTCTTACATAATGTTTCCAATGTTTTAGGTAGTAGTTTATACCAACAAATGTAAAGAAAATGATTATATGGGGCATGAAAGAAGTATTTAATTCTTACAGGAAGACATGAAGAATCTTATATTTTTCATATTATCTTAGGATTTCAGAGAGGCTATAGAAAATTTGTATGTCGTCTTATCCAGAATCCAAATAGAAGTTCAGCCAATTACTCATTTACCTCATTGTTCGCTTCCCAAATTAACCGAAGTTGATAGTGTGCATGATTTCTTTGATTACTGGCATTGGGTTCTTTTTATTTTTGTGTCATCCGTACTTAGCATGGTAACTTGGCACAGTACATATTAGATGCCTAACATATCTTTATTATAACTATTTTTGTTGATATTCCGAGCACAGCATGTTTACAAGCTATTATAATTGATAGATACAGACACAAATAAAATTGGAAGAGAAAAATCATTAACTGTACTTTAAATTTCTTCCTAATTGATCTGTTTTAGTTTTTCTAAAAAAATTATTTTATTTATTTAAAGATAGAATAAAGGAAGGTGGGTAGGAGGGAGGGAAGGAGGAAGAAATAGAGAGAGAGAGAGATATCTTCCATTTACTTGTTCACTCCCCAGTGCCCATAGTAGCCTGGATTGGGCCAAGCAGAAGGCAGGAGGCTAGCACTCCATGTGGATCTCCACATGGTGGTAGGCGCCCAAGCACTCTTGCCATCATCTGCTACTTCCTCAGATGCATTAGCAACAAGTTGTGTTGGAAGTGGAACAGCTAGAACTGGAATGGCACTCTAATATAAGATGCTAGCGTGCTAGGCAGTAGCTTAACCTGGTGTACCACTATGCTTTCCCCCCATTTTTAAAGTAGTTGGATATTTAGGAAAGTCAGGTATGCTTTCTATTGCAGTTTTGAAAACACTGAAGTAGAATAAGTATAGTTCTCATTTTTATTTTTCTAAAAATGTTGTATATTTGAAAGGCAGAGTTAAAGAGAAAGAGATTTTCTGCTGGTTTACTTTTCAAATGACTGAGTGACAGCTGAGGCTGGGGCAGCCCAAAGCCAGGAGCCTCAGTAGTTTCTTTCTGGTCTCCCATGTGAGTGTAGGGACCCAAGCACTTGGGCTATATTCTACTGTTTTCTCAGGCCTATTAGCAAGAAAGTGAATTTGAACTGGAGCAGCCAGGACTTGGACCAGTACCAATATGGGATGTCAGCACTGCAGGTAGCAGCTTTACATTCTGTGCCACAACACTGATCTCTATTTTTAAAATTGCTCTTATATTACTTTCATTTGGCTTCAACACTAATTAATGTTTACTGCATTTGAGTTCCAATATAAGCTAGAAAATTAATTAGAATCATTTAAAAGTATAATCATTATTCTACATGTGTCTAAGTAGTATAGTTCAAATAAATGTGAAAGAAAACTTAGTCAAATTTAAGAGTGATATTATAGATTCTGCATCCATTATTTGAGTGTGATTTATATAGTAGATATCTGTATATAAGTGTAGATAGTGATTTTTTTGTTATAAAGATTCTATTTCATGTAAGCATTCCTTTTTGTTGAAAAAAATGTAATTTTCAGGTTTTTGGAATATTTTATAATTAAAGTTTCTGACTTTGTAATTTGTCCTTATTAGGCAAAAAGGACAACTGCATATAGAAAGAGCTAAACAAGTAGAAGAATTCCTACAGCGGAAACAGGAAGCTCTGCAGAATAAAGCTCGTGCTGAAGGACATACGGTATGATTTTTTATTGTAGTTTTAAATGTGTTACTTGAAATGAAAGTCTAAACTAAGGTACGTAAAATGATAATCTGATATTCTATACTTATAGGAAACAAAGTAAACAATTTAAAGGTTGTTTGTATCTTGGGAATTCAGTTCTAATAAAATGTAGCCTACTTAATCTCTCCTGTATTTTTTAATACTAAAGATAAAATTCTATTGTTTCTTTGGATAATTGCAGTGCATTCATGACTGTTTCCTTTAAAAAGAGTAGAAATGTGTATACCAGCCTCATAATTAAGGAGTAAGTTCTTTTATTGTTGGGTTTTTTTTTTTTTTTGCTTGCAACAATACTTTTGGTATTAAATACTTTGAAGTAGTAAAAAATTTTAAAGGCAAAATGGGAAAAAATACCTGTAGAAATACAGATGTAATTCTGCATTTACTCAGAAACAAATTAGAAACAAAATTATATTAGAGCCTATAATTATACCAGTCAACCAAATTAAGTTAAATGTCTAAAAATATTTCTCAAAAATGTCAATAATTAAAAGTCTTAAAAAACCTTTTGTTCTTTTGTTTGTGAACAGCTGATGACTGTTCTGACAGCTAAGCACCCCATGAAGCTTCATACTCAGATAAGAATTACATCCATTAAAGGATAATAGATTTTTCTTAAACTTATTTTATGTCCATTCTAAGTTCATAAGTGGTGTCTGGAGTTACTGTTGTTCTTCAGTGTTGTATATTTTTTCTTAACATGATGGCATATAAGATAGTTAAATTTTATAATGATTAGCATTTTTATTTTTAACACATATACTTTAGTATTTCTAAAATCTGGAATTAATCTGAATTACCCTTATCCTTTTTCTAGATAGATAGAAGAACCTCCTTATTTCTTTCCGGAATTTTAGTTACTATTTTTGTCTTAAATATTTGTATATGATCATTAGACGTCTAGATTACTTTTTTCCTCACCGGTGCTCATTACATGCTACTCTTCTGCCTTCAGTTTGATTTTCTTCCAGTAACTCTTTTGGAGAAACATTTGTCAGGTTGTGTTGGGAAGTGCCCTTATCTCGTCTTCACACTTAAACAATATTGTTTAGTATTGTGGTGGTCTGCTGGTAAATGGCAGACATTTGTATATCTGTGACTGTTTCTGACAAACGCAGTCGTTCCATACTTTAAAGATGTGTCTCCACTAATATTCTGGCATGTCTGGTTCCTGGCAGTTGGGCTTCTGCTGTACTTAACCTTTTCTTCTGTATGTGATATTTTTTTTTCTCTGACCTCTTTTTTAAAAAATCTATTTTGTATATTTGAAAGGCAGATTTGCAGAGTGGGGGATGTAGAGAATGATCATCTATGTGCTAGTTCACTTTGCAAATGACTCCAACAGCCTGGGCTGGGCCAGAATGGAACCAGGAGCCTCTTTAAGATATGACATGTGGATCCAGGGACACAGGTACTCAGGCCATCTTCCTCTGCTTTCCCAGGTGAATTAGCAGGGCTCCGGATTGGAGTGGGAAAAGATGTGAGCCAGTGCCGATATGGAATGCTGGCATCACTGGTTGTTTCTTTACCCATACACTACAGTGCTGGCCTCCTCTCTGAATACTTCTAGTTTTGTTTGATGTTGCCTGTGTAATTTTCTTCATATCTATTTTATTTCTGTTTATTGTTCATATATTTTGTTAACCCTTTCCTAGAAAATTACTCATCCTCTGGTTTGTCAAAGAAGTTACACAGCATTTGCCACTATTCTCAAAGTAGCTGGCCGTAAAAACTGCAGCCCTGCATTCTTCTGGAGGGCAGCCTGGGTTAGGATAAAAGGAGACTAATTTTTCCATTCTTTTCCACTTCGTGGGATTTCAGGACAGGCAACTTGACCTTTTTCTCTTATGCTTGTTCTTCTTGGTAGTGATGTAAAACTTCTTGCTTTTCTTAGCACCTTCCGAAAGAAGTCTCAATGCAAAATGAAGGGTAGACTCATTTTGAATGTTGTAGTCGAGGTACATCCTCCAGTTGCTTGCCAGTGAATCAGAAGAATTCCTATGTATTAAAATTATTTCTGTGTATAGTTAATATTTTGATTTTGGGTGAAAGTTAAGTATCTTTTTTTCTGTTGTCCCTGCTGTGGATTTTTAGAGATTTATTTATTTAGTTGAAAGACTGAGTTACAAAGAGAGAGAAGGAGAGAAAGAACTTCAGTTACTGATTCAATTCATAGATGGCCACAGTGGCCAGGGTGTTGGGCAGGCCCAAACCAGAAACTCCAGTCAGGCCTCCAGTGTAGGTATAGAGATCCAAGGACCTCAGCCTTGTCTACTACTTTTCTTAAGCTATTAGCAGAGAGCTGGATTGGAAATGGAACAGCGTGGACTTGAACCAGTACCCACATGATAATGTGGCACTATAGGCAGTGGCTTGACCCATTTTACTACAACCCCACTTCGAAGGGTATGGATTTTTTTTAAAAGATTTATTTACTTTTATTGTGAAGTCAGATATACAGAGAGGAGGAGAGGCAGAGAGGAAGATCTTCCACCCAATGGTCCACCCCCCAAGTGAGTGCAACGGCCGGAGCTGAACCGATCTGAAGCCAGGAGCCAGGAGCTCTTCTGGGTCTCCCAGGTGGGTGCAGGGTCCCAAGGCCTCGGGACGTCCTCAACTGCTTTCCCAGGCCACAAGCAGGGAGCTGGATGGGAAGTGGAGCTGCCGGGATTAGAACTGGCACCCATATGGGATCCCAGCATGATTAAGGCGAGGACTTTAGCTGCTAGGCCACCATGCCGGGCCCCATGGGTATGGATTTGAAAGTGGCTTATTCTGTTTATGATTGGCTGGTTTCCTGAGTTTGTAGGTTTCTGCTTCACACAAAACTTGTGATGTTTTCAGTCATTACTTATTGGAAGGCTTTTCAACACTGTACTCTTTCTGTTACTACTCTTATTCTTTAATAACATGAATAGATTTTTTGTTTTTCTTCCACAGTTTTATAAAATTCAGTTGAACTTTCCCATTTTTCTGTTTGTATTCTGTATTGGATGATTCTGTTGTTCTATATTCCAGTTCACTTCCTTTGTCTCTTGCATCCTTATTCTGCTTAGTTAATCCATCTAGTTAGTGTTTCATTTTGATAACAATTTTTCATTTCTTATGTTTACATTTGGTATTGTTTTTGCTGATACTGTTTCAGTCTTTTATTTAAAACTGTATCCTGCTTTTGCTGAACCGTAAAGTCTCTGTCATAGCTATCTAACTTTACATAATAACACAAAAGGATCCCTAGTCTTATATATAAATGAATGGGTATAGTTCTGTTCCAATAAAATTTTGTCTACAGATGCTAGAATTATAATTTCACTTCATTTTATATGTTATAGAATAATCTTCTTTTCCCTTTACACTCCAATAAAAACAGAACCTAAAAATAGACCCGGAATGAAAGCTGTGAGTGAAGATCATGGAGTCCAGAGAGGAATTGGCACATTTTAAGTGTGAATGACAAGTACTATCAAACTGAAAAGGAAACATCTTTAAGAATGAAGGGGAAATAAAGACAGTCTTTAATGAAAGAATAAGTTTTTGGTAATGCAGCAAATTAAGAAAATAAAGATGTAAATTGAGACATAATGACATAAGAATTAGTATAATAAGAAGTTATTGCAATTTTAAGTATGTATACACCAAACAATGTAGCTTTGAACAGATTGGAGAAATAAATACTTCTATGCTTATATTATTCTTCAACACCCCAGCTCTACTAAACAGAAAATCAGCAAAGATCTAGAATAGTCAACCCTGACCACTAACCACTAAGAATTAAGTTGTACTTGAAGAAGACCATTCCAATCACTAATGGCAGAGTACATTTTTTTCAAACAACCCTGAAGATTTACTAAAATAGATATTTTAATAGATGATAAAACAAACTTTAACAAATTTAGAAAACTTGGCATCAGCATCTCATATGGGAGCTGGTTTGAGTCCCAGCTTATCTGCTTCTGATCCAGTTCCCTGTTAATGTGCCTTGGAAAATGGCTGAGGACAGCTCAAGTGGTTGGGCCCTGGCACGCATGTGGGGGCCCCCAGCTGAAATCTCTGTATTCATACCTCAGCCTAGTCTAGTCCTGGCTTTATCACCATTTGTGGAATGAGGCAGCAGGTGAAAGATACCTCCCTCCCTGCCCCTCTTTGTGCCCCTTTCTTTTTCTATAAACTCTGCTTTTCAAGTAACTAAAATCTGTCTCTTAAGACATTTTTAGGAGAATGATTATCATATAAAGTATTGTCTTTGAGCATAATAGCATCTACTTAGAAGCCAATAACAGAAAGATGACCGTAAATATTCCAAATATTTGAAAATTAAAGTTCAAAAATTGATCCATTTGAATTGTAAACTAGGTTACCATTGTTAGAAAGTTTTCAGAAGCCTAATGAAACCAGAAACCAGATTGTGGTAGGTTAAAAATGAATTTTTAAAATATCGGTAATGATTCTGAAAAGAACACTTTCAGTAAGATAATAAAAAGTCATGAGAGTGAAAAAGCAGTGCTAATAATTCTTTTAAATTAGGAGGGACCTGAAATATGCTTGTACACTACAGGAGAAAGATAAATTTGAAAATCTACTTTTTTGCTGAAGGGAAACCCTAAGATCTAAGAAGATAATTTCATATTATTAATAAAATATGTTATCAACTTGTAACTGAGTTAATCATTTGCAGATAATAGGACATGCCCAAATGCAGTTAGTTTTACCTAGATGTTATTAACAAACAGTAAATACGTTGAATTCTAAAGGAGTGAATTCACGTGTGTCCGTGTATGTGTGTATGAGAGAGAGAGTGAAACAGAGAGAAATAGACATGAAGAAATAATTTGATCCATTGTAAAGGAAAAACCCTACCTGGATGTTTATCCACTTCCTTACCAGTTGTAAGAACCTCTTAAATACATTAAATATATGTACAGCTGGTATCTGTTTTCAGTAGTGTTTGAAGTTTAGTTCCCTCTGTTTTCACTGAATGTGTATGTTAAAATGATGTGGAAAAAGCCAAGGTTTCTTAAAATTAGAGTTTTCCAACTTAATGATTAGTGTTTTTCAAAAGAAATAAAGTGATTCCTGGGTATTCCTACATAAAATAATAATGTAGCCTTAGTCATACTTTAAACTTAGTACATTAAATGATAAACAGGGCATCCTGCAAAACCTGGCAGCTATGTATGGAGGCAGGTCCAGCTCTTCAAGAGGAGGGCAGCCCAGAAACGAAGAGGAAGAGGTATGCATCCCGCATGTTTGCTGCCTCCGTCACATAGCCATTTTGAGTTTATTGCCTTCTTTTCTTGCATGGTTTAAATATTTAACAATTATTTGGAGTTTTATAGGTCTATAATGACCTGTTAATATTTGACTGACATGCTGCGTCATAATTTTTCCCAGTAACCGCTATTCAGTTTTCTGAGTTCAATTTCTTTTTGCCTATCAAAAATTTGTGGTTATATTTTTTTCAGAAATAACTTGATCCAAATTAAACACTTGAAAACTAATATTTAATTTGCATTAATCAGATTTCAGAAGTTTTATTTCTTACATTCAAATTAACACTTTTCCCTAAATTAAAAAAAATCAGTAAAAATGTAACTTTTGAAAATTTAAATGTTATATATTTTTTTTCTTAATAGGTTTATCTGGCACGACTGAAGCAGATAAGACTACAAAATTTCAATGAACGCCAACAGATTAAAGCCAAACTTCGTGGTGAAAAGGTAAGTTATTTTTTTGTTCCATTTTCCATAATGTTGCTGGTTCAGTTTTAGCTTATTTCCAGTTTTATACTTTTAGGCATTAGTTTACTCCTAATATTTTTCATGAAGCTCTGCACTGAGTTTGATGGCTCTTTCCTCCGTGGTTTCTCTACTTATTTTGTAGAAAGAAGAAGATAGTTCCACAAGACAAGAAGGATGTGAAGAGGCTGACATGAGGCGCAAAAATAGCGAAGCATTTAAGGTATGACTGAAAATGACACAGATTTTCTTACAGAAAATTGAAAACTATAATAGAAAATTTTCTTCTTATGTTTGGCATAGTTAAATCACTATTGTCTTAAATTTTTTTCTTTTTTGTCCTTTAGCTTTATCTTTTTGAGAAATAACATTTTCCATCCCCTTTAGGTCCAGTTTGTGAAGAGCAATTAGATGTAAGCATGACAAGTGTATAAAGCACTGAGACATAAGTAACTTTAAAAAGGAAAATAAAATACTTACCTGGAAATGAGAGATACACTGATTTCTGTGAAGACAAATGAAGTTTATGTGTAATAGTCATTTTAAATGTTTATAGTTGCATTTCCACTAAAATGGACCTGCATTTATTTTCATTCAACAAATATTTATTGAAACTCTCAATTTATGGGGGCTGAGCATACATTTTTTAATTCAGCAACCACATATGCTTCCCATTTGGCAAAGTAAATATCTTTAACGATCTAGAGGAAAAATAATATGTTCACCTTATGGATGAATATATTTTATTGATTTTTTTTCAGACTCAAGTAAATGCACATGCTGCTATAATAAAAGGAAAAATGGAACGAAAGAGAAAGGAAGCATATGAGAGAGAAAAGAAAATGTGGGAAGAGCCTGTAAGATGTAGCTCATATTTTTGATACTAGTCGTACTAATGCTGTTGTGTTTCTTGCTGAGTAGCCTAATAATAATGTAATTTAAAGACATACTATCTCTCTTCCTCTGTGTGTGTATCTCTGTCTCACATCGATGAACAATCTATAGAAATGTTATTTTGGAATTTAAATGAGAACCCAATTTATTTTGTCTATTTAAATTTTTTTAAAGATTTATTTATTTTTGCAGATTTACAGAGAGAAGATTTTTTTACTTAGTTATTACCAACAGCTTAATTCCCAGTATCATTTATAGACTATATATCCCTTCTGCCACTGGTTTATAATACTAGATTTCAAGTTTATGAAATGCTTAAATATTTTTAAAATTTATTCTTATTTCATTTGAAAGGCAGAGAAACAGAGATTTTCTATCTGCTGGTTCTACAGAGAGAAGATTTTTTTACTTAGTTATTACCAACAGCTTAATTCCCAGTATCATTTATAGACTATATATCCCTTCTGCCACTGGTTTATAATACTAGATTTCAAGTTTATGAAATGCTTAGATATTTTTAAAATTTATTCTTATTTCATTTGGAAGGCAGAGAAACAGAGATTTTCTATCTGCTGGTTCAATTGTTTACCCTTAACTGTGGCAAAGGAAAGCCAGGAACCCAGAAATCAGTCTTGAGTCACTTCATCCATCACCTGCTGCTTCCCAGGATATGCTTTAGCAGGAAGCAGGATCAAAATCAGAGGAGACAGGATCAGAACCCAGCTGGATTTGGCATACAAGCTACTTAAATGTTGACAACCGTTGAGCCAAATGCCTACCCCCCTACATTCTTGTATATGGTAGAGAATGATGTTATACAGATAACATAGCATTTGTATTTGTGCTTTTTTTAAGGAGAGGTAAACTGATAATTTCATATATCAGTGAAATTTTAGAATTTTCTTTTGGTAGAACTGCTGGCTAATTTTTAACACCGAATTAACATATAAATAGAGACAGTGATAAGTAAACACTTTTGTGGGGCTAGAATATGGAAAAGTCTTAAATTTATAAGCCTTGGAAGAAAACAGCTAAAGCTTTTTTTTTTTTTTTTTTTTTAATTATTTGTTTTAGTTGAAAATTTCAGAGATTGAGGGAAAGAGACAGAGAGGGAGAAATCTTAACATCTACTGCTTCAATTCCCCAAATGACTGTAAGAGATGTAGCTGAGCTGATCCAAAGCCAGGAGCCAGGAGACCCCTTGGAGTCTAGGGTCCCAAGTCTTGGACCATTCTCCTCTTCCTGCCTTTTGCTAGCATTTGGGGAAAGAATTTGCAAGTGGAAAATTTCTCTCACTCTCTCTGTGTCTCTCCTTGTGTTTCTCTGTCTCTTCCCTCCCCTACCTGCCACCCTCCCATTGTTCTGCCTTTCAGATGAATAAATAAATGTGTCCTTTAAAAGTTCACGGGAATAGAATTAAAAGAAACAATTATTTTTAATTATCTTTCATTAGATTGTTTATTAGATTGTTAGCTTTCAATGAAATATATTGTAAATTTTTATAATTATTTTTATTTGAATGACAGACTGCAGAGAGAAACAGAGTTCTTTGGTTCATTGGTTCACTCCCCAAATGGCCAAAATGGCCAGAGATGGGCCAATCTAAAACCCATTTGGATGCAAGGGCCCAAGGAGTTGAGCCATCTGCTTCTGTTTTCCCAGGTGCATTAGCAGGGAGTTGGATCAGAAGCAGAATGGCCAAGACTTGCACTGGTGCTTTTATGGGATGCTTGCACCACAAGTGGAGGTTTACTTTACCACAGCGCCAGCCCCAATATATTATAAATTTTTAATAATATTGTCTGAAGCATTTTTTTTCATTTTAAAATATGTTTGTTCATTAAAAGATTTTCTTCTGTAGATATAAGGATGAATAATATGAAGCGAATTTGATGGAGACCTTTTCTGTACTCACATTATTTCTATTTTTATGAATTTAGCTTTGTTTTACAATTTGTAGCGCCTTACCATTTTTATTACTTTGGATTTAATATGAATATTAATATAGATATATTTCCATCTATTATATTTTAGTTAAGAACATAAGGTCAAGATAAAGTATTTCAATTCCTTTGTGTTACTTTTGCTATGCTTCAATTGAGGACAAATTCTATTAAGTATTCCCTAAAGGTATTAAAATTTTTTCTTAGGCCATATGTCTGTAGCTTCAGAGAGTTGTGCCAGAGTGATGTTTAAATTTTATAAGAATTACATTTGCATGTGGATAAGAAAGAATTCCAGAAAGTATGGATAAATGAATTCTAATTAGTTGGACCAGTGGGTGTATGTAATTGTCTGCCCAATAAATTTAGAAATAATTTTTAATGTAGTTCATAAGTATTAATGAAATTGCATTGAATTAAAGGAAATTTGGTGTCATTCTTATTTTAGTGAAATTAGATAAATACACATCATCTCTCCTATTTAATTACTCATACAAATAAATTACTTTTTTATCACATTTTGAAAACCTAAGTTTTCTTTGAATTTATAATATAAACCATTTGACTTTCAGCCTTATGTTTCTTGTCAAAGTCTGTGTCCTTACTCTTTATGCAATGCCCAAATCTTAAATTCTGATCATGCACAGATGGAGATACTTTTTTTGTTGTTTTTTTTTTCTGCATTCTGAAGATCACAAACTTGCTTCCTGCAAGTTAATTCGTTTGTCATGAACTAAAACTAGATTTTCTGTCTGTTTAAGCCAAATAACCTTATGTAATAGAAAAATAAGTAAATGTTGGTTAACTATCTTTGTTAATACAAATGAAAAAATGTACTATTCATTTATTAGGGAAACCACTATGTGCTTTACATGAAGGGCTTCATTTAATTTCCTCAAAAAGTAGACAAACAAACAACTTTCCCACTTCAGGGTAAAATAATTTAAGATTCAGAGAGAATTAAAGTATAAGTCATAAGACAAGTAAATGAGTTTTGGAATTTGAGTGCTAACAATCTTACTTCAACTCTGTGGCTTCCTTGGAAGGGAATAGCTGGCTAGTCTAGGAAAGCTGCTCTTACTGTACCTTTGTTCTGGCTTTCCTCAGTTTTCTTTTATTTTTATTTTAAATTTTCCTCAAATCATTTAATATATATCTTTATTTTTATTTCTTTGTTGTCTATTGTGTGTTCTCTTTCTCTTCCAGTTTATAATCCCTTGAGAGAAAGCCTATGTCTGATTTAGAGTATTTGTTATCTAGAACTCTGTTTGGTACTGAAGGGGTACTTAATAAACTTTTTTTTTTTTTTTGGATTTATTCATTTTATTACAGCCAGATATACACAGAGGAGGAGAGACAGAGAGGAAGATCTTCCTTCCGATGATTCACTCCCCAAGTGAGCCGCAACGGGCCGATGCGCGCCAATCCGAAGCCGGGAACCTGGAACCTCTTCCGGGTCTCCCACACGGGTGCAGTGTCCCAATGCATTGGGCCGTCCTCAACTGCTTTCCCAGGCCACAAGCAGGGAGCTGGATGGGAAGTGGAGCTGCCGGGATTAGAACTGGCGCCCATATGGGATCCCAGGGCTTTCAAGGCGAGGACTTTAGCCGCTAGGACACGCTGCCGGGCCCTTAATAAACCTTTTAATTTGGAAGTCTGGAAGCCTAAATATTTTGAATGCATTCCTAATTTATTTTTAGAGGACAATGGTAAATCTTACATTTGAAATGTATATTCCCCAGGAATTTTTATTTACTGCTTTGAGAAAGAGTGGAGAAATAGAGTGGACTTGCAGCCAGTTATGTTAGCATGCCTGTAAAAGCCATTTCATCATACTTACTCAAGTTTCAGAATATTTACATCTTTTTATAGTTTAAATGACAGAATGAAAATGAATACACACACACACACATATATGAATATAGCATTTTCATTGGAGGCTGTCACTTCTTTTAGTTTCATTGTTGTGACATTTTTAACACAAATGTTGTCTTGTGTTGGGTGATTTATGTTCAGACTTTAAAAACGTTTGTACCAAAGCTTGAAGAAGTTGTAGAAGCATTTATTTAAGATTGATAAATAAGTTTGTTTCTTCCTAATAAATGTTCTAATAGATTAAAATTAAAATGAAATCAACATTGAATCTTTTAGAAAACATTTGTGGTTATAGGATCATTTTATGACACATTGATAAGGCAATTGAAACAAGTTATTTAGGATTATATAACGTGGTTATGTTTATCAGAGATGTTTCTTTTCCTAGCACCTAACATGGCAACTTGTTCAGTCAATAATTGAGCAATGAGAAAACTTCTGTGGATACATTTGGTTTTATGACAACAATTTCATTTATTTGTACAAATATAAATTATCTAATATATTTTATTTAACTTATTTTTGTAGTTGATGGCTAAAGGAGTAAAGAGTTCTGATGTTTCCTCAGCTTTGGGGCAGCATGAAACAGGTGGCTCTCCGTCAAAACAACGTATGAGTACTGCTGTTTCTATTTCTATGACTTCAGCTTTGAAAGAAGTGGGTATGGTAAGTTTCTTATAATTTGGAACTCCTCAAAACTAGGTTGTTTAAAAGAAAATGATGTTACATTAATTTCTAATGTCACTAAAACCTAATGTCAGGTTTTCGAGGGAAAATATTACTTCCTACAATTTTTAGGTCAGCTGTGAATAGTAAAGTCCCACTGCTTATAGATTATATATCTAGTCATTTGATAGCTAAAAGTACATTACAATGACTCCTTTTGGGGCTGGCACTTGGTGTTGCAAATCAAGCCACCTGCAATTTTGGCATTCCATGTGGACACCAGTTTGAGTCTTGGCTGCTCTACTTGCAATCCAGCTCCCTGCTAATGTGCCTGGGAAAGCGGCAGCCTCTGCACACATATGGGAGACCAGGAAGAAATTCCTGGATCCTGGCTTTGGCCCGGCCCAACTGGGCCTTTGGGGCCTTTGCAGAATGAACCAGCACTTGGAAGATATATCTCTCTGTCTCTCTGTAGATTTGCCTTTCAAATAAATAACATGAGTGAAAAGATATTTTAAAGGCTTCTTTAACTTAAAAAAATTAATGAAGCACTTAAAGTAGCATCAGTTGTTAAAGAACTTGCTTTTTCCATTGTTTCTTCTGTGTTCTATATTTAAAGCTTCTATCATCCAATACAGTGAATAAAATAAAGAGACATGGGCAAATAAAACGTTTTAGCCCAGAAGTATGTATCTAAAATGTGAAGAGTGTTCTGGGTTGTGAGAAAAGGATCATAATGTGAAGTTTTTGCTTACAATCCAAATGACAAAAGGAAAAAATCTGTTGATCATTGTAGTAAAACTTTAACCTTACCTTCTTCTTTCCTAGTAATTGATGTCTGTGTCTTTTATTTGCTGAGTTTCATTAAATTTTGACAGAGCATATTAGTATGTCAATCTTTACAACCTTTGTGTTTGTCTTGGACATCAAAGTAAAAAAATATGTTTCTTGAGCACCCTAAAGATCCTCATAGAAGAAAATAGGTTTAGTTTTTTTTTTTCTTTTTGATAGTGACTTTGCATATACTACGTTTTTCACTTCAACTTTAGATAAAGTGTTGGTTCCCTTCCTGGTACCCAGTCTTACATCTCAAGTAGCTGTTCATCTTTCTGGTTGTAGTGACTGCTAATTCCTGACTACTTTATTGGGTAAAAAGTTCTTTGTCTCATTTATATGTATTGCATTAAAACTGACCACTATCCTCTTTCATATTGTATTAAAACATTGCAAAATTTAAGGTAATCTGTATAACTAATTATTTTTCTTTCTGTGTTGTGCTAATAAACACTGCTCACTTAAAACTTTGAGAACTGCTTATATTGAGTTTTCTAGATGCCTCTGCTTTCATAACTATTAATTTCTAAATGTATTTTAAAATTCAAGGTGGTCTAAATTATTTTGATTATACTAATCAGCAGGCAAATTTTATATTATTTGTAGTACAAATGACTCAGAACTCGTTCTTGCTATTCTTTTCCTAAGAAAGCCAGTTCTCAATTATGTTTAGAAGTATGACTTAACAAGAATAAACATACATGAAACGTTATGATAGTTTCCAACTGATGCAGCCTATCTTGAATTACTTTATCCATCAAAACTTTCCCTTACACTAATTAAGGGAGATTATGAATTAATTTTCTCTGTATTTCAACTGTTGACTTGAAATTGCCAAAAATCATGTGCCAGGGATGAATGAGCATGAAGCTTGTGGTTTATTTAGCTGATATGTTCCATTCCTGTATTGGAATGCAGATCAAGTCCTACTTCTGCTGAAGTCCTGAAATCTCTGCTGTCCGGGTGGGAGACCCACGATTGAGCTTCTAGCATGTGACTTTGTCTTGGTCGAACCTTGACTGTTGCTGGCATTTGGGGAGTGAACTAGTGGATGGGCAATCCCAATATCTTTCTTTCCCCATTAGCTTTGCTCTCATGTCCCTCTCTCCCTATCTTTCAATTTTTTTTAAAAAAGTTTTTTTTTAATATTCAGGTGCCAAAAAGAAAGAGGATATAATGAAATACTTCAGCAGTAATCCAAAATAGGACAAATAATTGAGAATTGACCCTTTTACCATATTAAGTCTGTTATTTGAGAATATTTAAATGCTTAGCATTGGTGATAGTGAAGGACTTTGGTGTAAACATTTTATGGGAATTAAAGTTTATAAAGGAGCAATTCAATGAAAAATAAGTAACAAAAATACCAGATTATTTAAGGTGACTTTTAAAGTAGCAATAATTTTTACTGTGTAAATATGTGTTTTTAAAGGACAGAAGTTTAATTGATATAAAGGAAACCACAGAAGAAATGCAGAAGACCAACAGTGCTATTTCAGTAAGCACAATTATCAAAATTTCTCTGCCAATCATTTTACTTAATATTACTTGTATTAAACTATCCCATTGTAATTATTTCAGAGTAAGAGAGAAATATTACGAAGATTAAATGAAAATCTTAAAGCTCAAGAAGATGAAAAAGGAATGCAGCATCACTCTGTTACTTCTGATATACTTCCTCATGAAGAGCATGAAAAAGAAAAGCCGATTTCATCTGATCGCAAAAAGTGGGAAGTAGGAGGTCAACTTGTGATTCCTTTGGATGAGTCAACACTGGATTCATCCTTCTCTGCAACTGAAAGTATGTGGAAATATGTTAGTATCTATGTGGTGTGACATACCCAAGAACTTGGAAAGTGGTCACTCTGAAAGGATCAACTCTTTAGAATGCTTGAGAGAGGCTGGGACAATTTAATATATTTTCCTCTGGGCGACTAGAAGTACCTCTCTCCCCTAGTGAAAAGTGGAGACTGGAAAAAACTATTTAGCTCTGTTAATAGCAAGTCTTTTTGGTATAAAAGTTAATAGTGTAAAAGAATGTCCTGGCACAATGGCTCAGTGGCTAAATCCTCACCTTGCGTGTGTGCCAGGATCCCATATGGGTGCCAGTTAGTATCCTGACTGATCCACCTTTCATCCAGCTCCATGCTTGTGGCCTGGGGAGCAGTAGAGGATGGCCCAAAAAAGCCGTGGGACCCCGCACCTGCATGAGAGACCTAGAAGAAGTTCTTGGTTACTGGCTTTAGATCAGCTCAGCTCTGGCTCTTGACTGCTTCTTGACAGGGTTTAGTAATTTCTAATTGTATTCCTGACATTTTTGAGTATCTAGATTTTATAATTATATTGAGAATGTTAATGTTTTTGCTTTAGCATGCGGTCAACCTAGTTTGGGTTAGCCATAAATTCCTGTACACCTTCTATAGTTCATAGTTCTAGTAATATTTTTCAAAGCCTTGTCAGTACTGTTGGACACCAACATGAACACCACTCCTTGATTAGACTATAAGAACCCCAGTGGCAGTCTGTTGGTTTGGTTTTCTAGCTTTTATATGCTGAAAAATATCAGATCCATGCTTGTCCATATGGAGGATAATCTCAGATAATAATAAGCAGCTTTATGAAGTCACTTTATTGTATTTTATTGGGTTTAGTATGACATGATGTTGTCTGGTTTCCTGAAACTCCTCAGTCATGTGGCCAGAAAGCTGAGGTTGTCTTCATTTGTTTATGCTAATGTTCTGAGGGCTGTGTGGCCAGACTTTAGAGAAACATAGTTCCAGGACTTGGCGCCATCCTTATAATACTGCATCTGTGTAAAACAGAAAGGAAGTTTCCCCTCCTCAGTTTTGTCTCCTTTATTATTTTGGTTTTCTCAGTTCCAGAGGATGTGTAAGAAAAGAGATAATAAAGGAAAGAAAAGTACTGAGGGATTTTTGTTGTTGTTCATGGGTCAGGAATTCCTTTCCCTGTTCTTTAGGCCAGAACAAAGCTTTTTCTAGAGCTCGCTAGTTTACCATCTGCTACCTGGCACTGGGAGTCTTATTGCACAGTCATGACTGGGAAATGCTGAATATTTCACCACTGGTTTGATGTACTTTGAATTTCTTTTTCAACAGTGTAGTTGCTGTTTGCTTTTAAAAGTATTTTTTTGTACAAAATTTTTTCTTAAACTGTATAATCTTGTAAATAATTTGTTTTTTTAAAAGATTTATTTATTTTTATTACAAAGTCAGATATACAGAGAGGAGGAGAGACAGAGAGGAATATCTTCCGTACGATGATTCACTCCCCAAGTGACCACAATGGCCAGTGCTGCGCCGATCTGAAGCCGGGAGCCAGGAACTTCCTCCCGGGTCTCCCACGTGGGTGCAGGGTCCCAAGGCTTTGGGCTGTCCTCGACTGCTTTCCCAGGCCACAAGCAGGGAGCTGGATGGGAAGTGGAGCTGCCAGGCTTAGAACTGGAGCCCATATGGTCCCTGGGTGTTCAAGGCGAGGACCTTAGCCACTAGGCCATCCTGTCGGGCCCTAATTTGGTTTTTGCTTCTGTTTTTTTTTCCGTGTGTGTGTGTGTACTGAAACTACCAGCGTATAATTTCAATAAGAATTGTTTTTTATTATTATTTGGAAGCTGATAATTGCAATAAATGAATGGAAGTGTAAGAAAATTTTCAGTAGACTGACAGTTCAATAGAATGAGAGTCCTTTTCATATGACTTTTTTTCCCTTAAAATTGACATCGTGTTCTACTTTCATTTTTATTTGCTTTGGAATTCATTGAGTTTCTTGGATCTGTGAGTTTATAATTTTTGTCAAATTTGGAAATTCTGCAGCAATCATTTCTTCAGGGTTTTTTTTTGTGCCTTTTACATCTTCTCCTTTAAGAGCTTTAATATTTGTGCCGTACGTCAGTGATACTGTATAAATTTTTTAAAAAATTTTTTTGTCTGCTGAATTCTGGATGGTTTCTATATCTCTGTCTTTATCAAATCGATAACACTCTTTATGAAATAGCTAATTGATCATATCTAATATATTTTTAATTTTGATATTATACTTCTTATCCCTTGAATTTTGTTTTTTTTAAATCTTTGTCTACTTTTTTGATTATGTAGAATGCAATTATAAACACTGTATTAATGTCCTTGCCTGTTAATTTTAACATCTGCCTCAATCCTGAACCCACTTATTGATTGCTTTTTCTCTGCTATGGGTCGAGACCTTTGACTCTTTTGATTAAGTGCCAAATGTTTGGAGTTTTAACTTGTCAGGTATGAGATAAGAGAATACTTCATAAAGCTCATAGAAAATGGAATTAAGAGGTAAATTAATTTTTTGGTGCAAGTACTTGCAATCCATGCCTTGTGTGTGTGTGTGTGTGTGTGTTGTGTGTTTTCCAAGAACTTTTTGAAGTACTCTTGTATTTTTGTGTTTCTGTAATTACCCTGAAAATTTGTTCTGAAATGCAATTAATGTCTTGGACTCAGTTTAATCCATACATGACTTGTTTTTAATTTCTGTGCAGTGAAATCAGAGACATGTTTAGTCTAGTGCTATTATTTTGCTTATTCTTCACCAGAGAAATACTACCTTGTTCAGTACTCAATTGATTCACTAAGAATTATGAGGCTTCCAGTCTAGCCAACAGAAATAGGCACTACTACATGTCTTGTGTCCCCTGTATCTTTTTGGTTCAGTTCTTTCCTTGGGTAGTTTTGTCACACATTTGTTCTGTCACAGTAGTGCTACTTTCTGTAAATTCCTGGAATTCTCTTGCTTTGGTCTTCCAAGAATCCCATTTGTGGCTTCTGAACTAAGGCAGTCTGATGGACTCTATCTGGATACATTATTTGCAGTCTGGAAACTCTAGACAGCCATAGGGATCATCTCATTTTTTTTTTCTTTCTTTCTCAGATACACATATTATTTTGTCACCTGTCATCAGTTTGTTGAAACTTGTGTTTTCACTTGGTTGGTTAGGGACTAGTATAACCATGATAACTATGGCTACTCCATGACATCTTAGAATTGGAAGTTATTAAAACCAGTTTTTATGCACTATTATATGGATCAAGACAAAAGTTATTGATGTAGGAGTAGACATTTATTTTAGCAATTAAGATGCACATGTGCCACATCAAAACACTTAGATTGTTTTCTTGGCTCTAATTACTGATATCAACTTCCCACAAGTACACACTCAGACGCTAGTGAAAGCTCAGGAAATCGGATTCCTGCTACCCATGTGGAAAGCATTGAATATCTGCCTCCTGGCTGTAGCCCCTGGTTTCTGTAGACATTTGGAAAATGAACAAGCAGATGATCTCTGTTCTGTCCCTAACCCCAAATGCTGTTGCTTTTTTTTTAAATTTTATTTTTAAAATAATGATTACATGTTTGATTAGGGTAGGGAGGACCAAAGTTTAGGGAAAATTGGGTGAACTCATTGCTTCCAAATTTGCTACTTCTTGTTGTTGTTCCTGAAAGAAGGGCAGAGAAAAAAGGGAAACCACTCATGACTTTCCACATGTCCCAGTACCTAGGGATGAGGAACTCCCACCGAATATCAACCTAGTCACTCAATGTGTACATATTCTGAGGGTTCTGTCCAAGTGGCCATTTCACATATCTGAGGATGGTGTCATCTTCCCAATGTCCATTGGCTCCATTTGCCGAGATTGTTTTTTTGCTGTCATTGTTTGGGGTGATTGTCCAGTTTGTCCTGTTCTTGTTCTGCTATGGCACCAAATGAGCTGCCATATTCTCTTTTTACAACAGGGCCTGTGTCCGCTGCTCCACCTTTTTCATTAAGTAGGACATGTTCTTTCAGGTGAGTCCAAGTACCCAGGTCAGGCAACCCAAGCATCACTGGATACCGCTCTTCTTGGGCTTACAAACCCAGCACTCACCTAGTAGGCAGGCCCCAGAATCTGGGCCAACTGACCCAGACCCCATCAGTTCCCTTGTCCCCAGGGCTCACAAACCTGGCACCCACCATGCAATTGGGCTCCAAGACTTGAGCCAAGCTACCTGAACCCTATCAGATCCCCCATCCCTGTGATTCATGAACCCTGCCCCTACTGGGCTCAGGCTTGCGTGACTCTCCACACTTCAGCCTCTGCAATCTTACTGCACAGTCTGGCCTACTCTATCCTTTCTTCTCTTCCAGCTCCTGTTGGTGGGTACTACAGCCTGTCCCAGCCCAGCCTGATTGCTGTCCTGGCCCTAATGTGAACTGGCTGGTGTTGTGGCTTGATTTGGCTCCTCCTGCCCCCTGTCCTGGTTATCAGATCTGCCAGTGGGTGTTATGTGCTGGCCCAGACTGGTCTATCCCCAGACCTGACCCATTTGTATGCTGGCGGGTTCTGTGTTCTCGTGTGGTCTGGGCTGCTCCTTGCCTTGCTTCTTGTGCTCATCTGCAGCGGCTACATCCCAAAGAAGGAGTTTCCAAAGCTCCTTCATTGACTCTCTGCCCAGTGGCAGTTGTCATGCACGCGAGTGGGTCCTGGCCCAAGTTAACTTTGTCCTCTTCCTGTCCTAGCAAGAGGAGTGGTCTTGCTCAACCAGCCACACCCATTCTGGTTCTTGCTGTTGGATGTTGCAGTCCAGCAATACCTGATCCATGCCCAGACACAGGTTTCATGTGGTTCAGTGGGAGTCAAGACCTAGTCTCCCCTGTTCTACACCCACCCTGGCTCTCACAAGTACCAGTGGGGGCTGGAGTTAGCCCAATCTGTCACTTCACAATTCCTATGCACACCAGTGCCAGTGCAGTGTGTAGCCATATACAGTCGTACCTGCTGCCCCCAGTCCTACTGTCGTCCTCACCACTGGGAACCCCATCCCAGCTGGGGCACCACCTTTGTTCCCCAGAAAGGCCTGTTCCCATGCACAGTTCTTTGACAAGCCAGCAGATTGCAGTTCCACAGGGATGAGCCCACATTTCTCCCACAGATTTTACTCTCAGGCCCACTTCTCTCACTCTTGTTCTTCCCTCCACACCAATTTGGTGTCAGTCCCCTGCTTATATACACATGTCGTGGACTTGTCTATGGAAGTCCCTCAGCTGTAATTCCTAATCTGGGCATAAAACCAAAGGTCATCTCTCACCAACACCTGTGCAATCCCATCATCCTCCTGTAAATCAAGACTTTCTAACTGTAGGTGCACTTCCGGGCAACCCAAGGGTCTTCACCCAGCACCTCTGTTGCCCAGGAACTTCTTGGGGAAAGCACAGATCCCGGCTAGAAGCACCCCTGCAGGTCAAAAAACCTAACCACCACGATGGGATGTTTCTGGAGGCCCGCTGAGCTTCCCTCCCACAGGGAGCCAGTCTGCTCAGCTGTACATAATTGTGCTGGGTTTGAAAAGTCTCCAGGCAGGGCATCTTGAAGGCCAGTAGGAGTTCCTTTCCCCCAAGGCAACTACATGGCCTGGCTACAGGCACCGATGCAGGTAACCCAAATGCTTCTTAGAAAAAAATGTTTTAAAGTTCTGAAGACCTTAACTAAGTTACTGGAAGGTTAGAAAGAGTACTTTATAAAAATTCATGGAAAATTTGTATTATAAGAAAGATTTACCTGGATTTCAAAATATTTTTATGGCAAAATTAATTTTTAATTCCATTTTCCACAATATGTTTTGAAATTCCCTTGTATGTATATATATTGAAAAGTACAGTTCAAAAAAGGTATATATTTTCTCTTATTTATACTATGTATGAAGTTATATTGTACTTTTCTGGACCTTATTTTTACTGATACATATATTTTCTATTTATTTATGTAAAGTGAATAGATTTCATATTTTCTGCCTTACAGGTTTAGAAGTGTAGCAACACATCACATGCTATCACCTCTCCTTCCCTGACTCGACCTTTTATTCTTCCCTAATTTTACAAGGGCAGAGTTGTATTTCACTTTATAGTTATAAGATTAACACTTCAAGAGAAAAATATCAACACATAGCAAGTTAGAAGAAAAAGATAGAAAAGAAAATCTTACTATTCCTCAGGAATGTGAATTAAGGCTGTAAAAATAATTAAATCCCAATGCATTAATCTTGCTCACACTGATTACCTTTTTTTGTTTACTTGTTTTTATTTGAAAGTCAGATTTACAGAGAGAGAGAGAGAAGCAGTGACAGATAGAGAGATCTTTCACCTACTGATTCATTCCCTAAATGACTGGTATCAGAGATTGGCCTGTCCAAAGCCTGGAGCCAGGAGTTTCATCCAGAACACCGGGGCCCAAAGATTTGGCTGCCCTCTGCTGCTTCCCCAGGAACGTTAACAAGGAACTGGATCAGAAGTGGAGTGGTTGGCACAAGAACCAGCTACCCCCAGTTAAATTCTGTTTATACTCTGTATATTAGTTATCACAGAAAGCATGTTTGTCTTTTTGGAACTGATTTATTTGATTAAGTATCATGATTTCCAGTTGAATCCATTTAGTTGCACAAGACAAGATTTCACTAAACGTAATGAGTTGCAGTTGTATCCTTTGTATTGTAAAAACCAAGGTCTCATTCTTTGATGTCTGAGTAGCATTCCATAGTGCATTACATATGTATGTATATGTATATATGTATGCTGCATTTTCTTTATCTAGCCATCAGTTGATGCGCATCTGAGTTGCTTTCATATCTTAGTTATTGTGAATTGAGCTGCTATAAGCACATGGTTATAGATAATTTTCTCATAGTGCTGATTTCCTTATAAATGTTTCCTATAGTTCTTTTTAAAGCACTACGTGAAAAATTCCTGTATTCTTTTTTACATTTGTGTAACTAACTTTTCCCAGCATCTTATGAAAATTTTAAAACATATGGCAAAACTGAAATAATTTCACAGTGAATACTTTATAACTTCTATTTAAATTCTACCAATAACATTTTAGTATGCTTTTTTTTAAAAGAAAACTTATTTATTTATTTTTATTGAAAAGGCAGAAATGCAGAGAGGAGGCGAAACAGAGAGGAAGATCTTATGTCCTTCGATTCACTCCCCAAGTGGCCACAGTGGCCGAAGCTGAGCTGATCTGAATCCAGGAGCCAGGAACTTCTTCCAGGTCTCCCACGCGGGTGCAGGGTCCCAGAGCTTTGGCACCAAGGTCTTGGGCTGTCCTTGACTACTTTCCCAGGCCACAAGCAGGGAGCTGAATAGGAAGTAGAGCAGCTAGGACACAAACTTGCTAGGACACAAACTTTTGTAGGATCCTGGTGCATACAAGGTGAATTTCTTTAGCCATTAGGCTACCATGCTGGGCTCTTTAGTTTACTTGTTATGACACATGTAGGTAGCTATGTACCCTTGTATATATCTTATTGTTTTGATGAAGCTCAGAGTAACCTTTGAACATTGCTACACATTTCCCTAAGTACTTCACAACATACCAGCATTAATTGAAGTTCACTTTTTTGTCAAAAGGTTTTTTTTCTTGTATGTCCAATTTGCAAATGATGCATACATCATTTGCTCCTAGGCTCCCATAGGCAGCTTTTTGTTAATTTTTTTCTATTTTAGATTGATTTGCCCTGTTATGGAACGTGTAAGCAGATTCTAACTGTTTGTACTGTTTTGTATCTAGTTTTATTCTCTCATCATAATGACTTTCAGAATTCATCTTTGTTGTAATTATAGTTTGCTCCTTTTTAAAAATGTGTTTAGTATTTACTTTGTTGATTTTTTTTCACCATGAGTGTGAGGTATCTTTTTAAAGATTTATTTTTTTTATATTGGAAAGTTAGGTATATATAGAGGAGGAGAGACAAAGAGGAAGATCTTCCATCCATTGATTCACTCCCTAAGTGATTGCAATGACCAGAGCTGAGCTGATCTGAAGCCAGGAGCCAGGAGCCACAAGCTTCTTCCAGGTCTCCCAAGGCTTTGGGCCATCCTCAGCTGCTTTCCCAGGCTACAAGCAGGGAGCTGGATGGAAAGTGGGGCCTGCTGGGGTATGAACTGGAGCCCATATGGGATCCTGGCTTGTGCAGGGCTAGAACCTCAACCACTAGGCTACCATCCAGACCCATGTTATGCAATATATTTTTATACTTATATTCCCCTCTCATTCTTTATGTACCTATATATTTAATTCTTAAAATTCTATTTGTTCATTATATATATTTGAATATAAGAGCAACAGAGAGAAAAACAAAGGGATCCCATGAACTGATTTGCTCTCTAAATACCAGAGCTGGGCCCAGCTGAAGCCAGGTTCCAGAAACTCAGTCTTGGTCTCCCATATGGTTGCAGGTACCCACATACTTGAGTCATCACCATACTTCCTGGGGTGCACATTAGCAGGAAGTTGAAATTGGAAGTATTACAGCTAGAATTCAAATCCATGAATTCTGATGTGAGACCTGGGTGTTCCAAACAGCATCTTAGTGATTGTGTAAACTCCTCCCCCATGTGGTTTCTTGAAAGAAGCATGTTTTGGGTTCGCTTTTTAAAACTACTATTAAAATTGTTTACATGGTAATTTTTGACCATTTGCGTTTAATGATTATTGATTTGGTTTTATTTAAATATATAATTTTTATTTGTTTTATTTGTCCCATCCTTTCTTTCCTTTCCCTCCTGTTCTTCATTGTGGGGGAGTTAGTTGAGTCTTTCTGTGATTCTGTTTTATCCCTGTTGTTGGCTTATTAGCTAAAACTTACTATTCTGTTATTTCAGTTTTTGCTTTGGAGTTAATTATGTGTGTGGATATATTTATATTTATCACATCCAATTTCCAATGATTTATTATGTATGCTTCACTTGTAGTATAAGAATGTTACAACAATGTATGACTACTTAGGCTTTTCCCTTCTAGCATTTGTGCTATTGATCTGGGATTTTGTTTTTCTTTTTTCTAGCCATGCCACAAATCCCGTAATGTTTCAAGCCATTTATCTTTAAGAGGGTTTAAATAATAAAAGAAATGTTCTTTTTCTTTATCTATTCATGTAGTTAACATTTCCGGTGCTCTGTATTGTGTGTGTGTGTGTGTAGACTATGTTTTATTTATTAGTATTTTTATTTTGCTCGTCATATCCCCTGTAAGATTTCTTGTAGTACAGGCCTGCTGGTGATGAAGTTTTTCAACTTCTGTAAGTCGCTAACAGTTTTTATCTCATCATCTTTTGCTTGCATACAGAATTTACTGAATACAGAATTCTGAATTGACTTTTCATTACTATTTTAATGACATTGTTGTGCTGTCTTCTAATTTACATTACTTGTGATGGGAAGTCTTCCACATTTTTATTCATAGATCTGTTCCTTTCTTTGTGATTTGACTATTTTTCACTAGCTGTTTTCAATTTTTTTTCCTCATTGCCATGGTGAATTTGATTATAATATCTTTTGCTATCAATTTCATCAAGTTTGTTTTACTTGAGTATATTCTGTTTTACATGTTTTTCAAAATTAGTTCCCTGTTGATAATCATTTTGGTTATCCAAATTTGCATATACTTATTTCATGGAACAACTGGTCTACAACATTATCATTATCTTTTTGCTTATTCAGTGTCTATAACTTGATATTTGATAATACATGAAATTGTATTCATTGTGTAACTGCTCAGTATCTATATGCTTTATGGACTATTCCTGATTATCCTAACAACTCAAACAGCAGCTGGTAATTTGTTACTCTTTGCTTCACTAAATTTTATTAAAATGACTTTCCAAATTTTATTTGCAAGAGTATCACTGACCTCCTTATGATATATCGGACAAAATAAGACAGATTTTCTTAGAACTTAGAACTCAAGTTCCTCAGCAACTTAACCCTGATAAACATTCATCTAAATGTTTGTTTTATATATGTTGTCTGTCATATAGTCCCTTTTTTTTTCTTATGAAACACTCATTTGGATAAAGAATGCAAACTCTTCCATACAGTGAAGTGCTCTTATTATTTCCTACTACTGAGAACTATTTCTTTGTATTTTCTTGGTTTCAGAACATACAGTGGGAGAGGTTATTAAATTAGATCCTAATGGATCTCCAAGGAAAGTCTGGGGGAAAAGCCCAACTGATTCTGTTCTAAAGATACTTGGAGAAGCTGAATTGCAGCCTCAGACAGAACTATTGGAGAACTCCATTGTTAGAGATGGTAAGCATTTCTTTTTCCACATTAGAGGTAATGTTAGGGGCAAGAATTGTGGTGCCGTGTTTTAAGCTGCTGTCTCCAGGCAAGCTTTTAATATGATTATTGGTTCAAAGATCAGCTATTTTACTTCTGTTCAAGCTCCCTGCTAATGTGCCTGGATCCCTGCCACCAGTGTAGGAGACCGATGTGCAATTCTTTGCTCTCAACTTTGGTGTGGACCAGCCGTGGCTGGTACAACTTGCAGATTAAACCAATGCATGGATGATCTCTTTTTCTGTCACTATAAATATGTCATTCAAACAAATAAATGCTTTTTTTTAAAATTAAATAACATTATTATTTCAGTTGAATTATGCTTTATACGAGTTTTTCATTTTAATTGTTTATAATAGATTATTGCTATGTTGTGCGATGATTAAGATGCTGCTTGGAATGCATGTATCCCATACAGTGATGCTTGAGTTTGGGTCCCAGCTTTAACCTGATTCCATCTTCCTGCTAGCGTGTATGCTGAGAGGCAACAGCTAGGGCAGAAGTACTTGAGTTCCTGTCACCCAAGTAGAAGTCCCAGATTGAATCCTGAGCTCCTGGCTTTGGCCTGGCCAAATCTCAGCTACTGTGGATTAGCAAATTACTAAATGGACAGTTCTCTTTCTCATCTCTCTCTTTCTTCCCTCCTGTCTTCCTCTCTCTCTTTCTCTTTCTTCCCTCACATCTGTCTCTTACTTCTTTGCCATTCAAATTTTAAAAAGTAAAAATATACTTAAATACACCTAAATATTATATATTTGAAATTTTTATTTTTTATTTTTAAAGGCAGAGAGGAGGAGAGAGAGAGATCTTTGATTTGCTGGTTCACTCCTCTAATGGCTGCCGTGGCTGGGACCGGGCCAGCCTAAAGCCAGAAGTCAGGAGCTTCTTCCAGTCTCCCACGCAGGTGTAGGGCCATCCACTTGCACTGTCTTCTGCTGCCTTCCCAGCTGCAGGGAGCTGGCTCAGAAGAGAACAGCTACATCTCAGACGGGGACCCAAATGGAATGCCGTCATTGTGGGCCGAGGTTAATCCTGCTATGCTATGGTGTTCGCCCCAGACTTAAAGTGTTTTGAAGATCAGTTGATTTTTTTTTTTTCAGTCCTTATTAGGTGAAGAAGAATTATATATTCTGGTGCTGTTGTCCTAGTAGTGGTCCTGAGTTTTGACCTGACATGTCTTAGACAGAATCTAAAAAAGACGAAAAAAAAAAAGAAGTATGTGAGTCGAGGGAAGGATAAGTCAGAATACTGTTCATGAAGAACAGACAGAACAGTGCCTCCATAGACTGACTAAAAGATATCTGTAGTTTTGTTGAGTTTTGCTATCACAGCTGTGCTTAAATTAAAATGTTCATGTATGAAATAGGCATTTTCAGATTTAACAGCATGTTCAACTGATGAGGAAATTGAACTGGTTTTCTTCATTTTCAGTTACGTCTATGCATGAATTCCTTTTTGTGTCAGTTGTGTGCTCTTTCTCTCTACATCAGTTGCTCTTTTTCTCTTTCCTTAAAGATTAGGATCTGAATACCTGCATCTAATAGGAAAATAATGTGAGAGGCGAGACTGCTGATGTGATACACAGTGGAATTAGCCAGATGTGAGGAATGGTAGCCTGTGACACAGACCTAAGTGCGTGTTACAAAAGTGGTGAAAGTAGATTGCTAGGTCCTTATTAAGGGTGAATCTCTTGACCATTTATCTTTCTTTTACTTTACTTAATCTTGTAGGAAAAACAATTTAAGTAAAAAATTTATTTATCCATTTGTTTGGAAGGGGTAAAAACACAGTTTACATATTTATAGTTAATTTGTTTATACTCGTACCAAGAAATTCATCTATTTGTATGCCATACACTAATCAAAACCTAAAATATTGGTAATTTAATATTTTTACTCTTTAGTCTGAGTTTATTTTTAAAATGTCATGGAATTTTTTTAGGAAACAAATGCCATTAATTGTAAGAATTCTTTTGATTAATAAAAAATAGTTGTAGATTATTTTGTAGAATGAAAATTCAATATACTTATGTTCATAGGAAGCATTACTTTAGAAATATCAGATTCTTATTCCTTTTATGTAAAATTTTTATTGCTTAGTTATATGGAATTTTGGTTAATATAATATGTAGCATTTGGAGTTTGATCTAACAGTTCAGACACCAGTTAGACTCAGGTGTCCATTTTGGAGTGCCTTGGCCTGAAACCCAGTTCCAGCTAGTGCCACCAGCTTCCTGCTGATGTTGGACCCTGAGAGGCAGCAGCAGTTCAAGTTTTATGGGGTTCCTGTCTCCCCCATGTATTTAGTTCCCAGCTCCAGCTACCCAGGCTATTGCGGACATTGTAGATTGAACCAGTGGAAGCAAATGCTTGCTCTCTTTTTGCCTTCAAAAAAGAATGAAAAAATAAATACTTGTTCTGTGTAAAAGAAAGACTCTTAGACCTAGGGCAGTAGCAAAGCAGCTAAAGTCCTTGCCTTATGTGCACTGGGATCCCATACGGGCACCAGTTCATAATCCGGCTGCTCCACTTCCCATCTAGCTCCCCACTTGTGGCTTGGGAAAGCAGTAGAGGGTGGCCCAAAGCCTTGGGACCCTGTACCCACATGAGAGACCCAGAAGAAGCTCCTGGCTCCTGGCTCCTGGCTTCAGAGATGCTCATCTTCGACAATTGTGACCTCCTGGAGAGTGAGCCAGCGGGTTGATCTTTCTCTTTGTCTCTCCTTCTCTCTGTAAATCTGACTTTCCAGTAAAAATAAATAAATCTTTTAACACATTAAGAAAAAGAAAGCCACAATAAAATACATTTATAAAGACTCCCATTTTCCATATTTTTAATCAATCTGTATGAAGTTGCAAATGAGAAATAATTTATTGTATAATTTTTCCTTTGTATATTTATTTTGTCAACTGTTCATGGAATACATATCTGCTTACATTATTATGTATCACATAGTAAAGCTACAAAGTGAAAAACAGTTCTCTCACAGAAAGAAGAAAAAATGATAATGTTGCATGAAAGGGTCAAGAGTGAAAAGAATGCAGAGTTAAAAGATATTAGAGAATTTTTTTTAGTAGTTCACTTTATCTTGACTAGGCCACAAAGTCTTCCTAGACTTATCATCTATTCTGTTTTACTTGTTAATATTTATGTAGGAGAAAAAATGCATCATGTTGCATTTTAAGACAAAGGAATTACAGTTATTTGTATCATGGAAATCACATGACAAAGTCTTTGTGAGATATGTGTGAGATACTCTGTGGTTACCAGTGAGGAGGTTTTACTTGATAAATCATTAACAATTTCTTGGGTTGGGCAAAGCCAAAGAGAGAGCAAACGATTTTGCAATAATCTAAGTGCTCTGTTTTTATGTTATTTTTTAAGGTTCCATAGATAGAGAGAATGAAATTCAAAATACTACATAATTCTAGAATATGCAGAAGACATGAAGATGTAGTTAGTACGTATGTGGGAGCAGCTTTGTTCTGGAAATGGAATGAGTTAGGTTCCAGTTCAGGCACTGGTACTTGCTCAGCAACCATGATGACGTTCCTCTGACTTTTTCAGTTTCTCCATGTGTACAGTTGAAACGCTAGCATCAGAGGTGGTTTTGTGTGCTAAATGAGACATGAACAGTAGTGTACTCTTAGTTTTTCAATCCTATGTTAATGTCTCTTTAGTCAGTTTGGTTGCTTGAAGCTCTTTTTGTAGGATTTCTTTAGAAGCAATGTATTTGAGCACGACACCCAGAGGTTTTTCTTGTTCATAATAGTTTATATTAAGACTTGTTGTTAAAGGTCAAATTGGCTGAGTGCAAAACCCTTTGCATTTTTTTTCCTGAGTGCCTTAATATGACTCCATAGTATTCTGGCATAAAGCGTACCTGTCAGAAATTTTCATGATAGTTCATTTTCTTTCACTTTAAAGTGACTTAATCTTTCTGCTTGGATACTTACAGGATCTTTTTCCTTAATATCCAAGGATTTCTTGAAATGTATTTTGTTACTGGTATATTTTTCTAGTACGTGGTGTGTCCTCTTTAAAAGCTGACTTCTTTTCAGAATTGTTGTAAGTTCATAACCAAATTGAATGGAAAGTACAGAGATTTGCCAAGTACTCCTTCCTTCCACATTCAGCGTCCAACAACATAGTTGCACATTTGTTAGAGTCGGTGAACCAGCCTTGGCACACCATTCTCACCAGCAGCCAGTGTTCACATTACAGTTCACCCTTGCAAAGATAATGTGTAGTGCCATGTACTCTCCATTATGGGATCAAGCACAACATTTTACTTAACTAAAATCACCCAATGCCTTTTTTTCTGCCCAACCCTCCCTCTTTTGCCCACAAATCCCTGGTAACCCTGGGTCATTGTAGTATTTCTAGGCTGTGCTTTTTCTGGAATGTTGTAATGTTGTTGTATGTCTTCATAGTTTATTTCTTTTAGCAAGAAAGGCAAATAATTGAGTATGTACTTCACAGTTTATTATCCATTCTACTACCAAAGGAAATCTTGGTTGTTTCTGTGTTTTGCAGTTGTGAATATAGGTTGTAGAAATATCCATGTACATGGACTAGCATGGTGGCTCAGCAGATTAATCCTGCACCCTGTGATGCCAGCATCCTGTATGGGCACCAGTATGTGTTCCAGCTGCGTTCACTTCTGATATAGCTCTCTGCTTAGGGAAAGCAATGGAAAATGGCCCAAGTCCTTGGGCCTTTGGACCCCTGTGGGAAACCTAGAACAAGCTCTTGGCTTCAGATCTGCTTGACTCTGGCCGTTGTGGCCATCTGGGAATTGAACCAGTGGATGGAAGACCTTTTCTTTCTGTCTCTTCTCTCTGTAAATCTGTCTTTCAAATAAAATAAGTATTTTTTTTAATAAAAGAAATACTGGGCCTGGCGCAGTAGCCTGGTGGCTAAAGTCCTCACTTTGAACGCACCTGGATACCATATGGGCTCCGATTCTAATCCTGGCAGCCCCGCTTCCCATCCAGCTCCCTGCTTGTGGCCTGGGAAAGCAGTCGAGGACAGCCCAAAGCTTTGGGATTCTGCACCTGCTTGGGAGACCCGGAAGAGGCTCCTGGCTCCTGGCTTCGGATCGGCTTAGCTCTGATCTTTATGGCCCTTGGGGAGTGAATCAGTGGATGGAAGATCTTCCTCTCTTTCCTCCTCTCTGTATATCTGACTTTGCAATAAAAATAAATAAATCTTTTTTAAAATTTAAAAAAATAAAAGAAATATCCACATACAGATTTTTTTGTGTGAACATAAGATCTCAGGTCATTTGAATAAAAACAGAGGGACACAATTTTTTATTATACAGAAATAATATATTCACTATGAAAGAAACCAGCGAACTCTTTCAGAGTTGACTGTACCCTTTTATATTTCCACCTGCAGTGAACTGAGAGTTCCTGTTATTCTGCATCCTCTCCAGCATTTAGTGTATCAGTGTTTTGGATTTGAGTCATTTTAATTGATGTCTAATGGTATCTCATTTTAATTGCAAATCGGTAATGGGGGCTGGGCCAAGTCACCACCAGGAGTTCACAACTTAAGCCTGGTCTCCCACATGGGTGTCTGGAACCCAAGTATTTGAGCCATGGCCTGCTATCACCCAGGGTGCACTTTAGGAAGAAGCTGAAATTGGTAGCGCAGGTGGGATCAAACCCAGGCACTCTGATGCGATGCAGGCTCCTCAAGCAATGTTAACCTCTGTGACAAACACCTACTGTAAAGCTGGTTTGTTTTTTTTTTTTAAACTGATCTGTCCATAATGTTCTCTAGTGCGTACCTTTAGGCTGTGTTGGGATTCTCTTGACCTGAGCTCTGTCAGGCACACTGTTGCTTCATTCTGCTTTCTTTTTAGTAGATTTATTATTGTATATGTCTGGAGAGTGTCAGTCATCCCTGTCTATGATCATGGAAAACAATTAATAAGAGATGTCTGACTGTAATTTTCCTGCTTCATATGGTACTTACGACATTACCATCAAAATTTTGCTGCCTTGGAATGAAAATAGGTTAGAAAGAATTCCCATTTTCTGGAATACTTTTTCCTTAACTATTTGAAAGAATTCACCTTTGACACCATGTGAATCCGGAGTTTTCTCTTTGAAAGGTTTTTTGTTTTGGTTTTGGCTTTTTCTCGATTGTTGGTGGCTTTATTTATTCTTTTTCTTTTTAATTGAAATTTTTTTCCTCTATTTTATTTTTAATTTTATGATGCAATTCCATAGGTTCTGGCATTTCCCCTACCCCTTTCCCAAATTTCCTCCACCCAACTGATTTTCTCCATACTATTATAATAGCATAATTCCTCATAAGCAGTCACAAGTCCATCACTATCCCAGTATCCCAAAACCACGGGTACAGACAGTGGCAGACAGTACAGCATTTGGAAGTTTTTTTTTTTTTTTAAGATGTATTTATCTATTTGAAAGACTTACAGAAAGAGAAAAAGATCATTTGCTGAATCACTCTGCAGATGGCTGTAACTTCTAGGGCTAAAGGCTGAAGCCAGCTTCTCATTTTGTTGAGTGACATTCTGTGAGGTTAATTTTATTTTCAAGCAGTTTATTTGTTCTTTATAATTAGAAATTTTTGCATTTATTTAAAATCTTAAGTCATCATGATATTATTCTCCAGGTTGACTTCTAAAAATCTTATTTTCCTTTCACATTTAAGCCTCAGTTTACTTCACACAGATCTTTAAATATGATATAATGGAAATTTTTTTTCAAATTTAATATCCGGTTCACCCTGAGCATGTAATTTTTTTAAAATAATTTTATTATTTTTTGATACAATTTAGTTGGCTGTGGGTTCTTCCCTTCCCTAAAATTCCCTCCCCTCCCCTTTATTCCCCAGCCATGTAGATATATCAAGTTATTCTCCCATATAGGAGAATAACTTTTTGTTGTAGGTTAATTCTTGAATCCTGGGGCCCTAATATAGGTACAGTGAGGATTAGGCCTTCGTTGTTTATGGGCCATACCAATAACAGTTATATGTGGACACTGTCTATCTCAGGTGGTTATAAACAATCCACCTTTTGTGGATAGTTAATGGGTTACATCACAAGTTCTGGTTACATTAGGTACAAGTAAGTATGAAGTACCTTTGATTAACATGGAGTAAGACTCACATATGATATCTCTAGATTTGACATCATATTATATTAGAGCAAACATATGGTATCTGACCTTTTGGGGCTGGCTCGCCCTGAACATTTAATTTTTTAAATATTTTTTCTTTGGAAATCAAAGTTTGCAGAGAGAAGAGAGAGAGAGATCTTCTATTCACTGGTTCGTTTCTCAAATGGTCTTAACGGCCAGAGCTGAGCTGATCCGAAGTCAGGATCCAGGAACTTCTTCTAGGTCTCCCACATGGGTGCAGTATCCCAAAGACTTGGGCCATCCTCTGCTGCTTTCTCAGGTCGTAAGCAGAGAACTAGATCAGAAGTGGAGCAACTGGGATGCCAGCCTGTGCTCGTTTGGGATGCTGGCCCAGCAAGGCAGAAGATTAGCTTGCTGTACCATCATGTTGACCCCACCTTATAACATTTATTAAAAAACATCATTTCCCTGTTACTCTGCAATGTTATTTGTGTTGCAGATCAAGTATCTCTATATGTGTTTCTGGGATCTATATTCCATTGAACTCTGTTCATAATTGTGCCAGTATCATACTAATCTTAATTATTTCCGTTTTTAATCTTAAAATTCATAGATACTCCCTTCTTATCTTGTTCATCAAGAGTAATCTAGCTAGTCTTAGTACTTTGTAAATTCCATATAAATTTTAGGATGGATATATCAAGATAACTTTTTTTGTTTTATAATACAGCTTAATAGGCATTGGGGTCTCCCCTACCCTTCTCCAAGTTCCCTTCCCTTCCTTCTGTTCTCCCCTCCAGTCTTACAGTGGGTGTTTTTCATGAATTTTCACAAGTCCATCATGCTGCCACCTAGGTGTCTCCCAACAATGTAGGAGACCATCAGTCATTTTGTTGTGAGTCCATCCCTGAACTGCATGGATAAGGACTTCTCTCTATATTTCCACCTATGAACATACTAATTTCTGTTACATTTGACAAGGAGTATTTTGAATCTGTAAGTAAGAGGACAACTGAGTTTTACAATATTGACAGTTTTGATGCATGAATATGTATATCCTTCCATTTATGTAGATTTTTATTTCTCTCAATAATAGGCTATAGCTGTCTCCATAGAGATTTTTTAATTTAAGTAGATTTTTTTTATTTGTTACTTTATATATTTCATTTAGTAGCTGTGGCTGATTTATAAAGCTGGATGTAATTAATTTTTGTCTGTTGACTTTGTATTCAGCAACTTTAATGAAGTTTATTAATTTTAATCATTTATACATAGGTTCAGTGATTTATTGAGTAACCAGTGAGTAATGATAATCTTATTTCTTCTTTTCCAATTCTTATCCCTCTTGCTTTTTTCCTTCCGTTCTGTGGTGGTCAGGACTCTAAAATTTTTGAATAGGACTTAAGACAGAAGTATCATGTTCCTGATATAAAAAAAAAAAAAACACATTAATGTAAGAATTTTTTGAAAATACTCTGTTAGAATAAGCCATTGCTTTCTGGTTTGACTATATACAGTTATTGAATGACAGACCCCTTTTCTGAGTCAGTTGAGATATACTTTGATATTTGTCCTTTATTAATGTGGCCAGTTACATTGATTGATACTTGTATATTGTAAGGGCATTACTATTATTAATTATTGCCAGTGTTATAAGCTGTGTATTTCACAGGTTTCATTTTTGGTTTTCTAATGTTGATGAATTTCTTGTGTTGAATTCTGTTAACATTTTGACTTGCTTTGTAAATTGTCATTCATGGTTTTTATTCTTTTTATAATCCATTATCCTGTTTTTGCCATTTTAATGGTTCTTTTTTTGTGAGTGTAGCATACATACCTAATCTTCCCTTCTTTTCCCATACCTGCCTCTCTATAAAAAGTGTAAAATTTTATATTAATATGCTTCATTGAATTATTTTAGTAAATCTATGAAGTTTTATTCCTGGACATTTATGTATAGGTTCTGTTACCATCAATAAGAAAAAGTTCTGTATCCTATATTCTGAGAATCTCCATTCCTGTTGCACTTTTTTGACCATATAAAACAATCTTCAATCAATAGTAATGATACTGTCTGTTATTTTTATTTCTGACTTTAAAAGGCAGTGTGTTTTAGCAGAATACTGAGCAAAAACAGATTTCACCTCTATCACCGTCATTTTATTATGGCAAGAACAATTGAAGATCAATGAAAGGAATGATTTCAGAACACTTGATGCATCATAAATCTATTTTCTATTGTCAAGAAATACAGTATTCTTAACTCACAAATACCTTTACACAACTTTTAAATCTAAAGTTAGCAGAAACAAGACTGAACATTTCTTGTTAATCGAGTGTTAACAGAACATATGGTCTACTTGGTTTTGGAGATAATGAATTGAAATTAAGTTCAGTAAGCAGTGTTTTTGTCCATTCATTTCAACCACAAATGTACAAATACAGTAGATAGAAACTAGAATTTGTACATTGTTGGAATTTTACCATGGGAATAGAATGAGGTAAATCAGGGAGTTGAGGATGTATACAAGAGAATAACTAAGAACTTTATGGATTTTAATGTGGATGATAGAGAAGATCTGGCAGGAACTCAGTGCATTGTAGGTACAAGTTGCCTCAGGGCGAAATAAATTGAAATCTATGATGTTAGAAATTACAGGGTGGGGTAATTTAACACTGAAAATTGAGGTACTCCAATAAATAACAAGATGTCTAAGATACAACCATACAAGACTGACTATACAGAAAAGACAGAAGTAGGATAAAGATTAGTGAACTGAATGACCTAGATTTGGAAAATATACTAATATAACTGTAGATATCTTCTAATTAGTTATGTGGAAGTTAGGTTGTGATGAACTCTTTGATAAATGAATGAAATGACCTGGAGGTGGAAAACTGTGGCAAATTGTTCTGAGGGTTATTGTTCAGTCCTGGCACCAATTAAAAGCTTAGAGAGTTTCAGAGCAATATAAGTAACAATAGCTAATAATTAAAAAAAATACTTTTCTGATATTTATATATTAATTTTGTCAAAAGGAAAAATGTAAACCATGTTAACTGTTCAAGAAATCATGTCCTATTGAAATGAAATCTCGCCATTATATATCTTAATCACTTATTATTTTCTAGTATATTATATAATTAGCAATTACCTATAGCAAGAATACAGTTTTTGAAATTTACTCTGAATGTCATTAAAAGTGAAATTCAAGACATATTAAGAGCTAGCATGATTTTTTTTATTTTTCCATATTTACAGAGATTACTCCTGAAGGGGATGAGTGCAAAGATTCAGTTATTGGAGAAGAAAAAATGCGGTGTATTTCACAGGAAGTAAATACATCAGCTGTTGGTTCTACTCTTGAGACAGAAAGTTCAAAGTTTAGTGTGACTTCCCTACAGCCAAGAGAAAATTTAGAAGGTGTGTTTTGTGGATCAAAATGAGCCATAATTGGTTCAATAGTGCCTTAAAATCTTATGAACTGGCCTTTAATAGCAAAATCATAAATACATATGTGTATGTTTGTAAGGAATTCATCTCAAATTAGTTTCAATATTAACTCGCCTTTTTTAAAAAAAAATCCCTGCCTAACATATCACCTCAAACTTTGTTTTTATTGTATTTCATAATCTTACATATCAGAAATTAAGATAGGAGTTGACTAATGTTACTTTGATCAACTAGGCTGGTCTGAAGGGTCCAGGATGGCTTCATTGCTGTGTTGCAGTATGTATGGAAGAGTTGGAGCTAATTCAACTCACAGCCTCTTGGTGCTGTCTTGGGACCATTCTGTGCACTCTTGACAGCAGGATAGTCCAGCTTCTTATATTGGCACAGGGCTCAAGTAAGAGTTTTCCCCTGAGAAATCAGTCTCAAAACTGTCACCGTATTACTTCTCCCATACCCCTTAAGTCAAAGCAGCTACAGGGCAGCCTTGATTCAAGTGAGAACAAGACCAGCGCCCACCACTCAATGAGAAGAAAGTTAAAGAATTTACAGCACTTCTTAATCTGCCATAGTGTACCTGTTGAGCAGAAATTACTTGTATTTCTCCTACATATAAAAGGTATACACCCTTCAGAAAGCCTCGCTGCGTTATGTCATTAGTTCAGAGTCTAGAGTGAAGTTATCAAAGGAAGGCTTGTGTGCCAGTTGCTTTACTCAGGGACAACTCTTGAAAGTGTTCTTTGTCCAAAGATCAGTGAGTAAAAATACATTACAAATACGTTACCCGTATACTTTGTATACGATGGTGAAATAGGCCTAGAGACCCCTTTTCAAAAACAGGGAAGAAACTAGGGAAGCCCATAAAAGTCATTGGTCCATAAAATTTCTGAAATCCAGCCAGAAGTATTGTCAGCCTGCTTTTTGTGCAGCAAACGGTGGTACCTGCAAGGGTGGGTGGTGCTCTGCTGAGTTTTGTCTTTGCTTTTCAGTGCAAGCTGGTGGTGTTTCCACAAGCAAATAACTGTGTGGGGTGTGTATGAATGTATGAATGCATTCACTGCATTTGACAAAAGCCATTCATGTTTATTTGGGCAGGCCTTTCTCTACCTTCTGTTGCCTGTGAGGATGGTGAGAGAGAATTCTTAGAAATCCATTTGGCAAAATAGATATGCAAAGCATGCCTTTAAATCTTTCAGTGCTGTAACAGAAGGTCTTCTGGTCTTACCCTTGATTTTACCTTTACCTTGGGCCACGGTTTACTGCCTTGAATTTAATCTTTGTGTCAAAGGCTTGTCTTCCTTTGAGAATCATTTACTGCCTGGAAGAAGTTATCCTAGATCCTTTGTATCTGTTCTTAATTGCACTTATGATCAAAACACTTCTTTATTCAATTAATCTTTCTCATACCTTATCAGGGCCTGCCAGAAGATGGTTACTGGTACGTTCAGTGTTCTGGTTTGATAGCTCCTCAGCTCAGCCACTGAATCTGTAAACACGTTTTTATCTTCCTTTTTATTACAGGAGTCATTTTCTGCCTCTCTATGAAAATCCGTTTTTCTCCAGCCTTCAATACCCCTTTTGGCACTGGTCAGTCTCACCAATAATCTTGAAATCTTGGTTGCCCAGTCCCAATGACAATGCACATGTTTTAGGCTTTCATGTCTGACCTTTTTTTTAAATACATAATTCTGCTTTAATGATCTATTGTTAGAAAGTAAATTACTCCTAAATCTTAGTGATTTATGAATACACTTTTACTGTATCTCACATTTCTGTGCCACATTGAGCAAAGTTCTGCTTCATCACTGTCAAGCCTGGCATCTTGGCAGAGCTCAGCCGAGATTCTGCTCCTTCAGTTTTTTGTCTCCAAGGGTTGCTATGTCTTTCCAGGGTATTTACATTTCTTTCATGATGACTTAGGCTTCAAGTTTTAGAGGTTCACTATGAAACTGCCATGGTATTGCTTTTACTGTGTTCGTTAAAGTCAAAGCAGTCATTGTTCTCTTTAGATAAGAGACCTTGCAACAGGTGACCTTGCATAATTCACTATAGTGTCTTAATTAATATTCATTAGAATCATAATTACTAGTATCTTTCATGAACTAAGTATATCAACTCACACCCAAGTATCTGTATTGAAACCTACTTCCCAGTGTGGTGTATTTGAAGGTAGAGCCTTTGTGAGGTGATTAGATCATTACATGGAATTAGAGTCATTAAAGGAAGAGGCCAGGAAGAGGCTCTGTGCTGTTTGCCATGTGAGGATACAATGAGAAAGATTGTCTTCTGCAAGCCAGAAAGAGGGCCCTATCCAGAACTGACCACGCTGGTAGATTCTGCAGCTTCCAGAATTGTTAGAAATAAATGT
The DNA here is from genome assembly GCF_030435755.1 of Ochotona princeps. Classification (NCBI taxonomy): domain Eukaryota; kingdom Metazoa; phylum Chordata; class Mammalia; order Lagomorpha; family Ochotonidae; genus Ochotona; species Ochotona princeps. Next base: position 35,229,589 of record NC_080842.1, read on the forward strand.
TGTTTCACCTGCCCATTTTATAATCTTCTATAACAGCCTGAACTAAGATTCTACGTTACAAAAAAGCAACAATGAAGTATATCATATCAAGCCTAATGCAGAAGTTGGCAGACTTTTTCAGTAAAGTGGGTAGTAACTACTTTTGGCTTTATAGGAAATGCAGTCATAGAGTAAGTTTATGAAATTAGAGTAAGTCAATACTGATGGCTTTAAGTACTACAGAACAGTTATTCGTTAAAAGATAAAATGTGGAAGAATTTTATCCACCAAGTGTTTAACTTTGTGTGAATGAACAAAAAAGCTATTTGAACAGAGTATTGAAAACTTTAAACATTGGACGATATCGCTTGTCTTTCAAACTAGCAATATGTATTTGATAAGTTTAAGAAGGGAGAGTAGAAATGTATGTGGAATCCAAGAGAAAAAATAGAGAGGAAATGCTATTGGCCTAAACAAGATAGTATTAATACTTTAATTAGAAAATAGAAAGTCAACAAATGAAGAAATAAACTTTTTTCTTTTTTTTAATCTTTTTTTTAAAGATTTTTTTTCATTTTGTTATATTTTTGACTATCTTTACATAGTTAATTAGGGTAAAAAGGTTCAAGGGCTACAGGAAAGTGCGTAAGACTATTATTTCCACATTGTTTCCTTCATGTATCTGAGGTAAAGGGGGATATTAAGGGAGAAGCCCCACCCAGTCTCCCATCCACCCCAGGTCCCTGATGTGGGGCATGCTCTGAGGGTCTTGCTCAAGTGGTTTTGATAGTTCACCAGTTATGAATTGCTGCCAATCCTGCCACTCCAAGCACGATGAGGTCATTGAAGAAATAAACTTTTCTCATCTATATTTACTTTCAGAAACTGTCAGATAGGTAAACAATGTATTACCATCAGAAAATGAGTTAGCACTGTGGTTATTAATTTTTTCCAATCTAAAAACTAGGTTTAGAGAACTCCAGTTATGTTTTCAAGAATTTATTGTAAATGTTTGCATTTTTTTGGCAGTTAGATTTTAAAAATGGAAGGTTTTTTTTAGTTATTTTGTAATACCGGTGATACTACCAGAGTTTCTTCCATATTTCTCTCTCTCTCTCTCTCTCTCTTTAAAGATTTATTTATGTATTTGAAAGGCAGGCAGTGAGAGATGGCAAGAGAGAGAGAAAGAGAGAGAGAGAGAGAGAGAGCGAGCTCTGTCTGCTTTTTACTCCCTAGACGATTGTAATAGCAGGGGCTGGCCCAGGCCAAAGCCAGCAGCCTGAAAGTTCATTCAGGCCACCTGCACATATATTGGGGCTTAAGGATCTGCCCATCTTCTGCTGCTTTTCCAGGAACAGTACCAGGGATCTGCCTTAGAAAAGCGTTAGTTGGGACTCAAACCTATGCTCATATTGGATGCCAGTGTTACAGGCAGTGGATTAACTTGCTGAAACAGTGCCTGCCCCTGTTCTTCCATATTTCCAACCACAAACATGTTATTTTTTTAAATATGTATTTATTTTTTATTGGAAAGGCAGATTAACAGAGAGAAGGAAAGATAGAAACATCTTCCTTCCACTGAATCACTCCCCGTGTGACCACAATGGCCAGAACTGAGTTGATCTGAAACCAGGATCCAGGAGCTTCTTGTTCCAGGTCTCCCATACAGGTGCAGGTTCCTAAGGCTTTGGGTCATCTTCTCCTGCTTTCCCTGGCCAAAAAGAGGAAGCTAAAAGGGAAGTGGAGCAGTGGGACTACAAACTGGCACCCATATGGGATCCCAGTGCTTGAAAGGCAAGGACGTTAGCCACTAGGCCAGTGTACCAGGGCCCAAATATATTCTTAAAGCTAGATTTTGTAACTTTTTAAAACTCATTTACACATTACTAAAATGTTAATGAAGATAAAAACGTCACTATGGAATGCCAAGTCTGTATTTATTTTTAAATATTATTACTATAATGAAAAAGCAAAAGGAAAAGTCTTGCTTAAAAAAATGAGTAAAGGGGCCAGCATTGTGACATAGTGCATAAAGCATTTGCCTTCCACTCCAGCTTCCCAGATGGGCCCTGGTTCTATATCCTTGCTTCCACATTTGGTCTTGGTCTGAGAAGCAATGACTGCTCCACTTCCAGTCCTGCTCGCTGCTAATGGCCTGGGAAAAAGCAGTAGAAGGGTCAAGTGTTTGGGCCTGGACAAAGCTCCTGGCTCTCAGCTTGTGGTTGGCTCAGTCCTGGCTGTTGAAGCCATCAAGAGAGTGAACCAGGAAACGGTTGTCTCTCCCCCTCTGTGTGTGTGTGTGTCTGTGTGTGTGTCTGTGTGTATTCGTTTTTCTCTGTCTCTTTCACATAAATTAATAATTTTTTTAAATGACTAAAAAATTGAAGACCTATGTGTGACTTAATTTCTGCTATATTTAATGTCTAATTCTAAACCAGATAGTGATGATTTACAAAAAGTTTATTCAATTTTCCTTCAGTGAATTTTGCTTTACAATGTTTGTTATTCCTTTGATGTACAGAACCTGATGATTTGGAAACAGAAGTTCTACAAGAGCCAAGTATGACAGAGAAAGATGAGAGCTTGCCCTGTGCTGTTACTGATGTCTGGGTTACTGAGAAAAAAGAAACAAAGGAAGCTGAGTATGTCACATCTTTTTTTTTTTTGTTTAAAACCTGTGTCTCTCTTATTGTATCTTTTTAAAAACTAGACTGTATTATCGTAATATTATAGTGTATTATATATATTTCGGTAGATGTTCATATGCTTCAGAAATCAACATGTAACAGAATTACATAGTAATTTAACAGCATTACATAGTAAAAAGCCTTGCTTGCCTCTGTCTCCACCCAGTGGCCTGTTCTTTCAGATAATTTTACTATACATAGGGAAATTTAACATATAATCTTCTTTCCTTTTTAAATACAGTTAACATAATATTTGTTAACATAATATATACTTTAAGTCAGTAATAAATTTAGGAAATTCTTTCATATCCATACATAAAAGGCCTTTTCTTTTTTAGTATTTCACTGTTAAGATATACCACAATTCAGTTAAGTCTCCTACCTGGTGGATATTTATTGGTATTACAAATGATTCTACAATATGTAACATAAGGTGATTTCTTACCTGTATGAATCTGTGACATAAAAAGCTGAAGTATGATTTCAGTCAGTGGCATTTTTATAGATTATATTTGTAATTCAGTTTTTATTCTCAGGGATTATACTAATTTACATTCAGAAAGCTATTTGAAATCCTCTATTTTCCCTGCAATCTTACCAAATTCTTATTATCAAGCTTTGTGATCTTGCCAATCTGTTAAGATAAAAAAAAAATTGTCTCTGATCAGACTGTTTATAAAGCTATTTCTGTAGAGCTAAGTATCTTTTCACCTTATTTTATTTGTATTTCCTTGTCTTTGAATTCTGTGTATATTTTGGGGTCTATAAATATTAGGTTGTTGATCCTTTCTAAAAAATTATTTATTTTAAAGAGTAAATGAGAGACACACAGCAAGAAAGACTTCCCAACTACTAGTGATTCATTATCCACATGCCCACAACAGCTGGGCCTGGGTCAGGCTGCCACCATGAGGCATGAAATCCGTCTGGACCAGGTCTCCTGTGTGAGTGGCAGGGATCCAAGAACCTGAGCCCTCACCTGCTGACATGCAGGATATGCATTAGCTGGTAGCTGGAATTGAGGTTAGGGCTGGGACTTGAACTAGTGTGCTCTAGTATGGGATCCAGATGTCACCAGTGAGACCTTAACCACAAGTTATTTGTCTATTATAAATTAGTTGAAACTTTATAAATATTAGAGAGACTTGCCTTGATTGTTATGTGGATTATAGTTCTTGTTCCCCTATTGGTTGTTTATGTTGTTTTTTGTTTGTTTTATCATTCTCAAGTGTCTTTCTGTGGTGGTTGTTATTGTCATGTTGATCTCAGTTGTCATAATGTATTCATATAAACTTTCTTCTTGCTGTAGTTCTCAAAGAATTTTTCAGAGTTTCAGTGCTTCTGTGTAGAACATATTTAAATCTTTGATCTTTTTACAATTTTAAGTCTTTGGAATTTATCCTGGTCTATGAATTCATTTGAATCTGTTTTTACACTTTTTCCTGTCTATTGTCTGTCTTAAGTGTGGATATTATATGCTTTTAATTAGTAATTTATTAACCAAATTTTAGGGCTTCTTAACTTTCATTTTTTTTTGAGTTTTTTTGAATATTCTGTAATTTTTGTCATCACATTTAGAATTCAATTAAATTTGGGTCTCTGTTTTCTACATGTATGTACACAAAAAAAAATCAGTTGGTATTTTAGTGAGTGTTAAGTTCATTTATTGCCACAGCGAAAACCAACATGCTTTATTCTTTCTTTTCTCTCAAAAAACATGAAAGACCTTTCTTTTTGGTCAAGTTTTGAAGTTTTGTAGTTCTGTTCATCCAGGTTTTACACGTTCATTGGTAAGCTTATTCCTAGACATGTTTTTTGTTTGCTATTTTAAATAGTACCCATTATCCTGGAAGATCTTAAATCAAAAAGGTTGTGCAAAATTCATGCATACAAATTTTTTAAAAGTACAAGAAAACACAGATTGTGAAAATGCATGCATAAATATTCAGAATAAATTTATATTTTAATTCAGTTTCCATGATGTTTTTGTAATTCTTCATAATATTAAATGTATTTCTTTATATTGATTTTACACTTTGCATTGTTGATATGCTGCTGTTTATGTAGACACACTTAATTGTTATTTTTCAGATATCCATTCATGCCATATCAAATGTGTTCTTTTTTTTCCATCTTTTAAAACTTTAATTTCTTTTTCTAATCATAGTAGTTAACATACAATGCTATGTAATTTTATTCAATGTTAACTACTGGTACTAGGAAGCATCTTTGTCTTGTTCTCAGCCATAAGAAAGTCGATTTTGTTAATAGCTTTCATTAGCTTTCATTTTAGCTGTAGAAAGCTATCTAATCCCAAATAGGAGCATTTCCAGTGAAACAGTTAAATACACCTCAGCAATATTACTAGATTTTCTACCTTTCTCTATATCTACAATGTCATGACACACATGAATATCAAAATGTTAAACTTGTAACTGTTAATAAAGGACTTACTGCTGTAATAATTTGAGAGAAATAGTGGGAGGGGAGAGAGAAAAAAGGGAGAAAAGTGAGGGAGATGGGTATTTCCATACCTACAAAATTATAAAATGGAAAATAATAAAAACAATTTTTAAAAAGAAAGCTACCTATTCATATTATTCATGTTATAATTTATGGTTTTTAAAAATCAAGAATGAATTATGTTTGATGACTTCAGTTGGTGCAATGATCTGTTAATATAAGTTACCCAGTATTGAGCCGTATGGTGGCTTAAGTAAACTCTACTTGATCATGATATGTTATGACTTTAATATACTTCTATTAATCTACTTCTAAATTGCTAATACTTTATTTGAAATACTTGCAGCAAAGCTTGTGCAAGTCATATGTAGTTATGTAGCTCCTTTTGTAATTATAGGGAACCATTGTTGGGTTTTATTCTTGTACTTCCTTCACAAAAAATAATCTAGTTTTTTCTTCTCAGTACTTTATAATAGGGTTTGGCAGTTGTTTCCTGTTCAGAATCAGATTATAACTATTTTTAAGTTTTCAAACCATGTGGTTTTTGTTGCAACTATTCTTTCATTTTAATACAAAGTCAACCATAGCTAATATATAAACAAATGAAAATTGCTGGTTCTGTACAATTAATTATAAACAAGAGGTTAACTGGGCTTGGTAAACTTGTGCTGTAACTTGTCCTGGCACTAGAATTGTTCAAGTGTTGATGGAATTCATCTGGTTTTAGAAAGTTTATAGTGTATCTTCATGAGAAGAGAGGGCCTTGGATTGTAAGGAGGGAATAAAGGTGCTCGGTGACAGCCTGCTCTGTTCCTGTAAGATAGGATGTCCACATTCTTCTACAGTTAATGTTGTTAAATAAAATTTTGCTTGAAAATTATTTCATTTAAGTTTTTAAATTCACCTAAGATGGAGCAAATAATTCCTTATGCCCACCCATAAGTAATCTTAAAAGTGGATATCAAAAAATGAAAGATATAGATTATAGAATGTGCACATTTGAAACTTTAACAAAATTAGCAAATGGCTATCCACGTTGTTTCTTTCATTTTATATGTACACTTGGCAGTGCATCAAAGCACTTAATGTTTAATCGTTGACTAACTTTTAACATTAAAAGTACTTGGTGCTTCTGTGTGGATTGCAATCTTGAAATAGTGTGCAGCATATAAAACAGTAAAATGAGCTCATGTGTTAGAACAGGGTATCTAAAATATTCAGTGATAAGTGCAATGGTATAAGATTGAATGAAAAAAAAAGTTTCCATTCCCTAGAGTAATACTATAAAAATCTATGTGAGAATTGGGCCTGGTGCAATACTCTAGTGGCCTTGCATCTGCTGGGATCCCATGTGGGTACCAATTTGTATCCCGGCTGCTCTGCTTCCCATCCAGCCTTCTGCTTGTGACCTGGGAGGGCAGTAGAGGATGGTCCAAAGCCTTGAGACCCTGATACCCTTTGGGGGACCCAGAGGAGACCCCTGGCTTTGGATTGACTCAACTCTGGCTGCTGAAGCCACTTGAGGAGTGAACCAGCAGATGAAAGATCTTCCTTCTCTGAATGTCCTCTGTATATTTGCCTTTCCAAATAATAAAAAAAAAGTTATGTGAGAATTAACATAAATTCCAGAAAAGATTTATGTAGGTAGATTTAAAGGAAAATTCTGATAAGCTATACACTAAACTAACAATAAGAAGGATGAGTTACAGAGAAAAGGAGAGAGAGGGATTTTCCATTTTTCATTTCACTCCCTATGTGGCTCTAATGGTCTGAACTGAGCCACTTCAAAGCCAAGAGCCAGGAGCTTCTTTCTGGTCTCCATGTGGATGCAGGGGCCAAATGTCTTGAACTTTGCTGCTTTCTCAGAACATAAGCAAGTTGCTGGATTGGAAGTGTATCATCTGGGACTCAAACTGTGCCCATATGGGATTCTGGTACTACAGGTGGGGAATTAGTTTGATATATCACTGTCCTGACCCTGAAATTGCCTTTTCTTTTTCCTTCCTTCCTTCCTTCTTTCCTTCCTTCCTTCCTTCCTTCCTTCCTTCCTTCCTTCCTTCCTTCCTTCCACATATTTATTATTTACCATGATTTATTTTTGTTGTTATAGGAGTTTTTACGCCCCCTCCATTCCAAGCTCTCTGTTTCCCTCCTCTCCACTATTATTACCCAAATGATTAGAGTATATAGTCTCTTAGTTACAACTATAAGCTTAACTTTCTGCTCTTTAAATGTATCATGATGTACAGGTATATTTACATGCTGAAACTGTATTTCTTTTTTTAATTAAGTATTCATTTTCATTGGAAAGGCAGATTTGTAGAGAGAAGGAGAGACAGAGAGAAAGTTTTTCCCTTGGCTGGTTCACTCCTCATGTGGCTGCAACTGACACAGCTAAGCTGATTGGAAGCCAAGAGCCTCTTCTAGGTTTCCCACACAGGTATAGGGTTGCAAGAACCTTGGCCATGCTCTACTGTTTTCCCAGCCTATTAGCAGGGAGCTGGATGGGAAGTGGAGCAGCTGGGACATGAATTGGCACCCTTATTGGATCCCGGTGCATGCAAGGCGAGGATTTAGCCACTGAGCCATCATGCCAGACCCTGAAACTGCATTTCTAACATGCTTCCCTCTGTTGCTTTTGATGGAAGCCATACTTTGAGAGCCACCATTACAAAATATGGTGTGATTGGTTGTTTGTTGGCAACACCCTCGTCGCCACGTACCCCGAGCCGAGCGGAGGGACTAGGGTTGCAACGCAGACAACACAGAGAGACAAGACAAGGCAACACGCAGTACACCGAATGCCGGTCGATGACAGAATGATCTTTATTGCAACTCCAGACTTTCTTTTATACTCTGCTTAGCTCCTCCCAGTAGTGGCCACCCTAAATCCCTTCAGTTCCTCCCAGTGTTTATCCAATCCTCTAGTGGCCACCCTAAATCCCTTGAGTTTTATCCAATCCCTTGGCAGATAACTTGACAATAGGAAGCAGGAACTTGCGGTTAAGCCAGTGGCTATATGTATCAGGCCAAAATTACCAATCCTGTTATGCTCTGAGAAACAAGTTAAGCTGTGGAGTTAATCCTTGGGAGACCGGGGCCTGCATGTCCCCCTTTTTTTGTTTTTTTTTTTTAATGGACGCCTGTCTTAGGTTGTCCAGCAGTCGGTTGACGCCTTACCCATCATGGGGAGCCCCACCTGGGGAATCCCTGTCTTAGGTTGGTCATCAGCGCTGCCAGATCTTACCCGTCTCTGGCTGCCCATCACACCATGTTCAGCCAAACTTGAGCGCTAGGATTTTCCACAGCTAAAACCATCATGGTTTGTCAAATAATGACCTGCTCCCAGGCTTGTTGCCCGCATAGGCGGCAAAGAAGAGTAAACAGTACTGCAATCATGGCTACGACCATCAGCCTCATGGCCAAGATTCCGCTTTGTTCCTAAAGCATCCATGCTGCCAGTTAAATGCCATTTCACACCAGGAAGTTGCACCACTGCTGCAAGGTCTCCTATCCTGCAAGAACATCATTAGGAGTGGGATCATGTTGAGTTGGAGCCAAGGAGATTTGTCGTGTAAGTCTCTCGGGAACCCATCTAGGTGTTTCTTCATCCTGGGGAAAAACACAAACGGAGCCTCGCCCCCACGTTAGTACTGGATCTGGTCCTCGCCATTTATTTGTGGCCAGATCTTTCCATTTTACTTGGCCTTTATTCTCATTAGCAGGGCGAAGCCAATGGCGCTCTGTAGGAGCTACATAAAAGGCGAATGAAAGATGAGCATTCCCCAGTTATCTTTAAACTGACTTCACAGACACACAGGAGTTGAAGGGTCAGCTGAGCAAGCTGAACTTTCCAGGGCACGTTCGACAATGGCTTGACCCTGAGGATTATAGGGAATGCCTGTTTTGTGAGTTATATTAAAATATAGGCAAAGGCCTGTAAACAATGGGCTTCTTTTAATTTCTCTCAAGCTGTTCCTTTACCAATTCAATTGCAGCCTCTAATTTTTAACCCTGTCACAGACTGGTTGGGGGTCACCTTGAAGATGTCTGCCCAAACCTTTTCCAGGAAAGCATCCCTGTCTATTAAGCATATTTGGCACAGGCTGAGAGGTCAATACAACATTCATGGCACTCAACAAATCTCGTCCCCACAGGTTGATAGGAATATGTGGTAAGACATACGGCTGGAAAACTCCTGAATGCCCTTCTTGATCCTTCCACCTTAACAACCTGGCACTTTTCTGTGGCTGAGAAGTTCCTATCCCTTGGAGAACGGTTGGGGTGGCCTCTAATGGCCAGGAACTTGGCCACTGTGCCTGGGATATAACTGTACTGTCAGCCCCGGTATCAAGTAAACCTGTGAATTTTCTCCCTTCTATCTCTAACTGTAAGGTGGGTCGGGTTTGCATGTCGGAGACCCAACATGCCAAGGGGCCAGAATGTCCAAATCCTCCTTGTCTATCTCTCTTAAGAATGGGGTTGTCAGTTGGAACCTTGGGGATCAAGATCAGCTGGGCAAATCTAGCTCCAGGTGGAATGATTATAGTGCCTTTGGCTGATTCTGCCATGACCTCTATTTCTGCTGGAGTATCCTCATCTATCACTCCTGGGAGTACTCTGATTCCATGCATAGTAGCACTACTTCTTCCTAGGATCAGGCCCAAGGTATTCTTAGGTAAGGGGCCCCTGACTCCTGTTTTTATCCGTTGGGGTCCCAGGAGCGGGGTCAATACCTCTCCAGAGGTGGCACAGAGGTCCAGTCCTGCGCTACCTGGTGTTGCTCTGAGGAGGGTTGAAATGTCGGTGCTCCTCGCCGTGGGAGAGGGACTCTGGAAGGAGTCTGCGCTGTTCCGGAAGTTACAGGTGTCTGCTGGGCTCCGTACACCTGAGGTTGGGGGGCCCGGAGCGGGCCCCTGACCCCGTTTCCCGATAGGGGATTGCCTTGGGCATCATATCTGGACCTACAACCACTGCTCCAATGATAGCCTTTATGGCATCTTGGACAAAGATCTGGGGCCTGCAAGGATCTTGGGGGTGATCTTCCTTGTCGCGGAAGTTTGGGGCACTGTTTTTTAAAATGTCCAGGCTGTCCACATCTGAAACAGGTTTTGGGAGGTGCCCTAGGGTGGGGCTGAGGGTGTTGAACAGCTGCTGCTATCACTTGCCCAAGGGCATGGGTGGAGTCAATATGTCTGCAGATTTTGAGATAATCATGCAGGGACTTATCTCTGTGGGACCTGAGAGCATCCTGGCAATATTTATTAGCATTCTCAAAGGCTATATGCTTAATTACTGGCATTGCTGGTTCCACGTTACCAAAGATCTTACTAGCAACCTGCATAATACGGTCCACAAATTCTTGAAAAGGTTCTGTGGGGCCTTGCAAGACCTTGGAAAGCTGGTCTCCTGTATTAGCATTAGGTAAGGCCTTCCAGGCTCCAAGGGCTGCATTTGCTATCTGTGCATAAACTCCTAGGTCATAATTAACTTGTTGTTGGATGCCCTCAAAAGGTCCAGTGCCAGTAAGCATTTCAAGGCTTCGATCTGCGTGTCCCCCAGCCGCGTTCTGCTCAGCAAAAAATCTGCACCTATCTTGAAAATCCCCTTTCCATAGGAGAAAGTCACCACCATCGAGAGCAGAGCGGCACAATTGCATCCAATCACTAGGAGTAAGATTCAAACTCAAAAAGGATTCTATGAGTGCAAGAGTAAAGGGTGCCTGGGCACCATAATCTTTAACAGCCTGCTTTACATTTTTGAGGTCTTTAAATTGAAGGGGCTGATGCTCCCGGCGAGGGGGACCCCCTCGAACTGGGACCTCTATTACAGGGAAGCATCGAACCCCACCCACAGGCTGATCAGTGAGACCGTCACTCCATGGCCGCGTGGGGTAATTATTGGGTGAATGGCCTGCGGTTTCCTCCTCAGGAGGAGCGGTAGGGGTCACAAAATTAGGGACATATGGTGGTGGTCTGGAACTGGACAGTTTGCCAGAGGAACATGCACCTATTCCTGCTTTCTTTAACTTTCTTTTAATGTCCCTAATTTCCCGCTTTAAGAAAACCTTCTCTTTATCCTTAATTTTCCGCTTTAAGAAAACCTCCTCATCTCGTTTGTCCTCACTCTCTTCCGAGGAAGAGGCCTCGTTCTCATCTGAAGAAGAGGCTTCACTCTCCTCTAAAGAAGAGACCTCACTCTCCTCTAAAGAAGAGGTCTCACTCGGGGTGGTTTCACTCGAGGCCGCCTCGTTCCAGGCTTCCAAGGACCGTAGAACTTCCCACCCCTGGATTGCTTCAAAAGTAGTCTGTACTTCTCTTAACTGTCTCTCAACTTTCACTTTATCAGTAAATAATGAATCACGGACTAAGCGCCACAAAGAAAAGTTAACAATGGGGAAATTATCTGGGTCTTTTTGTAAACAGGATTGTAAATTGGCCTTAACCTGTTCCCAATCAGGAATATTCAAGTTGCCTGAAACAATAAACCAAGGACTGCTAGATTGAATGGCTTTAACAAAATTTCTAATCATTTTAAATTTAACTGGCATCCCCAGTTGACGTAGAAGTTCTTCAAGCTCGGTGGCCAATTTATTCCGCGAGAAGGCAGAACCCATTTTATCGTCCTTTTCAAAGGATAAATTAAACACCAAGACCTCACTATACTTCAAAATAAATCTAAAACCTGACTATACTTCTAAATTAATCGAAAACTTACAAAATAAATCCAAAACCTAGTTATATTTCAAAATAAGTCTAAAACCTAACTATATTTCAAAATAAGACTAAAACCTGACTCTATTTCAAAATGAAACTCCCTCTCCTACCAGTTTAGCAGAGACTTACAATACGTCCCACTTACCTGAATCAGCTGGCCAGACTCTTGGGACGACCCTTCGTCGTATCCTCTCTTTCTCAATCTCGGTGGGAACCTCCAGATGTTGGCAACACCCTCGTCGCCACGTACCCCGAGCCGAGCGGAGGGACTAGGGTTGCAACGCAGACAACACAGAGAGACAAGACAAGGCAACACGCAGTACACCGAATGCCGGTCGATGACAGAATGATCTTTATTGCAACTCCAGACTTTCTTTTATACTCTGCTTAGCTCCTCCCAGTAGTGGCCACCCTAAATCCCTTCAGTTCCTCCCAGTGTTTATCCAATCCTCTAGTGGCCACCCTAAATCCCTTGAGTTTTATCCAATCCCTTGGCAGATAACTTGACAATAGGAAGCAGGAACTTGCGGTTAAGCCAGTGGCTATATGTATCAGGCCAAAATTACCAATCCTGTTATGCTCTGAGAAACAAGTTAAGCTGTGGAGTTAATCCTTGGGAGACCGGGGCCTGCAGTTGTTGTGAATAATTAATGATTAGTGGGTATATGAACAGAATGAAAAAATACAGCATGGTGTGAGAGAATATGTACACAAAAGTGAGAAAAAGTACTTGAAATAGGGAAGCTAGCATACTAGTGAACTTAGATTTCATTTTCTGTATTTAGACCACTTTCATTTCTGGTAACCTGTTTTCCTGCTGGTATACCCACCTCTGACAGGTTGGAAAACAGGACCACCACTCAGAATAATGAAGTGTCTGAAGATGATAGTCCAAGGAATGTGGGCCCACTTAATGAAGTTCATATAGGTGAGTTTTCTGAAAGATGAAGTAACCTGTTTGGGCAACATAAAAATAGCATCTTTCACCAGTTTCAGTCACTTTTTTTTTTAAAGTCCAAAAAGGTTGTAATGAAGTGTTTTAAGCTGCCGCTTAGGACACCGGCATCCTTTAATAAGTTTCACTGATGAAACTTATTAGTATCAGCTGTTTCTCTTCTGATCCAGATTCCAGGTGGCACAGCAGGAAGTGGTCTGAGTGCTTAGGTCTCTGCCACCCTTGTGAGACAGGAATGGGGTTCTGGCTGCTGGCTTTGTCTTGTCTGAAACTGGCTGCTGCCCTCGTTTGAGTAGTAAGCCAGCAGATGGGAGATCCCTCTTTCTCAGTTTGCCTTTCAAATAAACAAATGAATGAATAATAATTTAAAAAAATGTTTTAAAGAATGTAGTGAGAGCACTGAAATCTGCATTACTAAGCATGAATTGTATGACAGCATGGGCTTTGTATACTTCGTAAGTTACTGTATTGAGTGTTCCAAATGAAAATAGTAACTTAGCAAAACAAAGCCTATGTTCTAAGGACATTAAATACATTGTCCTTTTTTAAAAACAGTACAAAGCATATTATTTCAAGTATAGAAATATAATTTTTTCTATTGGAGTAAATACAAATTGGAACAGAATATGAGAGAACAGTAAATTTTTTCACATTTCCTTGTGATTATCTCTATATTTTAGAAGTTCCAATAGAATGGAAGTATAGAAGGATTCAGAACACTTTGTTAAAGTAAAATATGTGCTATTAAAAATTGTTTATAAGATATACACACATATTTTCACTTTGCTTTTCTGGTAGATTCGGGGTGATGTGCTGGAATTGTTAAAGAATGCACTTTACCATAAGAAAAGGAATTTTATTTGCGAACTCTTGACTTTTCACATATTTTCCCCTCTATACAGCAGAACCTGGAACAGATGATCCTACAAACTCAAAATGTGATGTAGATAAGTCTCTGCAGCCAGAACCCTTCTTCCATAAGGTGGTTCATTCTGAGCTCTTAAATGTCATCTCTCAAGGTCACTCCGTTCATTGCTTTCCAGAAGAATCTTTTCCACTCCGATCTCGCTCTGATTCACCTCCAAAAATTAAAAACAAGAATTCTTTGCTGATTGGACTCTCAACTGGACTGTTTGATGCAAACAATCCAAAGGCAAGTATGGTCTTCACATAGAAAATCTTTGCTTTTGATAACATTTCTTACTGTTTTCCCTGAAAAACGTAATATTGAGTTTTAATCTCTTAGAAAAGCACAAATATACATGTATCAGAACAAACAAACAAAAACACCATTTTGAAAAGCTCATCCTTTCTACCGAAATTCTAAAGTTGCAATTCAGAGTACTGCTTGGATAAAGAACCATTGTTTGGCTCCCTAAACATAATTCGTTTTATAAGTAAGCTTTTGTTTAAGCAAAATCATCTCATGTACCCTCATGAGCTATTTCTCACTACCATACCTGCTTTCCATTTGTGTATGAAACCAGGCTTTCTATTAACGAGGCTTTAGATAATGACTCAAGTTACTGCGTTGCTGTCACATTGAGTTCCCAGCTGCCAAGGGACCCACGGCAGGCATCTGGGAAGTGAATCCGCAGATGGAAGTTATTTCATGTGTGGGCACTCACACTTGCATACTTAATCTCATTCTCTACCTTTCAAATACATATATATTGTTAAATATTTCCCTATTTTTATTTGAAAGGAAGATTTACAAAGAGAAGGAAAAATAGAAAGATCTTCCATCTGCTGGTTCATTCTGCAAATTGCTCCAATGACCAGAGCGGAGTTGCTCCAAAGCCAGGAGCCAGGAACAAGTTGTGGGTCTCCCACACGGGTACAGAGTCCCAAGGCTTTGGACCATCCCTCCATACTTACCTAAGCCATAAGCAGGGAGCTGGATCAAAAGTAGAACAGCTGGGGCACAAACTGATGCCCATATGGGATGCTGGCACTTGAAAGCAGAGGATCAGCCAGTTGAGCTATCCTACCGACACATCAAATAAATATGTTAAACAATAGCACTTTGGTATATTGTCAAATATTCAGCTGTATCTTTAATGACCACATATCCCACTGTTTACTTTTTCAAAAGACTTTAATAATCTGTTTCTATTGTTGGTCTTTAGGTTTCAGTTTTTGTTATTGTTACCACTTATACCTCCATGTCTGTGTAAAATTCAGTTATTTTATACATTTTCTGTAAATGGAAATCAAAAATTGTATTTTATATAGTCTGATTTCCGTTTTCAAAATAGTTGACAGAGCTGTTAGCAATTTATGAAGGTATTCACTCCTCATATTCAGAATAACACCCACTGTTATCATTTACTGACAGGTTATATGTTCAATGAGTGAGTAATGATATTAATTGGTTTAAATTTGTATCCACATTTATGGGTGAGGCTGGGCATTTTTAATGTATCTAGACTCAACTACATGAAAAATGTCCATATGTATTATGAATATAAATCATGAATTCTTTACTCTTACATTTCTAAAATGTCATTTGAAATTTGATTTTCCAGTTGAATATAGTTTTGTTTTGTGGATTACTTTGCTATGTTGCCTTAAATTTAGAGATTGTGAAATTCTTTATCTAATTCCATTAGACTTTCAAAGTTTTAAGTTGCTGAAACAAATTTCCTGTGTTTAGAGACAATGGCATGTTATGAGATGGACAAGAAGTATCTTATAATCAATGTTCTTTCTTTTATAATAAAGGTACATTGTTATCTTTAACTGAGACCTGTGTAATACATTAGTGCTGTCTGTGAAGTTAATAATTTTTCCATAGTATTTGTTGTTTGGTTTCCTTTCATAAGCTTAGTTCAGTGTTAAGAGAACATGCAGCTTACTTTCAGCCAACTGGAAGTAGCAATAGAGATTTCATGTAGAGGATTGGGGTAGAAGCAAGGAAAAAACACTTGAAAGGCAGAGCAATCTGAAGTCATTTAGGACAAGCACAGAAAGCCATCTTTGCCTGCTATATAAATCTCTGAAATTTTAAGAGTTAATCACTGGGCCAAAATAACAAATATTCAGTGTCCATAATAGTGTCTTTGAGTCATAAAGAAAAAGTCTCAATTGTAAGTATGTAACTGGTTAATACATCTTTTTTAAAAAAAATGGTAAATGATATTAGATGCATCTTTTTATTGTTATTTTACTTTGATGTTAACTAGGATGTATGTGCATGACAACCACTGACTAGGGTAGGGAGGGTCAAGGCCTCCCCGGCAGCCCACAGCCCCCACGTCTGTGAGTGCCCACCAGTCCCTGGGCCTGCTCTTCCTTTGGCTACTTCTTTCTTACTAAAAGAAGTCTTTCTCCTATACTTCAGATCCAGAACTCTCATTTATTTCAAGAAATGTACTCCATTACTTTTGTAATTCTAATTTGTATCATTGACTTCTTCATGACTTCAACATATATCCTCTCATTAATAGCATATATCTTTTCTGAAATTTTCGTTTGGGAAAGAATAGTGGAGGATTAACCTCCCATCTGAAAATCTGAGAATTTATTTTCAGAACTAATGTCCTCTCTGAAAAGTTGGGAATTTGTTTTCTTGTTGCAGCAGGTTGGGGAAAACAAGATTAACATGCAATTCCTAAATAGTAAAGTGCCTTAAATGTTCTCTTAATTTACTAAAATAGTCTTTCCTATAGAATTCTTATAATTTTTATATTTCATATCTGGACATAATCTTTGAATTAATGTTTTAAGTCCATTTTGTGTCGCAGCTAAAGTTGCTGCTTGAGACACCTGCATGCTGTGTTGGAGTGCCCAGTTCCCATCAAGACCACTCCACTTCATGAAAACTTCCTCTAATGCATTACCTCAGTTAGTAGGTGATGGCTGGAGTACTTGAATCCATAAGTGAAATGAGCATATGAGAGAATAACTTGTATACCCATGTTTATTTGAAGCTCAATTCACAAAAACTGAGATGTGGAATCAATCTAGATATTCCTCAAGAGATGACTGGGTAGAATAAATATGGTACATTTACACTATGGAATACCACTCAACTACTTAAAAAAAAGAATGAAGTATTTTCTTTTGCAACAAAATGAACAGAACTGGAAACCATTCTGTTAGTGAAATAAGTTAGTGCCAGAAAGACAATTTTTTTCCTTATCTACGGTACCTAATGCAGAGAATATTAAAAAATCTGAATCTCTGTGAACAAAATTGACAATTTTAATATTTGATTACTGTAAATAGTCTTGGTGTATACTGTTGAGAAACCATTTTTTTCTACTTGGCATTTGTTGAATTATTTACGTAATGGAGTGTTAAAGCTGTGACTTGAAAGTATGCCATTGCAAAAACTAAAGAAAATTTAAAAAGGAAAGGAGGAATATGAGCAGGAGGGAGGGTAGGGTAGGAAGTGTCACTATGCTCCTAAATCCATGTTGTGAAGTTTATGAAATTCGTTTTTCTTACATAACTGAAATTATTCAAAATATTTTAAAGAGGGAGAGACATGGGTAGTGTTCTAAGCTGCTGGCTTCAGCTTGGCACACTGGTTGGCTGTTATATTTGAGGAATGACTGATGAAGGGTCTCCCTTGTTTGCCCTCTGACCTTCAAATATAATGCACATTAGAGTACTTAAAAATGTCAGGAGGTTGGTGTTGTCAAGCAGATAAAACTACTACTTGAGACACCCATGGTCCATTTCATAGTGCCTGAAATTGAGTCCCACCTCTCCTTCCAATCCAGCTTCCTTCCTGATGCACCTAAAAGATGATGGATGATAACTCAAGTCCTTGGGTTTCTTTCTGTTACCGACTCATGATACCAAGTTCTTGGCTCCTGACTCTGTCTGACTATTGTGGGCATTTGGAGCGAACCAATAGATAAAATGTTTCTGTCTTTCTCTGTTACTCTGCTTTTAAAATAAATACATCTTTTTTTAAAAGGTGTTTTAAGGTTTCCTAGAATATTGTTTATGTGTTTGGTCTTCAAGTGATGCCAAATGCTAGGTATGTAAGTTATAATACAGAGGAACCTTAAAAAAAAACCAGTAAAGTATAACTGAGGTAAGATGTTATAAATGAGCTGCTATTCAGGAGGATTTCTGTGAATGTCAAAAGTGTAGAATATTGTTTAAAGAACATTAAAGATACTAGAATAAAAATGCTAGAACTGATGGTGTTCCTGCATTAAGAATTTTTGACTGAGATGAGTATGTTTTGAATACAAAACTTCACAATCTCTCGAGGATAGTGAACACTAAGGATGGATGGTAAATTCAATCCAAGAGAGCAATTAAAACAGTACATGAACTCTTGAAATTTATTTTTTTTCTTATTATTTATTTATTTGCAAGTCATTGTTACACAGAGAGAGGGAGATAGAGTGAGAGCTTCCAATTTTGGTTTACTCCACAAGTAACCACTCAGGTCAAGGCTGATCCAGACCAAACCCAAGAGCCATAAGTTTCTGCTGGGTCCACCACCCAAGTGTAAGGACCTAACACCTGGCCCAAACTCCCACTGCTTCCCAGGTTCAATAACAAGCTGGATCAGAAGTAGAGAAGCTGGGACTCTAACTAGTGTCCATGTGGGATGCCAGAGCTACAGACAGTGGCTTACATTACTAGGCTGCACAACCAGCCCTCACTTCAAATTTTATCCCGACTACATTGTTTTATGTTAGAGTATAAAATTAATTAGTAAAAGAAATAAGATAGAGCTGAAATTATTTTGTCATTTTAGCTATAATTATTTAGCTATAATTTGTCATAGCCTTAAAAAACTTTTTTGCAGTCCCCTCAAATTGAGGGGACTGCATATGTTCTATTTTGTTTTCCTTGGTCAGTGATAAAACTTCATGAGTACCTATTTTCATACTACTGGTTTATAACATATGTAGTCCAAAGTAGTAGAATAATGAACACTTAATGAATAAGTCAGGTGTAAATAGTTCTTACAATGTGAAATTCATCAAAAGATA
Source organism: Ochotona princeps (assembly GCF_030435755.1). Taxonomy (NCBI): domain Eukaryota; kingdom Metazoa; phylum Chordata; class Mammalia; order Lagomorpha; family Ochotonidae; genus Ochotona; species Ochotona princeps. The sequence goes on from NC_080842.1 coordinate 35,248,355, forward strand.
CACTTTCCTTGTCATGAAATGCTTTAACAACAGTGTGTCTTCCACTTCACAAACTTACAATTCATTACCACTTTTCCCTTGGGTGCTATAGTGTGCAAATTATGGTCAAATAATGGAAATCTATCCTTTTTATTGTTCTCAAAAACAGACTGTACCAATAAAATTGGCCAAGTGTATAAATTTTCATTAATGTGCTAAACATTGTATTTTCCTCGTGGTCTACCATCTGGCATAAGGTTCTTATCAGGGCCTTAGTAGTCAAGTTTTAAATATCACGAGTTCCTTTAGGGTGAAGCCAGCATGAAGATTTATGTATTTAGCTATTTGTTTCATAGCTGCGTCTATGCTTCTCATTCTAATTGATGAAAGGTTGGTGGACAGTGTCTATTATTATCCCTGTTCTGGTCCTACATACATTTACATTTTCAACATTTAAACTGCGTGGTTTTTTTTTTTCGTACCTCAAGTCAGTAAGCTGGGTTTTTTTTTTTTTTCCTTTTTCTTAAATACTTCTATTGGAAAGACAGATGTAAAAAGAGAAGGACAGACAGAGACAAAGGTCTTCCATCCACTGGTTCACTCTCCAAGTGGCTGCAACAGCCGGAGCTGCATTGATCCAAAGCCAGGAGCCAGGAGCTTCTTCCAGGTCTCCCATGCAGGTCCAGGGTCCCAAGGCCTTGGGCCATCCTCCATTGCTTTCCCAGGACACAAGCAGGGAGCTGGCTGGGAAGTGGATCAGCCAGGACACAAACCCATATGGAATCCTGGATAATTCAAAGCAAGGACTTTAGCCACTAGGCCACCATGCCGATCCAAGGCTGGGTTTCTTCTAACAGTTGCTGTAAATGATTATCAACACTAACATCAAAACATTTGTCCTTCCAGTAATTCCTTCAAGGGGAAAGGTTCCATTTATAGGACCCTTGCTCAGGAAAGCAGTTTCAGATTTCTCTTTGCACTGAGTTCATACCTTGTTTTGCCTAGCATTGTCTGTCAGCAAGAAACACCTATTATTAGGTGATAGACAGGAATGCCAGTTTGGTGTGGTAATGATTCCCTTAGCTTCAGACTAAATCCCTCCAGTGTTTGGGCAGGACTGTATGGGGAGATTTGGCCATAGGAAGAGAGAGAAAAAGTGAGACAGGAGTGAGAAGCAGAGAATGAACAATTGGTATCATCATCTGATTCCTGAGAGGTGTCCTATTTCATTCCATATATATATTTTTTAAAGATTTATTCAGTTTATTACAAAGTCAGATATACAGAGAGGAGGAGAGACAGAGAGGAAGATCTTCCATCCGATGATTCACTCCCCAAGTGAGCCACAACGGCCGGTGCTGCACCGATCTGAAGCCAGGAACCTGGAACCTCTTCCAGGTCTCCCACGCGGGTACAGGGTCCCAAGGCATTGGGCCGTCCTCGACTGCTTTCCCAGGCCACAAGCAGGGAGCTGGATGGGAGGTGGAGCTGCCGGGATTAGAACTGGCGCCCATATGAGATCCCGTGGCGTTCAAGGCGAGGACTTTAGCCAGTAGGCCATGCCTCCGGGCCCCTCATTCCATATATTTACCTAAAAAGACACCTCTCCCCAATTTTTCAAAGTGAAGTAAATCTCTGTGTGTCAAAAACTAAAGCGTTACTCAACAAGTTTAGTTTTCTCTAAGAAAAGCGGAGCTGAAATTCCAGAGAATTGGATTCACACCCCGGGCAAGTCAGCTCTGAGTTCCTTAGCTGTGTATATAAGCCCTACAATACATAAAGTAATAAAATTATTGTTAGTTCTCGTGTTTTTCTTTAATCTGTTCTTTCATATTCTTTGTTCTAACTAGTTCTTTGTTGACTTTTTTCTAGATGTTGAGAACCTGTTCACTTCCAGATCTCTCGAAGCTGTTCAGAACCCTTATGGATGTTCCCACTGTGGGAGATGTTCATCAAGACAATCTGGAAATGGATGAAACTGAAGATGAGCACATTAAAGAAGGACCTTCTGATTCTGAAGACATGTGAGCATAATTACCATAATTTCTCTAATTAAGTAAAAAGTTGCATAGAAGGGAGCTTACATAGATAGTTTTGAAAAATGGATCTGTAACTGACTTTACTACCACTTTCACTTTTCACAACTTACATAGTGAGGTTATACTAAATTTAATAATATCTAAATATATAGTAGCTTAATCTGTCTTGAGGAATTTAAGAAACTGGTTTCTGTTTGTGTTTTTTGTTTACTGTTTATCCACTAAACATCCAGCATGATGACCTGCACATGGTGGGCGCTCAACAAGTATTGGTTGAACGAATGGACTTTAGTAGGATAAAGACTTGTTTACTATTGGATCACCACCAGTTGACACAGGGATTGCAGTGGACAACTGTGAAGTAATTAATACTCTAACATTCCCAAGAAAAGTATCCAAAAAGCTCCACATGTACCTCTTGCCTTGTGGGATATCAAAACCATATCATTAGGGAGTTAGTAGGTAAACAAATTGTTTTATGTGTGGATGTATGTGCGTGCACACACATCCAAGTGCATAGGTGTGTGTTCTGCAGATATTTTGATTGTGTCCACATAGTTATGATTTACTGGAAATTGGAATCCAGGAGGGAAGTCTAACTAATAACAGTTTGAGTTCTGTGGGGAGTGAGGGCTATTTAAAAAAACAAAATACTTCAAGAGGTTCATGGAAAACAATGAAAGTTAAAAATAAGTTTATTTTTGATACAAGGTTTTTGAAATCCATGCATAGTTTTTTTCATAGTGCATATTTCCACTGAACTTTCAAAAATGCCCTGGTAATCTTCCATCATCATCTTCAATATTAGTCAGCCCTCTAACCCCTGTGACACGTGCTGCAAACTTTCTGGGGAAGTAAAACCAGACTACATAGAACAGTATGTTCAAGAATGTGTGTGCATTCAAATTACTTGAAGAATAAGCCATAAAATGTTAGAATTTATAAGATTTGTTCTGTGATTTTTTTTTTACCTCTCCCTTTTATATAAAGAACCTTCATTATAATTTGGTTAAAAACACTATATCAGTTTCACAGTTTTTCCCTCTGTAAATCAGAACCATTGTATCTGACACATTTTGTTTTACTTCAGTCTTGCATCTTAAATTTGCAAAGAGGCTGTTTTTGAAATTCTTTAATTTGGATTTTATAATATTCTGTACATTTTTGCTAGTAAACCTACAATTTGGAATAAAAATTAACTTTTTATTCTTTGTTTCTTCTGTTTGGGTGTGATAATTAAGCATATTACTTTTTTTTCTTTTTTTATTATTAAATTTATTCATTAATTACATTGTGTTGTAATTACATAGAATCTTGGATTCTCCTCCCCACCCTCCCCCCATGGTGGGTTCGTCTGCCCCGCTGCATAACCATAGTTCAAGTTCAGTTGAAATTCCCTCTTTGCAATTATTTGCCAAGCATAGAGTCCAACATCCTATAGTCCAGATAAGTCCAACTACTTATTGGGTAGACCCTCTCTGGTCTGAGGGCAGAGTCAGCAGAGTATCTTCCCGGTCAAATAAAAGCACTAATATACCATCTGCAACAATTAACATCGTTATGGAATTAATTGACATGGTATTGAGCAGTCAACATGTTAAAAATAAATGCGATTTCTTAACCACTTTCTGTGACCCCCCATTCACAGTTCAATTTTAGTTTATATACTACAAATGACATAATATCCATAACATAACATGATATGCTTAACATCATATCATATTAAAATAAGGCAAACATGTGGTATGTAACCTTTTGGGATTGGTTCATTTCCCTTAGCATTATGGTTTCCAGTTTGGCCCGTTTGGCCACAAAGAACTGCATTTTGTTTTTTTTAATAGCTGAGTAGTATTCCATGGAGTAGATGAACCATAGCTTTCTTATCCAATCCTCTGCTGATGGGCATTTTGGTTGTTTCCATGTTTTTGCAATTACTGATTGTGCTGCTATGAACATAGGAGTGCATGTTGGTTTCTCATAGAACAAGTGTTCTGGATATATTCCTAGGAGTGCTATAGCTGGGTCATACGGTATGTCGATTTTGAGTTGTTTGAATATTCTCCATACTGATTGCCATAGAGGCTGTACCAATCTGCAGCCCCACCAGCAGTGGAGTAGGGTTTCTTTCCCCCCCCCCACAACCTCGCCAGCAAGTGTTGGTGTTTTTCATGTGGGCCACCCTTACTGATGTTAGGTGGTATCTCATTGATGTTTTAATTTGGATTTCCCTTATTGCCAGGGAGCTTGAGCATTTTTTCATATGTTGATTTGCCATTTGGGATTGTTCCTTTGTGAAATGTCTGCCCATTTCCCGTGCCCATTTCTTGAGTGGCTTGTTTATTTTGGTGTTTTGGCTGTTTCGTAATTCTTTGTATACTCTGGAGATTAGTCCTCTATCACCTACGTAGTGTATGAAGATCTTCTCCCATTCTGTGGGCTGCTTTTTTACTTTGTTGATTGTTTCCTTTGCTGTGCAGAAGCTTCTTAGTTTGATGAGGTCCCATTTGTTTATTTTGGTCTCGATTTCTCCTGCTTTTGGTGTCCTTCTTAGGAAGTAGGGACCTACCCCTAGATCTTGCAAAGTATTTCCAACATTTTCTTCCAAAAGTTTGAAGGTTTCTGGATGCAGGTTTAGATCTTTTATCCATTTAGATTTGATCTTAGTATATGGTGAGAGATGTGGGTCTATCTTTGTGTTTCTACAGGCTATCAACCAGTTGTCCCAACAAGCATATTACTTTTGTGTCATTATTATCCCTATTGGAGAAAGCAATATTCATCACATTAATATTTGGTAGAGTGTAAATTGTTTTCGCAAAATTTTTATAAAATCATCGTTTTTTATCCACGTGAAGTATAATGTAGCTTGTGTTCTCCTAATTATTAGTTGATAACTGAATTTATTTTATTTTATTTATTTTTATTACAAAGTCAGATATACAGAGAGGAGGAGAGACAGAGAGGAAGATCTTCCATCCGATGATTCACTCCCCAAGTGGCCGCAACAGCTGGTGCAGCGCCGTTCCAAAGCCGGGAACCTGGAACCTGTTCCAGAGCTCCCACGCGGGTACAGGGTCCCAAGGCTTTGGGCCATCCTCGGCTGCTTTCCTAGGCCACAAGCAGGGAGCTGGATGGGAAATGGAGCTGCCGGGATTAGAACCGGCGCCCGTATGGGATCCCGGGGCGTTCAAGGCGAGGACTTTAGCTGCTAGACCATGCCGCCGATCCCTGATAACTGAATTTCATTTAAGTTTTTTAAAGTTGTATTTATTTAAAAGTCAGAGTTATAGAAGGAGAAGAGACACAGAGAAAATCTTCCATGCACTGTTTCACTCTCTAAGTGGCTGCTGTCTCCAGGGTTGGGCCAGGCCAAAGCCCGGGGTTAAGAGCTGTTTTCAGGTCCCCCAGTGGTTGCACGAACATTTAGACATCTTCCATTGCTCTGCAGAGAGCTAGATCAGAAGTGAGCAGCCAAGACTCAAACTGGCATCCATATGAGATGCTAGCATCACAGGTCGAGGCATAGCCCACTATGCACCAATGCTGATCCCTGAAATTTCATTTTAAAATTTAATTGAGGATCCTTTAATTATTTGAAAACCAATTTTAAAAGATATTATTCCCTATCCATCTAGAAAACCCTTTCATTAAATGTTTGTCTTAGTGAAATAAATTTGGCTTAAATTTTACTCAAAGTACAAGAATATCAATGAAAACATAAATTTAGACCAGAGTTTAAAGAATTTCAGATGGTTTTTAAAACTTATTGTATGGAAGATCTAAATCTTTTCATACTTTTGTTACAGTGATGGAGTTAGCAGCATCACACAATTGAATATCATCTGTAGAGAGTCTTAATTTTTCTGATCTAGCCACTTGAAAATTTTCATCATCATGACAATGTTTAGTCATTATAGTATTGGGACAAAGTAGGTGTGCATGGTTAGTATTATAATTAAATATTGTTATATGCCACTGATTGGATGAATCAAATGATTAGACTCATTTGAATTAGATGGTTTGCTTTTCTACAGTTGCTACAAGATAAAATTGTAGAAGTTAGTACATCTGGGCCTGGCGCAGTGGCCTAGCGGCTAAAGTCCTCACCTTGAAAGCCCCAGGATCCCATATGGGCGCCGGTTCTAGTCCCGGCAGCTCCACTTCCCATCCAGCTCCCTGCTTGTGCCCTGGGAAAGCAGTCGAGGACGTCCCAAAGCCTTGGGACCCTGTACCCGTGTGGGAGACCTGGAAGAGGTTCCTGGTTCCCGGCTTCGGATCGGTGCAGTACCGGCCCGTTGCAGCTCACTTGGGGAGTGAATCATCGGATGGAAGATCTTCCTCTCTGTCTCTCCTCTCTGTATATCTGACTTTATAATAAAATGAATAAATCTTTTTTTAAAAAAAGTTAGTACATCTAAGTATAAAATAAACACATTGTTTTCTACAAAAGGACATTTTGTTCTTATATCTTATATAATATTGATTATATTTTGTTCTTTAATAAATGCTTGAGTCTAGACTTTTAGAAGCATTATGTGGTCTTTCTGTTTTATCAGTGTTTTTCTGGTAGGCGAAATATGTAATCTCTTTCAGAAGTCTTCATGTATCTTATAAAACCTCAGTTAACTTAAATACTGAATCTGGGAACTACTATATGACATTTTAAAGAAAAAGAAGCAATTCATAAAAGGGAAAATTTTAAGTGCATTTCTTAAATGTTGTCAATGTGGTCAAAAAGCTGTATTTCAGTCCTCTGCCTTACGTTGAACTCTGTGGCCTTGAACAAGTGATTTAGACATTTTCATTTAGTTTCCATGTCTCTAAAATAGATTTTATGTGTATTAAATTTAAGTAGTAAGCTAGAATTATTTAATGAAGTACTATATAAATGTATATAGATTATTATATATAGATAAGTACATTCCAGCATTGATAATTCCATGAAAGTAGAACCCACATTCTGGTCCACGCTTTGAAAACAAGGTTCTCCAATATGATTATGATAGTTAGGATATACTATTTATGTAGGAGATTCTATTCATTATGTACTCTTGAAACATTTTTAATGTTAAACATTATAAATTAAGGTTTCTAATGGCCATTTTATTCTCTTTGTTCCAAATAGGAAACTTAGATGCTTCCATTTCTAGAAGTTCAAATTCCCAATAGGCATTTGTTGTGCCTTTTGTAAAGATACAAGTCTTACATATCCACATGAATAGCATGTTAAGTATTTTATATTTATTGTAGAAATCTAGTAAAAGACTTCTTGAATCTGAACTCTTAAAAATACCAAAACATTATCTCAGAATGTACGTGGTGGGTAATTTTAATAGCTATATGATTCTTGTTGGCAAATGAAGCAAATTTTAAGCACAGCATCTCCTGGTTTATGTATTTCAGAGCATGTGTCATGTCCTGTGTTTATCAGTTGAATTCATCCTTATTCCGTTGATTAAGACCTATATAAACTTTTTAAGATTTGTTTTCATTTACTCTTTTCATTCACTCAACATTTTAAAGTAGAATGGGATGAATATACATTGAATTGAAGTCAGAAGTCAGGATGAGATGTTAGTTTATTTTTTTTTTTAACTTCAGCGTGTTTGAAGAAACTGACACGGATTTACAAGAGCTTCAGGTCTCGATGGAACAGCTTCTTAGGGAACAACCTGGTGAGGAATACAGCGAGGAGGAGGAATCTGTCCTCAAAAACAGTGATGTGGAGCACACTGCAAATGGGACAGATCTGGTAGATGAAGATGACAATCCCAGTAGTGAAAGTGCCCTGAATGAAGAATGGCACTCAGGTGCGTAATCACAGTTGTGAGCTTTTTCCTTTTTCAGTGTGTACAGATGTTTCCAGGAGAGTGTATTTTTCTGATACGTGATATCAGCTGCTTCCAGCTTTAAGTAAACCTGACGCATGCTTCCATCAGTTTCTTTTCTTTTCATGAGAATGTGCAAACAAGTGTACATGTTCGATTCCTTTCTCATTATAACAGTGCTTTTGAGGGCATTTTGACTGTATTGTTCTCCATTTCCTGAGAATATTTTTTAGTAATAAAAATACTTAGTTTTCTTAGCGGTTTATATTACAAAGAACTTCTGTATATAGTGGTTGATCAGTGGGGTTATTATTGAAAAGAATTTTTAAATCTTGACTCTTTTTTAATTTGAAATCTATTGTGTTCATAGCATCATTCCTAAGATACCTAGAAATTTGCATCTTTTAATAAATATATTTGAAAGAAAAGTTAATGTGAAAATATTATTCAGTATTTCTCGCAAGTATCCTGAGCATGAACATTGCAAAACCTAATGAGCATGTATAAAGCCTTCTAAGTGCTTTCTTAAAATTTTAGGATCTGTGTCTTAGGGTTTTGCCTTCTGTATAGTTTCTTATGTTATAGCCCATGTCTATTGCCAACTTACTATAAAAGATTTATTTGCATAGTAGAGTTATAGACAAAGAGCGAAGAGATGGAGCTCTCCCATCTGCACTCCCGATGGCTGCAATGATTGGGGCTGGGCCTGGCCAAAGACAGAAGTCTGGACCTCCATCCTGGTCTCCCATGTGGGTACCCGGGTGCTAAGCACTCAGGTTATCCTGTGCTACTTTCCCAGGCAAGGTAGTAGGGAGCTTGATTAGAGCTCTGATGTGGGATGCCAGTGGCTAAAGCAGCTCAACCATAACAGTGGCCCCATCGGCTTTTTCAAAGAAGCAAAATTGGTTGCTTGATTCTTAAATAAAAAGACATCTGCAGGGGTGTTTTATTCTAACCTAATTTGCAGTTATATCCAGAAAAGATTGCTAAAATAATATTCTTTTTAGGTAAATTGTATCTACTTTGTTTGCCTATATAAATGATCAATATTATGATAAGAAAAACTGTTTCTATGGCAAATAAAATTTACCTATTTCAATGGCATCATCCACTTGACAGAGAGTCAGTTTATTATCTTCTTTCTTAATCATATCTTTTTTTGATTATGTTTTCAGACAACAGTGATGGTGAGATCACTAGTGAGTGTGAATATGATAGTGTCTTTAACCATTTAGAAGAACTGAGACTTCACTTGGAGCAAGAGATGGGATTTGAAAAATTCTTTGAGGTTTATGAGAAAATAAAGGTAAAACTTGCTGTAAAAATCTGATCTAACTAGAGAAAGTTGATGGCTTTTGTTCATTATAAATAACAATACAAAATTAAAGCATATTCACATATTGATTTATATTTGGTAATTTGGCACAGGCTATTCATGAAGATGAGGATGAAAATATTGAGATTTGTAAGACAATGGTTCAGAATATTTTAGGAAATGAGCATCAGCATCTGTATGCCAAGATTCTGCATTTAGTCATGGCAGATGGAGTTTATCAGGAAGGTAAGGCTTCCTCACATGTATTTATATTTTCAATAAATTTCAGAGAAAATAACAAATGTCAGTCAGTAAGCTTATATCACATGCACTGTAGTGAAATGTATTAGGTTTATGTCTGTTGGGTCTGGGGCAATAACCTAGTGGTTAAATCCTTGCAGTGCATCTGCCAGGATCCCATACAGGTGCTGGTTTGTATCCTGGCTGCTCCACTTCCCATCTAGCTCCCTGCTCGTGGCCTGGGATAGCAGCAGAGGAAGGCTCAAAGCCTTGGGACCCTTCCCCCACGTGGAAGACTTAGGAAAGGCTCTTGGCTTTCAGTCAGATCACCTTAGCTCAGTTCCATCTGTTGTGGCCATTTGGGGAGTGAACCAGTGGATAGGAGATCTTTGTCTCTCCTCTCTGTAAATCTTCCTTTCCAATAAAAACAAATAATTCTTAAAAACTCTGCTTATTTTGTATCTCTAAAAATTATAATTATTTTAAAAACATTACTTGTTTTTTGAAAGGCAAAGCAACAAAGAGAAGGAGAGACAGAGAGGTTTTTTCCATCAGGGCTTACTCCCCAAATGACTGCAACAGCTGGAGCTGAGCTGATCCAAAACTAGGAGCTAGGAGTTTCTTTCAGGTCTTCTATGTGGGTACAGGGGCCCAAAGACTTGAATGATCCTCCAGTGCTTTTCCACAAATTAACGAGGAACTGGATTGGAAGTAGAAATGGTGGGATCAGAATTGGTGCCCGTGTGAAATGCTGGCACCGCAGGTGGAATCTTAACGTAGTAAACCGCAGTGCTGGCCCCTATAGTAATTCTTTATCAATTGTTAGATTTACCCAACTGCCAAGGAGACCACGGGAAATTGCAATGCCTTCAGAGTCTGAGAACTCTGAGGTCATCCAATCCCGTTTGTATCTCCCACATGGGATAGAAGAAGCCCAAATCCTTGCTCGCAGGATACAATGTCATCGGAACAGCAGCTAGGAGCCAGAAGCGGTCCGCAGAAACAGAACAGTAAACTTCCTTTGGGACTAGGGAGAAGAGCTTTCTCTGGTCCTTACTTAGTTCCAACTTTAGATCCCTACCCTCTCCTGCAATGACCATCAGGGTTGCTCCAGAGCCTCCCCCCTAAAAACAAACACAAAAAATTAGAATAGTTAGACAGAGATCAACAAGGAAAGCTTAGAACCAGACAGGAAATGGTCAGCATGGACTCACATATACCTTACTAGGTAGGACACGAAAATAAATTACTCCTCACTGGGGTATTTAAGATTTCTCTGGACACCCCTCCTAAAACTGTTCTGTGCCTCAACTGTTGACATATGCCTTGTTAGAGTTACAAGCCAGTTTGGACTATCCTAAAATTACCAAGTTCAGTAAAAATTGTGCTTCAACACTATAAACTGCTAAATACAAAAATGAAAATAGACACAAGACAGCTGAATAGTACCCTATAACCATTTTAAGGTATATAGCAGCCGGTGGTGTATAAACCAAAATAGAAATGTCAATGAAGTCACAGGATGTGGTTAAGAACTTGCATTTTCTCACATGGGGTCACTCAATACCATGTCAATTAACTCCATAGTGTTGTGAATTGTTGATGTTGTGTTGTGGCTTTTCATTGGTCGGGATGATATTCTGCCAGCCCTGCAGCTCTGCCAGCTCTCTTGGGGAGAGATGGTCTCTCCCAGAAACTGTTGAATTTATCTGGACAATAAGATGTTCGACTCTATGCATGGTACATGCTTGCAATGAAAGAATCATGACTGGATTTGAACTGTAATACTGCAATAAGGTGGAGTAATCCACCATGGGGAAGGGTTGGGGAAACCCCAGAGCCTATGAAACTGTGTCATAAAATGATATGTAATAAATAAATAAATAAATAAATAAATAAATAAATTGTTACATTTATGCAGTAAAATTTTGAACAAGAATTCAGTTGAAGAATATTTGCAGAAAACTAATCCTGTTACTTTAAAGGCTTAATTCATATTGACAGATTTTGGGATACATTCAGCTGGCAGGTAAGTTAGAGTTGGTATGCTGCATCTCATATCAGAAGGCCTGGATCTCAGTCAGCCCTACTCCTGATCTCAGCTTATTGCTAATATGTACCTAGGAGGCAGCAGGTTGTTACTTAAGCACTTGTGTCCCAGGCACCCATGTGTGAGACCTCAGTGCAGTCACCTACCTCCTAACTTCAATCTGCCCCAGCCTGGCCACTCTGGGTGTTTAGAGTTAACAAGCAGGTGGAAGTGATCTTGCCCTTCCTCTCTTCTTGCCCCTGTCTGCCATTCTGCACCACAGATAAATAAAAAATAATTTAAAAGTAAATATTGATGTCTAATTTTACCAATACAAACTTCCATAAAATGTATATACATATATATATATATATATATTCTGTCTTTTAACCTAAAAAATTTTAATTGTATTAAAAATATCTAAGATAAAATTACGTTTTCAAGGAGTGGGAAAAACAATATGTCATATAAGTAAGCATAAGTAATACAGTATGAAGCATGAATACCAAGTTCATATTCAACACATCTCCAAACTTTCTAAAGAGGAATATGGTGCTGATCTTTGTAAGAATCTGATTAACTACATAAATCAGTGTTCACAAGACTAAACATGCTCAGAAAACAACTGATGTTGATTTGAAACCAAAAAGAAACATTTTTTATGATTCTTTAAAAGAGAACACTGTCATAATACTCCCCTAACTTTAATAGCATATAAATCCCTTTAGGGGAAACACATTTTTTTTTTCAGGCACAAAAATTCTAAGTATCTGTAGATGTCCATTTAAAAAAAAAAAAAAACTAAACTAGACTTGTACTCTGAAAATCTCAGTTGCACAGCCAGTATTGTGGCTTAATGGATTAAGCCACTGTCTGCAATGCCAGCATGTTTATGGACACCAGTTCGAATCCTGAGTGTTCCACTTGCAATCCAGTCCTTACTCACGCATCTAAGGAAAGCAGAGGAAGAAGGCCCGAGTCCTCGAGCCCCTCCATGGATGCAGGAGGCCCACATAAGGCTCTTAGCTGCTGGCTTTGGCCTGGCCATGGCATTTGAGGAGTGAAAGATCTGCCACTGTGTTCTTCTTTCTGTAACTCTGCCTTTCAAATAAGTAAAATAAATCCTTTTTAAAGAGACTCAAAATTCAACTAAAAATAAAAAGCCTATTATAAAATCTTAATAAAAGTCCATTTTTCTAAATATTTAAAATCAATTTTTAAAATTTTTTTAATTTCAAAATCAGAGTGACAAGAGAGGGAAAAATAGAGATCTTCCAACCACTGGTTTGCTTTCTAAGTAGACTAGGCCAAACCAAAGGCAGGAGCCTAGCCCTCCATTTTGACCTGCCCTGTGGGTGGCAGGGGCCCGGAATGCCTGCTGCTTTACCAGGTGCGTTATCAGGAAGAAGCACCAGGACTTGAATAAGCATTCAGATACAGGATGCTCACAATGAAGGCAGTACCTTAACCTGATGCACCTAAGTGCCAGCCTCAAAAGATTACTTTTTATCATCAAAAATCAAATTGTGTAGTTTGAACATTTTCTGGAACTTGTAGATTAAAGATTTTATTGAGATCTTGGACTCAGTCTTCTAAAATAGAATGCTGTAATAGGACAAAAAATATATCCTAAATGATTTTTGCAGTACTTGTGTTTCAGTAAGCTAGTTCTCGTAATACATCATGGTGTAAGTTAATGGCATGAGGACAGAGAATGAGTCCATTTAAGTTAATCTGTTGAAGAGTATCAGGCCAGTTCTAGTCATATTCAGACAGTTCTTCCTTCAGGGAATTCCCTGTAAGAATTGCTTTAGTAATATTTCCTAGTAATCAAAAACAATGTGGCTAGGGGATCAGTTTTGCTTGATTAGTATGTGGAAAGCTTTTAATTTGCTTTGCCCCTTGACTTACTGTAACAGTCCATTGAGCCATAAGTTAATAGGATGACACGGTCTTGACAGCCAAGTGGCTTCAAAAGGATACATGCCTCTGCAGAAAGCCATTCTTGCTGCATAGAGCCATCCACATGGGAGATTCTGGCATCTGCCTGGCCCACATATGGCTGCTGGGGGCATTTGATGTGTGAATCAGCAGATTAAAGATCCCTCTCTCCTACGGCCAAAGCCAGGAAGCTGGAACTCCACCTTAGTCTCCCATGTTAGGGGTAGGTGGTAGGCAGTGGCAAAGGCCAAAGTATGTGGGGCCATCTCCTGCTGCTCTAAGGTGTTTTAGCAGGGAGCTTGATCAGAAGTAAGTCAGCCACAACATGAAATTGCCCTCCTATGTATGAGAACCTGTGTCAGACAGCAGGTCAACATGTCACATCATATCCGTAGCCCCAATAAAAAAAATGATATGAATTTTAATGAAAGATCACTTTTGCTAGAATGTAAAAGACAATTTTATGTAAGATTAAGGTAAGCCATCTGTTTAAATTCATTCAACAATGTTTTTTAGAATAAAGAAAACTTGGGAGAAAAACAGTGCCTATAAACAAGGATGGTTAACTTAATATTTTTATTAATCAGATATATATATAGTTAGAATATTATGTAGGCTTTGGAATTCATGTGATATAAACCAATGTTTTTGGTTTTTTTTTCAGTATAAGTTCTTTGTCATGTGAAAAAATTGAAAAAACTTCACGGTGATGATCCTAGTACCCATTCTACCATTAAGTTTGCAGTCTTGCTCTATCACTTATTTTCCATCTTTCCATGTATTATATACTTGAAATGAAAACAATTAGGTCTCAAAGTCATATTTTTGTATGATTTTTAGAAAGATTTGTATATGTGTGCACATAGTAAAGCCATCTGAAGATTTATATGTAATTATAACTTTGGTCGTCTTTTGCTTATATGTGACTTTTACTTCCCATTGTATTCTTTATTTTTTTGAATTTTCATTTACTTGAAAGAGAACTCCTTTACTGTGGTTCACTCCCCAGAAGCCTGTCATACCCAGGGATGGTCCAGGTTGAAGCTAAGCGCCTGAAACACTAGCTGGATCTCCCGTGTGGGTGGCAAGGATCCAAGTATTTAGGCCATCACCTTCTACTATCTACAGTGTGTGTTAGTAGGATGAAGGATAGGAAGCAGAGGTGGGTCTCAAACCCAGGCACTCTGATAGAGAATGCATGGCATCCCAAGTAATGTCAAATGCCTGCCCCATTACTTTGCCCTTTATTCTTTATTGTATGAACATTTTAAATGAGTACATGCTATTATAATAAAAACTATTACTTATACATTAAAATGCTATCCACTGATCATAAAAAAGAATAAAGCTCTTAAAAATTAGCTGCAGCTTGGTTTGAAAGGAACTGATTTAATTTTACTGTTTTTTTTCTTACAGATAATGATGAATGATAGAGCATTCTTAGTTCTCCACTATATGAAAACATTTGGATTTGGCTCATCAGAACAACAAGCTTCAGTGGGAAATATCAAATTTAAGTTGGGCGTGCTTAATGCATGAAAAAGGTGGCAAAGAGCATTTTCAATCAACATTCTGGTATTTTACCTGCTATGTTTGGTTTATTGAGTTCTATAGTTTAATCCTATAGAATATGTACTTTATTGAATCACCAAACCAAAGCATAAGAGATATCAGTGACATAGAAGATTTACCATGCAATCAGGTAATTTTAACTCTCAATAAATGTCTTCAGGTTGAAGGAATCATCTATTTCTTGAAAGCCTGTCTATGGTTGTTTTTTTTTTTTTTTTCATGTAACTGTTTAAGTGTGAGTTTTCTTTCTGTCTAGTATTTGTTTTTATTTTGGCCAATAACTTTGTGTTGAATAACTTGTCAAGGGCTCTATTTAAATCACTAGATTTTGAAGACAGAATTTTTAGCCTTAAAATTTGTATATTCAAGCTCATTTTCAACCAATCTGTTTCCTGAACTGGCTCAGTGCACAGGCTATAAAAGCAGCATCGGAAAACATTGAAGGATTTGATTATAAAAGAATTGTAAAATCATATTTCCTAGTATTTAAAAAGTTGATTAATTAAAATACATTTCCCTTTAACATCCAGAACCAGGAATATCTGCAAATTGGTCTGTACACTTTGATGTTGAACTCTTTGTAGCTTAAAGTTGCTCATTTGTTTTTAAGTTCCTCTCATGTATGGACTTCAGGTACAATATGAGGTTAATTAAAAGGAAGAAAAAATCATTCTGGACACTGTGGTAATTAGTATCCCAAAGAGAATTATTTGCTCTTTTACTTTATTTCCATTGTAAGACAATTTAGTTAAATCAAGAACATGATAGTCTCACAATCTCAATTGCAATTTGCCACGTATACTTGATCCTATTAGAGATATCTGCAGTCTGATATTTTAATAATAAAATAAATTTTGAGCCTCTGTATACAAAGCAGCCTGATTGGCATAATCTGTAATTCAAAAAATAAAATCTCATCTTGCAGCATTATCAATACTATGTTGAATTTATTATGTATATTGTTTCTAGCATCTGAGAGTAAACACTTGATTTTTATATATATGCTTATTTTATAATACTATTAAATTTTAATTATCTACTTAAGTTATCCTGTTGGGTGCCTTTTCTTTGTTAGCACTGCTTCCATTAGAATGCTTGAAACAAATCTCAGGATATTTTTGTTTATTTTCATAAAAAACTATCACAAAAGTAAATAGCAGTATGACAAAGCAGAGAGAGTTGTTTTAGCCATATTTCAAAAGCCTGCATATATCCAGGAGTAGGGGTGGCAGGACCAGGGGCCCCACTGGCTCCTTAGTGGCCAATGGCTCTGCAGTGTTATTACAGAAAGGCTGCCTGTGTTGTCGGAGAGAGGAGCTGTGCTATTCAGTAAGGTGTGTTAGAGCTGCTGGTGGGAACACATGGAGGCATCTGTGGTAGTTCAGTGTTATCTCCATTTAACTGGCAAGGACACTGAGCTGTAACAGGAAAAGAAGTTACTAACAAAGGGCCAGGGTCAAAACAGTTCTTAGGTAACTTATACTGTTTTGTTACTTACCTTTTTTTGGTTTTTTGGTTTTTTAAATTAGCCCCTGTACAAAGTGAAAAATGATAACTTTAGGAGAAAAAAAACCTGTGCTTAGCATTTATATGTTAAAACTTCTACAGATATTTCATATTTCTGGGATAGCACACTTTTCTTTTTAACCTACATATTGAAACCCAGCTTTTTTTTAAGATTTATTTATATTTTTACTTGAAAGAGTTACAGCGGGGTCAGAGGAGAACACACAGAGAGATCATCTATCTGATGGTTCATTCCCCAAATGGCCACAGTGGCCAGAGATTGGCTGATTGAAGCGAGGAGCTAGGAGCTTCTTTTGGTTCTCCCACATAAGTTCAGGGACCTAAGTTTGGGGCCATCGTCTGTCTGCCTTCTCAGACTATTAACACAGAACTGGATCTAAAGTAGAATAGTCAAGATTCGAACCAGTGCGTATTTGTAATGCTGACACTACAGGCAGAGGATTAAGCTAATACAACACTACTCAGACACCAGGCAAGGCAGTGGAGAGAGGGGAGTTGTTGGGGGTTGAATAGGTAGAGAGAACCTAAAGCCTATGGAACTATACCATAAAATTTAAAATACCTGTTATTCATGCTGTGATTGATGTGGCTGTTATGAAATGATGTCAATCCGAAAAATAGTTAAAAAAAATGTTCTAGATATGAGAAAAAAAAATGTCTTTGGTATTTTGAGATTGCAATAAGCTTGTAAATTGCTTTTAGTACGATGGGTATTTTGATGATATTAATACTTTCAATATATAGGAATTTGATTTTAACAGATAATTTTGAACTATGAATGTTTACTGTTAGTACCAGGTGTGAGATATGGCTTTTTGTTATTGTTATACTTTTGTTTTCAAAAGATTAATTTTTCTGGCCGAAAGTATTAATTATTGTAGAGGTAATCTGTGACTACTTTGCCATGTGTGTGTTTTTCCTTTCTTCCTGCATGTTCCATGAGGAAGATATTCTAACTTTGTAGATGAAACATGCTTATGCTTTATTGTACAAGAACAAGCGTACAAGAATGTACGCTTTATTGTACAAGAAGTCTTATGTTTTTAAAGCAAATAAAGGTGTTTTTAAAAAATAAATAAATAAATAAATAAATATTTTATTAGATGTGTAGTAAAAATAAAAAAAAAGAAAATATAGGTTATAAAGATATTGATAGTATAGTGGCTAAATCCACCAGCTACAACATTGTCATCCTTTATGGGTGTCAGTTTGAGTCTCAGTTGCTCTACTTTTATCTGGCTCCTGCTAATAGCCTAGGAAAGTAACAGATGGCCTATTTACTTAGCCCTTCCACCCATGTAGCTCCTTGGCCATTGTGGACATTGGGGAGTGAACCAACAGTTGAAAGACTTCTCTGTGTGTGTGTGTGTGTCTGTGTGTGTGTGTATACACACACACAATCATAGCATCAGAGCTTTGGAGAGATAAGTAGATTATTGGAGGAAGGAAAAAGAAGCTACTTTTGATCTGAAATATGTCCAGTATCTCACTTTGGTGTAGTGGACTGATAGGACAAAGGGGATTACCAGCTAGTCCAAGAGCCAGGAAAATCTTTCATTAAAGCTGGATACACCCGAAAGGATTATATTTTCACAGGAAGAGAACTTCTAAACCCAACCCTAAATTTAGAAGCTACAAGAAGAAGAAAAGACAAAAATTGAAAGTTTGTGGCCACAAAAAAAGCCTTCATGTGGTTTTCTGCTTTGAGCACCAAAATGTGGGTGAGCTGTGGGACTGTATACTCATCATAAAATGAGATGGTCCCCAACCAGGGGTGTCTCCTGAAACTGGCAGTAAGCATGCTAGTCCCTCTGTGAAGAAACACACATTTGTTCTGTCTTGAGCACCATCAATCTGAAAATTGCAATAATGATATGAGTTAAAAAAATAAGGAGTCAGATGGTGGAAGTGGAGGATAACTGGAACAGGATCTGCACGGACTTTGGGTTTTGGAATTATCAGGCATGCATTATAATACTATGCGTACTGTGTTTAAAATGACCAATATATCTGAGAAGAAACTAAGTTATATAGAATTCATAAAATATGAAAAATAAGTTATTAAAAATTTAAAATTCAGTAAACATGCTCAGGACAAACTTCAAGGCAGAAGAGAGAATTAAAGAACTGGAAGAAAATTTTCATAACATAACAGTATAGAGAGAAAAAGATGGAAAGAACAGATTCACTGAGAAGATCTGATGTGTGTTGGATTGAAGTCCCAGAGAAAAAGAATGCTATAAAATAATTTGAAAAGATAAAGGCTGCTAAGTTTTCAGAACTATTGGGGAACACCGATTCACCAAGTGCATATGTTCAGTGAGCTTCAAGAATAAAAGAAAAGAAATGCACACCCAGTCTCTTGCAAGTGAAACTGGAAAATCAAAGACAAAAAGAAAATCTTAAAGGAAACCAAAGATAAAAAGGCATACAACTTCAAAGGAATATCAAAGACTAACATGACACTTTGCTTTTCAACAATTGTAATGAAGTAGCAGACTGATAGCTTCAGTGAAAGAATATAGCTGTGTTTCCAGAATTAGATGCTTTGTAAAAACATGCTTCCAGAATGAAGAAAAATGAATTCTGACTTACACTTCTGGCCATGATGAAGTAACAACATATCTGTCTCTAGCTTTTAGCCACTAAAACATCAGATAAAATACATGGAACAATTGTTTTCAAACATTGGGCAACAGGCAGCAAAGGACAGTGCTACAAAAGAAGGTAAACAAGTGAGGAGGCTGTGATAGCTCTAATATCAAAAGGTACTACACAGAAATAACTTGGGGTGCAGGGGCACAGGCCTCAGTGAAGTCCAAGAGTTGTCCTGTGGTGCAGAAACAGCAGTTGGAATTTAAGAAGTGAAGGCAGCAGAATTTCCAAGGCAAAGAAAGAAAGCTATGCAGGAAGAGAAAAAGCTGCAAAGAATTACTTTTGTCTCCGCAGTGCAGTTCATGAGGAAGCAACTTAATACCAGGAGACCTCTAGAAAGAAGCACTGGAATAATCTCTGATATTACGCAGAACCAAGAACAGTCTGTACTTCCACTACAGCATAGAGGACGGAAAGGTGTGTCAAAAATTAGTGGACCATATGAATCCTACATAAAGGCTATTCTGGTCCTGCATAACAAAATGTAAAACACAAACCTTAAAAGGATTATACTTAAATCTCAAAAGTATTTAAAGAAATCCCTGATACATCAACACTCAACAAATTAGATTTCATCACATCATGAGGCACACAAAGAAATGGGAAGATTTAGCTCTTGTTGCATAGAAAATCTATCCATGGAAACAATGCAGAAATGATGCAGATAATACAAGGATGCTAGAGAGTTTGGAAAATTGCATGAATTTCAAAAAATTGAGCAACAGCATAAAGCTACCTTTTAACTCCATTTTTCCATGCAGTTCTTAAAATGTCCTAATTTAATCAGTACTCAAGGATATTAAGATACCTACTATAGCAGCCCCCTTGCTTATAGTTTCCCAGTCCAAAATTTCAGTTACCCATGGTCAGCTATAGTCAGAAAGTATTAGATGGGAAGTTACAGAAATAGATCATTTTTAAGACATATATTGAGTAGTGTGATGAAATCTCTCAGTATCCCACTCCATCCTGCCAATGGATATGAATCATCCTTTTGTCCAGTGTGTCCACACTGAAAGTGCTACCCTCCCATTAGTCATCTAGTACCCATATGAGTTATCAGATGGATTCCCACAGAATTACAGAGTTCATGTTCCAGTAATACCTGTTGTAGGTAAGAATGCCCCTTAACAGCAATAAGTGATACTAGCAACTCACATATGCGAGAGAGAAGCCATTCAATTCTCGCTTCCAGTTAAAAGGTGAAATTTTCAACTTGGAAAGAAGAAATAACTGTGTGCCTAATTTTACCATGGATACGTTTGTATTGGAGACAACACAGTATAAACAGTTCAGTGCCATCCAGGTTCATCAGATTGCGGTCATGGAATGTGTCCACCACAAATGAGAGAGGACCACTGTTTATATGCCCCATCCATTTTAAGTGGCCCGAGAAACTGTGAGCATAAAAAGAAAAGCATGTCAGATTATATAACGCATTTATGTAAATCAAGCATAAACTCTGAGGATTAAAAAAATACATTATAAATAGCAGGTTAGCTACTCAAGGATAAAAAATTAGTGAACTGTATGTCCAGCTGGTTTTTATTAAAACACGCGAGACAAAATGACAAATACTTTCAGCTGTACAAAGCGTTTTTGCCAAAATACTGTTTTCAACCTAAAAGTGTAGAAAGAAATTTCAAATAATTCACATCATACAAAGTGACCATAGTGGAATAAAATAGGAAACTCATTTTTTAAAATGGTCTATAGAATATCCCCAAGTTTTTGGAAACTCATTTGTAAGTGACTTGCATGGAACAAATGAGAAACCACATCCAAAATTAAAGAATATTTTTAACTGAATTAAAATTAAAATGTGGCATTATCTAAATTTGTACGATATGTGTAAAACAAAACAGATTTATTGCATTAAATGCTTATTTTGAAAAAGCAATTGGGTACTATAAACTTTTACTTAAGGGCCAGTGTGCGGCAAAGCAGATTAAACCACTGTTTGTGATGCCAGTATCTCATGTCAGAGGGCTGATGTTAGTCCCAGCTCTTTTTGCTTCCTATCCAGTCTTCTGTTAATGTGCCTGGGAAGGCAACAGAAGACAACCCAAGTACTTAGGTCCCTGCCACCAGTGCGGGAGACAAGGATGGAGTTCCTGGTTAAGGCTTCTGCCTGGCCTGGACCTGGCTCTTGTGACTAGTTAAATTGTGAACTAATAGATGGAAGAACTTTCTGTCTCTGCCTCTCTTTCTCTTTCCAGATAAATAGCTAAATACTTTTAAAAAGTAGTTAAATAAATACATTTTTTTGCCTTTAAAGGGGGTAGCAGGGAGAAAAAGATGCATAATAAGCAGAAAAAATATTTTTTAGGAAGTTATAGCAAACAGTGAAATGTGAGCAGAAAATATCCTGAGAAGTAAAAGTTAGTTCTTTAACAGCATTAATAAAGTTAATAAATCTCTTGCTACAGTGAAATATCACTTGAAACATAGATTCGAAGTATCAGGAATCAGAGAGGAAAAGTCACTGAAGAAATATGAGACATTAATTGGGTAGCATGGGAATATTATGAATAATTTATACCAGTATGTTTCACAGCTTATTAAAATTGTGAAATTTCTTCAAAGAAAAACTACCTAAGTCATCTTGAGCTGACATAATAAAGTACCACAGATGGGGCCTTGAAAAACAGAAATCGATCTTCTCATAGTTTGGAAGACTGGGAGCTAAGATCAGGGTTCCACCTGCGAGGTTCTGGTAAGGGCTGTCTTCCTGGTGTGGGATGGCCGCCTTCTCAGTAGGTTCCCATGTGGGAGTTCCGGGAAGGTGCATGGGGAGGGCAGCATTCTATCTGACTGAATAAGAACACAAGGACAGTAATCTTGTCGGACCTCATATAACCTTGATTACTCCATAAAGGTCCCAGCTGCAAGTCCAAATGCACTGGAAGTTAGGGCTTTAACATGAGTGGGGGAAGGGCATGGAGAGTGGGGGACAGAGAAGCAACAGACGCTGAATTTATACAAAGCTAACCCAAGAAGATATAGAAAATCTGAATAGCCCTATATCCAATTACTAAATTATTTGACCTTTTTTTTTTTTTTTTTTTAACTTTCAAGCCTCTCACCAACAAAACGTTGAGCCCAGATGGTTGCAATAATGAATTCTATTAAACATTTCTGGAAGAAAAAGTACCAATTCTATGCAGGCTGTTCCAAAAGAGAGGACTATAAGGAACATCTGCCCCCACTTGTTCTAACAATTGCTCTAAAAGCACAGCATTACCTGTTACCAAAACCAAAAAAAGAAATTACAAAAAACTAGACTCATGCTTCATGAATATTGATGAAAAATTCTAAACCAAATTTTAGGACATCAAACCCAACAATATATAAAATCACTCTGCATCCTAACCAAATATAATACATGCCAAGAATACAAAAATGGCTTAACAATTGACCATCAATATTAACAGACAAAACAAAAACCATAAAACATCTCAATATTTTTAGGTGCAGAAAAAAAATGTTCAACAAGATCCAAATCTATTTCTTCTAAGATCTCTGCAAACTGGGGTTAGGAGGGAAATACCACACTATGACAAAAGTCATCTCAAAAATAAAGCCACAACAGAAATACTTAATGACTAACAAAATTTTCTAGTTTTTTCCCTAAATGTAAAACAACAAAAATATCTGCCAAACTGCTTGTACCCTACTTTGTGGTAAAGGTGCTAGTCATTGCAACAACTAAAAAACCAATGACTTCAATGCCTGCAGACCAAATAGAAGTAAAAACTGCCTTGATTTACAAAATGACATGGTGGTTGAAGTGGGAAATATTCTTACCTGTCCACTCAAAAGATGGACCCGGACTCAGTGCATTGAAAGCAAGACTTCCTTTGTGGTCTCTGAAGATGAGATGATGGGCCGACATACCTAGAGCTGTTACAGCAAGCAATTTATATTCCAGTGTGCAGCTTTCTCCCCTGGTTCCTCATTTGCTGGATATTATGGGATGTCTTGCCAGATGTCACGTCAGTTACAAAGGTACCTTCCTCTTTCCTTTGCTGTACTTGAGTTTTCTCTACTACGTGATATCCTGTTGGCCTAGTGAATTTTGCTGTAACTTCAAGTCAGCTGATAATTATTATCCATTCCATGTTGAAAATTGACCACCATTTTCTTACAGTTGTGACATGTGGAAAACCCTAAGGAATCTACTCAAATGCCACAAAAACTAAGATCTCAGCATAATTGCAGATACAATTTCAATATTAAAAATTTCTCTGCAATAGTGTCAAACAACCAAAAATTTAAAATTTTAAGGAACCATATATAAGATTAAAAAATTAAATACTTTGGGATAAATTGTACCTGAATGCTAAAAATTATAAAACATTACTGAAATAAACTGAAGATATAAAGTAGGCTTGCTATTTTGGCTCTTTTCCTGGTTCCAGCTTGCTGATACCGCAGATCCTGGGCTCAAGTGCTTGGGTTCCTGCCACCCATGTTGAAGGCCTGGATTAAATTCCTAGTTCTGGGCCCAGCATGGTAGCCTAGCAGCTAAAGTCCTCACCTTGCACACACTAGGATCTCATATGGGCGCCGGTTCTAATCCTGGCAGCTCCACTTCCCATCCAGCTCCCTACTTGTAGCCTGGGAAAGCAGTCAAGGATGGCCCAATGGCTTTGGGCACTGCACCCACGTGCTCCTGGCTTCAGATCAGCTCAGCTCTAACAGTTGAGGCCACTTGGTGGGGAGTGAATCAGCAGATGGAAGATCTTCTTTGTCTCTCCTCCTCTCTGTATATCTGCCTTCCAATAAAAATTTGTTTTTAATTTTATTTTTAACTTCCTAGTTCCTAGCTTCAGTCACCACCAGAGCAGTTGCAGACAGCTCTGGTCTCTGGGGCATGAACCAGAGGACAGGAACTCACCTGCTCTCTGTGCTCCTGCCTTTCTGCCTAATAAATAAATGACAAATGATGATGATATGATACATTATGTAAAATGAAAAAGCAGGCCACAAACCAACACATTGTTTACATTTATCTAACAAAAATGTGACATGCGTTATATAAAGAATACAGAACACAACAATAAGAAAAGCTAGTTTGAAAATTGGCAAACTGGGCCCGGCAGCGTGGCCTAGTGGCTAAAGTCCTCTCCTTGAATGCACTGGGATCCCATATGGGCGCCGGTTCTAATCCCGGCAGCTTCACTTCCCATCCAGCTCCCTGCTTGTGGCCTGGGAAAGCAGTCGAGGACGTCCCGAGGCCTTGGGACCTTGCACCCGCGTGGGAAACCCGGAAGAGGTTCCTGGCTCCTGGCTCTGGATCGGTGCAGCAGTGGCCATTGCACTCACTTGGGGAGTGAATGATCGGACGGAAGATCTTCCTCTCTGTCTCTCCTCCTCTCTGTATGTCTGACTTTGTAGTAAAAATAAATCTTAAAAAAAAATTGGCAAGCTATTTTAATACACACTAAATCAAAGGTAATGAGTGGGTAATAAATAAGATCATGGAAAAATGCCACAGTAGTTCCCCCTTCTCATAGGAGGTACATTCTGAGAGTCTACAACTCCAAGTGTAGGGCAGAATCATATACACACAGTTTTTTTCCTATACATACATATCTATGATAAACTTTAACTTATAAAAGGCAACCCACAGAATGGGAGAAGATCTTCGCACACGACATAGGTGATAGAGGGCTGATCTCCAGAATATACAAAGAGCTACAAAACAACCAAAATGTCAAAACAAACAAGCCACTCAAGAAATGGGCACGGGAAATGGGCAAACACTTCACAAAGGAACAAACCCAAATGGCAAATAAACATATGAAAAAATGCTCAAGTTCCCTGGCAATAAGGGAAATACAAATTAAAACATCAATGAGGTACCACCTAACGCCAGTAAGATTGGCCCACATGAATAAAAGCACCAACGACACTTGTTGGCGAGGTTGCGGGGAAAAGGGAACCCTACTCCACTGCTGGTGGGGCTGCAGGCTGGTACAGCCTCTATGGAAATCAGTATGGAGAATATTCAAACAACTCAAATTCAACATACCGTATGATCCAGCAATAGCACTCCTAGGAATATATCCAGAACACTTGTTCTATGAGAAACCAACATGCACTCCTATGTTCATAGCAGCACAATCAGTAATTGCAAAAACATGGAAACAACCAAAATGCCCATCAACAGAGGATTGGATAAGAAAGCTATGGTTCATCTACTCCATGGAATACTACTCAGCTATTAAAAAAAACAGAATGCAGTTTTTTGTGGCCAAATGGGCCAAACTGGAAACCATAATGCTAAGGGAAATGAGCCAATCCCAAAAGGTTAAATACCACATGTTTGCCTTAATTTAAGATGATATGATGTTATGTATAACATGTTATGTTTTGAATGTTATATGTTGTGTATAAACTAAAATTGAAGTATAGGTGAGGTGGTCACAGAAGGTGGCTGGGAACTTTTAACATATTGGTTACTCATTACTATGTCAATTAATTCCATAATGATGTAAATTTTTGCTGATGGTATGTTGGAGCTTTCAATTGACTGGGATGATACTCTGCTGGCTCTGTCTTCAGACCAGAGAGGGTATACCTAAGAAGCCGTTGAACTTGACGGGACAATAAGATGCTGGACTCTATGTTTGGTATACGCTTGCAATGGGGAAATCTCAACTGAACTTGAGCTGTGGTTATACAACAAGGTGGAGGAATCCACCATGGTGGGAGGGTTTGGGGAGGGGTGGGGAGAACCCAAGTATCTATGTAACTGTGTCACATAATACAATGTAATTACTGAAGTTAAATAATAAATAATTTAAAAAAATAGACACAGTGAAAGATTAGCAACACTGCTAATAAAAATAATAATTAAACACTATAATAAAATGTATGTGAACGTAGCCTCTTAGAACACATTTTTGTACTATATTTGGCCTATTTATGATATTGATGAGATGTGGAGAGCTGAATGAGGTCTGCATTGTGACGTAGTATTAGGCTGCTATTCACATTCTGATGATTCGCCAGGAGAATCATCTACCCTGGATGATCTTGGATCATTGAGCCATGATGATGTCTATGATTTGAAGATCTTTTTAAAAATTTTTTTAATATCTATTTTTATTTCTGTTGGAAAGTCTCTCCAACAGTTTATCGGCTAATTCGCTCCCCAAGTGGCTGCAATGGCTGGAGCTGAGCCAGTTTGAAGCCAGGAGCCAAGAGTTTCTTCTGGGCCTCTCACATGGGTGCAGGGTCCCAAGGCTTTGGGCCATCCTCTACTGCTTTCCCAGGCCACAAGCAGGGATCTGGATGGGAAATAGGGCTGCCAGGATTAGAACTGGCACTTCTATGGGCTCCTGGCACATGCAGTGTGAGGATTTTAGCTGCTAGGCTAGGTTGGTCCTGTTTTGGAGATCTTTGTTAGCTCAAAGATTTTGCCACAACCTCTTGAAAGAATGCTGTAACCAAAGTTGTTGTCCATTTAGAACTCATTACTGCAAAAGCTGAAATCCTTGGTAATCATATGGAGGACTTTGCTACTGCATTCTCTCTGATGGTCATATTCCATAATTTTGTCCTTTAGTATCTGTATAATTGAAAACATTTGGGCAAATTATAGAAAGGTATACATTGCTGCTTCTGCTTCAGTTTCTTTTTGATCTTTCTCTTCCTTCAAACATGATTCACCAATGTCTTGTCAATGATTCTCAGTAGCCTTCAGTATATATCCTACTTCTTCAACAAGGATGATGGTGTATCCTTCTCACCAGTTTGTCAGGTAGCATGAATGATTTTCCTAATTTCTCATCATTGCTTTTAAAACCATTTATAACTTCATTCTGCAACTTCTTCCAGCAGGCATTTAGTATTTCTAGTTTTAATTCATCCACTACAGCCTTCATGAATAAATTACTTCAGCAGTAAATGAATGAATGTGATGATACCAAGTAGGTGTAAATGGTTTAACAAACCATAGGACGCCATGATCAAGAGACTGAAGCAACCTGATTGTATCACAGGTAAATATACATCCTTGAACCTTTCATTTTCATATAAATTAGGCATAAGACCTCCAGGTCCATTATCTATTATTAATACAGGTTTGAATTACACTCTTTCTCTTTGAAGTATTTATTCACTTTTGAGATGAAGCATTAGTGGAACAATTGGATAAACAAGATGTCTGTCACCTATGCTGTATAATTGCCACAACCTGCAGGTAATTTGGTTTTTATTCTTGAACATGTGGGCTCTTTATTGTTCCCACTATGCCTGGCATTTATTATATGTTCCACATGTTGTCATCTGTGTTCATCTGTCCTTCCATGTTTCATGCCTCCCTTGGATTTTTTTCTTATCGATAAAGATTTCATAGGGCATCTTCTGTAAGAATTAATCCCAGTGGTGACTTCCCTTGGATGATATTCTTTCTCCTTAACTCTTTTACAAGCAAAATAAATAACTGCTTTTAAAACATTTATTTATTTTTATCTAAAAGTCGTATTTGCAGAGATAAGGAAAAACTTCCGTGCACTGTTTATTGCCCCAAATGCCCGCAATGGCTGGAGCTGAGTCAGACAAAAGTCAGGGATCACGAGCCTCTTCTGGATCTCCCACATGAGTCCAGGGATCCAAAAGCTTGGACTATCCTTCACTGCTGTCTTAGGCCATAGACAGGGAGCTGGATGGGAGTAGAGTGGCCAGGACATGAACTGGTGCCTATTTGGGATGCCAGTACCATAGGTGGAGGATCAGCATGCTATGCCACCATGACAACCCCCAAGGGGATTTCTTTAAAAGCTTGAAAGTCCATCAGCACATTTCCGAGCCATCTTTTTCCTAGGAATGAAAACCAAGTGCACATGGCAGCTTGTATATAAATTTTCACATCAAATTTATTCATAAAGGCAGTCACTGGAAACAGCTGAAATGTCCGTCAGCTGGTGAATGGATAAATAAACCCTATTACATTCTAATAATGGAATACTACTGAGCAATCAATAAGAATGGACTATAGTTAAAATATGGTAAAGTAACAAAATGTGTTGTATAAAGGAACTAAAACCAGAAGAGTACATTGAATAGAACTTGTTTCCCCAAAACGCATGCAACTGTTTAAAATCTGATGTCTTAATGTTAATGATTGATGGACTAAGGTGAGGACTTGATTTGACTATGGCATCTAGAGGTGGGTCTGGTGGGAGGTGTTTAGGTTATTGGATATGTGGTCTTGGTGGATGGTTCTTGTGAGAGGGTCGATTATTTGACTTCATGTTCCACCTAGCTGTTCTCTCTGCTCATTGGCTTACCATGCATTCATTCCTCTGCACTTAGCATGACGAGCCTTCATTGGACACTGATCATGGGGGCTGCCCCGTCCTGAACGGTCACCTCCAAACTGTAAGTTGAAATAAACCTTTTCCATTCCTTTTGGGGACTTTAGTTAAAGAAAACAAAAAGTTAGTTTTCAGGGTATTTTATTTAAAGTAACCTATCATATGATTCCATCCGTTTGAAACGAGAAAAGACTAATTTATAGTGATAGGCATCTGAACAATGTTTACCTGAGGCTAGTGGTGGAGAATATAGAACTGAAAAGTAGCAAAATGGAATTTCGTTGTTTCCACAAGTATTTGCATACAGCAGATTCACTAGTCTGCATATTTATAACACTGGGATGTATTCATTGCCTTGTATGTAAGTGACATTTTTAGCTATTTATTTCCAATGTCACATAATTACATTTGGTTGAATCACAGATGTGAAACCCAATTTTTAAAAATGAAATCTGTTTTTAAATAGCTTCATTTTCTATCCCTTCATGCATGATAGCTTATTTATACATTGTATGCCCAGCAACATGGATTAAAAATCATTCATTGGTTCCTCTGGCTCCGGGGTCCCACTTTGGTGTCCCAGGCTTCTGAAGCCCTCACTTTACCATGCTGTACTCCTAGGTCCCCTTTCCTGAATGGGGAAGCCTTCCTTGCAGTGCCTGTTGCTGCTGTGGGCTCTCCCAAGCGTTCAAACTGAGCTGCCTGCCCTTCTCTCCCAGGAAGAGGGTGA
Source organism: Ochotona princeps (assembly GCF_030435755.1). NCBI lineage: Eukaryota > Metazoa > Chordata > Mammalia > Lagomorpha > Ochotonidae > Ochotona > Ochotona princeps. The sequence continues at coordinate 35,277,539 of NC_080842.1, forward strand.
AGGCAGAGGTCAGGGAGATGCTGGGGCAAGTGCACCTGGAGCCTGCGTCTGGGCCTTTGGGAATCCCAAGTTCTTCATTCACTAAGGCAGGAATTGGAAACTTGGAGGGTGGGGTAAAGTGTCTTCAGTGGGGAAAGAAAGTTTTCAGGTTGGAGGGAAAGTGAAGTTCAGTGATACTCTTGATTTTAATCCCCACATCACTTTGATTTTAAATAAAGAAGCCTGAGACACTAATAAAAAATCATTCTTGAAGTTGTCATTTAAATACAATAGTTACATAAAAATATAATGACCAAATACATTTATACTGTCTTTTATCATTATTATTTTTTCTTGTGCATTTGTGTTTCCACCTAGTAGCTTTCTGTATCTACATGAGATTATCTCCATTATTTCTGATAAAACAGTTTTGATGTGATAAGACTCAGTTTTTATGTATCTGGGAATGTATTAATTTTTATGGGAATAATTAATTTTCCTTAATTATTAAAGGACATTTTTTGCATATATAGAATTCTTTCTGTGTAATTTTCTTGCAACATTTTAAAATTTTATTAAATTTTTAAGAGAGAGAAATGAAATTCTCACCCATCAGTTTATCCCCTACGTGCTCACAATGATGAGAACTAGGCAAGCTTGAAGCTGGGATCCAGGATCAAGTCAGATTCCTCCATGTCGGTGACAGGGTTCAGAGGACTTGAGTCATCAATGCTACTTTCCAGAGGATGAAGTAGCAAGAAGCTGGAGTCAGGAGCTGGTGCTGGGGGTAAAACTGAGGTATTCCAGAATGGGGTGTAGACTTTGAAGAGGTGCAAGCTCTACTTGGCCCCTCGGGTGGATGTCAGACTTCTGGTCATGGACAAGATTTTGGATGGTTAGTCTTCAAAGCTACTAGGGACCTGAAGAAGGGGGATGCTGTGTGAGTTAAACTTTCCAAAACACTCACTGTCCTTCCTAAGATTAAGTCATTTTTCAGGAAGAACACTTTCTGGGTTGTTTCATGCTTTTAATTATCCAGGGTTATGAACAATTGGTTTCAATGATTGTCAGTTTCATCATTATTTTATGAAGGAATAAATTTCAGATATCCTTCATTGTGCATATAACTGGCAAAAAAAATGTTTGCTATCATTTTGCTATGTAGTATACAGCAGAGAAGCCTACTCTTAACTGTAAAACAAGCGCCAGAACGAAACAGAGCACTCTAGAGCTCCCTATATAGTAACACAACAAGATATAAAAATTATACTAAGTTGTTTAGTGAAAAATAGAGAAAGAGGACAAGAGAAACAAAAAATAAAGAGAATAGAGAAGTAACATGGCAGATATAAACCCAACTATATTGAGAATCCTAAAAAGTTCATGACACAAGTGTTTTATTCAGAAGTTACAGATTAATTTAAATTTTTTCTGTGAAGAAAACTTTTTTAAAGATTTATTTATTTTTATTAGAAATGCTTATTTACAGAGAGAAGGAGACAGAGAGTAATATCTTCCATCCTTTGATTCACTTCCCAAGTGGCCACAATGACCGGAGCTGAACTGATCCAAAGCCAGGAGCCCCTTCCAGGACTCCCACATGGGTGCAGGGTCTCAAGGCTTTGGGCTGTCCTCGACTGCTTTCCCAGGCCACAAGCAGGGAGCTGGAATGGAACAACCGGGATTAGAACCAGCGCCTATATGGAATCCTGAAGCATGCAAGTCAAGGACTTTAGCTACTAGGCTACTGCACTGGGTCCTAAAGATAAGCATTTAAAAAAAAAAAAAAAGATTGATTTATTTTTATTGCAAAGTCAGATATACAGAGTAGAGGAGAGACAGAGAGGATGACCTTCTGTTCATTGATTCACTCCCCAAGTGCTTGCAACAGCTGGAGGCTGAGCCAATCCAAAGCCAGGAGCCTCTTCTGGGTTTCCAACATGGGAGCAGGGTCTCAAGGCTTTGGGCTATTCTCAATTGCTCTCCCAGGCTACAAGCTGGGAACTGGATGGGAAGCAGGTCTTCCGGGATTAGAACTGGTGCCCATTTGGGATCCTGGCGTGTGCAAGGCAAGGATTTTAGCCGCTGGGCTACAGCACCGGGCCCCTGAAGATAAACTTTTAATTCTGTTTTATAAACTTGTGAAGCTCTCTATATTAATAATCATATAAAATATTGAGATTGAAATACCCAAATTGTAAGGTAAGCACTTTTATTAGGTTAGGTAGAAAAATGAATTCTGTGCTGCCTAACAGAACCCAATTTAAACATAAGTTCATTAACAAAGTAAATTTAATAATAAAAACAGTTATGGCATGCTAATATCAATCAATAACATAGTAGTTTTATCTACATCAAAGTGGATTTCTTGGCAAAGATTATTACCCCAAGTATAGATCAATCTGTAATGGTAACAAGCTGCATTCATCATTAGTCGTGAATCTAATTATGGAACTTTGAAATATTTGGAAATTTAGCACAGAAGTTAAATAGCTCCTTGCTTCAAGTGCCTGTTTCAGTCCCAGCTGCTCTGCTTCCAATCCAGCTTCCTACTGATGTAACCCCTGAAAAGTAGCAGATCATTGCTCAAGTACATAGGTCCCAGTCACCTAGGTAGGAAACCCCAGCCCTCTGCCGTCCCGGCTGTTACAGACATTTGGGAAAGGAAGATCTTTCTTTGTCTCTGCCTTTCAGACAAAATGAAAATTAAAGTTTGAAAATACATGAAACAAAAGAAAACAAAACTGAAGTACGGTAGCAACAACCAAAATACCTGGGAGCCCGGCCTGATGGCCTAGTGGATAAATCCTTGCCTTGCACACACTAGTATACCATAAGGGCACTGGTTCATGTCCCAGCTACCCTACTTCTCTTTCAGCTCCGTGCTTGTGGCCTGGGAAAGCAATAGAGGGTGGCCCGAGACCTTGGTATCGTACAACCATGTGCCAGACCTGGAAGAAGCTCCTAGCTCCTGGCTTCAGATCGCCTCAGCTCCAGCCTTTGTGGCCACTTAGGGAGTGAACCAGCAGATGCAAAATCTTTCTCTCTATATCTTCTTTTCTCTGTAAATCTGCCATTCCAGTAAATAAATAAATAAATAAATAAATAAATAAATAAATAAATAAATAAATATTTTTTAAAACAGAAAGAATAGAAACTGATTGAAACCTTGTAAAGCACAAAAAGAATGTGATGCAAGGTAGTTAAATTGACATAGAGATTTGATGTTTATAACCCTATACTCTTGAGATACCGAGATTTTTCTACTTACTACTTGTTTGTTCATGTTTTTGGTGAAAGATTAATCTTGTGATTATAAAATAAATAAAGTGTTTAATTTAAAAACCTTTATAAACTAAGAAATGAAGGAGAAAGGAGAGTAGAATGGGCAGGAGGGAAGATAGGGTGGGAAGTATTGTGCTCTTAAATCTGTGTGAAAAACGAAGAATTTGTTCATCTCACATAAATAGAAACATTAATAAAAAAAGAAAAACCATGAAGAAAGTAAGGATACAGAAAATTTGAACAAAGTTATCAACCAATCAATTCATTATTTAAGTTTAAGCATGGGAAACATGAATCTCAAGTATACGTGGAGTATACACCAAGATGTGTTTTGGGTAAGAAAACAAATGTAAAAGGTTTCCAAGCATACAGACTGTATAATGGAATTATGTTAATAATAGACATCTGAAAAATTGGAAACTTACCTCAAGTTATACACTGATTAAAGAATAAGTTAAAAAAAAAAAGTAAAGGAGGAACTGTTTTAAGCTGAGTTTGAAAATACTTATTTGTATAGCAAAGTACCATTTTTCTATGGAACATATATAAAGTTTCAAGTCATTTTCATTTGGAAATGGAGAAAGTTCTCAAATCATGCCTAAATGATGTACAAAATGGGAAATAATGTTAAAGTAGTCAAAAATACATTATTAAAGCATTAAGAAGACATAAAATACAAAACAATTGAAAAATCAACGAAACAAAAACATAAATCATTTGAGAATATCAGTAATATTGATAAACCTGCATCCTACACTGAAATGCTTGTGTCCCATACATGGCTGCGACTCCTGACCCCAGCTTGCTGTGGATACGGACTATGAGACAGAGTGGTAACGAAGAGGGTTTTTTAATTTATTCATTTGAGAGCTAGATACAGAGAAAAAAGAAAGAAAATCCCATCTGCTGTTCACCTCGCAAACACCAGGCTGGGGCTTGGTCAATGCTGCAGGCAGGAGTTTGAGATCCACTCCAGGTCCCCCTCATCAGTGGCAGTCAGTAGCGCTAGATACCAGGGGAGTGACAACTACAATGCTCTCCCTCTCTCTCTACTTCCAGATGAATTAAAATCTTAAAGAGATGATCACCCCCTTCACATACATTGTGAGAATGAAAACCATTCTCAGAAATCAGACTGTCAACATTCCAGAAGATCTTGACATCAATTCAAAAGAGCATGCAGCTGTTTGGAAGGGTCCCACAGGAACCCTGGGTAGGGACTTCAATTGTGTTCATGTAGAACTCAGACTCCTGGGAAAGAAAAGAAGCTCAGGGTTGACAATCAAAATTAAGTGGCAAGCTTTGCCCTGTCTGTAGTCACGGACAGGCTGCTATCCAGGCAATAAAGTGGGGCTTTCATTTAAAGATGAGATCTGTATATGCTCACCTCCCCATCAAGGTTGTTACTCAGGAGAATCGGTCTTGTTGAAATAAGAAATTTCTTAGGTGAGAAGTACATCTGAAGCATTCTGATGAGGTCAGATGTTGCTTATTCAGTATCTTCAGCCCAGAAAAATGAATTAGGCCTCAAAGAAAATGACATTGAACTCGTTTCAGGATCAGCTGCTTTGATTAGCAGGCAACAACAGTCAAAAACAGAGATACTGGGAAAATTGGAAACAGTTCAGTGGATGATGAGAAAGATATGAAAGTTGTCTGGCTATGGAAGCAACAGTCTAGATTATGTTTTCTGGTATTTTAATAACCCAATAAAAGATCCATTGATTGTGGTGGTGGAGAAGAACTGATCATATCACCCAGACAAATATTTAAAAAAGGACAAGGGATAAAAACAATATACAAATGCCATTATGGTGATAAAACAAAAGAGGACGGTAAAAACCTTATGGATGGGTTGGGTATGCAAAGCAGAACTCCACTTCAGCAGCCAATCTTGGCTGATGAGCAGAGGAAGCAGCCCACCCCCAGCTGCTTTTTAAGCAGCCAGCACCATCTTTATTCTGCGAGTTGGGCATGCAAAGAACTCTGCTTCAGCAACCAGTCTTAGCTGATGAACGGAGGAAACGGCCCACCCATCTTTATTCTGCCAGTGGCCAGTGCGCCCATCGGATGCTGGGCTTTGCCTGCTGATTGCCTGCCAGTGAGCTCTGGGGACAAAATATTGCCTAGGGACATCCATGGATATGGACACCATATGTGCAAGTGAGGAATGAATCCTGAGGGACACCTAGCAACAGGGCCACTGTACTGGCTGGTAAATGAAGGAACTGAGATGGTGGTATGGAGGGGAGAGATTGGAAGATCTGAATGGGTCAGACTGATTCACCAGCCCACACGAGAGTCGTGGGATGGGCTTGTTAGTGCATAGCATCACTGACCACCACATGCCAGTTCACACGAAAGCTATGGCTGAAGGCCTGTCTAGCAGAGCTAGATCTAAGTACCTGATTGAGTGTTGGAACAGGGACAGGTCACAGTAGGCAGGACCATGACACTAATCAGCATGCAAGAGAACTAGGCCCAGGGTAGACTCTGGGGGGATAAGTGGCCCAACCCTATGAAAATACAAGTCCTGCTGGTTAGCTCAGAGTTGAGATGGTGACTGGCTGAACTAGGAGTGAACATGGAACCCACCAACACTCACAGGTACTAGAGCTGAGAATCCAAGCAGCAGCACCTGTATGTGCATCCTAAAATAGGGCGTAGGGCAGGCCGGCCCGCAACATCCACCAGCTGATACAAAGGCCAAAATGGAGGGGCAGACTATGCCTGGCAAGGGCCTAGCACTTGCTGGGGCATGTGAGATCTGGGTCTGGGAGTGGGTTGAGTAGGAACCTGGGAGACTCTCCTACTGGGCCATAACTCCCACTGGTGAGCACATGTTCTAGACCTAGGGGTCAGGCAAGCTGGGCAAGATAGCCCCACCCATTGGCAAGTGTGTGGGTTGGTTTTGGAAGGGGGTAGACCAGGCAGGGCTGAGCAGATCTTAGCCCACTGGCAAGTGCAGAAACCAGGTTGGAGTACAGGTCATGCACTGCCAGCAAGAGTTGGGACTGGGGGCTAGCTAGGTCAGGCCAGACTACAGCATCCGAAGGCAAAGGCTAAGATGAATGGGGATATGCCAGGCCAGGTCAGATCCACCCCTGGCAAGTGTGAGATCTGTGGAGGGGAGCAGGCATGGCTGGGGAGCAAAAAGGACACCCTGGCCAGCTTGTGATCCCCTTTGGAGAGCACGAGGGCCAGGGTGGGGGCTGCAGTCTGGTCTGGATGTAGCTGCAGGATTCCTTGGGTATATGTGTGGGATGGGTATGAGATGCGGCAGACTGAGCTAGAATCCAGCACCCAAGGGTGCTTGTGATAACCAGGGTAGGTATAAGAAGGGCTAGGCTAGGTCTCTGCCCCCACTAAGCCATGTGTGAACTGTGTCTGGGTATGGATCAGGTTTGGCTGGGCTGTAGCACCCAACAAGAACCAGAAGGGTGAGGGCCAGTGAGAAAAGGCCACTGTTTCCACTAAGACAGGAGGTGGACTGAGTAGGGCTGGCCCGTGGACTCACTGGTGTGTGCGACATCTGGCATTGGGAGAGATCCAGATGGAAGAGCCTGGGGAACTCCTCTGTCAGGACATGCTTCCTGCAGGTGCGTGCAAGTACCAAAACAGAAAACAGCCCAGACCAGGTCAAAATACAGTACCCACTGGCATGGATTTGGTGCAGGTCGGGGCAGGCCAGGCTGGGTCAGTCCATATCATCAACTGGTGAATCAGAGTGCCAGAATGGAGTCTGGGTCAGGTCAGGTCAGATCAGGGCGCAATACCAGCCAGTCCGCGTGAGGGCCGGGACTAGGGGCTGTTAGGGGGCTGGGCTGGGCTGTAGCCCCCACCAGCATGAGTTGGGAATTGGGGGTGGGCCTGGCCTAGACAGGCTACAACACCCACTGGCAAATGCCAAGGTGAGGGGGCTGTGCCAGACAGGCCGCAGCACCCAACTAGCACATGTGAAAGCCAGGGGGTGGTAGGGATGGCCCCAGTAAGGGGCTGTGAGGGCACCCCTGCTGGGCCACCACTCCCACTGGTAAGCATGAGAGCCGGAATGGGGGCAGACCAGGCCAGGCAGGGCCACATCTGATGGCCTACATGTGAGCTGGCTCAGGGAAAAGCCAGGTTGGGCTGACTGTACCTTCTGGTACATGCATAATTCAGTGTTGGTGTGGATTGATTAGGCTTTGCCACAGCATCAGCTGGCAGATGCTGACACAGGCACAGTCATGTCTTAGACAGATGGTGGCACCCTCTGGTGTAAGCGTGGTTTGAATAGTGGGGCTGCTTGGGATGAACTGGACTTCAGTGCCCATCAACATGTATGAGAGCTGAATGGCATTTGGGACAGAACAGTCTGCTGTACATTCTGGCAAGCAGGAACCAGGGCAGAGGTGGGCCTGGTGGGGGTTTTTGTGGGTCACTCCAACTAGACTGTAGCTCCCACTGGTTTGTGTGAAGGCCGAATATGTGGTGGGCAGGATCGGGCTGGACCTCAACACCTATTGGGTTTCATAAAACACAGGACTGGAGACTGAACTGACCCAGCAGTTACAACTAGTGTGCGTAGGCTGATTTGGGTGAAAGACTGTGCTGGACCTTGTATTGGCAAACACACACAAGAGTCAGGTCTGGAGTTACTTCAAATGAGATTTCTTTGGTGATTCCCCACCAACTGAATTGCTGGACTCAGAACTTCGTGCATGTTAGGATAATAAAAACAGAGTTATAACTCTAACAAGCCATATATTAACAATTGAGTAGAATGGTTTTAGGTGGATAAGCAGAGAACTCCCTCAACAACTTAGCAAGTGAGGAATATCTCTGCATCCTACCTACTGAGGTCTAGGAAAAACCAAATTGGGAGCCTAACCTGTAGGGTACAGGCTGAGCAAGTATAGGCCAGCTGACTTTTTCCTGTCTGTTCAAAGCTTTCTATATTAGTCTCTATATTATCTGTCTGAGCTAATTTTGGGGCTCCAGAATGACCCTGATGGTCAGTGCAAGAGAGAATGGGGAGCCAAAGTTAAAGCTAAATAAGAACCAGAGAAAGCTCCTCTCCTGAGTCCAGAAGGATATTTGCAATTCTTTTATCTCTGAGGACCACCCAGGGCTCCTGGCTGTTGTTCTGATGTCACCAGACTCCACAAGGAGGGTTCTGGGCTGCTTCAATCTCTTGTGGGAGATCCAATAGGGAATGACTGACCTCAAAGTTCCCCACCTACAAGGGCTTTCAAATTCTCTGTGATCTCCTTGGGAGTCAGGATATGGTCCTTGGTGCTCATACTGAAAATTCTTGATGAAGTATCTACTGTTTCTGTGGCGAAAGCACTTGGGAGGCCTCTAGGAGTCTCCAGGACTAGGATACAGCCTCCGTTTATCCTCCTGTTCCGCTCTGGAGTCCCCTCCTGCTCTGTAATGCTTTAACTTTCTAAAATCACATGTCATGCTCTTTAGTGGAATGAATGAGGTACATGCTAGGAAAAAGCACATAGGAGAGATGAGAATCCTGAAAATGTGGATCCTGACCTCGGCTGAGGCAAGAAACACCTATGTGAGGCCACCACAAAAATCAAGCATTTCAAGAAAAACACTGCTGGCAGACACCCCCACACCATCTGAGAACTGGTTTTTTTTTTTTTTGCCATTGAACTGACTTTTGCACTTTTAAAACTGTTCAGATTTAAGACTGTCCTCTCCTTCCTGAAGTAACTCCAGTTGTATGGACTTGGCATGCTGTGCACCTGCAGCCATCACAGAGGGGAGTCACTTCAGGACGGATCTCAGCTGTGTAAGTCCATGGGAAAAGGTAAATGACGCCTGAGCTGTTGTCAATCCCACATGACAAGCCAGCGGGATATTTTACATTTCAAATGTTTCATTTTTCCTGTTTCACAGATGCAGGGCTTGCTGTTGCTCTAAAACATACAAACCAAAGACCAGCACTCCAAATATGAGCTATTGGTTAGGCAAAAAGAAATGGCAGAATAGATGCAGGCAAAGTTGCAGCCTCTGTTAAAAGCATCAGCTTTTCAGCTGTCATCTCTGCGTGTCTCCATTTGCAATGACACAGCCACGTTGCCCACATTCATCCTACCTCCTCTCCATTGCCCTGGTGCCCACCAAGTTATCAAAGTTAATGAGCTAGCGTAGGTAAAGCCAAATAGCAGGGGCAAGTGCTGTCACAGTGGTAAGACACTGATTACAATGACTGCACTCCGTCAAAGTGCTTGTGTCCAAGCCCTGAACTTTGCTTCTGATCCCAGCTTCCTGCTGATGAACAGCCTAGGTGGCAGCAGAAGATAACACTTATACTTGGACCTGGGATTAAGTTCCTGGCTTCTGGCTTTGCCCTGACTGATCCTTAGTTGTCCCTCTTGATTAAACCAGCTGATGGGAGAGCTTTCTGTCCTCTACCTGTGTGTGATGTGTGTATGTGTATGTGTATCTGCCTTTTTAAAATCCAAAAAAGAATATGACTTACTTCATAAGCTTCACGGAAAGTGACATTACAAGATAAACTCAGGGACAGGTGTTTAGCCTAGCAATTAAGACATTATGTTACTGGTTTCAACAGTAAGAACTGGATTGGGTATGGGCCGATTGGTCAGGGACACTGTTGGTGCCAGAACAGGATGTGGACAAACTCCACATTGTTGTATGCAATATCTGCAACAAGGAAGTGAACTAATAGAAGAGCTTGTGGAACTCCTTTGTTAGGACAGAGTCCCAGCAGGTGAGCGCAAAAAGCAAGGCAAGGAGCATCCCAAAGCCAACCAGGCTACACTACTGGCCATCATGCATGTGGGTCAGATCTAGGGAGGCAGACGGGGCTGGACCAGTTCATAACAACCACTGACAGATCTGAGGACCTGGACAGGTTGCTGTGGGGACTGTGTCAGGCTGCAACCAACCAGTTCACACCAGGGCTGAACAGGGAGCTGGCTGAGCCAGGTCAGGCTGCAGCAACCTTAGCAGGAGCTGCAACTAGGAGCAGTCTTGAGTGAGCCAGGCTAAAGCAACTGCTGGTGGAAGCCAAGGTGTAGTGAACCAAACTAATTTAGAGGCAGTCGGTGCTGGGTCCATGGGCCCCAGGGTAGGTGGTCTCTCAAGGTCCAAGCTACCTGCCTGATTACCTGACCTGGCTGTACATATGTTGCTGGGTCTGTTAGCCCCTGTGGCAGTGGGTCTGGTGGGATCCAGGTTGCTAGGGTCCTTGTGTCCACCTGCACGAACTAGTCCTCATCAGTAAAGAGACAGTGTAGTGGACAGCTGGCCCAGATCCACATGAAGTTTATGGCAGCCCATTTGGGCTTTCAGAGGACACCCGTTACATAGCAGAGGAAGGAGAACAGAATGGATTAGATGTCTACCCCAGCTCAAGGATGACAACAAATATCTGGGTGAATGGAGATTCTTGGGTGGACTGTGTTCCCTCCTTTTTGAGTCGGTGAGACTGACAACATTTCAGAACTTTTGAAGCCTTCTGGGAAGAACCCTCGGAGCATATGCCACATCAGGACCATGGGTCGATATTTGGTGGCTATTGCCCATCCCTGGGTGCTGGGGCAGTTGGGAAGCAGGGTATGGCTTCTACCCTGCTTTCCCCCCTCCCACCAGATACAGGAAAAAGAAATAGATAACTTTGAAACGATCACACCCACTCTTCTCTGACCCTCAATCACTCCATAATTGATCCACTATGTAAGCATCATCAAAGAAAGAAAGAAAGAAAGAAAGAAAAGAAAGAAAAAGAAAAAAGAAAGAGATAAAGAAAAAGAGGCACTGGGTAAGGGGCCTCTTGCTGCAACTAGTGGCTAAAGTTCTAGCCTTGCATCCACCAGGATCACATATGTGTGTTGATTTGTACCCTGTACTTCCCTTCCCGCTATAGTAGAGGTTGATCCAAAAGCCTTGGGCCCCTGTGCCCACCTGAGAGACCCATGGAAGAAGCTTTTGATTCCTGAACTCAGATTGGCTTAACTCTGGCCCTTGTGGCAACTTGGGTAGTATGCACGCTTTTTGGAAAATGAGCAGTACAGATAGCAGACATTAAGCAACTTATTATCAATTTCATTACTAAGAAATGAAACCAGACTACAGAAAAATACAATGTAAGACAAGATTCAAGTTAAAAGTATATTGCTTTGGTTAAAAAATCACCCCATTTATAATATTCATTTGTAAATCTAAACTTATTTTGCCCCACCAGTCCAAAGTAATCTTCTAAATGCCGTTATACTTGTATTAAGACTTTGTTTGAGTCCGCCATTTATGGAGGTCACAGAGTCGTAGCAAAAATGTTTTCTCGAAGAATACAATTTTATAGTATTGATACTTTTTTACTTCAGAAACCTGACACATGTAGTTTTCTTCAAATACTGCATATCCAAACTTTTTATAGAAACCAACATTTTGTGGTAGACATTCAAGTGTAATCTTGTAACAGTTTTTTGTTTGGCAAAGCAAGAATTGTTAATAAGTGTACAGAGCTGCTTCCCTCTGCACTCATCAATAAGGACAAAATCTTTTACTCTCTCAGCACAGGAATGGATGAATATATGTTCTAGTATCAGAGTTGCTGTAGCAACAATCTGTCCAATAGTCTCATCTTCTACAACTGTTTCCTAATAATCCCCAGATTTCTTCATATGCTCAAAAGATGTCATAAACTGTTCAGGATTGATGACTCCAGTCTCCATCAGCTGGCCCAATACCTTAAAAATGAAACAAAACATAATGAAACAAAGCAAAACACGTGTATTGAAGTGAGCAGTACAAAGAGGCCTCAAAGGAAGCCTTATTCAGGATGTGTGGGGAAGATGGCTGGAGAAACTGTGGCTGTATTCTGACTCCAGTTTACTTCTCTGAGCAGGTAAGGACCTAACATGGGCATCTTATCAGGTGTCACTGTTGCAGTTAGATGAAGGAGGCCTGGTGGTAGGTGCTCCTCTCCAGGCACGGCAGACCCTGGGCTGCCCAAGCACATGGTAGAGGATCCGGATCTGGCTTCAGAGCCAGCCCCACCTCCTCCTCCTTCACCTGTGCTCATGCCAAGGCCATGGCAGGAACCCTGGTCTAAATGTGGGCAGTGCCAATGCTCCCACACTGCTCTGGCCTCCTGGCACAGCTCTGTCATATTCAGTGCAGACCCAGGTGCCAGTTGGGCCTGCGGGGGCTCTGGGAATAAAACATAAATTCTTGCGTGGACTTTTCAGATTCATCCTATGCAAGAATCAAAAGTGAAACTGTGCACCAAGAAGAATACTCACCTTGAATTCACTTCACAAAGACTTTTTGCAGTCCCTTCCGGGAAGCCTGCTTTTTAGCTTCCCAGCACTGCCGAAACTCTCCCGGCTCCTCAGCAGTGGCTCCTCTGCTTTTCGTGATGGAGAGTCTCTGGGCAGGAATGCTGGAAGCCCCACGTGCCCAGGAGTGACACCTGGGCTGATGATGAGCAGGCTATGCATGGTATTACAAGCTCCTCGGAATGGTTCCACTACTGCTCTGATTGGTAACGCATTGAAGCACTTTATAAACTTTGTAGCTCCTCCATAATTTTGAATCACTTTAAAGTGCTCATGCTCCAATCCGTAAAGTCTTCCTTAAGGGCTGCAGATATATAAAAGGCACATGATCAAAATGACAGTAATCAACTCCTTCAATTTTACATGTGAACGTTTCTGTGGGCTTCTCCCCACCCCCAACACTGTGTATTGGTTGTTCACCAAGTACAAACAAAATGGTCATAAGGACACAGTGCACAAAATATCCATTTTGCAACTGCACCAAGTAATCCAATTATAAACATTTTGTTTAAAAAGAAATCTTTTAGTTATCTACCTGTGGTAGATATGTGTGTGTGTGTGTGTGTGTGTGCGCTACACTTGCCCAGGAACCTGGTCAACTGGAGTCATCCAGAAGAGCCATTCAGGAATCTTGTGATGGCAAATCTTTGGGAATGCCCTTGAAATAACAGGCAGGCACCCACCATGCCAGGAGAAGCCAGAGAAGGAATGGAGCAGGAAATCAGTCATGCACTTCAAAGATCATGAAGTTCTTTCTGAGTTGAACTAGATCTGTAAAGGTTTAAACTAGTAACTGAGGCGCTCCCTAACATGGTCCTGTTAGCACTGACTGGCATTTGTCTTCAGATCAGTGACTGCATTCAGGTTAGGTCCTTCCAGCTACCCAATGATTCCAGTTCTGGTTGGGATCCTTCACAACTAAACCATATCAAACTCAGCACTGTTTCTCAACCAAAGTGTCACAGTGGTGTGGTGTAAAAAATGTTGCTACTTAGGGGACAAGTGCCATGATCTTTATAGAAACATTGAAGCGTCTAGCTTTGTTGCACCTCAAATGAGGTTTAATTGATAGAACACAGAAGATGAAATGCCTGTGTCAGGAGAACGCTTGGCGTTCCTTGTGCATTTCGGTCTGGTGCAGCTTGGTCTTCAGCTGACCAGCAGGTGCAGCCAGCTCAGGCTGCCTAGCAAAGAGTGCTGCGTATAGCCTGACTCTTCACCAGACGCTGACTTTCTTTGCTATCATGCCTGTGAAGACACACACTGAGGAAGCCAGTGAAAGCGTGGACACTTACTGTTTGGCATTAGGTGTCCAGGTAAAGATGTATGATCAGTTGTTTCAAGCATATTTATGGCTGAGTGTTCTTAGGTCCAATGAGGAGACAATCCAGGGAGAGCAGAAAAATCCTTCTGTAGAGGGATATTTGGTTTTGAGTCTCTGCAGTTACACAACATCAGGAGAGGATACATGCCAATCCACGCAGGATGTGATAGTTCCTGATGGAAGAAGAGAACACTGATTTCACAAGACTGACCAAGTTGAGGTAGAAGAGCAGGCTTGTGGTAACACTGTTCCATGTGAATCTCCCTCTGAGTTTGTGTGAGTCTAAAACTGTTAGGAAATCACGATGATATAAACTTCTACTCTATAATCCCCCGCTCTGGCAGCTGAGCTATCGAAGGGTGCACAGCATGATATAAACTTGAGACATCTTCATGGTCATGAGCTAGGTGGAGGTTTCTGACCTATAGGACACTGGGACATGCATGTGTGTTGCAGTATTTCATGAACATTTCTGTGTTTTGTTGTGTAGAGATTTTTAGTGGAGAGTCTCAGGTGGCAATAATGAGTAGGAAGTAGGGTACAAAACACTTTGTAAGGTATTGGGCCAATAAAGAATTTCCCCTTACAAGGCAGCAGTGCTTCAGTTAATAGATGCTGAGGCAAATACAGATAAAAGCTCAGAAGAACTATGCAAAATCATGAACTCTCCTTGATGTGCCTCTACTGATGCAAGCAGACTGTCCCTGTCCTAACCTAATTCCCAGAGAAGTGCAGATTATTGTGGGAAAAAGGGTCAAAAATGCATGTAGAGGCTGAGGGAACATAAGACCCAAGGCAGTAACATGTTCATGCTAGCGTGTATCCCTATTGCTGGCCCCTTCGTTTCTGTGCAAGATGTAGTCCTGAAGCATTAGGTGGCTGAGCCAGACAGGCATAGAAATGCTGGGAGAGCAAGTCCCTGCTTCTTATACCTGAAAGGGATGTCTCACCCCCAACTCAGGTGTGTGAGCCTAAGCCCTGAACCCCTACTTGCCGTAAGCTGGGAGACTGGAATCCTTGTTGGTTCTTGGGGTGACTTACGTGGCTACTTGGTTGCTGCTTTCTATGTGGTGGGCCAGTGTTGCCCGTTGCACCTGTGCCGCCTGGTCGTGCTGAGGATGTGGAGTCCATTGCTGATCTTTTTCTCCATTGTGGTACCCGCTCACTGCTCAGTGGAGCAGTGCTCACACCAACTCATCACTTAGGATGAGTATAAGGCCAACGTCCATAAACAATGCTTATTATGTAAATATTGCTCAGAGATAAAACATTTTAAAGTATTCCAGCAATAAAGGTATCAAAAATATTAATATTGATAAAAGATACCATGGAGCAAAATAGGTGTTAAGAATAACATTATGCTGTAAAAGATTTTTTAAATATTTCAGCAATAAAGATATCAAAAATATTAAGAAAAGATACCATAGAGCAAAATAGGTGTTAAGAATAACGGTATGGTGTAAAGGATTTTTGAAATATTCCAGCAATACAGGTATCAAAAATATTAATGAGAGAAGATACCATAGAATAAAATAGGTGTTAAGAATAACATTATGCTGTAAAGGATTCTCAAGTATTCCAGCAATACAGGTATCAAAAATATTAATAATGAGACAAGATACCATAGTGTAAAATGGGTGTTAAGAATAACATTATGCTGGACTTTATAGGTCTCTCCATCTTCCCCTTAGACACTTCCTCACTTCTCTGTAAAAAAAAAATGTAAATCTGAAAAAATAGATAAACCTTAAAAATAAATCAATGTAAAAGTGAAAATTCCAAGAAGAAAACAGAAAATGCAAAATGGAACAGAAGAAGAAATAGAAATTAAAAGTTTTAAAAATGTAAAGAAATAAAATGATGGAAATAAAAAATAAGTGACAAAACAGAATTTCAAAAATTTTGAGAAGGAATGAGGATGTGTAGGAAAAGAAATACACACTGCAAAAAACAAACTGAAATTAAGAGGGAAGAACAAAATTAATAACATAGAGAAGAGAACAAATGAACAAAATAGGCACAACTAAAACAGGTTAAAAAAAAACAAACGAGGTAGCTTAGTGCAGGTCCAAGAGCTCTCCAATGGAGAGCTCCTGGACAGAGGGCCCAGGCCCGGCCAGGGCTTTATATAGGGCTTTGGAATTGTGACCTGTCAATGGTTCTGTATGATGTCAGAGCAGGACATGGTCCAATCCCAGCTGGAGACAGTTGTGAGTGATTTTCGCAAGAAACCTGCTTGAATCAAAGGACCCCCACAAGGTTTCTCTGAAGTTAGGGATAGAGGGTAATACTTGTTTTTTTTTTTTTTTCAGATATATGGTCTAAGTAGTTTTGTCAGAAAGCAACCATTTGTGTGCACATAGCTGAATTTGTGGGTATCTGTTCTGTTCCATTGGTCATGCCAGTGCCATGTGGTTTTAGTTACTACAGCTTTATTGATTTTTATGTAGATTTACTGATTTTTATTGGCATGTCAGATTTACAGAGAGAAGGAGATAAAGAGAGAAAGGTATTCCAAGGCCCCATCCGGGACCTGGGGTGGGTGGGAGACTGGGTGAGGCTTCTCCCTTAAAATCCCCTTTTACCTCAGATATATGAGGAAAACAATAAAAAAAAAAAAAGCTAAATAAAAAAAATCTTTAAAAAAAACAAGTAGGATTTGGATGGGAAATGAAGCAGCCAGGACATGAACTAGCATCCATATGGGAGCATGAGCTTGAAGATGATGACTTTAGCCACTAGGCGATTTTACTGAGGCCCTCTTTTATGTTTTATTCAGGTAGTACTTTAACTCAACATATTATGTAACCAATCCAGGCACTTTTAAGAATCTAACACACTTTTCATGCAACACATTCTTCTGCAGAAAGAAGTACTTGTTACATTCAACCATGCTTTACCAACCATAGCATTCCTTCTTTCCTCAGTAAGAAAAGCTAATTGATTACCCTGTCACTTTGCTCAGGACAAAAAGGCAATGACTCAAAAACCACAAAAAATCCTCGCATCAAGAAACAGAGAATTGTACAGAGCATCATCACAATCAAATTTAAGGGCTGAACATGTTTCCATATGCTTTTGGTCAACTGTGAAATACCTATTCAAATGTCTTTCCCACTCTTATTTCCTTTTTTATTCCTTTAAAATAGTGTTCTTGAATATTAATTAGTCGGAGGGACAGGGAGGGTTCCCACCTGCTGGTGTGGCATGCCTGCTCGATTTGGTACTGCCCACTCTTACATGTTCCTTCTTTTTCAGATCTCTTTACTTCTCTACATGGGAGACAGAGAGGGTTCCCATCAGCTGGTTCATTCTCCAGCTACTCCTATCAGGCAGGGCTGGGTCAGGACAAGGCCAGTCCTCAGAGGGCTGGCAAGAACCCTGCCACTTAAGCCCTACCACTGCCTCCCAGGGTCTGCATTGGGAAGAAGCCGAGTGTAGAACTCAGGAACTCTGACATATGATATGCGCATCATAACCACTAAGGACTACCTGTCTCATCATTTACAAGTGTTGTACTTCAAACTGTGAATGTCTATCAGCTTCATTTTCCCCCCTTCTTATGAGCAGTTTTTAGTCCATATGAGGTCTTTTTCTTTACTAAAAAACTGTTAATAACTCAATTTGTAATAATTTGTTATTTATTTGAAAGATGGGATTGGAGAATAAAAGAGATAGCTTCTGTCAGTTGTTTCACTCCCCAAATGACCACAAAAAACTAGGAGCCTGGAATTTCAGGAGTGTGGTAGCGGCCCAAGCACTCAGGCTATTCTACTGCTTTCCCAGTGCATTAGCAAAGAGCTGAATTGGTAGTGGGGCAGTAGGGAACTCACCCTGGTGCTCACATGGGCTGTCTGTGCCGCCATGGTGCCACACTCTGCTGCACAACATCAGCCTCTACTTTGTGGTTTAAGAAACAGATGTATATTAACCACTAAAATCACAAAACCACATTAGGGTTTCAGTTTTTATGTTGAACTTTTGAATTTTGTGTGTAACATGATGTAGGAATTGATATTCACTTTTTACAATGGAGACATTTCATTATTCTAGAAGAAAATTTTGCCATGAATTGTCTTCCCTATTGTTTTGACAGTATTGTGCAAAGTAAAATTCGTCTGGGTCTCTCTTGAGGTCTCTCCTCTTCCTGTGATGGATCTGTGTACTCTCATACTGGTTATGGTGTTCCAGCTTGATAGGAAGTATTTCAATTTTCTCCATCCTAACACAAATTCACATTGCCATATACATTTAGAACCAAATAGCAAGTTTTACAGAATGTTTGAATGGCTGAATTTATATTAACGCTGTTGTTTTCCAATTCTTGAATATGAAATCTGTTATTATCTACAACTACACACCAATTTCTTTAGATTTCAGTGTAAATATTTCATTGAAAAAATTTCTCGGTTGATTTTTGACACCATTTTTGATTGTCATTTTTGTGTTTCCAACTGTTTTTTTTCCTGCTTCCTGAAACTTCTGTGTTTTTAGATGGAGTATATTCTCACTTCATGTTTTCCAAATACAGTACTGGCTTACACTTTTTTTTCCTGGACCATTTTATTTGTTAATTAATCTTCTAAGGGGATCATTTTTATCATTAGCTATTACACACATGGTCAGCAAGAATGTCATTGATTTTGACTGTATTACTACTTTGCTCTACTTTCCTTAGGTTTGATTAGCTCTTTTGTAGTTTCTGTGAATGGTCACTTTAAGCTACTGGCACTTCTAACCTTTGAACCCTCCCATTTTGATCACAGGTGATAGTATCAATATTTTGTATTCACCTCTGTCTCTCTAACAGTACCTATCAAACAAATATATACATGTTTAGAATCCCACTTGGACACCTGAGCTCCGTTTTTTAAATCTTAGTTTTTTTCACTTTTTTACTTTTTAGGATACAGTTCCTTAAGCTCAGGGATTTCTTGTCCCCCTCGAGTACCGTCACTGATTTTCCCACTGTTTACGTAATTGTATACTCCTTCAACAACAGTCACAATCCATCATTCTGCTATTTAAGTGTAGCCTGAAATTGAAGTTATAGATAAGGATAGAAAGTCCCGTATTGTATTGTCAAAATATCATTTATAGTTTTATTGTGAGTCCATCTTTTATTGGAAAGTAGAGATTGTTACTGTAATATATGTATATATATTTTTTTCTAGGAGACTCGCATACTGAGAAGTGCAGACACATTACAGTCTGTGTTCCATTTTGAAATGCATTGTTTTGAGTTCTAGCTTGACTTGTGACTCCATTTCTGTTGATGACCACTCTGGAAATTTCTGGTGATTGCTCAGGCAATGTGTCTCTTTATCCACATGGGAAATCTGGATTCAGTTTCAGGTCTCTGGCTTCAGGTTGGCCAACCCAGACTTTTGTGAGAACTTGGGGAGTGAAGTAGCAGATGAAAGATCTCCAACTTTTCCTATCTCTCTCTGCCCGCCTTTCACATGAAAGGAAGAAAAAAAAAAGATTGAGTACAATAAAAAAAGGAAAGGGAAGCACATTGAAGACTTTCTGTTATAGTAGAATAAGAAAAGGTGTAATAAGGCAAATTGAACTCCTGATTTTGGAGGTCTTTTGTTCTTTGAAATGGCTCAACTGGCTCTCCATGTCATCTTTTGGTTATATATAGCTTTGATCTATCTCTGTGGAAAAGAACGTGGAAATCACAACTGTGATGGAGTACCTTAAAGGATTAGAGAGTGTACCTGAGGTCAGTTGTTGCACATGCATGGGTGAGAAATGTATGAATAGAGGGAATTGTGGGAGAGAGATGACTGCTTGAAGAAGGAAGTCATCTAGAGAGATATCAACTGGAACCAAGGACAGATACATAATGGTTGATTAAAGTTCACCAGTTTCTTTGAGTGTTAATGTTAAGGTCCTTTTGGTTTTGTTTTCTTATTTAACCATTTCAGAGAAAGAGAGAGAGAGACAAAGATTGAACGAGACACACAGAGAGAGACAGGTTGATAGAGAAAGATTTAGAGATTGCTTGAGAAGACCGCAATCCCATCCATGTGTTCCTTCTCCAACTGCCCACCGTGGTTGGATCGGGAAGCTATAGTTGGAAACCAATCAATTGATTTAAGTCGGCTCTGTGGATAACAGAAACTCAACCACTGTTTACCAGGGTCTGCCTTAGCAGAATGCTAGTTAGGAGCTGGAGTTGGTCACTGGACCCAGGTATTCTGATATAGGACAGGGAGAGGATTCACTGGCTTCATAACCACTGACTTCAGTGTCTATAGGTTTTCTGGGTTCAGTTTCCAACTTCCTGCCCTAACTCTGCAGACTTCCTACAGTAGCTGCAATGTTGTTTTAGGTCACTCTGGTAGCTAGTAAAGAATGGGAGGGCAGCCTCTACCCCTCTTCCTTATTCTTTTCTTCTTGTTTTCAGAGTGAGCTACTTTGCCCTGTGTCTAGAATCTCTGAACATTCTATGCATATTTCTTGAATAAGAGTAAACTTTACTTGTTTTGTACATACTGCTCAGTTAGTTCACAGGGAGTAAGTTTCAGTTTTGGGATTCAGTAGGATAGCCTGGAAGTGCTGTGGATTCTGAATGGTTCCACTGGGCTCACAGGTTCTCATTCACTGATGTTGATGGCAAGCTCCTGCCAATGCATGCTGTCTACCCGAGCTTCATTCTCTGCCTCAACTCCCTGGACAGCTGAGAACAGCACTTCTTCATAGTTTCCCTTTCAGTACCTTCTTCAGCCCCACGTTTTTGCTCTTTCTTCCAAAGTGTCTGTTCCACGCCATGTACACAGATTTCTCTTAACAAACTAGATCCAAAATATCTCAGTAAAGTCATGCTGAGTCATATGATTTATGCATTGAAGCAATTATTGTAAAGTTTGGGGTTGTCTTTCATATGCAGCATAGAACTTGTCCTGTGTTTTGATGTGACAACCCAGGTTGTGTTTCTGATGAATTTTGGAAAAAATAGAAATTTCCCACCATGGTATAAGGGATCTCTTTTATCTTCTGGAAAGTGCACACATGACTTTTTTTTTTAAAGATTTATTTTTTTATTTTTATTACAAAGTCAGACATACCGAGAGGAGGAGAGACAGAGAGGAAGTGGAGCTGCCGGGATTAGAACCAGCGGCCATATGGGATCAAGGCGAGGACCTTAGCCACTAGGCCACGCTGCCGAGCCCACACATGATTTTTTTTTCCAGAAATATATATTGTATTTTCAATAAGTGATAAATAATATCTATATTGGTAATGATTTGGAAGGATCACATTGAGTTCTAGTTTGAAGAAAGATTTTCTGGAGGAAGGGATAATGAGAGTTTGAACATGCAGGGAAAACTGAAGAGGAGGACAAGTAAGCCAAAAGACAGACTGCCTGTATGTGCTAGTTGCTGATAGCCAGTAGATGGATGCCTGGAGTGGGGAAAGTGTTCATGTGCCCAAACTCTGTGCCTTATTGCATAATCCAACTGGGCCAACTCTCTCAGCCAAGCATTCACTGTTGTTATAAGATGGAGGCATTATTGTGCTTCATTCAAAATCACCAAAATTGATCATCATGAGTGTATACTAGGAGTAACCTCTCTGTCCTGCCACCTAGAGAAATTGGCCAGTTATCATCCCGATGTGAATGCATGAAGAACGCCCTATCCCATGCCTTAAGCATGACAATTACTTTGGTTAACTCATACATAGTCTTCCTTTTGAAGTAGTGAATAGGAAACTTGACTAACTACTAGACTTTCAACACAATGGTATGGGCCTCTGCTTTCGCAGGAGCACCCTGGCCTAAGAAAGGCAGGAAGTCAACTCCATAGCATGGTGTATGAAGCTGTACATATGCATTGCAAAATAAATAAAGCTGGATAAGACTTGGTTCCATTTGTCTGTTTCCCATCTATGGGACAAAGCAAATCCTAAGATTCATGGTGAAATGTCAGTTCATGACTTGATGGCTGTTTTTGAATAATTGCCATGTTATGAGCATGAAAATAATGAAGATGTTGCAAGTCCTTTTACTACTTATAGCTGTACCATATTTTGATTTTTTAAACTTCTGAACTCAGTCATATGTGTGAAACATAAAGCCTATTCACTTTCTTGATTTATGGGAAAACCCATTATTTTATACACGTATTATTATGGGAAAACCCATTATTATATACAGTTATTACATTTTGATCCAATTTTTTTTAAATAATGCTTTGAAAAACAACATATCAGAGAAAATGAGATGCCCAGAGGTCCTTATATGTAGTGGTCGAATATTTAGAAAAACATTGTTCCTCAGTACATGGAAAGCAGAAATTGTAAATTATGAACTTGGATAGTTACCTGAGGTGATTTCCAAGCAAAGTGTTGAAAGTGTTTCTTGATTGCCTGTAGCTGGTTGTAGTAAGATATAAGAGAGACAAATAGGACCTGGGAAGAACTGTTAAGTCGAAAGAATATAAAACCTGATTTAGAAAATTTTCAGTCCATCCAGATGATGAAAGATGCCAAAATTCAGAAATGGCTCCTGAAAGCGTTTTGTTGTAAAAAAAAAAAAAAGAGAGAGAGAGAGAGAGAGACCAAAGGAATGACTTTTCAATCCTTGGCTGAAACCTTGGCAGTATCACAATGTTGACTCACCCAGAAACAAACGGTGTGGCTAACAAGATTTCTCAGTCAGGTGCCAGGGCCTCTAAGAAGCCAGAAAGCACTGCACTCAACCATTTTCTTAGAAACAGAACATATGGAAATGTTTGTCCCGATAAAATTGCTGCTTTTAGTTCATAGAATGGTATGAATGTATTCAAGACCCACAGTGTTCTTGAAGAACTTCTTGCCAGCAAGGGCACTTCCAGTTTGAACAGGATGTTTACAAAATCAGTGGTTTTCAGATCCTGAAAACACCACAGAAGGAAAGCAAGCCGATGAACCCATGCAACTGAAAGGGTGGGCCCAGGAGTGCTGAGAGCGGATGTTAGAGTTGACATGAGTGAGTAGTCCCAGTCTGGGAAGCCTGATCAAGGAGATTGTGTGTCTCAGGATACATACTATAATGAGATGAGAATTCTTGGAGGACTTGGGGAAGTAGATCTGTGTGTTTTGCTTAGAGGATAGATATGGATTAGTGAAGGGCAGAGGACAGATCTCTGTATAGAGACTTCTAAGAATGATTCCTATAACCTTTATCACAGAGCAACATTCTTCTCCTTGGCTATGGGCAGAACATATAAACATGAAGTAATAATGCTATTGCCTTACATAGCAAGAGAAATTATGTAAGACTTAATCTAAACATCCTAAGCTTTTTGTATTTTTATTCATTATTATCATTTTATGATACAGTTCCATAGACCCTGGAATTACCCTTACCCCCTCCCCAGATCCCCTCTCTCCCACTGAGTCCCCCCACATCATTACAATAGTATCATTGTTCATACACAGTCATATGTCCATCACTGCGGGCATGGACAATGGCAGGGAGTCCATTGTCAAGATATATTCAACAGTTTCATTGGAAGTCCATCTTTGTCTGGAAGTAGAGATGCATACGTGTTATATCCTCACATCTGGATATGATAGTCTCCATTACACAGTTATTATGCATCCCCTTAAATGAAAAGCCACAAAACAAAATCAGCAACAGGAGGAAAAGAAGAAATTTACAATGCCATGAAATTAAATAACATGTTACTGAATGACTAATGTGTCACTGAAGAAATGAAAAAGAAAATCAAGAACCTTCTTGAAAAAAATGATGCCAATATATGACCTATAAGTCAGTGAAGAGCTTAGTATGAGAAAAAAAAAGTTTTGAAGAAATGAAACTAAAAAACACATCAAAATATATGATAAAGTTTTTGCTGATCTTTGTTGGTGAGATGTGTCTCCTGTAAGCAATAAATACATGGATTTTGTTTTTAAAATCCAGTCTACTAATGTATTGTATTTGATTGATAAGCCTAAGCTATTTACATTAGTGGTTAATGAAAACAAGTGGTAATTTAGTCTTGTCATTTTAGCAGTGGTTTGTTCATTTATTTAGTCTTATGTTGTTATTTTGCTGGGATGTTCTTCACATTTGTCTTTGGTTTTGGAGGTTGCTATTCCTGTTCTCTGTCAAGAGAACATCTTTATCATTTGTAGGGCAGATTTGGAAGGGACATTTTTTTTTAACTTTACTGTGGAAGAATTTTATTTCATTTTCAAAGGAAAGCTTTGCTGGGTACGATATCCTAGGCCGACAATTTTTTGCTTTTAGAATATGGAGTATGTTGCTCCATTCTCTTCTGGCCTGTAGAGTTTCCTGTGAAAAGTCAGCTGTGAGTTTAATTGGCATTCCTTTATATGTCAGTTGATTTTTTTAACCTGCACATTTAAGGATCTTTCCCTTATGTTCGATTGAAGAGCTTGATTGTCATGTGTCATCATGAAGATCACTTTTGCTCAACCCTATTGGGAGTTCTGTTCCCCTTCTGGCTATTTCCCAAATTTTTCTCCAGATAAGAGAAATTTTCCTTTATTTTTCCTGTATTTTTTCCTTTATTATTTCATCAAATACATTTTTAACCCAGCATCTCTTTCTGCAACTTCTGGAACACCAACAGCTCTTATATGTGGCCTTTTAATAGTGTCTCTTAATTCTTGAATACTTTTTTTAGCTTGACCCAGCCCTGCTTTCAACGTTTTGATTGTTTCCCCATTGTGGCAAGAAATATCTTCCAATTCTGCGATTCTTTCTTCTGCCTCATTCATTCTGTTATGGAGACTTTCCATTGATTTTTTTTTAAAGATTTATTTATTTTTATTACAAAGTCAGATATACAGAGAGGAGGAGAGACAGAGAGGAAGATCTTCCATCCGATGATTCACTCCCCAAGTGAGCCACAACGGCTGGTGCTGCGCCGATCCAAAGCCGGGAACCAGGAACCTCTTCCAGGTCTCCCACGCCGGTGCAGGATCCCAAAGTCTTGGGACGTCCTCAACTGCTTTCCCAGGCCACAAGCAGGGAGCTGGATGGGAAGTGGAGCAGCTGGGTTTAGAACCAGCACCCATATGGGATCCCGGGGCTTTCAAGGCGAGGACCTTAGCCACTAGGCCATGCTGCCGGGCGCTTTCCACTGATTTTTAAATTTGCTCTGTTGTGTCCTTCGTTTCCAATAATTTGGCTTGATTTTTTTCAGTATTTCTGTTCCCTGTGTGACATTCTCCTTAAATTCCTTGAACTCCTATATGTGCTTCTCATTGTTGATAAGAAGCTTTATAATGAGTTTTCTGAATTCTGCAACCCCCATTTTCTTGATGTATTCCTCAGTTAACTCTGAGGTTGGCAAATGCTTTTGCTTCTTTGTAGGGGAGACATCAGTAATATTCATTGTGCCTGCATCGCTTCTTTTGCTCTTGGTCATTGTACTTCCAGTTAGCAGATTATTCTCCTTAGGGCAGATTTCTAAGCTGTGCCACCCACAGGTCTGCAATTCAAATTTACTTATTGTGGTTGGAACACAGTTCTTTGTTTGCAGTCACCTATGCCACTCCCTCCAGCGAGTGGTGACCAGTACAATGCACTGAGCTTAGTGGGTTTGCTCCCAGCTCAGCACATTCACAGCACTCTGTTGTCCCTGCAGTTTCAAAGCCTTTGCCATACTGTACAAAATGGCCTGTGATGTACTACTTGCGGAATTATTGATCTACTGGCTGTTAGGTCTGGGGGCTACCTGGAACTATTTTGGATCGAACCTGTAGGATGCCATGTCTTTGCAATTCACTGAGCCAGAAATGAATTCACTCCTAGCCTATTGCATGCACATTCCTGTCCCATAACCTTTGCCTTCCTGAACAAAATGATGCCTGATTTGGCTCTGTTGGGTGTCTGGGCTATGAAATCCACCCTGTTCCCACACCACCTTTTTGGAGATCTGCTGCTCCATTTCTGCTCCTGGTCATATCAAACAAACCAGCAGGATGGGTAGTTCTTTGCCTGGGTTCACCTCCTGAGTTCCTGGTGAAAAGCCCTTTCCCACCTGACTGCTGGTGGAGCTCTGGCCAGCAGTGGAGCTCAGTTTGCTACTCAATGACTGCCACTGGAGTATCTGGTCATTGCAACACCACACAGTTGTTTCCACTGTTATCCCATGTCCATCAGCCTCCAGGTGCCACTCTGCCATTGGTTTGTCCTGTCCTATTTCCTGCAATGTGCCCTCTCTGCCTCATCCTGGCTAATGTTTGTCTGTTTAAATGTGTCCTTATCCTACTTTACCATCTTGATTCCCACCTTAAGCTTTTAAAAGCTGAGAAAAATTTTTGAAGATTTGTTTATTTGCTTATTTAGAGGCAAACTAACAGAGAGTAATCATTCATTTGCTGGTTCACTCCCCAAAAAGGCAAAAAGGCTTTTGGGCCAGGCCAAAGCCAGGAGTCGAAAACTCCATTCAGGTTATCCATATGAGTGGCAGGACCTAGGACCTTGGGCAATCTTCTGCTGCTTTCTGAGGTGCATTAGTATGTACCTGGGTTCAGAGAGGAACAGCCGGGACTCTGGCCAGCCCCTGATGTGGGAATTAGCATTCCAAATGGAGGCTTAACTCTCAATCCTACAATACTAGCCCCAAGAGGCAAGAATATTTTTTGAAAGATTTATTTACTTTTATTGCAAAGTCAGATATACAGAGAGGAGGAGAGATAGAGAGGTTGATCTTCATCCAATGATTCACTCCCGAAGTGGCTACAATGGTCCCAGCTGAGCTGATCCAAAGCCAGGATCCTGGGCCTCTTTCAGGTCTCCCATGTCAATGCAAGGTCTCAAAGCTTTGGGCCATCCTCAACTGCTTTCCCAGGCCGCAAGCAAGGAGCTGGATGGGAAACATAGCTGCCAGTATTAGAGCTGGCATCCATATGGGATCCTGGCACATGCAAGGTGAGGACTTTAGCTTTTGAGCTACCGCACCCGGCCCGAGACAAGAATTTTATTTGGTTATGGAAGAGTAAGTCACAGAGCTTCAAAGTATGAGAAGAATGCAATGTGCTTGATGATGGAGATCAATACAGAGGAATATACATGACCTCCAAGGCTGAGAGCAGCCCCTGGCTGACAGCCAGCATGGGCACAAAGACCTCAGGCTTACAATCACAAAGAATTGAGTTCTGCCAACAACCTGAATGAGCAAGGAAATAAATTCCTTCCCAGAGACACCCAGATAAGAGCCAAGTGGGGCCAACACTGATTTTACCCCCGGAGGACCCTAAGTAGTCATGTAGTGCCATACTTCTAACTTAAAAAATGGTGAGATAATAAATGGATGCTTCTTAAAGTACTAAGCTTATGGGAATCTGTTATTTATCAGCAGAAAACTAATACAGTACAACTGCATTCTTCTGCTTTTCCCTGAGTTCTGTAACTGTGTTTCGTGTATTTTGAAGTTCTCTTAGTAGGTGCAGAAATATTTCAGGATTGTTAATGTCCTCTTGATAATTTTATGCCTTTGTGTTACCAAATGACCTTCTCTGTTCTTAACACTGATAGCTATTTTGTCTGATATTAACAGAATCGCTCCAGCTTTCCTTTTGTGTAGTGTTAATTTTCATCCTTTAAGTTTACTTTTTTAGGCCCGGCGCAGTGGCCTAGCGGCTAAAGTCCTCGCCTTGAACACCCCGGGATCCCATATAGGCACCGGTTCTAATCCCGGCAGCTCCACTTCCCATCCAGCTCCCTGCTTGTGGCCTGGGAAAGCAGTTGAGGACGTCCCAAGACTTTGGGATCCTGCACCCGTGTGGGAGACCTGTAGGAGGTTCCTGGTTCCCGGCTTTGGATTGGCGCGCATCGGCCGTTGTGGTCACTTGGGGAGTGAATCATCGGATGGAAGATCTTCCTCTCTGTCTCTCCTCCTCTCGGTATATCTGACTTTGTAATAAAATAAATAAATCTTTAAAAAATTTTACTTTTGTTATATTTGCATGTATAAAATGGACTACTTTTAGGAAAGCATTCCAATGATGAATTCGTAGGGCTTTTGTATACCTGAAAGTATGTTTATGTCACCTTTATCTTTCAGAGTTATTTGTGATGATTATACAGTTGTAGTTTTGAGGGTTATTTTCTAGTACTTAAAAAAAATGTTGCCCACCTGTCCTCTGGTTGCCATTATCTCAGACAAGAAGTCTGCCATCACACTGCTTGTAAATAGTGTGTATTTTTCATTTTTCTGCTTTTAAGAATTGTCTTTCCTACTAAAGACTTTAAAATTTGTCTTTATTTCCTTTGTGTGTTTTCTTAAAAAAAAAAGACTTACTTGGGCTCGGCAGCATGGCCTAGTGGCTAAGGTCCTCACCTTGATCCCATATGGCCGCTGGTTCTAATCCCGGCAGCTCCACTTCCTCTCTGTCTCTCCTCCTCTCAGTATATCTGACTTTGTAATAAAAATAAAAAATAAATCTTTAAAAAAAAAAGACTTATTTATTTTTATTTAAAAGACAAATTTACAGAGAAGGAGAAACACAGAGAGAGAATCTTCCATCTGCTGGTTCACTCCCCAAGTGGCTACAGTGGCTGGAGCAGACCAAACCCAAAGACAGCAGCCAGGAGCTTCTTCCGGGTCTCCCACATGGAAGCAGAGGCCCAAGAGTCACCCGTGCTGCTTTTGCAGTCTATACGTAGGGAGCTGGGTCAGAAGTGGAACAGCTGGAACTTGAACCCGTGTCCATAGAGTTACCCCACTAAGCCACCACTCCAGCCCTTTCTTCCCATTTCTTATGATTGTTGGGGTTTGAATCTGTAGATTCAGAATTAGCACTAAATTTGGAAAATTTGCAGCTATTTATCTGTTTTGTTTATTGT
The DNA here is from genome assembly GCF_030435755.1 of Ochotona princeps. Lineage (NCBI taxonomy): Eukaryota > Metazoa > Chordata > Mammalia > Lagomorpha > Ochotonidae > Ochotona > Ochotona princeps. Next base: position 35,306,253 of record NC_080842.1, read on the forward strand.
GACAAATTATAGGTACATACAACTTGCCACTTTTATCAATGCAGTTCTGAGGCACTGAATACATTTTCATGGTTGTGCAACCACCACAACCGGCCATCTCCAGAACCTTCTGCCTCTCTCCCAGCTGAACCTTCATCTCCATGGAGCAGTAACTCCTCCATCTCTCCTGTCCTCAACCTCCAGTGAGCACAACTCTGCTTTCTGTTACTATGAATTGGTAGCAGGAACTCAATCTGTCTCCCACTGTGACTGCAGGAACACATCCACTGGTGGCATCACCTGTTACCTCCTGGGCTGTGCATAACAGGAAGCTAGCTGGAAGGGAGTACAGAGCCAGAACTTGAACTTGAACCCAAGCACTCTGATAGAGGGTTTCGGTAGCCTGAGCGGCAGCTTCCCTATTGGCACCAAAGGTGTACCTGTTTAAAACATTTTTCTTGGGACGATATTCTGCCAGCTGTACCTTCAGACCAGAGAAGGTGTCCCTAAGAAACTGTCAAATTTATCTGGACAATAAGATGCTGGACTCTATGCTTGGTATATGATTGCAACGAAAGAATCTAGACTTAATTTGAACTGTAATACTGCAACTAGGTGGAGGAATCCACCAAGAGGGGAGGGCCCAGGGAGGGGATGGGGGAATCCCAGAGCCTGTGAATCTGTGTCACATAATGCAACGTAATTAATAAAAAAATTAATTAATTAAAAAAAAATTTTCTTTCCCAAGGGTTGACGATTAGTAACAAAAGTACACAGAAGTCTTGAAAGCACAAAAATGGTCAAAAATGAACTCAGGGCAACTATTCTTATAAAACAGCCAAGAGTGAAGTGAGAGACAGGTCTTTGGTGCAATAATTAAGACACAATTCATGCTCACATTCCACACTGAAGTGCTTGCTCCAAGTCTCTGCTCCACTCCCAGTTCTAGCTTCTTGCGAATGTGCACCTGGAGGCAGCTTGTAGTGGGTGCCTACACAGCAACTCATTGTTTTTTGTTTTTTTAAGTTGGGCCTTTTAAATGACCCACCAATGATGTTAGAAATATCCTAATGGCCCTTGGCAGAAAAAAGCTTGTTTCTGAAGGGAACAAGTCCCATATCCTAGAGGCTGTTGTGAGGGCTGAAAACTGGCACCACCAGCCTCTCTTCTTGATTATGACGCCAGTGGATCATAAGCCAGGATCTGAGATCCTACCTTTGTGACTTGCTGCCAGTCAGCAGTGGTGCTGCTGCTCGCTCAGAGCGGCTCTGGGTGCTTGGGCCCAGGGGTGTCAGTTAGGGCGGTGTTGTCTATGAAGCTATAGGAGACTGTGTGTAAAGATGGATGCATGGCCTTGAAGTGGGCATCCTGTGAGGCCTGAGGTGCAAAGGGAACCGATGAGGGCAGGGCATCCCAGGCAGGACCACACCACTCCATTTGCCCGCAGCATTCCCCTCACTGACCCGTCCTGCAGTTGGGGCTGCCTGCCAGTAAGACAGTGGCCCTGGGCAGCAGTGTGGAATTTATGTGTAATATGTACAGTGACCCTCAGTCCCACATCCAGTAGCTCAAACACCTCGAGGTCAATGGCAGTAAGATCAGTCCAGACCTACGTCCAGATCTTGCAGGTAATCTCCAGCCTGGGCTACTGGGCCAGCATGGCAGGTTGGAGGCACTGGGCGGTATCTCCTGGGGCTCCAGTTGCTAAGTTAAATCTTCACTTGCAGCTTCTGTCTGATTCAGTCCCGGTTGTTTCAGGCATTCTGGAAGTGAACCAGTAGGTAGAAGAGCTCTCTTCCTCTCTCTTGTCTGTCTTTGCTTGTCAAATAAAATGAAATCAATTTTTAAAACTTTTTAATTAAACATTTATTTTAAAGACTAAAACTAATGTTTAAAAGGAGTAATTTTTGAGAGAAATATCACATATAAATTGGTAGAAATGATTAAATAAAGTAAAAGTTATTAATATACAAGTGGCTGGGCCTGGTGGCGTGGCCTAGCGGCTAAAGTCCTCGCCTTGAAAGCCCTGGGATCCCATATGGGCACCGGTTCTAATCCCGGCAGCTCCACTTCCCATCCAGCTCCCTGCTTGTGGCCTGGGAAAGCAGTCGAGGACGGCCCAATGCATTGGGACCCTGCACCCGCGTGGGAGACCCGGAAGAGGTTCCAGGTTCCCGGCTTTGGATTGGCGCACACCGGCCCGTTGCGGCTCACTTGGGGAGTGAATGATCGGACGGAAGATCTTCCTCTCTGTCTCTCCTCCTCTCTGTATATCTGACTTTGTAATAAAATAAATAAATCTTTAAAATATATATATATATATACAAGTGGCTGAAGATTCTACATACTGGTTTGTATATTTGCTTTCATGTATGGGCTGTATTTAGGAGTTGAGTTGCATTTGGTGATAACAATGTGATCTGTATGTTCTCCAGGCTTTCCTACTCTCTCAAGATAGTGTTAATTTCTCTTTTTCTGTAAACTCCGAAACAGTATGCGTTTGGCAAATTTCTGCACTAAACTACATTGTTTTAAGGTACTGATTTGGTATTCCTTTCCTAAAACTTGTATACTTCTCAGACCAAAAAATGCCTCTTATTCATCTTTGTATGTTTAGTATCTGGCATAATGTCTTTTTTCTCTTCCTTTAAAAAATTTTTCAGTATTTTGCCATATTCACTTAAAATGTAAACATTACATACACATATTTACTATTGTTTCTTGGAAAAGATAATGACTTCACAGAGAGAGGATTCACAGTAATGCTCTCACCGTGGGGAAGGGTATGGACTGTCAATGTATGTGGAAAGATTCAATGAAGCAGTATTTATAATTGAATAACAAATGATACATCAGCAAGACAAAAATAGATGTTCCATCTGCTGGTTCACTCACCAAATGGCTGCAATGGCTCGGGCCGATCTAATCCTAAAAGGACTAGGCCATCTTTAGCTGCTTCCCCAGATGCATTGGCAGGGAACTGGAATGGAAGTGGAGCAGACGGGAGTCAAACTGGCACCCATATAGGATGTTGGCACCACAGAGGTTTAACTTGCTGTGCCACAGTGCTGACCCCTTAGCTATACAATTTTACATTCACTGTATATGTTAACTTCTACAAACAAAACATTATACTTGTCTTTCTGGGTCTGGCCAATTTCATATAGTACAATGATCTCCTGTTTCATCTATTTTGTTGCAAATGTTAGGATTTCATTTTTTTAATGGCTGGGCTAATATTCTGCCATGTATATATACCACATTTTCTTTATCCAATCACCAGAAGGTGACATCTAGATTGATTCAATAGCTTTGCTATTATGAATTGAGCTGTGATAAAGTAACACTGATTTTATTTCCTTTAGATATAGTTCCAGGAATGGGATCACTGGGTCATATGGTATACCTGTTTCCTTTTCTGAGGATTATTCATCCTGTTTTCCATAATGGTTGCAACCAATTTGCATTCACACCCATAATGTAGGAGGACACTTTCTGTACAAGCTCTCCAGGATTCGTTACTTTTTAATTTTTAAAAATATTTTTTCATTGAAAAGCCACATATACAGAGAAAGCAAAGACAAAGAGAAATATCTTCCATCCACTGGCTCACTCCCCATGTGCAATAGTGTCTGGAGCTAAGCCAATCTTAACCCAGGGGCCAGGAGCTTTCTCTGGGTCTCCCACACAGCTGCATGGTCCCAATACTTTGGGTCATCCTCAACTGCTTTCCCAGGCTACAAGCAGGGATCTGGAAGGGAAGTGGAGCAGCAGGGACACAAATCAGTGCCCATGAGATTCTGCCAGGTGTAAGGAGAGGATTTAACCATTATGCTATCACGCTGGGCCCCGTTACTTCCTAATATTTGGAATTTTTGGTTTTTTTGATTTCCATTTCCTTTTTGGCTAGTGATCCTGAGCAGTTTTTCGTGTATCTTCTGGCCATTTGTATCTCATCCTTTTAAAAAATGACTGTTCATATTTTTGGCCCATATGTTAGCTGTATTGTTTGTTTTGTTGTTGCTAAATTTCTTGAGCTACTTCTATATTCAGGATATCAGTCATCTACCAGGTAGATAATTTGCAAAGATTTTCTCCAATTCTGTTGGTAGCCTCTTCATTTTTTTTTTTTTAAAGATTTTATTATTGGAAAGCCAGATATACAGAGAGGAGGAGAGACAGAGAGGAAGATCTTCTATCCGATGTTTCACTCCCCAAGTGAGCCGCAACGGGCCGATGCGCGCCGATCTGAAGCCGGGAACCTGGAACCTCTTCCGGGTCTCCCTCGCGGGTGCAGGGTCCCAAAGCTTTGGGCCGTCCTCAACTGCTTTCCCAGGCCACAAGCAGGGAGCTGGATGGGAAGTGGAGCTGCCGGGATTAGAATCGGCGCCCATATGGGATCCCGGGGCTTTCAAGGCGAGGACTTTAGCCGCTAGGCCACGCCGCCAGGCCCTGCCTCTTCATTTTGTTGAATTCTTCCTTTGCTATACTTCTTAGCTTGATATAATCCCATTTGTCTGTTTTGGCTTTTGTCAACTGCATTTCTGGGGTGTTATCCAAGAAAGCTTTGCTTGGGGCAATGTGTGTTTCCTCTATATTTTCTGAAAAAAAAAAATTAGATGGCTTCAAGTCTTAAGTGTAGATCCTTGATACATTGTGAACTGATTTTGGTAGAAGACATGATGTAGGCATCTTGTTTGAAACTTCTGCATGTGCCTTACTCCTGAGATATTTCAGAAGAGTTATCTTCTGGGTTGTACAATCTTTCTATGATCATATCAAGTCTGTTGTTATGGTTTACCCTTTGCAATTTTTGTTTGACTTATTAAATGCTTCATTTATAATAGTTTAATTTGTCTCTTTTTCAATATCTGCTGATTTTTTTCATGTATGTCATGTACTGATTTCTGAGCTTCATTTAACGGTTTATATTTTTGAGTTAGCTTACCATCATTCTTTTGAAATCTTTTTATTCATTTCATTTATCTCCTTTTCTTCACAGTGCAATAATATTGCTTTTGGGTGAGTCAGGTTGCACTCCTGTGTCATGATTTTTGTTTATCTTGGGAATCTCTTTTTTTTTATTACTTCTATAAAATTTATTTTAATTTGATAGGACTTCTGTGACTCCCCTTAAAGGTGATTGGTACATGCCTGCTGAAATCTGCATGGAGAAGGTGGGGAGAACCAGGTGGCTACCCACGCGAAGGCCAGTCGTGCTGGGTTGCAGGGTTCCTTTTCCAGGATGCCTACCCAGGATAGAGGTTGACATAGATGTGCTCCTTCTTCCCTCTCATGTTTGCTTTCTCCCTGAAAGGGGGACCAGCTGTTTCTGGTCCCCCTGTGACCTCCTTTTCCCACTGTCTCCTGTTTTCAAGGTGCTATGCCTGTTACATATGGCCCCGGTGTTCCTGCTTCTCTCCCACTTCCTCACACACCAGCATGTGGATGGCTGCTGTGGAGGAGGCAGAAAACACTGGACTTCCAAATACTGCCATTTGCACCTCTTCTCTGTAGTGCCTAGCTTGTAGTAAGTTGTCAAGCAATGTTGATTGAATGCATGAATGAAGAAACCCTTTACAACTGTGGAAATTCTTAAAGAGAGTTTACCTTCAGTATGAACTTTGCATCTTGTACTAATCAAACCAAGACAATTAAAATCAAAAACTCCCTCTAGCACTCCAGTAAAAGCTATTGGGCCTCATCAGGTAGCTTTTACAGTTGGCACCGAAGTGTTCTCACCTGAAAATGGAAATTTCAAACTTTAGTTAAGAAAAGCCTTCTTGATTAAGAACACTTGATTAAAAAGAGCTCATTAATGAAAAACAATACTATTTTTATAAGGACTAAGCCCCTTTTATCTTGCCCTGGTTTCGTTTCACGCTTCAGCAAATAGCACCTTTTGGCCGTTACGGCTTCTTGCACTGCCAAATGCAGTATTCGTGACTCTGGTTATGCCCTTCCTTGACGTCACTCTGAAAGAGGTCATCAGCTAATTAGCTGCATAAGCTGGTCACCATTATTGCTTCCAAGCTCTAAGTCGTGCAGTCTGACGGGAATTACGATGACTTTGAAAAAGGAATTGATTTGTTCTTTCTCGGTGCCACAAAAATGCTTCTAAGAACATTAAAACTTAGGACAATTATAATGGAATGTACCTGATTAAAGGTGACCTATAGCTATCCAGAAGAGCAGAAACAATTAGCTAAGATGGGATGAATGCTTTGGGCTTTTTCTCTAGATTACACATGCATAACATTTGTGTGTCTCAGATTTTAACTACTCCACGTCCAGCTCCTATATCTAACAACTTATCTGCTGCTTTTCCATATGCTCCCAATGTTTCTTCTCACAGAAGCACCTCCTGTCATCCAGGCTGTGCTACTCAGTGCTTGTCCTTGTTTTCTCTGAATTGTCAGGGCTTTTAGTCTGCCTCGTACTACTCAGAGCCCACTCTGACCTTTTGAGTTCTTGAGTCTTGATTTGCCTTTTAATTTTATTCTAAAATTTACTTATATTTTTTGAAGGGCAGAGAGCCAGAAATAGAAACAAACAAGAAAAGTCTCCCATCTGCCAGTCCATTGCATGGATACCTGCAACAGCCCAAGCCAGAACCTGGAGCAAAGTCAGAACTCAAACCTGTGAACGCCAAGTTAGGATATGGTGTGTCAAGTGGGTTCCTAATAGCTGCATGAAGTGCCCACTTCTAGCTCTTGTTTTTTACTTGAATCCTGCTGTTTGCCAAGGTACCAGTTGGTGTGAACTCTGTCATGTATATCTATACAAATCTGTTCATGATCAATCTTTCTTAAGTTGTTTTAAAATTACTTTGGAAATAACTCTTGCTGATTGGCAGGAAGATTATAGGAAAGAGAGAGCAAGATTTATTTATTTGCATTGGGAAGTCAAATTTATAGAGAGAAGGAAAAACAAAGATTTTCCATCTGCTGGCTCAGTCTCCAGATGGCCACAATGGCTGAAGCCAGAAGCCAGGAACTTCTTGCATAGTCCAAATATCTTAAATCATCTTCCAATGCTTTCCGAGGCCACAAGCAGGGAGCAGGATGGGAAGTGGAGTAGCCAGGACATGAACCGGCGTTCATATGGGACCCTGGCACTTCTAAGGGGAGGATTAGCCTATTAGGTCGATGCACTGAACCCAAGAGAGCAAGTTTTTTTTTTTTTTTTAAGATTTATTTATTTTATTACAAAGTCAGATATACAGAGAGGAGAGATAGAGAGGAAGATCTTCTGTCCGATGATTCACTCCCCAAGTTAGCGCAACGGGCCATTGTGCACCGATCCGATGCTGGGAACCAGAAACCTCTTCCGGGTCTCCCACGCAGGCGCAGGGTCCCAGTGCTTTGGGCCGTCCTCAACTGCTTTCCCAGGCCACAAGCAGGGAGCTGGATGGGAAGTGGAGCTGCCAGGATTAGAACCGGCGCCCATATGGGATCCCGGGGCTTTCAAGGCGAGGACTTTTAGCTGCTAGGCCATGCCACCGGGCCCCAAGAGAGCAAGTTTTGAAGGATTCTTGAATTCAGCTGAAGTATTTTAGATCTTATTTCCTTCTTCGTTTCTCTACTTGGGAATGAATTTCCAATGTGGAGCTTTTTTAGCTTTGAATATTTGACATTTGAAGACTGAACTAAGGCATTATTTTAGCAAAAAGTCATTACAAAATATATGATTTTCAAAATATTAGAACACAGAATAAAGATTTGAATTATGGACAGAGATTTGCAACAGAATTCTCATGTTTGTTTGAAATATCTGCTGAACTAGACAAAATATCACAAGGAATAAAATACTGTGTTGTGAGCCCCATGATTGTAGAAGAGACCAGTTTAGTTCCTTTTGCATATTGTAGAGTGTCCAACATGGAGTTTCACAAGTTTGTTGGTGTTTTATTAATATTTTCATATGTATGAGAAGAAAGGGTATGTAAATAACATGATTAATATTCTTGAATGAGTTAATCCATTGGAAATGTCTGTTATGGTCAGAAAGTCACATAAAATAGTAACATACCCCAAGGATATCATTAGACCCATGAAATTTGCCCCAGAGAGAATTAGTTCTAGCCTGGTAACAGCTCAAGTTATTGCTTATCTACGTATCTTGTACAGTGGAACCAGTTCAAACAATTGTGGAGGGTTAATGAGATAGCATATAAACTTGCACACTGTGAACAGCCAGTATGTGTGTGTGTAAGTTTCCTTTTGCTTCTGTCTAGTTTCATCACCAGCCTCAGTGTACATTCAACAATGTTGTCTGTAATGCAGTAACTGATGAGCAAGACTGAAGGGGTGAAAGATATTCCTCTACTCCCATACTTCAGATATAGCTACCTGCTGCACTACACTAGAAGCATCCTACAACTGGTTTTTGTTGAGGTATGTGCTCAGCTTATTATGCTCTACCTTACTAGTTAAAGATCCTTGAGTAATCTATAAATCACTCTTACTACAGTGTCTGCCCCTTAATCAGCAGTGGTTGTCAAGATCCATAGTGGATAAATCAAACCATAAATAACACAGAACACTTTGTTGACTGTGTTTTCCCCTACACATATACCTGTGGTTGAGTTTCATTTGTAAATGAAACACAGTGGTGGATAAAGATATTTATTAATAACAATACAGAACAATTACAATGATGTATTATAATAAGTTATGCAGAAATGATCTTTCTGTCTCATTAAAATACTGTATGGTTACTTACCCTTATAACGATTTGTGGTGATACAATGTGATGAAAGACAGGTAAGTGTCATGGACATTATGGGATTTTTTTTTACATTTTGTTATTTTTTTAATTATAAATAATACATATTTATTAAAAATTCAAATACAGAAATAAAAGCACAATATCCCACCCAGTATACAGACAGCCACATAAATCCGCTTCCCTCTAATCTCATTCCCCAGAGGTTATCACTGTGAACAAGTTAAAGTATATCCTTTGAAATATTTTATTATTTTATTTTATTATTATTATTATTATCATTTTATGATATAGTTCCATATTCCCTTATCCCCTCCCTAATTCCTCCCCCCCCACCTAGTTCCTCTATGTCATTACTAACATATAGTTCTTCATACACAGTCATATGTCCATCATTGTGGGCATGGACAATGGCAGAGAGTCCAGAATCCTATTGTCAAGATATAATACCACTACTTCAGTTCTTGATCTGCTGGCCATCAGATCTGAGGGCTACCCAGATCTGTCTTGGGTGGAACCTGTAGAATGCCACATTGCTGCAGTTCACTGAGTCAGAAATGAGTTTACTCCCAGCTCAGCGTATGCTCAGTCCTTTCCCTTGCCTTTGCCTCCTTATGCAAAATGGCACCCAGTTCAGCTCTAGGGGGCTGACTGAGCTATGAAATCCACCCTGTTCTTGCACTGCCCGTCTGGGATTTGCTGCTCTGTCTGTTCCTGGTCAAATCAAACGGACCAGCAGGATGGACCGTTCTTGGTCTGGGTTCACCTCTTGGAACTCCCAGTGAAAGTCCCTTCCCACCTGGTTGCTGGTGGAGTTCTTGCAGCTGGTGGAGTTCAGATCGCCATTAGCTGAATGAAACTCAACCACAGGTATATGTGTAATATCAGTCACTGCAACACCACACCGTTGTGTGTCTGCTGCGTTCCTATGTCTGTCAGTCTCCAGGTACCCCTCTGCTGTTGTTCTGTCCTTTCCTATTTCCTGAAATATGTCCTCTCTGCTTCATTCTGATTAAATGTTTTCCATCCGTTTAAATGTGTCCTTACCCTATTCTGCCATCTTGATCCTCCTGCTCAAGTGGTTTTTTCGGACATTTTGATTTAATGTTAGGCTACTGTATAGGGTCTCCTGAACACAAAACACTTTGACACACAGTCAACTTGATAACTGAGATGGCTACCAAGCGGACTAGTAGTGTATACAGTGTGGATATGCTGAACAAAGGATAATTACATCATGCTACTTAGAATGCCATGCAGTTTAAAACTTCTGAATTGTTTATTTTTGGAATTTTCCATTTATGTTGTTCAAATCATGGTCAATATTGGGTAACTGAAATGGCAGAAAGTGAAACCATGGCTTAGGGAGGACTATAGAAACATGTATTTCTCACTCACAAATATTTCTGTCTTAACTATTTTGTAATTGATCCTATTTACCTCGGCCAGAGCTGGGCTGAACTGAAAAAACCAGGAACTTCCTTTGGGTTTCCCACATGAGTGTAGAAGCCTAAGGATTTGATCCATTCTCTACTACTTTCCCAGGCCATTTTAGCAGGGAGCTGGAACAGGAGTGGAGCAGCTGGGACACTAACTAGCACCCATACAGGGTGCTGGCAGTGTAAGCAGAGGCTTAACCTACTATGTAATAGTATCAGGACTCTCAGTATTTTTTAATCTATTTGAATGTGATCATGAAAGAGGAACTCTGCTCCTTCCTACACTGATTCAGTGGTGGATAAAGATATTTATTAATAATAATACAGAACAATTTCAATGATGTATTATAATAAGTTATGCAGAAATGATCTTTCTGTCTCATTAAATTACTGTATGGCCTTCCCCCTTTGCTGGATACTGATGCAGTTGGGTTGCTGGGAGTGCCCCTCTGCTCATCTCTCTCCACTTTTCCCATTTATCAGAAGAAAAAAGGAGACTGGAGGCGATTGTTTCATCCACTTTCCCCCATTCTTCAACCCTCCCCACCTTAATTGGAGGTCCACATGGGCATGCATCCCTCTTAACTATGTAAACATCATTAAAAATAGAATGAATTTGTTATTTAAATAACAATAATCAATTAAGTATAAAATCTCTATTTTGGGGCCCTGCAATATTGGCATCCCATATGAGCACTAATTTCAGTCCTAACTGCTCTGTTTATGATTAGGCTCTTTGCTAATATCCCTAGGAAAGCTTAAGGACATGACACAAGTGGGCCTCTGCCACCTACATAGGAAACCTGAACAAAGTTCCAGGTTCCAGGCTCTTGGCTTCAGCCTGGTGGAGTTCTGGCCATTACAGCCATTTAGCCACTGGGGAATGAACAGCAGAAGGAAGATGTGTGTGTGTGTGTGTAACTCTGCCTTTCAAATTAAAAAAATAAGTATTTTTAAAAGTCATATATGACACCTAAGATATCTGACTGCTTTGAATAAAAATGTGCAAGGTAAAACCTTTCTTAAGTATTCTTCTCAGAATTCAATACTATAGTATTCTCTTTATCTTTAATCTATTTGAAGAAGAGAGAGAGGAAAGTAGAAATGGGGAGATAAGTAACAGATGGAGCTGGACCAGGACAAAGCCAGGATTTCAATACCTGGAACTCAATGCAAGTCTCCCACATGGGTGTCAAGGATCAAAGTGCTGTGGCCACACTTACTGTTGCCCATGGTGCAGGAGGCTGAAACTGAGAGATCTTGGACTCAAATCCAGATATTTGGATATGGGATACAGTATCTCTAGTGACACCTTTTTGGGATTCACTCCCCAAATGGCTGCAACTTCCAGAGCAGAGCTGATCCGAAGCCAGTAGCTTCTTTCAGGTCTCCCATGCAAGTGCAGGATCCCAAAGATTTGGGCTGTCCTCTACTGCTTTCTCAGGCTACAAGCAGGAATCTGGAAGGGAAGTAGAGCAGCTGGATAGGAACCGATTCTCATATGAGATCCAGACACATGCAAGGCAAAAACCTTAGCCACCAGGCTATTGTGCAGGGCCCTCTGGTAGCATCTTAACCTCTTTGCCAAATGCCCGCCCCTACAACAGGGTTCAGACTTCCCTTTAAAACACTTTAATTACCAGACACATTTACATCTCTTCCCCGTAATTCTTGACTACAGGTAAAACATTGTCCTCCAATTCCTAAAAGCTGAAGCTGGAGTGAACTACTGACATAAGTAATGTATTCCAATACCCAGGCGAGAGCAGAATGAAATAAAATGAAATGAAATTCCTGAGAGGCCAGCATCATCAGTGGCCAAGATTACTTGCAGATTTTGTGATGAAATTCTCCTGAACTCTTGTCAGAGATGATTATGATAATAGTTTGAGAACAGCCCTCAAAAAGCACACACCTTCTGTCAAGAAACTCATCCTCTCTCCCTGCTCTCAACCTCATCCTAAAGAGATTACTATGATTCTTGCACTGGAAGTTTATGTGCCAGTGCCCACAGTAACATTAATAATACCTGACTTTTCAGAATGCTGTCAAATATTTCATTTAGAATTACTGAGGTTTTTGAGTCGAGTGATCACTTAGCCATCTAGTCAAGTAGGTTGCATTTGTGGCTGAATAGCAAATCACCTGGGAAGTTTTAAAAATCATTGACCTTAGTGACCCCATAATAATAAAACATGACCTTTCCTTGTCACTTACCTATCAAGAACCAAGATAACTCTCTTCATGAGCAAGGTTATTTAGTTTAAGCTAATTTACAAATATCATTTTGAACTAATTCGGGAGTGAGGGTTAGATGAAGCAGTTCATTCTCTAGAAATGGGATCAAGATACTGGGGTTGACCTTCATACTGTGATCTTTGTTTTCTGTCAACCTTGTCAGTTTATTTAGGTCTTGGTTTCAAGGTTAATGACATTATAGCCATTATGCTGTCAGTGTTATAAGATAAATAAATTCTTAAATGATAAAAAAAAATCATTGACCTTGGCTTAACTCCACAGATTCTGACTTAATTGGTCTCAGGTGAGATCTAAGCAGTAGGACTTTTCAAATATCCCAAGGTGATTCTAATGTGCTGTCAAAATTAAGGGCCTCTCAGCTTAGCTACTGCCCCACTCTCCTCCACATTCATTTTGTAGGTAAAGTGAGACTGAGAGAGTGTGTACCTTGCTCGACTCACTGTCTGGTTAATAACATTCAGTTTGAAAACATTAACTCCCTTTTGCTGACTGAGGACCAGGGCCAGTAAGTGAACGTGAGACTAACAGGACTCCTTTAGGCTAAATCAGGACACCGGGAAGCATCTATCCTTCGGCTTCTGGAACCATCACACAAGGCAAGCCTCTTTACTGAATCGAACAATCTCTGTGATGCTGAGCTACAGATGATGAGTTGGTGTTTATCTAGATTTTCATAAGGTCACATAGTTATATTTGGAGCTTTAGAATCAAATCCCATGCAATTATCTCTAAAATATCAAATGAATTGTGTTTATCTTTAGAAATCATATCCTCATCTTGGCACTTAATTGATTCCTAGGCTCACATGCATAAAATGAAAGGCAGCTTTCTTAAAATAAAAAGAGAAATGTATTTTTGCATGAAGGGATAAACAGTTTTACCCTTGTGGCAATTTGTGGTGCGCAAAACTTTTTATGCCAATGATTTATTTATAAGGGTATTCATAAAAGAGGATTTTTGTTATGGTACAATCCAAGAAACAAAATCTAATCGAATGTATTGATTAACATGAATAAAATTCAATGAGACTATGCATACAAGAATCATACATAAACAGGAGCATTTATAAGTTCTATTCTGAGGATGAGAGAATTATGTTTTCACTGGATTGATTGACTAAGCATTGACCGGCATTTAGGCTAATCTCTCCTTATTCCCACCAGCTGTGACCAGGGGGCCTGGCTTTGAAGGAGGAGGGGGATGCCTTTGTTCTGGAGGAGCAGTGTCTTGGGTGGATGGCTGAGGGTGATTCTAAAAGAAAAAAGAAAAAAAGAAAGTCCATTCCCCTGACTAAGTTGTGGTGACTCACGCTTGGACCTCTGAGGATATGGTGATGCATTCACACTGTGGGGTCTACCATTCATGGATCATAAATCTAGAGGTTGTTGACAATGTGCTGCTCTTTTCTCGGTGCCCATGTCTCCTTCTAGTTGGCTGCCAAGCACAGAAGCCAATGGACTCTGCAGAAGCCCAGGCCCGTCTGCTTGCTGATGAACCCATCTCTATGCCTTCCATAAAAGGTAACTGTGATTTGTTATTGTCTTCGAGACCTAACACATGCCTTCAAAACATCCCACACCCAGCCATTTTCCTTCTATGTAAAGGTGAGATTTTGTGTTTCTCTACTGGTATAAACAGATGTAGATGCTTTCTCTGTTATCGTTTCCCTCAGCAAAGAAAATAGAAGGGAAATTCACAAAGATTGAAAGGTCAGATGGTGGAATTTCCTCACTGCTTCTCTGTTACTGTGTATTCTCAATGTTTTATTGATATAATAAGCTAGTTTTACTTATATTTACAAAAATTGTATTTAGAAATTGTGTTGTGAATGCAAACCACCCCATCTGATCAGCGACAAATGAACTAATAGGTTGACGTACTGATTAACACCAGGAAGGTGGGTTCCTTAAGTGGTGAGCCAAGAAAGTGTATTTAAAGAAGACTGAGAAAGTTTCAAAGATAGTGCTGGCTATAAAAAAGCAACCTGTAGTGCTGTATTTTTGCTGGGTCAATGTTTATCCCTTAGTTGATATTGTGCCGTAGTTTTACAAGATGTTATTTTGGGGGGAAACTGAGGATTCTTCTGTGTTATTTCTTATAGCTACATGTGACTCTACAATCTGTATCCCTCACTTTTAGTATTTAAAACAAGACATTTCTCTGCTATTTATTTTATTATCATAATTTGAGAGGCAGAGACAGGCAGACATAGCCCCTACCTGCTGGTTCACTTCCCAGATATCCACATTAACAGTGGCTGGGCTGGGCCAAAACAAGAAGTTGGAAACTCAATCCAAGCCTGCCATGTAATGGCAGTGACCCAACAACTTGAGCCATCACCTACTACCTCTCAGGGGCTGAAATCAGGATCCAGAGACAGAACACAAAGCCCAGCACTCTAACATAGGATATGGATATCTTAATGGCTAGGCACAACACCTACACTCTGCTATTTCTTAGCTCAGCAGACATATTTTATCATTAGTGTTCATCACAGAGTTATTCTAGGGGTAAATATTTAATATTTTCTCCTAATTTTGATAATAAAAATCTTGCAATATCTTTAATATTTCTGTCTCAGCAGTTGCTTCAAAAGAGATGTTAATCCCTGAAAGAATATTCCATCACATGACAACATAGATTTTCAGAAGTCAGTGCTTCATAGTTGCTTATGTAATTGCACATCTTTTGTTGTGTATTTTTATTTGAAAAATAAGTATTTTTATTTAAAGTATTTTATTTTTATTTTATTTAAAGTATTTTATTTTTATTTTAAGTATTTGAGAAGTGTATTTTTATTTGAAAGGCAGATTTACAGAGAGAGGAGGAGATACAGATTGATCTTTTATCTGCTGGTACACTCCACAAATGACCACAACAACTGGAGCTGAACCAGGAGCTTTTTCCAGGTTTCCCACATCAGTTCACGGTCCCAAGACTTTGGGCCATCCTTTGCTGTTTTCCCAAGCACAAGCAGAGAGCTGGATCAGAAATGGAGAAGTAAGGACAGGAACTGGTGCACATGCGGGATGCTGATGCTGCAAGTAGAGGCTTAGACTGTTATGCCATGGTGCCAGTCCCCATATAATATATTTTTAAAAACATGGAGGGTTGACTGGGACTGCCGCCCTTCCATGCCTATGCGGAGCTAAGCACTCCAGTCTGGCTCCTGCCAAGCTAAGCTGTCACACCTACAAGTTTGCATGAGCCAGGAATGGGCGCACACTTACAGCACCATCAGTGAGAACTGGCACTGGAGATGGGCCAGGACAGGTCAGGCTGCTGCATCTGAAGGCAAAGGCCATGATAAGAGATGATCTCTGCCTAGCTGGATCAGAGCAACCATTGTATGCACAAGAACTGTGGCTTGGAACAGGCCTGGTTGGGAAGTTAGGGCAACGCCCCAGCTGGGTTATGGTTCTCACTGATGAGCACGAGAGCCTGAAAGAAGGTGGCCATCTGGGGTGCACATGACTGCAGTGTCCCTCGATGTAGGTGCAGACTGGGTTTGGGGTATGCCAGACTGGGCATGATCCGGCACCTGCTGGTGCTATTGAGAACCAGAGTGAATGTAGGACAGATTGGCCTAACTCTCAGCTCCTGTTGAAACACATGACAGTGTGTCTGGATGTGGACCAGGTGTGGCTGGGCTGTAGCACCCAACAGTAAGAACCAGAATGGGTGTGGGCTGATTAGGCAAGGCCAGTATTCCTGCCGGGATGGGAGGTAGACTAAATCAGTCTAGGTAAAGAACCCCCCCCCCAACCCCCCATGTGAGCAAGATCTGCAACTGAGAGGGGATCTGATAGAGAAGCCTGGTAAACTCCTTTATCAGGACACAGACCCTGCAGGTGAGCACAAGAACCAAGGTGGGAAGCAAGCCAGACCAGGCCAGGTTACAGTACCTGCAGGCATACATGTGGCTCATATTTGGAGGCAGGCCAGGCTGAGCCAATTCATTACGCACACTAGCAGTGCTGAAAACCAGGACAGGTACAAGGTGGGCCAGATTGGGCCACAACAACAGCAAGATGAGGTGGGTTATGGCAGACTGGACCACAGCATCCACAAGCACACATGAGACCCAGATGGAATGGCTATTGTGTGAGCCTGGTGAGAGAGTTGTGGGGGACTCCCCTGCTGGGCCACTAACCCAACTGGTTCACATGAGGGCTGGGACTGGGGCAGACCAGACTTGGCAGGGCCACAACAACTGTTGGCCTTCATGTGAACAAGGTTGGGGGAGAGCCAGGCTGGGCTGACTGACTGTACCACTAGTGCCTGCATAGGCCAGAGTTAAGTGCATGTTAGTTGTGGGCTTTGCCGCAGCATCAGCTGGCAAGTGCTGGGACTGGGGACAAATCCTGTCAAGCTAGACTGCACAACCACCTGGAGAGTGCAAGTCTGGGACTAGGAGTGGGCTCAGTAGGGAAATGAACAGTGGCCACCTCTCTGATGGGCTGCAACTCCCACTGGTGAGCATGAGCACCTGGGTAGTGAATGGGTCTGACTAGACAGGAAGTGGCACCCACCAGCATGAATGTGGGCTGGATAGTAGGGTCAGTTGGGTTGAACTAGATTTAAATGCCAGTTGACATGTATGAGAGCTGAATGGGATGTGAGACAGACTGGACCAGCCTGTTGCACATACTAGCAAGCATGGGAACCAGGGCTGAGGGCAGGCCTAGTGAAGATTATAGGGGGGTGCTCCAACTAGGCTGCAGCTCCCACTAGTGTATGTGATGGCTGAGTGTGTGGTAGGCAGGGTTGGGCTGGTCCCCAGCACCCTTTACATATGAGATGGAGCTGGAGACAGAATTGACCCAGCAATTGCAGCTACCAGTGTGTGAATAGGCTGATGTGAGTGACAGACTGAGCCGGACCCTGTTTTGACAAACCCACACAAGAGTCAGGTCTGGGATTACTTCAGATGAGGTTTCTTTGGGGATCCCTCCACTGAACTCAGAACTCCAACCAAGGAGAGCATTGCAGGACTTATGGTCTAATCATGAGTTGCGTGTGTCAGAACTGGGTCTACTCAGTGGCTTAGACGGAGCAGTGGATGGCGTACCTAGAACCGCATGGAGGTTATGGCAGCCCATTGGGGCCTATAGAGGACATCTGATACCATAGCAGAGGAAGGAGAGCAGAACAAATTGGTCAACTACCCCAGCCAAGCATTGACAGCAAGTACATGGGCGGGTGGAGACTCTCAGGTAGACTGTGTAAGCCAATAGACCTTGGAAGGCTTTCCTCATCTTTGCATTAGCAACATCTACAGCATTTCAGAACTATCAAAACCACCTGAGCAGAACCCTTGGAGCATGCTCCACACTGGGGACCCTGGGATGACATCAGGTGGCTGTTCCCCATCCCCAGGTACCTAGGCGGTTGGGTTGCTGGGTGTGGCTTCACCCTCCTTCCCCCAGACAGAAGAAGAAGAAAAAGAAAATTTGCAAACAATAGTCTCACCCACTTCTCCTAATTCTCAGTCCTTCCCACTCTGGTCAACTATGTAAACATCATCAAAAACAAAATTTACGGCCCAGTGTGGTAGCCTAGCGGCTAAAGTCCTCGCCTTGCATGCACTGGGATCCCATATGGACTTCAGTTCTAATCCTGGCAGCCCTGCTTCTCATCCAACTCCCTGCTTGTGGCCTGGGAAAGCAATCGAGGTTGGCCCAAAGCCTTGGGACCCTGCACCTGTGTGGGAGACCTGGAAGAGGCTCCTGGCTCCTGGCTCCTGGCTATAATTTGGCTCAGCTCAGGCCATTGCTGCGCTTGGGAAGTGAATCATTGGACAGAAGATCTTCCTCTCTGTCTCTCCTCCTCTCTGTATATCTGTCTTTCTAATAAAAACAAAATAAATCTTTTTTTAATTAAAGGAAAAAGACAAGAAGGAAAGGGAAGAATGCTTATAATTTTGGAACTGTACCTATGAAATATATAAGTTTGTTCTCTTTACATTCATAAATTTTCAATATAAATTGTATAAATTTTTGTAAAGATTTATTTTATTTTTATTTATCTTTGAATCTTTTTGTGTTTTTTTTTTTAATCTCTGACCCAGGAGCCTTGGGTCTTTTAACAGCAACCACGAAATTTTATCAGGCTACCTTGTTAACCTGAAGTAAGATGAAATTCCAGATCCTTCCTACTTTTTAAAAAATAATTTTTAAAAATACTTTTTAAAAAATAATTTTTAAAATACTTTTTAAAAATAATTTTTAAATACTTTTTAAATTTTTTAAAATACTTTTTAAAAAATAATTTTTAAAAAATAATTTTTACATGGTTGATCAGGGTGGGAAGGGTTGAGATTTAGGGAAAATTGGGTGAACTCATTGCTTCCAAATTTTTCTATTTATTCTTTTTTTTTTTTAAAGATTTATTCATTTTTATTGGAAAGCCGGATATACAGAGAGGAGGAGAGACAGAGAGGAAGATCTTCCATCCGATGATTCACTCCCCAAGTTAGCGCAATGGGCCAGTGCTGCGCCAATCCGAAGCTGGGAATCAGGAACCTCTTCCTGGTCTCCTACGCAGGTGAAGGGTCCCAATGCATTGGGCAGTCCTCGACTGCTTTCCCAGGCCACAAGCAGGGAGCTGGATGGGAAGTGGAGCTGCCGGGATTAGAACTGGCGCCCATATGGGATCCCGGTGCATTCAAGGTGAGGACTTTAGCTGCTAGGCCGCACTGCCGAGCCCTCTATTTATTCTTGTTGTTGCTGGGGGAAAGGGAGGGACAAAGGGGGAAACCACTCATGACTTTCCACACATCCCAGTACCCAGGGATGAGGAACCGCCCTTCTTGACGATGACAATGGGACAGTCACTTCCGAGATAGAGCTCTCTTCATTTAGCTAACAGAACTAGAAGGAAGTTCAAGATGTTGGGAGGAACTGTGCTGACAGAATTTTATCACCAAGAAGGTGACATATGGCCATCTACTTTATTACTTGTCAATAAACAGAAATTGAGGATGTGGTAGTAGACTGGATACCAGGAGATGAGTTTAAACACAGCTGCCCAGTGACGCCATGCTTATTGCTAACAGCTCTCTCAATGGAGGACTTCTGTGAGTCAATGGCAGTAACCTTGGGTTCTCCCCGTTGTAACAACTGATACCAAAATTCATCCTGAATGGACAACAGAGGGTTCTTCCCTTTTTTGTAATAGTGTCAACCATGAGGACCTTGCCAACCAATAACAGAGTGAGCCAAAAAGTTTGTGGAAAGTGGATTTATTTAGGATTTAAAACATTTCATAATTCATGATGATTTTTTAAAATCATATTATACATTCCATTTATTTGTTTATTATTATTATTTTCCATAATTCCATTTTGTTGGCATAAGGCTTCCCACTCTTTCCATCCCCTTCCTCCCTCCCCATCTCCTCTCCCCATCGTCCCCTGTATTTTACAATGATATAGTCCTTCAGCTGTAGTCACAACTCCAATAGTCTGCTCTTCACATGTGTCATGACCTTGTAGGTATAGACAATGGCAGAGAATTTAGTATCTTGTTGTCAAGGTATATTTCACAGTTTTATTGGGGGGCCCTTCTTTAATTATGGAGTAGAGATGCATGTGGCAGTTCTTCATTATTTCCTGGTACTCTAGTCTGCATTACACCATTTATTTATGAGAATATAAGCATATATTTGTTTACCTAAATGTATTTTTGTTTTGTATTATCTTAAAGACTTATTTATTTTTTATTGGAAAGGCAGTTTTACAGAGAGAAGGAGACAGAAAGTTTCTCTACCTGCTGGTTGACTCACCAAATGGCCATAATGGCTGGAGCTCAGCCAGTCTAAAACCAGGACCCAGGAGCTTTTTCTGGATTTCTCTAATGGGTGCAGGATTCCAAGATGTTGTGCCATTCTTGACTGTTTTCCTAAGACACAAGCAGGAAACTGGATGGGAAATGGAGCAGCCAGGATATAAACTGGCACCCATATGGGTTCCTGGCACACGCAAGGCAAAGATTTAGCCATGGAACCATCGTGCTGGGTCCTATTTCTTATTTTGCATGAAGGCTGTCATATTTCAGAGAGAGCATGTGATATTGGTCCTGTGGGGATTGGCTTGTTTTACTGAGCATGATAGTCTCCAGTTGGTACCACTTTGTTGCATTGGAAGAATTTAATTCTTTTTAATGGCTAAGTAATGGTCCACAGAATAGGTGTACCACAGTTTCTTTATCCAGTCCTCTTTTAACAAGCATCTAGGTTGTTTCTGTGTCTTTACTATTGTGGATTGTGCTGCTGTGAATATAGGAATGCAGGTTTCTTTCTCATATGAGTTTCACTTCTTTGGGATGCATTCCAAGGAGTGGGATTGCTGGGTTATAGGGTAGATAAATGTTCAGACACCTGAGCACTCTCCTTACTGATGTCCATACTGGCTGCACAAATCTACAATCCCACCAACAGTGGATAGGGTACCTCTTTCCCCAAATCCTTGGCAGCAGGTATTATTAGGTTTCTGTATGTAAGTCATTCTCAATGGAGTAAAGTGGAACTTCAATGTGGTTTTTATTTCTGTTTCCCTTACTGCCAGGGAGCCTGAGTGGTATATATCTATATCTATATCTATATCTATATCTATATCTATATCTATATCTATATCTATATCTATATCTATATCTATAATATATCTTTTAGCCATTTGAATCTGTTGTTTTGAAAAATGTCTGCTCATTTCCTTTGCCCATTTCTTTTTTCTCTTTAAAGAAAGAAGTGGAGGGCCCAGAATTTGAACCAGTGCTCTGGTATGGGATGTGGATATTGTAGTTGGGGTTTAACATACTGCTCACCAACATGGGTCCCCAAATGGCACTTTTTAAAAAAGATTTATTTTTTGAAATTTTTATTGAAAAGTCAGATGCAAAAAGAGGAGAGATAGAGATAAAGATCTTCTATTCAATGATTCACTCCCCAAGCAGCCATAACAGTCTGAGCTGTGCCAGTCTGAAGCCAGGAGGCTGGAGCCCCTTTTGGGTCTTCCACGTGGTTGAAAGATCCCAAGGCTTTGGGCTGTCCTTGACTGCTTTCCCAGGCCACAAGCAGAGAGCTGGATAGTAAGTGGAGCAGCTGGGACATAAACTAGCATCCATATGGGATCCCAGCCTATGCAGGATGAGTATTTAGCGACCAGGCTATTGTGCCAAGCACTAATGTTGGTTTTTTAAAAAGATTTATTTATTTTTATTGGAAAGGTAGACGTACAGAGAGGAAGATCTTCCGTCTGATGATTCACTGCCAAAACGGCCACAATGGCTGGATCTGAGCCAATCTGAGGCCAGGACCCAAAAGCAAGGAGCTTCCTCCAGTCTGAAACATGGGTGGAGGGTCCCAAGGTCTTAGGACATCCTCAACTGCTTTCCCAGGCTACAAACAGGGAGATGGAAGGGAAGTGGAGCAGCCAGGAGACAAACTAGCGCCCCTATGGGATTATGGGATCCTGACTCATGTGAGATGAGGATTTTAATACTAGGCTACCACACAGGACCCAGTAGCAATTTGTTTTATTCACCAGTGTTCTGTAGTATGCCTTAATATTTGGAATTGTGATTTCTCTGGCTTTATTTTTATGCTTTAACATAGTTTTGGCTATTCATGGTCTCTTGTTTTTCCTGCTCAATTTTTGTATCATGTTTTTTCCAGTTCTGTGAAGAATTTTGTTTGGATTTTGATTGGGATTGTGTTAAATAGAGAGACATTTGATGATGTTGATTCTGCCAATCCAGGAACATGGTTTATTTCTCCATCTTTTAATGTCTTATATTTATTTTCTAATGTTTTAAAATTTCTTCATAGAAGACGTCCATGTCTTTGGTTAGGTTTATCCCAAGATATATAAGGTTCTTCTACACTACTTTAAAAGGGGCTATTCTACCTAGTTCTTTTTCAGTCCTGGGATTGTTTGTGGGCCATCGATTTATGCTCATTGATTTTCAGTCCTGCCACTTTGCCAAGTTCTTTGATAAGCTCTAGTAGTCTCTTTGTTGAGTCTTTTGATCCTCCTTGGTATATTACCATGACACCTTTAAACAAACATAATTTGACTTTCTCTTTTCTAATCTATATTCCTTTAATTTATTTTCTTGCCTAATAGCTCTAGTGAAGACTACCAGTATTATGTTGAATAGCAGAGGTGATAGCAGACATCCTTATTTTATTCCAGATCTTAGTGGAAAAACTTCCAATCTTTGCACATCCACATACTGTACATTTTCTATGAATTTTTTGCAGACTCTTTGCATTAATTTCCAAAAATTCTTGTACCAAATTAACTCATTTTTCATTCAGTTTTCACACTAACATTGTGAAGTACCCTCATAAGGCACTGTGTAGAACAAAACAAATGGAAATTCACTTGATTAGCAGGGAACCATACTGTTAGATATTGGAAGCAAATCAAGGCCTTCTTTAGTGGCTAGAACTACTCTGTAGCTTCATGCCTGCCTGCCTGCTTCCTCCCTTTTCCTCTGCCCTAACCCTAACTTTGGTAGGAAGAAAAACAGAGGTAAAGCTGGAGTTTTCCTGTCTACAAGGTATGCCTCGCTGCCCAGGCAGGCATACTGGATACTTAGTGCGAAGAAGGGGTATACAATTATGAGTCTGCTACTATGCTTGCCCAAGTCATTATCCTAGCTGGTCTTAGGGGAGAAGGCAACTCTCAAATCAACTGATGAAATTTGGAGAGCTGGATGGGAAGTGGAGCAGCTGCGGCATAAACCCATCCCCCTATGGGATGCCTGTGTTGCATATGGGATGCCTGCTATCCCATGCCACCAGCTTCCCCCCTTGTTGAAAAAACATATTTTATTTCCATTTGAAAAGCAAAGTTACAGAGAGGATGAAAGATGGAGAAAGAGAGAGAGAGAGAAAGAGAAAGAGAATGAGAGAAGTTTCTAAATTCTAATGAGCTCCAGTGGCTTTTTTGCTACTTGGAACCTCTGGCAAAGATTGGCAGCCTTCACTTGAGTTTGAACTCCACTTGGAATTTTGAATTTGTTGGCTCCTCTGACATAATGATCTTGTATACACGTCTTGAAAATCACTCTTAGAGTACTATTAGACTCTTGCAAAAATTGAATACCTAAGCCATAGAAACCTCTGGTTCTCCATCCTGTATGCCCATTTTATTGTAAGTCAGCCTTAACTCCATGACTAACAACGAAGGACCCAGCAAGTCTCCCTTGTCAAACAAAAATGATACACTCAGGAATATGAGAGGTTTTGCCCCAGGCACCATAAAAAAGTGATATAGTTTCTTTGAGGAAAATTTTATTCGTACTGTACTACTTAAAGCAAAGCTTCTGGTTCTTTGTAGTCTTTAGTTCTCAGTGGTCCTCTACATGTCTGGACTCAGCTCACTGATAATTAAGATGATACCTGATGGGCTGTTGCATCTGTTCAATTTCAGTACCAGCTATGCAGCACCAAAAATAAATGTGGTCAATCTATAGGTGGGTGGAAATCAAGAGCATTCTCATATCTCTGGACAGTACGTGTCTCTGTAAACTTAAATTTTTACTTAACTGTCAGCTATTGTCAGTGGTGGCCTGCATGCCACTTAGAAAGTATGAACTGTGAACAGTAGTAACAAACTGTGGCTGCTTATTGAACTACCTGTGTCATTTACATAGGTATCCACATTAAGGGCCCTTTCTCCAATGAGAAAAAGTAGAATCAAGTGGCCAACTGAATTTACCACCCAGAAAGCCAATAATTCCGCCTCAATTCATCATCATACTAGAAATGGCAACCCGTGTCCAAGACCATCACCACAGATTTGACACAAAGTAAAGGATCCCATGCTTCTAATGGAGAGGCCACTACTATCTGCCAGGCTTATGACCCCTGCTATAAGTTGGCCCGTTTGTTTTGCTGTCATGGGTGCTATGTTGCATGAACTGTGACTCCTATAAACTCCAAGCAGATGGGATAAGTTGAACCTTTTTTAAAAATTATTTAAATTTTTTTATTGGAAAGGCAGATTTTACATGGAGAAGGAGAGACAGACAGAAAGATTTTCAGTCTGCTGGTTCACTCTGCAGGAGGCCACAATGGCCAGCGTCGAGCTGATCTGAAGCCAGGAGCCAGGAGCTAGGAGCTGCTTCTGAGTCTTCCATGCAGGTGCAGGTTCCCAAGGCTTTGGGCCTTCCTCTACTGCTTTTCGAGGCAACACGCAGGGGGCTGGATGAAAACTGGGGCAGCCAGGATATGAACCAGCGCCCATATGGGATCCTGGCACTTGCAAGGTGAGGATTTAGCTGCTAGACCATTGCACTTGGCCCATAAATTGAACCTTTAACCTTTTCCAGAGGCTCCTGATGAGATTCACCACTGCTGACACCTTTTAAGGATACAGTGTTGCTACTGAATTCTGCACAGCTGACTCTAGCCATAATCAATACAGTCTTTGAAGCTTGCCTGTGACAAACTTGACCTTCAGAATGACTCACTATGATGCACTTTTCGTCACAAAAGCTGCTTATTGAAGCACTTACAACCAAGGCATTAAACAGTTCTTACCTGAGTCATGCAATCCGCAGGCACCAGAATGGGCTCTTCAAAAATGCATCCGGGACGCCCGGCGGCATGGCCTAGCGGCTAAAGTCCTTGCCTTGAACGCCCCGGGATCCCATATGAGCGCTGGTTCTAATCCCGGCAGCTCCTCTTCCCATCCAGCTCCCTGCTTGTGGTCTGGGAAAGCAGTCGAGGACAGCTCGATGCGTTGGGATCCTGCACCCACGTGGGAGACCCGGAAGAGTTTCCTGGTTCCTGGCATCGGATCAGCGCAGCACACCGGCCCGTTGCGGCTCACTTGGGGAGTGAATCATCGGATGGAAGATCTTCTTCTCTGTCTCTCCTCCTCTCTGTATATCTGACTTTGTAATGAAATAAATAAATCTTTCAAAAAAAATGCACCCGGGAAGATTTCTGACTCAACCTTCGTCTCTTTGTCCAGGTTACATATGCACCCAAGACAACTGGGTCACACGAAACAATGTTCTGTACTATGATGCTACCTGGATATTATCTTAATAAAAATGAAAGGAAAACGTTGCTTGTCTTGGAAAAATGTATCTGTCTTTTCCTCAAGAGTCGCCCTAGGTTGATCGGGCTTATACATGGTCTTAGTGGCAACCTATCTATTATGGGACCTTGGGTATTCTGCATTCCCTTCTCGGTTGGCATGTTCCAGATGGCCAGGATAATGATCACAGAGTCCATTGTTCAGTAAAGCTCCCTGTACTGGCCCACTTGTGTCTACATTGAGCAAATGATAGGTCTCAGTAAGTCTTATAAAAATGTTTTTTTGTCACTCTTGCACCTAATCTAGCTAGACAATGTCTGGGTGCATGTAAAAAATAGCAAAAAAAAAAAAGTTGTAACTACTAGAATGGACATACTGATTTTTGTCATAGTGGAACATGTAATTAGAATGTTAGACCCTCAAAGGTATGAAAGAGGGAGAGAAGGACATTTACGATTGTTATTATTTTTCTGATTCACTCTAAAATCTTGCCCCCAAATGTTCTAGCACATTGGATAACATTACCTTTAACTGACTTCTGGCCTTCCACCTCACCTTCAGGCACTTCTGACCAGGATTTGATCTCCCTTCCACTCACCCTTACTTGTAGAAGTCTACTGGAAGCAGATGGGGACAGCCCCAGCTATTGCCCTCCCATCAGCAGACTTAGCAGTGCCTCTGGACATCTTTCATACTTCTATCCTTAAAAGCATCACTCAGTCATCCTGTAGAGCAAATAAATGACAACCAGCTACTGGGATGGACAAAAAGGATAGACTGTCTCTCCAATAACTAGCACTAGACTCAATTGAATTTTCTACTTCCCTGGGAACCCTAATGCCTTCTAACCAGTCAACAGACCACCTTTGAGGCTTTGCCAACACATGGTCTCTAAACAGATGGTCTCTAATCATTCCTTTCTTGGGTAGCTGATACATCTCAAAAACTGTCTGCAATATATGAAAGGAGAGAAAGGTAGCCACTCCTCAACAAGCACAAACAAAGCCCATGGGCCTGAAAACAAACATATAATTATGGTATTTTTATGTACTATGTGGAATCTAACCATTTTTCTTAGGAATCCTTGCAATAGAATAATGGACGGAGGATCCACCAGAAATATGAAGAAATAAATGCTAAGTCAGAGAACATCTCAGATGATAATCAAGATGACATTTAGACTATTTCAAATATTTAAAATGAACTGTATTAAATAGTCATCATAGCCATTTTAAGTATCTGGTTTATTTTGAGCCACCATGTTTCATCTCGCTGCAGCAACAAACTGCCTATAAATTCTTCCACAAATCCCATCTTCTTGCCCTTGCCAATATCCAACATACCTTCTCAGAAGTTTTTACAAAGAAAAGAAAAAGGAAACAGTAATTCTTCTGTAAACCCCGGGGCGGTTACTTGTCTTCCTTCTGAAACAATGGTGACATGCACAGTAGGAATGGTCATAAAAGAGTTTTGAGATGTTTAAGGAAATAAAATTTCAGCCCTGGGAGGCATTCAGTTAGCTTCAGTCCACTGGCTAGGATTGTTCTGGATGATAGAATTGCTCAAGACTTCCTCCTTGTGAAATCACTATTACATCCTGCTCTATCTGGAGCAATGTCTCCAGCCAAGTGGAAAGACCAGAATAGAAAAAGAAAGCCACCTCGAGTTCCACAGTAGACTTTTATACTTTAGAAGGCGCATTTCAACTTGAGCCTGGGACTCTGGGGAAGGGGTTATGATTGAGTTCAGTATTGCAAATTGCCCTCATTCTGGTGCTCAGAGTCTTGTTAATGGTAGTTTTAATTAAAGTCTGATGAGGACAGCCTGAATGGATTTCTTTTTAACCTCTGTCAGTCAGATTAATCAGTGTGGCTGATGGAGTCAGTTACTCATGAGCAATTTTACTGTGTCTTAACTCCCAGAACTGGTGAATATGACCTCATTTAGAAAAAAGGATCTTTACAGATTGATTAAGAATATTATGATGCGATCATCCTGCATTATCTGGGTAGGCGCTAAATCCAATAAAAAGTGTCCTTGTAAGAAATGTGTGAAAGGGTGCCTCAGGAGAGAAACAAGCGAGTGAACATAAAGGCAGAGATTGGAAAGATGTAGCCTTAGCAAAGCGGTGCCTGTAGTGACCAGAAAGCCAGAAGGGAAAGGAGATGCTCCCCTGCAGCCTCTGGGGGAAGGTGGCCATGCACATTCCTTGCCTCCAGAGCTGCTCAAGAATGAGTTCATGTTGTTTTTACTCACACAGCCTGTGATGATATGTTATGGCAATCTCTACAAACTGAAGTACAGACCGGCGGCGCAATGGCCTAGCGGCTAAGGTCCTCGCCTTGAACGCCCTGGGATCCCATGTGGGCGCCGGTTCTGATTCCGGCAGCTCCACTTCCCATCCAGCTCCCTGCTTGTGGCCTGGGAAAGCAGTCAAGGACGGCCCAATGCATTGGGACCCTGCACCCGTGTGGGAGACCTGGAAGAGGTTCCTGGTTCCTGGCTTCGGATCGGCGGAGCACCGGCCGTTGCGGCTCACTTGGGGAGTGAATCATCGGACAGAAGATCTTCCTCTCTGTCTCTCCTCCTCTCTCTGTATATCTGACTTTGTAATAAAAATAAATCTTAAAAAAAAAAGATATATGTGCTTTAAAAAAAAAAGAAACTAAAGTGCAGGATGGAAATGAGGGTTGCATGTTGTCAAGAGAAGTTTTCTCACCAGTTGGCTCGAGTTCCTATATATCTTTGCAAGCAAGGTGTTGACTGCCCTTTCTCTGGACAATCTTTTCAAGGATGTTTGGTTAGTGAACGGCTTTGGAAGATAGGGCCCTGTTTCCTTTTCAAACAAAGGGCACTGCCCCTTAAAACCCTTTTGCGTTCCCTTTCCTGCCATGCAGCATGCTCTGTATTTAGGTGTTATGCAGTCCACTTCAGCTCACCCTGGTGGAAATGGGGCTGGGGAAACTAGTGCAAAAATGCTGATGCTGGTAGTTACAGCTGTTAGGGTGACTCACAATTATCTTTTGCATCTAACCCCAGGAATCTCCTGTCTTCAACCACCATTCATGAAATAGTGGCCGGTTAGCATGTTAGAATGAATTTAGGTTAAACAGAAGACTCTTAGACGCTGTAGACACTTACTCTGAAATCTTCTGTAATCAGACTATGAATACCACTATTGCTCTCTCCAGATCTCCTGTCCATGACTGATTTAACCTACCCTCCTCCTTACAACTCTCTAGAGTTATGTCAGTGTTATTGGTCAAAGGAGCAGATAGATTATAAAGAGATTGATGTGTTAAATTTTACATTTTCATCTGTCAGGGAAGGGGAAGCAAAGAGGGGGGATTTCTGCCTCTGAAAAGCTGCCAAGTCCAAAAGTTGAGGCACTGACGAGCATGTGAACATGAACAAATTGTATTATCTTTATAAAGTCACAAGCAGCCAAGAATGCTTTAGCTGGAGTAAATCATCCCAACTTGTCACCTCAAATTAAATGAAAAGCTGACTTGCTGACAACTTTTCTTCAGGCTAGAGGCACATATCTTGCTCCCATCTTCCCCAACCAGCCCCACGTAACTGAGATAAGACATGGGACTGGTGCTTACTGAACTTTATGGAATGACTAATTGGTGCCATTTGTGGTTAAATGTTGTAACTGCATCATATCAGCAATGCTGTCAGCATTCAGAATAGGCAGGAGAAAGGAACCAGGAGAATGTTCCAGTTAACAGGCCTAAGCCAGTCAGGGCAGGCTGTCAGCAAAGCCATGAAACTGTCTCCAATGCCACCCACTCCTTTCCTTGTATTAGAACCTTTCACCTGGATCTCTGGGCTATCTCCCAGCTGCCCCAGGCCATCCGCCACGGTACAAAAGCCTCTCTGAATCCCTCCCCTACCAGCAAAATCTACCTCCCCAGGAATTGCCACCCTGTTACTGTGGTAAACCAGCAGAGTCCCATTCAGTCTTCTTTGCCTTCCAATTAATCACTCATGGACAGCCCCAGAAGACTGAAAGAGAACTAAAACATAAATTCTGAAAAAGAAGGTTGGAACTGAAAAGTAAATCTTTTTTTAAGTCCTTTTCTTTTCTCTGTCTCTGTTTTTTAAAGATTTATTTATTTTTACTGGAAAGTCAGATATACAGAGAGAAGGAGAGACAGAGGAAGATCTTCTGTCCGCTGATTCACTTCCCAAATGGCCACAAGGGCCAGAGCTGAGCTAATCCAAAGCCAGGAGCCAGGAGCTTCTTCCAGGTCTCCCAAGGGGTTGCAGGGTCCAAAGGCTTTGGGTCGTCCTCTGCTGCTTTCCCAGGGCACAAGCAGGGAGCTGGATGGGAAGTGAAGCAGTGAGGACACAAACTGGCACCCCCATGGGATCCTGGCATGTGCAAGGCAAGGATTTAGCCATTGAGCCATGGTGCCATGCCCTGAAAAATCTATTTCTATGTTGTATATACCCTGTCATCTTTGTTTTGAAGAATTATGAAGAACCAAAAAAGTTTAGATCCTGCCACAGTCTTACCCTTGCCTCAGTTATAGAAGGTGTAATAAGAAGACAGACAACCATTAAATTTTTTAGAAGGAATCTGAAAAACTGTGCCAACTCTCACCAGGCTGCTCTCTCAATGCATTTCTTCTGTGACATCCATTTCCTGTAGGCAGCAAGACTGAGGGTGGGAGGAGGATTCTTTGGGGCCCTCTGGAAAGGCTCTAATGTGGTGATGACAACAAGAGTGATGGCAGCCTTTATTCATTAGTCCCTTCTAAACTGGAGGGACAAGCCAACACCATCATTGCCTGAAAGGAGCTACCATTGTGTGTATCAAGACTCTCCATCACACGAGACACAAACCAAATGGAAATGGTCCAATTGAAAACAAATCTATGGAGGCAGGTATTTGTTCTAGGGGTTAACATACTGTTTGGGTCGCTCCTATTCCATAATAGAGTGACTGCATTCAAGTCCCAGGTTCACTCCTGATTCTAGTTTCCTGCTGACATGCCTCCTGATTCGCAGGAGATGATGACTCAAGGGCTTGGGTTCCAACCTGCCACAGGGAGACTCCAAATGAGTGGTGGGCCCTTGACTTAGGCCTGGCCCAGCTCAGCCCTGTAGGCATTTTGGGAGGAAGCCGGAAAATGGGAGTTTTCTGTCTCTCTCCCTCTCAAATAGAAAATTTTTAAAGATTTATTTTATTTTTAATTTGAAAGGCAGAGTTATAGACAGAAGGAGGGAGAGAGATTCCATTGGCTGATCTTCTTCCTAAATGGCCACAATGGCTGGAGCTGAGCCGATCCAGAGTGAGGAGTCACTAGCCTCTTCTGAGTCTCCCATGCAGATGCAGGATCCCAAGGCTTTGGGCCATCCTCCACTGTCTTACCAGGCCACGAGCAGGAAGCTGGTTGGAAATAAAACAGCCAGAAACGAGCAGCCATCCCTATGGGATGCCAGCACTTACAAGGCCAAGGCTTAGTTTCTATGTCTCAGCACGGGGCCCCATCAATACATTTTTTAAAGTGGATTGATTGATCCATGACATACAGGAAGAGGTGAAAACGATATCAAAAGGCTCAAGAAACTGCTGACATTAGCAGGTGTTCTCCTCTCTTTCTGTGTCTCAACCTCTCTGTTGCCTTTGCTTTTTCCTCCAGTAGGGCTTTTCTCTCTGACTGCTTATGGATGCGTTTCTGATGATGGAGCTGCAAAGGGCTACAGGCTTCTATCATCCCAGCTCCCAGCTCCCAGCTCCCAGCTCCGGATGAAAGCAATTCTCTTCAAGTGCTTATATAAAATCTAAGACACTCCCAGTTCCAGGGTGATACAGAGGGCTAAGCTTTTGCTTGTGGCTTTAACATATTGTATCTGAGTGCCAGTTTGACTCCAGGTTGCTCAGTTTCCTGCTAATGAGATGAATACTTCAGGTGCTTGAGCCTCTGCCACCCATGTGATAGGGCTGCGTGGAGTTCCAGGCTCCTGGCTACAGTACACCCCCTGGCTGTTACAGTATTGGAGAGTGAACCGGAAGGTAGGAGATTGTGCACACTCTCTCTGACACACACACACACACTTTCAAATAAATAAGTATGGGCCTGGTGCGATACCCTAGTGGCTAAAGCCGTTGCCTTGTATGTGCCAGGATCCCATATGGGTGCTGGTTTGTGTCCTGGCTGCTCCGTTTATCTTCCAGCTCCCTGCTTGTGGCCTTGGAAAGCAATAGAGGACAGCCTAAAGCCTTGGGACCTTGCACCCATGTGGGATACTCAGAAGAAGCTCCTGGCTCCTGGTTTCGCATTGGAGCTTAGCTCTGGCCGTTGTGTTCACTTGGGGAGGGAACCAATATATGGAAGAACTTTCTCGTCTTTCCTTCCTCTATAATTCTAACTGTCCAATAAAAAATCTTTTTTAAAAAAAGCAGTTGTCCTAAAATATCATTTTGAATAAATAAATAAATCTTTTTTTTAAAAAAAGACATGGCCTCTCAGAACTGGCTCAGTAACTGATCCTTCACCTTCCAGTGCTGGCATTGCGTATGGCAGCCAATTCATGTCCCAGCTGCTTCACTTCCCATTCAGTCCATGCTTATTGCCTGGGAAAGCAGTGGAGGGTGGCTCAAAGCCTTAGGCACCCACATGGGAGACCTGGAAAAAGGTTCTGCCTCCTTTCTTTGGATTGACTCAGCTCTGACCATTTTGGCCATTTGGTGAATGAACCAGTGGATGGAAGATCTTTCTCACTGTCTCTCCTTCTCTCTGTAAATTTACCTTTTCAATGAAAGTAAATAATATTTCTAAAATTAGACTGTCATTTGCAGCCTAGGTATCATACTCATTTAGGGATCGCTTTTTGCACTAAGC
Organism: Ochotona princeps; assembly: GCF_030435755.1. Lineage (NCBI taxonomy): Eukaryota > Metazoa > Chordata > Mammalia > Lagomorpha > Ochotonidae > Ochotona > Ochotona princeps. Next base: position 35,338,568 of record NC_080842.1, read on the forward strand.
AAGGAAAGGTGAGGCTCACACATTCCCATATTGTGCAACGACAGCCTCATCTTTGCTGCATGGAAGGACAAAGGCTAAATTCCCCAAAGGACATTTAGTTCTCTTGGTAATGGCAGATGGGAGGGTGTGAGAGAGAGATCCTAACTAGACCCAGCAATAGATGCTGCTTCTAAAGGCTTATGCAGCCACAGTTAAGTTATGGCTGTAAAGCTGGGTACAGTCACGTCAACATAGATCATTGTTCAGACAGGTCACTACTTAATCATGCATTCAATCAGTGAATCTCTGGAATTTGGGCCACCTTCAGATAACTGTTATCTGTGGAATATAGTTCATAATCCAAGTGTATTGAATTGATAGCACTGAGTCATTCAGCACTGAGTCACGTCTAAGCTTCAAAAGGGCCAGGGACTTTCAGTCATTGCTTCCAATTGATTTTTTTTAAAGACCATGATTTCCACATTATTATTATTTTTCCTAGCTCTGGGGTAAAGGGGGAATAAAGGGAGAAGCCCCACCCATCCCAGGTCCCTGATGTGGGGCATGCTCCGAGGTTCCTGCTGAAGTAGTTTTGATAGTTCAACAGTTCTGAATTGTTCCCAAGCTCGCCATTCCAAACATGATGAAATCTCTCCAGAATCCACTTAGAATCTCCGTTAGCCCAGATCTTCACTACCAACACATGGCTGGGGTAGATAATGATTTGTTCTGTCCTCTGTCCTGTTGTGGTACCAGGTGCCCTCTGCAGGTTTCAATGGACTGCCATATCCTCCATGTGCACTTGAATTTGCTGTCTACTGTTCCATCTGAGCCTCTGAGGAGATTCAGCTTTAATGCTTGCACTCTATGGTCAGACCATGGATCCTGCCCTTCTTCATGGATAGGGTTCTGAGATCAGCAGTTCAGTTGGAGGGATCCTCAAAGAAACTTCACATGAAGTGATCCCAGGTCTGATTCCTGTGTGTGCGTGCCAGTACAGGGTCCAGAACAGCCCATTGCCCCAATCAGCTTATGCATATGTTGGTGGTTGCAATTGCTGATTCAGTTCTGTTTCCAGCCCTATCTTCTACACGAATCAGTGGGTGTTACCATCCAGCCTGATTCTGCCCACCACACACTTGGTCGGCCCTCATGCAAATCAGTGGGAACTGCAGCCTAATCAGGGCGACTCACCATAACCCCCACCAGGCCTGCTCCCTGCCCTGGTTCCCATGCTTGCCAGTATGTACAGCAGACTGGTCCAGTCTGTTCCACATCCCATTCAGTTCTCATACATGTCAATGGGCATTGAAGCCTAGTTCAACCCAACCAGCCCTACTCTCTGGCCCACACATATGCTGGTAGGTGTTGTTCTATCCATCCACTCCTCCCCCAGTTCCAGCTCAGGTTGGTGGTGGCAAAAGCCTAGCTCAGCCCAGCCAGCACCCAGTCTAAGCCATAATGTGTACTAGTGTGTGTTGCAACTGGACCTAGCCTGACCCACACTCCATTCTGTTGCTCAAATTCGCCAGCGGGTGATGTGAACCTGCCCTGCTGGTTTGCCACCGACCTGTGCCAAATGTATGCTGCTGGGTACCATTTCCTGGCCTGATCTGGGCTCCATATCATAGTTCTTGGCACTCACCTGCATGCACTGTGTCCCAACAGAGGAGTTTCCCAGGCTCCTCCATCAGAACCATTCCTAGTGCCAGATCTTGCACACACGAGTAGGTCCATGGGCCAGCCCTACTCAGTCAATCTCCTGATAGCAGGAAAAATACCTTTCCTGACTAGCCTTCAGCCCATTCCAGTTATTATTGTTGGGTATTACAGCCAAGTCAGCTTCCTATTGATTTGTATATGTTATGTCACACTTGCCGACATCATGAAGAAAAAGGCAATACCCTCACCCCCAGACTTTTCCTCTAAAAGGTTTAACTATTTACCAAAAGACTTTATTTCTGTGTGCGGAAAAGTGTCTCAACAGAGTTCCCCATGCAGCCATTACCTCCAGTTGGACTTGGTATGTGAGATAAAACCTATTTTCTTAAACCTCAGAGTTATGGTGTCACAAGCACTTAATTGATGATCTATCTCTTTTCTGCTTTGCCTTGGCCATCAAGCCCAGGTAGGAAACATGTGAAATTTCCTTCAGCAAAACTGCAGAAAGACTTCACAAGATCAAGGAACAGTGCTCTCCTGTGCTCAATAAAGGGTTGTGGCAACTGATCAGCATCATAAAAAAGCCTCTCACTAAGATTCTGAGTAAAACTCGCATATGTAACATTTCAGATACAAGATTCAAAGCAATAGATATTATTCAGTTATTTTCTAGCAAGTAGTATACGTATTCTCCTTCCAGACATTCCTTATTTATGAGGGAATAAACTAAAATAACAATACAGAGAATGTAAAGGTTCAGAAAACATAACGATCCTGGACCTGAAGATGCAGAACAAATGTGCAAACTTTCAGAGAAGATTTTTCCATTTGAAAAAAATGGAAGTCAACCTTGGAAAGCAACTTCTTTGTCTTATCAAAGCCAAAGCCTATTCAATTAATGAAATAATATAGAAGATAACGAAAAAGAAGCCCAACAGAGGAAGATTCAGATTATAATAAGAATGGAATTGGATGAACAGGATGGAACAAGAGAAATGCGAGAGAAAGAAAGTAAGATGTCAGGAAGGCGCAGAATCAACAGCGGTGGAAACTGGATACGGAATATAAAAGCCAAATCATAAGGACACAAATGAATAAAACAATAAGCAACCAAGCGCGCATGCACACACACACACAAATAATGCATATAATTATCCATCTATCTATCAATAGATGTATCTTCAATAGGTCCAAATTTTTTTAACATTTACTCCAAACATTGCAGGAATACATCATCTTTGTCACCTGTAGCCCCTTACAGAAAACAGGATGTTTCCCAATTCCTTTTATGAGACTTTAATAGTCCTCAGTATGGAAACCAGAAAGAACAGCAGGAGAAAAGAAAAGTATAAGTCAATTTTATTCATAAACATAGACTAAATCATGATAAAGAAAATGTTAATACTTCAAAGTCTGCAGCATGTAAAACAATAATATATCATGACTAATTGCAAAGATGGAAGGACTTTTTAACATTGGACAGTGTAATACAATTTAGCACATCAGCAGTTTAAAGAAGACAAGTCATGGGACTGGCGAGGTGATGTAAAAAGCTAATTCTCTGCTGGTAGCACCAGCATCTCATATGGTTCTGGTTCATGCCTCAGCTGTTCACTTCCCATCCAGCTCCCTGCTAATGACCTGGGAAAGCAGTCGAGGGTGGCCCAAAGCCTTGGGACCCTAGACCCATGTGGAAAACCTAAAACAGAGGTTCCTGGCTCCTGGCTTTGGATCAGCGCTGCTCCAGCCATTGTAGCCATTTGGGAAGTGAGCTGTAAGATGGAGTCTCTCTCTCTCTTTCTCCTACTCTTTCTCTTTCTCTCTGTAAATCTGCCTTCAAAATAAAAATAAATGAATGTTTAAAAAATAAATAAAAATAAAGACAAGTCATCTCATTGAAGAATGCACTACACAATTCACATTTATTTATCATTTACAAAAAGTGAAACTTGGCAAACTAATATTAGACTTGCTTAAAACTGCAAGCAGCACCAGTCAAAAATTGTATAACACAATATACTTATTATGAAACGGTAAGCCTTCCCTTTAGAAAAAAAGAAAAAAAGAAAGAAAGAAAGAAAGAAAGAAAGAAAGAAAGAAAAAGAAAAAGAAGGAAAGAAAGAAATACAGACTTGCAGCACAACCAACCCACCCAACATTTTCTGGAAGCTCAGCTTAAGAATGAAAAGAAAAAAGATAAATAGAGGGGATAAGGACTAGAAGGAAAGACATTAAACTGCCATTCACAAATCAAATTGATTTTACTTAGATATTAATACAATGAAAGAACACCTATGGCCCCAGATGGTATCCTGCCTAGTGGCTTAAGTCCTCGCCTTGCACATGGCAGGATCCCATATGGGCACAGGTTCATGTTCCAGCAGCCCCACTTCTTATCCAGCTCCCTGCTTGTGGCATGGGAAAGCAGTCAAGGACAGCCCAAAGCGTTGGGACCCTGCACCCATGTGGGAGATGCGGAAGAATCTTCTGGCTCCTGACTTTGGATTGGCTCAGTTTCAGCTGTTGTGGCCACTTCGGGAGTGAATCATTGGACAGAAGATCTTCCTCTCTGTCTCTCCTCCTCTCTGTGTTGACTTTTCAATAAAAAAATCTTTTTAAAAAAAGTATCTATATGAAAATTATAAAGTTGATTAAGTCCTTCATATGTTACAGCACTTCATATGTTACAGTATGCCAGGTAAGGTGTTGCATGTGTGGTATTGGGTGATGTGTAAAAGAAGACCATGCCTTCAGCTGCGGGTGCAGGTGCGGCTCAGACTAGCTTCCTGCTAATGCACCTGGGAGGCAGCAGGTCAAGTATGGGTCCTTATCATGTGCAGGGGAGAGCCTCATGGAGTTCTAGCTCCTGGCTTTTGCCTGGGTCAGCTCAGTTAGGAACATTTGAGGAGCATGAACTAACAGATAGAGCATTCTCTCTCTCTCTCTCTCTCTCTCTCTCTCTCTCTCTCTCTCTCTCTCTTTCTCTTTCTCTTTCTCTGACTCAAATAAACAAACAACAACAAAAACATTTTTCAAAAAGGCCATGCCTTCACATTTTACTATCTAGTGAAGAAGAAAGGCAGTCACACAGGAAGACAGTAATACAGGGAGGTAAGTTATCATCCAGGGTGGAGGGAGAGCTTGTGATGTAGCAGGAGCCTTTAATCCTGTGCAGAGAGGCAGGAGGTTAAATAAATCTTTCTAAAATAACTGAAATATGAGCTGTGATTTGCAAGCTCTTAGACAAGAGGCTAAGGAAGAGTGTTTCAGCCCAGCAAGTGCAATTCAAAGGTGTGAGAGACTGACTGTGGCCAAGAAACTGCAGAGTGCCATGAAGATGCCATGAGCCCTGTGTGGAGAGGGCTGACATGGGGTGTGGAGGCAAGGGGCTTTGGGATCTGTGCGTAATGGTTTGAACATTATCTAAAGGGCAATTGGAAGCCATCCAAGACTTCTCAACAATTTGCCTTTTACAAAACTACTCTGGTTGCAGAATGGGCAGTGACTGTGGGCCAGAGTGGCAGTGAGCAGATTGCTTAGGGACAAAGTGCAGAAATACAGGCAAGAGATGATGGTGGCTTAGCATTGGCGGAAACTGGGAGGAACTGGGTAGAGTTTGGAGAGATTCGGATTAGGGTTACAAGACTAGAACTATGGAGATGCAATGCTTGAGCAATGGCCTTGAAGTCTTAGGGTTTATCACAGAATGGAAGAAAATGAACCTTCAAATTTAAAACCATCTCTTAACTGTAAGATGATGAATAGGTTGGTTGGTTTCTTTGTATTTTGTAACTTTATAGAAAGTATTGAGCATTTTCATTATCAATAAATGTTATAGATAACATTTTGTTGTTCCTAACATGTTGCTTAGCTCTTAGCACTCTTCTAGGAAACATAGAAAACTGAAATAACCCTTGCTAGCAGATTAATACACGGACCATGTGCTGTTCTCTCATGTGAAATTTTTTGCCTTTAGTTGGTGGCTTCTGAAGGGAATTATAACCATACAAAATTGTGCCACATAATTCAAAATTCAAAATGAAAATATATTAAAAAGAAACAAAGTTTCTTTATTGGGAAAGAGAGAGGGAAAGAGGGAGGAAGGGAGAAAGAGCGGGAGAGAGAGAGAGACAAAGTCTTTCCCCTGTTTCACTCTCCAAATACCTGCAGTGTCAGGGATATGGCAGCCTGAAGCCAGGGGCAGGAACTCTACCCAAAGTTTTTCATGCAGGTGACAGAGACAAACACCTGAGCTCCCCAAGATGTGTATTAACTGGAAGCAGGAAAAGGAAGTGGTAGTGTGATTCAGTCCTAGGCAGTCTGGTATGAGATGCAGTCATCCCATGCACCATCTTAATCCCAGTACATCACCAAATCCTCCTCAGGAATACATACTTTAGAAGCTAGAAAGTAATATTAAAAGGTACAGATTTTGTAGCAGCAAAGACTTCTATTATGGTCCTTGCAAGCACCAGGATCCCATATGGGTGCTGGTTCACGTCCTGGTTTCTCCACTTCCCGTCCAGCTTCCTGCTTGTGGCCTGGGAAAGCAGTCAAGGATGGCCCACAGCTTTGGGACCCTGCACCCACGTGGGAGACCTAGAAAAAGCTCGTGGCTCCTGGCTTCAGATTGGCTTAGCTCCAGCAGTTGTGATCACTTGAGGAGCAAACCAGTGGGTGGAAGATATTTCTCTGTCTCTCCAGTGTATAGATCTGATCTGCCTTTCTAATAAAAATTAAAAATCTTAAAGAAAAAAAGAAGCAGCTTAGTAGAGGTCACTAAAAACATGGCCAAGTCACCTAAACTCTTTCAATGTCAAGTGTAAATAATGTGCATGAAGCACTTGTCAAACATTATCAGATGTTAGTGAAGTATGCGACCTTGCCTGAAGGGTAAACTTAAAAACCTTTTTCCTCATACTTAGGATCCTCAAACCCATCAGTCTTCGTTCTGCTATTAAATATTCCCTAAAATTATTCTTCGATTCCTCAATCCCTCCTACATTTAATTATTTGCAAATACTCAGGCAAGAATGTACATATTTTTAAGATGATGAATTATACTTCAGGTGATCATATGTTCCAGTGTTCCTGTTGTCCTGACATCTCATGCATTTTACATTTATCCTAAATAACTGCATTCTTTATTGCATTCAGCTTTAGGAATTTCAGACTTACATGGTCTAATTAATTCCAGTGGACTTTGGTTTCACTGCCCCAGGAATCAGATTTTGAACAAATTATCTCTCTCCTCTTTTTTCACTTTTAAAGTTGTCTTTCTGGGGCTCAGTGTGATGGCTTAGTGGATATATCTTTACCTTGCACTTGCCTAGACCCCATATGTTTGCTGATGCATGTTGTGGCTGTTCACTTTCTATCTAGCTACCTTCTAATGGCCTGGGAAGGCGGTAGTGGATCCTGTACTCACTTGGGAGACCAAGAAGAAGCTCTTGGTCCTGCTTCAGATCAGCTCAGCTCTGGCCATTGCGGCCATTTAGGGAGTGAACCAGTGGATAGAAGAGTTTTCTCTCAGTCTCTCCTTCTCTTTGTAAATCTGCCTTTTCAATAAAAATAAGTAAATACTTTTTTAAAAAGTGCATTTCTTGGGGTCCGTGTGATAGCTCAACGGGCTAATTCAACCAGCATCCAACATTGGCCAATTCATGTCCTTGATGCACTACCTTCTGTTTTTGTTTTTTTAACGATTTATTTTTTTAAAATTTTTGTTTAAATGATGTCTAATTTTACTTTTAGTGATGTTTACATAGATGGTTAGGATAGGAAGGGTTGAGGGTTAGGGGAAAGTGATTGAGACCATTGTTTCCAATTTTTCCTTCTTCTTCCTTTGTCTGGGGAAAGAGTGGAGATAAGGGAAGAAGCCACACCCAGCAACCCAACCACCTCAGTACCCAGGGATGGGGAACAGCCACCTGATGTCATCCCAGGGTGCCCAGTGTGGAACATGCTCCAAGGGTTCTGCTTAAGTGGTTTCAGTAGTTCTAAAATGCTGCCAATCTCACTGATTCAAGGATGGGGAAATCCTTTTAAAGTCCATAGAGTCTCCAATTGCTCAGATATTTGCTATCGATGTCTGGATGAGGTAGTTGACCAATTTGCTCTGCCCTCCTTCTTCTGCCATGGTACCAGGTGCCCTCTGCAGGACTCAGAGGACTGCCATTTCCTTCATGTGCATCTCTGTACGTTGTCCGCTGGTCAGTCTGAGCCACTGAGGCGACCCAGTTCTGATACATGCATTCCATGGTCAGCAAGTACAGTGACCTTGTCAGTGGAAGTCCCTCAGAAGTCATTCCTCACCTGCAGCATACTCCCTCAGCAGCCCTCCCTCCCATACATTCTCTTACCCCTTTAGCTGGTCAACGCACAGTCCTTTTGCCCAGGTGTGCATGCAGTGCCTGGCACCAAATGGCGCTTGTGCAGTCTGGCCCAAGCGAGGCTGGGGACCTGCAGCTCCAGATCCCCCCACATATCTTTAAAAAATAATAATAGATAAATAAAATTAAATTAAAAAACAGGGTAGGTGACTATGAATAGTTAACACAAATCTGGCATTAACCAGGCCCAGGAGGCCAGCCAACTATTAGCTGATTTTCTCCCAGCTGTTTAAACACTTGCCTAGGTATAAGGCAACCTAAACCATTGTCTGAAACTGTGGTAAATTTATTTATTTTTATTATTTATACAGAAGGAGAGACAGAGAGAAAGAGCTTCTATACACTGTTTCACTCTCCAAATGACTGCAAAGGTTAGAGTTGAGCTGATCCAAAGCTGGGAGCTAGGAGCTTCTTCTCAGTCCCCCATATGCATGCCAGTTCCAAACGCCTTAGGCCATCATCTGTTGCTTTCCTAAGCAAGAAACAGGGAGCTGGATGAGCAGTGGAGTAGCTGAGACATGAACCAGCATCCATATGGTATGCAGAGGAAGGATTAGCTAATGGAGTCATTACATCCACTTCAGGATTCTCCCAGCTACAGTCATTGTGATCATCTGGTAAGCCAACCAGCAGATCAAAGATCTTTCTGTCTTTCCTTCTTTCTGTAAATCTGCCATTCCATTAAAAAATACTATATCTTTTAAAAAATGATATGTTTCTTCATTTCAAAGAGTGAGTTACAGAGAGATGGAGAAAACGGAAAGAGAGACTCTTCTGTCTTCTGGTTCACTCTCCAAATAGCTACAATGGCTAAGACCAAGGCCAGGAGCCAGGAGCTTCATCTTGGTCTCCAGTGTGGGTGTAGGGTCTCAAGCACTTGGGCCATCTTCTGCTGTTTAAGCAGGTGCATTAGCAAGGAGCTTGATCAAAAATGAGTCACCAATAATACTCAGACTGGTACCCATTTGGAGCTTCTCCCCCTAAACTTCAGTTGCCTATCTGTAAATTGGAGGTAATACTCTCTGCGTTCTGGGGATTAGACATAATATTCAGCAAGTGAGTACATGTACATACACACAGCAAATGCACTGTAGTTTTTAGAATTATTATTTAATTATTACTTAAGACTTACAGAGAGGGGAGAGAGAGAGAGAGAGCAAGAGCAAGAGAGATCGTCTGCTGCTTCATTTCCCAGAAAGCCACACTGGCCAGGGCTGGGTCAGGCAGAAGCCAAGGAGCCAAGAGTTTCAGTCTGGGTCTTCTGTGGGGTGGCAGGGGCACAAGTACTTGGGGTATCTTCTGTCACTGTGTTTACTTGGCCAAAGCAGGGAGCTGGATTAGTAGGGCAGCTGAGACTCCAACTGGCACTCTTACAAGATGCTGGTGTCACAGGCATGGTTTTACTTGCTAAGGGACATTGCTAATCCCTTCAGAAGAGCTATTGTGAAAAGCCTAGTGATTTTGCATTTTTTCAAAATAAAGAAAGTTCATCATTGTCATCAATATAATTGATTTCTTGGTGAAGCGTAAATACGGGTTTATATTTTAATGATGCTTTTAAATACCCTTATATAGCATACAATTTTCTGTGACCCATTTATATGATTCTTTCAAGAATGCACTGTATGTAATCCAACTAAAAGCTAACAATTCAATCAAGACAAGTACCCTCTTTATAGATTATCTAACATAAGACCTCATCCTTTCACTCCTGCTCCTGTCAACCCATCTTGCAATACAACTTAGGTTTTCAGATATGAAAAACTGAAGTTTTAAGGAGAGGAAAGGAAATGGAGAATATTAACAATGAAAGAAAATCTGTCAAACTTCATCCCTTCCCACTGCAGGATGACAAACATTTTCAATTAATATGTCCCTTGGGAAATACGCAAAGAAAGGAACTAAGCATTAAATAAATTAAAAATCATATCAAATTTACTTTTCATCCTTTTAAACATTCAGACTGAGAACTGGAGCTCGAAAACTTCCTAAGCTACTTCCTCTCTCAGGGTGAGAAAGTGGCAACAGCAGCAGCTGTCAAGTGACTCAAAAGGCTGGGCTGAGATAAGATGCAGGGATGTGTCAAAACTATGCCAATCTGTCATCAGGAAAGAGCAAGGACCTGAAGGTAACAGTCTACATTTAGCAGTAAGGAAGGATCAGGGCTGGAATTCTCAGATACCCTTGGGCGTCCAGGGGAAACAGAAATTTCTCTGCAAAAGAAAGGCCTGGAAAATAGAATTCCATTGTCCACTGTCTCCAGGAATTTCTCCAGAAACAAAGCACTGCAGGAACTTGTGTAACCTGCTTTATGGGGGCATCCAGACTGGAAGCAAATCCATAAACAGAATAAAATCACACAGCCACACACATAGTGAGAAAACTGTAGGTAGTCTGTATAGGTGTGATTTTTTCTTACATGAGCAAAAATATTCTATGGATACCCTTGCTCAAGAATGATGTAGCTCTATCTCATGGCAAAATAAGAATGTTCTCTGGGCCCAGTGCAATAGTGTGGTGGTTAAGGTCCTTGCCTTGCACACACCGGGATCCCACATGGGTGCCAGTTCGAATCCTGGCAGGCTCTGATTCCCATCCAGCTCCCTGTTGTCTGGGAAAGCAGTCGAGGACGGCCCAAAGCCTTAGGACCCTACACCCTTGTGGGAGACCCAGAAGAGCTCCTGGCTCCTGTCTTTGGATTGGCTCAGCTCCAGCCGTTGCGGCCGCTTGGGGAGTGAACCATTGGACATAAGATCTTCCTCTCTGTCTCTCCTCCTCTCTGTATATCCACCTTTCCAGTAAAAACAAATTTTTAGAAAAATTTATTCAAAATAGGTCTGTTCTATATCTCTAGATAGCCCTGTAACTCATGCTAAATATTGACAGGGCCATTAATCTTATTCTCATGTGTGTTCTGAGGGCTTATAGGTTGTCCTGCTCATAATCTACTTTGATCAATCCTAGAAGCGATTCTACTTTTTATTGTCAAACTTTTAGGTGTCTGACCTTGATCTTGAAGAAAATAACTTATTTACAAACAAGAATGGCTTGCAAATAGATGTTTCCCCCAAAGGAAAATTTTTTACAATGTAGTTTGTCAGTTTGAATGCTCAAAGATGAGGCTGATATGATAGCTCAGTTGGCAAATCCTCCACCTACAAGTACTACTGGCATCTCATATGGGTGCCATTTCATGACCTGGCTGCTCCACTCCCATCCAACTCCCTGGTAATGGCCTCTTGACTTCTGGCTTTGGATTAGCTCAGCTCTGGCCATTGCTGCCATCTGGGGAGTGAACCAGCAGGTGAAAAATCTTTCTCTCTGTCTCTTCTTCTGTTTATAAATCCGCCTTTCCAGTAAAAATAAATGAAATCTTAAAAAAAAATCCCCAAGAATGAATGTAAGAATTTTAAATGTTAGGGGGACTTTAGAGATAGGTTTGAAATGCCTCCAAACTGTAACTTGAACTTACCTCTATTTTTAGGGTTAGAAGGGTGAAGACATTGGTCTGTGGAACATGGGATGAGACCTTGGAGAACGAGCTGTCAGTGGGTCTCTGGGAGAGTACAGCATGCAATAGAAACACAAGCATTCCAGTCACGCATTCAGGCAATGCGTCCAAGTATTCTTGGCTGTGATTCAAATGAGCATGTCACTGGCCTGGAGCCAGAATCATGAGCCACGCTAGCATTGTCCTCTGACTGCTGGGAAAGTGCTGGTGGAGTTGAAAGTATGTCCACACCTCTGGACAGGCCACCCACTCCTTACGTGAACTACAGAATTACTTCCTCTTTCTTTTCCTAATCAGTGAACTGGGCCATATTCCCATTTCTGTAATTGAGTTTTTAACAGAAGAATCCCTGTACTTCACTCAAGGGAAGTGATTGAATGCATTTTATTCATTTGTGAGTTAAAAAGAGTACAAACTCTTTTATAATTCCTTGGATGAGATCTGAAGTATAGATATGACATTTTATATGCATGAGAAGCCTGGTGAGTTTTCTGGCTTCACTATCTTCTTGTATCAAATTGCAAAGGGACAAGGTGCTTAAAATGTGCGGTCTTCAGAGACAAAAGCAGCTCCATTGCTTATCAACTGTGCAGTATCAGTAAAGTTCATTTCTTTGTACTTATTTGTTTATAGGAGATAAGAACACAGAACCTCCTTAGGTTGTAGGGAAATCACCCAATGCAGAAACAGCAAATGCTAGGTTGCTTTGTTTTCCCCCAACTTTGATTTGAGAGCACTGGAAGAAAAAGTCCAGTCTATTTGTTACATGTGAAATAAGAATCAGTGATCTTTTAGAGCACCAGAAATGTCCAAGAGCATAAACACAACCCTCCTCACATGTGCAGTGTAATTGGGCACACTGAGGAAGATTTTAAAACTATAAAGTATATAAAACACACAATAATGGGAACAACCCAATTATTTGGAATATAAGAACTACAATTCAACAGCCCAAAGACCAATGACCTAATTTAAAAATGGGCAGAAGCAAGGCCTGCCGGATGGGCAGGCTGATTCTCCTCCTGCAGTGCTGGCATCCCATATGGGCACTGGTTCACATTCTCATTGCTCTACTTCCCATTCAGCTCTATACTTATGGCCTGGGAAAGCAGTGAAGAATGGCTCAAATCCTTGGGTCTCTGCACCAGTGTAGGAGACCCAAAAGAAGCTCCTGGCTCCTGGCTTTGAATCTACTCAGCTCTGGTCATTGAAGCCATTTGGGGAGTGAACCAGAAGAGAACAGAAGAGATGCCTTGGTCTATTTCTCCTGTTGCTTTCAAGGCTGGACCTGGAGAGGGACCCTCAAGGAATGGGAAGTAAGGGCCCAAGACCCTGTTCTCAGGAATGTAGCAGCAGGAGCAATGATAAGGTCACATGCTTTATTCACCATTACTATGTGCCGAGTGCTCCTCCACTAATGCTGGTGGGACATGTGTTCAGGGAGCGCCGAGAAAGTATGGACTGGGGAGGGAAAGCATACCTTTCACAAGGGTGAGCTTTTTACGCACACCTTCACCCCTTGCCTCACAGCCAGTCAGAGAAAGCACTGTAGGTTATCACGCCCATCATCAGGCAAGGATGTTGATGTTTGGTTTTCCATGTGAGCTAAGTTTAAGACTAGGATATAAGAGAAAATTGCAGCTAATCCAAGTTATGCTTGCCAGACTCATTATATTGTCTATAAGGAATGCAGATACACAAAATATATAGAACTATTCATTATTTAGAAAATAGAACAGAGGCCAAATACAATTTTATAACATTTAATGCCATATCATGCAAATTATTTCCTACCCATTGTCCAGGTGCAAAACATTGGCTGCATAAATTAAATGCATGTAAAATGATAAGCCACTCAACAGATGATGCTCTTCATATGATTTGTTCTTGTTTATTCAACAAATACAAAAATGGGTTTTATGGACATGGTTCTCACAACATTCTGATAAAATTTGAATATTAGACATCAAAGTATAAGCCAATCAAGATGATTCTAGCACTAAGCATTGTAGCCTATAATATATTGCTCTGTGTGCTACCTTGAATTTAGCAGGAATTTAGAAAACCTACAACTGCTAATTCTAGACACATTGACACCATGACATTCCCAAAATATTGCCCGCCCCAAGCTTTTTCTAAGAGCTGGCTGGCAAAAGTGGACCATTTGTTTCCTGATAAAGGCTGCGGTTCTGGTCTTTTCTATTTCTAATTCAGGCCAGTTCTCTTATGAAAATGAAGGAGGAGATTGTAAAGATCTTAGTCAAATATGAATGTGAGGTGCTTAATCTGTGTTAACAGAGTGGAAGGATATCCCATACACAGAGTGGCCACACGTGTAATTTTTCAGGGCTAGATTGAACCTTAGTGTTTAGATAAAGCCCACTGAAACCCTGAATTTCTCACTATTAAAACCCCAGACAGATGCTACTGGCTGTTCACCATGGACACAGAAAGCTTCCAGGGGTGCGCAGTGTGGCATTCCTGACTCCTGTGTGTCTCTAACTTGCTATCTTTGTGTGGCTAGATTTTGGCCTTCCGTCCACACTTTCCCTCATGCCTGGACAGCAGCAGTGCTGTGTTAAGGTTCTCTCTTCTCTGTGCTGACAGCCCGTAGTGGTCTCACTTTGCTCAACAGTGAAGATAGTCTAATTCTTCTAACTCTAATCACCTATGAGTGGAATTTCAAGATTATATTGTCCCACAGATCCTAGAATTACAGAAGGTGTAGTTCAAAGATACTCTAAACTGCTCTGTGCCTGCGCTTCTTAATTTTCGCCACAGGTTCTTACTCTTCACAAAGATAAAAATTCTGAGCAGAGGTGTCATAATCTACATTATGACAGGATTGGTCTAGAATTAATTTAACAGAGAGGGAATACATATTCCTAAGCAAGTGTGGGCCACCCCACATGGAGAAATGTCCATCATGATTGGTCTAGAGGGTTACCCATGAAAGACAGAGACAGGAAAGAGTTTGAACAGCACCTGCAACTGTGATCTTTGGCAAAAGAGGGATGCACTCTTCCATGCTCAGTCTGTTTTAGGAGGTAGGGAGTGATGGTTTAACACGTGTGAATCCACTGGGGAATTTTATGATGCCTCCATTAACCATATAGTAATCAAGGCAACTCCCCCCTCTTGGTCTGAATGAGACACAGGTGCATCCTGGGAAGGTGGGTGCTTTTGATTGACAGGAAAGGAGACATTACATTGCTGACTTGCAAGAATTCCAGGTCACATAGGCCTAATTTCTCACCTGCCTATTCACAACTTATCCACAAATTATCACGAAAATAATTGATCAGAAAAATAACTCTGTTACTTGCATGCATTCTGGATTCAGTTTTTTCACATGCAACGTTATTTCACTCTGACAAATAAAGAGTGGCTGTTAAATACTTGGCTTGTATAAGAGCTTTATCTTATTTATTTTGATGATATTATGGCTCAATTTGTTTTCATGCTCACAGAATTTTTTTTTTTTTGCCAAGGTTGAGATATATTGTACATATAGATCAGTATCCCATCTGCTGAAGTCTACTCATTGGGCCAACCTAAAGGTTTGGGGTTTTTTTTAAAGATTTATTTATTTATTTATTTTTATTGGAAAGGCAGGTTTTACAGAAAGATAACAGTCTCTCATCTGCTGGTTCACTCCTCAAGTGGCCGCAATGGCCAGAGCTGAGCTGATCCAAAGCCAGCAGCCAGGAACTTCCTCTGGGTCTCCCACATGGGTGCAGGGTCCCAGCTTTGGGCCATCCTCCTTTGCTTTCCCAGGCCACAAGCAGGGAGCTGGATAGGAAGTGCAGTCAGGATGTGAACCAGTGCCCATATGTGATCCCGGTGCATGCAAGGCAAAGATTTAAGTTATTGTAAAATAACTACCAGGCTATTGCGCCAGGCCCAGAGTTTTGATTGGTTTTATATTGGTTCTGAGGGTGTTGATGGATAAGACTCCTGGGTCAGTTTCAATATAAAGTTACTCTTGACATGAGACCAGTCCATTCCAACTGGAGTAGGACTTAATAGAGGTGTAGTACAGTGGTTCTGTTATTTACCTCCAACACTGTGTAAATAGGATGTGGTTCCACTTCTCCCACAGAATAATGAACCACCTGTGTCCTTGAATTGATCTTGGTGACCTGGAGACACCAAATCTAACTGGGTTTATTATATAACAGACAGGTCCTGGAGCTGCTTGGAAGTATACAGTCTCCTCAGAGGAGGGGCTTTCTTCTGGATTCATCTGCATTGTGTCTGAAAGAGAAAACACAGAGGAATGACACACTTGGATCCTGGTATTTGGGGGAGGTAAAGAGGGAGGACAGATCAACCAGTTGGTCCTTTACATGTGGTTCATTGAAACTAATGCTGCACATAGAATTCCATTTCTTTGAACAATCAGGAAACTGAAACTCAAGAAGCCTGATAACTTTCCTGAGGTTCTGTATGTGGCAGAGACTGATTTGGAACTGCCTGTTTGTTCCCATAGACCTACAGGAGCCTATGAATAGCATGAATCTTTTTTTTTTTTTTTTAATTACAAAGTCAGATACACAGAGAGGAGGAGAGAGAGAGAAAGATCTTCCGTCTGATCATTCACTCCCCAAGTGAGCCACAACGGCCGGTGCTATGCCGATCCAAAGCCGGGAATCTGGAACCTCTTCTGGGTCTCCCACACGGGTGCAGGGTCCCAAAGCTTTGGGCCATCCTCGACTGCTCTCCCAGGCCACAAGCAGGGAGCTGGATGGGAAGTGGAGCCGCTGGGACCAGAACCGGCGCCCATATGGGATCCCGGGGCGTTCAAGGCTAGGACTTTAGCTGCTAGGCCACGCCGCCAGGCCCAAATAGCATGAATCTTATGAGGCTATTATGAAGACCTTCATAATCAACTTAAATCATTACAATAGGACACTAACAGATAAAAAAGTTCTTTTTTAAATTTATTTGTATGTGTAGATTCACAAATGCTTATTGCTTGCTTTATTTGGATTAAGTTTTTGGGGGGAAGATAACTAACTATATATATGTGTGTATATATATATATATATATATATATATATAATCTACTGTTGTAATCATTTAGAGTGCATAGGTCAATGACAATTAGTACTTTCTCCTTGGAACAGTTAACTGTCATCCATTATCTAGAATCTTCCCTCTTCCCAAACTAAAACTATTTCTACCACTTCCAAATATTTTGTGGAATGTTTGAAGCACATGAAGTACCAAGCATGTGAGCGAACTTGAGCCATGGTGTCTACCATTTTTTTCTCCTTTCTTCTAGTGCTTTCACAAATAGAAATATTATACGTCAGACTCACAGGTCAAGTGAGGACCGGAGTGTAAATTTTACTAGTAGAGAAGCAGGATTTACAGTAACCAGACATCCTCAGGCTGGCCTCATCTTCCAAGCTGTCCGAAGGAAGGAATGGAGAAGTGTTTGCACCAAGAACACAGATTGTAAAAGGAAGAGTTCAGGCTGCTTGATGGCCTGCAGGCAAGAGAGCCACAGGTCAGGCCACCTAGGCCTAAGGAACCCTGAACTATCTTCTAGTAAGGAATGGCCTAAGGAATGCCTGGCATGCTCTCCTTGGCCAAGGAATGACAGCAGGTGTCCTCACTCTATAGTCCTCACTCATGGCAGGGAACAGCAAATCCTGTCCTCTTGGGAAACATGACCAGGGGCGATAAATATTTTTGAGCATTTGAATTATGCTGAGAGCATGACTGAAAACCAGAAATAAACGAGAGACCTGAGCCAAGATGAGGTCACAGCGGTAATCTTGTTATCCAAGCGGAGTTTATGCTTGAGAGATTTGAGGTCTTCCCAGGAGTGGGTGGCATCGTGTTTCCTCGGCTTGCGCTGGTAGGTTATTTTGCAGTGCAATACAGTGCTTTCTTGGAAAGTATTACCTTATTTTGAGCCAAATGACTCCAAATTTATTCTTTTACTCTTCACTTTGCACTAATTCATATAATCTTTTAAGCAGGTGTAGCATAGCAAGCACTGAAGTTGCAGCTACTAGCAAGTTACAGTAGCCAAGGAATTTATATGATCATTACAAATTTACATTATTCCCATTACCAGTTGGATACTTGAACTATGCCAATAATACAAAACATTCACTATCCTGCATAAATTGCCAGAGTTTATACATACATGTAACTGCGTCCCAGGTATTATTCTCTATACTTAACTCATTTAGTCTTCATTGAAGTATTTTAAAGATGCTATCAGGTATGCACAACTGAGCACACTGGCTCCCTGGGGAAAGGGATGCTCGACAGGCTTCCAGGACCACACCATCCTGGAAGTTTTGTTTGTATGTTTGTTTTTACCCGCACAGTTGCCTGTAGCCAGGCTGTTTGACGCCCCCCGAGATGGGCCCAGGCAGACTGGGTATCAAAGGCACTGGGCAAAGCCCCTCAGACCGCTTGGCAACACATCCTCACAGTTTAAGGGGTCTTGATTTACAAGGGAATGATGGGATCACACAGGTGTTGGTGAGAGATGACCTTTGGTTTTATGCCCAGATTAGGAATTACAGCTGAGGGACTTCCATAGACAAGTCCACGACATGTGTATATAAGCAGGGGACTGACACCAAATTGGTGTGGAGGGAAGAACAAGAGTGAGAGAAGTGGGCCTGAGAGTAGAATCTGTGGGAGAAATGTGGGCTCATCCCTGTGGAACTGCAATCTGCTGGCTTGTCAAAGAACTGTGCATGGGAACAGGCCTTTCTGGGGAACTAAGGTGGTGCCCCAGATGGGATGGGGTTCCCAGTGGTGAGGACGACAGTAGGACTAGGGGCAGCAGGTACGACTGTATATGGCTACACACTGCACTGGCACTGGTGTGCATAGGGATTGTGAAGTGACAGATTGGGTTAGACTCCAGCCCCCACTGGTACTTGTGAGAGCCAGGGTGGGTGTAGAACAGGGGAGACTAGGTCTTGACTCCCACTGAACCATGTGAAACCTGTGTCTGGGCATGGATCAGGTATTGCTGGACTGCAACGTCCAACAGCAAGAACCAGAATGGGTATGGCTGGTTGAGCAAGACCACTGTTCTTGCTAGGACAGGAGGTGGACAAAGTTAACTTGGGCCAAGGACCCACTGGTGTGCATGACAACTGCCACTGGGCAGAGAGTCAATGGAGTTTTGGAAACTCCTTCTTTGGGATGCAGTCTCTGCAAATGAGCGCAAGAAGCAAGGCAAGGAGCAGCCCAGACCACAGGAGAACCCAGAACCCGCCAGCATACAAATGGGTCAGGTCTGGGGATAGACCAGTCTGGGCCAACACTTAACACCCATTGGCAGATCTGAGAACCAGGACAGGAGACAGGAGGAGCCTGATCGAGCCACAACACCAGCCAGTTCACATGAGGGCCGGGACAGCAATCAGGCTGGGCTGGGCTAGGCTGTAGCACCTACCAGCAGAACATGGAACAGGGGGCAGACTAGACTAGGCCAGGCTGTGCGGTAAGATTGCAGATGCTGAGGTGAGGTAAGCCTGGGCCCAATGGGGGCTGAGCTTGTGAGCCCCAGGGACGGGGCATCTTTTTTTTTTTTTTTTTTTTTTTTTTGCATTTCACTTTTTTAAATTAATTGCATTGCATTATGTGATACATTTTTTATGCACTGGGATTCCCCCCGCCTCTCCCCACACCCTCCCCCCACTGCGGGTTGCTCCACCTTGTTGCATTTACATAGTTCAAATTCAGTTGACATTCTTTCATTGGAGGTATTTACCAAGCATAAAGTCCAGCATCTTATTGTCCTGGTAAGTTCAATGGTTTCTTGGTGAGACCATCTCTGGTCTGAAGGTAGAGCCGGCAGAGTATCATCCCATTCAATTAAAAGCCCCAACATAGTATTTCCAACCATTTACAACGTTGTGGCCTTAATTGACATGGTGTTGATTAACCAATATGTTAATAGGAAAATGCAGGTTCTCAACCACAAGCTGTGACTTCTCCATAGACATTTCAATTTTCGTTTATATTCAACCATGTTCTATACACCTTAAAATGGCTTAGATTGCTATTCAGCTGTCTCATGCCTATTTTAATTTTAGTCTTTAGCAGTTTTTAGCATTGAAGCATGTTTTCGCTGAACCTGGCTGTTTTTCAGGTGGTCTAACTCTATAATTGTAACAGGATATATGTCAACAGTTTAGGTGAGCATGTTTAGGAGGGGTGTGCAGAGAAATCTTCCATAGCCCAGTTAGGAGTAACTAATCTTTGTGTCCCACCCAGTGAGTTATAAGTGCATCCTCGCTGACCGTTTCCTGTCTGTTTCTAAGCTTTCCTTGTTGTTCTCTGTCTATCTATTCTAGTTTTATTTGTTTGTTTGTTTGTTTGTTTTGAGGGGTTTCTGGAGTGCTTCTGATAGTTATTACGAGAGGGGGTGGGGACCCAAAATTGGAAGCAGACAAGGACCAGAGAAAGCTTCTCTCCCTAGTCCCGAAGGAAGTTTACTGTTCTTCTGTTTCTGCGGACCGCTCAGGGATCCTGGTTGTTGTTCCAATGACCTTGGATCCTGCAAGGCAGGATTTGGGCTTCTTCCATCCCATGTGGTAGATCCAATTGGGGGTGGGTGACCTCAGAGTTCTTGGTCTCCGAAGGCACTCCATTTCCCCATGGTCTACTTGGCAGTAGGGATGTAGTCCCCGGTGCTCATACTGATAGTCCTTGGTGAGGATCTAGGAGTCTTCTGGTTTGGGATAAAAGCCTCCTCCTGTCCCCCTGCTCCACTCTGGGGACCCCTCCCTGCTCTATGCGCATGACCTCCTGTTAAGAGGTTGTTAGGATTACTCCTGATTCCCCCATTTGCCTTTGTAGTTTTGCTTTTGTCTAATGCTAATTCGAGTCTGTTGTCTATGAGTTACCAGTTATGATCCTGACAGGTTATATTTCCCCGTCTTCCTCACACCTTCTAAGGTGATGTAAAATTTCTCTGCTCTCCCTCCCCATTTCCAAGTATCATGGGGTCTTACAAGTACATTAGGTTTTACAATTCTTTGATGTAGATCATAAGCAATCTGCCTCATATCATTGGTTACTTCACAATATCTTATTGCATGAGATACAGGGTGTTTGGGGTTGAGATAATATTACTGTTTTTCGGATTGACATCATTTCATAACAGCCACATCGATCACAATAACAACAACAACATCAACAACAAATTATAGCACCCTGCTAAAATAATGTGCCACTGAGTAAGCAACACATGCTTAACTAAAAGGAACCACAGAAATCTTTTGGGAAATGTGATGCCATCGTATGGGACGGGGGATCTGACAAGGCTCGAGTAGCTTGGCTCAGGTACTGGGGTGTACCTGCAAGGTGGGGGGTGCAGGTTCCTTAGTCCTGGGGATAGGGAAACCAGTGGGGTTTGGGTCACCTGTCCTGGGTCCCAGGACCTGCTTTCTAGGTGGGTGTCAAGTCTGTGAGCCCCAGGGTGAGGGATCTGGCGGGGCTTGGATTGCCTGGCTTGGGTCCCAGGACCCACCTATTAGGTGGGTGCTGGGTTCATGAGTCCCAGGGATGGGGGATTTGGTGGGACTTGGGTCACCTGTCCCAGGTCCTGGGGCCTGCCTGCAAGGTGGGTTCCAGGCTTGTGAGCCCCAGTGGTGTGGGATCCAGTGGGGCTTGGGTCTCCTGGTCCGGATCCTTGGATTCATCTGTAAGAACCTGTCCTACTTAATGAAAAAGTTGGAGCAGTGGACACAGGACCTGATGTAAAAAAAGAAAAAATAAAGAATATGGTAGCTCATTTGGTGCTGTAGCAGAAGAAGAGGAACAGAACAAACTGGAGAACCACCCCAAACAAATGATGACAGCAAATAATCTTGGAGAATGGAGCCAGTGGAAATTGGGAGGGTGACATCATTCTTGTATCGGTGAAATTAGCAGAATTTCATAACTATCCAAACCACTTGGACAGAACCCTTGAAATATGTACACATTGAGACTCTGGGTTGATATGAGGTGGGAGTTCCTCATCCCTTGGTACTGGGGATGTTTTGAAAGTCATGAGTGGTTTCCCCGTTTGTCTCTCCTCTTCCCCCAGAAACAACAGGAAGAATTAGCAAATTTGGAAGCAGTGAGTTCACCCAATTTTCCCTAAGCCTCAATTCTTCCCACCCTGATCAACCATGTAATCATTTTAAGAAATAAAATTATAAGAAGTGGGAAAAAAATACTTACTATGATTAGCCTTATGTAATAGATGAGCAAAGTACAAAATATGAAAGATATTTTCCCTCTATAGCAAGAGGTATTCATATATCACCTTCCTTTGTACCTCCTCCCTTTTTTTTGTCACTAGCTGAAGTATATTTAGTTTTGGAAAATGCATATTATAAAAAAATCTGCATATATTTCCAATATGTGTGCACCCAAGCTATGATCCATTTTCATGAAGGTGTTTAAAGTGTTTTTGTGCATGCAAGTATATTTTGACAGAATTTATTTTTTAGACCACTTTTTAATTTATACCTAAACTGAGACGGCAAAAAATTGTGTTTCTTTTGACTTACTTAAAAAGCAAGGAGACAGAGAGATAGAAGAGACAGAGAAGCATGGACAGAGAGCTTCCATCTGCTGGTTTACTTCCTAAATACCCCCCGACAGTTGGGACTGGGCTAGGGTAAAGTCAGGAACTCAAAGCAAGTTGAGTCTCCCACATGGATGACAGGCACATAGCCACTTGAGCTATCGCCTGTTGTGTCCTTAAATGTTTGTTATCAGAAAGATGAGGTTGCAGGTGGAGGAAGGACTCAAACTTAGACACTCCAATATGGGACAGGGGTATCGTCACACTGAAGCAAATGTTCAACCTCACAAGAATAGATACGTAATAGTTGGTTTTGTTTCAACACTGAGTCAGTGCTGTGTTCAGCATGTCAGGGTGTCAGGCTGATCTGCAAAGGGAACAGCAACACATGAAATAAAGAGAAAAAAATAAGAAAATTTCAATTTTAAGTGTTCAGTGTGGAGATAATAGGGGACACTCTGTCCTTCCAGAACACAAAGCCCCAAAGTCAGGTTACTTCAAGATTTTATTATCAGTAATGACATAAGCAGTCAATCATTAAACAATATGCAGTTTCATTAAAAGCAGAATCTTGTGATGAGGAAGTTTAAGCACAGAAAAACAGAAAACAATAGGGAGTTTTGGTGTTTACAAGAACATGGTTTGAACACAGCTATAATTGATTACTGAGAAACTAGTAACTACGGTAACAATCACAATATTGGGAAACCTTGAGGAGCAAGTGTTATTGTCAACTAACCATTAACCAGGGCCTACTAGATGTTTCCTGGAGCCCACAGCACTTCCTTAGCTGCTTCAGCATACATGCTGAACTCACCTTGGTCACTGTTAACATGACACACTTGACTGGCAACATTTGCAACTCAGCAAAATGTGCTTCAGCAGAACATAGGGGATATGTTGGGTTCCAAGAGATAGCTAGGTCTTTATTTAGGCCATGTAGTGGTACCTGACAAGCTCAAGAAGCCCAGAACAAATGTTGATTCTGGATGTATCTGTGTGGTGTTTACAGATTAGGTTGGTATATCAATCAGTGAACTCAGTAGGTAGCCCTCCTTAACCTGTTTGGATATCATCAAATCTATTGAGTAGAACAAAAATTGGAGACAGGACCAATTTTTCTGCCTCACAGTTGAAGCCAGAACCTCTCATACCATCTCTAACCCTGACTGGGATTTGTATTATCAGTTTCCCTGGCGTCAGTCTTTTGAACTCACAGTAAATTAATACACCAGCTTTCCTGGGTCTCCATCTTGCAAACAACTTCAATTCTCATTTGAATCAATTTCCCATAGCAAACCTCCTTTTATTTTTATTGGTCAATTGATTCTGTTTCTAAGAAATCCCCAACTTCACTTATTCAGTATCTGTTGTTGTCAAAGTTCTGGATTTTGGCCATATTGATGGATATTTACCAGCATTTTATTATTATTTTGTTTTGTATTTCTTTTTTTTAAAGAAAATTTATATCTGTATTTGAGAGACAGAATTATACAAAAATAGAAGACAAAGAGATTTAGAATCAGTTTGTCAGTATCCTGAACCTGGCTTCATCGGATTTTGATTGGAATTATATAGAATCTGCATATCAGTCTGGGAAAAAAACAGTGTCTTGACAATTTGGATCTGCCTATCCATGACCATGGAATATCTCTCCACTTATTTAGTTAGTCTTTGATATATTCCATCATAGTTTTTCATCTTCTTCATATCTATCTTGTAAATAAATTCTTAGATTTGTACCTAAATAATTCATTATTTTGGGTGCTAATGTAAATTGTGTTTTTGTTTTTTGCTTTTGTTTTTTTTTTTTTTTTTGGTTGATTTTATTTTTTTGGAAAGTCAGATATGCAGAGAGGAGGAGAGACAGAAGATCTTCCATCCACTAGTTCACTCCCAAAGTGGCCTCAATGGCTGTAGCTGAACTACAAAACCAGGAGCCTCTTCCAGGTCTCCCATGTGAGTGCAGGATTCCAAGGCTTTGGGCCATCCTTGACTGCTTTTTCAGGTCACAAGCAGGGAGCTGGAAGGGAAGTGGGGCAACTGTGACATGAATCAGAGCTCACATGGGATCCTGGCGCATGCAAGGCAAGGATTTAGCCACTAGACTACTATGCCTATCTTTAAATGCCCAGGACCTTGGGACCCTGCACTCACATGGAGCCCAGGAAGAAGTTCCTGGCTCCTGGCTTCAGATCAGCTTAGCATCAGTAATTGCAGCCACTTGGGGAATGAACCATAGATGGAAGATCTTGCTTTCTATATCTTCTCTCTGTAAATCTGCCTTTCTGATAAAAATAAATCTTTTTTAAAAGAAAAAGGAAAGTAGTAGGTAGAAATGACATCTATGTCATGTTTCTGATCTTTCAAAGAATTCAGTATCTTTCCATTAATTAATATTTTGGCTAGAAGTCACTTAAAATATTCTTTATTAAGTTGAGGGAGTTCCTATTTCTAGTGTAGTGAGAGTTTTGTTCTTAAATAGGTGTTGAATTTTGTCATTTTTTGTGTCTATTGATATGCTTCTGTTTTCTGATATGCTTATGTTTTCTTTACCTGGTTCATGTTCTGAAATATGGAAATTGATGTTCAATCAGCCTTGCATAATTCACATAAATACCCCCCTGGTCATTGTGTAAATTCTTTTTATACACTGTTGGATTTGATTTGCTAATATTTTTTTCTTTTTTTTTTCTAATTTGATTTTTTTTATTGTATTTTTTACTATCTTTACATAGTTAATTAGGAAAAAAGGTTTAAGGGCTATAGGGAAGGGGTAAGACTGTTATTTCCATATTGTTTCCTTCATGTATCTGAGGTAAAGGGGGATACTGAGGGAGAAGCCCCACCCAGTTTCCCACCCACCCCAAGTCCCGGATGTGGGGCATGCTCTGAGATACTTGCTCAAGTGGTTTTGATAGTTCATCAGTTATGAATCGCTGCCAATCTCGCCACTCCAAGCATGATGAAGTTGTTGAAGAATCCACTGATTGACATAGTCCAGCGCAGAATCTCCATTTGCCCAGTATTTCGCTGCCAACATATAGCTGAGGTGGTTGATTGACTTGTTCTGTCTTCTGTCTTTTCTTGGTTATGGTTCTGAGTCCAGCATTTTGACTGGGGAGATCCCCAAAGAAACTTTGAGGTATTCCCAGACCAGATTCTTGTGTATCCTAGCAAGCACAGGGTTCGGTACAGTCCTGATTTGCTAATATTTTGGTGAGAGTGTTTCTACCTCTGTTTATGAGAAATATCAGGTCTCATTTCTTCTCTTGTAATGACCTTCTCTATTTTGGCATTAGGGTAGTATATATCTCATAGAATGAGTTAGGAAATAAACCCTCTGCATCTGTCTTCTAAAAGAGATGATAGAGAATGGTATAACTTCTTCCTTAAGTATTTGGTTGAATTCACCAGTCCACCCAACTGTGTCTAATGCTTCTTGTTTTGGAAGGTTATTATTTAATTGATTCAATTTCTTCTTTTTTTTTTTTTTTTACTCTTAGGAGGTTTATTCCAGTGGGGCAGGAACGTGGTGGAGGTGGAGGAGAGAAAAAGGGGAAAGGGGAGGGGGAAAGGAGGCCGGAGGAGAAGAGAGAGAAGAGGAAGAGAGAGAGCTGTTGGAGAGGCCAGGAGGAAAAGGGGAAGGGGAGGGAGGCTGGAAGAAGAGAGAGAAGAGAGAGCCTTTTTGTGTGCAAGGTGTGGGGGCGGGGATTGGGAGGGATTGAGGGCAGGCCCCAGGGAATTGATTCAATTTCTAAATACAATTGACTAATTAAGACTATTTCCTGTTTGATGACTGTTGGCAGATTGTGTCTTTCTAGGAATTGGTTCATTTCAACTAGGTTATCAAGTTGTGTTAATTTCCCTCTACACACTGCCTTTATAAAAATTTAAATATTTATTTGAAAGGGTGACAGGGAGGGAAGAAGGGAGAGGCCGGGGTAGTGGAAGACATTATGCATTCACAGGTTCACTCCCCAGATGCTTGCAACAGCCGATGCTAAACTAGCCCAAAACCAAGGTCCAGAAATTCCATCTGTGTCTTTCACTCATGACAGCAATCCAAACACTTGGACCATGATCTGCTGCCTCCTAGATGCATTTGCAGGAAGTATGAAGTAGCAAGACCTCAAACCAGACACTATAATATGAAATACGGTCATCCCAAGCCACAGTTTATCATGTGTGACACAATACCTGCTCCTCTGAAGTATTGCTTTTGCAGCCTCATTGAGATGTTGGTAACTATGTTTTTATTTTAGTTTTATTCAATATGTTTTAAAACTTCTCTTGAGATGTCTTTTTTGACCCATATATGATTTAGAAATATATTGTTCAATCTCAAGGTGATTGTTATTTATATTTGCATGTAGTATTGAATCTGTTTTTTATTTAGTTCCACTGTAGTCTAAGAATAGACTTTGTAATATTTTTATTTTAAAGTTTGTGAATGTACATTTCATGACCCCGGATGTGGGATATTTTGATGAGTATTCCATATGGACATGAGAAGAATGTATATTTTGCTTTTGTTGGAAAAAGTAGTTAATAAATGTCAATTATATTCAGTTTGTTTAAAGTATTGTTGAGTTCAACTATTTAGTAATGATTTTATGCCTGCTGTTTCTATTCATTTTTGGTAGAGTGAGGTTGAAGTCCCCAGTTGCTATAGCAGAGTCATCTATTTTCCTTGCAGTTCTGTCAGTTGTTGCCTCATGTTAGCCAAAATCGCACTTCTCATCTTGGAGAATTGATCCTTTATCATTGCATGATTCTGTCTCCCTGGTAATTTCCCTTGCTCTCAAGTTTTCTTTGTCTGAAATTAGCATAGCTGTTTTCACTTGACTTCTTTTTGTGAAAGCATTTATTTACTTATATGTTTGAAAGGCAGAGATTCAGAGAGAGAAATGGAAAAAGAGAGAGAGAGTGTGTGTGTATTCTCATCTGCTGGTTCACTTCCTAAATGCTCACAGCAGTTAGGAGTGCACCACTAATTCTGCAGTACAGATAGTACAAATACTTTGTAATAACAAGTTAATCCTCGTCCTTCATTTCCATCTTTTGTATTATTTCTTTCATTTATTTTTGTTAGTCATAAGTGTAGAGTTCCAGTGAGGGTACTGGAAAGTTTTCTTAGAGAATGGGATTAAAAGATAGTTCATTTTGATGCAAAACAGTTTTGAAATCCATGTATAAATTAGCCTTCAAAAAGTTCCTGACAGTGCTTATTATAAGCCAACTATGAAAACATTAAATTTTTTTTGAAACAAAATAAATCTACACTTTAATTCAATTTCTATGAACGTTTTAGTCTGATTAATGTTGATTAAATCATTGATGTTATTTAAGAAAGAATTATGTGTTAGATCAATGAAGAATAGATTCTTTAACTTCTTTCCTCTTTGATATTCTTTTTGTCTTTGTGTAGAACCTAGTTTTAGAACCTATGTCATTTACTTTCACCTGAAGAGCTTCTTTTAACATTTATTACATGGCAGGGGTTACTGATAACAAATCGCTTTTGATTTTGACTATCTGGGGAAATCTTTATGCTCTTTCACTTTTGAAGGATAATTTCACAAGGTACAGAATTAATAGATTTGTGGTTATTTTCTATTAATACTCACTTTCATTTTGCTTTATGTGGTTTCTAAGAAGTCAGACATAATATTCATCATTCCTCCTGTATAAGCAAATGTTTTTCCTTTCTTGCTTCTCTTGAGATTTTCAGCTTATTGAATACCTAATCTGAAAATAATATACCTATGCATAGCATTAGGTCTTTTGTTTGTTTCTTTGATATTTAGCCAGCTTTGTATTTTCAGAGTTCCCAGGGACTGTGGCTTAGTATCTGAAATTAGTTTGGGCAAATTTTTAGACACTCTGCAAAATTTTTTTTCTGTCCTTTGTTCTCATTCTTCTTGTCTTTTCCAGTATGAAGTTGTAGCACCTTTTGTACCTGTCCACCATTTC
The DNA here is from genome assembly GCF_030435755.1 of Ochotona princeps. Classification (NCBI taxonomy): domain Eukaryota; kingdom Metazoa; phylum Chordata; class Mammalia; order Lagomorpha; family Ochotonidae; genus Ochotona; species Ochotona princeps. Next base: position 35,366,655 of record NC_080842.1, read on the forward strand.
TGGATAATTTGTCATTTTTTTTTCTCAGTGGTGTGTGTATGTGTGTGTGTATGTGTGTGTGTGTGTGTGTGTGTGTGTTTCAGTTTTGGAAACGTCTACTGAAAAATACTCAAACTCAGATGTTCTTTTTTCAGCTGGGTACAGTCTACTAAAGTACTCATAAAAGGTTTTCTTCATTCTGTTACGATGCTTTTGATTTTTAACATTTGGCAGGGGTGGGGGTTGGGTTGGCGGGTGATTCTTTCTTAGGATTTCCAGTTCCCTGCTCAGATTGCCTACGTGTTCTTACATAATGTCTAATTTAGCCTTTACAATGCTGTGCATACTAATAATGGCTATTTCAGATTCTTGATCTATTACTTGAACTATGTCTGTCACACTGTTGTCTGATTTTCATGTTTATTCTTTCTTCAAACTTTGACTTTCAGCAGTCTTGATTTTTTTGATGGCTAGACATGATGCATATAGTAAAAGGAACTATGCCAATCAGCCAGGAATGATAAGCTAGCATATGAGGTTGGAGAAGGGATCTGTAGTTTTATGATTAGGTATCCATTCTTTCATTAGCCTGTGACTGTCTTTTTATTTTTTTATTTTATTTTTATTGCAAAGTCAAATATGCAGAGAGGAGGAGAGACAGAGAGAAAATCTTCCATCCGTTGATTCACTCCAAAGCGGCCACAACTGCAGGAGCTGAGCCCATTCAAAGCCAGGAGCCCAGAGCCTCCCTGGGTCTTCCAGGTGGATGCATGGTCCCAAGGCCCCAGGCCATCCTTGGATGTTCTCCCAGGCCACAAGCAGGGAGCTGGATGGGAAGCGGGGTCGCTGGGATTAGAACCAGCACCCATATGGGATCCCGCTGCTTGCAAGGAGAGGACTTTAGCCAGTAGGCGACCGCACTGGGTCCTACTTCTTATTTTGTAAACATTATTTGAAAGTGTTACAGAGAGGAGGAACAGAGGAAGGAGAGAGAGAGAGAATGAGTCTTCCATCTGCTGGTTCACTCCCCAGATGGTTGTAACAACAGCCAGGACTGGACCAGGCTGAAGCCAGGGGTCCAGCGCTTCTTCCAGGTATCCTCTGTGGGTACAGGGGTCTAAGCACTAAGGCCATCTTCCTCTACTTTCTCAGGCACATCATCAGGGATTTGGATCAGAGTGGAGCAGCTTGGACATGAATTGGTGCCCATATGGCCAGCTGGCATCATATGTAAAGGTTTAATATGCTTTGCCACATGGCAGCCCCTGAGCCTATCCCTCTGGAATATAAACTTCATGTGTACTTCTCAGTTCCCCTCCCTCTCAGGTGGGACAAAATGACTGGAGTATGTTGGAGCTGAGTATTTCCATTTTACAGGTCAGTGAGGTGCTGATAAAACCCCAGTAAACAAACTGCTTAAATAATGTGTCCCAAGGGCAAGTCTTGTTGAGAAGGACAGGGTGCTCTATGGTATTTCAAAATTGTTACTTTCTCCCTCCGCCTTCTGGAAGCAAGAGAGGCTTTTCCTCAGCTGTTCACTGTTGACCTTGGAGGGGAGGTTTTTACCCAGAGTTTTCATATTTATTTTGCACACTTGGCTGCGCTGAGCCACCAGGAACATATCATTCCCCATCTGACACTAGATTCGGAAGGAGTACAGCTCATGGGGCTCGGCTTCACCTCTCCATTTTGGGAGCAGTGGCTTACCTTCGGTTATAGTTCTTCTACAGATCTAATTCTTAACGATGCTGATTGTTTAGTCTTTCACCTGTTAGGGTAGAGTGGATGCCTACAAGCGTCTCCATTCTAAATGAGGCCCAACAAACATGGAGATCCAACTTTTGATATTAGTCCTTTTGAAACCTTCAAAATCTGAATTTGAACCAACCTCATTGCATGGGATGGCTTATTGTATCTCAATCTAGAGAAATTCTTTTGATTCAGCTTCAGAATGTGGATATGAATCTAAATAGGATACATGCTGACTGAAATTCCTGATTAAATTACTACACATGATCTAATCACACCTCAAAAATTGACTGGATTATCTTGGGTTACCTTTTTGTTACAAGTCTGTATTCTTCTGGTACAGTACCTGATTGGGGGAGGGGGTACTCTCATCTGTAGTTCTGTTCTTTCTTTTTTATTTTTTTTTCTTAAATACTTATTTATTTTTATTGGAAAGGTGGATATACAGAGAGGAGGAGAGACAGAGAGGAAGATCTTCCATACAATGGTTCACTCCCCAAGCAGCTACAGTGGCTGCAGCTGAGCTGATCTAAAGCTAGGAGCCAGGAGATTCTAGGTCTCCCATGCGGGTGCAGGGTCCCAAGGTTTGGGCCGTCCTCAACTGCATTCCTAGGCCACAGGCAGGGAGCTGGATGGGAAGTGGAGCTGCCGGGATTAGAACCGGCGCCCATATGGGATCCCGGGACATGTTCAAGGTGAGGGCTTTAACCAGTAGGCTACCATGCCAGGCCCTGTCCTTGCTTTCTGGTTTAGCCTGATTCTTCTCCAAGTCAGCTACACAGCTAACATTTGGCACTAGCCCTTGGCCGCCCCTTGGCTGAATTTTTCTCAGATGTCACACATGTTTCACTTTGGTTCATGTTCTTGTTTGTGAGAGCACATCCGTAAGTTGCAATATGTCATAATTTTAAATTATTATTATTATTATTATTAAAAGCAGCAGAAGGGGAGAAAAATATTTAAGTGAACTTGAGAATATAATTTTGTAGAGCTAAAGAAAGATACTTTTATCTTTCAATAGAAAGGATTCTTTGAGTTGCAAGGAAGCAGAGATGAAAAATGAAATACACCAGAGATTCTGCTATAATGTCCAAATTCCAGGGATAATGACAAAGTTCTACAGCTTTCTAAACAGGAAGAACAAGTTTTTAACACAGAGAAAGAACCAGACTGGCCTTGGATTTCTGCCTGCCACTCTGATGTCAGAGGACAATTGGATAATACCTGCTGACAACTGTCACTATGGTTAAAAAATCAAAAACATGCAAAGTTACTTAATAAATCCTCTTTAAATAAAGTGGTAAATAAAGGATGAAATTCAGAGGTTGTTTAAAGAGATAGTTCCAATTAAATATGAAAAAAATCAAGTCTAGCCATGTTAATATCAAGCCAAACAAGATAAATATTAATGTTATGTAATGATACGAGGCAAGTTTGTTAAATGGGTGTAGCAAAATCAACTCTGTTCATAGTAATGAAGTGGCTGAATATATAAGGTAAAGGTTTTTAGAAGAATGTGATAAATATAATTATAAAAATATTTTAATTTGCCTTTTTCCGTTTAATACAAATGTAGGCAAAATAAATGGGAACAGATAGAACTTTCAAGACACCAACAAATTGGGCCCGGCGGCATGGCCTAGTGGCTAAAGTCCTCGCCTTGAATGCCCCGGGATCCCATATGGGCGCCGGTTCTAATCCCGGCAGCTCCACTTCCCATCCGGCTCCCTGCTTGTGGCCTGGGAAAGCAGTTGAGGACGGCCCAATGCATTGGGACCCTGCACCCGCGTGGGAGACCCAGAAGAGGTTCCAGGTTCCCGGTTTCGGATTGGCGCGCACTGGCCCGTTGCAGCTCACTTGGAGAGTGAATCATCGGATGGAAGATCTTCCTCTCTGTCTCTCCTCCTCTCTTTATATCTGGGTGTAATAAAATGAATAAATCTTTAAAAAAAAAAAAAAGAAAAGAAATCAACAAATTTGGCCTAAAAGTCACATGGAATGTCATATCTCATAGCTATTTCTTTTGTTTTTTTTTAATATAGATTTTATTATTATTGGAAAGCCAGGCTATACAGAGAGGAGGAGAGACAGAGAGGAAGATCTTCCGTCCGATGTTTCACTCCCCAAGTGAGCCGCAACGGGCCGGTGCGCGCCGAACTGAAGCCGGGAACCTGGAACCTCTTCCGGGTCTCCCACGCGGGTGCAGGGTCCCAAAGCATTGGGCCATCCTCGACTGCTTTCCCAGGCCACAAGCAGGGAGCTGGATGGGAAGTGGAGCTGCCGGGATTAGAACCGGCGCCCATATGGGATCCTGGGGCATTCAAGGTGAGGACTTTAGCCGCTAGGCCACGCTGCCGGGCCCTATTTCTTTTGTTTTAATGGAACATTCACAAAAGTTCATTTTTTCTTTAGTCCTCATGGATATCTAAGGTAGAGATATTTTACCAAAGGGGAACTTTATAGACTACATTTCCTGATCATTCTCTATAAAACGGAAAGAAGTGAACAACGAAATGGATACTCCCAATATTTTAATCAAAAAGCAATATTCTAAATAACTTTTCATCAAAATATAAATAAATCTGAGATTACTAACCATATAAAAATGGGAAAAACTTCAAACCAAAACATATATGACTCAGTTCACATTATTTTTATAGGGAATGCATAGTCCTAAATGCATTATCATCAGAAAAAAAGTTCAGTTTAAGAAACAATAAAAAAAAAACCCAAAATATATTCAAAAATATCTGAAGGGAGAATACAGATGAAAAGAAATGAACAGAAAACATAACAGAAAGGATAAAAATATCTAAAAGTTAGTTTCACAGAAGATTTCCCCTAACAGGAAATCTCCAAAGACTGCAGCACTCCAAGGAAATTCTAGAATTTGAAAATATGGCACAAGAGAGGGCCAATGATGGCAGGAAAGCACACACAGACCCAGCTGGAGTGGCGCTTTCCAACTCTACACACACTCCCTCGCCAGCAGAGGTGAGGCTGTGAGGGACAGGGACCGGCACTCCCCTCCTTGCCCCTGGTCTAGAAAGCAGTGACATAGCCCGGAGCTGGGAAGAGAAGAAACGCTTTGAAGTGAATGAAATATGGAGGTTTCAATTTAGACTAAATTGAACTACATACTCTGCAAAAACAGGGCTGTTCTTAGAATCAAAAGCAGCTGAAAAGCTACGGGATCTACCAGAAATGTCACTAAGAGCACGAAAATGTTTCTGACAGAAAATGTTTATTTGAGGCGGGAGTTGGAGAAAATAAAGCCTTTTCCTGCCTTACCCCTTCTGTAAGGCTTGTGGTCTATAGTGCTTTTACTTTCCTTTGTCAGACCAGGAGAAATTAAGCCCCCAAATACTGTATAACAGTGACAAGCATAACCCTTTGAATGAAATTTAAAACCGTGAGTACAAGTTGATATCTATAAATAATACAAAATAAATTAAATGCTGGGTAAGTATGGATGTATATGTGTACTTCCCAAGAAAACACAGCCTAGAGAAAAGATGACAGTGCAGAAGACCGAAAGTTACCAAAAGTGAGCAGGTTCTCAAATTCGACAGCACCAAATTTGGGCCTCCCACCACTGGCTAGGACATTGCCAGAGGAACACAGCTTTACTTCCATGAATTGGTTTCCAAAGAGGTATAACCAGAATCTAATAAGAAATAATTTAAAATCCAGTCTATCAAATATTAAATATTTCCAAAAGAATCCATAAATGAGAGGGCTGGCATTGTGATACAACACATGAAAATGCTGCTTGGTACTCCATACCCCATATTGAAGTGCGTGGGTTCAAGCTCCACAAGTTTCACCACCACTTTGGGTCCATCTTCCTGAAAGAGTGCACCGTGGGAGGCAGCAGGTGACAGCTCGAGAACTTAGGTCCCTGTCACCGCTGTTGGAGGCTTCGATGGAGTTCCTGACCCCTGGATTAAGTCAAGCACCATTGTTTCTGGGGGTGAAACAATGGATAAAGCTTGCTCTCCCCCTTCTGCACTCCCTCTGTATGTGTGAGTGTATGTGACACTATCAATGAAAATACCTATACAAACAACAGAATTTAAGAATGAGAAATGAGTCCCAGGTTAGGGAAATAAAGATATATGAAAACTAAATTCAATGCATGATTATAACTGGATGATTTTTTGGTGAAAATGATGGGAACATTGTTATTTCTAAAGTTGTTTAACAATTATTCATACTTACGTGTTTCATTAAGATATTTCACTCCAAGCACACAGTGTGTACTGAGCAAAACGGTATGGAGCATTTGCTCTTCTGTGACATTGCTTTATGATGGGAGGCTTGGTATTTCTATTAGTTCATACAATGTATCCTGGCCTGTTGTGAAGTATAGTCCCCCACTAGGCTGTATCCCTTCGATCTGACTCTGATTTAGTGCCTGTTGTCCAAACACCTTCTCTTCGCTCCCTCCCTGCCTCTCCTAGCCTCTAGTCACCACCATTGTGGTCAAACTGAGAATATTTCAGTTCTCACATATGAAGCAAGATGTGTGATATTTGCTTTTTTGTGTCTGGCTACTTCACTCACTATGGTATTCTTTTCCATTTTGTTGCAACTAACCAAATTTTGTTGTTTTTATATACCACATTTGCTTTATCCATTCATCTCATGATGGATATCTTAGTGGATTTCATATCTTGGTTCTTATGAACAGTAATGCAATAAAAATGATGATGTAGGTATCTCTTAGATACAATGAGTTCACGCCTGTTGGGGATGTACCCAGCACTGGGGTTGCTAGATTTTATGCCAGTTTTATTTATAGATTTTAAAGAAATCTCCATATTTTCTTCCATAATATTTCTACTAATTTGCATTCCTGCTAATAGTTTGTGAGATCCCTTGTTTCTTTACATCCTCATCAGCATTTGTAACTTTCTGTCTTCTTGGTAATAGAAACTCTGATTGGGGTAAGGTGATATTTCATTGTGTTTTTTTCTTTTTTATATTTATTTATTTTTTTTTACTTAAAAAGCAGAGTTTCGAGAGAAGAGGGACAGACAGAAAGATAAATCTTCTATCCATTGATTCACTACCCAAATGGCCATAATGGCCAAAGCTGGGCCAGCTAAAAGCTGGGAGTCAGGAGCTTCTTCCGAGTCTTGCATGTGGGCTCAGTAGCCAGAGGCCTTGTGACATCCGCTGCTGCTTTCTAGGCCACTAGCAAGGAGCTGGATAGAAAGTGGAGCCATCAGAACTCAAGCTGGCACCTATTTGGGGTGCCAGCACTGCAGGTGGAAGATGAGCATGCTGTGATACTGCACTGTGCCAGCACCCTTCATTGTGGTTTGATTCTCATTCCATTTACCTGATGGCTAATGGTTTATGTTTCTTGTTTTGAGAACTACTCAGGCCTTTGCCCATTTCTTTTTATTATTTATTAATTTTTATTGGAAAGGCAGATATACAGAGAGGAGAGACAAAGAAACATCTCCCATCCACTGCCTTACTCCCCAGGTGGCCACAATGGCTGGAGATGAGCTGATCCATTTCTGTAGCCAGGAGCTTCTTCCAGGTCTTCCACTTGGGTGCAGGTCACAAGGCTTTGGGCCATCCTCAACTGTTTTCCTAGGTAGCTGGATGGGAGGTGGAGCAGCTCGAATACCAAACTGCACCCCTATGGGATCCTGGCAGATTGAAGGCAAGGCTTTAGCTACTAAGCTACTGCACCGGGCCCCTTTACCCGTTTCCTAACTGGATTTGTTGGGGTTTTTTGTTGTTGTTGTTGGGTTTTGATTTGCTGTTGTCCAGGTCCCATGTGGTTATGCTGGCAGATTTTACACTGGCAGGTGTGAGCCTATATGTGACAAAATTCAGGCATGGTCCTCCCTAGGTCCCACAGTGTGTGTTGAGTGACTGATAACTAACAGAGCCAACAGTCACAATCTTAGATGGCAGGGTGCCGTGGAGACCTTACACTGGTCTTATATTTCATGCACAGGCAATGCCTGGGACTGCACTGGTGGGCATGCATCCGGATCAGTGGGATTCAGAGAGAGCCCTCTCTGGGTCAGCTGATTCTGTGGAGTCCAGCTCCCAGTCCCAGTCCCAAAGCTGCTCCCTCATGTCCAACAAGTCATTTGCAAATGCTGATGGGGTTTGTGCATGAGCTGGTCCAAGTGAGGATCAGTGGGATGGACATCAGTGGGTCACCCAGACCCCTTGGGTGAACACAGGCATCTATGGGACTCAGAGAACAGTCCCAACTCTGGAGCTCAGGTCCTTGGGGCGAAGCTCAGGGACTGTGCAGCACAGTACTGACAGAGCCCCAGGACTGCATGACTCGGAGGCTCCTCCCTGACATCACCCTCAGTGATCATGAATTATACTTGGGCTTGTGCACTAGCAGACGCAGGCGTGGGGCAGGTAAGGCTTTCCTTGGGTCTGCTGAGTACAGCTGTCCATGGGACTTACAGGACCAACAGTCACTATCAGGATGAAATGGAACTTCACCCAGGTGTCACAACAGCTTGAAGACTGGTGGCCAGTGGCTGGTGGTGGCCAACACTGGGGCGAGAGAAGTACAGGTAGGATCTTTCAGGTTTCTCTGATGTGGGTAACTTGGAGTGCCCACAGCTCCAGGTCCAGAGCCGCAAGTCACAGAAGACACGACTCTCATGTCTAGGGGACATGCAAGGGCTAGAATGGTGCTTGTATTCTGGCCACACATACCTAGTGCTAAAGAGAATGGCGTCCTCAGGTCTAACCCACTGACTTGTTTGTTGGTGGCTGCTGGGCAAGGGCCAAGCAGGCAGAGGCTGCTATCCTAGGTCCTACAGAGTGAGCAGGCAAGGCTACAGCCTTGTGCCCGCAATCTCGTGGCTTCACGGTTGTCAGAAGCCTCTTTTCCACACTGGGGAGTGCCCTGGCTTTGGCTCTTGGGCTTCTGGTAGAGATGGGGTTGTTTGGTGTCCCATAAGCCAAAACAGAGTTCAGCTAGGGCTGTGCCACCTTCAGGTCCAGGACTTTGGGGTCTGAGAGAGGTGATGTAGGTTCCTTTTTGGAACAAAGATGTCACTTGGAACTCAGTGTTTTAAACTGGACGTAAAACTGTGGGGACCATGGAACTGTGTAGTTAGCACTGCCAGTCTTTGAAGGAACTTTCTGCTTGGCTCTCCCAGCAAGGTGGAGCCCCTTCCCGTGCCGTGGCCCAGGAGCCAGAGTGGGAGCTACAATGTGGTTAGAGTGCCTCTCCCTGCTGTTTGCTGGGGTCTCCAAGCTGTTCACTGTTCTACTCATTTTTTTAAAAAAAGATTTATTTTATTTTTATTTGAAAGGCAGAGTTTAAGAGAAAGGAGAGCCAAAAAGAGGTCTTCCATCTGCTCGTCCAATCCTCAAATACTCACAATGGTTAGAGCCGGCTGATTCAAAGTAGGAGCCAGGTGCTTCTTCTGGGTCTCCCACATGGGTGTGGGGGCCCAATTGTTTGGGCCTCCATCTGCTGCCTTCCCAGGTCATGAACAGGGAGCTAGATGGGAAATGGAGCAGCCAGGACTCAAACTGTTACCCACTGGGGATGCTGGTGTTGCAGGTAGAAGATTAGTGTGCTATGCCCTGGCGACTGCCCCAGTACAAGTCACTTATTTACTGAAGTTTTCCTTCCATCAGTCTCTTGTTTGTTGTTCTTGTTCTGTCTGTTCAGTCATCTTGGATCTCTCTCATTATTACTGGTAACAAAATTTACCGGTGTAAATTTTTAATGTTAAAGGTCCAACTTTGGCAGTTGTGTTATATAGGAAAATGACTGTAAAATGGTGGGACAACATGTTGGCAACTTACTCTCAGATGGGTCAGGAATAGTTCTCTGTCAAATTTGGAACTTTTCTGTAAGTTTGAAATTGTTTCACATTTTTAAAATAATTTAAAAATTGGGGCCAGTATTGTGGCCTATCAGGCTAATCCTCCACCTTCAAGTGCCAGCATCCCATACGGGTGCTGGTTTGAGTCTTGGCTGTCCCATCCAGCTCCATACCTATGGACTGGGAATGCAGTGGAGGATAGCCTAAGTTTCGGGCTTCCATACCCACTTGGGAGACCCGGAAGAAACTTCTGGCTTCGAACTGCTGCAGCTCTGGCTGTCGTGGCCATTTGGAGAGTGAATCAGTTGATGGAAGACCTCTCTCTCTGTAAATCTGCCTCTCAGATAAAAATAAATATATCTTAAAAATTATAAAGAATATGAAAATATTAATATCAATTGAGAAAAATATTAACAAGTGCCAGTGTCATTTAAGGAAGCAATATTTTTAGCCTTAAGAAGCTTTTATTAAACTAATGAGAGAATTAGCTAATTCAAATCAAAGAAAATGCAAATGACAAAAAATGGTTACTTCACCAGTAACCAGTAGTTAGGAAAATGCCATTAAAATTAAGAATTTATCAGGCCCAGTGTGGTAGCCTAGTAGCTAAAGTCCTCGCCTTGCATGCACTGGGATACCATATGGGTGCCAGTCTGTGTCCCAGAAGCCCCACTTCCCATCCAGCTCCCTGCGTGTGACCTGGGAAAGCAGTCAAGGATGGCTCAAAGCCTTGGAATCCTGCACCTGCATGGGAGACCTGGAAGAGACCTAGGTTCAGTTCTGACCATTGTGCCCACTTGGGGAATGAATCAGTGGATGGAAGGTCTTCCTCTCTGTCTCTCCTCCTCTCTGTGTTTCTAATAACACCAAAAATGTGTTAGCTTCCTAGGACTCACAACATCCTGGCTAGCCAAGATGGCGGGGTAAGGGTGACAGGACGCAAGTGTATGAACCAGCATCTGGTGCCTCCCAGTGTGTACTCTTACAGGAAGCTGGATTGTAAGAGAACCCAGGACTTAAACCCAGGCACTACAGTGTGGGATGTGGGCACCCAGAGCAGTAAGGATAATAAGGTGGTATGGAATGGGTGTTTTCATTCTTGATGATAAAAAACATCAATTCGGTACTTTTGATGTTAGAATTGTTCAAGTTTTGTGGTATGAAATCTAGTAGCACCTGTGGAAAATAGGCATTTCTTCAACCCAGAGATTCTTTTCTCTCCTTACATTTATTTTATTTATTTAAAAGACTTGAGACAGAGAGAGAGAGAAAGGTCTTCCATCCACTGGTTCACTCCCCAAGTGCCTACACAAACCATGGCTGGCAAGGAACCCCAGGAGCTTCTTTTGGGTCTCCCACATGTAACCCAGAAATTCTAGAGAGTCTGTTCCTATAAAACAATGCAGAAAGGCCTGGCGCAGTAGCCTAGTAGCCAAAATCTTTGTCTTGCATGAGCTGGGATCCCACAGGGGTGCTGGTTCATGTCCCAACTGCTCCACTTCCCATCCAACTCCTTGCTTGTGGTCTGGGAAAGCAACAATTCTTGAGCTCCTACACCCATTTCGAGGAAGCTCCTGGCTTCTGTATTTTATAGCCATATTGAGAGGAATGAATCAGTGACTGGAAGACCTCTCTTTCTCTCTTTCTCTCCTGTTTCTGCAACTCTTTCAAATGAAAATTAAATAAATATTGTAAAAAAGGAAAAAAGGTTTGGAATCAAAGAAGGACTCCCAGTGAGACTGTTGGATGTATCTTGACAATAGGATGCCATATTGTCACCACTGTCTATACCGGCAATGTCAGGATACACGTGGAGAGCAAAATGATGGACTTCAGAATGCTTATGAAGGACTGTGATATTGTAATAATATGGATGATATCAATTGCTGGAGGGAATTTGTGGAGGGGATAAGAGAAATCTCAGAGTCTACAGAATTGTATCATAAAATCAAAAATAGAATAGAAGGGGAAAAAAAGGCTTGGGGAGTTTCTGTGGTCTGTATGAAAAGAAGAAAAAAATCAAAAGTAATAATAAACATAACAAAAATATAGAAATCTAGTGTTACTGAGAGAAAACAATACTGCATAATTCACTGTAAAATGATCACATCAATACTAATACTACAATGCCAAGACTAGTAAGGTTTACTGAATTCTAATCAAATACTGTGTGAATCCACCAAGCGTTTTAAATGTTTTAGCTTTTAAGCTTTGTAAGACCCTACTAGATGGATACCATTACTTGTATTTTGTAAAAAATGAAACTAAGGTTTATATAGGTCAAAATAATTGTCTTAAACTCACAAAAGTGAAAATTCTAATCTGGGAATCAAATCCAAGTCTGTCTGATTCCACTGTCTTGACGGTATGTACAGTGTTTGGTGTTTTTAATTATGATCTGGTGGCATCAGGCCGACCTCATGGTTACTCCACTACTGATGGCCTGGAAAAACAGTGGATGATGGCCCAAGTGTTTACACCCCAAACAGTCACACAAATGTCACAAAAAAAGCTCCTGGCGCCTGGATTTAACTTGAGCCAAGACTGGTTTGCACCCCTCTCTGGGAGTGAACCAGCAGATGGAAGATCTAGCTCGCTCTCTCTTTCTCTAAGTCTTTAAGGGAAATAAATAAATCTCAAAACAAACAAACCCAAAACCAAAAAGTAGTGGCTTTTTGGAGTGATTGTTCTTTAAGGATTCTGCATAACTGTATTTTGTAGCTTCTTGCTAGATTTCAATAATTGGAGTTGTACAAATTGAAATTGAGTTGCAAATAAAACTTTATGAAAAGGTATAAAATACATATAAATTGAGCACTACATAAATTGAACACTGTTGTGTTTTCCTATGAATTCAATTTAAAAACTCTCCTTAATGTTTTTGGTGAGGTTTTTGTTTTAAATGATACTGCAACATGGACTTTTTTTCTTGGCAATTCATGTGATTTTCTGGAAGTTCCTGCCAAGTATATACTTACTATGTAAACATAAAAAGTGATTCCTCCAGTAAAAGCATTAACCAACGGCTTTGCAGCAATTTGCGGCCCTTGAGGAAGGTCATTCCTCCTTTTTTTTCCTCATGTTTCTTCTAATATTTGGTAGTATGGGTCACAGAACTTTTACTAAGGCTATTTGCTAATTATTCTTTATTTTACAACCCTGCCCACCTTCCCCACTGACCTTTTGGCTCAATGTCCCTTCATTTTCCTGGAGTAAAAAAACCTGATTTAACAACTCCTATCATCTTACCTGATCACATTTCCTCTAATATGTCAACTTAGCCATGACTGCTGTGCACATCTAACCTTTCTTTAACCCCCATCACATTCATACAACTACACATAACAATATATACAGTTCCTGTTCATTTATCAAAAGAAGGAATCCTTGGGGAATAAAGATTTGACAGCTCCTGTTACAAGATAATTGTAATACTTAAAAAAGAGAGATGAGACAGATGGTGTACACTGGAGACATGTGGAAGTTTGCTTGAAAAATAGCTGCAGAAATTCAATTGAGGCTGAAAAGAAATTATGCAAATCATTCTTCCTGCATAAAAGCATCTTGAAAAACAAGGAAATTATCTTAATCTTCAATCTTCCACAATCTTGTTAAAGAGAGAGAATGTCAACTGGACTGATACCATCTTGGGTTCTTATTAAAATAATTCTATAGACAGTCATTTGAGCTACAGGAGAGAGAGATTCTTTTGAGTGAAATTAAAAACATTATTTTCTAGATTGTGATATTTAGATTTAATTCAGTAACATTAATTCAATAACATTTTCAATGAGCTACTCAATACTTTTTACACATATTTTATGAATGTAATAAATATTCTGTAAGATTGATTTATATGCTATGACATTCAGTTTTTGAAATTATATTTATATATTTATATTTAGCCTTAAACAAGATTTAAAATTGCTCTTTTAACCTTGGTATGCTTTCCTGATTCACACATTACATAACTGAAAAAAAAAAAAAAAGAAAAAAATGGGGGCCCAGTACCATAGTCTAGTGGCTAAAGTCCTCACCTTGCATACGCCAAGATTCCATACGGGCACTGGTTTGTATCCCGGTTGTTCCACTTCCCTTCCAGCTCCCTGCTCGTGCCTGGGAAAACAGTAAAGGATGGCCTGAAGCCTTGGGACCCTGAATCTGAATGAGAGACCCAGAAGAAGCTCATGGCTCCTGGCTTTCTGATAGACACAGCTCTGGCTGTTATAGCCACCTGGAAAGTGAACCAGTGGATGAAAGATCTGTCTGCCTCTCCTCTCTCTGTAAATCTGACTTTTCAATAAAATAAATGAATCTTTAAAAAAAAAAGTTTTATCCTAATGCGAACATTATTCTTTAGAACTTACATTATGGGCCTGGCGTGATTGCGTAGTGGTTAAAGTCCTCACCTTGCACGCGCTGCTTCTAATCCTGGCAGCCCAGCTTCCCATCCAGCTCCCTGCCTGTGGCCTGGGAAGACAGTTGAGGACGGCTCAGAGCCTTGGGACCCTATACTCATGTGGGAGACCCAGAAGAATTTCCTGGCTCTTGGCTTCAGATTGGCTCAGCTCCAGCCACTGTGGCTGCTTGGGGAGTGAACCATCGGATGGAGGATCTTCCTCTCTGTCTCTCTTCATCTCTATATATCCGCCTTTCCAATGAAAATAAATAAATCTTTTTAAAATAAGAACTTACATCAAAATTTTATATACCTGTTTTCTTTTTCCTTTCTTAAAAGATTTATTGTTATTGGAAAAGCAGATAGAGAGAAAGATAGAAAGATTTTCTATCCACTAGTTCACTCTCCAAGAGGCCGCAATGGCTCGAGCTGAGCCAATCCAAAGCCAGAAGTCAGGAGCCTCTTCTGGGTCTCCCATGCAGGTGCAGTGTCCCAAGGCTCTGGGCCATCCTTGACTGCTTTCCCAGGCCACAAGCGGGGAGCTGGATGGGAACCAATGCCCATATATGATCCCAGCACATGCGAAGATATGACTTTAGCCACTAGGCTATTGTGCCAGGCCCAGGATGAAAGCTTACATAGTAATTGTTTTTCGTTGAAATGAGAGACAAATAGTAAAGAAACCGATTTTCCAAAAAGGAGAAATACCACTTAATATGTTTAAAAAGACTTTCAGAAAAACAAGGCTGAAGTGTAGTATGATTGGTACCACTTGGTATGTTTTTGTGAACATAAACACGCATTTTTAAAAGCGAACAATTTGCTTCAGACAAAAGGAAATGTCATGATGGCATCATTTCTACTCATTATGAAACAGAGAATAAAGCTTCTATTTCTCTATACCTCTGGATGAGGATTGGTAAAATGTTGAACACTCACATCTTTTGCCGCACTCTGGTAAAGAAAAAAGTATCCTGAATAATAGTTGCATTTCTAGTGAGTTTTACCTATGGTTTCCTTGTACGTATATTTTGAAGATGGCATATTTAAATGAATCAGAAAGGTCAATTTTTATCTTAAGTTTGATCAGAAAGAAAGAATTCTGAGAACTGATAAACAATTTGTGTTTAATAAAGAAGGGGTCCTAATGCAAACAATTGCATCTCATTTCCCAAGGATAGCTAAAGTGGTGGGGGGTTATTTGGGTGCACCCTGATAGGCTGGGTGAAGAAAAGTTTGCTTGGAGGCAAAAAAGACCACTTCAATGTTTAAGCACCTTAAGATTGATTTATGTATCTGTCCAACATTTATTGTCGGGAAGACTGGTGGGCTGAGGGAGAGGGAAATCTATTGAAACTAATGAACGGAGATGAAGGCACTCACTTGCTCTGCTGTTCTCACCAGCAAACCAAGGCTAGCTCCTACACCCCATATCCTGATAGGCTGGAGTGCCCTTTAAGATTAGCTTCTGTAAGTTTATGCTGCAGCTGTTTCCTCTTTAACATGTTTCTGGATGATCCTAGGATTATTGTTTTGCAAATTGTGATGCTAGCACCATCTACAATTCAAATCAACTTATTTATTTATTTATTTTTAAGCATTTACTTTTAATTTGAAAGGCAGAGAAATAGTACACTCACAGATGTGCATGAGGGAGGGAAGGAAGGAGGGAGAAAGAGAAAGAGAAAGAGAGAGTGCTTCCATGTTCTAGTTCACTCCTCAAATGACCTTAATAGCTAGGTGTGGGCCAGGTTTAGGCTGAAACCAGGAGCAAGGAACTCCATCCTGATCTTTCATGTGGATAACAGAAGCCAAGCCCTTTGGCCATTTCCACTGTCTTCCCAGGCACATTAGCAGGGAACGGGATCAGAAGTGAAGCATCGAGGATTTGAACTGGCACTATGACATGGAATGCTAGGATCACAAGCAGCAGCCTAATGCACTGTGCCACAACGCCAGCCTCCAAACACTGGACTCCTGAACCCAGGCCAGGCCTTTGAAACCTAAGTCTCTGGGAAAAAGCCATCATATTTACAGGGTTAGTGAGCTTTCAAGTGATTCTTACTGAGCAAAGCTTCAAGGATCATTTGCTGATGGTTGGGTTATCATTAGTTCCTGTAGAGGACTCCAGCTCTACGCAGATTTTCTATGATCAAACTCCTTAAATGCTGAGACTTGTTTCAAGCAGGCTGGAGGAAGATGGGGTTCAGTTACCTCCTACTCATCAGCCTAACTTTCTCTATAGCATCCTCTGACTGAGCTGAAATCCTCAGGAAGTGCCTATAAATACTCCATCTGCTTAGATTTTTTTTGTCAGACAGTAGAATTTGCACGACCTTCCCACTACTGCAGATGAAAATAGCTGTGCTGGGCTTGCCTGACTCTAACAGCCCTGGTTTCCTGTCAACTCTGATGCCTCCTGACCACTTTATAGGAGGGGATTTTATTGCCCTTGGTTGTCCTTTATGCAATTAGGATGGAAATAGGCTTTTGATTATTAAGAAAAAAAACCCGTATACATAATCCAATCCATTTTCTAATCATGGAAATAGACACAGATACCATAGTAAAAAGGAAGCAAATATCACCATTGAGTCCCTACTATGTTCCAGAAATAGGCTGTGCTGATTTTCTTTATAAACATTTATTTATTTTTATTGGAAAGACAGAGTTACAAAGAGAAAAGGGAGAAACAGAGACTGATCTCCCATCTGCTGGTTTACCCCATAATGGCCACAGCAGATGGAGCCTGCACTGGTTCAAAGCCAGGAGCCAGGAGCCAGGAGTTTCTTCTGGATTCCTCATGTGGGTGTTGGGGCCCAAGGACTTGGGCTATCTTCTGCTGCTTTTCCATGCCATAAGCAAAATACAGGATTGGAAATGGAGCAGCCAGGACTTGAACATGCTATGCCACCTAGCTGGCCCATAATTCATTTTTCACAATAAGCTATTAATGTAGATAATATTGTGTCTACTTGTGCAGATGAGGAAGTTGAAAGTAAAAAAAAAATCAAAGAAAATTGCTAAGTCACTTAATTAATGGCTAGTAGAACCAAGACTGAATCCAAGTTCTAATAAAACTACTACCCTCATTTATTATACATTTATCATGTGTAGAGCATAGTTCTAAGCATTTTATTTTTACTAACTTACATAATAGAAACTTGGCTGAGGTCACCCAGTTAGTAGGTGATGAAGCCTTTTTGACTCCAAAGGTCTCTGCAGAACTAAGTACCTGAGAGAAACTGCAGGCCAGGGAAGCAGTTACTGTTCAACTAAGAAATAAACAAGTGTGAAGAAACTATTTGGAGGAAAATGGGATTTAAGTGCACTCCTGATGATCCTTGGATCTTCCTTCTTGATTAGAGGGGGATGAAGGGAGAGTTGAAGACAACTGTTTTCTTGCTTGCTTGGAAAAGTAGGCAGATGATGACACTATTAACTAAGACCTAGAATGAAAATAAACTGGCATTGGATTTATGTTCTGCTTCAATGGTTAGGGGTTTTTTTTTTTTAGCTTAGCTATGAGATATAAGCAGAAGAAACGCAAGTTTTCATCTTCCACATGAAGTTTATTGATTGATAGATGATGGAATTCCCACTGAAACCTGGAATACTGCCTATAAAGCAGTGAAGGACCAAGAATATAGTAGCTGTAGGATAGCAATGCACTCAACTCTACACTGGATTTACTCTTTTCAGAATTACTTGCTGTCACCCACTATGTATTGGGTGTCCAGGATGCAATGGTGAAGAAGTGGAAGCCAAGCCTTGCCTTCAGGAAACTTACAATTGAGGAAGAGAGAAGGGCAATCAGTAAGGAATTAAAAACTACATTGCTAAAAATGACCAAAAATTGGATGGAGTCTATGGTAGGAAATGGTGACACAGGATCCAGGTGACACTTTTTCTTTTGTGTGTGAGATCTGAGACATGTCTCATTTTTATTCCAGGGTAATGGAAAGAAATTGATGAGCAAGGGAGTAACTTGACATGTTACTCATTTTTGGTAGCTCATCCTGAATGTTACTATATTCAGGGCAAGATTATAAGGACAGGAGTGGTAAGGGGTGATGGAAGCATTCAGGTGCAATGGTGGTGTCTTAGTCCTCTTCTTTGATGTATAATAGAACATCTGTGGTTGGGAAAACGTAAAGAGGTTTCTTCTTTTCCCAGTGCTGAAGGCTGGGAAGGGAAAGAGAGCATGACATTAACATCTGTTAGCTCTCCACGAAGCCCTCACACACGTCTTCACAATCTGGTGGAAAAGCAGAGGGGCTAAAGTGCATTGGAGAGAGAGAACACACAGAAGGCAGCCTTACTTTCTAACCTGCTCCTGTCCCTAAAGGTTGAGAACAAGCTCAGTTCCTGCGTTAAGGTGGAGCTTTCACTTCTTCACCACTGCTTAGCACTATTACAAGGGGCTCAAATTTCTACAGGAGTTCTTTAAGAGACAAACCATATGCAAATATTTGTGCTGGCACAGTGGTGAGAATATGGAAATCCAGTTTGGGAGAAGCTAGAAGACTCATTGATGGTGGGATGGCAAAGAATGGTAAGAAATTAGAGATGACCTTTGGGTTTCTCGTCTGGAAAAAGGGATGGACAGTGCTGTCATGGGCTAGTATCACAACTGGGGGAAGCACAACTTTTAGAGGAAAATGATAACCAGGACTGTACACACACACACACACACACACACACACACACAGAGTATAGTACCAAAGCTTATGAAAGAATACTCTGGACTAGGATTTTAAGAGCCCAATTTTTGTCTTCGCTGGGAGCAATGACTTCTCTACACCTTATTTATTCCAATCTGTAACATGGGGTTAATTATATCTGCCTTTACTGCTCCGGAGGGATGATGACATGAGAAGATAAATTAGATAATACGTATGAAAATACTTTGAAGTCTTGAATCTCAGCTAGTGTTATTATGCCAAAGGATGTGTTTATATTTTTCATCTATGTACTCAAAGTCACAGGGAGTCAGAGTGTAAGTTGCCTGCATTTTTTCCACCGTGCTCAGTTCCCAGAAAAGAAATGGAACGTGTTTGTCTTTCCCAAACCGTCCCTCGCCCCACAGTATTCCCTTGACAGGGTTTTGCAATTGTTAGTATTGTCCTTAGTAGTTTTAAGATGCGGGGAAGATTTTGCTTGGTGTAACTGCCAGATTCTTGGTAGATAATGAAAATAATGCCAATATATTCCTTTAAGAGAAATACAAAGAGCCAGCCCATTGTCTCACCTAATGGTCCAGAGAAAAGTATTATTATTTTTTCACCATTTGATGGACAGAAAATAGCTCAAGTAGTAAAAACAACTTCACTAAGGCTTCATTTTATAGCTGGGTAACTCAAGCTAATAACATAATCGTGTTCTAAAAACACACACCTGGGGTTTTCAAAGAACAGTAGCCATGTCCCAGATAATACTCAGGTGGTGCATGTGTATGCTGGCGACTTTGATTACTGCTTAGGACACGCCATTTTCAGTTCTTTGGAAATAATGTGACTCCTGATTTTTTTGCCCAGCATATCAAGAGCTGTCTATGTAATTGCGTACCGTTTTCTCTAAAATAAGAACAAAGTAAAAATTGGTCTTTCTTTCCAGAGTAATCCATGATTTTCTTTAGAGAAGAAAGCGTTTTGTTTGGGATAGGGGATATGATGGTGATGTGCAAAAGAGTTCTTTAGTTGAGCAGAAAGAAAACTGGACATGGACTCCAAAGAGCTAGGCTGACTGGTGTTTCAATATTATTTGTTATATGACCTGGGGCAAAGGAAGTGAATCTATTGGAGCTTCAGTTTTTGTGAGTGTAAAGTGAATATCCAATTCCTGATCTGTTTGTTGATTGTTTTTTCAGTCGTCTTCACCCTCCTCTGCAGTTCCAACTGCAGAACTGCATAGGTTAACTGATCACTTTCAGAATGCCTTCTTTACAGATCATCAGATTAAAAATGCTCCAGCCTCTTTCTCAGCTTAAATGCATGTACATTTACTCACTTCTTACGGGTGAGCATTATTTTTGGCATTCTTACAGTATGGTTCTCAGCATATTAATCTATTTAGAACAAAGCTGAGGAAGGATGGTATGGAGGATTGCTGTGAGAATTGAATTAATGCATGTAAAACGTCCTGCAGAGCGCCCGGTTCCTAGTCAGTGAGAACGTTTTAGTTACCGCATTTTTTTCTTACTCATATGATCCTCATCTGTCTTGAATGGTTTTCCTGTGGCCCTGCTGGAAACTAGAGGAGAGTCTGAATCCTCTTCACACTGTCTGTCTGGTTGGTGGTCCCTCGGGGATCTCTTGTGCAGTCCTCACCTAGTTTGTGCTCATTATGGCTGAAAAACAAACGCTAAAACCTACGGACAACACGTTTTTCCAAGCAGCTCTTCTTAGGAGTTTACAGGTGTGTGCCTGCAGCAACGAAAACAAAGGTTACCCCGATGCCTCCCAGGTGCAGATGAAAGGTGTCTCTCAGCTGGCTCCACCTTGCCAGCTCTCTGGAGGTGGCACCTGGAATCCTCCGCCTGAGGGCAGGTACCTCAGAGCCTCCCAAGGCAGGGTTTGAAGCCCACACCCACTGGAGCGTTTTCCTCGCCTCCTTCCCCTCTGATTGTGACTGTGGGGGGGCCAGCAATCATCTAGGCTGGCTCTGGTTTTGCGTCCCGGGGAGCGGGAAAGGTGGGAGAGCGAGGCTGGGGCCTCGACAGTAGGGCACGGCCCACGTGCTTTCCTCCAACCGACTCCCCGAGCCTCTCCCGGACCCGAGAGCTAACACTCTAACTCCACCAAGAAAGTGTCCAGGGCCGGACAAGCAGACGCAAGAGGAAGTGGACCGGTTGCCGCCTGGGTAGCTTCCACTCTCTTCCCAGACGCTGCCTTTCCCACGCCGCGGCAGCTCTGGTCCCCAGCAGGGTCCGTCCGGGGCCGCCCTGACCCGCCGGGTAGGAGTAGAAAGCAGCCGGTCCTTGCCCCGTGGCTCCTTCCATCTTCACTCAACCGCTTTCTCCTTTCCTCCCCTGGCATCTTCATCCTCCTTTCCCCCTTCCCGACACCCTCCCCACCCCAACTCCCCAGTCCCCCTGCACCCGCCCAGGCGTGTTTTCCTCAGGGAAAATGCGTCTTGGCTAAAACCTTCCTCCTCGCGGTCCACCCCCCTGGCCTCAGAGCTTTCGCTACGTCCCCTGGGGCCGCCGCTGTCCCCCTGCAGCCCTGGCCCCGGAGCCGGCACAGGCAGGCAGGAGCCGGAGCGCAGGTACCTCAGCGCCGGGAGGCTGGCGCGGCGGCCCGGCGCCTCCCCGAGGTGCGGCGGCCGCTCCGGGGGGAGGCGCTGTGGCGCGGGGCCGCCCCTTGCGCCCCGGGCGCCGGCTGCGGCTCGGCCTCCTCCTCCGCTACCTCCGCCTCCTCCTCCTTTTCCTCCGCCTCCGTGGCTGGGAAAGTGGGAGGCGGCGGCGGCGGCGGCGGCGGCGTGGTGTGTGTGCGCGCGTGAGGGGGGCGGCAGAGAAGAGTCGCCCGGTGCCACCGAGGCGTCAGAGACACTGCGAGCGGCGGGCGCGACGGGGCCGCGTCTGCATCGGCCGCCGCCGCCGCTGCGGGGCCGCGAACAAAGAGGAGGAGCCGAGGCGCGAGGTAGGGCGCGCGGCGGGCGCGGGGCTCCGGCGGCGACCCCTCTCCGCGGGGTTGTGCGGAGGAGGCGGAGGTCTAGGTGTCCCCGCTCCTCCGCGCTGGTCAGTGCCTGTCCCTTCACCCTCAGGTCTCCTTGAGCCAGGAGCACGGACCTGCGGCCACGGAAACCCGCGGCCTCGCTGCCTGGGCAGGAAGCTGTCTGGGCTCGGTGCCGCGGTCTCCCGGGGGCGCAGCCCAGCACTCCCTGCTTCCCTGCTGACTGGATTTCCCTTGGGGACGCTCGCCTCATCTCTGCGGGCTTTCAGATCTGTTTTCTCAGTGGCACTTTGCAGGGCTGAGTTTTTGCAACTTAAGGCCGAGCATTTATTTTTTTTAAGTCCTTGAAAACTTCCAGCAGCAGTCGTCGGGGGGTTGGGGTGGGGTGAGATTATTGTCCCCGGCCTGACCTAAAGGGAGGCGGGAGATGAGGGCAGACTGTTGAAGGAGCCAGCCCCATTCTGAGCCCGGCCGGGTCGCAGCTGCGGCCCCAGCCCGAGACCACCCCTGCCGGGCACCGCAGACACCTGGGCTCTGGGGTGTGTCTGCGGCTGCGGGCCACCGCGCCTCCTTGCAGGTTCGGCGGTACCTGTGCATGCAGCATGGGAGGGAGGCGCGGGCAGCCCTGCAGCTCCCGCGGCCTCACTCTGTCAGGAACAGCTGTTAATGCTTCCATCCAAATCTTTCTATCCCCCCTTTCTTGGGTATTCACGTTTCCCTTAGTTTTGGAAAGGAGCAGCACAGTAACAGGTTTCAATGCTTCCCTCCACCCCCCTGCATGGCCCCATGTTCTTACTAGGCGCACAGTTTTCAAGCCAGCATTCCATTGTCAAATTCTTTTGGTGGCAGTTTGGCCAGATTTTCTGAATGGGATTAGAACAGGCCGTTCAGCGATTCCCTGCACAACACTGCCCTGAAGGTTGCTTTTCTGCGTCTTTTAGCTGCTTTCAAGCAAATCTCTAGTTGTGTCCTTTAGGATTGTCAACCTTCAGCTCTTTTTTGGTTGGGCAAGATTCAATTGTTATATATTTCGGAGCACTGAAGAAACATGTGTATTTAATACTGGGATCATTTAGCAGAAAGATCACATGCGGCTGGGTGTGCGGGATGCCAGTGACTTAAACATTGTGAATTTCCTTGGCCTTAAAAGGATTCCGGTAGAGGAAGCTTTTGGTTGCTTCTGTTCACCTTCTTCTATGAGGTGAAGTCTTCATATCATTTTCAGAGCCAAAGAAATTATGTTCTTAATTGCATTTCATAAATCCTGTGTATGGCAGGGATTCTGCCTGATAGTCGAGAGCTGTTTCTGTGCACCCAACTCCTCTCTATTTTAGGGATTAATTTTGAATAGTTAAAGAGGCTCATTTCGTTTTTAATTGACTTTGGGAACCCCGTGTGAAAGCATACGCACGCCCGGCAGAGGAAGCAGTTGTGTGTACTTTTCAGTTCTTGGCTGCTCAGTGAACTTTTCCCCCAGATAACAGCTCTGATGTTTTTCTTTTTCTTCCGTCTCCCCGTGACTCTAGAGCAAGGCCTGGCATGGATGTGACATGAATCATTTTGAGGGCTGCCCACGACTGTGAGCGTTTCTGAAGCTGTTCTCTGAGTCGAAGTAGATCAACATGGATGAGTCGGCCTTGCTGGATCTGTTGGAGTGCCCCGTGTGTCTGGAGCGCCTGGATGCCTCTGCGAAGGTCCTGCCTTGCCAGCACACGTTTTGCAAACGCTGTCTGCTGGGGATTGTAGGTTCCCGGAATGAACTGAGGTGTCCTGAGTGTAGGACCCTTGTAGGCTCCGGCGTGGAGGAGCTCCCCAGCAACATCCTGCTGGTCAGACTCCTGGATGGCATCAAGCAGAGGCCATGGAAACCTGGCCCGGGCGGCGGCAGTGGCACCAACTGCACCAATGCGTTGAGGGCCCAGGGCAGCACGGTGGCTAATTGTAGCTCAAAAGATCTGCAGAGTTCGCAGGGTGGACAGCAGCCTCGGGTGCAAGCCTGGAGCCCCCCAGTGAGGGTGAGTAGCTGGCAGGGGCAACTTGGTATTCTGGCGTTTTGTTTATTCTTGGGCTTGATGTTATCTAAATGGGCTTTATCAGGTCAGAAGCCTGCACTCTGGGCCTGATAGGGAACTATATACCTCAGCAGCTTTCTTTTTGTCTTCCTGGAAGGAGATGGGAGAGAAATAATACATTTTCTTTTGTTGCTAAAATTCTCTGCCAGTAGTCCCTATTAAGGTGCATTTTTTTTTTTTGAAACAGGTAACCATTCCATTATTCAGTGACATCTAAAATACTGTAGCGTTGTTGTGACCATTTAACAATGGAAATCTGATGTGGTTGCCCCTCCTTCTGGGGCAGTTGGGAGAGTCGCAATAGTGTTTGTGTGTGTCCATGTGTGATAAATATATTACTCATAAATCATAAGTGGGAAAACAAACCTTTTTATATCGCTTAGAGTCATACTGTTGGTTTTATGAATGCACAGCATAGAATTTACTGGTTGGAGGAATTCTTAGCAAATCATGGCCACAGGTAGCAGAGCTTCGTTGCCATGGGAACAAAGCGGCACTTACCACTCCACTAAAGCATCTAGCTTTATGTTGGGCTTTACAGGGAATGAAACAAAGTATTTTCATCAAAATGGTTTTTCCGTGGGATTTAGGCTGAAATAGTTTTAAGTGAAGCTAAATATTTGGATAGTTACCATCACTTAAATTTCTAGAAGGTGAGGTATTCTAAAGAAATAGAGATTAGGTTGTGAATGATGGCTTCCTGATAAGGTGTGCCTTTCTTCTCTTTTATGTAAAAATAAATTAATCACGGACATCATCCGATTGAAGCAATTCCGTTTGTGTTGGTAGAAGCCGTGTCAAACTGGTAAAAACCTATTTCTAAAAAACAGTTCATCTGGATGGGGAATTTTTGTTAAATATGTATAGTCCACCTTCAGAATAGTCTTTTACTTGATGTGGGAAGTACCCACTGGGATGGTCTTCCGCAAGATGAATTCATAAATGTATGACACAGCTGTAGCAGAGCAGGTTCCCCCGAAGCCCATTTTTTACAAGTGATATCATGTGCTTACATCACTGGATATAAAGTATGCAAAGCATTTTAATCTCCACAAAACTGTGGCTCAGAAGAAGAGTTTCCTCATGGGGTTCTCATGTTTCCTTTGATTCATAATTAGTTTTTTTTAAAGGTAGTGAGAACTTTAAGGGATTTTCTTCCCTTGTTTTGGAGCCCACGTGTGGTGAAATTGATCTGCTTACAGTGTTTTAAGATTTCCTTGTATATCATGGAGTTTAATGGTGACTTGATAAGTGTTTATAGATCCATGAGTATTTTAACCTCAGAACCCAGTGATCAGGCTGGTACTGTCTGAGACGCCTACCCCAGGTCTGCTGCTTAGTGAAAGTGTCTATTTGCATCCTCAGTGTGGAGCCTTTGTTTGTTAATTGTTTGCTAATTAGAGTGGGGAAAGCCTAGCTTCCAGCTATGAAGAGGGGTAACTTGGAGGTACACACCTTACCTTACCTGTTGGGAGGAAGGCCTGGAGTGTTTGATCACTGATAAAGAGGAATTTTAGGGGAATCTCAAGCATTCCACTTAATATCCTTTGACTTTCGAGTTTCCTGTCTGAGAATGACTATGCAGTGTCACTTAAGTGAATTCTCACCAGTCTGAACTGCAAGATACCTAAAGTCAGACTTAACTTTCCTTTTTTTTTTTTTTAAGGTTTATTTATTTTTGTTGCAAAGTCAGATATACGAAGAGGAGGAGAGACAGGAAGATCTTCCATCTGATGATTCACGCCCCCCCCCCCCCCCCATGACTGCAGTGGCTAGAGCTGAGCCAGTCTGAAGCCAGGGACCAGGAGCTTCTTCTGGGTCTCCCACATGGGTGCAGGGTCCCAAGGCTTTAGGCCATCCTGGATTGCTTTCCCAGGCCATAGGTAGGGAGCTGGATGGGAAGCAGTGCTGCCAGGATTAGAACTGGTGCCCATATGGGATCCAGGCGCGTTCAAGGCGAGGACTTTAGCCGCTAGGGCACCATTCTGGGTGCCAGACTTCACTTTTCTTAACATTTTTTTGAGATATTGAGCAATTATACTTAAATTAATTTTCTTAAGTTACTTCATGTTTCTTCTTTAGCTTATGAAAAATTAGTTGCCAGAAAACCCAACTGTATTTAACTGTGTTTGAGATGAAACAGTGGAGGTAGATGAAAGTGGATTTGTGTGCCACTTTGCTGGGAGATGGGCAAGGAGTTGGAGGACAAAAACAGCTATTTAGTCCCCTGAGGGCGTACAAATGATGCAATACTTTAAAAAGAATCACCTTTTTTTTTTCTAGTCTAAAAAATGGTTTCTCATTAGCAGTTCCTAATACTGTTTGCTTTGGGCCCGTCCATATCAATTGGGACTACATTGAAGCCCAAGCACTTGAAAGGTAAATAATTTCTAGAAAAGAACTTTTTCGAAAGTAGACCATCTGTACCAAACATGCGGAGGTTGCAATGCACTCCCTTGGCCACTACTGTGAGGTGAGTGACTATAATAAATCACTAAAGTGTATCCTCCCTTCCAGCTTCTGACATGATCAAGTGGTGCTGTGAGCCCGTTTTCACATGTTGTGCAAAGCTGAAAGTGATAACATGTGGAATGTTGCCTCAATTTATTAGTGTGTTCTATGTTACATTAGATTGGGACCATGTGGCTTCCTCATGCATTTAGCTGAGGTAGATTGAATGTTCTCAGCAGATTCAAACATTTCCAACATGTGACACACATCTTGTTCCCAGAATTTTAGTGTTTCCTACATAATAGGAAGGCAAGAAGGAAGGAGTGTTGGAGTCACCATGGGATCTTCTAGTTGTTTACCTTAAGTTTGTTTTTTTAAAGTGTTTTTTTTTTAAAGATTTATTTATTTTATTACAAAGTCAGATATACAGAGAGGAGGAGAGACAGAGAGGAAGATCTTCCGTCCAATGATTCACTCCCCAAGTGAGCTGCAACAGGCCGATGCTGCGCCAATCCGAAGCCGGGAACCAGGAACCTCTTCCAGGTCTCCCACGCGGGTGCAGGGTCCCAAATCTTTGGGCTGTCCTCAACTGCTTTCCCAGGCCAGAAGCAGGGAGCTGGATGGGAAGTGGAGCTGCCGGGATTAGAACCGGAGCCCATATGGGATCCTGGGGCTTTCAAGGCGAGGACTTTAGCCGCTAGGCCACGCCGCCGGGCCCTAAAGTGTTTTTTAATGTTCATTTTTATTTTTATTGGAAAGGCAGATTTGTAGAGAGAAGGAAAGACAGGGAGAAAGATCTCCCCGCTGCTGCTTCATTCCCCAAGTTCCCAAGTGGCCACAGTGGCTGGAGCTGAGCTAATCTGAAGGAGCCAGGAACAACTTCTGAGTCTCCCATGAATGCAGGGTCCCAAGGCTTTGGACCAGCTCAGCTGCTTTCCCAGGCCACAAACAGGACTGGGTGGTAAGTGGATGAGCCAGGACACGAATCAGTGCCCATATGGGATCCTGGTGCTTGGAGGAAGCGTCAAGCCATTACACTGGGCCCTCCTGAAGTTTGGTTTTATGTCAATGTCAAGCAATAGAATGAGCCACGAGGAACAGGAGGCCACAGATAACTTCCTTCAGTGGATTAAAATATGTACATGTAGAAAATATATTAGATGTAAAAAGCATATTTAGTTGCTGCAGTTTTGTGAGCTAATAAAAGAATTTTCCACTTTTTATGTGTAGTTCTGTTGGTTTAAGATCTATTAATGTCTATTAATGTCTATTAATGTCTATTCATATCTGTCCATCTATTTATTATTGCTTAATGACTTCATACTGATTTCATGTCCAAGTAAATTTATTAAAAAACAGGCCACATGACCGCTGATGTATACTTCATGTATTCTTTGCTTAACAAGTATTTATGAAGCACTTAGTAGATGCTGGGTGCCACAGTAGCTGTTGGATACATAATGATGAGTCAACTAGAGAGATTGCATTTATGAACCTTTGAGTTTGTGCTTAGTCTCATGGGGGAAACATGTTGATAAAATAATATCGATATATAGTTAAATGTGATAAATCCAGGGCCCGGCGGCGTGGCCTAGCGGCTAAAGTCCTCGCCTTGAACGCCCCAGGATCCCATATGGGCTCCGGTTCTAATCCCGGCAGCTCCACTTCCCATCCAGCTCCCTGCTTGTGGCCTGGGAAAGCAGTTGAGGACAGCCCAAAGATTTGGGACCCTGCACCCGCGTGGGAGACCTGGAAGAGGTTCCTGGTTCCCTGCATCGGATCGGTGCGCATCGGCCTGTTGAGGCTCACTTGGGGAGTGAAACATGGGATGGAAGATCTTCCTCTCTGTCTCTCCTCTCTGTATATCTGACTGTAAGAAAATGAATAAATCTTTAAAAAAATATGATAAATCCAGTGACAGACCAGTGTTTAGGGTGAGGGCAGGTTTGTAGGAGAGGTGTGTGTGTGTGTGTGTGCATGTGTGTGCGCGTGCGTGTCCCAGAAGCTTCCTTGAGGAAGAGGCATTTGAATTGAAATCTAAAGAAGAAAATGGTAGTAGGTGAAGGGACTGGGCAGAAGGAGATTGTTCACAAGGTCTTCCGCTGTAGCAGGTGTGGGCACAGCTGCTCGGAAGAACTGATACAATTGAGTGTGAACTAAACAAGCCATTGGAAAAGGGACGTAAGATGAACCCTCAAAAGTGATCATATACAAGGTATCAAGTACCATGGTGTTTAGAGCCAGATCAATGATGCAAATAAGTGATGTGCAATGGGTAAAATATAGGCTAAATATGTCATGAGATTTGTGTTAAGTGGTCTCTCGGTGAAGTGCACGGTTGAAGCATGGACTAAATGTGGATTACAGTGGTCAGCACTTGCTCCCTGTTGTGGAAGGTTCAGGGCGAAGCATGACTGTAAAAGGAATTGGTGCTTCTGCAGAGATGCTCTGTTAACTCCTACTAGGCCAACACAAGACGTTTGATGAGGCGGAGGAAAGTATTTCCGAATGGTTGAGTTGAAAAGGAAAAAATGCAGTTTTATGTTCCTTTCTCAGATAGTGTTGGCTGCAGCCACTCCTGAGCTCTTACGGTATTTCATGTTCCATTTCTTCTCTCCATGACCCATTCTCCAGGCCTCGTGTCTGCTCCTTGCCTTACTGTTTCTTAATTCCTCAGTCAGGCTGAAGTCCTCAGTGAGGCTCTAGGGTCTAGCAGGGGGTGGAGGGCAAGGAAGAAGACAGGAACCTGAGCTGCATGCTAATTGGTCATTTTAATATAGAATGCATAATTATTTTTCACATCATGTGAAGTATCATGCAGCCATCATCGGGTAAATCTCAGAGGTGGAATATTATGTTGAAAATGAAAAAGCAATCTGAGTTTCAGAATGAGTACCTACCTGGAAGCATTCTGTTTACAAACAATTCAGCAGTGTAAAAGTACGTTATTAGAGGTGTATGTATTCTTGCAAGTCTGTTCACATGTATTTAGATAGTTATGCATATAGTTTTTTGTTTTACATAAACAGCATTTCATATTCTATATGACTTAGTTTGTTGAAGGTATCTAAAGGCATGTCTGAACCTATTAGATTTCTCCCATTTGAAACAAGAAATATTGGTGCATAATGTATATACAGAAAGGTACACATGTTATAAATATTCATGTGGACAATCCTGGTTTTTTTTCCTTTTTAAATGACTATTTTTTGTTTTTACAGTTGACAGTCTATATGCTCCTGGTAAGAAATCTAATGATAGGAAAGGATGTAATGAAGAAAATCAAGGCTTCCTATCTCTTCATGATTCTGAGGGGTAACCAGTGAGAAGGTTTTTTGAGTGTTGGTTTTCTTCCAGAAAAAATGGGAGCCTATTATGTTATACTCGCTGTTCTGCAGTTCAAAGTTTTTTGTTCAGTGAGGACTGGGACAACTTTCCCTGTCTCCTCACATCAGTCTGAAAGTATTATGCATTGTTATTTTCGTGTTCTGGATGCAGGAAAATGGCTGTAGAGTTCTCTGGCTGCTGAGTGCTGGAGATAGAATTCTGCCCTAGGTCTTCTTCATCAGGGTGACAAGCATTCTCCCTGGTTCTCATGCTGCTTTCAGTAGGTGAATGAGGCTTTTCTTGGTTGTAATGGGATGTGATTGGGGTTGTTTTCTTCCCTGTCCCTGGTTTTATATTTTATTTTTTTCCTCCCCAAGAGGCAGAGAAGTAGTTTGTTGGCAGTGATAGGGGGTCAGGAAGTCAGAGCTTCCTTAGCTTGGTGTATGGGAGGAATGTGGTTTGGAGGCCAGGAGTCTTGGACTCTGCCAACTCTGGTGTCGTCTCATCTGGCTGTGGGGCTTCTCTGGGCTCCATTTATTCAGCACCAAGGCGCTGTGCCCTTAGGGATCTGTGGTCTGTGCAGGTTGGTTGGGAGAATGGGGCTGGGGAGTAGGGTGAGTTTGATTTATCTTTGACTTTTTAGATCCCTGGGTAGTGTCTGGGACTTGCACTCAGAAGAGGATTGTTGAATAAATGACTGAACATGTGAGTGAAGTGAATGCTGACCTCTCTCTAAGGATCCTTAGCTGTGCATTTTTTTAGTGTCTTAGGTTCTTAACTCCTCTTGTGTGCTCATTTCCCACAATCTGTAAAATAGAGCTGACACTCGCACAGCCCAATAATAGACCATGTGTGGATAAATGCAAGAATTTGAGAAATTTGAAGATGTATTTTTAAAGATTTATTTATTTAATTGAAAGGCCAAGTTAGAGGGTGAGACAGAGATCTTTCATTTGTGGATTCACTCTCCAGATGGCCGCAATAGCCGGGGCTATACCAGGGTGGAACTAGGATCCAGGAGCTTCCTCTGGGCCTCCTGTGTGGATTCAGGGGCTCAAGCACCTGGGCCATCTTCTGCTTTCCTAAACACGTTAGCAGGGATTTGAATTGGGAGTGGAGCAGTCAGGACTCAAACTGGTGCCCATGTGGGATGCTGGCTTTGCAGGTGGTGACTTTGCAAGCTGTACCATAGCGCTGGTCCTGAAGATTTTAAAAGTCTGAATATTGGTTGTGATATCAGTCAGTCTTTCTCACAAAGGAGTGTATTTGGGGTGACGAGCCCTAAAGTAATTTAAAAAGAAATGCCCATAAAATGGATGTGGTGTTTGGATAAAGATCTCCACAAAATGGGAACATGAGCATGGTTATTTTAGATCTTACTGGGTGAGAAGCAGCCTGATAAAGATCCATTCTCTTTAGCAAACCCTGAAGGTCTCTTTCCATATTTCCTGTATGTTTCCATTTATATCCCTATGGCTCCAACCCTCTCTCCTCTTTTCTCTCTCTCTTTTTTCTCCTTTAGGTGTCTAAAGAGGTAAAGAATTATTATGCTGTTGCTGCTTGAATGAAGGAGAAAATTAGAAAAGGAGAAAGATAAAATCTGGAAGTCTGTTCTTTAGCTGAAGGTCCTTGCTGTTCTTTGAAAAGTTCCACCTCTGCCCTTGTGTTGGCTCAACTCTTTACCCTGGGTTTCAGCTGGTGTGGAGCCTCTGTAGTTACGTTCATTGTGCTATCTTCCAAGCACGTTGCTTTACCCTGTCCGGAAACGGTGCTCTGCCCTTTCCGAGTGGTTAAGAGACATGCAGGAGGGTATGGTAAAACAAAAAGAAAGTAGTATCATTACTTACATTCACTGTCTCAAACTGCTTTTCCAGGTTGCTTTCTTAGATTGCTCTTTTTGCCCAATGCTTGGCTTCTGGGCTCAATGAAGGAGAATTAAAAACAGAGGCGTGGCAGTAGCAGTAATCTGTCTTCCTACCTGTGCTTCTGGTTTCTTCCTCAGCATACCTTGAGACCCTGTGTCACTTTTGTACACCCCCAGTCCTTAACTCTCACGTGTTTGTAGAAGAATGCCTGGATTTTTCCCCTTCTAGTCAGATACTCTGTTTTTAATTCAAACTCTTTCTATGCTGTTGCCAAACATAGTTTAAGTAAACACAAAACAATATGCAAAAGCCTGTTTTATTTTAAAGGCAAAAAGCAAATGACTTTGTAACTCACCCTGTATCAGGATCTTTCTAGTACACCTAGGATAGTATGATGTGCTTGTGATAGAAATGTTATACGCAGCAGCATAGTATAGTGAGGCACTCAGATTGTAAACCACCCTCATTTATATGGCAACATGAATAGACCAGGGAATACTTAGGATAGCAATATCAGACTTGAATAAAGCTTGGCGGGACAGTGTGATAACCTATTGGCTTATCCCACAAGCGCTGGGATCCCATGTGGGCAGTGGTTCATGTCCCGACTGCTCCACTTCCCTTTCAGCTCCCTGCTTGTGGCCTGGGAAAGCAGTCCCGGATGGCTCAAAGCCTTGAGACCCTGCACCCACATGGGAGACCCAGAAGAAGCTCCTGGCTCCTGGCTTTGGATTAGCTCCTTCCAACTGTTACACCTGCTTGAGGAGTGAGCCAGAGGGCAGAAGCTCTTTTTCTCTGTCTTTCCTTCTTCCTGTAAATCTGCCTTTCCAATGAAAATGAATGAATTAAAAAAAAAAAAAAAAAGCTTGGCCATGATGTTGCTGCCTTTTGGAATTTAGACTCTATCCCCAGTCCAAAGTTTTTAGTATAAAGAGATGGATGTCTTCCACTATACCCCCTTTTAAAAATATTCAGAAATTTCTGGAAGTAGTAGTCTTGAAAAAAAAGTTCTGAGCCCCAGCCACCTTTTTGGTTGGCTCCACAATCCTTTGCAGCGCATGTGCCTGCCAATACCTAGTCAAGAGGATGGTAGCAGTTGCTTCCTGAATGGTGACATATGGGTGGCTGTAAACAAGTGCCATTTTCAAGATAGATGTGTGAGTGGGCTCTTTCGGGGTGGCTGGGAAGGGAATGGAGGTGCCATTTCAGATGGCTAACAGTAGTGGTTGAGGAGTAGCTTGTTTGTGTTGTGGAACATGGGATAAGTGAGCAGTAGGAGGATGTGCAAATGATTTTTTAAGTTACATTAAATACAGTACTGAAAGGCATGGATTGTCAAGTTTAAGCATTTTTCTGTTGGCCCAAGGAAATAAATTCCTTAAAGTGTTTTTTTTTTTTTTTTCAGGAAAGCAAATCACTTTGAAATACTATTTTTATTGCTTACAATTTGGGAGTAAATGAGCAGTAGTGAATTTTCATTATTTTAGGATGCCATAAATGGTTTTAGGAAATGAAGAATTACACAGAAATATAAAGTTTGTTGTAGGATACTCTGTAAATAGTTTTAATTTATGCAAAGCACTCCCTCCCATAATACATTAGCAGCCAAGTAAAAATGTCAGTGTGGGATATATACTTTGTAAGGTTTCTGGAAGTATGTTTGAACACTGTTTGAAAGTTCAGAATTAAATATAAGAATATCCAATTCCTATAGAGTTAAAAATATTCTTACATACCTAATTATATAACTGCCTGTTTTTAAAATATTAGACATTTAGCTTAAACATTTGTATGTATAATAAAGTTAAATTTCAAACTTTATATTTTCATTTTCACAGTTACTCAGTTATAGCTAGTTTCTGTTTCATTTCAATATTAAACTTGTGATTTTAAACACAGTCTTTGAGTTATTTCAGAATTTTTTACTTTCTCTCCCCTAGTTGAACATTATTGAGAAGCTTATTATGAGGCTAACATTTTTGTAATTTTGGTGGACCTAATTATGTTTGTTTAAAAAAAGAAAAAAAGATTTGTTTATTTGAGAACAAGTGGAGGAGAGTGACAGGGAAAAAGAAAGCAAGAGAGAGGCCTTTCACTTGCTTGTTCATTCTTCCTGATTGTAGCTGCTATACAACAACAGCTAGATTTAGACCGGGCTGAATCTGGGATCTAGGAACTCATCCTGGCCTCCCACATGGGCCGCAGGTCCTCAAATCCAAAAGCCATCTCCTGCTGCCTTCCCAAGCTCATTAGCAGGGAGCTGGTTTGGAAGCAGACTGGGTCTTGAACAGGCCCTCCAGTGTGGGATGCTTGCATGACAAAGTAGCAACCTGTTGTGCCAGAGTCTGGAGGGAGTTGGGATTAGGAACTGGCTGCACTATTTTCATTTTTTTGTCTTAATTAGACTACTAATAGCCTTTTTTATTTTTCTCTTAGTTACTTAGTTTTATAAGACAAATTCAGAATATAGGAAGTGTTCATGGTGTTGTATGAAGACTGATGTTGCTGGAGCTGATGGGTTGGTTGAAATGCATCTTCATCTGACAGCTTGATATGTTTACATATCAGCTATTCCAACAAAATCTTCAGTCTCACACCGGCAGAGTGTTGGATCTCGACATAAAAGCCATGACAATGTATGATGTAGGAACTTGGGGTTTCCTGTATAATAGAGGAAAGGAGGACACCTTGTGTCCAGTGCTGGCTTTGTGATATAGGTGGCTGTTTTCTCTTTCCTGGGCCATATGTTCTCCTTTTGTAAGACAAGTCTTGCTTGATACCCGGGTTCCTTTGCAGTTCTAAAATTTTGAAATGAATTACAAAAGCGAAGACCAACTTTGATATTATGCATTCAGAACAAAGAGGTTGGTATCTGGGTATCATCTTGTTAACAGTAACACATGCTACTTACAGTCACTCAGGAACACAAATAACTCGCTGTGCCTGCCCTGGGAAGCTTCAGATGAACAGCTACTCTCCTGTAATCCTGTATGTTTTCCCATGGGTGGAGGAGAAAAGCCTGACTGAGGACCCAGCTCCACATGATGCTTGATAGATCTCATCTGCTCAGAATAGTCTGCCGCCTCTATTCTGCCTGATTTCATGTGAAGTTATCACACTGTCTGAAGTCACACCAAGGGACTGTCCACATATTAGAATATTCTGCTCTTCAGCAGAACATGAATTTACTCAGTCATGTTTTTTTGCAGTTAACTGACTTGAGAAACCTCCGTAGATGGGCATTTATGCTGAAAGAGAGGGCTGGCAGGTATCATAGTCTTCATTCTGTTGCTGTAGCAGAACTCCACCAACCGGGTAATAAACTGACTGTTCTGGAGGCTGTGAAGTCCAAGGAGGAGGCACAGGCATCTGTCAGGGTCTTTGCCATGTGTCATAACATGGCAGAAAGGTGAAGAGCCAGGGAGCACACACCAAAGAAAAAGTTTGAAGGCAGAATCTTTTTTTTTTTTAAACCATTGCCCTTGAATTCCCTTCTCAATGACGACTGTAATCCAACTGGCTCTTATCAAGTCCCACTTCCCAATGCTATTTCATTGGGGGATTAGTTTCCAACACATAAATTTGTGGGATGCTTTCCAACTGTAGCAGCAGGTAACGGAGCTGCTTTGCAGTCAGGCAAGCTTGGATGGCAGAGCAGTGGGGAGAAACTTAAGCGAGGCGACCAGGTCATTCATGCTTCACATAAGGGTACTTTTGAGAATAGAAAAGGGATGCTGTTGATAATTTTGCAGTGCCGGCATGAGTCAGCTAGGACTGTCTAGGTGCAGATGGAACCACATGGTTCTAGCTGAGGGCAGTGTGGGTGAACTCAGGAAAAATTTCAGGGAAAGTTTAGAGGAATTGAATTCTTATTCCGAATGCTTTTTGTGTGCCTGTAGTTCTTGCTGGATAGAAAAATCTGAGGTAGTAGAAAATGCAATGGCTTTAGCATGAGGCAGACCTTCTGCATTCCTGTTATCTCAGTAGTTCTTGGCCACGAGCCTCATTTCTCCTTTTGTAACATGGTAAAGAGCTTCTCTAGTCTGTGAGGATTACACAAAAACCATCTTAAGTGCACAGAACCCAACTGCTCAATAAATTTAATACCTTCTTTTTTTTCTTTCTAGAAATTAGTTTTTTTAGTATCATATTACAGTTACAAAATAAAAAAATTACATCTGTATGTGTGTGGTGTGTATGGTCTGGTGATTTGATTAACTAATGTGAATAATATTAATAGCAAAGGACATTTTGTTCTGTTTTGAATAACCATGACTTTAGATATCCAAAATATTTGTAAGTTAGTGACTACAAATGCTCTTAAAATATGTGGTTTAGTCCCGGTTCTACCTGTAACTGTATGGTAACACTCATCAAGTCAGTTTCCCTGGGCCTTGTCTGTAATAGGAGATGGTGAGCAATTTCTCTCTGGCTTGCCATCCTTTGATAAGACATCTGGGTGGCAGAATTCATTATGTATTAGACCATCTGTGACTGTCTTCATTTGCTTCCTTTCTTCCCTCTCTCCTTCCCTTTCTCTGTTCCTCCACCCTTTCTTTTTTGGGGGGGAGGATGGGGGAAAATTCTAATGCAAATACTTTAAAATATGTATCTTTTGATTGAATTCTTTATTTGGCATAGAATTGAAAAGTCCTAAGACTCTGTAAGGAAGACAGGGTTTGCATTATGGCACAGTTCCTGCTTTTTTTTTTCCCAGTCTGTTAGAATAGGTTGTTATGCTCTCCCATAGATATTGTAATACTACTTTGGGATTGTGTGTGTGCGTAAGTGTGTATGTTTGCTGTGTGTTTTATCTCATTCTGGGCTGATCTTTGTTTAATTTCCTCATCATTGCTCCTCTTTCCCTGACTTTCATTAAGATTATGTTGCTTTAATAAATGTTATTCTTTAGTTTATTAAAGTTTTGATTATTTTTATATCATGTGCTTGTCCTTTTTATGGGAACCAGAAATGGTCCTATTCATACCTATAAACAAGTACATAACTTGTTTTTTTTTTTTTAAAGACTTACTTATTTACTTGAAAGGTAAAGAAAATCAGACACAGAGAGACAGAATGATAGACAGAGAGATACCTTGCATCTGTGGTTCACTCCGCCAATGACCACAGTGGCTGGAATTATGTCAGGCCAAACCCAGGAGCCCAGAGTTTTTTCCAGGTCTCCCCATGTAAGATTTCTCAGGCACATCAGCAGGGAGCTGGATCAAAAGTGGAGTGGTCGGACCCATGTGAGATGCTGGCTTAACTTACTATGCTACAGTGCTGGCCCCCAAATTCATAACTTTTGTGGTGTATTTTGGAAATGCAGCAGAGCCATGCTGTGTTTCAGCTTTCAGCAGGTTTATGTATGTGTGTATGTATTTTTTTTCTGAATGGATCTTCTTTGAGTAATTAATATACACATTTCATAGGCTAGGAGAGGATACTAGGTGAACACTTGCAAAGATGGCCATCTACTATATTATTTAGAAGTTTCTTAAGGGGCCAGGCGCTGTGACCAGCGGCTCGGGTCCTCACCTTGAACGTCTTGGGATCCCATATGAACATCGATTCTGGTCCTGGTGGTCCTGCTTCCCATCCAGCTCTCTACTTGTGGCCTGGGAGGGCAGTCAGGGACGGCCCAAAGCCTTGGGCCCCTGCACCCGCGTGGGAGACCTGAAGAAGCTCCTGACTCCTGGCTTCGGATTGGCACAGCACCAGCTGTTGTGATTGCTTGGGAGTGAATTGTCTGATAGAGGGTCTTGCTCCCTGTCTCTCCTTCTCTCTATATATATAAATCTGACTTTGCAATGAAAATAGATATATCTTTGAAAGAAAAAAAAAGGAAGAAAAAAGGGGAGGGGGAAGAAATTTGTTAAGGACATTTCCAAAGCTTGTTTATAACTTATTGCAATGCTTTACAGTCTTTTAAGCCAGGAAGTTCTCTGGTATCAACTATAAATGCCTGTCCTTGCAATGTAATCTCATTCCTCTCGTCTCATCCTAATGGAAAATAAGTGCTCCCTTGTTCACTCTTCTTCCTGACCTCGCAGGCGGCTGGGCAGCCCGGCCTCCTCCCAAGCCATCTTTTATCTGAACTAAATAACCGGGTTTCCTTTCCATGGCCTCTTAGGACCCATTTCTGAACATTTTAATCATTGTAGTCACTCTCTTTTGGATCCTGTCCAGCTCCTACTTATCTTGCTTGGGTTCAGGTCCAGAAGAGCTCTTAGCAAGGTAATAAAGTGTCTTGGTGTTGTGGAAGGATTATCATGTGACCCTGCCGAGCATGCTGTCTGTTTTTACATCCTGGTGTTCTGGACCTTTTAAGAATCACAACTTTGCTGATTCATACTTTGCCCTATTCTCAGATATTTCTTGTGCAACAAACAAATCAGTTTTTTCTCATCTGTTACTGGAGTGGTTAGTTTCTGTTGCCATCCCCCCATTAGATGTCACTTGCTTGTTTCTGTAATCCTTATGGTAATGACAGCAGTTTGCAGCTGTCAGTGGGAACTGAAAATGGCGATACCAATGTCATTTCTTTAATGAATATTTGTCATGAAATGGATGCTTGCTCTTAAAAATACATGTATTTTATTTATTACATTTCTTTTTGGTGTTTTGTGCGCCTATTTGGTACTTAATTGTTCTGTAATTAATTGTATTTTCTTTTTGTCTCCGCTCCTAAGTTGTAAGGATCTTGAGAGCAGGAGCTCTTTTGTGTGTTGTACCTTTTCTCTGGTCTGCACAGTGGGAAAAGTTGAGATGTTTAGTTCAGTAAATACATCTCTGTGACACTGATGGAAAGTGTTCATATTTCACCATCCTCCCAGGTCCGTTTGGACACATTTTTAGCTGTGTAAGTGATATATATTTTTGGTGACTTTAATCACATTCATTTTTTCCATTGTTTAAGTCAGCAGTGAAAGTATTATCCAAAAGTTGAGTAAACTCTTAGGAAACTTGACTGAATGCTGAGTAACATTTCTCTTAGATCATTTGTGTTAGACCCATCATGGTGGTCTAGAAGTCATATTTTCTTAGTTTATTAGAAATTTCTATTGAATTGAATCATAAACCCTGTGACAGTCAAAACATGTCTCCCCCATACATTATTCTTACATAGGAAAATGAAATACATCTATTAGAAATTAGCTAATAGGCGTCTTAGCCTTATATTTTGATTTGTCAAACCCAAGTTTGGAATGGGCAATGTTACATTTCAAAGAGAACTCTACTTTGATGCAGATGATCTATATACCAAGTAATTCCTGTGGTGGGTAATCATACGCAAAGTAGGAAGCCCAGGCAATGGTGTGGTTAGCAATAGCACTGCCACAGTTTAAGTCCTGTGGGAGATTACGTGTACATGCAAAATTAAATTAAAATTCCTGAGGATGAGATGGAAAGAGGAAAGAAAAGGGCATTAAAACAATAAATTAGTCCTTAGGGATTCTTTTAAGTCTCATATCATAAGCCATCCAGCTATGAAACAGAACATGACAAGGCCTTGTGGACTCTAGTTCAGATACCTGTGAGGCTGATTCTTTGTGATCATGAAAACGTTTGTGGTTTAACTATACCCATGGACATAATTTGAGTTATTCTAACTTCTCTTGGGGGGGAACAAGCTGATACCTGCAAATAACACTGCATCTACCTAATGTTTCATGGCAGATCTCAAGGAGTAGCATGTTAGTCAGATCTTGCTTTCCAGGTCCACTGTGAATGAAGAGCTCCCATGGGAGGAATGGGAATTCTTTGTGAATATTTATTATGCAAATGTATATGTGTACTAGGTTTATTTACATTTCTTTGCCTCTTGGACTGAGAGATAAGCTTACTTAATGTTTATTCATTTTCATCTACTTGAAAGTCAGAGAGAGGGACCAGCACGGTGGCCTATTAGCTAAAGTTCTTGCCTTGAACATGCCTGGATCCCATATTGGCTGGTTCTAATCCCAGCAACCCTGCTTCCCATGCAGCTCTCTGTTTGTCGCTTGGGAAAGCAGCTGAGGACAGCCCAAAGTCTTGGGATCCTGCACCCGTGTGGGAGATCTGGAGGAAGTTCCTGGATCCTGGCTTCGGATCGGCACAGCACTGGCCGTTACAGTCATTTGGGGAGTGAATCATCAGACGGGAGATCTTCCTCTCTGTTGCTCCTCCTCTCTGTATATCTGACTTTCCAATAAAATAAATTTTTTTGTTTTAAAGAAAGAAAGAGTAAGAGGGAGTGAAGGAATCTCCTGTTCACTGGTTCACTCCTCAACTTCCCAAACTGATATAACTGGAAGACCAAAAGTCGGGAGCCTGGACCTCCATCCACATTTCCCACAGCATGACAAGGACCCAAACACTCGAGTCATCATCTCCTGCCTCGCAGGGTGCCACGTCAGAAAGCTGGGATAGAAGCAGAAGAGTTGGGCCTTGGACCAGCATTCTCCCTGTGAGATGTAGGCATTCCCAAGTGATGGCCTAATCCATGGAACCACAACATCCAACCTGGGAAGTTATTTTTGTACATTAAATACAAAAAAATTATATCAATTTCTCAGTCTCCTTCCTATCCCCCTCGCTTTTGTCTGTGTTCAGTTTAGTGGTGTTGGGACAGGATTTGGGCAGAGTGTACTCATCATTAACAGTTAGTGTCTCATCTTTGTTTAACTGCCCCTGGCTATAACCCATCTGGGTTGTTGCTAGCTTAGGATTTTTTAACATGCCTTATATTTAGTGATATATGTTGAAATTTAGGACACATGAAAAAAGGTTGCCGTTTCATGGCAGGATTAACGGACATACCATGATTTTAAGCCTAAGATTAAGTAGATAAGCCAAAAATAGGGAAAAATTAACTTACAGCTTGGTACTTGACTCAGTTTTCTTGTTAGTAGAGTGTTATCTAGTAATTATGCAAAGTTGCTAATTATTGGCAACTATATACTAGATAATACAGTCTGTACAGTTGGGAGTAATTAGATTGGAACTCTCAGTAGCTTTAGAATGAAAACAGTAGCATTTTTAGTTTGACAGCAGAATCACTTTTAAATGACCATGAAAACATTTAAAGACCTGATCCTATGGAATAATGTATATCTGATTCCAAAAGGTAAATTCTTGATGAATTACCTTGAGAGAAATAGGTAACAGGGTAATTTATAATGTTGAAAGAGTGAGGTAAAATTTAGTAACTCTGTGTTCTGTTTGTTGCATCTACTTTAGCCATGAATGAATTCATTATGTTCTTAAAGAACTTGTTTTGCACTGATATCCCTGTTTGAAAAAGGAAACTGTGGTAAATTTCCTAAGCTGGAAGACTCAGCAGGCTTCAAAACATGAAAATACAGGCTCTCTTATGTGCAGCCTGGAACACGGAGTTCATTACCTGCACATGCCACCTTTCCCATGGCTCTCGACAGCACGCCAGGGTCCTTGCTCTTGTAGGGATCCAATCTATCCTCTACAGTCTCCAACTGATAATAGGTGCACGTATTTGGCACAGATGCCATGATCAAAGGTGATGTGAACAATGCATACATTTATGATCCATGGATGTGCAATCCTTTTTTAAAAAGTTTCAACAAAGACTGGTGTTGCAATTTTGTTAATAAAACAGATATTCAAGAAAGGAACAGTTCCTAGTAGGTTACGCAGCCCCAAGTCATTCAAGAGTAATGAAGTGGTTTTTCTGAAACAGATTGTGTTTCTTTATGAAGGAAGCCACCTTTGTTCCCTGTCATTGATGCATTCCATGTGGGTGAGGTCACGCTGGATCCCTGATATCTTTCTGTTTTCATAAAAGGGAGAAAATGTCTGCTGACTGCTCCTGGTACATTCCATTTCTCGCAGCCTATAAAATAGGGTTTCAGCATACCTGTCTATTAAGAGCTTTTGAAGGACAAAAGCCAACCTCAGGGGCTTTGTGAGGCATGAATTGACAATAAAAGACAGTATGTTTGTTTTTCAAATAGGCTGTTTTAAGGACAAAAGAACTATTCACTCCTACATGACTTTCATGTAGTTACAATAAAAGGAAAGAGGATGGTCAGTCACATTTTGTGCATGATTTTAAGGCTGCTTGTCTGAGATTATTTTAAACAATAGTTTTTAATTATTCTGATGAATAAAGTCACTGAGAAGAATGAGTGTAAGACAGCGTATAAGTATTTCTACATCGTGATGCATCAGGTTAAGCCATTGCCCGAGATGCCAGCATGCCATGTGAGCCCTGGTTCTAGACCTGGCTGCTCTGCTCTGATCCAGATCCCTGTTGTTTTTGTTTTGTTTTTAAGGATTTATTTTATTTTTGTTTATAGAGAGAAGGAGAGAGAGGGAGTGAGAGAAAGGAAAATAGAGAGAACCTTCCATCCACCAGTTCACTCTCCAAATGGCTGCAACAATTGGAGCTGGGCCTGTGTGAAGCTAGGAGCCTGGAACTTCTTCTAAGTCTCCCACATGGGTGCAGGGGCCCAAGGACTTTGACCATCCCCTGCGACTTTCCCAGACCATAAGCAGAGAGCTGTATAGGTCAGCTGCCTGTTAATTTGTCTGGGGAAGCTGTGGAAGATGGCCTCAGCTCTTGGGCTCCTGTCACCCTTGTAGGAGACCAGGATGGGGTTTGTGGCTCTTGTCTTGCCTTTGCCCAGCACTAGCCATTGCAGGTGTTTGTGGAGTGAACCAGTGAATGAAGATCTGTCTCTCTGTATTTCTTTCTGTTACTATTCCTTTAAAAAAATCTTTAAAAAGATTTTTACATCTGCTTCTTTAGATAGAATGAAATTTAAGACCTAATTCCTTGCCTTCTGCCCCTCATCCTACAAGAACTGAAGGATAAAATAATACCCTAACTAATCTTTTTGTTTCACAGTGTGTCATAGTGCAAGTGTCACTCTTAGGCAGGGCTTGGACAGTGTGATTTAATAGCCCATTAGACTTGGGCAGCACAGCCCTTCTCTGCCTTTCTCCCACCAGATGTCCTGAAGTTGGCTATTCTTCTCTAACAATACATGTTTCCCACTGTTCATCAAACTGCCATGTCCTGCGGTCCTTGCACCTGCTCTTCACCAGCCTGGAAGGAAGGTCTGCTTTAGTCAGATCGCAAAATGATTTTCTTTTACCTAGTTTGTTCTCTTCTCAAATGTCACTTTCTTAGAAGTATCTTCTCTGAACCCCATTTTCAAAGGGGCCCCCACTCTGTTGTCAATCTTCTAGTCTCTGTTTAATTGTGGCACTCTGCCCACCTACAATTTTAAGGTTTATTTATTAGTGTAGTTAATCATATCACCCAATGTATAGTAAGTTCTGTGAAGACCTAGGGCTATGTATATTCCTGCCTGTATCCACAGCAGAACACTGTGTGGCATGCAGTAGGCTCTCAATGGTCGTTTACTTAGTGTTTATTGGTGTTGCTTTGTAAAGCTCGGATAACAAAGGATGACAAATGGAAAAATGTTAATCATTCAGATGTTTAAGTTGAAATGGAAAGAATTTATAGATGAATAAAGTGTCATGTTTATTTGGATAATCATTTTATGTTGTTTTAGAAAGATAAATGTCGATTGACTTAAAATACTAAAAAATAATCTTACCATGAGTGCTTTTTTGAACAGAGAGATGAACAACATGGTTCTAAACTGTAGCACATCTCTGCTTTTACCCTCATAAGTGAGTACAGATCTTTCATAGCTGATAGTGTTGGTGTACTTCAGTACTCATACTTCCAAAGCTACCCAGAACACGAGCTGTGAGCACATGGAATGGAACAGCTTTTCATGTTTCTGCAAACTTCTGTGCTGAGTATATTCTTGGGAAGAGAAGTGACATTGTTTTCTGTACCTAAAATTGTTTAAGGAGTGGGTGGAAACACCTATTAATCTTAGCTGTGTCGTGACTTGAGCAAATATATTTCCTCATATAATGTAACGTGGATTCAAATTAGCCTTCAGATATCTTTTTTTTTTTCTCCCTTGCAAGATAATACAACTGTGTTAAGGGTTGATTCTGTGGAGTGTCTGGAGCTGGATGATTAATGTCAGAAATGAATTTCCTTTTTCTAATATGATCACTGTTGTGCATATATATAAAATGTTAAATCCATTTAACTGTCCTTATGTAGGCACTCATTCGCATGACTACAGTCACGTTTTGCCAATTACCACACAGTCTTCCTCTGACTTATTTACTTGGGGAACCACGCTTGCTAAAAAGATATCCTTCCTGTTTTTGCCTTCTGTGTTTTCATCAGTAGGAATGAATCCTTGCGTGTGTGTGTGTGTATCAATGGGTAATCCTGTGCTTCTTTCCACAAAACAATACAAGACATGTTTTTCATTCCCCCTAGCAGCTTATCTTGATAGCCCATGGCCGCTGAACAGACTGTTCAAGACAAATAATTTACCAAGAGTAGACATTTCTTTTCTTGCAGTCTTGGCTGCTACGAAGGCCGACATCAAATCACTGGCAAGTGTGTTCATGTGGTGAGGGCTGCTGACTGTGTCTGAGATGGTTTTGCTGGAGGTGGGAGGACGCCTGGCTAAAGGTGAAAGAACAGAGGCTATTGGTCCCATTCATGAGATTGGAGCTCAATCGATTGTCTTTTAACTGTTTTTTCTTTTTTTGTAACTAGAAAGGCAGAGTGAGAAAGGAAAAGTGTGTGTGTGCGTGTGTATGTTGCGGGGGGTGGTCATTCCCACTGATTGGCTGCACAATTAGCTGAGGCTGGGCCAGGCCAAAGCAGGATCTTGGGACTCTATCTGGGTCTTTTATGTGGCTGACAGGGTCTCAAGCACTTGAGCCATCATTTGCTGCTTTCCCAGGCACATTAACAGGGAGCTGGATTAGAAGTGGAACAGCTAGGACTCAAACTGGCAACCATATGTGATGCTGGTGTTGTCGGTAACAATTTAAGCTATTATGTCACAGAGCCTGCACCATAATCACCTCTTAAATGCCTCACCTCTTAATATCATCACATTGGCAGTACCTGAATTTTGTGTGGGTCACATTCAAACTGTGGCTTGGAGAATTTATCAGAAATAGTTGTGAGTAGTGTACCCATTAGGGTAATGTGAAGAAGAAGTGCATTTCAAGCTAATAGAGCTCTTGATATGTGTTTCTGGATAGACCTTGGATCTGTTGGGTGAATGCCTCCACAACCCACACTGGGAAACAGGACTGCCCTATGGATGTCTCTCCCTATCTCTAGTCCTGTCATCAGCTCCAGGGGTTCTGTTATTTGCAGAAATGTCATGATAATTCCTCACACTCAGACTACAAAGCCAAAAACCCTTTATTGTGTGCAGAACAGTAGCACTATTCTATCTCCTAGCACAAGTACCCCATCTGCTGCCCCAGTATGTGTTACTGTCATTTGTTAGGTGATGATAGCGTAATCACCTCTCCAGATGCCAGGCTTCCTTCTGAACAAACGCACACACCCTGGAAATGTTGGACCTGCGTGTCTGGCCTCACCCCTCCAGCAGAAACACACAACTTCAGG
This sequence comes from Ochotona princeps, assembly GCF_030435755.1. Taxonomy (NCBI): domain Eukaryota; kingdom Metazoa; phylum Chordata; class Mammalia; order Lagomorpha; family Ochotonidae; genus Ochotona; species Ochotona princeps. The sequence continues at coordinate 35,411,506 of NC_080842.1, forward strand.
ACTTGCCTCTTGTTACCAGGCCCATCCGTAGCTCTGTGCACTGTTGGTCACTCTCTCCTGCACCTAGCACGCACGTCTAAGGTTGCCGTGGACACCATCCCCCATTCATTCACTCAGTAAACAATTCTTAAGCAGGAGAGCTGGCAGCTGCCGTGTCTGCTGCTGCTGTCCACTGCTGCAGTCTCCATCTGACCCCATCAAGCTTGTTTCTTCTCTTTCCACCCCACGCCTGTAGTTTGATTTGCCGCCTCTCCTTGTCCCACTCCAGCCCCTCCTGCCCTCCTCTTCTCCAGTTTCAGTGTCTGAGTCTTTGTCTTCACTCATCACCCCTTTTCCAATCAGCACATCATGTCTTACTCTGTTAAATAGCCCCTTAAATTCCTAAGTCCTTTTGATGGATGGTAGAAAAGTGAGTAGAGACCAAAGCATATGGTAACAGGTGGCTGCTTTCATAGTGTACTGCAAAATAAAACTTTGTCTCTTTCCACCTTTCTTTAGTTTCGATGAAGAGCCATGATACTGCTTTAAGTGTTGTTTTTTTTTTTTTTCTGTAGCAGTCGTGGAAGATTGTCATATATACCAGGAAATTATTTTATAGATGAAAAAATGTGAATGAGCTTTTAGTTTCACAGCGAAATAATTGCTAGTTAAATAACTTACCTTAGTGGATCAGAACCAGTTAATGTAAGTTTGTGTCTCTCTTAAAATGAAAGTTGAAAAATTAAATCTTCTCGTTGGTAATTTGATTTGTAGGAAGTGGGTAACAAAGGATTCCAAACAGGGCTTTAAAAATCAGTTCTAATTGATTGGCTGTGCAGATGCATCAGCTAACATTGGGAGACAATTAGTTTAATTATGTTTAAAATACAGTTGCATGCCTAAATGGATAATCACACCCTCAGGCCTGCCTATCTTTTTCTACTTTCTGCTTGAGGCACTAGTGAATTTTTTGGCCATTAAGCATGACCTCTTCAGTGGTTGTGGAGCAGAATAAAGTGACAGAATGCAGAGTTTCGGGAGTGTAGGAACTCCTAGCTCGGAGTTTGATGCTTTGGTGGTAATAACTGTATAGCAGTTCTGGATGAAAATAATAAGTTATGCTAGGGAATTGTGTTCTCTAGCTAACATTCCCACTTTATAGTCTTATCATTGGAAATATGAATTCTCTATGAACTATCTGACTTATGCTCCAATTTGGATTAAACTATAGGTGAATTTTGTTACACATGTTAAGAAATCATTTGAGTTTCAAAGTAAAACATAATAGCATCCCATTCAGAAGGAAAATAGTCACGTCAGACATGTGGTTCCGAAGGAGCATGTGAAGTGTCGTCTTGTTGCTAGGCTACTCCGCTGGCCTGGTATATAGTGTCTTAAACTGTCACTTGGGTCACCTGCCTTAGAGTGCTTGATATTTGTGCCGATCTCTTCCTATGATCTGACTTCCTGCTAATGTGCTCCTTGGGAGGCAGAAGACTGTAGTACTGTTGTTCCTGGTACCCATGTGAGAGACCTGGATGGAGTTCCTGACTTCTGGCTCTGGCTTGGCCCTGCCCCATTTGTTGCATGCTTTTGGGGAGTGAATCAGAAGGTGAAGATAAATATTCTGTCTGTCTTTAAAATGAATACCCTTTAAAAATATTTATTTTTGTTTGGAAGGGAGATTTACAGAGAAGAAGAGATACAGGGGAGAGAGAGGAGAACCTTCTATCCACTGGCACCCTCCCCAAAGCTGCAACATCTGGGGCTGGGCTAGTCTGAAGTAAGGAACATGGAGTTTCTTCTGGGTCTCACATATGGATGTAGAGGCCCAAAGACTGGAGCCATCTTTGGCTGCTTTTCTAGACACATGAGCAGGAAGCTGGACCAGAAGTGTATCAGCTGGTGCCCATATGGAATACCAGCATAGCAAACTATACCATGGTACCAGCCCCAAATAACAATTAAACATTTTTTTTCTTTTAAGGAAACTACTTTTTATTATTTTGATATACATAAGCAAAGTTGTCCAGTTTAGGGCTTTGGTTTGTAATATAGCAAGATAGAAAAAATATTTTAACAGATGTTTATGCCAATGATGTTATCATTATAATAGAATATCAAGTTATAGAAGGTAGATGTGTATGTGTTTAAAGATTTATTTATTTATATGAGAGGCAGAGTTATAGAGAAAGAGAAGGAGAGATAGAGAAAGAGGCAGAGTCCTTTCATCTGTTTGTTTGCTCCCCAAATGGCTTCAGTGGCCAGAGATAAACTGATCTAGTGCCAGATGCCAATAGCTTCACCTTGGCTTCCCACGTGGGTGCAGGGGCCTGAGCGTTTACGTCATCTTCTACTGACTTCACAGGAGCATCAGCAAGGAGCAGGATCTGAAATGCAGCAGCTGGGATTTGAACCATTGTCCCAGTGGAATGCTGGTGCTGCAGGCAGAAGTTTTACTCACCCACCATAGTGCTGGCTTTGATGATGTGTTTACTGTAGTTTATTTATCTATACATCAAGTGATCTGTATAAACATGTGACTGATGCTTAGCGTAACCTTTTCTAAAAATGGGTGATTCATTTTTGGCTTGTTATAATTTATGTTTATTTCTATAAAAGCTTTGTAAAGTGAGAAAGAGAATGAGAGCTCGATCTACTGTCTGCTGGTATACACCCCAAATGCTTGTAGGAGCTGGAGTTGGGGTAGACCAAAGCCAGGCGTCCAGAGCGGAGTGTTGAGTCTTTCAGGTGGGTCGCAGGAACCATCATCTGCTGTCTAGACAGCATGTATTAATAGGAAGCTGGAATCAGTATAGTTGAGTGGGACGTATGCATCCTAAGTGGTATCTGAACTATATGTCAAAGACATTCCCATTTGTTAAGATTTAATAATTTTATATCTTTATTCAGAGTTATATACGCCACCCTTTTTGTTTCTTACTAATAAAATATTAGTGACTGGTTTGTGGCACAACAAGTTAAGCTGCTTGCTGTGATGCTGGCTTTCCATGTGGACATGAGTTCAAGTCCTCTCTGTTTCATTTTTAGTCCAGCTAATGCATCTAGAAAAGCAGTGAATAGTCCAAATACCTGGGTCACTGCCTCCTACGTGAGAGATCTGGGTGGTGTTTCAGGCATATAGCTTCAGCCTGGCCCAGCTCTAGCTGTTGGGGCTACTTGGGGAGTGAACCCACAGATATTTCTATCTCTCTTCCCTATTCATTCTTTTCTCCTCTCCCCCTCTCTCCCTCCTTTTGCTGCTCCATCTCCTCCCACTCCTACTTTTTCTCTTATTCTACCTTTCAAAGAAATACATCTTTTTAAAAAAATGCTAAACCATAGTGCAGGAGCAGGCATTTGTCACAGGTGTTAAGATCTTCCTTGGGATGCCCGTATCCTGTAACAACATACCTGTGTTTGAGTCTGGGCTCCATTTTTTAACTCCAGCTTACTTGCTTGCTTGCATTTATTTATTTTTATTTATTTATTTATTTTATTGGAAAGGCAGATTTACAGAGCGGAGACATAGAGAAAAAGCTCTTCCAGATGCTGGTTCACTCCCCAGATGGCCGCGAAAGCCGGAGCTGAGACAATATGAAGCCAGGAGCTAGGAACCTCTTATGGGTCTTCCATGTTGGTGCAGAGTCCCGAGGACCTGGGCCATTGTCTACTCCTTTTCCAGGCCACAAGCAGAGAGCTGGATAGGAAGTGGAACATCCACAATATGAATTGGTGCCTATATAGGATGCAGGCAGTTGCAGGTGGAGGATGAGGACTTGTTGATCCACGGTGCTGCTGTGCCACCCTTTCCCCCCTTGCCAGTTCTTTCTAATGTGCCATTCTTGGGGTTAGCAGGCAGTAGTTCAAGTACTTGGGTCCTTGCTACCCATGTGGGAGATCTGGATTGAGTTCCTGGCTTCTTGAGCAGCCTGGCGCTTTAAAACATTTGAGGACTCAACCAGAGATCTTTGGCTCTCTGTGTTTCAGATAAACGATAGAAATATTTTAAAATTTTCAATTTAAAGGTATTAAAGGAGTTAGCAGGTTATAATAATAGCCAAATAAAAACTGATAAAATCTAGAGAAACTCATATGCATGTGTACATACACACACGTGCACACACAAATACACATGTACTCTGTGTGCTAATGTTTGGTTCTGTGGAGCTGCTGTTTTCTCATGGTTCCAAGCCTTTGCACACAGTGGGACAGAGCATACTAGCCACTGTGGATGGCTGTTGTTCAGGCTGTGCTCTGGACAGCACTTCTCCAGGGCGGTTCTCTGCATGACTGTATTCTCTCATTGCAAGTCATGTAACAACTCTGGCCCTGGTGCGATAACCATTAGTGGCTTCCACAGGAAGTGAGATGAGCCCCAAATGTCCTCACCTATGTATGATGCCCCTGCCAGGGGTGGGGTTGGAGGACTGTTCTTTACTGTTGTGAATTTTTTCCCCTCTGACCTACCTTATAAACATACATGCAGCCTCAAGACAACAGATCTAGATTGGGGTTGTACTGTAAGACAGCAGGTGGCCACAGGTAACTACAAAGATTTCAGTCAATTAAAATGAAATGAAAATAAGCATTTGTGTCCTTAGTTACCAGACTCAAGGTGGCAACCACATGGGATGGTACACCTGTGGGATTCTAGAAACTTCTGCAGAAGTTTCTATTGTGCAAAACCAGCAGACTCTAGAAAAATAAATTTCAATTTAAAGATATTAAAGGAGCTAACAGTTTATAACTAGAGCTCAAAAAAACTGATGAAATTCAGAGATCCTCAACACTATGAGGTTGCTGTTGTATCCCAGTTACACATGTACAACTTACAGAAAGTCATCGTTGTTTTGCCGTGTGTATTAATTTTATTAGCTATCTTTCATGTATAAGCTTACTGGAATATTCCCACATACATTTTTATCATGTTACTGGATTTTATGTATCTTTCCTCAAGTAATGCTAGTTATAATTAGATAATTTGAAATATTTTATGGTATAGGAGAACTTAGATGATTGGCATCCTGGCATTGGCAGTATAGTGCCCTCCTTGAGACCACAAAAATGATGTTTTGTGAAATCCTAGAATTGGGTGGAAAAAGGTCATCTGTGTAGTGGCTTAAAAAAAAATAACGGAATATTTACAAAAGCAGCAGGAAGTTCTTACTGAATCAGTGCTGGTCCATTGTGTGGAGGAATTTGCAGATTTTTAATTAAGTTGCCTAATACTTACAGTCCTGAATTCACATGGTTAAAAAAATTTCTAACTGGTGGTGGGTCACATGTACATTGGTGTGTTTATGTAGGACAGCCAAATAAAATGGGAGTAGAACTAGGAATAACATGTGCTAGAAGCACAACAACAAAATAATTGAAAGAGAGTGTCTTACAAAGTAATAGGACAACAATGGAAAAATCAGTGCATGTAATTTCGAGATCAGACAAAAGGATGGCCAGAGCATAATAAGAGCGTGTAGAAGCCTGTTGCTAAATCAGAAATGAACAGGAATGAAGTTCCAAACCTCATTTACTACTCTTTAGTCTGTTGCCCTAGAGACAGACTTAACATATTGACTTTGGCAACTCCACAGTAGCTTGCCAGTTCTGCAGTTATTTAAGTTAAAAAAAAAAAAAAGAAAAAGAAAAAAAGAAAAATCTAAATTTGTTACTTTAAAATGTAAGTTTACTGTAGAGACTGAAACAAATTACGTTTATGGTGAGCCAGAAATTTCCAGGTTATGAGTCATCTATTGGGAAACGAATAATTAGATAAAGTAAGGAATTCTGATTTTTAAAAAGTTCAGTGTGAGAACATGGTAAATAAAAGCAAGGCTTCTTAAAAACCCAGTGCAGGAGGCCATGGAGGACTCATTTAAATTTCAAGCATCCCCTTACTTCACTCACTTCATGGCAGGCATGAGGTAACTGGAGAATGTAGATAACAAAATTAACAGTCAGGGGAGTGCTTACAATATTCAAAGATTAAAATGGCAGGATTAGCCTGAAATGATCAAGATGCGATCCGATTCTAAATTTGAATTTGAGCCAGTGAGCCTTTCAGTTTTTCTCTTCTTATGAAAAGCCTTGGCTTTTGGTGTTCCTGTTTTTCTGTGGCTGTAGTGAGAATGATGTCTCCGGACTCTCTTTGCAAAGCAATGATGCAACGAGTGATAGTTTTAAAAGCAATAGATGAAATTACAAAGGAAGAACTGAGTTGGGAGAAACAGGCTTGAAGAAGGGCTGCTGTTTCAGAAAAGAGCTGCCTGGCATATGATGCTTTTCTTCAAGTCTTGACTCAGGACCACCTGCAACGGAAACACCTAGGTGCTTGCTAAAAAATGCAGACATCTGGCCCCAGCCCAGATGCTTTGAATCCAGTTCCCTGGGGTTGGAACCCAGGAACCTTCATTTTAAACAGGTTTCCCAGGAGATTCTTGTGCATGCTAATGTTTTGGGAAAAACACTGTAAGTGCAAATTTTAGCTGTTATGATACATGAATTTAGTGTTCCAAATCTTTCATTCCTCTGGGTATAATTTTGGAGATGATATTTCATCTTTAAAAAGCACCTTGGCAGGAAAAAAATGACGAAGAAGCTTGGAAGGGCTACTTCACAAGCAAGGTGTCAGGGAGTTTTCATTGCAAAGCACCTTTTGTGATTTTTTAATGCATCAGATTAATCATAAGTTTAGGCAAAATATTTCTCCTTTAGGGAAGAGTGAAAATTGCTTAGCATTATAATTTTTACTTCTATTTTTAAAAAAGCATTTTAAATTGAAATAGAATAAGAATTAAGAGTTGTAGATATTTGCTTTCCCACAAAAGCTTTCTATTTACAATATTCTTTGACAGGTGATTTTGTTTTTTGAAGAAAATTGCTTGCTTTAGATAGAAAGTGGTGTATTTCCTGTAGCAATTTAGATATTTGAACTTGAATTCATTTCACGAGTACTTGAGCAACAAAATAAGTTTAAGTTTTTTTGGTCCCAGGTAGGCTTTTGTTAAAGACTTCCCTCCTTTTCAAAAAGCCTTTCTGTAGTGAGGGGAACATTTGCATGATCTTCACATAGGTATGTTGAATACCTAGATCAGTGCCCAGTGTGAGGGGCTTGTGTGTAAGTAATGTATAGTTAACAGTAATGTGTTCAAGACTTTACCATTGCAGGAGAGAAAATTTTGCATATTCTTTTTTTTTTTAATTTTATTATACTGTTGTTGACAATCTTTACATAGTTAATTGCGGTTTAAAAAAAAAAGGTTCAGGGGGTATAGGGAAGTGGGTAATACTATTATGTCCATATTGTTTCCATCATGTATCTGAGGTAAAGGGGGATATTGAGGGAGAAGCCCCACCCAGTTTCCCGCCCACCCCAAGTCCCGGATGTGGGGCATGCTCTGAGATATTTGCTCAAGTGGTTTTAATAGTTCTCCAGTTATGAATCGCTGCCAGTTTCGCTCGATGAGGTCGTCCACTGATTGATATGGTCCATCATAAAGTCTCCGTTTGCCCCATATTCGCTGCCAACATATAGCTGAGATGAATGATTGACCTATTCTGTCTTCTGTCTTTTCTTGGTTAGAGTTCTGAGTCCAGCAGTTCGATTGGGGAGATCTCCAGAGAAACCTTGAGGTATTCCCAGACCAGATTCTTGTATGTTCTAGCAAGCACAGGGCCCGGCACAGTCCATCACCCTGATCAGCTGGTGGTTGCAATTGCTGGGTTGGTTCTGTTTTCAGTCCCGAGTTGCACAGGAACCAATGGGTGTTGCTGTCCAGTCTGGTTCTGCCCAGCACATACTCGGCCCTTACATCAACCAGTGGGAGCTGCAGCCTAGTCGGGGTGACCCACAATAACCCCCATCAGGCCCACCCCTTACCCTGGTTTGCCAGTATGTGTAGCAGTAGACCAGTCTGTCCCCCATCCCATTAGGCTTTTGTACTTGTCAGTGGGTATTAAAGCTTAGTTCCATCTAACCAACTCAACCATCCAGCCCTCGCGGATGTTGTTGAGTGCCTCTCTGTCTAGCCACCCCAGCCCCCGTCCTACTTTTCATGCCCTCCCGCGGGACTAGTGACCCAGGAAGGGGGAACCCACTTTTTCTCTCCCAGGTCTCTCTCAGTCCCGGTTTATGCACTCTTTAGGTGGTTCTGTGATTTGACTTGACAGAATTAGTCTCCAGTGCCAGCTTCTGCCAGCTGATGCTGCGGCCAAGCCCAAACATCCCTCACCCGCTCTAATTTATGCTTGCACCCACAGGAATAATCAGCCCAGCCTGGCTTTTCCCTGATCTAGTCCACATGTAGCACACAGGTGTTGCAGCCTTGCTTAGTCTGGTCTGTCCTCATCCCAGCCCACGCTCTCCAGTGGGAGTAGCTGTCCGGCGAGGGGACCAGCCCCTTAATCCCCCTGCCAGCTCTGTCCCTCCCTTCCTGGATCTCACGTGTGCTGGTTGGGTGCTGCAGTCAAATCCAGTACAGGCACTGGACAAGTGGGATGCTCTACTCTGTATGGTGTAAACTTTTAATTAGGGAATCTCAACGGAACTTGAGCTGTGGTTATGCATCAAGGTGAAGGAATTCATGATGGGGGAAGGGTTTGGGGTGAAGGGGGGGGAATCCCAGTACCTATGAAATTATGTCATGTAATGCAATGTAATTAATGAATAAATGAATATTAAAGAAAAAAAGAGGATATTAGCAGTAAAATTACAAGAATAAAAAAAAAAACTGAGGGAAAGAGAATGGGTGGGTAGGAGAGAGAGAGAAATGAGGGATAAAGGCAGGGAGGAATGGAATGTCATAATACTCTCAGAATGTATCTATGAACTATATTGAATCTATGAAAAACTAAAACAAAATAAAAATGTATCATAGCGAACATAAAAAAAAAAAAAAATCCAGTACAGGCAACCTCACCCTGGCATTCCATAATGTGTACTGGTTTTGTCGCAACCAAACCCGGCTCAACCCACGAAATTTTGCATATTCTCATCTCATGCACACACAGACATACACAAATGTATAGGAGGTATTAGATATGTTAATTTTCTTGATATAGTTAGTTTTCAATGTATATGCATATTAGACATCTGTGCATGAATCATAAATATATTCAATTTTTGTTGGTTTAAGAACCATGAGAATATAATTAGCAGCCTATTGAAAACAATTCTAAAATTAATTTTTTGAAGATTTGTTTGTTTTTATTGGACAGATTTACAGAGAGAAGGAAAAGCAGAAAGATCTTCTGTCCGCTGGTTCACTCTTCAGATGGCCACAATGGCCAGAGCTAAGCTGATCCGAAGCCTGGAGCCAGGGGCTTCTTTTGGGTCTTCCATGTGGGTGAAGGATCCCAAGGCCTTGGGCCGTCCTCTGCTGCTTTCCCAGGCTATAAGCAGGGAGCTGGAAGGGAACTGGAGCAGCTGGAATATGAACACCCATATGAGATCCCGGCATGTTTAAGGTGAGGATTTTAGCCACTAAGCCATAGCGCCAGGCCCTCTAAAATTAATTTCTTAAATATTAAATATGTAAGTAAGTGAAACCGAGTTTGTCATAAAATGCCTTGAGAAGTTTTAATTGGTTTTCTAAAAGTTGATTATCTTAGGTAATAGCAGAATGCTCCATTCCTGGTTGTTCAGAGCTGACTTTGAGGGTTTGTGCCTTGTAATTCTCTCTGTTAACTGTTACTTAAAAGAAAAGTCTGTTTTGTTTTTTTTTTAAAGATTTATTCATTTTATTACAGTCAGATATACAGAGAGGAGAGACAGAGAGGAAGATCTTCCGTCCGATGATTCACTCCCCAAATAAGCCACAATGGGCCGGTGCGCACCGATCTGAAGCCGGGAACCTGGAACCTCTTCCAGGTCTCCCACGCAGGTGCAGTGTCCCAATGCATTGGGCTGTCCTCAACTGCTTTCCCAGGCCACAAGCAGGGAGCTGGATGGGAAGTGGAGCTGCCGGGATTAGAACCGGCGGCCATATGGGATCCCGGGGCTTTCAAGGCGAGGACTTTAGCTGCTAGGCCACGCCGCCGGGCCCGAAAAGTCTGTTTTAAATATATATTTGTTTATTTATTTATTGGAAGGGAGAGAGAGAGCTTCCTACTGGCTGCTGGTTCATTCACCAAATACTTGTAATGTCCAGGCCTGGGCTATGCTGAAGTTGGGAGAGGGAGAGCTCCATCTAGTTTTCCAGTGTGAGTGGCAGAGATCCCATTATGTGAACCATCACTCCGCTCTTGGGTTTGTGTTAGCTGGAAGTGAAATCTGCAGAGGAGCCCTGATTTGCACTCAAATACTCTGACAAGGGGTGGAAGCATCTCAAATTGCAATCTAACCACTGCATCAAACCTCAGTCCCCCCCCCCCCCAATATACTTTTAAAGAAGTTTCTAATGTATACATCATGCAGTGATACTTTGCCACTGTAATTCTGATAAAACATAGATTATTTTGAGTATTCTTAAAAATAATGGGCTAGGTAAATAGGGATGTTTGAAAATGAAGTATATTCTGCCCTAATGAGAGGGCCACATGGGTATGCACCCCTCTCAACTATGTAATCAATATTAAAAGTAAAATAAAAAAATATTATAAAAGCAAAGTGAAATATATGCTACTAAAGATGGAATAGTTCAACATTTGAAACCTTACATAATGTCTTTTAACTTCTTCAGAAAGTCTCAGCTAAAAGTTTGAGTAGAGCTGTTTTAGTAAGCACATATACATTCACACGGTCTGAGTAGCAGCATCTAGTTCCAAGGCTGACCCTCACAGATATCTTACCTTGTTTTGTGAACAGCACTTGTGTTTCAAAACTCTCTTCATTCACCTCTCACTATCAACATTTTCTTTTCTGCGTATCACTTGGATGGACACTTAGCCTGGAGCATAGCCTTCATGTTTTAACAGAGATATGTGATGCTAATAAAAAATATTCGTCATATGCAAAGCAGGTAGATTTATAACCAATCATGTTGTCACAGTCTTGGCAGAAATAGCCATGCACATGTGGTTGTGAATGGGCAAAAATTGCAAGTTGAAGAGGGAGGTAAATAAGAGAAAAGAGGGATGAAGCAGTACTGAAATGAATGAAGTGTCTGGTATGTTTTTTGGCGGAGATATGTTCTGAGAAGGGCATTGTTAAAGTCATTTTGTATGATGTGAACATCATAGGGGATACTTCAACAGACTAAGATGACTGTACTGCCACTAGGTAATGTGCTCTTGAAGGACGACTGTTGTATATATATGTAGTCCCTGTTATGGAGTACATGAGCATATTAGGGTACTTCAGAAACTTTGTGGAAAGTGCATTTTTAAAAAATTCTGTTTTTCATGAACCTTTTGAAATATTCTTGTATATTAGAGAATTTCTCAAAGTCAGTGCTGAGAAAAATTAAGCCATCATTCTCAAGAATGCATGGGAGGCTGACCTGACATCTTGCAATTGGAAAACAGGAAATAAAGAAAAAATTGCCTTAAATTATTTGCTTCTTAATTTTTATGTGTAAAGAGTTGAATGCTCTCAAAATTGAGTGGGAAGAGAAAAAAATGAAATCTGAAAACGCTGCAGAAGCAGGGCCAAAGACTGGTAGGAGGAAGTAAAAGAAAGATGGTAATGATGAAAGAATTCTTGGTAGCACTATGTTAGGGCAACTGACATGTTTTCAGAATGGAAGTAAACATTTCCTAAGCTGACTGTCCCATGTGAAATGGAGAGATAAATCCTAATATTGGTGACTGAGCTGTATTGGATTCAAGGAGGCAGTGACTCCTTGTCAGTGCAGCGCTAAGATGATTCTTGGCCTTCCTCCTGTCCACTCTGATAATGCTAAAGTTCCTTTGCACTGATGAGTCATTCATGATCCTCAGCTCTGCTGATCTTGCTGGTGTCTGACTATTAAGCTTTAAGTATGTACTGGATGTTTGCAGAGGGCATCTAATAGATTCATGGCATTGGTACATTGGAAGTACAGTAGAAAACCATAAGTGACTCATTGTTTTCCTGTGAGTGAAGGAAGCTTGTGAGGCAGTACTTCATTGGTCCAGTGTTACACTTCCCTGTATCCTGTGCTGTGCACCTGGTGGCTGTCTTTTCTGTCCTGTGCCAGGTTTCATGAGTGCAGGCTACTTGACTGCCACACTAATTCTGATCAACTGTGATGCTGAGCTTGTTAAAATATAAGAACACTCTAGTGGGAGCCGTTGCATCTGAGTATCGGAATAATGGAAAGAGAATGGATAGAAAGAGGAGACATCAAGAGTAGAGAAGACTCTTACTAAACTGAGTTGGCAAGATTCATGATAAAACTGGTAAAACCAGGCCTCAAATAAGCTTATTTTTCTTTTTTTATGTACAATATAATACTCTTTCTTTTTAAAATATGAGAGCTCTCAGGTCAGAGAGAGGAAGAGGGAAGAAGATGTATGTCACATAGATTGGTAGAGGGATGACGATGTGGTTTGGCAAATGGACATTGCTTGTTACAGTCTTCAGAGTTCCTCAGAGCCCTAGGCTGATAAGAGCATGTGTTGACATGTTAACACATGTTACCCGAAGCAAACTGGCACATTGAACTTTGGCTTAAAGCTCCCACCTGGAAGTGACATATTTTGTTGTCCAAAGCATGTTACTAAAAATTTAAAGGAATCATGTTCTGCCATGTGCCTAGAGGAAGAGAAGAGTTTTAATGTTTGTGATAGAGCCTGCATGGCAATATGAGCAGACTACAGAGGCTGTGTCAATGGCTGGAACTGTTAAGAAAATGCATCGTAAGTGTCCTGGAGTGTGTGTTATCCATAACAATTGTGTCACTTTGGATGTCATTGGAAATGTCATTGAAGACATTAAGCAACCCCCCCAATATGCTAATGCATGGATTTGTCACTATTAATATGGCATGTTACTATGTGAGTGGCAGTGTAGCAAACAGACAAGAACATGGATTATTGAATTAGGTAGATGACATCTTTGTTACAGACGACTTGTGTGATCTTGAGGAAGCTAGTGAATTTCCTTGTGCTTTAGCTGCCTCATATTTAGATGGAAGTAGTAATGGTATTTATGGAGTATTTATATCATTGAAAGGACTTAAAAAATTACATGTGTGACTATATACAGTAAATTCGAATAAATGTTTGCTAGTATATTTTCTTATGAATTTTGTCATGCTACAGGGTGAATGATCTAAAAATGAAATTGCAAAAAAATTGTTTTGATCTGGTTAGTCTGTAAGGATATCACTGTGTTACAAGAGTCAGATTACCCTATGGCTTTGGGTAGCTTAAAAAAATTGAGATAAGTTCTGTGCTCCCATAGTTGGTATATTCCCCAAATAGCTCCCCAGAGGCCATGACTAGGGCTGAAGCTGGGAGCTAGAATTCAATTCTAGTCTTCCATGTGAGTGTCAATAACTCAGTTACTTGAGCCATTCATTGCTGCTGCCTTCCAGGGTATGCATTAGCTAGAAGCTGGAGTTAGGAGCTGGAGCCAAGTACCAAACCTAGGTACTTGTGATATGGCATGGAAGTATCTTGATGACAAATGCTAACTGCCTACTCCTGGGGAATATTTATTGTTTAGAAATTCACTTTGCATTCATTCTTGTTTTGCACAGTAGGATTTTAGGTGGAATCCTATTTTAAGAATATCAGCATAAAGTAGCATATTGATTTTAGTTATATTTGTATTCAATAATCCAAATGTACTAAAATCTAAATGTGGAAAACTATAAGTTGGTTTGTCTTTTGTTGTTGTTGTTGTTGTTGTTGTTAAAGACATCAGGGCTGGCATCATGATACAGCAGGTTAAGTTGCCCCCTTGCAATGCTGGTGTCCTATGTAAGTGCCAGTTCATAGTTCATGTCTACCTCACTTCCAGTCCACCTCTGTGCTGATGCTCCTTGGAAAGGAACAGAAGATAGATCACGTGTTTGGGCCCCTGACAACCACCTGCTTAAGCACCTGACTTTAACCTGGCCCAGCCTCAGCCATTGCAACCATTGGGCAGTGAACCAGTGGGTGGAAGATTCTCCTCCCTTTCCCTTCCACTTGCTGTCTCTCTTTCTGTCTTTGTAATTCTGCCTTTCAAATAAATAAAATTTTTTTTTAAGAAAAGGACTCTAAAATACATTCTTGACAATGCCTGGAGATGGTTTGTGTGAGGGGTGTGTGTGTGTGTGTGTGTGTGTGTGTGTGTGTGTTTGTGTGTGTGCTACTTGCACTGGTCTGCCACCCTCTCCCAACGATGAATTATCCAACAGAAATGTCTATGGTACCAGCGTTGAGAGATCTTGACCTAAAAATAAATATCAATTTACCATAAATTTATTTTCATAAGAAGTTTCCATAGAGTGCAGAAAACCATTAGGTGGATTCCTGTGGTGGTAAATATCAGTCATTGTAATGGCCTGTTGGAGATGGTACAAAGCTGTTTTCAAACACCATCAGGCTAATTTTTTTTCCCTAACAAAGTGGTGTGCTGTGAGACATACCAAAGTTGATTAAGTGATAATCTAGTATTAGAATTACATTAATTAATGCTCACCCATGAGAGCAACTATCAGGATATCACTGTTTAGTAAATATTCTTTGCCAGAATGTTCTGAATCTGCTAAGACAGTATACTTAAGACCTCTATATTACATTGCTTTTGGTGAGAAATGTAAAATTGTAGCAGTTTGTTTAAAATCCTATTCTAGGCCAGGGTTCTCAGCCTTGCACTATTAACATTTTGGACTTGACAATTCTTGTGCATGTGTGACTTTTTTTGTGCATTGCAGGACACTTAGCAGCATCCCCGTGTCTTTACCCACTAGATGCCAGCAGTGCATTCTTCTCTGCCTGATTGATTAATTGTCACCAGTTGGGATTTAAAAAAAAATTATGCATTGCAACATGTTTCCAGGGATTGGGGAAGGGAGATAAGCCCCATAAAGATTCATTGTCCTAAGTGATTTGGAGAGGGACAGTGATTTCTCAGGGGCATTCAGGTGAACTATGGGAGCCTTAGAGTTAGTAGAGAATGGCAGGAGAAGAAAAATAATAAAAAAAAAAATAGCAAACCAGGAGTAGTTGTGAGCTTTAGGAATATGTGGACAATATGGTGTCAGCTGGAGGATATCTCAGGATACAGAATGTGGAACAGATGGCATCTCATAGGGACAGAAAACGCTTTCTGGCTGCTCTGAGACAGGGTCCTAATAGTGGAATTGAGGGAGATGGAAGACCCTCAGCCTTACCTGAAAGCTAGATTTTCAATTATGTCTGTTAATGAAATGTCAGCTTGTAAGGGCAGAACTGACAAGTATGAAAGAGTAATGGTTCTGTGAAATAATAGGGTAGAGGAAGGTAGTTTGCCGATTAAGTTGCTCATTATCTGAAGGCTATGAAGAGAACCAGTCAATGAATTATTGTGGTGAAATATAACTTTCATTTCCCCAGAAGCCAGGCAAGCAAAACAATCTTAAATAACTAGATTTGTTTTTCATGACTTGTGACAGTTCTTGTTTATCAAGGAGTTAAATAAGGTAAAGTATAGTGAGATGAGTTAATAGGTATAAAAAACTTAGTACCTATCCCATGATAAGAGTTTCATAAATGTTATCAGTAACTGTTCACATAAAGACCATTAAATAATCATGTCCTGCATGTGACTTTTAGCTTTAATGTCTCTCTTCTTAGAAAGTTTGTAGTACTTTGAAATGTATAACCCTTAGGTAAGTAGAATGTAAATTAATCAGACATTGCTGTTTATCACCTGTTTAGAATCACACATAATTTACTGTACATGAAGGTTTAATGTATATAACCACATGGTTATGAATATTGGTGAGTGGATTAATAGATTATTTGTTCAGAATTTAGGCTTTAAACCCAACTATGGCTTAAGTGTGTGATGGGTATGAAGCTTACTTGGGGCTTTGCAGCACCTACTGAGAAGGATTAAAAAAAAGGTTTTCAGCCAGTTAGCAGCCAGTTTGCAGGACTAGCACAGCTTGTCAAAATGTTTGGAACCAACTGTTTTACTCACTATGATGTTATGTACTGTGCCAATAAAATTAGTAAGTCTCTGACTAGTTAACTTCAGTTTGCTTGCCCAGCTCTATACCATTCTGGGATCCAATATGACCAAAGTTAGCCCTTCATTTTAACTTCCAAGGGGGTAGGGAGAAAGTGTCAATGGAATGTTAAGACCTGGATTCTAGGGATAATTTCTGTCTTTTACTCATTATTATGTGACCTTGGACAAGTTTTTTTTTTCTTTTAAGATTTCTTTTTATTGGAAAGGCAGATTTACAGAGAGGAGGAGAGAGAGAGAGAAAGATCTACCGTCTGCTGGTTCACTCCCCAAGTGGCCACAATTGCCAAAGCTGAGCCAACCCAAAGCCAGGAGCATCTTCTGGGTCTCCCATGTGGGTGCAGGATCCAAAGTCTTTGGGCCTTCCTTGACTGCTTTCCCAGACTACAAGCAGGGAGCTAGAACGGAAGAGTGGGGCAACTGGGATACAAACTGGTGCCCATATGGGATCCCAGCACCTGCCAGGTGAGGACTTTAGCCACTGGGCTACTGCCCCGGGCCTGGGCAAGTCTTTTTGATGTTCTTCAAGCTCTTTTTTCTAATTGATTACCTGGGGAAAACTGCCCTCATTTCACACAAAATTTAGTTGAAATTGGACACATTTTGAAAGCATTTGAAAGCATCTGCCTGTTTCTAATTTCAACAATGTTCCTTCCCAAATGTGGCTCTGAACAGTCTACTCTACTTTTGAAATTACTTCAGAGTCTTCTGCTGACTATAAAATGAAATTTAACATAGTCAACAAGAGCTTCTTTGGTCTGACATCCTCTTACCTTACTCTTGATTTTTCTGTTGTCTGTATTGGCTGTCCAATATTGAGCATGCTCTGAGCCAGTTCTTGCATTCCTGTGTTTGTGCAGGCTGTTCCCTCTACCTGCAGGACTGTCCATTGGACAGTTCTTAAGCCTGGCATTCTCTTTCCTCAACGGAAGCAGTCAGATGTTCCTTTTTGGCAATACTGGGTCTTGGAATATACCACCATTCTAGAAAAATTTGAAATGTTGACATTTTTCTTCTCTCTCTCATTGTAGACCAATAGATTTTCATTTATCATATATATATGTATATACACATACATACATATATATATTTTAAAGAAATTTGTGTATTTGATGTGATGGGAGGGAGAGGGAGAACACAGGAGAGCACACATGGTTCCATCCACAGGTGCACTCCCCCAAACCCCAAAATGGCCCCTGGTTGGAGCTAAAATGAGGATCTGATCGGGTGTCTCATGGTGGGTAACGAGAGCCCAGTTGTTTGAATCATCTCCACTGCCTAGCACAGGAATGCACTGACAGACAACTAAAGTCAGGAGTTGGAAATTTGTATCTAACCCAGGCACTCCAGTGTGAAATGCTAATAAACCAAACACCTGTCCCAAACTAATAGATTTTTAAAGACAAGACTTGACCTATACATATATTTGATTGTCTGTCATGAGACAATGTCCAATATGCGATCAGTATTTGAAGAATTGAGTGAATAAATCAATAGTTGAAGAAATATTCTTTAAAAAATTTTTTAAAATCTGAAATACCTCTAGTTGTAAGCATCTGTGATAAGGGAAATTCAGTCTCCAATGAAGCTTGTACAGGTGGATTTTTTGTAGTCAAGGGCTGCCTGCCCTTACAGCCAATGTTTTCTAATGTAATTTTTATTCTTAGAGAAGCTAAACATTTAGACTACGTATTCAGTGATTATTTGCTTACTGCTTCTGGAAACAGCTTAAATACTAGAACAGTGAAATAACTGCTGGAAGAAAATAATAGTTTAAAGTGCATTATGTTAATTAAGACTTTTTACATATTTATGGGGGTATCTTGTGATGTTTTGATACGTGTATGGATTACATAATGTCCAATCACTGTATACACCTCTATCATTAAACACGTAACATTTCTTTTTTTTTTTTTTTTAAAGATTTTATTATTATTATTGGAAGGCCGGATATACAGAAAGGAGGAGAGACAGAAAGGAAGATCTTCCATCCGATGTTTCACTCACCAAGTGAGCCACAACGGGCCGGTACGCGCCAACCCAATGCCGGGACCAGAAACCTCTTCCGGGTCTCCCACGTGGGTGCAGGGTCCCAATGCATTGGGCTGTCCTCTCCTGCTTTCCCAGGCCACAAGCAGGGAGCTGGATGGGAAGTGGAGCTGCTGGGATTAGAACCGGCGCCCATATGGGATCCCGGTGCGTTCAAGGCGAGGACTTTAGCCGCTAGGCCACGCCGCCGGGCCCAACACATAACATTTCTTAAGGTGGAAACATCTAAAATCCTATCTTTGTTACTTTTATAGAAAAAAGTCTTTAATAAAATTCAGATCAGGCGTTGGAATTCATGATTTGTAGAGTTCATTCATTCTTTTTTTTTTTTTTTAAAGATACATTGGTTTTTATCAGAAAGGCAGATTTAGTGGCAGGAGACAGGGAGACAGAAGTTAGTTCTTCTAAGCACCACTTCACTCCTCAGATGGCCGCAACAGAACCAAACCAGTCCAAAGCCAGGAACTGGGACTTTCTTCTGGATCTCCCACACGGGTACAGGGTTCCAAGGCTTTGACCCATCTTCCACTGCTTTTCCAGGCAAGGAGCTGAAAGCGAAGTGGAGCAATTGGGACATGCCCTTGAGAAACACTGGCATTTGAAGTTGGGGTATTAGCCAGTTGAGCTATTGCATCAGCCCTTTTCATCCATTTTTTTTTTTACTTTTTACTTTTTTTTTATTAATTATTATGCATTATGTGACAGTTTCATAGGCTCTGGGAATCCCCCCACCCCTCCCCACGCCCCTCCCCCCTGGTGAATTCCTCCACCTTGGTGCAGTATTACAGTTCAAATTCAATCAAGATTCTTTCCTTGCAAACATATACCAAACATAGAGTCCAGCTACTTATTGTCCAGATGGGTTGAACAGTTTCTTGGGGAGACCATTTCTGGTCCAAAGTTAGAGCTGGTAGAATATCATCCCAGTCAATTAAGAGTCCCAATATAACATTAACAGCAATTTGTAACATTATGGAATTGACATGGTCTTTTCATCCATTTTTATGATGGGATTTTTAAACAGTTTTCCTTATGAATTTTATGAGCTGAAATTTGGGGATACAGTACATTATTTATTCTAGTATTTAGGTGTATATAATGTGTTTACAGAAGGAAATTCCCTTACCCCTTTCCTGTTGCCCTTTGATATTATTTGTTAAAGTTGCTGAGTTTGCCTTTAATAGCCACTGTTCTGTGGTTGGAGATAAGAAGTTTCTATAATTGGAGGCTGTTTCCTGTTCCCTGGTGAAGGAAACATGGAGAGTCATTATAGATTGGTAAAATAGGATAGTCAAATATATAATGTATAGATTTGTGGAATATCCTGGGATCTCAGCTATCCCTGCCAAATGGTTTCAGAGCGTAAATTGTTAATTCAGTTGTTGCTATGGGCTCCATTACATGTTATAGAGTGTAAATTCCAGCCTGAGCCCTGACACCTATTATGAGAACCACATATTTTTGTAAGTCCATGGATAATCTCCATGAATCATTTTGACATGTACCTATCAGTGAAAAAATGAAATATTTGGTGACAGCTATAATTCATTGAAGAAGATTATTTTTCAAGTGTGTGAAATAGGGAGTGGTTCTTGCGTTTCAGTTGCAATTTCAAATCTTTTTAGTTTGTAATGGAATTTTGGTTATAGAGTATTGATTGAAGAATTTTATTCTTTCCTATTTATATCATCTTGTAATTGAAACTAATTGAACTCTTGATTTTTTTCATGTTTTTGAAAAGCAGCTAGGTGACAGAGACAGCACATGTTAGAACTTGTCGGGGTTTGGGGCTATCATTGTGTAGCAGGTAAGCCATGGTTTGTTTCTGGCCCAGCTCCCTGCTAAGGCACCTGGGAATGCAGCAAATGATGACCCAAGCATGTGCAGCCTGGCATACACACAAGGGGGACTTGGATGGAGTTCCAGGCTGCTGGTTTCGCCTGGCCCAGCCCTGGCCTTTACAACCGCTTAGGGAGGGACCTGGTGGATCGAAAATCTCTGTCTCTCCTAATGTCTGTCAGTTTGGCTTTCAAATAAAATAAATCTAAAAAAATCAGGTTATGCATGTTAGTTTAAATTGTTCTATCCATCACCCTCAGTTATTATAAGATGTTAGCCTCGCAATTTTGACAGATTGTATAAAATATTCACAAAGCTAAGTTTCCATGATTTATCATAATTTCATAAAAATTTGATGGAGTACTGTGGCCAATTATTTCAAAAGCTGTGGACTTGAATACATTTTCTGCTGAAGTGTTTGCTTTTGCTGTATTTCCATCGCTGAGAAGTAGGGGCTTATTAAATGTGATTAGGGTGAACTATGATTGATTACTTAGCCTATACATTCTATTTTTCTCTTCTTCATCTTTTTTTATTAAGCTTCATGAAATGTTCCTGATAGTATTCTATAACACTTTCCACTGCTGTGAAATGTGCTGTTATGACCAGGGAGAAATTTGGTATCCAGTACTTTAGCTGTAACGAAAAATAGAATCCTTATATTTTTGAATTTGAAACTGAATTGTAAATATCAAGTGATTGCAAAAGACAAACGAAGTGAGAGCTTAATTTTTAAAACAAAATACTTGCATGCTCTTTCTATGTGGTGTAATTTACATTGTCTGAAGGTTTTTCATTCACTTGGGAAAGGCACTTAACCACCTACCTCTTCCATTCATATTAGGTGTGCTATACAAAAGATGTAAACTGTGAGTCATAATATTTGGTTGTTCTGATGTCATGACATTAACTAAAATAATGACATTAGTCAGAATATTGTTCCTCCTAAAAGTGATTATGGAAAGGGCGTTGCTTTATATAGCTTTCTTCCTTGTCTGCTCTGTTAGATTCTGAGGTTGCTGTCAGCATCATGGCAGCTGCTGTGGGCATAGGCTGATGGTCCTGCTTTGTTGGCCAGAGGACGAAGGGGCCCTTTGTTGTACCTCTGTCGGTTTCTTTGGTTTTCCTGTTCTGGTGTGGGTTAGGTCATGTCGTCCTGCAATTTCATTCTTACCCTTGCCACGGGATTCTTCACTTTTAACTTCTCAAATTAATAATTGATTCTTACTTTTAACATGTACACATGCTCACATAACCTTCCTTCAACTGTGTTACTCCCTGAAGCTACCACCACTTTTATCTCTTTCCTTTTATAACCAAGCTTTGAAAAATAGTGTACAGTCATCTACATTTCCTCAGACTGACTCACTTTGTTTAACACTTTGCAATCAACTTTGTCATGACCAAGTTGTGCTCAACTCCTCTTAGTCATGAAAGCCATGACTTTTTCCTCTGTGTTTATCCTCCTTTACATTTGTACATGTGACTCTGCACGTGGCTTGATTTGATCTCAGAATGGCCTTTTGTTTCCCTCTGTCCAAGGTTTTCTCTGTTCAGCTTCTGCTGTGGTGGTGATCCTACTTCAGTCTCAAGGCTTTATGGTTACTACTTTGCTGATGACTCTGAAACAGTTCTTCTTGGCCTTCCTATGTGTTTGAGATGAGGTCCCACAGGTAAGGTGACTTTCCTACCAATGAGGTTGATTACATTCAATTTAGCATGTCTGAAGCTGAAGGTGGTCCTGTCACCTTTCTGCTCAGGTCCTGCTCTTCTTCCATAATGCCTTGTTTTGTTCACGGCCTTGTCATTCCTCTGCTGCCCAGGGTTGAAACTTGGCTTTTGACCAGTTGTTAATGCTTGCTAATCCTGTCTCTTGGGGACCTTTTGCAGAGTGAGTTTTGCTTTCTGCATACATAGGAATATGGTGAACTGATCTCTCTCTTCATTATTTCCTCTTTCCCAACCTGCTGTTAGATTACCCTGCCTAATGCACAAAGCCCTTCTCTGAAAGTCTAATACCTACAGAATGAGTCTATGTAGCTCTTGGTCTGGCTCTTCAGACCCTCAGTGAATCTGGTCCCAATTTTCCAATGGGGTGAAGTCACGTTCAGCAAATTCCTGATGGTTCTGTGTTTGAAACGCCCTAATCTTACTCCTTCACATCATTTCCACCCTAGCCACACCAGTCTAAGGTGCCATCTCTTCCACTTTACCCTGGCCTCCAGGCGAGGGGTAAAGGAATGTGGGACTGGGGTTATATTGGAGAGGGCGTGTTTGACAAGGGAGGAATGACTTCTGGGGGCTTCTAAGGACCAGGCCACTGCATCCACAGGTAGGTGAGGGAGCTGAAATGGAATAGTTTAGAGGGAGAAAACTATAGGGATGTCTTGGCCAGGCAATGGCACTCGCCCTTCTGGGAACCCTGAGCTGGTCTAAATACACACTGAACTAGTAGATAAGAGGGCTCTTTTTCTCTCTGTGTACCTTTCAAAATATTTTTAAAACTTTAAAAATTTGTATGAAGGCAAGGATACTGTGTACTCAGGCATCTACAGCAGCTCATTTGACTTCATTTTTAGCTTAGCACTTTCCATTTTAGAACTGAATTTTTAGGGCTGGCAGGGTAGTATAGCATGCTAACCCTCCACCCTAGAGCAGGCATTGTATATGGGTGCTGGTTTGTGTCATGGTTGCTCAGCTTCCTATCCAGCTCTGCTTGTAGCCTGGGAAGGCAGCAGAGTCTGGCCCACATTCTTGGGCCCTTGTGCCCCCATGGGAGACCTGGCAACCAGCTTCAGATTAGCCCAGCTCTGGCCATTGGGAACATTTGGAGAGTGAGTCAGCAGATGGAAGACCCCTCTCTCTTTTTCCTTCTCTCTCTGTAAAATCTGCCTTTCAGATAAAAATAAATAAATCTTAAATGAAGAACTGAATTTTCTTAGCGGGATTTATGTTTATAAGTGTGGTTGGGAGCAGGAAGGCATAAACATGTTCCATAAAACTTAAAGTCTCTCAAAGTAGAGTTGTTAACATGATTTCTTTTTCACTTGTAGTTGTAAAAATACATTTTAGAAGGTGAAAGATTAACAAGGGAAGCCATAAACTGACAAATTTGTCCTCACATTATTACTATGCCACTTTATTGAGGCAGACTGTTATTACTTCATTATGGTATTTATTTAGCCATGTTGTTAATTTGGAGTTAAATTCTATCGTCTCAAATTGATATCAAGCAGTATAAAAAGGTATGTAACAATCAATGATTTGTAAGTTAACAGAATATAATAGTTGCCATACTGCTTGATGTTGTACTGCAGTGTGTTTTATAGTGGTTGGAGCAGGGTGGGAGGACTGGTCAACTCTTAAGAAAAATAAGCAACCCAAACAAATTGGTATAAATTCTATATCTACTCTTGATCATGTATCAAGGAAACACTAGTTGTATTCATTGGATAGATAAGATCAAAGGCTTACTTTAGGAATAATGTATTATGTAGTCTATTAATATTGTATTCTGTTTATCCATTTAACTCCCAAATTGAACTTCAGCTCAGCAGTTCACTGTTTGTACTATATAAAGATTTTGGATCCTCTGATAAAAGGCTGTCATAGCTGTAACTCAGAAATTATATGAATGCTGAATTTTAAAATTTGTAACAAAATTAGGAAGTAAAAGATTAAGCGTTACATCTTCTAATTTTCAACAGCTATCTTTAAAATAAGACACCAAAGGGACTGGCATAAATGGTTAGGCCACTGCCTGCAATGCATGCATCCCACTTGGGCACTGGTTTGTGTTCCGGCTGCTGCATTTCTAATCCAGCTCCCTTTTAATGACCTGGGGAAAGCAGCAGAAGGTGGCCCAGGTATTGAGCCCCTGCCGCCGACGTGAAATACTGAAATGAAGCTCCTGGTTCCTGGTTTTAGCCTGGCCCCGCACAAGTTGTTGTCTTCATCTGAGTGAATCAGTAGATGCAAGATTTCTCTCTCTGTTTCTCCCCATATCTCTATAATTCTTTCAAAATAAGTAAATAAATCTTGAAAAAAAGATTTTAAAAGGACATAAAAGATGTTGTATTTAATCATAGGTTTATAGGATGTGTGTCAAGAAATTTTCCATTGCAGTGCTATCATAAGGTTTTAGTCTGATACATATATGTGACTAACTCTTAATTTCCAAAATTCATGTTTTTTAACTTCTCAAAGCAGAATGATGTATGTTGAGTTATACTTTGTGGTCTGTGATGGGGACCAAACCCAGTAACTTGGGAAATTCTGAGCGTTTTATTTTTGTAACAGCCAGATCTTAAGAGTACTTTCAAATCTGTGACATCATGATGAGGGCTCAGCTTGCTCTTTGTCTATCATTCTGTGTGTGTGTGTGTGTGTGTGTGTGTGTGTGTGTGTGTGTTCGTGTTCAGATACTTCTCAGAGTTCTGTGTTTATAAACATTGTCAGAAGCCAAGAGTGTTAAGCATCTTCCACTTGAAAGAAAAATGACAGAAAGAATAAAATCGCTGCTTAACTTGCCCATGATTTTGTGCTCAGCCTCTCCTTGAATGCCATTGAGGATTATTCTTGCTCACTAGAGAGGACAGAATGATGTTGTGTCAGCAGATTGAAAACAGTGCAGAATGCAGTGAGCGTCTCTCGTTTCTGATTAACTGTTTGAGCCCTTTTGTAATGACGTTACATGTCAAAATAGTTGAAACACGTGCAAAACCATGTCCTTTCAACTAACACAGAATTGTCTGCCTAAGTATCTCTGTACCTTTAAGACAGATTTAACCTGTGCCCGACCTTGATTCTTGTTGATTTGAACAATACAGGAGACCCTTTCAGTGACTTTATTCTTGAAAATTACAGATTTGTAGTTCTTCCTCCGTATTGCATTTTAGTATAATTTCAAGTTCATTGGTACATTACCTACAAATTAGTAATAAAGATTGTTAGCTTGTAACAGATTGTTATCATGTTTAAACTTGCATTGCATAATGGTGAACTCCAGAGCTTTGGGGGTCATCTGTTTAACAGACAAGTGCAGTGTAGTGAAAACTAATCCCTTTTGGAGCTGGATGCCCAGGTGCCTGGAGGCAGGCAGGACTGTGAATTGCTAAGTCTCCAAAGCCTGAATAAAGCTCTCCTCCCCACCGCCCCCTCCCCAACCAAAACCTGCCCCACTCCATACACCATTGCCAAAATATATACTGTAAAAATAAGAGGCACGGGAGGATTGTCTTATGAGAGGGAAAATCAGAGTTCATTTGTTTCATTCTTCTTTTGACTGGAGTAAGCTCAAACAAATATTTGGTTAGAGAACTTGTGAAATAGCATGTCTTAAGTATGCAATTTTTCTTCATCAGCCTTAGCACAATAAGTTAGCTAGTTGTGGACACCACTTGACCTTTTTGTTGTTGTTGTAATTCTAAGCAGTTTATAGTAAAGAAAGAAAAATAAGTCATTTTCATAATTTAGACAGAATCATATGTATTTTGTAACAGCTATTTCCTACCTTAGTTACATTTCTCTTACAAATAGGTAATGTAAAACAAGACTTGATGGGAGACAGATGATACACCGTGATTTAAGTAATTTCAGGATTTTGTGAGACAGAAATCAAATGTTCCCTTTTTCTCGTATCTTTTTGCTTCCCTTCTGTTTTCCCCCAAATTTAGTTTATCACATGGCTAATTTCAGTTGATTGCATGGAAGTGGATTGCTAATAACATACTGTTCAAGTATCATTTTAGTCATCTCAGACAAAATAAAAATTAGGAGCAAAAAGCGTAGCATTTAAGGGAAGTGAATGATCTCTTATATTGCAGCAAGTAAATAATTGATTCTGTTGATGACTTAATAAGATGAAATTGGAACAAGGCAGAAATAAAGAAATGTCCTCGCCTTCAAAATTTATCAACCTCTAGTTTCCACGGTAGAAAATGCTTGAACACACAGATCTTGAGTTTGAGCTCTTTGAGTAATCCGAGCAGCTGTCTAGTGGCCGTCTGCCTGCGAGTAGGCCTAAAGGAAATAGAAAACAGTAGACAAAGACGAGCAAACACGAGCTGCCCCTCATACACTGTTCCTCAAATATTTGGTTAGGGATTTCAGTGGAGAGTACATTCTTTTTACTTAGCATAGTCTCTGATAGGTTTGAAATAATTTATGTTTTTAAAGAAGAAAAGCTTGACGATAATACTGCATTTGGTATTGGTTAAGAACTAAAGTGTTCTCATGGGTGAATAGTTAGCCAACTGATGTTTGTTAGGTCAAATACCAGATCCCCTTTTAACAATCTTTATTAAATCTTTGCCTGAGTACCTTAAGTGCTCCCTATATTGATTGAAGCTTTTATACTCAACTACCGCACCTTGTCTTCATATAGTCCAGACTGTTCTTTTACTGTCGTTTCTAGCCAGTCGGACTGTCAATTGTTTTGTCTTCTACTGTTCTGTACTTGGGATATCAGCTCCTCATTTTAATTTTGAGTTGAGAAATCAGGTAAGTAAGCTTCTGGGTTGTGTCTCTGCTGTGTATGGAAGGGTGATGGAGGGGATTGAATGTGGGAATTCTGCGGTGAGTTTGGAGAAATCATGCTTCTTCCTTCGGGCTATATTTAGAGGAAAGGATCTGCCAAAAGTCTGATTTCTAAACACTGTAAATTGCTTCATACTGAAGGACCTTGAAAGACTTGTTAGCTTCTAATTATTTGACACACAATTTTGCTTCTTGATTGTATTTACTTGATTTTTTTATTCTTTACTTTGTTAACTAATGAATGAATGTTTATTAGGCACATTACCATTTATTTACTTTGCATACCAACAAATGTGTCTCAATATTAGCTTTACCCAGTTATAAATAGGCAGCTAACCTGTTTTAATTCTTAAATACCTATAAGGGACTCTGTATTTTG
The DNA here is from genome assembly GCF_030435755.1 of Ochotona princeps. NCBI lineage: Eukaryota > Metazoa > Chordata > Mammalia > Lagomorpha > Ochotonidae > Ochotona > Ochotona princeps. The sequence continues at coordinate 35,438,373 of NC_080842.1, forward strand.
GGTTATAGGTGGTGGTGTCCCCATGGTACCTGCTCTGCATTCCCCTTTCCCTGTGTGGAATATAGCTGAATCCCATCACCATGGTCTCTCAGCCGCAGAGAAATGAGTAAAGGAACTTTCTCACACCAAGCCATTGCCTTATTTTTGGACAGATATTTTGTTTACAAACTTCCACATTTAAGATACAATTGGTTATGTCAACTAATGCTAACTCTGTTTCTCTCCTCTAGGGACCCTAGCACTCACATTCGCAGTATTTTCTTGGCAGGAGTTCAGGATACGAGAATATTTGTTGTGTCATGGTGGTTTGGAAGATTGTAGGAAGAAAGGTTCAGGGAAATTGAAGAAACCCAGTGACTGTGATCAATGATAGTAGTGAACATGTTTACCTGAGTTAAATATTATCTTTTCTGTAAAATACACATACCATAAAATTTACCATTTTAAATTACACAGTTCTATGGCATGAGTTACTTTCATATTCCTGTGCAACCATGACCACTACCCATCTATTGAGCCTTTTCTTCTTCACTTAAACTCTATGTCAACTAAGTAGTGACCTGGTGTCCACTCTCCTCATCATTTAAGCCAGTGTTTTTTTTTTCTGCTATTAAATTACAACTGGGGCTTGGCGCAGTAGCCTAATGGCCTAAGTCCTCACCTTGAATCTGCCGTGATCCCATATGGGTGCCAGTTCATATCCTGGGAGCTCTACTTCCAGTTTTCTGCTTGTGGCTTCGGAGGGCAATAGAGGATGACCCAAAGCTTTGGCACCCTGCACCAAAATGGGAGACCCAGAATAAGCTCCTGGCTTTGTTTTGGCTCAGCTTCAGCCATTGCAGCTACTTTGAGAGTGGACTAGTGAATGGAGGATCTTTTTCTCCATCTCTCCTTCTCTCTGTAAATCTGACTTTCCAATAAAAATAAGTAAATCTTAAAAAAAAATTACAGTGGATGCTGGTTGAGCTGGAGCCTACTTATCCCTTTATGTTATTCCTTTGTTGAAACCTCTGGTTTAGTGACTGTCTTGCAGACTTTGCAGGTTAGGGCTTTGCTTTTATGTCTCCAGAATTTCCTATTCTTTCAGTTATACCATGCTATGCCCCCCACCTCCTAAGTTTTAGATTAAGGTTCTGGTACCTTTAGCTAACAAACCTTTCTTGAGTATCTTCTGCTGTCATCTACCTTTGTTTCCTATTTCTGCATCTTGATGACAGGTATTGCTGATGATGGTGTCTTTCTTGAACCAATTCTTTGTTGTTCAGCCTCTGAGTTTGCTGTTTTGCTTTTTGACTTCTGTATTTCATCCCAGCTTAGATGTTCTTTCCATAATTGCCTTTATTGCCAGATTAAGTCTAGTACTAGTCTTTTCCAGCCTGTCTAGCTCATGACTAACCCTTGTCTGATCATGTAAGAAATATCAGCCAGATTCTAATTTCTTCTTTTATTGAGGACCATGGGAAGTCTACTGCACAAGGTACCAGGTGGCATTTTACTTTGTTCAAGCTTATTACATTGCAAAATGATATATAAAATCACCAAAAAAAAGGAAAATACTGAAGACTATAATTTTTGAGTTAGCAGTTAATGGATAATAAAAAAAGGAATATAGAAACAGTTCTCCTTAATAAATATGAATATTTAAAAATATTGTTACAATCAAAGTTGTAAAGAAAATTTCCTATGATGTATTATTATGTATCGCTGTAGACAAACCATCATGAAGCCTGGTGTCTTAAATCAAATGTTTATTATTCTCTTGAGTCTTGAATTTGCTGGGCTCAGGTGTGTGAAGTTCTTATGTTCCTTGTGCTGTCCCCCTGGGAACTTGGCTGGGGCTGAAATGCACACGGTGATTTTATCCTCTTGTCTGGTTCCCTAGCTGCAGCTCCCTGGATTTTCCTCTCTCACACTGGTCTCTCAGTCTAGTCTAGCCCAGCTTACTTACATGGAAACTGCATTCCAAAGCAATTTTTAATTCACTATTTATTCTAACATAGTAACATTCTTGATTTGATTAGTTTACAATTCTCTCTTAATGTGAATGTTAAGTATATACTGTATATACTCTGTATGTATGCAATAGAGTGTTTTTGTGTATGTGTATAGTACACTAGAGAGAAGAACTCTTGTTTGAATAAGAAGACATTGTCCCCAGTGTTTTGTGTATGTTCACTAGAACAGGCAAGTGAGTTGCCCTTGTGAAGTAACCCTTATATTTTAAAAGGTGACTTGCATTATTGAGATGGAAAAATAGGGAGGAAGCGATTCTTATTTCTGAACAGATATATGTGTGTCATATAGTAGCAGTTGCATAGATGTTATTCAAATGCATTATAATAATCAAATTACCAAAACAGAGATTTAAAAAATTTAGTTAAACATATGCTGGCTCAAAATGTTCTTGAAAATATCCAGTCATTTTACAATTCAGGACTCATGATGGAGAAAAAAGGTAAAATATTAAAGTGCTGAATTTTAAGTGTTTTAGGTCTTTTTTTCTTTCAGAATGTGGATTTTTAAATATCCATTCTGTTATCTTTTGCTTGCTTGGTATACTGATATAGACATAGCAATTTAGCTTACTGTATTACTTGAGTATTAGAAATCGTTATAATCCCACATATTCATAGAAAGTAAACCTGTGAATTCAATGTTTATACGAACAATATTATTCATCTTTCATAAAAAATGAGATAAAAAATAGACAATGTGAATAGGTCTGTAACTGTTCACCCAATTGAATCAGTTGATAGCCTTCCAGAACAAAGTCTCTGGCTCAGACGAGTTCACTGCAGTATTTTACCAAGCACTTAAGTAGAAATTACACTAATTTTCTACAGTCATAATCTGATGATAAGAAGAGTGAGAAAAGTACTCACTTTATTCTGTGAGAACAGCATTGTATAACTGAATGAAGACTACACTGGAAAAGAAAGTTTTAGATCAGTATAGGGGGTCCAAAAAAGTTCATGGAAAATATATATTATGAAAAAACTACATATGGATTTCAACAATATTTTGCACCAGAAGAAGCTTATCTTTAATTCTATTTTCTCTGAACTTTATGATTGTAGATGTGAAACTCTTCAATAACACATTAATGAATCAAATTCACCAGTATATAAGATATATATCAGGACCAAATAGAATTTATCCTAAATATGCAAGGTTGACACAATATTTTAAAATGAATAATTGTAATCCATCATCATTAACAGGCTAAGAAAAATCACATGACATTATAATAGATGCTTAAAAGTATTGGCCAACATTAAACATCACCCAGTCATGCTAAAACCTCAGTAAACTGGAAAAATGTTACAGATTGTGTAATACTTAACAGTAAGGGGGCAGAAACTTTCCCATTATGATCAAGATTAACACAAAGCTGGCCCCCTCTGATCACTTCTTTTCCACAGCATATAGAAGTTCTAGCAAATATAGTAAGATAAGGCAAGTGAGTAAAAGGATTGTGTGTTGGGGAAAAAAAAAAGTCAAAACTGCATTTGAACACAGTTGGCATGATCCTTTATTTAGAAAATCTGAAGAAAAACAAAAACCTCCCAAAACCTCCTGGAATTAGTAAATGATTGTAGTGGAAATGTTAATATTCAAACCCAAACCTTTTTCATATACACCATTAATGAGCAAATGAAATTTGAAGTGAAAAATAGTGTTAGTATTGAAAATGATAAAATATTTAGATATAAATCTTTCAAAATATATTTCTGTACATATAAGGAAAACTCTGGTGAAAGAAAGTTTAAATAAAGGGAGAGAGACTTCATATTTGTGGAAAAGAAGACTGAATATGATCAAGATCTTGGTTCTTCCCAGCTGGATAAATAGAGCAGTCCTAATACAAATCCAAGCATATTATTTTGTGGATTCTGAAGTTTGTAAGAGGCAGAGAACTGGAGACACTGCACAACATTGAAAAAGAAGAATGAAGTTAGAGGAATAGTTGACTTACTGTAAGTTCACAGTGTTCAGGGTGATATTGGTGAAAGAACAGAAAAATATATCAGTGGAACAGAGCAAAAGCCGTAAAAAGACCCACAAAAATATGACCAGTCTAGTAGTCTTTGACAAGAAAGTGAAGGCAGTGCAGTGGATAACTAATCTTTCAACAGATGGTAATAGATAACTAGACATCCAACTGTTTAAAAAAGAGTGGGATTAGATACATACGTTATAACCTTTACAACAGTTAATTCAAACTGGATCACAGGTGTTAATGTAGTATACAGAACTATTAAATCCTAGAAGATAACAAAAGAGAAAATGAAAATAACCTCAGTTTGTAAGTGATTTTATAAATGTAACAAGAAAAGCGTGATCTTAGGGTAAAATATTGACAAGATGGGCTTCATTCAAAACTTTTGTTCTATAAAAGGCACTATCAAGAGAATGAGACCAACTACATATTGGTAGAGCAAATTTTGACCAAAGCACACAAAGAACTCTTAGAATTGACTAATAAGAAAATAAACAACCCAGTGAAAAATGGGCAAAAGACTTGAACAGACACTTTACCAAAGTAGATATGCAGGTGGAACACTAGTGTATGCAAAATACTCCATGTACTAGTGTATGCCTTTATATTCAAACAACTGTAAGAGATCACTACGTATCTGTTAACATGGCAGAAATCCAGAATACTGACAACACCAAATGCTGATGAGTGTGAGGCTCATTCATTGCAGGTGGTAGTGCAAAATGATACATCCACTTTAGCAGACAATTTGGCAGTCTTGTAAAAAGCTAAGCATACTTTTACCATATGATCAAGCAGTTGCATTCCTTGATGTTTACCCAAATGATTCTACACAAGCTTTCCCTCCCCAAACATACACATGCTTGTTTATAGCAGCCTTACTTTTACTTCTACAAACTTGGAAGCTATAAAGATGACCTTCTTTAGAAGAATGAATGCATTGCTAACTTGTGGTGCATACAGACAGTGGAATAGTATTTAGTAGCAAAAAGAAATGAGCTCCCAAGTCATGAAAAGACATGGAAGAACATTAGTTGCATATTACAAAGTGAAAGAAGTAAATCTGAAAATAAACGATATTATATGATTCCAACAATTTGACATTCTCAGAAAGGTAATACAGAGACCATAAAGGGGTAGGATGAAAAGGTGGGACACAGAGGATTTTTCAGTCATTTAAACTACTGTAATAACATAGTGGTGGATATGTGGGATTATACTTTTGTCAAAGTGCAGAGCGTACAACACCAAGAGTGGCCCCTGTTGTATCTGGGTGATAGTGATCTGAGCCTAGGTATTTTGGGTGTAATAAATATACCCCTCTGGCTAGGGTATGTTCGTAGTGGGGAAGACTATACTTGTACGGGTCAGGGAGGATTTGGGAGCACTGCTGAATTTTTCTGTGAATGTAAAATTCTCTAAAAAATTCATTTAAAAGGAATAACATGGAAGGAAATGATGCAGAAGGTGGAAAAATGCATGTTAAATATCACTGATCCAGAAAATTTAAACTGTAACTTTTGGGCATTGTTAGCACTAAAACAAACAAGCAATCAAAAATTCAGACTTCAGAATATTTTGGGTTGAGGATATTCACTGGTAAAGTCTATACAAATATTCTTAAATCTGATTTCTGCACTAAGATATTCAAGTATGTGTATTATATATAATATGTTGCTTATATATACATATATTTGCTTAAATATTAGGAAATCCTGAGGTGATTGTGTAATTCTAGTGCTTCAAACAACTTTTCTTCAGAACTAGAAAATAGAAGATCTCACAGAACCATTTATTTCTTCTATCAATTTTAACCAAAACATTAAATAGTCTAATTAAAGGTGAAAAGATTAGTTAGACACATTTGAGAAAGGTATAATACTTATTTTGCATTTTTTCCTATATTTTTTGTATAAAACAGGCCCTGAGGATTTTTGTTTTTTAAAAAACAAAGGAAGATTATTTAGCATAGCATGCTCAGATGATTATATTTAGCAGTCAGCAGTATGGGTGCCAAAGGAAAAAAAACCCCTCACATTAAAATCTTTTTGATGGAATGCTTGTTTACACTTTGTACAAATATGGAACTAAAATAACCTGTTATGCAGTTGTCACAATACAGTGCTTGAGCTTTTTTGGCCCATGCATACAACTATTGTCTGAAATAGTGCTTTGTAGTAGTGAGGCCCTGCCACCACCATGCTAAATCATAAATCTTTGGTAACCTGTGGTTTCCCTGTCAATTCTCTGGCCCATCTTTACTGCCAAGCCTTTTTCCTAGTAGCAGTTGAAATCTGCATTGCCATAGCTGCTGCTACTGCTGGAGCCGTCACAAGTGTCTTGATTGCATGGCTTAGCGAGGTATTGGCCTCTACATCCATGGGAGCCAGTGTCTGCCTGCAAACTGTGCTCCCTTCATGGTCCAAAATTTAAAGAATGATTGTTGTAACAGCCAAAATCATTGTAGCTTCCACTACCTCCCAAACTGCTTTTATCATTACCAGATTCATTGAAGTCTTCCTCACTACCATCGTATCCACAGCTACTGCAGCAATTTCCATCAAAACCATGTCAACCACTGTAATTTCCTCTAAGACCAAAGTTGTCATGGTCACCAAACTCCCTCTGTGATTGCCACTGAAGTTTGTAAACCATCTTGATGGGCCAAAACACTAGCTATCTCTTGCTTCCACAGGGTTTTTCTAATTTAACACTGGGGCTGTTCATAGTAGAGTATTTCTCAATGAGTCTTATACAGTCATAATTCTGAAAGGTCACAAAAGGACCCACTGTCCAAACCAGTTGTAGTTTCAGTGACTTCAGTTTTTCCACACTGATCAAAGTCATTTTTCAGGTGATGTTCTTCCATGACTTCTTTGAAGCCAGCCACAAATCTTTATCACAGTTAACTGGGCTGGGTCTTTGAGAATCTTCTCCTGGGAAGCCCTCTTTCACTCACATGTCCTCCATCTACCTTGTGTGACCATCATTCACTCACTGCCTCCACTATCGAATATGTAGCAAGCCCAAGGCCCTTGAGATATTTGGTATTGGGCACACAGCCTGGGAGCATCCTTGTTACCCAGCATGACTACTCAGGCTCTTCATCTGTGGTTTCAAACCACAACCATCCAAATTGCGCAGGTCTGCAATCTCTTTAGGAGCCTCTGAATTAGATATGAAGATAGTGGGAAGAGATGCTTTCATGATACATTTGTGGAAAAATCACTGTGTGTTTAATATCACATTGAAAACCCTCCTGTCTGAGAGATGGAGTTAGGAGTAGGGACCACTCAAATAGGGACTGGGAATGGAGTCAGCAGTATTAGTTATGTTAGCCCCAACCAAGTTGATGCATGGTGAACTGAACCAAACTGTATCCCTGCATTCATAGTTTGCGTCTAGACTTTATTTATGGTGCTTCCCCTCTTTCAATTATGAAAAACACTGTAGAAGCACAGTTGATTATAATTGTGCTAAGTACAGGTTGACCTGTTCTGTCAGTTGTAGTGTGCACAGGCCAGTGCAATCACCTGTTTATTACAAGTTCTGCAGTGAAGACTGGCAACTCAGTGTTCTTTGACTTAATTCCTTCATTGGTTAATGAGTTGCAGCACTCAATACTGCTTGCCAAGAGACAGAAAAGATGTCTTATGGACACAGTGTTACATCTTTTGTTCTTCTTCACATTGTGCTATGAAATAAAATAAATTCTGTGAGAAAACTCAAGATTTTTGAGAACATTTAGTCAACATTAAAAAATCAAATAATTACGCATATTATTTTGAAAAAATATTTTGCGTAAACTTTAGGTAAAAATTCTAGTTCAGTAAGTTTGCTTGTTTTGTGATTTTAAAAGAGGCTCAGCTCTTTCAAAAAGTAACACCTATGTTTCATTGTAATGTAAATGTAAATGTAAATGTAGTGGTCACTGCATTTTTATATCAAACTATGAATAATTGTAAATTAAAATATATAGAGTGTGAGCTAAGTTATGTGAAATTTTTTTCTTAATGTGAATTTAAATATGTTTACAGTTTTCAAATGCAAATGATACTTCATGGTAAAAAAAAAAAAAGGAAATGCAGGAAGAAGAGTAGAACAGTGATAGAGAGAAGGGCCAACTGAGAGAAAGGCACAAGATGAAAACGAGGAGAGGTATTTATGAAGAAGAAATGTAAAGAGATCTGTCAAAATGGAGAGTTTTAAGGACTAACCAAGAGGCATGAAGAAAGGAAAGCAGGTCACATTCAGGGCATTCCATGAATTGCACCAGCTCTTTCTGGAACATTAAACCATTCTGTCTCCTAATCACCATTTTCACAGGTCAGGAAAACTGGGTCTCCTTGTATCACAACGTGAATTAATGGTGGAACCAGAGTTTGAACTTATTTAACTTTCTGGTGCTACCGATTCTCCCCACCTAAATTACAAGGTAGAAATGATCCATGTTCTTACACCTTGTAATGTTCTGGTGGGGAAGCTGGACAAGTAACTGCTAGTTGCTGTTAGTACAGTGTTGACAATGGCCAGCATAGAGAGGCAGTGCTTTATTCAGGCCAGCAAGTTTTAGAAGGAGGAAGCAGGAAACAGAGAGAAAGCTTCCTGAGGAAAGAGGCCCTTGGCTGAGAATCCAGGGACAAGCTGACCAAGACAGCTCTGCTTTCCTGTAACGTGGCATCATCTTGTTTTGTTGGTTTGTTCATCTTTTCCCTCATTTTTATTTTTTCTCAACCCTTGCTGATTTTTCTGCCACTGTCATTAGCATTTGGGAAAAAGTTTTTTAAGCCTTTATTCATACCAAGGACATTCTGTGTGGTTGGCTTCATTGCCTGTTTCTTGGCTTTTTCGCTTGAATGATGAAAAACTGGCATTACCATTGGGGAACTTTCCAGAGCTGCTTCAGACCAGAATTTAGATGCATGATTCAGAACTACCAATTTTCTCCTCTCACCCTTGGGGTTCTAGGTTAGGGTAAAATACGTGCAACTGATAACAGCTAATTGTCATTTACTTTTTGGTTATATGTCCCAGGAGTGAAACTTGTTTACTGGGTCATTAGGAAAGAGATTTGCCTCGTTAAAATCACGTAACACACACACACACACACACACACACACACACACACGATTTTTAAGAGACTTCTGTGTTTGATGAACTAAAAAAAAGTCTGATGTTAAACTATTAACTAAGACTTAAATTGTATCCCCTCCACATCCCAGAGCTGTTTCCTGTGCTGATTAAAAATTTCATTAGGAAAATGTATAACAGTAAGAGGGAAAATGAGGGCACAATGGGTTTCCGTGGGCAACAAAAGGATGAATGAAATTCCTACAGAAGATAAAGTGGGTAGGAGGGCAGAGGTCATTTAAACTCTGGACAGAAACTGCGATTAGTTGGGAATCTGACAGTGGGGGAGAGTGTGAAGAAGGATAGTGAAGGAATGTGGCTTGCTTTGAGGAAAAAATAAAACTTAGGGCCTTAAAGAAGCAGTTATGGGCCCAATCTTTATGTTTCTGAATAAAATTCTTTTCCTTTAGTATTTTAGTATTTTCCTTTAGTATTCCGTTTTTACCTACTTGCATAGCGTGTTATCTGAAGATGTGAAAACCTGGAAAAACAGACTGCAGTGTCTACCCCGTCCCAACCTTTCCTGGTTTGTTTTGGTTTTCCCCTTAGTTTTGCCCTTCTCTTGGGCAGGTTCTTCCCACACTGTCATGAGACCTGTGATCAGGGTCCAAGCTTTGCAGGAGTGCGAACCCTTTGCAAAGTGGCACCTGTGTAAACAACCTCATCTTCTGTCCTTGGCTGAAGGAAGCTTTCCAAGCAAATATCCTCCATAAAGGTCGATTGACTGGAACTATTCCAGTCACAATGCTCTACAGTTGGGTTTATCTTTACAGCAAAGCTGGCCATAGTCAGAATCTGGAGGGCCATGCCTCAAGAATTAGGAAGACTCCTGCAGAGCTGACCACATAGGAAGGGCTGGGATCTGACTTTGTTAGTCATCCCTAGGGTATTGTGGATTCCAGGGCCAAAACCAAATCCTGAAAGTTATATATTGTTGTGCCGTGTTTTAAATTGTGAGGCATTTGGTTTTTCATTTTCTATTGGTGAAATGAGAGTAATACTCAATATGATTTCCTTACATCTTCCATGGGTTATATGTCTTGCCTGAACTGTCTTATAATGGTTGGACTTCTGATGCATGCTGTGTATTCTGGATTTAGAGCAAGAATCCCCTGGATAATTTCTTTTTGTAGCATCAGTGATGAGCATTGACTGTACAAGTGCTTACCTCAAATGTTTGCTTACCTCATTTATTTAAAATCATTCCTTTGGCAGTCATGTTGGATTTTAGATTCTAGGGCAGTACGTTTCTTTTCTTTTTTTTTTTTTGAAGATTTATTTATTTTATTACAAAGTCAGATATACAGAGAGGAAGATCCTCCATCCGATGTTTCACTCCCCAAGTGAGCCGCAACGGGCCGATGCTGCGCCGATCCGAAGCTGGGAATCAGGAACCTCTTCCGGGTCTCCCACGCGGGTGCAGGGTCCCAAAGCATTGGGCTGTCCTCAACTGCTTTCCCAGGCCACAAGCAGGGAGCTGGATGGGAAGTGGAGCTGCCGGGATTAGAACCGGCACCCATATGGGATCCTGGGGCGTTGAAGGCGAGGACTTTAGCTGCTAGGCCACGCTGCCCGGCCCAAGGGCAATGCGTTTCTAAATCATTGCAAAGGGGCATGAATCTAGTAGTGTAACTTCAGTGTCCATTGTAGGCTGAATCACATGTGTGACTTACAAAGGTGTCACTTGAAATATCTGGAAGTGCTGTCATTAATGACAATGATACTTTCATAGGTTTTGCCCTATTTTCTTAGTTTTGTCTTAAGGCATTCTGATTATCAGATGGTACTCATTAAAGCCACTCTTCTAAATTCCTTGAAGTTAATTGATCTTGAGGCAGACTTTTTTAGGTACAATGTCACCAGTGTTGCTGGGTTCTGCACTTTTATCTTTATATAAATATTTTGTTTTCAGAATGTTGCTAACAAAAAAGTAAATGCGAGGAAAGACCACAAAGTCTAAGTATAGCTAAAATGTAAATATTCCTAATGAGCTACAATTGCTTTCTCAGAGGCTGTTTTGCCAAGGAGGATTTGAGATTTTAGTAGATATGGTTTGTTTGTTTTTCTAAGTTAGTAAATAATGTGTTTTGCATCTCTGCTTGGGGTTAAGAAATTCTTTAAATTTTTCTGCAGCCTCCTTTCCTTTCCTTGAATCAGTAAGTGTCAGTTTGTTGCTCTGGTAAATTTTAAGAAAGGAGAAAGTAGAAATTTATTCATCCCATCAATGTCATTGGGACTTCTCAAAGTAGCTGGCAACAATAGTAAGTGAAAATAATATGCTGTGAGAATATATGGAAAGTAGGTATTTTTCAACACTTTAATGAGATCACATGCTTAAAAATAAACCTAGAGGGTTATGCTCAGTGCTACAAAGTACCCACAGTTGAGGGCAATGTATTGGATCTGGAAATTTGCCCATATTTTTAGGTGATTGATTTTTTGATAAAGTCATTTATTAATATAAAAGAGAAAGCACTTGGGAGAGTTGCCATGCATATGACTGCCTTATTAGTAGTATTACAGAAATAGACATTATTTTTTATGGCAGAAATCTGACAAGTCATTTCTGTTCCTCTGAAGACATACACATGGTATTAATTTTGGCCTGATTCGTAGGTCCTCTGCTACTCTAACACACAAAAATCATGTGTAAAAAAGTTAGAGCTATTGGCATTAGCTTTTCTGCAGCTCTTGCCAATACAGAAATACTATGTACTAAATTTGATTCTGGTTTCAAAACAAATGTCAAAATTTTAAAACACGGGATTTACTGGAACATAAATAGTGCATTTAATGAATCTGTTTCCCTGGGACTCGCTTGTTACTCTGTCAGCACATCAGGTAACTCCATGTTGCTAGTAAATTTCCATTCTAATTTGTTTCCTCCTTTTCCTTAGTTTATTAATGACTGACTGACACAGAGAAAGAAATTTCAGCCTTCTTATGAAATACTCTTAATCAGCAGTTAGCTTCTTAGTGTTAGAGATTGTGTTAAGTGGCAGAAACAAAATAATGTGAGGGGGTCTTTAAAAGTTCATGGAAGATACATATTAATGAAATTCTATACATGGATTCTTTTGGCACCATGATGAACATATTTTACAGGCTCGTTACCTATGAACTTTTTGGAATATCCTCCTATAAGTCCAGTCTTCCAAATGGAAAGCTAGTATGTGTAATAACCAGGCACAAGTCAGTGTTATTGTGTAAATTACTTGTGTATTAAATGTTCAACTTCAAACTCTTTTCAGTTTACTCATATATGGAATGCTAAAATTGATTTACTTTGTGAAGCTTTTTCTTTTGCTTGAGAGTTGTTAGAAGAAAGAAGCATTATTATAAATAATAGGCCTTTGGATTTTGAGATTGATAAGCTCTTTCACAGAGAATATAATAATTTAGTGATGTTATATGCTAGAAGGGGAATTGCATTATTTTGGCTGTTGCAAGTATTTGGGGGAGTGAACCAGTGGATGGAAGCTTGTTCTCTGTCCCTGCCTTTCAAATAAATATCTAAGCACTTAAAGAAAAAGAGATAACTACAGTGTTGAGGACCTTGAGGTATACACATAGGAATAGTGCTATAATTTTTAGAAGATCATCACCATTTCATTGTATTATATGTGAAAGTTTTTCTTGGTATACCGCATCTCTTTTGATAATCCATTATGAAGTTTTACTTATTCTTGAGTTCTTTCTTCATGAGAGTTTAAATTATGATAACCCAAGTTAGGCTCAAGGAAAGAAGAGAGATGGCTAGTGGTTTTTGAATATGATTTTGCACTGAGATTATGCCAACCACTGTGTCTTCACAGTTGTTTTGTGAGATTAAACTTATCATTTAATTCCTCATTTTGCAGTACGTAACCCCTCAAAGTCACACAGCTAGTGTATAGCGCAACCAGACTTTACGTTGTATTCTAGCTAGCAGCAAGGTGTGTGCAGTGTATTCTGTAGTGCATTTCTGCATACATAATTTCATAGAATCACAGATTTCTCAAAGCTAAGATCTTAGGAAATCTGGAAGAGTAGGTCAGAAGAGTTTTCTCTTGGATAAAAAGTAAGAAGAAGTGTCAGGGTTATTCAGTCATTCAACCAGCAGATATTTTTATATGTCAGATACTGTTCTAGCTGAATCCTCAAACAGCCAAAACAGCTTGTATTCCTATATATCTTTTTAGTATTCCATACGTTTGTAGGAGATAACTCTTATTTCTGTAGGGATTATTGAGCAGTTACAGAACCACCTCAGGAGATCTTTGAGGAAGTTATCAGTTGCAAAAGTGTTCTGAGTTGATGCTCAATGATGAGCTGTATGTTTCTAGCTAATATTTACATTAACAGGATATAGTTGGAGTGCTAAGTTACAGTATTTCCTCTGCTGTTTTTTTGTGGGAGATTTGATTAGATAATTTTGAAGAATATTTGGCTAATTGAACATTAGTGGGTTTCCTTATTTCTGAATTTCAGCCATAAGAGGTATTTGCCAATTTATTTGACCTCACACTTTTTTTTTTAAAGATTTATTTATTTTATTACAGCCAGATATACACAGAGGAGGAGAGACAGAGAGGAAAATCTTCCGTCCAATGTTTCACTCCCCAAGTGAGCCGCAATGGGCCGATGCTGCGCCGATCCGAAGCTGGGAACCTGGAACCTCATCCGGGTCTCCCACGCGGGTGCAGGGTCCCAAAGCATTGGGCTGTCCTCAACTGCTTTCCCAGGCCACAAGCAGGGAGCTGGATGGGAAGTGGAGCTGCCGGAATTAGAACCAGCGCCCATATGGGATCCTGGGGCTTTCAAGGCGAGGACTTTAGCTGCTAGGCCACGCCGCCGAGCCCTGACCTCACACTTTTTATCTCTCCTATGGCAAACTGTCCCAAATAGCATTCAAGGGAATACATATTACTCTCTGGATATAGAATGTCACATCTTTCTCATTATTTGGTCTCCCCCCCCCAACTTCCTTTTCCATTGCTTTACTGCCCAGAAAGCATATAATTGTCAGTAGTTCCCGCTTCTTTTTGTTGAAAACTGCCTCAACATTTGTATTGGCAAGTTTGCTAAGCTTGAGTTTAGGTGCAAAGTTTAGATCTGGTGATAACAGCATATCTAAAGAACTCAAAAAAAGATTAGGTTTTTATTCTGTCATAGAATGTTTCTACTTGTCTTGATGTTTGTAGGTGAAATGATTCTATTTTTAAGTAATGGTTACACAGGCTTAGGATTAACTGATAGCAATTTGAGTTTCTGAAGGTAGATATTTACAACCATTATGTTTCAGAAGTTCAGACAATTGTCACTATGCTGTAAACCTAAATAATTATTATTTTATGCTTTTATAATAAGACATTCATTTATTTCATATTATCCTTTGAAAAGAATCACAGCTTCAGTTTCAGAGGAGATGCTAAGTTGAAATAGTACTGCTCAGCCTGAACTACATTCCACGTCCACACAGAGGCTCACTGTTTGAGACTGTTAAATGTGTGCTCTATTTGCTTGGTTGTGTGGGCACAGGAGAAAAATAGAGAGCCAAGATTTGATGTTGATCTCATAGCAGGAACCAACCTCCTACAGATGGAGGTAAGCATTAAACTGAAGCATCAGGGAAAAAAACTGTTTTGTTAGGGCCAAGACACTAACACTCTTATTTTCCCAGTACCAAGAACACTGTGTGCCACAAAGTAAGCAGTCGATTAATATTTACTGAGTGAATTCAAAAATAATATATTTTTAAACTGTGAGGATGGAGATAACACTAAGTTCTGGGCAAACCCAAGACGACTTCTTTGAGCTGACATTTGCCAGGTGGTGTTTAACATACATGGTCTCATTTAATTCTCCCAGCAGCATTGTAGGATACTTTTTCATTTTACAGATGGTTACACTGAGAAGTTGAGAACATTAGATACTGCGCCCACAGCCCATGTATGCTAGCTGGTGGAGTCTGGATATGAACCCAGCTTGACTGATTCCTGTATTTGAGCCAGTGTACCACGCTACTAAGTTTCTCTACTTGTCTCTGTAATGTTGATGGGTAGAGGTGGGGGCGGCGAGTGTATTCTGATTTCATCCCAAAGACTTAATGGTAGAAGTTTTCTTTACCTAGGGAAGAGTAAATGAAATCAACATATGATTTCAAGTTGGAAATTGCAGTGTTTCCTCTGTGACATCACAGGAAGTTACCATGGAAATGATTATGGTATTATGACTACAGATTTATAACCTTGAGTGGGAAAGAAGCTGCACCAGAAGACAAAACTCTCAGGCACAGCAAAGTCTTTCTCATGAAAATGCTTTTTAGATTTTAGATGAACAAACATGAAGTCTAAATGCCTGCTCTTTTTCAACATTCCTGAAATGTCAGTGTTAAATTATTCTCTTGACTCCCTAGTTTTGTTACAACTTTCAGAACTTGTTGAAAGTAAAATAATTCCCATGTGTGTCTATGTGTTTTGGGTTTAGCAAATATTGTTTTTCACAGATCCTCCCTGACACAGCCCCCTCATCTAACCCCTTCTTCAAAATATTCTCAGTAGAGATAAAACTGTTTTTGCATCAACAGATTCCCTGCAGAATAAGTTAGCACTGGTATTTATTAATTGTGAAAGGCCAGTTCTGGCAGTTGCATGGTGAGGGTGCAGAAATTAACAAAAAATTTTTTAAATGTAATTTCTTCCAAAGAAATTTTTCATTCCAAATTTCACTGTTCCTGTTATTGTCAGATATAATCCTTGTAAATGTCAGTCAAAAATTTTAACCCTGTCATAATGAGAACAAAATTTTCAGATTGTCTCTAATCAGAAATGGTGACATACCATTTGCTGTTTTAATTTCCTCATGTTTGGAATCATCTGCTGTTTCTATTTATTTAACTGACATTGTGTGTTTCTTACTGGCTCCAGGGTACAGTGAAGACTTCTGTTCTCCTGCTCATGTTATTTTCCTTTGAAAGACTTAAGTGTGTTTGACAGGAACCTCAGTTACTCTGGCCCTCTAAGCTCTAGAAATGTCCGTTTCTCCATTTGGGCATTATAGAATACTCTGGGGTTTAGGTGTGTTTCTTACCAGGCTGCCCCAAGAAATAAACTAGAATGGTTAAAGCAGAGAAACTTTAAATGAAGGGAAATTTTTTAAAATGTATTTTTATTTGAAAGATTAAGTTATAGAAAGAAGGAGAAAGAGAGATCTTTTATCCATGCCTTCACTCCCAAAAAGGCTGCACCTGCCAGAGCTGAGCTGAGCTGAAACTGAGAATCAGGAGCTTCTTCTCTGTCTCCCACATAGATGTAGGGATCCAAGGGCTTGAGCTGTCCTCTGCTGCCTTCCCAGGCCATAAGCAGAGCAACCGGGGCAAGAATTGGTGCCCATGTGGGATGCTGGTATTATAGGCTGAGCATTAAGCCTACTAGGTCACGGTACTGGTCCAGGAGATTTAAGAGTTGATCTGGTCATGTCGTAACAATTGATGGTAATTCTTGCTACTTATGAAAGACTGTGTAAGATAGGAAACTTGCATACAGACTGTGGAAGCTACCTGTTTTTTAAAGTCAAAATCTTATTAGAAGCAGTTTAACTACTTATAAGAGCTATCACTGTCCCATTCCATTGTTTTGTTTTTTCATTTAGTGTTGTATTTCTCACCCATCCATGTTATTGTGAGCGGTGTGTCATTTTTGCTAATAATATAAATTTGTTTTACAGTCTTTGTTTTGACTCAGGGATTATTTAGAATTGAAATTTATAATTTTCCACCGTGGTTATTTAAGCTTTATTTTTATATTACTGATACATATTGCTTGATTGTTGTGTCACTGTCTATGTAATACCTGTTCTTAGAAATCCCTTGAGACTTGTTTTTTGGCTAACAAATCGGAAAGTTTATGAAAACTTGTGTAGAACACAACAAGGACTCCTATTTGGTGTACTACATTATCTTCTATATCAAACATGTTGCTATTTCCTGTTGTAAGACAAGGTTATTGATTTCTTATGTATTTTTATTATATATGGCTGTGTTTGAGGTTTTTGTAATAGACGTAAACATGTAATGGAACTATTATACTTTCCTGCTAAAAGTTTTTTATCATAGTGCAGATGCTGCTTTCATTCCTTCTTTTTGATGAAGTATATTTAAAATGTCACTGATGAAGGTGCATCACTTTACTTAGGTTGTCATATTGTCTGGCATATGTGGCTTATTCGCCTCCTGCCCCATGTTCAGCCTTTCATGTCCATATATTTTATAGGTGTCTTCTGTAAATAACACGTTGCTGGATTTTTTTAATTATTCTTTTAAAATACTTAATAGTTTCTAAACTGAAAGATTTAGACTTATTGTTATTGATATGTGTGGTGTCAGTATCATTCTAGCTCACACTTTGTTTCATTATTTTTTCTCTTTTACTTTGTAAATAATGCCTTTCTTTTTAGCTATTTGGAATTTATTATTACCAGTGGTTTTATCATTTTTATTTTTAATTGACACAATAATTGCATGTATTTACCAGTACATCGTGACATTTTAGTACATGTGGACAATGCGTAATGATTCAGATCGGGGTAATTGACATCCATCACCTCAAACATTAATCATTTATTTGTTGGTAGCATTCAAAATCCTTTCCTGTTGCTGTTTTGAAATACACATTTAATTGTTGTGAACCACAGTTCTTTGGCTGTGCTATGGAACATTAGAAGCTGTTCCTTCTATCCAGCTTTACTCTTGTAACCATTAATCATCTCTTCTCCATCTCTACCCCCTTCCCAAGTGCTGGTTATTCCCACTGATTTGAAAGCTGTGATGCAAATTCCGAGCTGCTGTCCAAAATGTTATTAGTTTCTTCTTATTCTTGAGCACACACTTGCTAGTTTAAATTATTGTGTGACTATGTTCTAGCCAGTGAGATGTGAACAGAGTGATGAGGGCCAGAGCTTTTAATAGTGCCTGAACCTTATCTATGCCCCTTTTCACCTGCTTCTTGGATAAAGTTGATGAGATTCTAAGGGTTGGTGGAACCATAAGATGGTATAAACTTGAGTCCGTCATGATTACACTGTCCTGAGATATTGTGTTAAGGCACTGAAATATAGAGGTTGTCTTGCAGCTGTTTTCTTAAATAATGTGAAAATTACATAATTTTTATCTTTTTAATAGTACTCTTGAAATTGTCTTTGACTACCTAGTAGAGTCTAAAGTTAAAAATCATATTAAACCCCTCCTAAATAAATCAAGGATCTTAGAACAAAACTCCGGGTGTTTCCTTCTTCAGTCTCATGCGCTACTTAAAAGAAAAAACAAAACAAAACCCTAAAGCATGCAAAACCCTAAACATTGTTTCACTGTTGATTCAGATTTATTTGCCTTTTTTGTGTGTGCCTTTCCTTCTTACAACCCAGACCTGTTTTTTTAGGATCGTTTCCTTCTTAGATCTTGCCTTTTAGAAGGTCTAAGTGGTCGAGCCAGAATTCTGGTATATCAGGCTAAGCTGCCAGTTAGAATGGTGGCATCCCCTATCAGAACACCACTTCCTAGGTACTCCATTTTTGATCCACCTTGCTTCTAATACACCTGGGAAAGCAGCAGCAGAGGATGCCCAATTATTTTGTCCGCTGATAACTATTTGAGAGACCCAGCTGGGGCTCTGGGCTCCTGGTTTCCACCTGACCAGTCCCAGTCTTTTAAGTTATATGGGGAATAAAGTAGTGGAGGGAATATCTTTTTCTCTGATTGTTTATGCCCCTCTCTGCATCATTCTGCCTTCCAAATAGAAAATATATATATATATATATATATTTAAAAACAGCTTCTAGTGGCCAAAGTTGTTTTGTTAATAAATACTCTTTTAAATTTTTTATTTATTTGAGAGGCAGAAAGACCGTTCCTATCTGTTGATTCATTCCCCAAATGCACACAATGGTTGGTGATGGACTGGACCAAAGCCAAGAACCAAGAACTCCATGAAGGTCTCCCACACGGGTGGCAGGAACCCAAATAGTTGAGCCAGCACCACCTTCTCCCATGGTATGCATAAACAGGGAGAACTGAAGCCAGGTATTGAACTGAGGTGCCCCAGAGTGGGCTAGGAGTGAATAACCAGCATTTTAACTGCTAGGCCGAATGCCAACCACTAAATGCGCTCAGTTTTGATTTGCTTACATAGACCTTTATTATTCCCTATTCTTTCAAATGAGAGATGATTTATTTTTCTTCATGTTAAAGGTATGTCCACATACTTTTGACCTCTGTTGTTTCTGTGAAGTCTGCAGCCTAAATTGTCTTCTTTTTAGATATTATGTTATTAAAACTTCTCTTTGTCTTTGAGATTATGCTGTTTCATTATAAAATATCTAGGTTTGATTTTTAATTTGTCCCTTTTATATTCATTTTGCTTACATATTTATGTGTTCACTTAATGTATTTACTGGTAGATAAATATGTGTACAAATTAGGTGTGGTAGAAGTATTGTTTGATTTCTTTCCATGGGAAATGCATCATTTCTGATATAAATTTGTATCAAGGCACATGTATTGGCACTTATGTATTATGGCTAGCATAACATAAAAAGTGGCAAAACCAAGTATTTGTGGATTTCCAAAAGTATATTTTCAAGTACACATTTGTATTGACCAGCCCCATGGAAAATTATAGCATAGAAACAGTGAAGAATCTAGTGATTTAGCATTCCACTCTGTCTAGACTCTATACTGTGTAGAGAGACCACATATTAATATAACCGTGGATGTTAGGAGTATTCATTGTGCCAGTATTCTAAGAAACAGACCTTTCATTTGTGGTTTGAAGTGTTGAAAGCTATAACTTAGAAACAAATTTCTGATTATGAGAAGCAAAAGAAAGGTAGAAAAGGAGGACCTTGTTTTAGACTTTTTCTTAGGTAATTTGTATTTTCCCCAGATTCAAAATATTGCCAGAAAGTATAAAAACTCTTGTTAGATGCAATAATTTGGGTCGGCTGAGTTTTCTAAGGTGCTCTTATAAAATCTTTTCATTTCTTCTTTGAAAGGAGGACAATCTGATTTTAGAGGTCAGTTTGAATTTAATAGTCAGAGCAAGTGTATCAACTATCTTTTTTATGTAGCTGAGAAAATAGTTGAAATGTTGGATGTTTTATGTTTTTTGGTACTGTAGTCAGGAGTCCACTTTTAATCATATTTTAGAGACAGGGAATGGCATAGTGGGTTCAATTGATGCCTGAGATGTCAGCATCCCATATGGGTGCCTATTGGTGTCCTAGCTGCACCACTTCTAATCAGCTCCTTGCAAATGCACCTGGAAATAAAGCTAAAGATGACTTTGGCTTCTGCCACCCTTTTGGAAAAGCCAAATGAAGCTAGTGGCTTCTGGTCATTTGTGGCATAAATCAGTGAATGAAAGCTCTCTGGTGGGCCAGGAATAAAAACCTAGTAGCTAAATCCCCATCTTGAATGTCCTGGGATCCCATATGGATGTGTGCCGCTGTACCACTTCCCATTCATCACCCCCGTGCTTATAGCCTGGGAAGGCAGTAGAGGACGGCCTCAAAGCGTTGGGACCCTGCATCCACGTAAGACCAAGAAGCAGCTCCTGGCTTCTGGCATCGGATCAGCTCAGCTCCAGCTATTATGGCCACTTGGGGACTGAACCAGCAGATGGAAGATCTTTCTGTCTCTCCTTCTTTCTGTAAATCTGCCTTTCCAATAAAAATAAAACTTTGGCTAAAAAAAGAAGAAGAAGAAAAAGAAAGATCAATGGCTCCGCACTCTGTAGCCCTTTCAAATAAACAAGTAAATCTTTTTTTTAAAGATGATGGAACACTATTCTAATCAAAAAGAGATAAAGAAATGTAATCATTTAGCATTTGTAGGATTGCCAGATATGCCAATTTATGATTTTAATGTAAATTTTCAGTATATTTATTTCAGGAGTGTTATCTAATAATTCTGGATTCATCTGTTTTATATATGATAATATAAAAATCATGTTTATTCTTTTTAAAACAGATTTATTTATTTATTTATGGTTGAAAGGCAAATTTATGGAGAAACAAGGAGAGACAGATATTTTCCATCCACTGATACACTTTCCAAATGGTCACAACAGCTGGAACTGGGGCAGTCTGAAGCTAGAAGCTTGGAACTGCTTCGAGGTCCCCCATGTGGGTGTAGGGGTCCAAGAATTTGGTTCATCTTTCTCCAGTTTTCCCAGGCACATTTTCATGGATGCTGGATCAGAAATGGAGTATGCAGAAAATGAACCCATGACCATATGAGATAGCAACACTGCAGACAGCAACTTTAATTTTTCTGCCATCGTGTTGGCCCCTCATGTTTATTCTTTAAGATTTTTAAATTTAATTGCCAAGTCAGATATACAGAGAGAGGAAGGTCTTCCATCCGATGAGTCACTCCCCAGGTGACCACAACAGCTGGAGCTGTGCCAATCTGAAGCCAGGAACCAGGAGTCTTTCCCAGGTCTCCCACGTGGGTGCAGGGTCCCAAGGCTTTGGACTGTCCTCGACTGCTTTCCCAGGCCACAAGCAGGGAGCTGGATGGGAAGTGGAGCCGCCGGAATTAGACCCGGCGCCCGTATGAGATCCCGGGGCGCATTAAAGGGGATGAGCTTTAGCTGCTAGGCCACTGCGCTGGGCACCCTCATGTTTATTCTATTGTTTAAGTCTTTATACACTTAAAAATTTGAATGATGTAATTCAAGAAGACCATTTACTTTTTTTTTTTTTAGTTTTTCTTATTTAGTATTTTTAAGTAAAGCAGTAAAAGCTAGTTAAAGGACTTTAGAAAATATAGGATGAAAAATAACAGGGATAATGGTTATAGTGAGAGATATTAAAACACTGTAGTAGAAGATGAGAATATAAGTGGAGTATGACAACATTGCAATGGAAAATGGTTGTAGCATTGTTAAGTAACTTCTGCCTATAGACAAGAAATCCTACAACCTCTTCTTGGAAATTCATCTGTAAGTGTATCATTATAAAGTGAGTAAAAGCAAAACAGAAATCTTGAAAGCAACTGGAGGACAAAATGATAAATTTTAGATTTTTTTCCTAGAGGCTATTATTATACCAACAGCTGACTTTTTAAACAGAAACAGTAAAAGCTGTAAGACCAGATTTGTATCGTTAATGTCTAGAAAGAAAGTAGATGTTACCCTAGAGTCCTCTAAGCCCCCCAAATCCTCAACTATCACGGTGAAATAACGACACTTTTTGACAGACAGAAGTTTTTAAGTTTTCTTACCTGCAGGCTGTTGTCAAAGAAAATACTAAAGTATGTTATATAGGTAGCTGAAAAATAATCCCAGGTAGTGAGTCAGAAATGCAGCAATATATTCAACTGTAAAAAGGAATCTGAGCGACTTTTTACTGGTAAGCAACAGTAATATTTCATTGAATTTAAAATACACGAAATTAAAGCACAAGACAATTAGGCCTTTGAAAGGTGCTCAATATCATAATTACAGGAAAATGAGGCATCAGAAGCACCAGTGTGCTCACCAAGCAAGGCAGGGGCGTGAAGGAAAGGGAGTTTTTAAATACCACTGGTGGGAAACATGAATTATCCCGAAAGCTACTCTGAGAAATTTGAATAATTTATTAGTGTTTTTGATATATATATTTGTGATCTAGCTATTTAATTCCTTAGCATACACTTAACTAAAATGCAAACAAATGTCACATCCAAGACCATTAATAATAGCTAAAACCTGGAAAGAACCTAACGTATTTCCTTAAATCATATGGCTAAATTCACATATTTGTCTAATGGAATAGCATACCTCAATGAAAACAATAAACTGGTATCTACATATAACCAGATGGATACATTTTGTTCCATAATGTGGAACAAAAGAAGGTTAAGACACAAGAACACATACTGTATAATTCATTTCAGTAAGACTTTTAAAAGACAAGATAAAATCAAGTGTTTCTATTTATTGTCCTTGTGGTGGTTTACATGAATGTTTTCTTTGTGATAAATCTTTGAATTGCTTATATCATTTTTGTGTTTTTATGTATGCTTATTTAATAGTAAATAAAAAATAAAATACTCACACAGTTTTAGTACTACTTAGAAAGGTTTTGAGGGCCTATTTTGTGGCATGAAGGGTTTGGATCTCAACTGCTCCACTTTCAATACAGACCCCTACTAATGGTGTGGGGCAAGTAGCAGAGGATGGCCCACTTGCGTGGACCCCTGCCACCCATGTGACAGACCCTAAGGAAGCTCCTGGCTCCTGACTTCAGATCAGCTTAGCTCCAGAAGTTGTGGCATTTTGGGGGAGTGAGCCAGTAGATTGATGATCTCAGACTTGTCTTTCCTGCTCAGTGTGAACAGTGACTTTCAAATAAATAAATAAATCCTTAGAAGAGAGAACAAAAAGGAAGAAGGAAGAAAAGGAAAGAAAGAAAAGTTTTTAGATAGACAACTAAGCATATGTGTTGTGTTATCAAAAAAAAAAAAAAGGAAGGAAGGAAGAAAAGAAAGAATGAATTGGTGTGTATGGAGAGGGGGGACATTTTGGACATTTGGGAGGGTGTTAAGTTTGAGTGCTGGGTCTGAGCCTGATTCCAGCTTCCTAGATGTGTACCCTAATGTGAACTGTTGGGAAGAAGAAGCCATAGCTGCAGTGACTGGTTTCCCTTCACCCACATGGGAAATGCAGATTGAATGACTGGTTTTGGAGTCTCAGCTTTTAGAGATCCCTGAGGAGTCAGCCAGCAGTTGAGTGAGATGTCTCTTTCTCCCTGCCTCTTAAATACATTAAATAAATAAGCAAACACTTTAAAAAATGTAGTTTTGAGGCCCTCTTATTTTTTTAGTGTTCGTTTTATTTGTAAGAGTGAGATTAAGATTTTTCATCTATGTTCTCTCTTCAAATGTCCTCAAAGGCCAGAGAGCTGGGTCAGGCTAGTGTGAGGAGCCAAATTCAATGAGTCTCCCAACTGGGTGGCATGGACCCAAGGACCTGATCCATCTTCTGCTGGTTCCCCAGGGTACACATTAGCAGGAAGCTGGAATTGGGAAAAGCCAAGACTGGAACACGGGCACTCCCTTGGGGGATGTCGTGTCCTGTGGTTAAGCAGTATCTTAGCCATTGCACCATCTGCCTGGCTTTTTGGAGTTTTTCCTTCTGCAGTTCTCATCCTGACTTCCAGAATAGGCTAGTCCGCTTTTACAAATTTGGCACAATAGGAACAAAATCCCTGTTCTTTACATTGCCTTAGCACAACTGAAAGAAGATTTTCTTTTTCCTTGGAGGGAAAAGGAATTTAAAAAGACTGATGGCAAGAACAATGTAATATAAACCTGAAAGGATTTTGAATCCCAGGAGAGCAAATGTATCCCTAGGGCTCCTAGATTATGTTCCTTCCTATCACTGAGAGATTAGCTTTTCTAAAGAGAGAGCTCATTCTCAATTCTAGTTTCTAAGATGAGGACACTTTCTTCAGGGCTGTGTGGTGAAACCGTATCTCCTAATATGTTAGTTGCACTCTGCCTGTGTGTACACTTTATTAATTACTCAACCATACAATAAGCAATAACACTGTTAAAGTCTGATTGTCCCAAAGGCAACAGTTTTGAGATGACAGTTTTAACTTGCGGACTTAATATTTGTATACACTGAAGTGGAGTCTAAACAATCCTGGAATAGCTGATGATACTTATTTTTAAAAGAAAAAAATTATCCCCCAGATAACTCTCTGGGAATGGCATCCTTAACATGTCTGCAGCATTTCTGCTCAGTTAAAATTTAAGCCTCAACTTGAGCTGTAGGAAAAGGGCAGAGAAGGAACCAACTCTTAATTGACTGTAGCAGACCTGAATAGATTCGATGATTTCCGGATTGAATCTCCTCTCAGCCCCCTAACACTCAGGAAAGCTGAGCACCTTGCCTAAGTGGGCACAACTAAACACAACAGTACAGCAAAGATGGAAGCCCAGGTGAAGAGAGAGGAAGACACACACACACACACCCCTGCCTGCCATGCACTGGTTTATGGCACAAATGTCCAAACTCAGGGCTGAGCCAGGCTGAAGCTGGGAGCTGGGAACTCATTGTGGGTCTGCCATGTGGGGGAATGCTCTCAGCTATTCAAGCCATCATCACCTGCTGTCTCCCAGAGTCTGAATTATTAAGAAGCTGGAATTGAGAGCCTGAACCCAGGTATTACAGTAAGGGATGGGAGGTGGACATCTTAAAGTGTTCCTCAACTACACAGCCAAACAACTGCCCGTGTTCTATTTTTCAAACTATGGTTTAGCCCTGCTGGCCCTGGAATCAGGGTGTCTGTGACTCTTCTAAGTTCTATAGAGGAAACCTGGGAGGAAATGAACAAGGAAGCAACTGTTTTCCCATACAGTTCTTTTCTGTCCTAACATTAACCATATTTTCCCCCCTACATCCAGAACTGTGATGAGGAACAAGAAAATTCAAGCTAACTCACCAAGAATTTTACCTCTACCCTTCCTCGGCAGGCCCCATGTGGCATTAGTCAAAGTAGAATACCAGATCTTTAAATTGTTTTTAATAGAGTGAAAATAACAGCAGAATATCAGTGTGAGGTGCTGATGATAGCTTTACCGCTTTGTGATGTAAGTGACTAGAGGCAGTCTTCAATGAATTGATTCCAATGGGTTGGGTATTGGGGGAGGGTATTGGGTTTGCTTATTCAGATAAATACTTGCCTTCTCTTGAGTGCACTGAAATGCTGTGTTCGTAGAAATAGAATTATGGAAACCACAGCGTACTTCACCTGATATTTGCCAAAACCTCCAGTTGATCTGGTAAGACTCTTTAGAACAACTAAGCCAAGGCTGTTTGCTGTACTAGACTAAACCAGTTGCATTGTATCCCCAGAAATTTGTGTTTTCATTTCCTTTGACTTTTGCACTGTGTATGTGTATGTTATAATGCCTAGGTGACTACATGTTTCCATAGAAAGAGTTAGTTGATAGATTAGTTCCTTAGTGATGTGACCACTATGATGTTAGAGACTAAAAGAGCACATGTTTAACACGGCATGCTCAAAACTTGAAGCACACACAAACAGAATTGATGCTGGGAGTAGGAAAGTATTATTTTACTGATTTTGGCCACTTCTACACAAAGCTTTTCATGTAATATATAAATTCCAGTAATGGACTGCAGCAGGCAGGTTGAAATTGTTGAACAAGCCAGAACGTTTGAAACTTCTGAGCATTTTGATTTGATTTTACCCATGGACTTTCCTTCTGTCAGATTTGGTGAATGATGATGATCACAGCTAAATTTTCATTACTTTCTGTCAAGTAGATAGAAACGTGTTTCAGAAATGATTAGAGAAAAACCATATATTGTTTCTCAGTGGACATTCTATTAGATTGATGAGCTGCGTACGGGTCCTTTCATTTTTGTAGTTAGATCTTGCTTAGACCTGTAGCGGTGCAAAGTTCCAAAGAGCTACCTGAATGTATGGGCACTGTAGTCCGGTGAGAGTGGTGAGGGAAATGTAAGAATTGGTTGGCAATAACACTAACTGAAATTTGCTCCACTGTTGTACCTCTCTGGTGTGTTAGCATTTATTATTTCACTTAGGAATGAGTGGGTCATAGGAAAGCTGTTTTTCTCCAAGCATGCCTTTCAGAGACAGTACTTGTTTTCTAGGGCTGCCATAGCAAAATAACATGAATTGGAAACTTAAAGCAACAGAAATTTAGTCTCTTACAAGTCGTGGGGGCTAGAAGTCTGAGATGAAGCTATTTACAAGCCTGCATTCTCTCCCAATCTCAAAAAAAAAAAGTCCTTGCTTCTTTCCTTGCATTCCGTAGCTCATACCAGTATCGTTGCAGTGTCTGCCTTTTGTCACATAGCCTTTGCTGTCTCTGTCTTCACATGGCTTTCTTGTAAGCACATGTCATTGGATTTAGGGCCCATCTGAATCCACTATTACCTCATCTTAACTAATTGCATCTGCAAAGACCTTGTTTCCAACTACAGTATTTTCTGAGGTTCCAGGTATATATGACATTAAAGGTTGTGAAGGGCAGTGGGAACTATTCAGCCCAGTACAACTATTGTATTGTGTGCCAAAGCACATTTATTACTTCTTACTGGTATTTAATTTGCATATGATTGTAGCCGGCTGAAATACAAGAGTATTTTAAGGCATTTATATATATAAAAATAGTTAAATGCTAAGCTTGAGGTCCGGTAAGTTAAGACTCTGGTTGTGCTGTCCACATCCAGTGTTAGAGTGCCTGGATTCATTGCCTGGTTTTAGCTCCTCGTTCCAGTTTCTTTCCTGTATGGGCACCAGAAGGCAGCAGTGATGGCTCAAGTAAGCAGGCTTCTGCTCCAAGTGGAAGACCTTGATGGCGGTCCAGGCTTCCTGCTTCAGCCTCAGCCCAGCCCAGCCCAGCCCTAGCCATTGCAAGCGTTGAGGGAGTGAGCCACTGCATGGGAATTCTCTCGCTGTCTGTCCGTCTGTCTTTCTCATTCTGTCTCTCAAATTTAAAAAAATGTAATTAAAACTTTGAAAAATGAAAGAGAAGTGTAAAAAAACCTAGCACTTTGAAGTTTCCACCCATTCAGCCCACACTTACGGCTATAGGGTTGAGTTTATCCTGCTCCACCCAACCCCTTCAACCTAGACCAGTGGTCCTCCTTCTCTGTGCCTTCCTCTTGCTCTCCTGGCCACATGGGCTTTGAGAGCAGAGTTCACAGTTGGTAATCACCTTTCAAAAATGAAAATATTTTCCTTAAAGAAAAGAGTAATGTCCCCCTACAGCTATAGGGATCATCTGAGATTACAACTCACTTTTGAATTTTAAGGCTCTGTCTCCCCAGCGCAGTGGAATAGTTCACATATTAAAGAAGATTTGGGGACTCAGGTTCCCATTTCTTCCCCCCATGGCCTCTCTCCTGGCAGCTGTCCTGGCCCTCCTCTGGGGTGTATCTGCCTTGGGCATCATTTTATCCTCAGTGTTTAGAATGGTGCTTAGCATGTGTTACTAAATGCTTGTGAGATGAATGAGAAAAAGGAAAGAACAACCATTTTGGATAACTTTTAATATAGGAAGGAAATCTTGAGTTTCTTATTAAAACTTAAGCTTTTGAGTGGAAAATTCATTCCAAGAAGCAGATAATTTCCGATCTCATTTGCAAGACATTTGGAGTAAGGAGGCGTGTGTGCTGGTGGTCCCATACTCTTCATGACCTGAAAACTAAATGGGGGCAGGAAATAAAGCACTTTATCTCACAGATAATTATCGTTCACAAGTACAATCTTGTGCCCTGCTGTCTGTTTTCTATTGCCTAGTCCAGTTTAGTTTTAGGTAAGGCTTTTCCAGATGTAATTTAGATCATACACCCTACGGCACAGGGCTCTGTCTTGGGGGAAAAAAAGCAAAACAAAACAAAAAACCCTCTTTTACCTCAGGTAATTAGAAAGTTAGGAATCTTCCCACTCCCAGTCTCTCTCATCCAAAGACAGACATCTCCTTTTGAGTGGCTCATAGTTAATTACTGGTTATTGCAGACTGAAAGCAGAGGTGTCGAGGTTTAGTTCTCTTCAGAATATTATTATATTGTGAAAGCAGACTACCTCAGAAGGAAAAAGAATAATTCTACTCATGTGAGGCCCCGGGCAGTGAAGTAACTTAGAGTGAAGTAAAGCAGTCTGGAATCAAGCCCAGGTCTGACTGACTCCACAGTCCATGTTGGTTACATGCTTCTCTGTTCTTGCCATCTGGTTTTCTAGAATCTTTACATGTGGAAGGTAGAATCTGTTTTGATATGTGCATGTGTGATGTATTCTGGTATTGCTGGTAGAGCTGGAAACACCTGGAAATTTCAGAGTTGAATAAAAATGTTGCCATAAAGCAGTCAGTAGATAACTTGCTCTTAATGTCCTGTGAGAGATCTCGCGCCATTTGGAATGTGTTTCAGAAGGAGGGGATATAGCGTCACAGTAAGCCTGCTGATGGTTGTGCTTGGAGGTCTAGTGCCTGCTGTGGACACCGCACATTCATGGGAGTGAATTTCCATTAGTCTTCAATGATTGTTTACTCTCCAGCCTCTGTTCTACTTTATCCCAGGTAATAGACTAAAGCAGAAAGAGAGGCTTAAGCTATTATTGTTTTAAAAAAGCAAACAAGCCTTCCTTTTAGCCTGCTAATGGAGCTGTCAGTTTTATCTTTGTGTTCCCATAAAGTTCATGATTTTACATAAATAAAAAGTTCCTTTTTACAGTCCAGTTATTTTAACTGAGAGTTGCAAGAAATAGTCATGTCCTAACTCATTTTTTTCTTGTTGACCTTTTTTTTTCGCTCAGAAAATTTTTAAAAACTCTTGAACAAAACTATTGAAAGCTGTCTTTCTCTTCCTTTTACCCCTTGCTTTTGTTTAGGCGTTAGGAAGAAGCAGTTCTTCACCAATGAAATTTACCTGTCTCATAATGTGATTTTCTTAACAAAACAGAGTGAAGTGTGTTGGTATCTGAACAGTGTCTTCTTACTGTGTATACCTGAACATTTTGCCTTCTGCAAGCACTTCCACACTAGAGCTGACCATAAAGTGAGACAAGAAAGGTGAGACAAAGCCCAGTGAGACTAACCGTTTGTGTTCAGGAGATGCCATTTCTGTAAGCCATTTATAAGTCCCATTAGAGCTAGCCTAGATTAAAAATTCTGCAATTAGTCTGTCTTAGAAACCAATAAAATGTCACATTTCCCTTTAACTCTAGAGGTTGGTTTTAATGTTCCTTTAGTTTCAATGCCCTCAAATTAAAATCTCCAGCAGAATATTTTAACAGAATTTTGGGCTGGGTACTTGGCATATTAGTTAAGTCGTAGTTTGGAACATCTGCATCCTGTGGTAGAATGCCTTATTCATTACCCACTTTCTTACTTCTCATCTGTCTTCCTGCTAAAGTGTGCTCTGGGAAGCAGCAAACATCTCAAATATTTGAGTCAACTAGTTGGAGTTCCAGACTCTTTTCTTTGTCCTTGGCCCATGCATAGCTACTATGGTCTTTTGGGGAGTGAATCAATAGATGGGTGGAAGTTCTCTGTGTCTCTCTCAAATGAAAAATAATATAAATTTAAAGATAAAATCATTAAATTAATTACATCGACTCAAGGTTTTATAGTGTACATATGGCAGTAACATGTTTGGATTGTCCGAAATCATCTGTTTCAAATATGTATTCCGCTCTCTCACATAAGCCATTGAAACTCCATTTATTTGTTCAACAAAATTGAGTGCCTGCTATGTGCCAAGTGCAGCCATACACACTAAAAATATAGTAACCAATAAAAGTAAATCCTCTTTTTATTTCCATGGTAGAGAATATAATAATGAACTGTCAAATGGGATATCATGCATGTGAGAATACTTCCAAAAGTTCAAGGAAAATGGATGTGAAGGAATTTTGCTTTGATATGAAAAATTTGACATTCATGCATAAGGTTTTTCAAAGTGCACATTCTCAGGCCCAGCGCGTTAGTGTAATGGTTAAGGTCCTTGCCTTGAACACGCTGGGATCCCATATGGATGCTGGTTCTAATCCCAGCAGCGCCACTTCCCATCCACCTCTGTCTGTGGTCTGGGGAAGCAGTCGAGGACGAGCCAAAGTCTTGGGACCCTGCACCCACGTGGGAGACCCGAAACAATTTCCTGGCTCCTGGCTCCAGATCAGTGCAGCACCAGCCATTGCGGCTCACTTGGGGAGTGAATCATCGGACGGAAGATCTTCCTCTGTCTCTCCTCCTCTCTGTATATCTGCCTTTCCAATAAAATAAATAAATCTTTCAAAAAACCCACAAAAAACAAAGTACACATTCTCTGTGAACTTTTTGAAGATTCTACATTGTTTATAAAGACAGATTAATATGCATGGATTTTAAGTGCTGTGAAAAAATAAAACACAGTAAGGGGATTTAGACAATGGAGGACATAAGTGTCAGACCACTTTTGTGACACCATGCATCCTATTCTTCTCTGGTCTTAGTAAAGTATGAAGAAGACAACAGTAGCAGAGTTCCACAAGGATAACAAAGATGGTGGATTTTTTTAAAAAGAGATTTGTTTATTTTCACTGGAAAATCAGATTTACAGAGAGGAAAGATGTTCCTCTGCTTCACTCCCCAGGTGGCCACAGTGGTTGGAGCTGAGCTGATCCAAAGCCAGAAGTCAGTAGCTTCTTCTGGGTCCCCCACACTGGTGCAGGATCCCAGGGCTTTGTACTATCCTCCACTTGCTGGATGGGAAGTGGAGCAGATGAGATAGGAGCTGGTACCCATATGGGATGCCAGTGTTTGCAGTGAAGGATTAACCAGCAGAGTGATCACACTGACCTCGAGATAGCAGATCTTAAAACCGGAACAAGAGTAGGTGTTAAATTTATAGGATTGCTACAGATCATTATCCATAGGTGGAAGAGTCTGGGGGGGAGTTTTATACATGCAGACATTATCAAAGTGCTGTAGCTTTCCATCACTGTTTTCATTTCTTTGGGTCCTAGAAGATGTTATGATCTTCAGAAGTGAAGACTTACAAGTTTTTTCCAAAGTGAGTATTTGCTGGAAGAATTTTGGATGTGAGATGTAAGGTTGGAAAAGATGATAAAATGAGTGTACCCTTTATGAGAGGAAAGACAAAGAAAAATTCCCACAGAAAGGACTTGATTTTAATATGGCATGCTGGAAGGAACTTGGACCAAATCCTCTATTTTTGTCCTTACCCTGGGGATCAGTGTGACACAGTAATTGGCCCTGGAATGTTTCCTGATTTCATTGCAGTAGCAAGACATTGCAATTCCTTTTCTTTCAAAAGGCAAGAGTAGAATAAATGATCTCTTAGTCTCCTGTCCTGACATAGTATTGATGAGACAGAGGTGTCTAACAATTGAGAAGAACTACTCATTGTTGGTATCTGATGGAAGGTGGGAACGTGAATGTGCAGTATGCCTGAAAATGTTCAGAATTCTGAATGTGATTTTCCTGGTGGCCTAGGCTAGGCTATATTTCAGAGTTAATTTATTTTTCCAAGAAAATAATATAGTACCCTCTAATCCCTAGAGCAAATGTGTAAATAAAAAGAATAGGAAGAGTTCCTGGCAGGTGAAATCCTTTTGGGGACTAGTGCTGGCAAGACTCAGAGCTTCAGGATCCTTCTGAAAATGTTTGTAATGTGAGTTTTTGTTTATGTTAGAGTTTAAAACATTGAAAAATAAAAGTTTCAGAAAATGTGTATTTTTGTTTGTTTTTAAAATTGAAAAGTCGTTTCATAGACACATTAATCTGATTTAAACTAATATTGTTTTAATATTGTGCAGTGTATAAAGGTACCTTTGCTCAATATTATTTCCTTAAATATCTACCAAAGGCTGAACCAGCTAAAAAAGAATAAAAAACAAATGAACCTTAGTCTTACCATGGGCCAGACTCCTCTTGTTTTGCTTTGTGTTAGTCTGCATACTAAATGTTCCTCTCTTTTCTTTGCCCACTTTTTCTTTGAAGGCCAGCACAGATGTAGCTGGTGATGGGCAATTCAGTAGAGTAGTTAACATTCCTGCACTGGCAGCAGTGTGCTAAGCTGTGCAGTTATTATTGTAACTGGCTAATTATGTAATGTCAACAATTCAATGAGGTGCAGGATCAGTATTTATACAAGCAGGAGTTGGAACACAAGCCTTCAAATTCTCTGGTTTGGGCACTTTTTGTTTTTCCCTCCAGGTTTTCAGTTTAACTTTTTTTTCTTTTTCTCTTTTCCATAGGACTTTATTTTTTGTGGGTAATCCCTTTCCAAATTGAGACACATTATGTTGGAAATTGGGAAAGAAAGAATCAGTTAAATCTTGAGCTGCATTTGCATCTTTTCCCCTTGCCATTATGCAGAAGGCCTGGCTTTCCTTTTTCATTTAGAATTTTAAGTCTTTCTTTTGTTTCTGCTTGCCCCCTCCATGCAATAGATGTGGCCAGGGTTCATGCAAGTTTCTTATATTTAAAATGATTGCTACCTGCACACCTTTCTGTAACAAGCTTATTGCAGGATGAGATTCTAGAGGATTTGTGTTCACAACATCATCTACCATGATTACCAAGGCTTCTGGTATGACTTAGTGGGTGGAATATGTCATGTCTTCGGAACAAAATACATAATTCTGACAAGATGCTTTTTGAAAAGTCCAACCAGCTGTTTCAAGTAGAACACTGTAAAATTTATTCAAAGTAAATGTTGTTTCACTTGGAAGCAAATGTAGTTCAAAGACCGAGCTAAAGTAAACATTGAAATTTAACTTGTTCAAAGTTGATGCAGTGTTGCCTTTGAATAAGGCTTTTAGGACCCTGTTTTCTGTTGTCAAGCTGTGCACCTTCTACTCAAGTTATCATTGTTTAATCTGAGGAGGACGGGAAGTTCCTCTAAGCGAAGGCTCAGTTTCATGTGGTCAAGGGATGGGAATGTTGGATGTTGGTTCACATAATGTATTCATTTTCTCTTGTTGCTGTAACAGATTACAGCAAACGTAGTGACTTACAACAATACATTTATTATCCTACATTTTTGTAGATCAGAAGTTCAACACAGGTCTGTTCCATCTGTTGGTTCATGCCCTAAATGGCTATTACAGCTAGGAGCCAGGAACTTCATCTCAGTCTCTCTGGTGGCTGGAAGAGCCCAAGCACTTGGGTTAAGTGTGCTGCTTTCCCATGTGCGTTTACAGGATGCTGGATAAGGAACAGAGCAGTTAGTACTCGAATCTGCAGTATGGAATGCCAACACTACAAGTAGCGACTTAAACTGCCGTGCCACAATATTAACCCCCAACATCTTTATTTGGCAGTACTTTTAGAACCTCTTGTCAGGGACTCCAGTAGACTGTTCTAGTAGACTGTTGTTTCGCGATCACAGTTCACTCTGATCCCCAAAGATGTGTATCTGCTCTACATGCAAAGTACTTTCACCTCCCAAAAGGGCCCCTAGAGTCTCAAGTGAGTTCCCAAAATAATTCATTACAAAATCAACCCAGCGTCAAAATGACTTCTAAATCTCACCAGTTCAAAAGTCTCATATCTCACCGTCTAGCTCATCTACAGTAGGTATGGTCCAGGCTTTGTGTAAAATCTGAACTAGGCCAAAAGGTCTTTTCTATCTGTGCATAGGTAAAACAAGCTATTTGTTTCCCAGGTACACTGGTGACATGTATAGAAAATTAGTTATTCACGTTCTAATGCAAAAGGAGATACAATAGCAGGAAAGGGGGAGTTTGCTGGTCATAAATAATTGTGAAGTGCAGCCAAACTGCTTTCAATACCTGTGAATGAACTGCTGAGAGTTTTGGACCTAAAGTTTCATTCTGTGGGATGAGTCCTCCTCTTTTGTGGAAATTAACGTGCATTTGCAGATGGGCAGTTTTATTAGCTATCGCTTGCAGAATTTGAGAACTCAACATTTTTATGTTGTTATTTGTTGTAGTAAATTGAAATCAAAGTGCCTGTGTTCTAGAGGTATTTCATCCATGTTTGGTCCTGCTTGGCTTTGTTGTTAACCACCCATGTAGCTGGCATTTGGCTTATTTCCCTGTCCTGATGTGAGGAACTTGAGCTAAATAATTCAGTTCCTAAGAGCTCTTTCAGCCTCAGATTCTTTGGTTGTGATTCAAAATGGGCTAAATTCACAGTTTCTAAATACATATTTTTAGCCCTCCTGAGAGAAACAAGGCTTTAGTACCTTTATCTATGAGCTTTATAACTTTTATACTACTATATGTGTATATATATATTCACATTATACATGCTTTTTATGAATTATACAGGAAACTAAATATATAAGATATAAATTATAGGATCTTTCCATTTTTAACTCATGAATTCCAAAGAGACCTTTACATGTATATAAAACACACATACAGATACACATATGTTTATATGTACATTTGGAAACACATTTTCAAAAGATAGGTTTTAAAGTATTTGAATAAATACTTATTTTAAAAATTGATCCTGGTGGTCGGTCTTTTAAGACAGTGCTTGGGACTACCATACCCTCATTAGGGTATGTGTCTAAGCCTGGGCCCTGTTCCCAGTTTTAGCTTCCTGGACTGAGTTCCTGGGTCCTGGCGTGTCCCCTGCCATGCCTCCAGCTGGGAACTGGTATAGGCATTTGGCATGTAAACCAGCAGATGGGAGATTTCTCTCTAGCTCTCAGTCTTTCTGCTTCTCAAATAAAAAAATGAGTGGAATCTTAGTACAACTGAAAGTGATAGGTCATACAAGTAACACATAGTTAAAATTTATCTAGTTGTGTAAAATTGTTACTATTTGATTGACCCTTTTTGTGATTTAGACATATTCAATAAAGTATGGATGTCCTTTCTTGTTTAATCAATTTTTTCATTGCACTTGCAAATCAATGGCATTTTCCTTAAAATCAATATGGGGATCTTTTAGTATTTAATTTTGTAAAATCTCCTTGTTTCTGCTTTTGCAAGTACTGGCCTTTGCTTAGCTTAAGTCTTCCTTTTAAATTAGAGAATAAAAATTATCTCCTTTGAGGTAAATGGGTCTTTATAAAGTAGTGAAAGCTGAGGAATTCTTTAAGAAAAGATCTGTGTTTTCTGCGAGAGCTTGAAGTTGGAGGACAAAGGGGTAAGCAAAACTGTAGTTGTGTCCATTTTCATCTGGTGGTAGCTGTGTGTGCCAAGTTGAGATATGATGGTACCACATGTCTTATGTGTTTTATGCTAATTGAATTACATTTGAGTGCTGTACTCTTTATCATCTGTTCAAATGTAGCTAACCAGTAGTACTTTGAAGAGATATATAAAAATTATCATTCAGCATTCTTTGCTGTGGAGGTAGATCTTTAGATAGAAAAGGAAATATGGATTGTTGTTGCATCATGCTGAGAACCAGAAGGAAACTCTGAGCCCCATGTTCTGGGCAACACACTGACGGATGGTTAGCCAGTCTCCTCGAATCCTTGGTATTGACAAGAAGCTCATTGCTGTAGAAAATTCTTTCCCAGGCATGGCTATTATAACTTACTTTTGTTTCAGTTTTAAGCCCCAGAGCTATAAAGAAAATGGGCAACAGAGTTCCATATGTCAACCTACAAATTTTCTTTTTTAGGCTTTTTAAAAAATTGTATTTTATTTTTATTGGAAAGGCAGATTAACAGAAAGAAGAAGAGACAGCGAGAAAGATCTTCCATTCACTGATTCACTTCCAAAGTGGCTGCAACAGCTGGAGCTGAGCCCATTCAAGTCCAGGAACCCGGAGTTTCTTCCAGGTCTCCCACATGGGTGTAGAGTCCCAAGGCTTTTTGGGCCATCCTCCACTGATTTCCCAGGCCACAAGCAGGGAGCTGGATGGGAAATGGAACAACCAGGACACAAACCAACGCCCAAATGGGATGCCGGCATTTGCAAGATGAAGATTTTTGGCCACTGTGCCAGGCCCCACCTACAGATTTTCAAAGGCTATTTCCTGATTGTGACTGAACCTTCTAATCAAACCAAAGCGCTTAAAAAATGTGTAATGTTGAATAGATCACACAAGCCCTGTTCACCTTGGTTACTATAGCTTTTGAAGGGAAATAATGGTATTCCTCTCAC
Source organism: Ochotona princeps (assembly GCF_030435755.1). Taxonomy (NCBI): domain Eukaryota; kingdom Metazoa; phylum Chordata; class Mammalia; order Lagomorpha; family Ochotonidae; genus Ochotona; species Ochotona princeps. The sequence continues at coordinate 35,475,124 of NC_080842.1, forward strand.
ACACTTAACCACATTATGAAATGTATTTATAGCACATTGAAAGTGCTTAACAAATACTGGATTTATGACCTTCTGTTTTATTATAGTGTTTAAGTCTTAAGTCCTTTAGATTTTGCTAACCATTCAATGGTCTATTCACCTTTCTTTCCAATAAGTCTTGAGAATTGGGGTTAGGGAACGAAACAGGATGCTCTAGATGTCATTGCTCAGCTGGTAAGTGAAAGACGGTCTCTTTCCCTGTCACCAGCAGGTCATTCAGGCAGTCTAACATCCCCATTGATTTTTCACAGCTGTGCTATGCATGACTCATATAGGACTTTTACATAGTAAAAGCCACTCGAGTCTTTTTCATTCAGTCTGCTGTTGATTCGTGTCTTCTGTACCTGCAGGTGGTTTGTAAACAGTGAAATAGATGAATTTATGTATACCTTAGTAAATATTTCCTTTTGGGTCCATATCGATCATCTGTGAAGATCTTTTAAAAATTATACCTGTGAATATACAATTTCACTGGTGCTTCTATCTAGGTTTATGTCACTGGTAAAGTAAACATTCCCTTACATGCCTTAGTTCAAATTATTGGTAAAAATCCTGTACATCCTAAAGGGTATATAGTTACAGAGCTCTGGAAAATATCACAGAGTACTCTATCCAGGTTGCTATCTGTTGCCTTGTTTGCTCATTTTATTAATATCTTAGGCAGCTCAGGCTACTATAACAACATACCATAAACGGGGCAACTTAAGCAGCAGACATTTCTCACAGTTCTGGAGGGTAACAAATCCAAGTTAAGAGTGCTAACAGATTCGGTTCTTGGTAGGAATAATCTTCCAGCTTGTTGGCTTCTCTCTGTCTGCACATGGCCCTTCCTTGGTGCATGTATTTAGAAAAAAAGGAAGAACAAGAAATCCCTGGTGCTGCTTCTTTCAAGGCAGTAGTGCTGGGGCTACTACCACCATGACCTGGACCTTCATTGGTCTACCCTGATGATCCTGTCTAAACCTAATAACCTCCCAAATGTGTCACTTCCATACCAGCACATAAGAAGTTAAGACTTCAGATGTTGGGGTGAGGTGGGGGACACACACATTCATATTGGTTGCATAACAACCAATATGCATGAGTGTCTATGATTGCCAGAGTAGATATGTGCTTCTATCTTGGAATTTAAAAAGTACAATGTTTCTTTTCCTTTTTAAAACTTTCTTAAATTTGCCTTATTTGAAAGGTAGAGTTTAGCGAGAGAGGGAGCTTCCATTGGCTGGTTCACTCCCTAATGATCACAGACAGCAAGAGCCTGGAACTCCATCTAGATCTCCTGTGTGGGTGGCAGGAACTCAAGTGCTTAGACAAGATTCTGCTACTTCTCATGCACATTAGCAAGGAGCTGCATCAGAAGTGGAGCGGCCACAACTCCAGATAGTGCTGATATGGGATGCTGGTGTCACAGGCAGAAACTTAACGTGGCCACTTGATCCCCTTTATAGATTATGCTTCAGTCTTTTTGGTAAGTAGGTGGAGACTCATCCAACAAATAAATAACTAGTGCAGATAAATACCATGGAAAAATATGCATGTGTGTAATCTTAGGGTAATGTTATGGTAGGTTGTGGTTGTGTGAGGCTATTTTGAGATATTAAGGGAAGGCTTCTCTGAGATAACATTTGATCTGAATGATGTGATGGGAAGAGCCTTTAAAGACTTTTCTAGGCAGAAAGAAAACAGAAAGAATCCTGGGATGGGAAAGGGACTGGAGTAATGAAAAAGACACAACAAGGAAAATTAGTAGGAGTTGAAGGCTGACAGGTGGGAGAAGTTGGAGAGAGGAACAGAAAATAAGCCAGGCTAGTAGATAGTTTTATTGAAACTATGAGAGAAAGCCACTGGGAGGCTTCCAGACAAAGCTGTGTGGAAATGGACTCCAGGGTGGACATTCAGAGTCACGGTGACTTGGTTTTTGCTGGTAGCAGGGGAAAGAGCAAGTAGTGAGTAGTGGACTCATTTGGATATATGAGTGTTTTGATATTAGAACGAATGGATTTGCTGATAAATTGGATATAAGCTGTAAAAAAAAATGAGAATAGAGCCATCCGAGGAAGCTCAGTGTTTTGGCTTATGTGGAGCTATTTACTGATAAAAGGAAAAGTAGTAGATGTCAGGTTTTGGGTGAGGCAGATGGAAATCAAGAGGTCTGGTTTGGACATATCAACATGTGAATGCCAAGTGGACTTGTAAGAGGAGATGTGGTGCTCACGTGAGAAAAGCGTTGCTCAGGTCAGGTCTGGGACTCATAATGTGACAGTCATTGGCGAGTTGTTACAAACACACAGACTTTTAACTCTATCCTAGATGTTTTTGTAATTTAAGTGGTTTGGGTGAGGTGTTTAAAAGAAAGAATGACGCCCTGGCTTATTTGTACTATGCAAAGGGTAAAGAATGCCTTTGGTAAGTGATGTTAAAACAAGGAACTAGATTATGTCCTCTTGGGAGGGAATTGGAAATACAAAAAAATGAAATGAGGAAGGAGATGAGGATGGAGACATCTCATACTCTCCAAAGTGTAACTCTCATGAGAGCATCAGAAGGACCCCACAGAGCTGAGTGAGCTGTGGTGCTGCAGGCCCTGGCCAGACTTCCTGGAAAATACATTTAACAAAAACCCCAAGCGATTCATGTCCTCATTAAAGTTTGAAAGGCGTTGGTATTGTAGGATCAGGATAGGGCTACTTATGCTAGGAATCCAGTCACCATTTGTCTATGTGTATTCATTTGCATGGATTTAAAAAATTTCAGTGTCAGTGTGAGCTTCTAATTCTGTTTTCCATGAACTTTTGACATACCCTCAAATGTGATGGCTCAGGGGAATCAAAGTATGTGCAGCCATATTCTTTTTCTTTTTTTAAAGATTTATTTTTATTATAAAGTCAGATATACAGAGAGGAAGATCTTCCATCCGATGTTTCACTCCCCAAGTGAGCTGCAATGGCCGGTGCTGTGCCGATCTGAAGCCGGGAACCAGGAACCTCTTCCAGGTCTCCCACGCGGGTTCAGGGTCCCAATGCATCGGACTGTCCCTGAGTGCTTTCCCAGGCCACAAGCAGGGAGCTGGATGGGAAGTGTAGCTACCAGGACTAGAACCGGCGCCCATATGGGATCCCGGGCGTTCAAGGCGAGGACTTTAGCTGCTAGGCCACGCCGCCGGGCCCTGTGCAGCCATATTCTTAAAGTCCAGTGGCTGCAAAGGGATTGGGGGAGGGAGGAGGTGCTTTGTTTTTCGAAAGACTTGGTGAGAAAAAGGGAAATATGGGTGTGTTTTCCTTTAGATGCTTAAAACGCTTATCTTTGGGCCCAGCAGCATGATCTAGTGGCTAAAGTCCTCACCTTGAACGCTCCCGGATCCCATATGGGTGCTGGTTCTGGTCCCTGCAGCTCCACTTCCTATCCAGCTCCCTGCTTGTGGCCTGGGAAAGCAGTCGAGCACGGCCCAATGCTTTGGGACCCTGCACTCGCGTGGGAGACCTGGAAGAGGTTCCTGGTTCCTGGCTTTGGATCCGCGCATACTGACCGTTGTGACTCACTTGGGGAGTGAATCATCAAATGGAAGACCGTCCTCTCTTTCCTTCTCTCTGTATATGACTTTCCAATACAAATAAATAAATCTTAAAAAAAAAAAGCTTTGATGAGTGAAGTTTTAGTGGCTTAAGTTCTCAGTACCATCTTTTTTGAAAGTAGCCAGTCATCAAGATCACACTTTGATTGCTTAGTTTGTTTAAGGAAGAAGTATTTTTGAAGGTGCTGTGACTCCCATGTGTTTCACTGGTTCCATAAACTAACACCTCTGGAGTTGAGGCAAAGTATTTAAACTTTTCGCATTTCCTCCAAATGAAAACATCTCCAGGCTCTGTGATCCACATTGCCTCTGAGTTACCAGGTCCTAAATATAAACTCTCATGGTGAAATCATGTCAAGTTATTGAATAAAAAGCCTTGCAGAAGCAGTGAGGAAGATTATGGCGACAACTTGGTTCTTGTTTTCATCTTTCTTTTAGCAGTTGGCCTTATTTATTGTGCTCATTTATTTTCCTTTTTTCCATAAAGAAATTAAGTGCAGCACGCTAAAAAAATCTGTATTTACTGCAAGACTTGAGTCTGAATAACAAGGGACATAGTGGGAGTTTTACTGATGTATTGACACTGTCATGTACACAGTTATTTAGTACAACTCAATACCCAATTAGAAATAATTAGGAGCAAGTGGGTGTGAAACAGGGGGGGTCAGTGTTTAGGGACAGGAGTCAGGGTCAATTTAGCTTTCATTTCTTTTAAAAAGTAATCAAGTTGATTATTATGTAGTTGCTGAGGAAAAATACGGGAGGCTTTAACTGCCTCAGGAAATACTTTTTCTCAGGTTGAATTGGGCACAGTGAGGTATTTTTGTTTTATTTATCCTCTTTGGGTTGTTCAGTTACATTAGGACTTTAACGTATTCATTTTCTCACAAGTTTTAGTTTGAAAATGATACCTATTCATAATGGAAAAAGCTCGTATATCTGGCCCCACAGAACATACTCAAATAAAAGAGTATTCCCTCTGTCTGTCACACTCTTGTGCTGCTTTCCAGAGGTAGGTACTTATACTGTTTTTGTGTTTTAGTTCTATCAGTTACTATTTCAGCCACTAACAATACATTCCAACTTCTTACTTTCTTGGTCTTCTACAAGTAACCGATTTCAGATCCCATGTGATGAGATTTACATGACTTCTCCCTCCTACCTCCACTTTAGCCAAGCTCTTGATTTTTCTTCACATGTATTGTCATTTTGATAGTGTCTGTGTAGATAACACTCTATTCTTTCACTGTAATTAATTCATTGCTGTGTGTGGACATTGAATCTAGCAATGAAAGTTCCATAAAAGTAGCATTTGCTGTACTGTGATTATATAAGCATGATTCACTATACCATGATTGGATGTGAAACATCAAATGTAACCATGTCACGAGGTTATGTCCTCTTTAAATTTCTTTTTTGATGTCTTTATGTATTCTACATGATATAGAGCCTTTTTTTGTATTACAGTCATCAGTCTAGGTCTTTACTGACATTTTTAGGGATGGAAAGGAGTTTAAAATGCACAGGTGACAAACTATCTGAGATATTTTGTGTTCAAAAATATCACTTTTTGGCCTACAAAATTTCAAACACATTCATTTATTTATTTGGAAATCAGGATTACAGAGAGGAAAGAGGGAGACACACACACACACACACACACACACACACAGATCCCATCCACAATTTTACCTCCTCAAAGGCCACAACGCGCAGGGCTGTGCCAGGCCAAAGCCAAGTCTCCCGTGTGCATGGCAAGAGCCTAGACACCTGGGCCATCTTCTGCTGCTTTCCCAGACAATTATTAGAGAATTGGATTGCAAACCAGTGTCCATATTGTATGCCAGTGTCACACACAATGGCTTCATCCAGTATGCCAGTTTGCTGCTGGCTGTGGTCCACACATATTTAATAGCTAGCTAGCTAAATTATTTTAAATAATATCTCCTTGAAATTAAAGCCGTTACTCCCCATCCTCTGGTGTTGTTGTTGTTATTATTGTTGAGGTAAGGTTAGAAAGAGAGACCTTCTGTCTGCTGATTCATTCCCCTGATGCCTACAGTGTTCAGAGATGGGCCAGTTCAAAAACTCAGGAACCAGGAGCTTCTTCTGGGTCTCCCAAATGGGTGTAGGGGGTTCAAGGCTTCAGGCCATCCACTACTGCTTTCCCAGACCAAAAGCAGGGAGCTGGATGGGGAGTGAAGCAACAGGGGTACAAACTGGCATGCATATGGGATTTAGCCACTGAGCCAGCATACTGGGCCCACTGCTTAACTTTTTAAAGTCATTTTCTGTCTTTTTGTTTCCTATGTTTTGGGATATATATATATTTGACTTTCTGAAGTAGGTTACCACCTTGGTCTTAGTCCATGTAATCTTCAATACAGAAATTGAATTTTTCACATTTTACTTATTTTCACTTTTCCTGGAAATTTCTGAAAAGTTTTGATATGTCGTTTGGCATTTGGTTAGTCCACAGTTGCAGACTACTGCCTTGAATGAAGTTTCTTCCATGACTTTATTTTGGAGATCATGTAAAATATAGTGAATACTTCAGACAATCTTGTCAATGTTCTTGTCAATGTTGGTCGATACCTATAGGCAGACGCTATTCAGGCCACTCTATAATTTCCTAGGCAGAATTCCTCAGAGTTCAACACTAAGAATGGACACTAATAGGAATAGAGGGTATCTAAGAAGGTATAGAAGAAACCTTCTATACCTTCTTAGGATTATGTAGCAGGTAGGAAGAATTGCTCAGAGGGACAGGTTGCTCCAATTTCAGCAAATATTCTTGCTACATCTAAAGGACATATAATCTCTATATTGACTCTGAAGTTAGTTCAAGAATATAGAAGACCTAATATATTTTGTATTATATATAATCACATATTAATAATACATGTGTTACAAAGGCATCATAAAGCCACATGACAAATACAATTAAGAAAAATATGTATCTTTAGTAGAGAATACTAAGGAACCTGGGAAAGAGGAATGTTTGAGTATAGAGAATGGCAGAGACAGACTTTGGGGCAAAGCTAAAGCCTATCTAAGGAACTACAGGGAATCTACTTCAGTTAGAATATGGGATGCTTCTTGGAGAAGAGTATGAAGTTTTTGAGAAAATAGTTTGGAAACATATTATAGGGCTCTTAACTGTCCAAGAGTAGGATTTGAATTGGGGAGCATCAGAGAAGATTCAGCCAGAGAGATGATCTGTTGAAGGTTATGTTTTAAATAGATGCATCTGGCAGGGTAGAATGAAGTCAGTGGCAGTAGAAAAAAATGATCTGACAAGGTGATTCTGTGAAACCTGTCGAGCTCCTTGAGATGAATAAGACCCAGTCTCTGCCCCAGGGAAATCAGTCTTAAACAAGAAAAGCTAGTTGCTTTGTCTTAAAAAAATCTTGACCAATTCTTAAAAGCTATACTGATATAATATATTGGTAAAATGTTTAAAAATATGATTCATTAGGTTGCTGTATGATAAATATCCAATGGCCAACTGTCTCATTATCTTCAATTTTCCATTGTTATGAATATAGTTGCATGATCTGTTAGGTTCTTACACACTGCACAGTCAGTGCTTACTAAAAATAGTCTCAAGTATACACAGACTCACTTGATTTTATATTCTCTAGTAAATATTTAATCACCTAGAAATAGTTTAAAATATATTTACATAGATAGTTCATTTTGTTGAAATTGGGATATATAATTCATATCCTGTTGTTTAATTATTTAGAGGGAAATAAGAGAGTTGGATTTAAGCTTATCAACACTGATTTAAATAATGAGTGTTTTCCCCTCAAGTTACTCTCTTGTCTTATTTTTTGTGCGTAAATTAGAATACTTCAACAACTCTTTTGTTATTTCTTATTAGCTTTCTAGTTGGGGTGATATACACACCCACACACACACACACAGCTCCAGTTTCCTGGTTTACCATGTAGATTGCTGGAATAGCCAGGACTGTGTAAAGAGTCCAGATCAATCTCACAGGGTGACAGGAACTACTTCCTTGAGCTGTCACTGGTGCCTCCTGTGGTCTATGTGGGTGGGAAGCTGGAGTTAGGAATCTGAGCCAAGAATTGAACTCAGACACCCTGGCCTGAGATGTGGCTATCTTATCCTTTTAGTATATACTTGTTGGTAAAATTGTTTACTAGAAATGGTGTTTTCTTTCTTCTTTTCTAGTAGAAATTTTTGTATAGTTGTATGTGGGATCTTCAACCAGTTCCTGGAAAACATATATTTTGAAATTAACTGCATGGCTTTAAAACTGTTTTAGACCTTAATAGATGTGGCCTAAATAAATCATCTTTACACAAGTAAATCATCTTTACACAAATTTTTTCAAGTACCCTAGAATAATGGAGAAATTAGAGAGTAAAAATAATTAGTAACACTCATTTTAGTACTCCAGATTATTTACAAAATATTTTTTAAGCATCGTTCCCACCATATTTAATCATACGTGAAAGAACTTAGGTTATCTTTGCATTTAGTTTTCTGTTAATCCCTATTAAAAGCAGATTCTAAAGCATACATTCATGTTTGACAAGTTTTCTTTCTTCTTCTACTTTTCCTTACTAGTTCTTTGTCCATCTATTTCTTATTCTTCATAAAAAGACTTTGCTTCTACCCATTGGGTTTCACAGGATTTGTTTTATATCCTTGTATAAATTTTCTTTAAAGCAAAAGAAGGGTATCCTGAGAAAATTATTCCTGCCTTGTAAGCCTCACATGTAATCAGTCAGCAGATTGTCCCACTGAGGAATGATAATAGTAGTGTAAACATGGAATGTATTATTTTTCTGATATAGTGGAAAAGAAAAACATACTGACCATAGCTGGAGTAGCCCGTACTTTGCCTGATGAGATTGTAGCAGTCATGAAAGATTATGAGATGTTGAGGCTGACTTGATTTGTTACCTGTTGGCCTGTTCTTACTTTGTTTCCTCTCTAAATATCTTTTCCTTATCCTCTCACACCTCATCACTACATATCACTACATTTATTGTAGAGATTTCACCCAAAAAAGGACACAACAGACAAAATCATCAAGAATAAAATTGTATTTCTCAAATGGTTTTATTGCCAACATAGTACTATGGAGATCATAAGTCATAACCTGTTCCCCTGCCATTAGGCATGATTAAACATGTGTGACGGTCCTATTTTTAAAAGCTTCAGTGAAGGGGATATCATAATACATTATAATGTTTAACAGCTCTCTCAGTCAGGAAATTTCTTTTATCCAACTTAAATAGCGTGTGCATAGGTTTAAACCTATCTGTTTTCTTCACTCCACATGAAGTCATCCTACTCTATTTGTATGAGACCTTTTCGTTGTGTCTGAAGGCTCAAGTGAGGTGCCACCAATATATCTCAATTTCCACAGTTTGTCCGTCACTATATTTACCTTCAGTTTTGTCATGTTTATCTCTTTCTCCATTGAAATCAGCACTGTTTTCTGTTCATTTTGTTTATGGGATTTACGATGTATCCTGGACATCTAAAGATTGCCCGACGTTGGTAGGGTTAACCGATAAGAGAGACACCACATTACATATCCCCATTTGTACTCAGTGATTGATTTCCTTTTGGATAAGTAAATATCTTTTTAGGCAGTAATCTCAGTACCTCGAGAGCTTTAAGTTTCTTGTTTTTCCAGTTTTGCCATTCTCATGGTTTTCAAAGTAGCCAACTATTCAGTGTGATACTTTTGTTTCTCTACTGGGTTTATACATAGTTACATATCTGCTGTGTGTGCTGTTTTATTTTTTTCCAAATTTTTAAGCACATTTTTATGCTGAAATAAAATTTGTGTAAATCATAGTTTTTGACTATATAGTCTTAAAAACTTTGACATATTTCTACATCTGGACAGCTAGCATTCCAGTTAAGATAAAGAGTATATCCAGAATCTCAGAAACTTTTCCACATGACCCCTTCTATTCACTCCTAACCTTTCTACTGCTGTTTCTATCACATTAAATGTGTCTTTCCTATTACTTCTTTCATTTTATTTGAGAGATAAGTAAAGGGAGGAAGAGCAATCCTATATGTTGGTTTCCTCTCCAAATTCCTGTAACAGGCAGAATTGGGCTGAGGTTAAAGCTGAGAGTCAGGAACTCCCTCCTGCACGGGTGGGAGGAACCTCAGTGACTTGAGCCAACACTCCTCTTTCCGCAGGGATTGCAGTAACAGGAAGCTGGAGTCGAAAGTTGTAGCAAGGAATTGGTCCCTTCCCCTCAACCTACAAACACATCCAGGTACACAAGAACACAAGTGGTAGACCACTCACCTCTTGAGTGTCAGATACATGCAATGTAATGGCATGTATTAGCTATTTCACCTACATGATTCAGTAATTAATTTTAAGAAGTTAAGGAGGATTGGGCTTGGCGGCGTGGCCTGGTGGCTAAGGTCCTCGCCTTGATCCCATATGGCCGCTGGTTCTAATCCCACAGCTCCACTTCCTCTCTATCTCTCATCCTCTCAGTATATCTGACTTTGTAATAAAAATAAAATAAATCTTTGAAAAAAAAAAAAAAGAAGTTAAGGAGGATTGTATCATTTATTCTCCTAGTGGAGACCATTTGGATTTTTTCCGATGCTTGATATTGTGTATAGTGCTGTAGTGAATGTTTTGGTAGAAGTCTCTGTGTGGACATGTTTTCATTTCCTCTAGGGTAATATCTAGAAATGCAGTTGTTTGATCATTGACATATGCATGACTATAAGAATTTGTCAAATTGTATTAGATTCTCATCAGCAGTTCATGTGATTTCTATTTAATTCTTTTTTAAAATTTTTTAATTTTGGTAATCTTTACTTAGTTGATTAGGGCAGAAAGGGTCAAGGGCTACAGGAAAGTGGATAAGACCATTGTTTCCACATTAATATTATTTTTTTTTCTGTATCCAGGGTAAGGGAAAAGATAAAGGGAAAAGCCCCACTCAGCCTCCCTCCCATCCCAGGTCCGCAATGTGAGGCATATTCCGAGAGTCCTAATAATACAGTTTTGATAGTTCAACAGTTCTGAATTGCTGCCAATATTGCTGCTCCAAGCATGATAAAATCTCTTCAGCATCCACCAGCTGACATAGTCTCTTCATGGTTGGGGTTCTGAGATCATTAGCTCCGTTGGAGGGACCCCCAGAGGTACTTCATCTGAGGTGATTTCAGACCTGATTCCTGTGTGTGCTTGCCAGTACAGGGGCTGGCACCATCTATCGCCCCAATCAGCTTACGCATATGCTGGTGGTTGCTATTGCTGGGTCAGTTCTGTTTTTAGCCCTGTCGTCCACGTGAGCCAATGGGTGTTGCAGTCTAGCCCAATCCTGCCCACTTCATACTGGGCCCTCCTGCAAACCAGTGGGAGCTGCAGCCTAGTTGGGGCAACTCCCAATAACCCCTACCAGTTCTGCACCCTACCCTGGCTCCCATGCTTGCCAGTATGTACCGCAGGCTTGTTTAGTCTGTCCCACATCCCATTTAACTCTCATACTTGTCAATGGGCATTGAAGCCTAGTTCAACACAGCCAGCCCTATTATTCAGCCCCCACACACATACTGATGGGTGCTGTCCAGTCTAACCATCCCTGTCCCAATCCTGGTTTTCATGCTCTCCAGTGGGAGTGGCTGTCCAGCAGGGTAGCCCTCCACATTCCCCCTGCCGGCTTTGCCACCTCCCTTTCTGGTTCTCACGTGTGCTGTTTGGGCACTGTGGCCCAATCTGGCATGGCCTGCCTCGCCTCAGCATTTGCTAGTGGGTGTTGTAGCCTGGCCTGGCCTGGCCTGGCCCAACCCACCTTGAATTTCAGCTGATGCTTATGAGGGTTATAGCCTAGCCCAGCCCAGTAGGCATCTAATCCCAGCCTTAATGTGCGCTGGTATGTACTGCAACCATACCTGGCCTGACCCATACTCTGTTCTGGTGCTCAGATTCGCCAGCACATATTGCCAAATGTATACTGGTGGTACCTTTCCCTGACCTGGTCTGGTCTACTCCCTATTGTGGTTCTTGTGCTTACTTGCAGGGACTGTGTCCTGCCAGAGGAGTTGCCCAGGCTTCTCCATCAGAGCCTCTCCCATTACCAGACTTTGCGTATACTGGTGGGTCCATGAGCCAGCCTTACTCAGTCTACCTCCTGTCCTAGCAGGAACAGTGGCTTTTCCTGACTGGCCTTCAACCCAAACTGGTTCTTACTGTTGGATGTTTCAGCCCAGCCAAGGGTCATCCATACCCAGACACTGCTCACACATACTCAATAGGGGCTGAGACCTAGCCTAGTCCGTCCTACATCTACCCAGCTTCTCCAGAGCACCAGATGGTATGGCGTCTAACTCGGCCTGGTGCGTCCAGTCCCAGTCCACACTTGTGCCAAGGGAGACTGCAGCCATGTCCAGACCAGAACACAGCCCCCATTCCAGCCCTGGCACTCACTAGTGGGAACCCCAATGCAGTTAGGGTGTCTTCTTAGCGCCCCAACCAGGTATATTCCCAACCATAGATTGCGCGCAGGCCAGTGGTTGCTCTGACCCAACTTGGCATAGCTCCTCACCTGTCTTGGCCTTTCCCTTTGATGTTGTGACCTAATATCCCTGGCTCATGCAGACCTGTAAGTGTAAGAGCCTAGTTCAGCATGACCTGTGCTCCATCCTGATGTTTGTTCTTCCTTGTGAGTTAAGGTTTGCTCAGCCCTGCCCAGTCTGCCCCCTTCCAGTTGCAGCTCGGCCCACCCCATATCCTGTTTTAGGATGCACTTTTGGGTGCTGCTGCCTTGACCTGCCCAGACTGTTGTCGGTTCCTTTGCCCATATGTGATGGCAGGTGCTGTTGTGGGCCATGGTCACATCTAGCTCAGCCCATCACCACCTCAATTCATGAGCTAACCAGCAGGACTTGTATTTCCCCAGGGTCGGGCCCACACGTCCCCCACAGAATCACTCCCAGAACTGGTTCTCTCTCATGTTGGTTAGTGTCCTGACCCTTCCAAATGTGACCACTCCACTATTCCACCACCCAGTCAGGTACTGGTACCTAGCCCTGCCACATAGGCCCCCATCCATAGCTTTGGTGTGCACTGGTGTGTGACCATCAGTGATGCTGTACAGTAACAGCCCATCTCAGGATTCCTAATTGGGCTGGTGAATCAGTCTGACCCAAACAGAACTTATGGACTCTCCCCTCCAAACCATCAGATCTCAGTCCCCATGCTTGCAAGAAGTTCAGTGACCCCATTGCTAGGAATCACCCAGAATTCATCCCTCACCTACACTCACACTGAGTGTAGTATCCATGGGTTTCCCTAGGCAGCAATTACATACCCTAAAAACCCTAGAGCTCACTGGGAGGCCAACAGGGAGAACCTAATGCGAAATAAGCGCACTGGCTATCCAAAGCTTAGGACTTTCACCCTGTGGTGGTAGTGTTCATGGAACGAGTCCCGGGCATTGGGTCTGACCTGGCTCGGGTACTTTCCGCAAGTGGGTCGCCACTACTATGGAGGGCTGCTGTCACCCGAGCCGCCAAGGTCCTCTATTTACTTCTTATTTTTATGTTTCATATTATCAGTGTTTAACTTCAGTCCATCATTGTAATGAATGTGAAAGAATATCTCATTGTGGTTTTATTTTGCATTTTGTATTATTAATGGTCTTGAGTACCCTTCATGGCTGCCCATATATTCCTATCTTTTGCCTGTTATTTATTTAGTTTCCAATTTTTATTTATTTAAAAGGTAGTGAGAGATTTTGCCTGTTTTTAAAAATTGTTTATTGGTAGATTTATTTTTAGGGATTTTTTATTCACTTTTATTTGAAAGTAGGGTTACAGAGAGAGGAAGTCAGAGATCTCCCATCCAGTGGTTCATGCCCGAAATGGCTGCAACGGCTGGAGCTGGGAAAGTCTGAAGCCAGGAGCCAGGGGCTTCTCCCAGGTGTCCCACTTAGATGGAGGGGTGCAAGGACTTAGGTCATCTTCCACTGTTTTCCCAGGCTATTAAGAGGGAGCTGGATCTGAAGTTGAACAGCCAGTACTTGAACCGGTGTTCCTACGGAATGCCAGAGCTGCAAGCGGAGGCTAGATTCAAGTTCCTTGTCAGACTTACGTCTTGAGAATATTTTTTCCATTCTGTGGTTTGATTTTTGTTTTCTTACTTTTGTCTTTTATGAATCTCAGTTTATTAATTATTAGGGACAATCATTTTCTTTCTGTCTTATCACGAAGATAATGTATTACTAGAAAATTTATAGTTTTAGTTTTTACATTTGATTCTAGTTTTATCTCATTAATATAATATGCATGAGTTAGGGGTCAGAACTCATTCCTGTGTTGTTTGTGCGCTGTGAATTATTCTAGACTCCTTCTTTGAAAAGACTTGGTTTTGCTAAATGAATTGCCCTAGTACTTTTGTCCACATGCAAGTATGTGTGGTTCTTTCACAGTGTTGCTCTAATTCCAAACCTCAACTATCTTTCAGATTTAAAGTTGTGTTTAAATTATACGAACATACTCTCCAGTGATTTTAATGAAAACACAGAAAAAAAAAAAAACCCTAAGAACCAGGGAATTAAATGTAACTGAAGCCTTATCTGACCTCTTTATTTAGCATGAAAAACTGTTTCCACATACCCCTTTTCATGTGAATTTCTGTTTCTCCCTGTTTTTCTGATTTTGTTTGTTTGTTTGTTTTTGTTTTTTTAGGGGTTGGATAAAGGTATATAGAGAGTCCCTGACACATGGTCTCTCCTCGTTGTCTAGTTCACAGTCCTTGAGGTCAGGTGGGACACGTAGGGACAGACAGGGGCAGGACATATTCCTTGCCGGGAATTAAATCGCTTTCTCAATATGTTGAAATTTGATCTCTACCAAGAAATATTCCCCATCCTGCCGTGAGTCTTCAAGCTGATAAGTCAGGACACTGCAGGGAATTTGCCCAATAAATGTTCCTGCTCGCTGCAAAAATACTATCATTATTATTGAACATGTAATGGAACAGAAAACTATTACTCAGAGCAATGAGTGACATGAATTGCCTGCATTTTACTTCAGAGATGAATGCTCCATACTGATCTTGCCTTATAGAAATCCATCAGATTTGTTTTTCTTTACTAATGTGTCAGTGAGATATTCTGCCTTTTAGGGCTATTTAGGAGAAAAAGTTATACCTCAGCTGCATGACTATTTCCTCATAACCGTCAAATGAATTTGTAAGGAAAATATTTGTTTGCTGTGGTTAGTTGCGTAATTCGTTTCACATTTTTCAAATGCCAACAGCTTGCTCAGTGAAAACACTCCTTCTCTTTTTCAGTGTATGTGATTTTAGTTACATGTCCAGAGCACACTGGGGTGGATGGGAGTTAGTAGTTCTTGCCCAGGTTTCCCTGAAAACTCCTCCTTCAGTATCCCTCCTTTTCCTATGTCTCAGAATTGAGTGATCACCCCATACAGTGTATGTGGGAGGCAGTGAGGACAGTTTCAGAAGGATAGAGTAGCAGTCAGCCATTGATGAGGGAGTACCCAGAGGTGCATGTACTATGAAAAATAATCAAAACTTGTATAGTTGCATCTTTTGGACTCGCAGTCCAGACTCATCCTATCAGAGTAATGTCCACAAAAATGTATGCAGAAACTCTTAGGTCTGAGGCAAAAGTTGTGGGTCTGTGAATGTGTGCACACAATTGTGTGTATTGTCCTGCGTATATTTACATACATATTCACAAGATGCCCTGCAGTGTAGTTCAGAAGGCCTTGTAAGAGCCCACTGTTTCTAATATAGGCCCTGGAGTTCATACCATCTGTGTAAGAAACAATGTGCATGTATATTCACATCATGGAAACCTCATCAACAACAAACACTGCTATTACTACTAGGTTAAATAGTAGATTGGAGTCCCGACTGCACCACTTCTGAATCAACTCTTTACTAATGTGCTCGAGGAAAGCAGCAGATGATGGCCCAAATACATGGGGCCCTGTCACCCAGATGCAACACTTGACTAGCATTCCAGGTTCCTGGCTTTGGCCCAGACCAAGGTTGGCAGTTGGAACTTTCTGGTGAGTGACCCAGTGGATGGAAAGCCTGTCTGTCTGTCTGTTTGTCTCTCTCTCCCTCTCCTATCTCTTTTTCTCTCTCTCCTTTCTGTCTCTGTCTAATTCACTCATTCTCTCTTTGATCCTTACCTTACTTATACCAGCTCCCAAGTAGCAGAAGCAGTCCTCTGATCAGACATAAAAATGCAACTGAGGGAAATTCCACATAGTTATTAATTGCAAATGTGTGAACATACCTAGATACCTGGTAGGGAGTCTTCAGCTAGGGAGGTGATGAGGGTTGAGCTGTTCTTCGTGAATGTTGGTGGAGAAGGCATGATTTATTTGAGGTTAGAGGTAATGGCTGCACACGGTGTGCTTACTGAGGGGTAGAAAATATGAGGTGGAACCATCAGTCCAAAGGGAAGGCCATAACATTGATGCTTTAGAACATTAATTTGATTTAAAACATAATTGGGAACCATTTCCAGGTTATAAGCTGTAAGCAGTATGAACAACACCATGTTTCAGTCCTTTTTTTTTGGTACTTTTTTTCAGTACTCTTGCTAATGTGGTTGTACTTTGTTAGTTCTCTTCCTAAACCTCTAGTTCCTAAGTTTTTTTTTTTCCTCTTCTGTCCCTAAGTAATGGTGTTTTCTAGATATGCTCTTTGTCTACTTCAGTGCTGTTTTTGAAACTGCTGCAGGGCATCCCCCTGGCATGACTGGAAGAGTAGGAAGTGGAAGTCAGGGTGGTAAGACATGATCTACCCCACTACAAGATTTGTTTTGATTTGTTGTGTGCTGCATTTCCTGTAAAATCCTGTAGCAAAGAGCCAAATATCATCTTTTCATTTTGAGATTTGGGACACATGCTCTTCATTTTCTCTGTGGAATTTTGAAAGTATTCTTTTGAACTCAACTGACTTTGTTATGTAAATTGTTAAGTAGTGGTGAAAGTTTAGCCCAAGGTAATGATTAAGAAAGTTACCACTTTATCTTCCCTTTCAACCTGGCATCCCCTTGCTCCTTCTCCTTCCCTAAACCATCAGTACTATGCAGGTAGCAAGCCTGAGTCCTCTCTCTCTGAATTGGCTGATTGCTGTGTGAGAGTTGGGGTAGCCTCTGTGTGAGGGCTAATGAATTGGTTTGCAGGAGTTGGTGAGGACAGAAAGAAGAGCAAACCAAGTCCTGACTGGCCGCCAGGTTTCTGGGCATGGAGTGTGCTCTGCAGAGCTGCGTGTGCTGTGCCTCTCAGGAAGCAGCTATCTGACATTGGTCCGTTCACAGTGTAAGTGGTGGTGGAACCAGGTGTGGAGTAGAGGAGAGAGGCTAACTGAATAGAGTCTTCTCCAGGTGAAAACTGAAGAAACTGTTCAAGAAAAAGGACACTAGAAGAATGTCAAAAAAGAAGTAAAAGGGCGTGGGGATGTTTTCTCTTAGTTTCTGTTTGGAACTGCTGTCTGCAACGTGCTACTCAATTTGATTAAAGTTAGTGTGAGTAGACATGACAAATTTGGCATGGGTGAGCATTGGAAGCTAAAAAGAAAACAAAAGATTATCAGATAAAAATTACTCAGTACTGTGGTCTCTACAAGTGAAAGTCAAAGAAGAACAAATAAAAGACAATCTGTGGTAAGAATATGAGATTCTCAGTCCTTTCGGATATTGCTTTGGAAAAACAACTTATTGTCTTGGATATTTGACACATTGAAGTTGAAACATTTTAAGTGATGCTGAAATCATATTTCAGCAACTGCCTCATCTCCACATCTTGTAATATTTAAGAATTATTAACTATTAATGCATTGGCAGTTTCATGAAATATTGTTATTACTTGATAGATATTTTGCTTTGTAAGGAAAAGTCAACATCTATTCTTACACAAAGGACTTGTTAAAACAGTCTTTCTTCAGTCCATTTGTTACTTGTTATTCCATGCGTGGTACTTTGTGTTATTATAATTTCTGCATGTCTCAGTTCTTTGTAGGAAGTTTTCAGAGTCAAGTTGGAATTAGTCAGGGTTTGTACCAATTTATATAAAACTAAATAAGTTATACACATTTTATATCTGTTCCTACTACACAAGTATCTCTTAGATGTTCGTTTTAGTAGGTCATTGAATCTTCCTTGCTTTATGGAGCAGTAAGAACTGCTTGAAGGAATTTGAATTTAGAGAGGCTGTCTTGCATGTATATCTGAGCATTGGCATTTAGGGCCTATAAAATAAATTGGCAGCGAGTGTTTTATTTACCTGTTAGAATTGCAGCTAGATTGTCAAGTAACATTATGCCAGATATATTGGAATATGCTTGATGGCTCAGAAATGCAACTATGAACATATAATAAAAAATATTTGTGCTCAGATTGCATGAGATTTTTAATGTCTTTTAAGGCAAACTGTATCTATAATTTAGAGACAAAAATTATTTGAAATGTTGGTCCACTGCTATATATAGTTTTTCAAAGGGAGCAGAGCAACTCACTGATTATTGAAATGTGTTTTAGATACAGAATTGTTACAATACTTGGCCTGTCTAAATTGCCAAGATTTCTGATGAGGCTGGCAGCCTGAGTGACAGCCACAAGCCTAAGGTTAGCTGCCGAGTCCGTTTCTCCCTGGCTTTCTCTTCTCTAAGCCTCCCTTTCATGTGTAGCCAAGTGATATGCAAGCTGAAGTGAAATGCAAGCTCCTCTGGGCCCTGGGCCCTATGAGAGGAGGTAGAAGAAAGGCAGCAGTTCAGAAAGCCTGCGGAAGGCACAGAGGGCAGAGGGCCTGGGTGATGACATGACTCCCCAACCTTTCTGGACAGATGAATGAGGAGGCAGTGCCTCTGAGTGCTCTGAACATATTTTGCCCGCCAGAGTCGTCTCAGGCCATCGAACCAATTGTTTTGACTTTATCCTTCAGATGTTGCAAAAGGAAAATACGTTCTTTTATTGCCCTTCCAAGTTTATCCTTAGTCATCTGCAGTCTGTGTGGGAATGGTTCTTTTAAAGACCGTAGAACCTCGCTTGATTTGAAATCAGTAGAATTTGTTTTGTTTAATGTGGGAAATTGTTGAGAAAATTGACACAAACTGGCTTTTAAACTTCTTAGAATTTAATTGAAAAAGAACACCATAGAAAAACAGCCAGATGTACAAATGTCTGCTTATGGGTTAGATTGCCATAAGCTTAGTGTTTCTTTCTCTGTGGTTATTGATCATTAAAATAACCTTAGCAGTGAAGATTTAGCAAGCCCATGTGAGTGAATGAATTTTTGGTTACAACCCCAGGCTAATTATAATGTGTTCTGATTATTATATGCATTTATTATAGTAAGTTTTCTTCTTATTACTTGCTCTAATAAGAATACCTGATGATTTAGAAGCAATTACTATATTTGCTTTGTATGAAAGTTATTAAGTCTGGGGCCAGTGCAGTGACACAGGAAGTTAATCCTTTCCCTATAAGCACCAGCATCCCTTATGGACCCCTGTTTGTGTCCCAGGTACTCCATTTCTAATCCAGCTCTCTGATTATGGCCTGGGAAGGCAATGAAGGATGACCCAAGCCTTTTGTCCTCTGCACCCATGTGGGAACCCAGGAACAAGCTCATGGCTCCCAACTTCTGATTAGATCAGCTCTAGACATGACAACCGTTTGGAGAATGAACCAGACACACGTTCTCTGTCTCTCTCTCTGTTAAAAAAAAATTCTGACTTTGAAAATAAAATAATTAAATCTTCTAAAAGTTTTCAAAATTTATTAAGTCTTTGACCATTGATATATGGAAGTGATTTGTAAAGAAATGAATTCCTGGGACCGCGTTGAGGTACAGCAAGTTAAGCATTCACTTTTCAGGCCAACATCCTGTAACACAGCACTGGTTTGAATCCCAGCTATGCCCCTTCTGATCCAGCTTCTTGCCGATGTGCTCAGGAAAACAGCAGACAATGGCCTAAGTGCCTCTTCCAGAGTAGAATTCCTGGCTCCTAGCTTTGTTCTGATCCAAATCTTGATATTAGGTCCATTTAAGGAGTAAACCAGAAAATGGAACATTTCTTCCTCTCCCATCTCCTTCCCTTCCCCCCTTCCTCTTTCTCATTCTGTTTCTGCCTTTCAAATAAATCTTAAAAAGAAAAAGAAGAGGCAGTACCTTTAGTTCCTCTATTACTCCAGCAGTATATCACAAAAGAACCATACCATAGTGGTTCGGAATTTTGCAAATTCCTTCAAGGAGCCATTCAGAATGGTTTTTAAGCATGCTAAATCTGTATCTTGGTGCATACCTTTGACTTACATGGGTTTGGACAGAGTGGGCCAAACAGAGCTAATTGAGGTGGGGGAAAATTGGGAGAACAGACCATAATGGTGAATAGAGTTATTTGTCACCCAGTTTGTAATAGGATTTTTAATTCATTCATGCAGGCTTCCAATGCCTTACATTAGCCCTGTCAAGATGAACTACAGCCACATCTAAAATGCCATCCCCTATTAAACGGTGCATGTCAGCGAATTTGTAATTTCTTCTGTTCAGCCAGAAGATAAATGGATTCTGCTCATAAAACAAATATGTGCTTCAGAAATGCACATTTTGAAATCCCGAATACTTTCTAGGAGAAACATTCTTTGCATAGTTATATGGTGACTATATATTAAGAATGCAATTGCTGTGTGAATGCATCCGAAAAGAAACACATGCAGCTACATGGACACAAATACATTGTCAAGTGTCCCATGTTACTCATAAATGGGCTTTTCTTACTGGGTGATAGTTCACCCATGTACGCCTCCTGGGCTATTGGAGGTAACTGATATACAGGATTTACTAAATCCTCACAACTCATGAAGAATTGGAAACAACAGAGTTTAGTGGTCCAGATCATGTAACCAGTAAGTGGCTGAGTTGGGATTCAAGCACCAGCAGTTTCAGCCTGGAGTCTGTGCTGCCACCCTGCTCTCTAAAAATTGCCCCATCCTAATCTCAATTGGTTACATTCCAGGAGTTAGTTTAGTAATGTACTTGTCAGCTCTTCCTTTCTCTTTCCCTCCCCTCAGTGGTAGTATTTTTTGCTGTCTTTGTTCACTATTATTTCTCAAAGCTGTCGTGGGAAATTTTATGAAGCTGTGATAACCAGACTTTGAGAACTATATAATTGAGAATCTAGTGAGGCATTTAAAAAAGGCAGGCAAACATTTCTTACTTCTTGGAAGTTGTATGTTACATGGCGTTAAGTTCACAGGATTACAAAGGACCAGATTTCCTGGTGAACATTTCCTTTCTGGGGAACGTTAAGGACAACAGAATTGTGTACAAGACTAAGTCAGTGGTGAATGAGAGGACTCATACTATTAAAAACTGGATCTTAAAGGGTGTGAAGGTGTCAGTACTGGGAGGCTTTGTTGCTCTCTACCCAGGGATAATTGGCTTCTCAGGCAGCTTTAATGAACCAATCACAGCATCCCATGGACCAAGCCATGAAAAGATGATTGCCAATAGTCTTTTGACTGCAAAAAGTGCTGTTCTGTTAAGCCAAACAAAAATATATAACAAAAAAGGTTTGACTTAGGGGTAGGCCAGATTATAAATCTGTGAGTAGAAACCAAACTAATTGTTGAAAACTGTATTATGAAGTTCTGTTGCCATTAAGGTTATATAGAACTTTTATCCATTTTTGTAAGGGGACGAAGAAGCAATGATGTGAGTAATGTTACCACTGGTCTACTTCATTGTGCTTTCTGTGTGACTGCTTGGCTTCCCACTTGCTGTCCATTTTCCGTACTATTGCCAGCCTAATCTGTCTGGCACATGGTTTAACCATGTCCATTAGTGCTTCAGACATGAAGGTGACTTAATCATTGCCTGAAGAATATAGTTATGTATGCTCTTCAAATGTCACTCAGTACACTCCATAAACTGGCTTCTTCCTTCCTCTCCAATACTTAATGTTCCAAAATCCCTCTCCAGGGACACTGCATTCTTCACAGGCCTGTGTCTTCAACCTGCTACTTCTCACCTCCTCCAGTTTTGACTGTCAGAGCCCTTATACCTGGAATGTGTTCCCCTCTCTCCTCTTTTCATATTCCTCCACTCCAAATTTGCCTGGTTAATTCCTGTGTATTCTTTAAGACTTGGGAAAGTGTTTTATTTTCTCACCTGCCAAACCCTGGAGACCTCATCAGTGTGCATATCTCTATCATTGCATTTACTGTACTATATCATGATTATTCTAGTGACTGATGCATTAAGGAAGATTCTCTGGGGTCCCTCTAGTGGGGACTGGGGCTCGAAGTGTGATGTCCGCATTGAGAAGAAATTTGGGACACAGGATGCAAAGGCGAGATGAACCAATACACTTTATTGAATTTTTCTGGGGCAGCTTATACCAATTTTTTGCAGGTAGTTAAAAGTTACTAGTTAGCTCAGCAATAGTATACAAGCTACTCCAATGATAGATCACAAGGGATTTTGAAAACGATCACCAGGTCTCAGGCAACAGAATAAGTAAACATCAGTTACAGGAACCAGTACAGGTAAACAAACAGATCTAACTAGAAAAGGAATCTAACAGAGCTTTGTCTGTACTCAGATACATTGAGGCCACAATAGGATTTTGCTTCCTGCAAATTCTCAGTCTGCCGAGAACGTTTGAGATTCAGGATCCTTGAACATTTGGTGGTCTGGCTCTTTTGGGGGGGCTGTCCTTCAACAGAAAATAAATCCTCAGCATCAGCACATTCTCTAACAAAAGACAGAAGTTGTATAAATGTTTTCTGGGTGAATGACTGAGGACACAAAAGGCAGGACCCTTTAAGCTCATCCAGCAAATTATTCTAGACATGTTTAACTATTGTTTTTCCTGATTCCATGGGATCTGAAAGTGACAACTAATTCTCAACAGTGGACACCTCTGGTGCCACTGGAAATATCATATTTAATTCATGTGGTGATGAAATTGCGTTGGGGTGCACATAATTTTAAACTTGTCATTTAAAATTATGAAACAATCATATTTAAAACCTCACCTTTCAGCTTATCACCCTGGCAATGCTTCTCCAACCACGAAAGCGAAGCTGGTCTTAGATTATAAATGACCAAATATCTGTACATTTACTGATTATAAACAGATTATTCTTTACAAAGAGGGCAGGGCCTATAACCACCTCACTAGCTGTTGTATCCTGGACTCTGACACAGTAGATGACTTTCAGTGACATCTTATATGACATCAATATAAGATTTGCCCAACAGCAACACTCTTATGTCTGTCTATCAGTTAAGCCTAAGAGCAATTGATAAACTAACGAATTATTATTCTGTTTAGATTATTCCTTATAATGCTTATTTGTCCTGATAAATTGAAGTAGTTAATACAAGATATTTGTTTTTTGTTAGTTTTTGGATTTCATAGCAGAAAGCCAGATTTAACAGTCTAATTTTCATATTCTAATAGCTATAAATAAATAAAGCAAAATTCCTCCAAAATTAAATTAAGGCATAGGAGGCTAAACTGTGCCTGACTCAGGGATATCCTACTCTGTCTCATTGTGGACATTTGTTATCTGTTTGCCATTTTAATAGAATACATATATAGTTTTTTTAATGTAAGATTTTCTTCAAAGGGCAAGTGGGGATTTAAATTTGACCTAAATCAATGATAGTCTAGTTATATTAAAAAAATTTTTTTCCAAACATCCTTTCATTAAAATTCATTTCTTTCTTTTAAGGGAATACCTCAGTTACCATGTGCCAAAGCGTTATACAACTACGAAGGAAAAGAACCTGGAGACCTTAAATTCAACAAAGGAGACATCATCATTTTGCGAAGACAAGTGGATGAAAATTGGTACCATGGTGAAGTCAATGGGATCCATGGTTTTTTCCCTACCAACTTTGTGCAGATTATTAAACCATTACCTCAGCCCCCACCTCAGTGCAAAGCACTTTATGACTTTGAAGTGAAAGACAAGGAAGCAGACAAAGATTGCCTTCCATTTGCAAAGGTAAAGTTAGAATGCATTTGTTTTTGTCTTATTACTTTTCCCCTCTCTTCACCTGCATTGAAGGCATAAGGCTGCATGGTTGAGTGTAAGCTATCCATCTCACTGTGCTGCTAAAAATGCCTGGAACCAGTCTTCATGTTAAAAGTAATTTTGTGCATACATGTTTTGTGTGAAAGACAATTTTGGTTGATACTCCGTGTTTTTATTTCCGAGCCCAGATTTATTTCTAAGTCACTTTAAAGTGCACATATGCCACCCAGGGATTTTTTAAGTACTGGATTATGAATAGCAAAACATTAGGGACTCATTTAACCTCGTGGTTAAAAATGCCTGTGTCCCACGTCAGGTACCTGAGTACTTTATTTTGGTTCCCTCTGGACTTCTGGCTCCTCCAGCTTCTTGCTTAAGAGTTTCCAGCTCCCTGCTTTGGCCCCAGACAGCCCTAGCCCGTTGAACTGGTAGATGGGAACACTGCCTTTTGCAAAACAAAACACAACATTTTTGCTTCTTCACTTTATATGTAAATATCCCTGTGATATGTGTATGTTAGGAACATAGGAATGTATCTACTGAATTGATAAAATGATTTAGAGTCTTAATCAGAATATGGTATTGTCATAGAGAAAGGCAAACTCCTTTGAAGGAGTTTGGAGCTGTTCAACTCTGAAAGGACATCAGGGTGATCACTAATGGCCCTTTAGTTTATGAGAATATTGAATTCATGTGCTAGCGCTAGATTACAGCTTCTTTGACTCGTGCTCTCATAACATCGGGCTCCTTTGTTGCAAAGGGAAATTAAATCGTCAGCTTAATGAGATCAGGTAGACTAACGACTTGTGGTTTCTGCAGGATGATGTTCTGACTGTGATCCGCAGAGTCGATGAAAACTGGGCTGAGGGAATGCTGGCTGACAAAATAGGGATATTTCCAATTTCGTATGTTGAGGTAAGTTAAAATCTTAATTGTGCAACTTGAGTGTTAATGAGTCTCCACAACACAAAGCCTGGAGAATGCCCTCTGCCGGAGCACTGGGAGGATTAGGGAGAATTCTTCCATCATGTTCCACAGTGACTGCAGACTGAAATTTCTGGGAGTCATTGTTGCCTGCTGAAAGCATTACTGTATTTTGTTCATTGTTACTGTGTACTTAATGTCAGTCACCTATGCTATTTCCAGGTGTTGCTATATTTCGGGATTAGTTCATAAAGCACCAAAGGTGGGAGATGAATGTCTTTATTTGGTTGCTAGTTTCTTTTGTTATCTGCTAGATTAACAGAGCTACCATAGTGATTTGTACAAGAGGCCTTAAACAAAGCTCCTTACCAAATAAATTAATGAGTCTCCTTGCATCCTATCCCAGCAGCTAGTTAGCCTTCCCCTTTAACTACCTTAAACAAAAAGCATTTATTTGAAAGAAATAGAGGGAAGAAGGGAGAAACAGAGAAAGAGAGAGAGAGAGAGAGCTCTTTCACCTGCTGGTTCACACCCCAAATGTCTGGATATGGGCTGGCCTGGAGCCAAGGTCCAGGATCTTCTTCCAGGTCTCTGATCAACCTCATACAGTGGCCCAGTCACTTGGATCATCCTCTGCTGTTTTCCCAGGACACTAGCAGGAAGCTGGATTGAAAGTAGAGTAACCAGAACTTAAACGGACACCCAAATGGGACACTATCATTGCAGATGGTAGCTTAGCCTAGTACACCATAACAGCAGTCCCTAATTATCTTTATTCAGAAAGCTTATAGCCAAGGCTGACCCAGTGAAATCAGTATATACAATGCAATATAGTAACATTATTTTAATGAGTAATGTAAATTTAAAACAAACTAAGGACTTCCATTTGATAGTAGATCCTTATCATGTCATATAAACTAAATATTCTTTAGTAATGAGAATTTCTTGAGGCCAACATCATGGCATTACAAGTTAATCCTCTGCCTGTTGTGCGAGCATCCCATATGGGTGCCAGCTGCTCCACTTCCAATCCAGCTGCCTGCTAATGGCCTGGGAAAGCAATGGAAGATAGCTCAAGGCCTTGGGCTTCTGCACTCACATGGGAGACCCAGAAGAAACTCCTGGCTGCCAGCTTCAGTTTGGGCCAGCTGTGGCCATTGCAACCATTTGGGGAACAAACCAGCAGATGGAAGATCTATCTCTCCCTTTTTTCCTTTCCCTAACTCTTTCAAGTTAAATAAATATTTTAAATAATTTCTTGCTGAAAATAAAATTAAAGGCATTTTCAAAAGAGTGAAACACAAACATATAAGGTTAACTAAGATCACAGAGACTTGTGGGAAGACATAAGATCTTTGTAGATATCTGTGCAATGTGTCAATAGGGGCAAAACTAGAGAAGAAAAAGTGCATTTTGTCAAAGGAACAATATCCAGACAGGAAGACCAAAAGCCAAAAAAGTAAGAGGGAACACACATTGTTTGGGGAATTGAAAATAATTGTGTTGTTTAAAATATCAAAACATAGATCTTCAGCATGTAGAAAGAAAAGCAAGCATGAATTATTTTGCCATCTTTTTATCTGAGGCGTTTGTTTTGGCATAATTCTGAAAACTAAAATGACAAATTGTGTCATTGTAGCCAGCATTCAATTTCCTCCATAGACGGAGAGACTGCCAACATTTTCATTTAAAAAAAAAAAATCAATTTGACTACTGTGTATTCATGGGGAAGTAATTCAAACCATGTAAAAGTCTTGAATTTTATCCTAACCCTTCAGATGTTCTTGTTTATTGAAATAGTTTTTCTGCTTTTGAAAGTAAACAGAGAAAAACTCCTTCATTCTCCGACAGTCCTTCCTGTACCTCATTGATGTATTCTAACTATGGGTCATGGAAAACTATGAGCGTTTCAGAGTGTTTGGATGGTTACCCTGAAGAGCATGAGTAAGCACGAGATTAGTAATGAAAGCTTGTCCTTGCTTGTTAGGAATTGTCAGTATTACATGCTGACACTTGGTTTGTAGTGCATGAAAAGGGATTGTTTTATTGTTGTTATCCTGCAGGTGTAGAATTGAACAGATGGGCGTAAAAAGATCTGCCCACAGTAAGTCCAGAGTCTCTTAGAGTCATTCAGATGATTTTACTGTCTTAAATTGGAAAGATAAATTTATGCCCCACTAGCAGTATTTTCATTCTCTTGTCTTCTTTCTTTCAAGTGTTTCCCTCATTTGTACTTAGAATGTTGTCAGTTGGGAGGAGGTAAACAACTCATCCATCACCAGGAGCCTGTGAACGTGCCTTGGATGTCAAGGCGTTCGATTGAAGTCCTGGGACAGGGGCAGAACATCTAGGAATTAGAGACCCCTGATTTAGCTCCCAGAGACATAAAGTGGGGCAAATGTCAACTGCAGTCTACCAAAATCCCAACTACTTCAGTGGTGTAGTCTTAGTCTTACGGGGATGTCTCCCATGTAATAAAGCAAACTGCAGAAATCAAGACGTGGGGCTTTTCCAGAGTGACAAAAGCTGAAATTACCATCCCTTCTCCCTTTTCCCCCCATCTGCCCAACCTCTGCTTTTTGGCTTGGGTAATATGAATATGCAAGGAACTTGTTTGTGACAGAATCTAAACAGGATGGGCCTGGGGATAAGATGGTAGCTTCAGTGTTCAAATGTGGAGCTGTGGAATTAGGAGCATGAGGGAAGCCTAAAGGAGCTGAGCATTATTGAAGGTGGGCCAAGAGAAGACTGGGTAGAGGGTATGCGATGCTGCTGTGTAACATGCCCTCCTTCGCTGTCCACAGTGATCCTTTCTCTCTGCTCATTCTACAACCACAGATCATGAACTCCAGCCGCGTTAGAAGCAGCAGATGAATAGTGGCTGTGGCAGAGTGATTTATAAACTACTGTCTTGTTGAAGTAAAAAACTCACTTGTTGAAGTAAAACCAAGAGGCAAGGCCTTGTGGCATAGTACATTAAGCCACATGCATCCCCCTAAAAGGTGCTGGTTTGAATATTGGCTATTCTGCGCTTCCAGTCAGTTTCCTGATAATGTACCTGGGAAGGTAGTGGATAATGACCTTAGTCTTAGGTCCCTACCACCCACATGAAAACCAGGATGGAGTTCCTGGCTCTGGTTTTATCCTGGCCTAGTCCTAGCAATGAGTAGGTATTTGGAGAGCAAACCAGTAAACTGAAGATCTTCCCTTTTACACCCCAAAAAACCAATATGAAAAGTTTTTAAAAATACTTTTTTAGAAAACGATTTATTTATTTGACAGGTAGATTTATAGAGAGGAGAGGAGGATCTTCTCTCTACTGGTTCATTCTCCAAAGCTGCCATGGCTACAGCTGGGCCAGCCTGAAGCCAAGTGCCTGGGATTTATCTGTGTCTCCAGATGTGTGTGCAGGTCTCCAAGTATTTGGGCCATCCTATACCACTTTCTCAGGCACACTGACAAAGAACTGAGTTTCAAGTGGAAAAACAGGGTCCTGGCACAGTAGTCTATTGGCTAAGGTCCTCGCTTTGCATGCACTGAGATCCCATATGGGCACTGGTTCTAATCCCAGCTGCTCCACTTCACATCCAGCTCCCTGCTTGTGGCCTAGGAAGGCAGTAGAGGATGACCCCAAAGCCTTGGGATCCTGCACCCATGCAAGACCAAGAAGAAGCTCCTGGCTCCTGGCTTCAGGTCGGCTAAGCTCCAGCTGTTGTGGCCACTTGGGGAGTGAACCAACAGATGGAAAATCTTTGTCTCTCCTCTCTGTATATAGAAGTAGAAAACGGGAACAAACTGGCACCCATATAGGATATAAATATCATTAGCAGAAGCTTAGGCTACTGTGCAACAGCACCAGCCCCACCAATAATTTGAGTTTTAAAATAATAAAACAAAAAATTCTTGAAGATTAAGTAACGAAAAAGTACCTGGTTTGCAGGAATCAGAAAGGAAAAGAATAGATCTATACATAGTCTGGAATTGTTTCCCTTGGAGTCTTCATTTAGTTCTTAAGATAAGGATTCTCTTGCTTTGAACTTACTTTTGCCCTGTTGAGACTCTCCCGGCAGATCCTTCTCTCATCAAGGTCATGGATTTTCTTCTCATTAGATAGGTTCTTGGTTGGCCAGAACAAAGTGGAAGGTAATCTGAGATGAGACATAAGTTTCTTGAAGAAACACAGGAAACTTGTACATTTAATTTAATTTTATTACTTTTTATTTTATTTGAAAGGCAGAGAAATTTGGGTCAGAGAAAGACAGACAGAGAGATCTTTTATGTGCTGTTTTACTCCCCAAATGCATACAGTAGCTGGAGTGGGCCAGGCTAAAACCAAGTGCCTAGAATTCTGTCTGAATGTCCCATGTGGGTGACAGGAACTCAAGTTCTTGAACCATTACCTGGTGTTTCCCAGACAACTCATCAGAGTTGGAGCTGAATTAGAGGCTGGGTTCATCCCCAGACACTCCAGTATGGGATGGGATGGTACCAGATGATGGTGTAACTCGTGGTAGCTTCACTCCCCGTGCTATAATACATATCCCCCCACTCTTTGGGGATTCTTTTGTGTTTTAGGTTTATTTACTTATTTTGAAAAGCAGAACAGCAAAGAGATCTTCTGTCCACTGGTTTACTCATCAAGTGGCCATGAAAGCCAAGTCTAGGCTGGGTTGATCCCAAGATCCAGGAATGGCATACTGCTTTCCCACATGGGTGACAGGGACACACACTATTGTGCCATGCCCTGCTCACTTCCTAGCTGCGTTAGCAGGGAGCTGGATCAAAAAGTAAGCAACCAGGATGCAAATCAGAATTCAGGTCTGGAATGTCAGCAGCTTATCCTGCTAGACAATAGTAACCCCCCATGCCTTGAATGCTGGAAGACATCATGCCAGAATCTGCATAGAAGGATATATTTGTCAAGGACTGAATGGCATTTAAAGAAAAGAAAAGAAAGAGAAAAAGAAAAAGAGAAAGAGAAAGAGAGAGAGAGAGAAAGAGAGAAAGAGAAAAAGAAAAAGAAAAAAGAAAAAAAAGAAAAAGTAGTAGCCTTGATTCTTTGTCCAAAAATACTAATTTTCTACAAAATAGAATGGAAGACTTTAACAACCACATTAATTTAACACTGACTTGCAGTCATTTGGACAAAGATGACATGATTCTTAGCAAGGAAAAAGCTTGAATGAATTGAGTGCTAAGTAGGGAAATTTTAATGTTTTTCAATTATTGTGTATTGTAGGCTTATATATTTTTGCCAATTTTCCATTTTATTTGGATTCTTAGTCATGTGTCTTAAGTATGACTTATTTAGGTTTTTCAACAACAAAAAAGATAATATTAAGATGAACATCCACATGTGAAGACTGTCTGTGGTGGAAGAGAGGCTTAATAGACAACTGTTCTTTCTCTAGCTAAAGCTAAAAAGAGGGGCTGCATTACTCATTTTCTTGGATGTCACTTTTTCCAATAGACTTCATCCTGATACCCAACCTAATGCAATCCCTCCTCTTTTCTTGGTTCTACCTCCAAACACAAAGGGGCCTGATAGTGAGATAAAATTTGCATTTTGGAAGCAGATGGCCTGGATTCAAGTCTTGAATGTATCAGTATTTATGAATGACTTCAGGCCTGGTCACTTCACTTTTAAAATAATTGAGCCTCTGTGTTCACTTTGAGAACACATATACTAAAATTAAAATGATGCAGAGAGGATTGGCATGGCTCCTGCACATGGATAAAATACTAAAGCTTCTTCCTAGGATGGATTAATCCCAGTGATTCTTCACCACAGTATTTATCAGCTGGAGTGGACTATGGAACTGTAGACTGTTGTTATGGCTGTTATCATTCCTTCATAACACTTTTTTTGGGGGGAGAGAGAAAAACTTATTTTCAAGACAGAGGGAGATCTTCTATCTACTGGATCACTCCTCAGATGCCCCGCAAAGTTGGGCCAGGCTGAAGACAGGAACCAGGAGCTTCATCCGTGTTTCCTGTATGGGTGACAGGGATCCAAGTTCTTGAGCCGTCATTTGCCTCCCAGCCTCAGCTGGAGCAGGAGAGGAGAAGCTAGGACTTAAACCAGGCACTCCAACATGAGATGTGGATATCCTAAACAGTGCCTTAACTGTTGTGTCACATGCTTGTCCCTATAGCGTTTTTTTTTTCTGTCTGTAGCTCTGAAAGCATTTGTTGATTCAGTTACCAGTTCTATCTCACCTTCCCTTCCCTAACAGAAATGTGAACGCCTAAGGACCAGCTCTTTTTTGGCATACTTCTGTGCCCAGAGCCCTCTCACAAAGCCTGCCCCTAGGTGAATCTCATTAAATGTTAGTTCACGGAATGAATGAGTTCCCTAAGAACTTCTGTAAGTTGAACCAAAAACCCAACTAAATTGTAGATTTTTCCAACTTTTGCTTTTTTTTTTTTTTGGTAATACATGTATTCTCATCATTCCCTACCTAGTCATGTGTTTATCATTGTTTTATCTCAGTGTTACATTAGTTTCCTTCTTTGTTTTCTTTCCCTGTAGATTGCCTCCCTTTTTTTCTCTTTTTTATCATTTCTATTTAAATTTTTCTCAGACCAAAATATTGGTAGCTACATATGTGGATAGATCCTATAACCTAGAGAAATTGCTTGTTTCTTATCTAAAGAAGACTCTAGGAGAGAGTTAAAAAATGTTGATCAAAGGATACAGACTTAGGGTTGGTGTTGTGGTATAGTGGGTTAAGCAGTTGCTTAAGACTCAGGATTGGAGCCAGTGTGGCAGTGCCATAGATTAAGCTGCCACTTGCAATACTGACATCCCGTGTAAGTGTATGCTCATGTCCCAGCTGCTCCATTTGTCATCCACCTCCCTGTTAATAGCCTAGGAAAGCAGAGGAAGATGACTCAAGTGCTTGGGCCCCTGCCACGCACATGGGATACCCAGATGAAGCTCCTGGCTTTGGCCGGGCTCAGCCTTGACATTGCAGCCATGTGGGGAGTGAATAAGCCGATGAAAGATCACAATCTTTATCTGTCTCTTCCTCTCTTTTTTTCCTCTCTGTAACTGACTTTCAAATAAATAAATAAAAACAAGACATGGGATTGAGCCCTGCCTTTGCTTCCAATTCACATTCCTATAATGGTTACCCTGAGCCAGCAAGTGATGCCTTAAGTCCCTTCTACTATATGGGAGACCTGGAGGAAGTTCCTGTCCAACAGCTCCATTCTAGCCCAGCTCCAGTTCCAGCAGTTTTGGGCATTTGAGGGATCAGCTAGCAGATAGAAGATTCTCTGTCTTTCTCTCTCTCCAAACACACATACACATACACACTTTTTGCATAATTATAAATAAGTCATTTTTTGAAATTTAGCTGGCTAGGAGGAATACTTTCTGCTGGTGTTATCAGCCATAACAGTGGAAAATAAAGTACAGGACTCACAGAGCACAGGTGGCATTCGGGGTGAGAAAGCTAGCTTTCTTAATGGGCTAAAGGGAATTGTGAACCATCATCATGTTTGTTCTGTAAAATCAGAAGTGGAGGTGTAGTAAGGTATACATAGTTTGAAGTTGACAAGGTGACCTTGGAGGAGCTTAGAGTAGCAATATTAACATGATTTTTTTTTAACTGAAAGCCTTTTCTCAAGAAGATGACAACAGCAGAAAGGCAAAATAGTGGCACCTGATCCAATCGTAAAATTGATTGGATTAGGTGGGAGTGCTCTGTTACTTATATTTTGGGGTGAATTGCTTTTCTTTAAAATGACAAAGAGGGGCTGCACACAGTAGCACAGGAGGCTAATCCTCTGCCTTGAATTTGCATGCCATATGGGTATCAGTTCAAGTCCTACTTCTGATCCAGCTCTCAGTTTATGACCAGGGAAAGCAGTGAAGGATGGCTCAAAGCATTGAGACCCTGTACCCACTTGGGAGATCCAGAAGAAGCTCCTGACCCCACCTTCAGATCAACTTAGCTCCAGCTGCTGTGAGCATTTGTGGAGTGAACTAGCAGATGGAAGACTTTCTTTCCTGCTCTCTCTTTAGTCTAAAGCTTGCCTTCCAAATACAAATAAATACATCTTAAAATAAAAAGTGAAGTCAATGTTTGTAACAAAAAAGGGGGGTGGGAATTTGAAGTTGGAAAGAGAATTGCAATATTGCCTGGCATCCAAATTTCTCCTTCACTTTTGAAGTAAATTTTTATAAATGAAATGTAAAGAGATTACAGAGAAGTCAGAGAGAATTAGTTGCTTAGCACCATACTTTCATCATTAATTCTGACTGTGTATATTGGATCTGTTTTGAATAGCATATTTTCTTTAGCACTAGAGTGTGGGTTTTCATGTCTAATGAGTGCTGTCAACTCAACTCAGATAATCATTGTTTTTCCTTCCTTCCCACGATAGAAGGTCTGAACGCTAAGGTAGGCTTTGTGCTCCAGGTCAGCTGGCTCACACAGAAAGCCGGAGATTCATTCTAGAAAAGAATCCTTTAGATTAGGGAAGGAACTTGATTTAAGACAGTTTATACTCCACTGATTTCTCAGCAGTCTAATTTGAGAGTCTCTTTTTGTTTTCCATTTGGAAAGTGTTTAAGGAGCTGAGATTCAGTTAATGTTTGTTGAGTTCTCACTGCATGAATGGACAGTTTCCAGGTATCCTGGATTGTTTCATGGAACATAAAAATGCAGAGCTCCTGCACCACTTTAGTTAGAATCCTAGAATAATGATCAGATGGTATCTAATATCCTCAGTGAGTCCCAAAGAATTCCCAAACACATTAGCCTGCCATATTCTCCACATATCCAACACCCCAGCTACGTTTACTGATCATTCCTGGAAAACATTACCTTGGAATTGCTGCCTCAGATACACATTTATCTGTAAAAATCCATCCGTATAGGGACTGGTGTTGTAGCATAGTGGGTACAACTGCCACTTTCCTTGCTAGCATCTCTTACGGGCTCTGGTTCATGTCCTGGCTGCCCTGCTTTTAATCCTGCTCCCTACTAACGTGCCTAGAAAAAAGCAGCAGAACATGGTCCAAGTGCCTGAGCCCCTGACCCCCATGTGGGAAAGCTGGCTCATGGCTTTGGCTTGGCCCAGCCCTGGCCATTGCAACCACTTGGGGAGTGAACCAGTGGGTAAAAGACTTTCTCTCTCTCTCTCTCTCATCTCTTTATGCCGTCCCTTTCTCTTTCTCTCTCTCTATCTGTATGTATGCAGCTCAGCATTTCAAACAAATCTATCAGAAAAAAATTTCAAATGAGTGTATTTCTTCTGAAGCCTTTCTCTGATGCTCCTATGCAACAAAACAAATGTAACCAAGCCAAAGAAGTAGTAACAGCCAACCCTGTGCTTGCTTTGAACCCTGTCCTTGCTTTGATTCTTAGCAATATTCAGTTTGTGTCATTCTTATAGACTTGGCCCGTGTGAAAAGTGTAGATACATATAGGAAAGATTTATCATTTTCTTATGTTCCTTGAGAGCCACATCTTAACACAAAATATTTTTAATGATTTTATTTCTTGAGTAGAGTAGTAGTCTATAAGATGTGGAAAGAAGTTAAAGAATACTAAATCTCTTCCCTATATTTGTAGAAAGTTTTCTTCTGGTCTTTCTCCTTATGAATTACTGATGTACAGATAATTCTTTCGCCACCTACTTGTAGTACTATTAATCATCACTTTTTTATGGTGATATAATAGACACTCTAGTGGCTAGACCAAAACATAGCTAACTTCTGCCACTCCCTCTCTTTTTACAAAGGTGTCTTCTTTAGGGGAACACAGGGAGGCCATGTTTCAGAAGTGAGCCCCAGTCTCTATGTCAGTCCATTTCAGCTCTAGATTTTTCTCCCTGCAGTTAGCCTTAGAACACATGCAAAAATTGGTATTCCCACTAGTTATAGTATCACTGTTACCATGTAGCTTTGTTTAAAAAGTTTACAAGAATTCTTGGTTTTTCATTAAAACATTATGAAAACTTGAAGTCCTAACATGCAAAATGTTCATTTTCAGAAGTAATTTATTACTCAACAATTTCAAATGTCTAGATTGTTTTTTTAAAGTAAAATGTCACTGATTAAAGCCATGTGTTAGTGTCTTCCATTTTATTATTGTTCTACTTTATTATATCACCACATAGATCCTAATTTTTGAAAGTAACTAAGGCTTTACTAAGCAGAGTAGATTGGTTTTAACTGACCAAGTATTAAGTCATGGTTTGTATCACATGAATAAAACTGCACATGTGTGGCATATAAATAACTTGAATGCAAGCAACTTGATTAAGAGAACAGTGGAGGAAAGGCTGTTCTGTAATGAAATACAATATGTTTGGGGAAGTCTTTCATGAATGTTGTTGTTATAGAACAACATTAGTTTTATATTTTGAGAGAGAGGAAGAACATTCAGATTTGCTGATTTACTTCCCAAATACCTGCATAGCCAAGGTTTGGCCAAGATCAAAACCTGGAGCCAGGATTGCAATTTAGGACTCCGATGCAGTGAGGAACTCAAACACTTGACCTGCCACTGCTGCCTTCTAGGTTGCATGTTAGCAGGAACCACAGCTGGTTATTGAACCCTCAGAGTTAGAGGATACAGGCGTCTTAGCTGATTGGCCAAGTGCACATGCCAACATTGCTTTTTAAAAATAACACAGTGAAGTGTCAATATTTATTAGACTTCATGTTTGTGCATGTCAAAGTTTTCTTCATATCTTGAGAAAAAAGACCTTAAAATACAAATCTTTAAATTTGTTAGCCATAACGATGGATTTTCCTACCTCCCTGATTACCACTCTGCCTTTTAAAAACTCCACAATAACACCTACCACTATTCAAAATCCCCGAAAACCTTTGCCTTTTTTGCTTCTGGGGTATTGGTGATATGAATGACCTATGGAACTTTGGGAAGTCTTCTCACAGTCTGAGATACTTAGTGCCTTTTGATTTTTCTCTTAACCCTACTTTCATTTTTGCACTTCCCAAATCAGGAACCACCAACTAATATGACTCCAAATGACTTTTATTCCTGAGATTTGGAGTGGTTTGGCTCATTATGATCCCAGTTGAGGGTACATTCCTTCTGGAATGCCCGGGCTCTAGTAGTTGAGCTCCTGCCACTGAGACAAGAAACCTGACTTGGGTTCCCACCTCCTGGCTTTGGCCTCAGCTGTGTATAAGCATTTGGAGTATTAATGAGTGGCTAAGAGCCCACTCTGTCTCCTCTCTCTGTCTCTCAAATAAATAAAAATGAAAAAAATAATTGATGCTGCCAAGAGTTGCCCCTTGGGAGAAACTCCCGGTTCACTATAGTCTCCCATCATTCAGTGTTGGTCTTTGTCAGGCCTTCTTCTTTTATCGTTCTCTCCTGCCCACACTCAGCAGACCTGTGACTCTGCACCTCCTCTCTGCACCTCCTACCCTTCCTGTCAGCAATTAGTCATGCTATTTTCTAGATTCTCATGAGTCAGAGAGGTGTGTTTCTGTTTCTTTCTTTCTGCCATCCAGTTCTGTGTATGGCCGATAGTATCACTCAAAACAAAACACTTCACTGAGGCAAAGACTCCATTGGGTTGATTCTGGTGGGTCAGGAGCTAGGGGCCCTATGCCTCACACTGGAGTCTTTTCCTTGTGGGTATTTTGAATAAAATATTTTTGTTTGGGGTTTTTAAAAGGCATTTATGCATCTAGGTATAATACTGTACAAATCATAAAATTAATCACGGTACAAGTAAGAAATTGGGACACAAAAGATACAGTGACTTGGGCCTGGTACAGTAGCCTAGCAGCTAAAGTCCTCACCTGTACGTGCTGGGATCCCATATGGGCACTGATTCTAATCCTGGTGGCCCCACTTCCCATCCAGCTCCCTGCTTGTGGCCTAGGACAGCAGTCGAGGATAGCCCAAAGCCTTGGGACCCTGCACCCACGTGGGAAACAAGGAAGAGTCTCCGGGCTCCTAGCTTCAGATTGGTTCAGATCCGGCTATTGCGGTTGCTTGGGGAGTGAATCAGCGGATGGAAGATCTTCCTCTCTGTCTCTCCTCCTCTCTGTGTATCTGACTTTCCAGTGAAAATAAATAAATAAAATCTTTAAAAAACCAACAACAACAAAAATATACAGTGGCAGCCAAGCAAATTAGTGGTGAGCTGGGATTTCTCTGATCACTAAAAACTCATATTCACTTTACAGGTGACTAAACACTTTAACCTGTATACAGAATTGATACTATCGTCCCCATTTTATAAAGCCAAGGACAATGAAGCCATGAACTGAAATGTTTCACCAAGATGCAAGGTTCATAGAATGTAGGTGATTCAAGTGATTCAACTGGCAAGATTTGACTCCCAACTGGAATCTTTTGACTTCAATTTCAGTATGTTCCACTTACCCCTAATCATGCCTTGTTCAGCTATCAAAGCTAAAAATCTTTTTTTTAGACTTTCAAAGACATGTACATTTTCCTTTTTACCTTACTTTTCAAATTCAGAAAACAGATGGAAGAAAATTCTAGTATATTTATTTATTATTTCACCAGTTAGGGGCATCATCATAGGTGAAGAGAATGAAAATAATCCAAGAGTTTAAATAATAGACATTTGAAAGCTGTCCTTGGCCAGGTGCGGCAGGGACGTACCAGAAGCACTTTACCCTTGGCAGCCTGCGGCGAGGTTTGTGTGAGGAGGTATGCTGCTACTTGCTGTGCTGCCACTTCAGTGACGGACACTTGTCCAGCGGTCACTAGTGAAACACTTCAGGGCTGCAGAGGTCAGGGGAATAGTTTCACTCTTTGCTCAGCTCAGCGAATTCTTTGGGCTTAATGAGCCTCAGGAGAACAGCCACCTTGTGGTGCAGCTTCTTCCCCCACACGAGCCATGTGCAGTGGCCAGAAGCTGCTCAAATAGGCTCACTGCTCCTGAGCAGCTTGAAACATAGCGAGTTGCAACTAAGTGGTGGTGGAAGTTCACCACACACGCTGCATTTCAGAAACTCAAGTGTGGGACATCCTAATAATGTTTTTTAAAAAGTTCTTATTGGAAAGGCAGATTTACAGAGAGAAGGAGAGACAGAAAAATCTTCCATCCGTTGGTTCTTTTCCCCAGTGGCTACAGTGGCAGGAGCTGAGCTGATCTGAAGCCATCAGCCAGGAGCTTCTTCTGGGTCTCCCACGCGGGTGCAGGGTCCCAAAGCTTTGGGTCATCCTCTATTACTGTCCCAGGCTACAAGCAGGGAGCTGGATGGGAAGTGGAGCAGCTGGGATGCGAAGTGGTGCCCTTATGGGATCCTGGCTCATGAAAGGTGAGGATTTAGACACTAGGCTATTGCACCAGGTCTCTAATAATCTTCAATACTAATTGATTACATTTGGGGTCTATTGAACTAAAGAAAAACATGGTCTTAAAAATCAATTTTACTGTTTGCTTTCATCTTTTTGAATGCAGCTATTAGAAAATCAAGTATTACACTTGTAACTCAGATTATTTACTTCAGCTGCACAGTGCTGCAGCATCTGTACTATACTGTACTTCCTTTGACAGTTCTGAGACAAACATTTTTATTCATTCAGTAGGCATTTACAGAGACCTAAATGGAGCTGCTACCTCAGAGAGACTTTCATTACCAATCTGCAAGAACTCTTGAGTAGTCCCTTCAGTCTCGAACTATTGCTCTTCTGTAGGTAGTATATATTATGAATGAAGACTGAACTAGATTTATATTTAAAGCAAATGCTTTCTAATTTTAGACTTTCCCTTTGAGAAGGTCATAAGACTTAGTCCATGCTTTGGCTCCAATATGCTGTATTTTACCTTGTATCCAATCTAAGTCTTACCAGAGTTCCTTACCAAATGCTTGGAAAAAGGTATTTTTAGGATACAAATTTATTTTGCAGGTGATGAATGTACCCCTAACTTGAAAAGTCATGGTTAGATAAATGTCACTGAAAGCCCACATCACTGATCTCAAACAAACATTTATAAATGAATTTTATCAAAATTCCATTAAAAGCTGTCAGCTCTTTGCTTTCCTGTTGTCACCAAAGGTTAAGTTACCCTTCAACAAAAGCCTCAGTAACTTTCTGTTTGATTTATTTAATGCCTCTGCAAAATAGTCTTTCTGATTTTTCTCAGGAATATTTAGAGAAAAGAAAACAGCAAAACAGCAGTATTTTTAATACTCACTTCTGCTTTAGAAGGAATCCAAGATAATTCTGAATTATGACAACATCTTTCTAACAAATGTTATTTTCCATCTGTAAGCCACCTGCAGGAAAGATACACTAGGCTTTTTAGAATAGGAATAAAAATGAAATAGAAATATAGAATACAAATAAAATAGAAGATCTTGCAGCAGGGCGAGTTTGGGAGGGGTTCAGGCCTTGGGGTTAGGGGCAACTGCAGCTCCCTACAGTGTGGCGGCTGTGGGGGGTGCCCCTGCTGGGCTGGACCCAATGCTGGGGACTCGAGCCCAAGCCACTGCTGGAAGGCAGTGAGCAAGTCCTTGGCTTTGGGCAGCCAGTGCACCAAGTGGTGCGAGACTTTGCCTGCTGGCCGCCCAGCAGTGAACTCTGGGGTTTTTGAGATATGTAGTTACTGCCTGGAGACACTCATGAATAAGGCCAGTTTTAGTGTAGGTAAGAGATTAATTCTGGGTGATTCCCAGTGATAGGGTCATGAAACTTTCAGGAATGAGTGGGGACTGAGACCTGATGGTTTGGAGGGAAGTATCCATAAGATAATTTTGGTCAGACTGATTCACCAGCCCAATTAGGAATCCTGAGATGGGCTGTTAGCATAGAGCATCACTGATGGCCACACACCAGTCCACACCAAACTATGGATGGGGGCCTGTTTGACAGGGCGAGGTCCCATTACCTGACTGGGTGGTGGAATAGTGGAGTGGTCACATTTGGAAGGGTCAAGACAGTAACCAGCACGCAAGAGAACTTGGTCTGGGGGTAGACTCTGGGGGGGAAGTGTGGGCCCAACCCTGTGGAAATACAAGTCCTGCTGGTTAGCTCATGAATTGAGGTGGTGATGGGCTGAGCTAGATGTGACCATGGCACCTGCCATCACATATGGGCAAAGGAACCGACAACAGTCTGGGCAGGTCAAGGCAGCAGCACCCACAAGTGCATCCTAAAACAGGATATGGGGTGAAATGAGTAGGGCTGGCTCATGGACCCACTGGTATGAGCAAAATCTGGCATAGGAAAGGTTCTGATGGAGGAGCCTGGGCAACTCCTCTGGCAGGACACGGTCCCTGCAGGTTAGCACAAGAAGCATGCTAGGAAACAACCCAGAACAGGCTATGAAAGTTATCCCACTGGCAGACCAGGCTGAACCCGTTCACATCACCCACTGGCAAATCCGAGCACCAGAACAGAGTGTGGGTTGGGCCAGGTTTGGTTGCGACACAAACCAGTACACATTAATGAATGCCAAGGTGAGATGTGTTTGCAGTACCCAAACAGCACATGTGAAAACCGGGGGGAGCAGACAAAGCTGACAGGGGAATGTGGGCTCCCCTGCTGGACAGCCACTCCCATTGGGAAGTGTAAGTTGGGATGGGGGCAAACCAGACTAAGCAGGGCTACAATACCTGTGGGCCTCATGTGAGCTAGATAAGGGAAGGGCCAGGGTGGGCTGACTGTTCCGACTGGTGCAACAAAAATTAGAGTGGGTGAGGGATGGTTGGGCTTTGCCACACCATCAGCTGGCAGAGGCTGGCACTAGGAGCTAATTCTGTCAAGTCAAATGCCAGAACCACCTGGAGAGTGCATAATCTGGGAGTGGGCGTGGTCTTAGTAGGGAGATAGTGAGCACCTCCCTCTTGGGTTACCACTCTCACTGGAAAGCACGAAAACCAGGACAGGGGCAGGGGTGGCTAGACAGAAAGGCACCTGTGTGGGGGCTGAATAATAGGGCTGGCTGTGTTGAACTAGGCTTCAATGCCCATTGACATGTGTGAGAGCTAAATGGGATGTGGGACAGACTAAACAAGCCTGCAGTACATACTGGCAAGCATGGGAACCAGGGTAGGGTGCAGGCCTGGTGGGGATTATGGGGAGTTGCCCCAACTAGGCTGCAGCTCCCACTGGTTTGCGTGAGGACTGAGTATGAAGTGGGTAAGATCGAACTGGACTACAACACCCATTGGTTCATGTGGAAGACAGGGCTGAAAACAGAACTGACCCAGCAGTAGCAACCAGCATGTGCATAAGCTGACTGGGGCAACGGACGGTGTCAGACCCTGTACTGGTAAGATCACAGAAGAATCAGTTTTGGGATCATCTCAGATGAAGTTTCTTTGGAGATCCCTCCAACTGAACTGCTGATCTCAGAACCCCAACCATGAAAAGACTATGTCAGCTGGTGGATTTTGAATAGGTTTCATCACAATTGGAATGGCAAGATTGGCAGCAATCTAGAACTGTTGAACTATCAAAACTGCTTGAGCAGGACCCTCAGAGCACCTCTCACATTGGGGATCTGGGATGGGTGGGAGGCTGAGTGGGGCTTTTCCCTTTGTTTCTCCGTTGACCCCAGCTACAGGGAGGAAAATGATGATATTAGTGTGTAAACAATGGTATTACCCACTTTTATCCTGTAACCCTTGACACTTTGTACCGTAATCAACTAAGTAAATTATTTTAAAAAAATAAATCTAAAAAACTAGAAAGATGAACCATGTCTGGGTAAAGTGAGCGTATGCATTGTACGTATGGTGCTAAAAGAGACATAAAAATTGTCACCTGTGACTGACTTCATTTCATAGTTGACACTGTGCTTAGTAGAAGTGAAATGGCTCCTTTATGGTCACAAAGTTATGTCTGTGCTGTAACTAGAACTGTGAACAGTTCTAGAAATAGTAGAGACCATTTCTCTGCAACTGTGCACAGTTTCACCGATTTTCTATTTCTGCCACGCCAGGATGTGTGTCACTACATAAACTCATACATGCAGCTTCATATGACAGTATTCAACCAACAGTATGATCCATCACTTCCACTTTGGACATATACTTGACATCCAAATTAGTGTTTATGTGTACCAAAAAATCATGTACTACAGAGTTCATACAACATTGTTCTTCCTAGCCAAAATATATTAGGATGTGAAGGAACAGAGGAAACATGAAATACGTTCACACAATGGAATATTACACAGCAATTTAAAAAGAAAGAAGTGGGCTTTGTTTTGTGGTACCTCAGGTAAAGCCACCCAAAGTACTGAAATCCCATATCGGAACACCAGTATAAGTCCTGGCTGCTCTGCTTCCAAAACAAATTCAAGCAAACGCACCAAGGAATCAGCCAGAAAAAGAAGCCCTCAAGAACTTGGGCCCCTGTCACCTATACATATGGGAAACCTAGATGGAGTTCTAGCTCCCTGTTACTGACTGGCCCGGCCTTGGCTGTTGAGATCATTTGGGGAGTAAACCAATAAATTTTTTTGTCTCTCTCTCCCTTTCTAACTCCACCCTTCAAACAGAAAATAAATCTTTTTTGTTTTTGTTTTTTCAAAGAAATAGAGAAAGAGTTACTTAGGGTGAGTGTTTGGCTAAAGTTAAAGATACTTGCACATCCTATATCAGAGTAACTAGGTTTGCATCCTGCTCTGCTCATGGTTATAGTTTCTTGCTAATATGCATCCTGGGCGGTAATGGCTGGTGGCTGAAGTCATAGTCTCTACCATCCATATAGGAGACCTATATTGGGTTCTCAGCTCTGAGTTTCAGCCTGTCCTTGTCGTGACCACTGCAGGTATTTGTAAAGTAAAGCAGTAGATGGGAGATCTCTTTGTTTCTATACCTCACAAATAAGTTAGTAGTTGTTTTTTAATGAAAAATTTTAAAAGAAAAACTAGTGATTCTTGAAGTCACATGGATATATGTTTCAAAAATCATATTGTTGAGCCTAAGTAGCCAAAGAGAAGAATACGTAGGGCTGAGCACTATGGTTTAGTGTGATAAGCTACCACCTTGGACTCCTACATTCCATACTAGAGTTCTGGTTGAGTCCCAGCTGCTTTGCTTTCAATCCCAGCTGATGGTAGCCCAAGTACTTGTGTGTCTGTTACCCACATGGAAGAGTTGTTGGCTCCTGGCCTTGCCTGGCTCAACCTAATCTGCTGCAATCATTGGGGAAGTGAACCAGTGATAGAAGAACTCTCTCTTACACTCTTACTCTTACGTATCAATAAATCCTTTATAAGGAATTGTAGAAAATACTTGTAGTTTTATGTCCATTGATAAGGTCCTTAAAGGCAGAGACCATTTCTCTGCAGCTGTGGATTTCCAGCATGTATTGTGTTTTCCAGTATATAATAGGTGCTCAAGGTACGTTTATTTTAATGAGAATTTTCAATGCGGAAGAAGAGGCAAAGGGAGCACTCAACATTTTTCTAATGATAAAAACCAAAAAACATAGGGGATAATTCTTCAATTTTCAGTTGTTTTTACCACAGCACAGCATTTGGAAAACTGAAATGTTAACATTATATTAACTGTAATTGACACTTGGCTAGGTATGACTTGGAGACCATCGTCATGTTTCACAATATTGCAAAATAGGCACAGCTAATAGAGCCTCTAGTTTGACCCCAGCAGTAAGTAAAACATGCTATCAAGTAGACATGATAGTTTCCACAGTTCATAGTTTTTGCCTCAATGAGTTCTTTACAACCCTTTCCCCTACTTCTTACTCAATGGGACAGGAATGCTGTGTTGATTGGTCAGGGGCTTTTAAGGATTGATGTCTTGGAGTGTAAGCATATCGTGGCTGTCTTTCCTCTGGCATTTTTCATTTCATGAGGGTGATGAGTTTGGGATGGAAGAAATTAGCTCTTCTGTCTGTTTCATTTACAGATCCTTACATCCAAACTATGTATGAATGTCATATGCAGTTTATTAGAGCTCTATACATGGGACCATCTCTGCGATAATAATAAAACATTTCTGTGCTTCTTTTGGGCACTTGATTTTTCTGAGGACCACCCACAAGATGGCGTAACTGGATCAAAGTAGAATTTTTAAATTCTGGGGTACCTGGCCAAATGCCATTACCATGTCGTAATAGGAGACCCTTTAATAACACCTCATTCCTTCACCCTAATCATGTACCACAAGTCTTTATGATCATTGTTCTAATGTTGGTTCTTCAGGTCATGATAGGTGGTGTTATTAGCCTTGAAAGTTTACTACATGAAAAACTTTTAAGTCAGAAAAATAGATTTACTCATGTTTGTAAAAGTTGTATCCTAATTACAGCTCAGGCAGGCCACCTGATTTTGGGTCCCCAGGGAACCACAGAATCCAATTGGCAGTCAATTTGCAATCATCTGTGAAGCACTGGCTGCGGAGTGGCGATTATTACAGCGCTGC
This sequence comes from Ochotona princeps, assembly GCF_030435755.1. Classification (NCBI taxonomy): domain Eukaryota; kingdom Metazoa; phylum Chordata; class Mammalia; order Lagomorpha; family Ochotonidae; genus Ochotona; species Ochotona princeps. Next base: position 35,519,102 of record NC_080842.1, read on the forward strand.
AAGGAGTCCTGTGCCAGAGCAAGCTTATCTCCTTAAATATTGACGAGAAGAATGTCCATTCTCTTGCAAACAACTTAGAGGAGCAGGAAAAACATAAGATGATGTTATTTTATATGAAGACGTTTTGTTGCAGTGCGGAATCTGTAGTGCTGAAATGGAAAAATCTCTACTTTTTAAAATATTACATAAATTACCGTTAAAAGCTTGTTGTTTGTCATTTCAATTTTTGGAGAGGTTAAATTATGTCCTCTGTGTTTTCCCATTACTGTAATATCTAGTAAGTTTTAAGCAACATGTTATCATTTGAATTTTCAAACATTTTACTTTACCTCAAGGAAAACAAAAAGCATGTGTTCTTTCCTTTCCTCCTGATATTATCAGTGCAGTGTACAGATTTGACCCCTCATACATATTCCTGCTTTGCACTAGAACTTTTCTTTTAAAAAAAATTATCTTTTCTTGGAAAGACAAATCCGACTTTTGCTTATTTGAGCTCTATCAGTCTTCATTTATAAGTAGCTAAGTGGCAAGTATTAAAGTAGAAATTCTAAAACATTTTTTTAAAGATTTATTTATTTTTATTTTTTATTACAAAGTTGGATATACAGAGAGGAGGAGAGTCAGAGAGGAAGATCTTCCGTCCAATGATTCACTCCCCAAGTGAGCCGCAATGAGCTGGTGCTGCACCGATCCGAAGCCAGGAACCCGGAACCTCTTCCTGGTTTCCCACGTGGGTGCAGGGTCCCAAAGCTTTGGGCTGTCCTCAACTGCTTTTTCAGGCCACAAGCAGGGAACTGGATGGGAAGTGGAGCTGCCGGGATTAGAACCGGCGCCCATATGGGATCCCAGGGCGTTCAAGGCGAGGACTTTAGCCGCTAGGCAACAGCGCCAGGCCCAAAATTCTGAAACATTTTTAGCCAAAAAAATTTTCCTTTTAAATTTTACATTGGAATTGTTTGAGATTTTCTTTCTTTTCTTTTCTTTTTTTTTTCTTTCTTTCTCTCTTTCTCTCTTTCTTTCTTTCCTTGAAAGGCAGAGAACCTGAGAGGGAGGGACCATCCATTCTCTGGCTCACTCCCTAAAAAACTGCAACAGCTGTATTTGGGCAAGCTTACCCAAGAAAAAAGAATTTCATCCGGGTCTCCCACATGACTTACAGGGACCCAGGTATTTGGGTTATCATCTACTACCCTCCCTGGCACACCACAGGGAAGCTAAATCAGGACTTGAAACAGCTCTCCAATATGGATTACAAGTGGAAGCTTAACTCACTGAGCCACCATACCGGCAGGATTTTTTATTAGAAGATCAGAGGTACAGAGGGAGAGAATGAAAGAAAGAAAGGGAGAGACACAGAGAACAATTTTCCATGTGCTGGTTCACCCTCCAAATGGCCACAAGAGCCAAGACTGGGCCAGGCTGAACCCAGGAGCAAGGAGTTTCTTCTGGGTTTCCCACATGGGTGGCAGGAGCCTAAGCCCTGGAGTCATCTTCCACTGCTGTTCCTAAGCCATTAGTAGGAAATTGGACCAGAGTAGAAACAGCTAGAACTGGAACCAGCGCTCATACCAGGCGTACCAGGGTCAGGAGACCCCTGGAATTTTATGTATTGACATAGATATGATGAAATCAGTATTGAACAAAAAGATACTTCATATGACGAAAGCATACTTACATATGCCATGTTTGAAGTGATGACTTTAAATTTTAGATAGACTGCTGGTAATAGACTTGAGTAAATCCTTGAGAGCTATCTAACCTTCTGGTGTTGGTTTCTTGTTTGCCTTTACACAGTTTAATTCAGCTGCCAAGCAGCTGATAGAATGGGATAAGCCTCCTGTGCCTGGAGTCGAGGCTGGAGAATGTACCTCGGCAGCAGCTCAGAGCAACTCTGCCCCAAAGCACTCTGACACCAAGAAGAACACCAAAAAGCGACACTCCTTCACTTCTCTCACCATGGCCAACAAGTCCTCGCAGGCATCTCAGCACCGCCACTCCATGGAGATCAGCCCTCCGGTCCTCATCAGCTCCAGCAATCCCACAGCCGCAGCGCGGATCAGCGAGCTCTCCGGGCTTTCCTGCAGTGCCCCTTCTCAGGTAAACCCTCATACAAGGTTTCTGCTGCACAGGGGTCTCCTTCACAAGCACATCTTTCCGCTTGGTGAAAAATACAGTGTATGTTAAGCTTCAAGATGGTAGGTTTTCTGGGAAGCAGAGATTTCATGTACTTTATAAGTACATGAAAATGGAAAACGGAAAGACAGTGTGACGGTTTCAGCCTAGAGTGGACTCTTGGTCATCTTCAGAGGAAAGATCAGAACTTACAAGATGATATAAGTACTATTTATCACCACTACTGATAGTACAGCTAGCAGTCACTCTATTTCACAGAGCTGTATTGCCATGCTGCTTTGAGAGATCTTGCCAATGAAAATGTTAGCTCTACCCAAACTTAAGGCACTGTGGTTGAAATTTATCAGGTTGCAGCTGCCTGCATCGATGTAACCTACCTTGATGTTTAGGCTCCTCAGAGTTTAAGAGAAAGAAGAGAAAGGATGAAAAAAATGGTTGTTAGAAATTGCATTCACTTTTGTGTTTAAAAACTCATTAATTCATCAAGACTGGACTGCTCTTAAAAATAACAGGTTATGCTTACGTTAAAATAATACAGAAGACAGTTGAAAACATCAATATTTTTTAAATTGTTTGATTTATTTATGTATTTGGAAGACAGATTTACAGAAAGAGGGTGGGAGTAGCAGAGAGAAAGAGGGAGTGAGAGGAAGAAAGAAGGGAGGGAGGGGTTTTCTATCCACTGGTTCACTCCCCAAATGACAGCAACAGCCAGAGCTGGAACAATCCAAAGCTGGGAGCCAGAAGCTTCTTCTGAGTCTCCCACATGGGTGGGACAAGGGCCAAAGGACTTGGGCCATCCTCCTGTTGCTCTCCCAGGCACATTAGCAAGAACTGGATCAGAAGTAGAGAAGCTGGGCCTCAAGCCAGTGCCGTTTTGGAAAACCAGGGCCGCAGGTAGTGACTTTAGCTGCTATGCATCCATGCCAGCATCTCATTAATTCATTTAAAAAATATTCACTCAGTATCTTACTACACTGCATATACCACAGTCCTTAATTCTCAACTGTAAATTAAGCTTAATGGTGGCCCTGCCCTAGTCACATGGCTGCTGTCATAGTTAGGTAACAGCTTCAATCATCACCTTAAAGGTCAGAGATCCTAGTCCAAAGGTGCTGACACAACTGGGAGAAGTTTCTTTGGCGTCACATGTTAAATTTTTAATGTGCATACAGATTTTATATCCTGCTTCACAGTATAGCTGTGGAGATTCTGTTTCTTTAAATGAAATCAATTATTTCTCTTGAAGAAAGAAAATGGGGATAGTGAGAGAGGAAAAGAGGAAGGGGAGACAAAGAGGGGGAGGAAGGGAGGTTTACATGGGATTCTTTTCCCTGAGAGGAGAGAAAAAGGGAGAAAAAGAAAGAAAAAGGAGGACACACATGGCCTTGGCGTAGGAATCCAGCTTTATTAAAAGTCGGTTTTTTCTCAGTCTCACTTGCTTGACCTTGCTCTACAGATTCCTACTTCTAGTTGTGAGTTAAATGCATTCACTTTCTGAATAGCATTACGGTTTTTCAGGAGGTGTGGCTGTGAAACTTTTGCTCTTACTAAGGGAAATAGCACGCGCACACACACACACACACACACTGATTAGGTTGTGAGTACAGGGAGAATGGAGGTCATTCACTGAGAATAATGGGAGAAATGAATAAGTACTCACTAAATATTTTTTGAATGAGTGGGTCACCAGAAATGTGGAATCAGGGGAGTCCTGTTATTTTGCACGTAACTAATTGTGCCCATATGAAGGGTAGGTCTGTATTACGGATCAGAGTAAGTGCCAAGTGCAGCGAACCTGGAGAAGTTCAGTACGTTTTTGACTACTGGTAAAGATGCCCATTCTATATGACTTAGCTACATTTCTACTGTGATTTCTCGGAAAGAAAGACCAACATGTGCTAAGAATGAAGACCGCGCGGGATGGAAATGGCAGCAGTCTCTTGGCTGTGGATAAGTTTAAGAGAGAAAAGAAGATAAAGGGGACTTTTGCATTTTCTGTAGAGAACTCAGTCATTGGGTGTGAGCATGTCTGCTGCTGCCACACCAGAGCTGGGATGAAGACTGTCAAAATAGAGCTATTTTTGTTTGGGTTTGAGTAGCCTAGGACACAAGGCTCTTTCTGTGTTCCATTAAAAATAATTAACCCTTCAAATATTCCACCTTTCCTCCTTTATTCCAGTTCGTTCTATTTTTAATGATAACATGTTGCCTTGGGAAGGTATTTTTAGAAGAGGATGGGAGGTATTGGAAGCCCTGCTTGCGTTCTCCAGCCTTGGTGTACAGAAAACACTATGTGCATTGGGAGGAACGGTAGTCCACAGCAAAGTATTGAGTACACGTGGCGAAGTGATATACAAGTGTTCTTCTAACCATGAAGTTCAATGAATACAGGAAAATGACTCATGTAAGAGTGAAAGATAGAGGCTCCTCCTCCTCCCTTTGCCCTGCCTAGATGAAGTGCTCATCTGTCAGTAGATTCCAGAGAGTTCCCTTGCTGTGGTTGACCTCATTTCTATCTTCTTTTCCCGGACTCACATTCACCTTTGCCTTCAATTTTCTTTCCTTTTGTTTTTTCCTCTTCATATACTTGTGTGCATGAATTTCAAAAAAATTTTTTAACACCAGCATGTTTATCCATGAAATATCTGAAGTTCTCTTGAATTAGGATTGACTTTATATACATTTATTAGAAAGTTAAAAGTAGGAGGCTTAAAGAAGTTGTAATTCATTTTTTCTTACCTGCATGAAATCTGCATTAGGCAGTTGCCTATGGTACGATGGCATCATGGGTGGTCAAGAACCCAAGTCTCTTCCAGCTCACCTTTTCACATTGTGAGCAGGTCCTTATCTTCCTGCTTTTGTGTGGCTGTTACAGAGCTTACTGTCACATCCAGGTTTCAGGCAGAAAGGAACAGTGGGCTTCCTCATGGTGATACTGATTACTGGGGATGACTGAATATTCAGATACAGAAATTGGAAGATTGTTGATAGGCCATGCTGCCTGGGTGGATCACCAGATCAGGGCAATGTGCATGGATGCGTGTGATTTACATCTGTAAAAGCACATGATTGTGCAAGCAACCAAGACATTTTGTCTGCTCCTACGACCACACCTCTGGTATTTTTTGGCCTCTGGCAGCTGGAAGAATGATTCATAGTAGGTGTTTCTGTGGCCATTGCCCTTAGAGAGAGGAAGGCCCACCCATGCCCTTTAGCTTTCTTGCTCTCCATTTAACCCTTTGCAGTCCAATGAGATAAAGATGAACTCAGCAGAAATTCAGGTATCCCTGTTCGGGGCATTTGTTCTGGGCTGGTTTGCTCCTGCCCCTCATTCTGCTTTCTCTCTGTCTTTGGTGACTTCATCTCTTCCTTTGCCCCCATGCTGTGTGCAGTTTTACATTCAAGTTGTGCTTACAAGATTCTTCTAGTCCCATGCTTCGGTCCAATGTTTTAGGGAGCCTCTGTTCTTACTCCTCACAGGAGTCCAGAAATAAGAAATAGCTTATCCTGAGGTTTGAGGCCATTAGTAGCTCATTAATCTGACTCCCATTTTGGAGCTTTTAGAAAAATATCAGCCAATCAAAGGATCTCAGGCATTCTTTTTTTTTTTTTTAAAGATTTTATTTTTATTACAAAGTCAGATATACAGAGAGGAGGAGAGACAGAGAGGAAGGTCCTCGGTCCGATGATTCACTCCCCAAGTGAGCCGCAACGAGCCGGTGCGCGCCGATCCGAAGCCGGGAACCTGGAACCTCTTCCGGGTCTCCCACGCGGGTGCAGGGTCCCAAAGCCTTGGGCCGTCCTCGACTGCTTTCCCAGGCCACAAGCAGGGAACTGGATGGGAAGTGGAGCTGCCGGGATTAGAACCGGCGCCCATATGGGATCCCGGGGCATTCAAGGCGAGGACCTTAGCCGCTAGGCCATGCCGCCGGGCATGATCTCAGGCATTCTTAGGGATGGGACCTAGGAAGCTCTATTTTGGTTAAGTTGTTTTTCTCTGCCTGGAAGTTTCCTTAATGATGTCCACTTTGAGAGGAACTTGGCTGTACCTTATACAAGAAGGCCTTCTCTTCTGTGTGATGCTGAGTTACAAATGTCCTTTGAGCTGGCACATAAATAGATTTATTGGGCAACATAACTAAATAACTGGGGTTTAATCCTAGAATGAAAACTTTCTGTTTCCCATTAGAAACTGAATTTTAATCACAAGAGAAGTAGAAAATACAGATTTGGGAAGAAACTTATTAATGGTACCCATGGGATCCACTTAGACTGTAGGGTTACATTTGTTCAGTATATGGATTAACACATACACATGTGCTTTACAGAATGTGGCATTCCATGTATTATACAGGTGTATGAAAACAGGTGTTTTTTTTTTTTAATGTGATACTTATTATCCATGTCCTTTGTAGAGTCTACCTCACTGAGATATTGAAAAGTTTTCTTTAGGCCCTCTGGAAGCCAGTCATCGAGTTTTTCTTTGTCGTAATAATCTTTTTCTTAATTTATAAGAATTGAGGAAACTTTGCTTGGTGTTACATTGTTATCATAAAAAAAATTGTGTGTTTTTTAGTATATCATTGTTTTTTGCTTCTGATCACAGTGGAAGATGATCCACACTGTACAAGGAACACCACTGCATTCTGCAGTTGGACCTGCTATGTGAACTGGGTGAAAATGATTAAGTGAGCACAGGCAATGCATGATCTGGATAACTCATTTTCTTTCTACTAAATTTATGTTAGGTGGTATCATGTATAAGACACTTTTGACATCAGCTGATTTAGTCTGCCGTTGTTCCTTTAACGGTTTTATAAATAATGGCCTGGTATGGGCATGTCTAGGCAGCTGCATTTTGATTATGTATTCCACATTAAAAGGAAAAAGTATTCCACATGAAAAGGGGTCCTAAAAATAGTAAGCTTAAGAACTTTACAGAGATTTAAACATATTGATACATGGGTAAGCATTCAGCCATAACACAGTTTCACAGGATCTTCAAGGAATTGGTCAGTAGGCTGGACAAGCACCAGGTTTCCATCTAAAAAGGCTTTAGATTCATGATAGCATACAAAATGAGGCAGTGTGTTTCTGTGGAAACCAGTAGCACGTGCATTCTGTAGGCAAAATTACATGGTTTACCCCTGAAGATATGCCATGTGTGGTACAAATTAAGTAGCCAGTGAATTTGGGTTCAATAAACGGTAAGGGAGTCAGCCTTCCCAAAATAACAGAAGCTAGCTTTATGTCACTTGCCTTCCCCAGGCTTAGCTGGTATAAGCTGTTTTAGTAAGATACTGTCATCTTTTTAATAACTTTTCTTTCTTGGCAGGTTCATATAAGTACTACCGGGTTAATTGTGACCCCACCCCCAAGTAGCCCAGTGACAACTGGCCCCTCGTTCACTTTCCCATCAGATGTGCCCTATCAAGCTGCCCTTGGAGTGAGTATAGTTTCTCTCATCTTTACTTGTCTTTTAAGTATTTCATCATTAATCTGGCATGCTCTACCTTCCACCACCTGCAGTTCACATTGATAATTACTAGGTGGGATGGATCTCTATCTGTCGTCTCTTATCTCTGATAATCTTGAAGAAAATTTGAAAGTCGTCTGCCTGCAGCCTGCACAAATTTATACAGTGAAGATTAGTGGCCTGAAGCTATTAGAACTCAGGAATACATTTAATGTGCATTAAGGTTCAACTTGATTTCCTGAAGACTTAACATTTATTTCTTCCGCATTTCTAAATCCCGATTATTTCTTTAAAAAAAATATTTATTTATTTTTATTGGAAAGGCAGATATACAGAGAGGAAGAGAGACAGAGAGAAATATCTTTTGTCTGCTGGTTCACGCCCCAAGTGGCTGCAACGGCTGGAGCTGAGCCAATCCGAAGCCAGGATCCAGGAGCTTCTTCTGGGTCTCCCACACAGGTGCAGGGTCCCAAGGCTTTGGGCTGTCCTCGACTGCTTTCCCAGGCCATAGGCAGGGAGCTGGATGGGAAACGAGGCTGCCAGGATTAGAACTGGCACCCATAAGGGATCCTGGCGTGTTCAAGGTGAGGACTTTAACTGCTACGTTATCACACCGGGCCCCCAATTATTTCCTATAAAGATACATTTATAAAAATACTGAGGAAATGAATCCCAAAGGCTAAATAGTTTGCTTTGAGTCAAACACAATTGACACCAGATCTCTACACTTAGCTTATCTTTCTGTTGGAATCACACTTGGCTGTGGCAACCTAAAGGTATCCTGTTATCTTGGAAGGTTCTCTTAGATTATGTTGATTTTTCAACAGAAAACACTGTGTCTTTCTTAGAGAGTCTAAACACCAGTTGCTTTCAAACATCTGAAAAGGGAAAACAACACGAAGAATTAGTATAGCCAAGGGAAATAGATGTGAAGAAGAGAAACCCTGTTGAGAAAAAAACTGGAAGAAACAAGAAAATGCAACCAGGAAATATAATCTTAGGTAGCAAAAAAGCACAGTCCTTAAAGCCCTGTTTGCTAATACTGTAGGCAGTTGAATACAAGAGGCTAGCAGTTATGAAATCTCTCATCCAGGACAATGTGTTGGCTTACACCTTCAGACTGTTCAAGCTGTGAGTTAGAGATTGTTACATCTGATTACCCTCAGGTCCTGAATCATAGTATCACCCTGCCCAGCTTGTGTCTGTAGTTATGATGGTATCAAAGAAACATGGTGGCCTGATGACGGGATCCAGGCCTGGGATGAAACATACCTGGGTTTGAAGTCTAACTCAGCCGTTTTCTTGTTAATCTGACCACAGAAAAGTTAACTGAGCTTTTTTATGCCTCACTGTCCCTTGCTCTGAAAGGAGATTGTTAGTACTTCCTTCAGAGAGCTAGAACATTGGACGGCAGATGACTGTGGTTGATCTCATTGGCCTCTGTTGAGGACTGCTGCAACGTGGGCTGTGACGTGTGCCTGTAATTAAGAATGCCTTGGAGGGCCTGCTTTATTTTGTTGTGGTTCTCTCTATTCTTTGTGCCAAGAGATAGTGAGGATAGTGAGGCTTAGAAGCAGCTGGTTTGTTGTTTTTTGCTGTATTAAAGATTATATTTCCCTCTGCTAAGCTGCTCAGAGCCAAATTTATAGTCCCTCCAGCAAAGATCTCACAGTGTGTTAGTCAGAATTTTGGTTCCATCTATTTTTATTGTCCTCATTTTCCATTTGCCTCGTTTTTCTTATTTTGTCTTTATCTTGATACTTTCTATAAATAATTGAAAACTGATTTTGAAACAAGTTGTATATAAATAAATGCAGAATTATATTGCCTAACTTGATTTAGATGTTCACAAACTTTGTAAAGTTAAGCCTGACCTTGTATTTAAATAAAAACCAATAATGTTCTAGTTAGAGGCTGAAGTTTTTTTATTTGTTAGTGTTCCCTGAACATTTGCAATTCCCTCAATAGGGCAGCTGTTTGTTGAGGCAGAAGTCTCCTGGACTCATCTTGGGAAGAAAGATGAATTGCAGTTAACTTTTATTGAAATATGGTTTCCATGAGATTCTTTTAGCCCCAGAATTTGACCAGAGACATGTTCTAAGCCATTCTGCTCCCTAATCTCCAAGGGAGTCTTTCTCCTTTTCTTCCCACCCCCATTTCTGCATGACTGCCCTGCGTGGAAAAAATGTGAAAATAATTTCATAAAGGGGAAAAGGGGCTAATCTTTCTGATCTTAGAAAAATTAATTAGCAGAAAAGACTTAAGGCTGACTGAATTTCAGTCCTTGTGGTCTAAAAAGTTTACAGTACTGTAAATGGCCTGTTGCTTTTAGCTGGAGGCTCACTCCAGGACAAATCAGTGGAATAGGTCACAAGAGAGCATACATATACAAAGATTAATTTAAATCCAACCATTTTATCCTAGGGTTATTAATTTTTCTAAAAAAGGCCTGCCTATTAAGCAAGTGAAAGATTTATTAAAAAGCATGTCTACAGTGATAATTTTGTTTAATGAAAAACTGTAAACAGACATGTCTGTCATCTCAGGAGAAATCTAAATCTCAAAGTCCCTGGTAGGTTTGCAGAGATGTTTTATATTTAAACAATTAAGGTTAGGTGGGAATCCTCAGTAGCACATGTCCTCTGAATCTTCCATGAATTGTGGCAAGTGTTCTATTTAGAATATGAAATATTCCTGAAGACATTGAGTGCTATCACAGCAATAGTGTGCAGCTTGGTGGAAAAAAAAGAGGGGAAGCTTTTTCTGATATGGATTTATAGTCAGTAAATATCACCATTAGAGTAGGAAATGAATTGTTTCCAGTGTTTTCTTCATGAACTAAGGCTTCTTAGTATTTTATGCAGCATAATAATGGGTTGTTGTTGGTTTTTTTTTTTTTTCTGACTCAGAAATGTGGGAAAATAAAGGTGAAAATCTTGTTCTTCCATCTTGCGCACAATGCCAGAAGAGCTTTCGGATCAGGTGGTTTGAAACTCCTGATCCTGTATACCTATGGAAAGGTGTTCATCTGCAAGATATTAGAGGTGGCCCTGCCAATAAAGGCCAGAATGACCTGTGGCCAAGTTATAGACTTGCTGCGTCTCAAAAATGCGGAGTCCTAATTGAACTATATTATATACACACTGTGTGTGGCAGGGGGATATGAAACAAAGTTTATTGATGTCAGGTTCTGAAAGTAGAGAGCATGTAAGTAGCCCATTGTAGCCTGTTGTGGAAGCTGAGCAGAATTTATTGCTATCACCAAGAGTAAAGAAAGTCCCAGGAAATAGTGAGGTAGGGACTAACAACCATGATAGAGTAAGACATAGTCATAGACCCTTTGTAATTGTCAGGGGATTGGGAAATCAGAAGGGATGGTATACAGTCTAAACTTTCATAGCAGCAACAGAAGAAAACGAGTCTAGCATCTCTGGAACTGAGGCCTCTTGTCCCCTGTCAGTGTTCTCAGAGGAAGCAGGAAGTGCAGAATGTCTTCTCATTCATGACACTTGCATTGAGAATCTCATATGTGCTGGCTGCAAGTCTAGGTTGCCGACAGTATAGCAATAAGTAACACAGCCTTTAACTCATGGATCATGACAATAGTTTCCATTTACTGAGCTTCTGCTGTGTTTTAGAACACTAGAAAAGTAGCTTACATAAACCATTCCTATTACTCTGTCTCTCAGATCAGTTTAGTGAGGCATAGAGACCTAACATAATTTTCAGTTAATTAACTACTCTAGATATCTACTCTTTTCTCCTTTATGGATCAAAGATACAATTATAAATCTACAAATTTATGTGCATAGAGGGTAACACTGCTTAAACTGGTGATCCTGTGTACTTGTAATGCCATCAGCTTGGAGAATTATCTACTGGGTCTTTTTCCCTATCCTTAACCATTACCAGATGTAAGCAGTCTCTAGGCTACTTGCATGAAAAGGTAGGACAAAGACAGAGTGCCTATCAGAAAGGAAAATTCTCATATTCATGTGCTTGAAATGTCATTTATGATGTCCAGTAGAAAATGTGCCCTGGAATGCTGCTCACTCAGCAGAAAGATGCTTCTTCCCCTAGGACTCACTTGAGCAAAGGGTATAAAACTGGAAACTGCCTTAAGAGCTTAGCCAAGATTGTTGTGTTTTTCTGACCCCAGAGCCCTCGGTTCTCCTAAGATATAAAACTACAGGTCAAAGAGACAGAACCCGAATGTCAGTAAATTGGGCCATTTCATATTAGCAGGTCCCTTTTGGGTCTGTGCATGTGTTTGTTTTTGTTTTTGTTTTTTTTTAAGAAATGGAACTCCTGCCCACTGGTTTGTTCCCCAGATGTCCATAATGGCTGAGGTTGTCCAAGGTCAAAATTAGGAGGCAAGGCACAATCCAGGTCTTCTGCGTGAGCCAGCACCACCACCTGTCAAGGTCTGTAGGAAGCCAGGCAAGCATCCAGGTCAGGCACTCCAGCATGAGACAAGGATATCCCAGCCACGGGCCAAGTGTCTACCCCAGTCTTATTTTTAATGAATCAGATATTTTTATTGAAGTATGACCTATGTTTCTAGTAGCTCCATAGGTATATTTTGCTGGTAGTGGAATATGCATCATAGCCTCTGGTGTCTTGGCTAGTCCAAACCGCAAAATAATAGGCAGGTCTCCAGGTCAACTTCGGGTGAATGAAAGGCTGCAGTTTGCTTGGTAGAAATGTTGGGTCTTGGAGGATGGTAAACTGCCTGGAGCACAATACACAGTGTGCTACCTTTTGAACTTCCACATCATCAGATTCTTTCAGTTTAGGTTGTTTATAAAGCAACCCACAAAACTTCCTATTGTGTCGCAGGCCTGGACTCACCAGAAACCTGTCATTTTACCAACCACATAGGGCTGAGCAACATCTAGGAATCTGACTTTAATTAGATGTTCTCTCTTGTCTTTATCTTAGTGTTTATGGACCCATACAACCACACAGCACACATTTACCCAGCACTGGGCATCTGCTCAATTTAATTAAGACCATCTATGTTTCCAAGGTGTATTTACTTACTTGAACTATCTGTGCTTCAATCACACACACATACAAAGGAGTATTTTTTTCTAAAGCACAACCATTGGAATCTTTCAAACTATCCTCTTTAAATATCCTCTTTTATGTCATTCTGAATGCCTATCTTTCACTCTTTCTAAAAGTAATGTACCTGAAATATTGGCTGGCTCTATGTCATAATAATAAGTGATATTACTTTATATTTTGATAATAAAATATGACACACTGTTTTTTGACAGGTTTATAGATTTTTTTTGGCTTCTTCTTGGAGAGATTTAACGTAGCCTCCATTTTAACAAAGTTAAGAAATGATAGACAATTTGAATTCCTTTGTTGGACATGTGCCGTTCATCTTCTGCCTTTCCATAACACCTTCAGCTTAGAAAGGTCTAAATGGAAATGGACTGACTGGTAATTTCAGCCTCTCCCTGTATTAACCGATGTATAATGTCCTCTTGTTATTCCACCCCTGAAATCCCTGGTGTGTTATCCATGAACTTCCAGGTCACATTCACTAAGTATTTTACCAGGATTATCATTATTTCTCTCTACTTTGTACTGAAAGGAGGCCTACCAGGATGAATGCTTGACTTTCCCCTGTACCAGGATGAATGCTTGACCTTCCCATCTTAGATTTGGGGGGCTTTAAGCCCCAGTGCCTGCATATTCCAGAAATGTAACAAACCTAATGCTGCCATGTTTGGTATAGAAAATGCAACTTTTTCATGACATTTTAACTTTGAACTGACCCCTGCCTTGTTCAGGTGAGCACTCTGTATGCAGCTCTACACCTCATTTATTTCTGCACCAAATGTTCTACATCAACCTCAGCTGCAGTGTGGGAAAAAAAATCTTCACTTTGGGAAAAAAAAGTGTGTGAAGCAGTTGCAGTATACATCTAGAAATCTGGACTTACTTTCTACTGTATTATGTTTCTAGAATAACATACAAAGGAAGTAAATGTTGATGAGATTCAAATTTTATTCCAAAAATGGAATTAAATGGTTGTTATAACCTATGTTTAGAAATTATTGGATTTTTTTTCGTGATTGATAATGCTGATGGGTACAAGCCATTTACACTTTCTGAGGTGCATTCTTTAGTCCACTTTGATTCAGTTTTTACATTTAGTGCTACAATGATTTGAGGGGGGCAGGATGGGAGTGCATGCAGTCTTTGTGTGCCTGTTATCCCAGGAGTTTCAGTGTTCAGACCCTGAAGAATAATCTGGGGTTTATAGATCAGAAGGTAACAATTGCTCCATTGATTTTCAAAAGGCGTGGAATCCTGTAGGCAGAACCCCATTAGACTGTGCCCATAAAGGAACCAGCAGCTTTTTACTGGTATACTTGTTAAAGATTATCAGCCTTGATAGTACTAAATTTCAAAAGCTAGCAAAGTTAAGAAAAAGAATAGGCAAAAGTAGCAACAATACCAGTGACTGTGGCTTGCTATTGTTTGGGCTTTTCAGAGATCAGGCATCAAGGGGAATTCTCTTCTGAAGGAATGATTTGAGATATAGTGCAGCTGAATTGTTTGGTGTTGTGTTTGAGTTTCAGGTTACAGAAACAATCACAAATTAATTCCTAGCAAGTGGTGTGACATTATAGCTGTCCCCTAGAAAGGCATTTGGATTCTTGTCCAATTCGCTACTTAAAAGTGCTATCAATCTTAAAATTATAAGCAGTGGTTTCGGTTTTTCTCTTTCCCTCCTCGCAAAAGTGATTACTTACATGTTTGTTAAAAAGGTTTCTGTGGCTTTATGATCTTACAGGAGAACAAGTGATAAATTTTTAAAAGAGGTTTTCATGGGAGGCAGCCTGCTCGTTCTGCCCAGTGTGGATTCCATCAAAGTCTTGTTCTATGGATTTTTGATTCCTTTTCCCATCCACCTTCCACAGAAGATGTAAATAAATGTTTTGTTCTTCCCCTCTCCCCTTTATCTGTTTCTATACCAGACTATGAATCCTCCTCTTCCCCCACCCCCTCTCCTGGCCGCCACTGTTGTTGCTCCCACACCACCAGGCACTGCTACTGCTGCTGCTGCTGCTGGAATGGGACCGAGGCCCGTGGCAGGATCCACTGACCAGATTGCACATTTAAGACCTCAGACTCGTCCCAGTGTGTAAGTGAGGGTGTCATTTATTACATTTAGGCCTTTAATACTAAGTCCAAACACCTGTAATAGAGAAGTACCTTTCTAATGTGAGCTACAGACAAGTTTATGGCTCACCAAGCAGTTTATGTTTTGCAAACTTCTACCTGGTCACATGGGTAATTAGGGAACTGCTAAAACAAGATGTGTCAAATCCGTGAGTTTGTTAACCTGCTGGGAGAAGTCCTTTCCTAGTTTAGGGAAGCACTGTTTGCTTCTTTACAATGTGTATACAACTGCCGTTTTACCCTTCTTTACTATTTTTTTTTTATTTTTTACAACTCCTATTGGAAGTTTTTCCTCGTCATTTTGATTCCTTGCGTTGGAACACTGGAAGGATTCTATACCACTCAGGAAAAGGTGGAGCATACATGTAAAAAGCTGTGAAGTCCCCAGGCATAAATACCCAGGAGATGCCCTGTTGAGAATTTACTGATGACAGCTGGATTTGTGTTGCTCAGTCTAGAGCACAGGAAAGAGCTGTTAGTGTTCCCTTCCTGCTTTCCACATGTTGATAAGGGCAACACCCTTGTCTTGCAAAGCTGTTTGCACCCTGTGATCTAGAGTTTCTTTCCCCTCAGCTTTCTCAAACCCACTCTCCTTCCAGGCAGAACACATAAAAGCAGGTGCTCCCCAAGCCTTTCAGTTGAGCTTGTGTGTGGAAGACAGCATATTGTGCTTACCAATGGAGCTGCGTCCCATATGTGTGCATTTAGGGCAATATCCCAAGTCTAACAAGTGCCGTATATAGAGCTCCATTCTCCCAGTGGGGACCTAGTCCCTAGCAGCAAGTGAGGCCCTTTTGAAAGCAAGATTGATTCTTTCATACCATACACACACCATTTAGGGGGTTCTTTGTATCCACACTAG
Source organism: Ochotona princeps (assembly GCF_030435755.1). Classification (NCBI taxonomy): domain Eukaryota; kingdom Metazoa; phylum Chordata; class Mammalia; order Lagomorpha; family Ochotonidae; genus Ochotona; species Ochotona princeps. The sequence continues at coordinate 35,534,782 of NC_080842.1, forward strand.
GAGGGTCAGATTCAGCAATACTTCATCAAGAAGGCCTCTGCAAGCATTTCAGAGACAACAAAACCCCTCTCAATGCAGAATTGCCAGTGGCATGTATCGGTTCAAGGGTTATACTATACAAAATACTTACAGACATTTACCAAGAAAAAGTTCTGAGCATCTTGAAATTTGTCTACTACTCAGCCTGAAATCAAATATTCTTTTCCATTCTAGGTATGTTGCTATATATCCATACACTCCCCGGAAAGAGGATGAGCTAGAGCTGAGGAAAGGGGAAATGTTTTTAGTGTTTGAACGTTGCCAGGATGGCTGGTTCAAAGGGACATCAATGCATACCAGCAAGATAGGGGTTTTCCCTGGCAATTATGTGGCACCAGTCACAAGGTATGGTTTGGAAAATACATTTTACTGCATTCTAAGTAGAGAAATGTTCTTTCTCATGGCTTTTAGTATATCAAAATTCTTTCTCACATTAGAATGATTACATAGCTTAAGCTTTAAAAATTCCTATCTTTAGCTGCTAAAATCCCTTCTAACTGTAATATACTTAGTGTTTCATATGGATTTCTATGTGTCCAATAAATGTATTGAAATTTCTGTTGCTTTCTTGAATTTACATGTGAGAAAACTTAACTAGAGCATTTTCAGTATTTTTTTTAGAAAATGAAAGAACAATATTTGATATGAACACAGCCTGTATTATTACTATTTCCATGGGTTTTTAAAATGATTTTGCTTTGTGCCAACAGAAAGATGTATTATACCTTATATTTACTAGCTTTAAATCTTTAATCTACTCATTAGTGTGGTTATTATTCCCATTTAACCGATAAGAAAACTGAGTCATAGATAAACTAACGTGAGATCATGTAGTGAAGTAATGCTCAAACCTAATTAGTTTGAATCTATATTTATTCCATTAACTTGGTGATTGCCTCTGAATTTTGGCAATACGTTTTTATAATGCAGTAAAAAACAAAATAAGTAAATAAATCCTTCTCAATTGGGGACAGTTTTGTTCCCTGGGGAATATTTGCCAATAATCAGGACAACTTCTGTTTTTGATTGTCACAGCAGCTGGGAATGGCCATCTAGTGAGCAGAGGCCATGGGTGATGCTAAACATACTATAGTGCACACATAGGACAGCACTCACCAAAAGGATAATTAGGCCCGCAGTGTTACTGAGGTTGAGAGACCCTGTAACACAGTGACAGGAGCTATGCATACTTAACAATGTCTATCTTATTTAAAGAAGACCACTTTACAGTCACTGAGGAAAATAACCTTGGGAATTGAATGAAATGACCTATGATGAAATCACACTGAGAGGCGCAACTTTATAACAACTGGACTCATAATGAATGGTTCAAGTTTAGCTATTAAAGCTTTCCTTAAACCCTCTGATTTTAAACAAATGGTTTAATGAAGTGACATGTTTGTCAGCTGTTGGCCTTGATGCGTAGGTTGGCTAGCAGCCTAATCAAATGAAAATCAGTATTGTTGCAGATGGTGACAGAATGTTAGCGTCAGTTTGACTTGCAAATCTTTAATCAATATTAGCCTTCTTTATCCCACCCATCCAGACAATGGCAGACCCTTTGTGGTACAAAATCTTAATTATAAATAAGGAAAATACCCCAAAAATGAAGTTAATGAGGAAAAACATTTTTGTAAAATTCAAAAATAAAAGTCTCTCTTTTTGTTCAATTTCAGAGCAATGGTTGCTATTCAGTAAATTTTCCTTTATTATGGTTAAAAACAAGATAATAGTATTCTAATTAATGGAATGTTTTACTAAGTAGAAAGTTACTATATACATAATTTTGTCTTAAATAACTTTGAATGTAAAAAATACAGTGCACAAAATTATACTGAGCTTAATTTAACCAGTGAAATGCTGCTTAGAGCTGACCCTACCCCTAAAACAGTACAGTTTGTACAACCTTGGGAATGAAAAAGAACCATTTAACACTGGCCCTGACTTCTGGCTGCTTTCCCTGAGTGAACAGCATTCATTCAACAACAAATGTATTAGTAACAGAGTACATTTAGTAATCAAGGGCCAGAGAATGAAGAATGCATGGAGTGAGCAGGATCATAAACTTTAAAAAAAATTATTTTTACTGAAAAGGCAGATTTATAGAGAGAAAGAGATACCAAGAGATATTCCACTCATTGGTTCACTCCCCAACTGGCTATGATAGCTGGAGTGGAGCCATTCCGAAGCCAGGAGCCAGGAACTTCTTTTGGGTCTCCCACGCAGTTTAGAGTACCAAGGCCTTGGGATAATCTCCACTACTTTCCCAGGCCACAAGCAGAGAGCTGGATCAGAAGTGGAGCAGCCGGGACAGGAACCAGCATCCATCTGGGATCCTGGGTCCTACAAAGCAAGGATTTAGCCACTGAGCCATGGCACTAGCTTCAGGATCATAAACTCTTAAACCTGAGCCTCAGCCAAGGTCTCTTGACAAGAGTTACACTGAATCTTGAAAAATAAATGAATAGGTGAAGAAAGGACATTTTGAGTATGTGTATGTGCACATATGTATTTACACAGGTGAATGTGTGATTGAGGCTGGATGCAGGTTAGGGGAAGGTCAGGAAACAGGAGCCAAGCTATAAAACTATGAGTCTAGTGAAGGAACAACCTGACTTGTTCAGTGGATGGGGCAAAAAAAAATCCAGGGCCCTGACATGGAAAGCTGAGGCCAGTAGCTATATATTCTTGAGCAGAGTATAACATATAATTTCTGTTATCTTAGAATATAGAAATTTCAACGTCTTGTTCTGCTTCAGGGCCATCATTACTTTCAACTTGCTATTCTTAAAACTTTGTAAGACTAACTCCATTCATTTTTTAAGACATTCTGTCTTTAAAGTTCTCAGTCATTTTTCTTACAGGTGATTGTTTTGTCTCACATTTTGCTGATGGATCAGGCCTTCCATCTGTTTCTGTCTTGGCAGGGCAGTGACAAATGCTTCCCAAGCTAAAGTCCCTATGTCTACTGCTGGTCAGATGAATCGGGGGGCAACCATGGTCAGTCCTTCCACTGCAAGTGGGCCTGTTCAGAAGCTCCAGGGAAATGGTGTGGCTGGGAATCCCAGTGTTGTCCCCACAGCAGTGGTGTCAGCAGCTCACATCCAGACGAGTCCTCAGGCTAAGGTCTTGCTGCACATGACCGGGCAGATGACTGTCAACCAAGCCCGCAACGCGGTGAGGACAGGTGAGGAAGGAAATCATGCTGGAACACATCTGGAAAAGTGCTTATCTCCTAATATCAGATCTTCGATGGCAGCTGTTGAGGAAAAGAGATGTAATATTAACACGATATGATAGCCTTAAGAAACAAACACAATAAAATCAGCACCTGAGTTCATTTGGCATACATTTGTCCTGCATATGAATCAAAACCTGGTTTGTGTAGAATTAGACTTTGAGAGACATTAGAATGATCCTTAAAATGTTATTAGTCCTTGAAGCTATGACTTTGAGTCATATGGCCTCATGATCTCAGATCTCACTGCTACTAGCTTTGTGACTGCTGTGTGATCCTCTGCTAAAGGATGCACTGTTTGTTTTTCGTGAATATAGCCATCTGTCTATTTTAGACCCAGTGGGATCTTGAGTAGCTTTCTTGATCTATACCATTGAAAACCTGCTAAGGTAGGCAAACTGTGTGTTAAAGGCTTATAAACTGGGTAATAGAAACAATCCAAAAAAGGAAAATAGTTATTAAAAAAATAGAATCATAAGAAAAAAGATGAGAGGCCACCATGGACTGGCACTGTGAAGCAAAATCAGAAAATGGCTTAGCATCTCTTATGCTATGGAAAGGCTTTCTCTGTAACTCCAGGGCTGTGGGGTTACACTTGAGCTTCTAGGCACTCACAGATTTCAAGGATTGGCCTGAAATAAAAACCATCTCTAATTACTCCACCAGGTTGTAAACCACTATACATCTTTTTTTTGTTGTAATAGATGTAGTAGTAGCCTTTTGGTATGAATCCATTGCAGTGGAATGACTTGTGTCATTGGGTGATTAACATTTATCAGGAAATTGACTTTTGTTGTGTTCCCTACTAGTTGCAGCACACAACCAAGAACGCCCTACGGCAGCAGTGACACCCATCCAGGTACAGAATGCCGGCTGTCTTGGCCCTGCATCTGTGGGCCTGTCCCATCATTCATTGGCCTCCCCACAAGCTCCAACTCCCATGGTAGCCTCTGCGGCCCACATCTCTGCTGTCAGCATCAGTCGGACCAGTGCACCTCTGGCCTGTGCAGCAACCACTTCACTGACCTCCCCGAGCCTCAGCGCTGCCTCTCTGGAGACGGAACCCAGTAGCCGAACGGTGACCATCCTCCCTGGTCTTCCCACATCTCCTGATGGTGCCGTATCAGCTTGTGGGAACAGTTCAACCACCAAACCAGACAAGGATAATAAAGTAAGGCCAGTTTCCTGTTTGTCTGCTTGGGTTGTGTCCCACGGCTTCCAGAAGGTGAAAGGGCTCATTGTTCCCCAGTCCTTGAGGCACTCAGTGTGAGTGAGTTAAGGTGCCAGGTGCTGGGGATATTGTAGGGCAGAAATTCAGGCTCCACCCTGTCCTCCTGTTCAGATCACTTGTTCTCCACAAGAAAAACACCCCCTAGTTGCCAGGTCCTGGGTTGAGTGTGAGGGACACCTCATTGAGTAATGCTTTATCACTCCTCCTCATGCAGCTGCCAGCCTCCTGGAGGCCTAGCAGCTCATCCTTTCTTCATTTTGCTATTCTCACTTCTTCCTATTCATTTAATCTTGCTGGTTAACAATTCAATTTTTTTTTTCATCTAATCTATGAAGAGGTTGAGATTGCGGATCAAATGTGTTATTTGTGGATCTCTTTATATCTGACTATGGTCAGTCTAGTTAGTGAGAGAGGACTTGAAAAATATTAGGAGGAATTATGTTTAAAATCATAGATTTCTTAAAATCTCATTTGGGACTATGTTTCAAACATTGGTGGCTAGAGGCAAGGAAAATTGATAGAGATTAGACATGAACAGAAGGAGTTGATGACAAGATCTGGATGACAGTATTGTAACCATGACTTGTTCTTAATGTTTCATATGTTTACCCTAAATCTCTAGACCAGTTCCGGGAAGCCCTAGGGTAATCATAAACTCTTAGCCACCTGATTCAGTGCTAATATGTGCGCCTGTGCGTTTAAATGCTTAGCTGAGCCTGTAAACAGCAGTTTATAAGGAAATAAACTTTACAGCCTACTTAAAAGTTAATATTTAATTGCTGGGGTAACATGAGACTTTTAAAAAAAGATTCGTATCTCTTCAGTGTTTATAATTAACTACAGAATGTACTTTTGTCTTTTTTTCAAAAATTCAAACTGGGGCTAGTGCCATACATAGTAGTCTAGGTGTCCACCTTCCGCACCAGCATCCCATTTGGGTGCCAGTTTAAGTTCCAGCTGCTTCACTTGCAATCCAGCTCCCTGCTTATGGTCTGGGAAAGCAACAGACTAAAGTTTGTGGACCCCTACACCCATGTGGGAGACCTGGAAGAAGCTTCTGGCTCCTGGTTTTGGATCAGCTCAGTTCAGTTCTGACCTTTGTGGGGGAGAAAACCAGTAGATGGAAGTTTTCTTGCATTCTCTCTCTCTTTTCTCTCTCTCCCTCTCTCCCTAACCCTTTCTTTGTGTTTGTAACTCTACCTTTCAAATAAAAATAAATAAATCTTTGAAGAAAAAAAGGAAGAAAAAGAAAACTGGGATTAACATTCCCATCTTTGCTTACTGAGTTCACCTTGGTCCTTTGTTCACCATGATTTCTCAGGGATTAATGTTGTGTTTCAGCTGGTAGCTTTCTCTCTGCACTGGAGTAAATTCAACATGTCATGTAGTCCTTTATTCTAGCCCAGCCTGATCAAGGTTTGTTACTTTTCTTCTTGCCCTCTGAGAATGATCACCCACCCCAGATAGCAGATCTCTTATCTGTTTGTTCGTGTTTCAAATACAACTCTCAAAATGTTTTTGTCTTTAAAAATGTTTTTGTCTTTAGCATCTTTGCAAGTTTAAGCTCATTCTGATCATTCCTTCTTTATTAATTGTATAGGCTGTGTTATGTCTTTGTTAATGGCCTTTCTCTTGATCCTTTGTGCTTGGGGCCCATTAGGCTGACTACTGAGAGATCAAATCAGTGCTTCACCCTCCCATACATTTCATCTGCAGGGGAAATTTGCAATTGTGTGCATAGAATGTCATTTTTGAGAGCCTTCCCATTTCTCTTGAAGCATGTCCCTCTTTGAATTTCACATCATGCACACGTTGTCTTTGAACTTTAATAATCTGTCCTCTCAGACTTTAGAATTCACACATGACTATCCAGCTTTTTTTTGGATACTTTCTTCCAAGTTCATTGTGTTTCTGCTTTTCCATGAGATTGTATCTACTACCTGCTTGGTCTTTGCCTTCCTCCCTGCTTGATCAGAATTAGATCCAGAAGGGCCAGCAATGTGGAATAACCAGTAGAGGCACCACTTGCAATCATAGCATCCTATATGGGTGCCGTTGGTGTTCTGGCTGCTCTACTTCCAATACAGTTCCTGCTAATGTGCCTGGGAAAGTAGTTAAAGATGACCCAATTGCTTGGGCCCTTACTACTCAGGTGGAATATCCAAATGAAGCTCCTGGTTCCTGGTCCAGCCTGGCTCTTTAAGTAATTTGGAGCATTAACTAGAGGATGGAAAATTCTGTGTGTGCGTGTGTGTGTGTGTTCTCTCTCGCTCCCACTCTAGCCCTACCTTCCAAATAAATAAGTCTTTTAAAAAATTAGGTCTATATTTAGTTTGTTCAATTTTCCAAGATTAACCAAAATGGTATAGAAATTGTAGTTTCAGTCAAGACTTCCAGCAACTGTGTATAGTTATTTGTCAGTGCCCTCATTGTTTCTGTCTTTCCTCAACATTTTGTGATTATCATCATCCATGTGCTTAACCCCACTAGGCAATGCATGAAATATCCCCCAATGGCAACATGTCTGTTGCACTCTCCTTTTTTCAGAACCCAAATATTCTGCATTGGGGTACTTCTGGCATACCACAGAGGTGGGTCACTTTTTAGTGAACACACAGGACAACTGCATCTCCTCTCCTCTCCTCACAGAGCAATTTCTTTGGAACCATGTTTTTAGAAGTCTTGTTTCACAAAGTCTGAGGGACCTCTAAAAGCTGAGCTTCCGTTTCTAAGTTAAATCTCTGGCTAACTTGGGCATCTGTATTCTGTGTTTGACAAATAAGCATCTGAAACGGAATTTCCAAACATCATTTCAGTTATTTCTTGTTTGAAATCTTGGGCCTTTCTACCATGGTTATTTTGTCTAGGAGACCTCTGATAACTTTCACTGTCACCACTTCAGCAGCTTTATCTGCACATTTGTCTAACCTCATATCTGTGTTGCCTCCTTGGCAACTGTGCCATCCAAATAAATAAATAAATCTTGAAAAGAGAGAGAAGTACCACCTCTGGTGTCCTGCTGGGTACCACCCATACTACCAGTTCTGCCCCTACCTGACATATCCTGGATATGTTTCTGAAAGAGAAAGTGGGCCAAGAAAGGTCAACATTTGGTTCCTCCAGTCCCCCTAACCCCAAATTCCTGATGGCACTGTTCTTCAAGGAGCCAGTGAAAAGTTTTCTTTTGAATCTGTCCATTCATGCTTCTTAGTCTATTCTACTGTTCTTGGTTTCTTAAGCAGAAAGTCTTATCCAGTTCTTAAATGTTCTTTTTTTTTTCTGCTCTGAACACTCTTCCCAAAGCGTCTATGGACCATTTTCTTTGTTCAGATGGCTTTCCTTCCATCTTGCTTTGAGAAACCAACTCAGAAATGTGTTTCACCTTCCTGAAGGACTAGAGATCCCTCTTGTTATGTGACCAGCAGGCCTGTTGAGCTCAGTGGGCAAGTGGGCTTTGTGAGCTGCAGCCTTAGGTGGCCATCCCTGCTCCTCTGCACCACAGATATGTTGCTTTCTGTACGTGCTGACCTGACAGAAAGGATAGTGTAGGTTTCCTGTAGATCTCACCTCCACCTCCTTCCAGCAGTGTCATTTTAGGCAAGCCTACAGACCTTTAACAAGTGAGAATAATAACTGATGCTTACTTCATCACATTGCTGTGAGGAATAAATCCTTGCAAAAATATCAGACAAGATTCTTGAACCTGGTGGTGTTTAACTGCCTCTAGAATTTCACATAGCTCTGGGGTTCCCTTATTCTCTCTTCCCACTATTCTGCTTATTATTTTTTTTTTTTACAACTGTGATTGTCAGACAGTGTGAGCTGCTTGTTCTCTTGTTCACGATTGTATTCCCAGAACCTAATGAATTGCCTGGTACACATTACACACTCCATAAATATTTGTCCAAAGTATGAGTGATTATTATTACAATATCTCATGAATTAATGTTTTGAGGTTCTTTACCTATGAACAATAAAACATTATTAGAAACCTGGCTATGTAGATTGGTGGCGACTGTAACCCAAAAGACTAATTTTTATTTTGTTTTCTCTTTTTATTTTTGCTAATTAGTATAAATGCTTGAGAGCAAAGAGCAACAGAGAAAAGACTAAATAAATGGAGTGTTTTTAACTGTGAATTGCTGAAATAAAGTTTACTGTCACCTGGGAAGCAGCTCTGACTTGATGTTTCCCTTATTGGACTCATAGTCTGTTATATGACTAATAGAAGGGAATTGAGTTGATGCTTAAAATTATTCTTTATATAAAAATGACTTTTTTATTATCTTGTATTCATTTTTTTTTTGGTCTAGATAGTTCCTTTTTTATGTATGATGCTATTTTAAATCCTCAGATCTTCTGAAGAGAAAATTATGAGTATAAAATCATGATTTCATCTAGAAATCATTTCTTGGAAAACCCACAAGGGATGAATTATTAAGATTTATACTAAAAAAGTTGCCCCTTTTTCCTGTGTACTAACAGTACATTTTAAAAATTGCGAAAGTGTAGTTTTGATTAACTCATCCATAGTTTTCATTTCTCCTGTTGAATTTTAAAAAAAGAGCAAAGGTACCCTCAGGTGGTGACTGCCTGAATTTGCAAAATTCTCTCTCTCAGGTGGCGCATTGTTCTTTAGTGGAGAAAACATCAGAATGTGATATTAAAAGCAAGATTCTTGCAGCTAGGACAGTCTCCTCCCTGTGATGGCGTCCCCCTGCCTTACCCTTGCACCCTGCCACCATCCCTAATCCTCTGCCTTCTGCTCCATGGGTTGTCAGCCTTGGTTGATGATGATAACCCATCCCTTAGAAGTCATTAAAGCAAGCTGTGTTTAATGTGTTTAATCATTTTACATGAACCAAGTCATCTTTCTTCTTAATCACTTTAGAGACTGTTTCCTAAGCACCAGTCAGTTATCTGATATTCTACTGAGAGCCCAGAATTGAGCTGAGAAAAATATCTTTAGCTATCGCTTGCTAAGATTGTAATTTATCAGTGGACTTGATGTGCCCAGTTGATCCATGGGGGTCCAGGGATTAGCATGTACTTTCTTGTACTGTAGCAGGAAGAGCTGCAAGTTGCTGCTCATTGCCATGAGGAAGTGTGAGCTGCTGGATATGATTCTCTCCCAGCTCATCTCTTGACCCTTTAGACCTCTGACTTCCTACAAGAAGGGTGTTGCAACTCTGCCAGGTATTTACCCAGGCGACCATTGGGTAGAGAACTGTCCTGTGGATTCAGAACATGTGATGTTGAGTAAGTGAGTCAAAAGGTAGTGAAATGAGTTGAGTTTAGGCATTAAGCAAAAAATACAGTAGGATCTTTCTCTTCCTGGAGAGGGGATGAGACTGGCTATCAGGTTCTGTTCCTGTCTAGCCCAAGTGGAGCAGATAAAAAGACGACCAGAGCACACAGCCCCCAGCCCCTCTCACCCCTTTCCCATTTATAGCCCCGAAGTTTGTATACACAATGACCAGCACTAGGTAACTGGCTTGTCCCTTGTTGATGATTGTCTGTCTACCTTTGTTTTCTGCCATTCTGCCTCTAATGGAACTGTGTAATTATGGACACTGATTGGTTTCCCTACAGGGATTTTATGAGTCTGAACTAATTCATGTTTCCAAGATAAATTCCTTAGTGTTGCATTTCCTTGTGATGTTATTGAGGCCTTGGTATTTCCAATGTGTTTGTGGGATTTCTAATGAAGGAGTTTGGTCTGAAATGTTTCATTTTTCATACAGTATTTCCATCTAGAAGACTTAATGATGCTGCTGACATCTTTGCAAAATAGTTTGAAATGATGATTTAAAAGCTAAGATTGCTTATCGGAACGAGAATGAGGGTGAGCTAGCTCAAGACCTAGTGAGCAGAGCAAGGAGGGACAATTTCAAAAAAGGGAGAAATGCATGTTGTGATTCAGTGGGTTAAGCCACTGCTCACAATGCCAGCTTCCCATATCCAAGTACTGGTTCCAGACCCAGATAGAGGTCTAGGTTCCTGGTTTCCGTACAGTCCATCCCAGACATTGTGGCTGCTTGGAGAGTGAACAGGCAAATGAAAGTTCTCTCTCCCTCCCTGTTTTTCTGCCTGTCAAATAAATAAATAAATCTTTAAGGAGAGAGACAAGAGAGAAATGTAAGTGGTTCTTCCGTGGGATGGGGTTGGTACATTTGCTTACAAAAAGAGGTAGAAAACTATTTGTGAATATACTGGACTTTCCTCAAAATTGTGTGTACTTTTTCTGGGCTTCTAATCTATGAAGTGGTTGCCCAATCACTTCTTGTAAAATTTAATTAAGGTATGACATGTGAGATGTGCTTTAGTGCTTAACTGTAAGCAGAAGCTCACGTCTATGAATGCAGGGTTAAGTCCTTCAGGTTTATACCTAAGCCAGCTCTCTTACAGCAATTAGAGGTAGGACAGGCAGAATTTCAGGAAATTAAGCCCATAATCTTGGGTTTCCATTTTATCCAAAAATGTCTTCTTTTGCCAAACTTAAGATGCAAATTTGTTAGGTTTTTTTTTTAATTTTATGTGTGTGTTTGTGTTTAATTTTTATTTACTTATGTGGGAAGCAGAGAGGCAAAGGGAGACGGGAGGACTTGCACTCCCATCCCCTGCTGCCTGCACTTCCCCCAGTGCCTAAGAGGGGACCGAAGCTAGGACTCATTGCTGCCGTGTCTGCAGGTGCACATTAGCAGGAAGCTGGAATCAGGGTAGCAAGCCCATGTAGGTTAAATATCCTCCCTAGTTTTACATCTTTTTTCATCTACTAACCCTGCCTCACTGGAAGATGGTAATGAACAACAGAATTAAGCATAAAGGGGAATGAAAGAGAAACTGCCAGGTTATGAATAACCAAATAGCAACAGAAGTTATTTTAAAAGATCAAATAAAGAAAACCGTAGGACCCAATGGGTTAGAACAAGAGTAGTACTGCTTTTCGCGGTACAATACAGTACAACCTTTCACTGATGTTTTGTTTTTTGTTTTTTCAGAAAGAAAAGAAGGGATTGCTGAAGTTGCTTTCTGGCGCCTCCACTAAACGGAAGCCACGCATTTCCCCTCCAGCATCCCCCACCATGGAAGTGGAGCTTGGGGGTGTTGAGTTGCCTCTGCAGGGAGCAGTGGGTCCTGAGTTGCCACTAGGGGGAGGCCATGGGAGAGCCGGCTCCTGCGCCCTGGATGGGGATGGGCCAGTGGCAGGTTCGTCTGCTGTAGGAGCAGCCCTGGCCCAGGAGGCTTTTCACCGGAAAACAAGCTCCCTGGACTCTGCGGTCCCCATTGCACCCCCTCCTCGGCAGGCATGCTCCTCCCTGGGTCCTGTCATGAATGAGTCTAGGCCGATTGTTTGTGAAAGGTGAGTGTGCTGGAATTTATCTCGATACTAGTTTCTCCATATTCTCCTAGTCCTTGCAACTGGATTTGTAATAATTATCAAATGTTGACTTGCCACAACACTCCAGTCTCCCCTTTCCTCTCCTGTGTCTTCCCTGGGTTGGACGCCCAGCCTTCTTCTCCTCGGTTTTTTTCCATTCAACCACTCTAGAACTGTATCCAGATGAACTATGTCAGTCACTGGACCCTGGTTCATTTCACTTCCATCTTCTTGCTTCTATTCCAGTGCCAGCAGTCACTCCCGTTTTTTCCTCTTTGCCTCTTTTATTAAAGGCTGACATTATTTGTTGGTTGCAAAGCCACTGGGGAATTTTGTTAGCCAAGAGAAATCTATTCTGTCCTTTTCCTCCCGAGGCAAGAGCGTGTGGCTCAGCTTGTGGTCTCAGTTCTGGCTCTACTTCGACCCAATGACATGGTTCAGTTACACCCAGAGTAGTGAGAGCCCTGTTTCAGGGATTCTGCCGTTAAATGTTGATTACGAAGGGGAGAGATTCTGTTTGATCAAAGCTAATGACTTGCCTAGGAGTGTAACGAGAGAAAAATCCAATTTCACAAGACAAACACCTACTGGCATCATACGAACTTAAAATCTGTTTATTGTATGTGAAAACAACATAAAGTGCACCGAAAACAATGGGCTGGTTTTACATAACATAAATATGTGAACATTTGTTTTCAGTATCCTCTGCTGTATTGTTTCTGTTAGCTTCATTCCTCTGTACCTGCATTTCATAAACAAAGCAGTTCTCCAATTTGTGGAAGTGTCATCGCTTTGGTAGCATTTCCCGTGTTGTGTATGTGAAATGTGACTATGAAGTGCTTGTTCTGCACTGAAACACCTTAAATACCTCTGTGTTTCAGATGGAGCCTCTGTGAATGTAACTCACCAAACTCTGAGTCCCTCATTCCTGTGATTTTTGTGGGACACTTTTTTACTTGAAAATAGACTATGAAAAACTGGAGGGGGGAGTAGGAAGAACTTTAATCAGCCAATGAGTATTAAGTTTAGAGTACACCGCTTACAAATATTTTTGTAGTGAGGAGAAATACTTTTCAGTAGATCTTATCCTTAACAAAACCCAGTTTGGAAATGAGACATTGCCCTGACAAAGTGTCCCTTCCCTCCACATGAAATCATTCCATTTTCTCTGCCATCTATCTGTCAAGCACTTAAAGCACCACGACTTCCTCCTGAGTTCACTTGGTTTTCATTCTGAGTCAGGCTCTTCCGTGCAGTGTTGCTCTGCTTTCCAGGGCTAGCACCTTCCTTCCCTAGAGTTAGTCCCCTGACTTGTTTACTTTCTTTTGGTCACAAAGCCGCCTCCTGTCCCTCCAGGCATTGATCTGTAGTTTTCCCTTCAAGCCCCAAGGCTCTCCCTGTCATTTGTGGCATTTGCATGACTGTCTTGAGTGAGAGTTCACTTTGCCCAGCTCTCCATAGGCTGTGGCTGAGGCACTGCTGCATTCCCACACACACACACACACTCTCACACACACTCACTCCTTGTCAGTTGCCAGATGTCTTCAATCTCTGTGATGTCTGCATTCCAACCCGTTTTTAGTAGAGAAACTCATTTCCAACAGCAGGCTCCTGCTGTTCAGAGCATCCGATAAGGAGAATTCTGCTAAGGCAGACAGGTGATGGTGTTTCATGGAACAAGGGAAACACATCACACAGGAAATGGGGAGAATTTAATGATGGAACAGATGAGCACGGGCACTCTGGAATTCTGTGACAGGTTTTTATAGAATCATTCAGTTTTTGCATGTGGGAAAGGGCTCTTTAAAGATTTTGCCCAGCTTTGTATTTTTATCATTCATTTGTTCTAATAGCCAGCTTGTCTGGCATTCAACCACCCTTTGAGTTCATATAATAATAATAATAATAATAGAATTTACTCAACTTAGGTTTTCAGGTCTGCCTAACTGTAAAACCAACAGGGAAAAAAATGTGGAGGCTAGCATAGGATAATGTTTTACTCACCACTTGAAATGAAAGGTTTTGGTCAATAAAAACCTACCAAGTAAATAATTTAGAGATTATTTGTTTCCATATTTCAAAAATTTGAACATATTAAAAAAAAGTGTTCCATGCTAAACTTACTTCCACATTTGTGTGATTCAGAAAGCATTTCAGTATCTTACAGTCTGTGATTCACAATATTAAACATCAAGATTCTTTTACCATAGCAAAAATGCAGAAGCCCAAGTTTCCTTTGGTAGAGCTCTTACTGATAGAATTTCATAAAGATATTTTTGACATATAGTCCCAGGCCAAGGGAAGCTAAGATTTTTATAGGTTATACTGAGAACAAGCTTAAGATTTTTTCGCAAACCATGATCCTGTCCCAGATGCCTAAAATAAAAACAAATATATATATATATATATGCATGCGCAGGAGAGCCAGTGCTGCCAGTGGGAAGGAGCAGTCACGTGCTATGAAGACTTAAGCAATCCCATCATCAGGAAGAATGAAGCTTGAAGTGTGCTGACAGGTCTTGGTGTCAGTTGTGAGAATCCTCTGAGGAACAAAGGGATTCTTTTGTGTTTGTCAGAAAGACCGAAGAAAACAAGCAAGAAATAGCACTTTGTCCCGGAGGCAGAAAATGTAGAATTGATGACAGCAGAAATAATAGAACAAATATTTTAGGCTCTATTTTAGGGAGATTGAGAAAAAAAAGAAGATTGTAATGAGAAAAAAAAAAGTTTCAGGAAGGATGGCAAATATAGTATGTGTGAGCAGGGTTTTTTTTTCTTCTGAAAATAACAGATATGAAAGGTTGTGGTAGACACAGAAAATCATCTCTGTAGGTGTTTTTAAGTTTAGGAATTAAACTGATAACTACATCCCTATAGACTGATCGCATAAATTGGAAAAGAATATTTGATTTTTGATCAGGGATTAAGCTTGAATACTTGGAAACATACAAATTTGGATAGAGATAGATTTTCAGAAAGGCAGGCAGGCTTAACCAGCATGATTAATTTCTTTGGGTCAGTAACAATGAACCCACTGGGTAAAGCAATGGACATAATTTACTTGGACTTTGAGAGCAAGCTACAAAGCGAGCTGGTATGGTTTTGGCAGTAAAATACTTAATTGAATCCTAGATTGCTGTGACAACTGGCAGAAAGCAGCAAATGGTTACTGACCCAGAGTACAGTGATGGACAGTGTGCCTCCCAGAGCCACAGGGCCCACAGGGGCTGTTCCAGGGAAGATTAAAACTGAAAATGTGTGAACTACCAAGAACACCAGACAGGCCAGAAATAGGAAGCAACAGAAGGTCTGTACTAATAAAAGAGTAGAAGTGCCCTTTCTGATGACAGCCAGGATAGCGTAGCCCAAACCCAAAGGAGTGCATCGGCTCTCGGCACAGCTTCTTTACAGTACAGACTCTATTGAATTCCATCTTAGTAGCCTCAGCATAGACTGAATTAAGGTCATAGAACCACCAGGAAGCCAGACCCATTCTGGGCCAAGTCTGTGAGCCACCCCACAGCATGCTTTGTTCAGAGGAAACAAGGGATGATTTAAGCCATACAGGTTCAGGTTGGCTCTATGGGTTTCTTTCTCTTTTACTAATATTTCCATTATGTGTGTTGATTTATGCATTTGTTAGTTTTTTTAATTGTGGGGAAATATGTAACGTGCCATCTTTTCAAGTGTAAAGTTTAGCAACATTACAAGGACAAGGGGGTCTTTCTAAAGTTCATGGAGAATGCATATTGTGAAAAAAATATGCGTGGATTTAAAAAAAAATGTTGTGCCAAAACAAGTTTTTTTGAGAATGAGACAGACAGATGGAGAGAGAGCATTGCTTTCCACTGATTCATTCCCCCCAAATGCCTACAGTGACCTAGGCTGGGCCAGGGCTGACGCCAAGAGCGGAAAACTCAATCTAGGATTCCCATTGAAGCCATGTACTCTGATGAGGGATACAGGGATCCTAACCCACATCATGAACTGTTGAGTCAAACACCCACCCCTAAACTTATTTTTTAATTCCATTTTCCCATGAAATTGTTGAAGTACCCTGTACACCATATTGTTGTGTAGTCATTCACCATTGTCAATTTCCATGCATTTTTAATCATCACAAACCAGAACTGTATATCCCGTTAAGCAATAGCTCTGTTTTACTTCTCCTTCTAGCCCTCAAAATGATCATTCTCTGAACAGCAATCCTGGGTTCCTCAAAAGCAAAATCATGTAACAGTTGTCCTTTTGCGGAATAATTCCATCTATGTTTTTAAGGTTCTTCCATGTTATAATGTGTCAGAATGTCATTTTTTTCAAGGAAATTTGAGCATTCTGAAAATTGTTTTATTCCACATTGAGACCTTTTCATCTATCAGTATGCTTATTAAGAATCGGCACATGTACTATGCTTAGTGGTGAAAGGCCTATAAAGTGAATTTAGCATCATCTCACCCCTCAAACAGATCATGGTCTGGTGGAATAAATGAGACAGGGACACAGATGGTAATAATACAATGTAGACTGTGCTAAGTGCCATAAGAAATATACAAGGAAGCCTCTGGGATTTAGTCAAGCATGAAATTAGTTCCAGCCATGGGGCTCAGGATTTCACAGTGGAGAATTGAAGCCAGGCATTGAGAGATTGATAGGGTATGGATGGGCAGAGATTTTGTCAAAGGGGGTTCCCAATGGAAGGAAGTGTTGGAGCCAGATTAAAGTGGAAGTACAGAACCATCTCTACTACGTGTTCAGCCTAAAGAAGTGTTCTGCTACCTACAAAGAGACGTTGAGGCCAGACCATTGAAGGCTTTGCGTTCTAGGATGGTATTAATGTTACTCACAGGCACTGGAAAACTATCACTGATTTTTCAGTAATAGATAGCTATTAATAGAGCTGCCATGTAAGACAGGTAATATCCAAGTTCTGTGTAGAAGGTGTTGGGGAACAGGAGAGATTGGAGGAAGAAAAGGCAGCTAGGTGATTTGTGCAAGTGGAAGCTCATGAGGTCATCAGCTAAGATGGTGGCCATGATAGTGAAGAGGGTGCAGCTTTTGAAGGAGGAGCAGCAGGATACCATGATGTCACAGGAGAGTAATCTTTGGCTCCTGAGGTTCAGAAATGCCCCCAAAGCCCTGTTCATCAGCACGATCCTAGCAAGGCAGAGGGCAGAGCAGTGCATGGAAAGGGTCTTGCAGCTGTGCCCTACATCTGTGTGTGGGTCTGTGAACATTCAATTGGCAGTGCCTTACATGTCTGTACTAGAAATCCCTGTGCAGCCCACCTCATGAGGCTCAAGGAAGCACCAGAACCAGGAGATTTCTGAGTAGACTCTGTTACTGCTGCACCTGGTAGTCTTCATGCGATGGAGACTGTCACAGTTTCCATTATGCACATGGTTTCTCTTTCCACCGCCCCCCCCGAGAGGTTTATAACTTAGCAATGAAAATGTGTTCCCACTGGGAACTTGGCAGGAAGATTATGTTCTTAGCCCAGCAGCAGTTCAAGTTAAAAAAAAATGGCAAAATTGGTTTAGTATATTTTACAAAATGCAAATATTAATCTAATTCAGTTCAAGTTTTTCAGGAACTACCTCCCCAACCTCCCATTTCACCCTTAAGGCAGTTCACAGAAAACCAGTAGGGAATATATCTTATGAGAAACCTATTCTGAGTATGATTTAAGTCATTTGTATACTTTCTTCCCCAGAATTATAAAGCTTTGCTTAAGTTGTAACTTGCCCCAAATGGCAGTTACGTCATTGTTATATACACGGATTCTGAGCATATTGGCATCAGACTTGAGAAATCTCATTTGGACCCTGCCTTCAGATAAGTCCATGATGAAGTTATTTGTTTTGCTTTTTAAGGATGTCAGAGAAGAAATTCCAAAGCCCTCACTATGTCATTCTGAGTCTCCTGATCAGGAAACTCAAACTTGAGATCATTTCCTGGTTAGAAGCAGCCAGCCCCTGAGTGGTCCATCCTGCTCCTAGAAGTTTGAGGCTCCAGATCACACGAAGAGTGTTACCCTCACAATCTTGCTCCACTGCATGCTTTAAATACTTGTTTGACTCATTACAGCCACAGGCTGCAGATGAGGAAATTGAGACTTGAGAAATTGAGATGCCTGGCCCAAAGTTAAGCTGTTTTACATGACCTTAAAGACTTTGTCATCCCGCAGGCCAGGCTGTGCCTCCTCTCTAGTTCCATGCTTGATTGAACCTAAGCCTTATAGCCTATAAGTACTCATGTTTGAATTAGCTGAACCTTTGTGGGAGATGAGAAGCCAGGCTCTGCGCTGTGCTTTTGCTTCAGGTCTTAGAGAGTAGTTTGGCCCCCATGTCTCCATAAGTTCAGGAGATGTTTGAGCATTTACTTTAGCCCTTGCAGTGTTTTCATAGGTGAATAGTTCAGAATTCTTACTATGGGTTTCTTTAATGAGTATTGGTTTTATGGAATGGAAATAGGTGAAAGAATGAGGCTCAAATGGGTTTCAAAGGTTTGGAGGCAGGGATAAATGATCTGGACTATCATTTTTTAAGCTTTTAACATTCTTTTCTTGTAGTCTAGAGTGGATCCCACAAGGTAATAAACTCAGTTTCTTACTTTGAGAACCAAATCAAAGTAGAACTCAGAATCTCCTCTCTCATTGAACACTCACTACTTAGCATCAGAGAAAGGGGTATTCTGCTTTTATTCATTATCTGTTGCTGTGTAACATATTGTCCCCAAATCCAGTGGCTTGACACCATAGTAAATATTTACTAATTCACACCTTTGTGGATCAAATAATTAGGGAGCAACTTGTCTGGGTGACTGTGGTTGGAGGTATTCTTGCAACTGCCATCAACATGTTAGGCTGAGCCCAAGGCTTGACTGTGGCTGTGGTATCCAGTTCTAGGATGGCTCCTTTGTGTCTATGTTAGCTGGGTGATTTTGACTTTGGGAAGACTCCTCGGTTATTTACCATGTAGTCTTCTTCCTCAGCATATTGATCTTCCTTACCAAGTGGCAATCAGTTTTTCACAGAGTGAATGCTGCAAGAAAAAATTAAAGTGGAAGCCACAATCCCTTTTTTTGCCTAGCCTCAGGAACCACACACTGTTTGGAATACTTAATTGGTCAGCCAGATCATCCCTCTTGATTCTAACAGGAGACTACACAATAGAGTGAATGGTAGGTGGCAAGAATCACTGGGCCCATTATAAAGATCTGCCAACCTACATTACTTTTTTTCCTTCCTTTGGCTGGGAAAAGACATAGATGAGAGAAATATTGCAGGAAAAATAGAGGTTTAAAAAGATACACCTATATAATAATTGACCTCTCTCATTTTCTCTGGCTGCTCATTGTAATTCTGCATAGGGAATCTCTGGATAAAGGTGTTAAAGAGATAGATAATATTAAACTAGCAGGCTTCTGGGATTTGTAGATGGTAACTATGCCTCTTTCCAATGATGGGAGCTCAGATTCAAGGAGAAACAGACACGAGTATCAGAGTAATGGAGGCAAGAATGGCACCTTCATTGTTGATGCTGGATTGAGTTTGTGGCTACTGTCCTTTCCCCCATTGTCTAACCTTAGAACAACCTTCCTGACAGAGATCAGTATTTCTGGATGGATGAGCTGCTTTTATGATTATTACCTCTCCCAGATCAAACTGCAGTGTAAGGATGTAGAGATCTAACTTTCCAGACCTGCCTCTAGTAGGCAGACCTGATCACTGACCAGTGCAGAACACACTTAGGCTGTAGGGCTGAATCCACTGGCTCAATTACTACTCCCATTCCTCTTTTCTCACAGAAAAGAGGGCAGCTCAGAAATGGTTCTCCTCTTGAGAAGTAGAACAGAGCTTCCGCTCTGTGTGGCCAAGACACAAATGCTGGAAGGGGAGCAAGAATGGCTGCTTTGTGAAGGCCACTCAGACAAACATAGGTCATCAACAGTGGACTGAGCAGGAGGGGAGCATTGAATAGTAATTTAAGCTGCCACTTGTAGTGCCTGCATCCTATGAGTGGGGCTGAGTCCTGCCTCTGCTTCTAATGCAACTTCCTGCTAATGTGCCGCTGAGGCAGCAGATGACGTCTTAAGTACTTAGACACATGCCACCCATATGGAAGACTTTGATGGAGCTCCTACCTCCTGGCTTTGGCCTCGTCCAACCCTAGCTGGTGGAAGATTTGGGGGAGTGAACCAACAGATGGAAGATTTCTCTTTCTTCTTCACTCTAATACTGTTCATTTCAAATAAATCTTTAAAAATAAAATAGTGGGACTCGGCGGTGTGGCCTAGTGGCTAAGGTCCTTGCCTTGATCCCATATGGCCGCTGGTTCTAATCCCGGCAGCTCTACTTCCTTTCTATCTCTCCTCCTCTCAGTATATCTGACTTCGTAATAAAAATAAAATAAATCTTTAAAAAAAAAATAAATAAAATAAAATAGTGGCTGATATCTCCATCTTCATTAAAGCCAACTTCCCAAGCTATGTCTTTATTAATACCAACTCAATACTGATCAGAATAGTTGTATTTTGAGCTGTTTTATAAACTCTTATGAACAAATTCATACTGTTTCTCTATCATTAATATTGAAGACTTATGCAGATTAATACATCATTTTCTATCACTTCTTTAAACAAACTTGTCTAAAATCTCTCTTTGTTTTAGGCACAGGGTGGTGGTTTCCTATCCTCCTCAGAGTGAGGCAGAACTTGAACTTAAAGAAGGAGATATTGTGTTTGTCCACAAAAAGCGAGAGGATGGCTGGTTCAAAGGCACATTGCAACGTAATGGGAAAACTGGTCTTTTCCCAGGAAGCTTTGTGGAAAACATCTGAGGAGACCAACACTGAGAAGGCATCATGTCACATCACACAACTAAAGAGCACAAAGCAATTTAATGGAAAGAGCACATCTATGAACTTCCAGATGACCAAGAGCTGAGCGAAGGGGTTGTGTACAGCTCCTGCGCCCCTGCACTCTTAGACCAGTCAGCAGAGCAGAGGTGTCTGCGTGGGCTCCAGCAGTCTGCATTCTGATGTGGAAGGTGTGCCTTGTATTGTCTTGTACCATACAGAAAAACCTTTTTTTTCTTTGTTTATTTGTTTTCTAAAGATATATAACTAAGATGGACAATTGTTTACAAGGCTTAACTAATTTATTTGCTTTTTTAAAAAAAAACTTGAAATTTTCTTGTAATAGATAAGTTCTTTGGATTGTGATTTTAAGAAATTACTAATTTATGAAATGATAGCTAAGGAGAAGCTGGATTATCTCCTGTTGAGAACAAGAGATGCTTTGACAGAGGATGCATCTTCCCCATACCCAACCCCTACCCCCTGCTCTTACACTTGGCTTCTTTGACACAGAAATGCCAGCTCTCTGATTTGATTTTTCCTCCCAGAGAACCCAAACATACAGCTGAATTAGTATCAGTAAAAGCCTGGGATGGGAAGGCCGACTTGACCAAGGTTAGTGAATCTCTGCCTTTGTAGTTTGGTAAGGAGTCACCTTAAGACCTAGTCCTCAGTTTAATTTTGTGATATTTTAATTTCTCTGGAGTAAAATCAGTGAAATTGTGAGGAAGAATAAAGCACAACCTTTGAATAAAAATGTATTCATAAATATATTCAGATTAAATGTATTTACCTTCATAACAGAAGCAGTTCAATCCATTGGTTGGAAAATAGGGAGAACGGAAGTTGTACTCATTGTCTGAAAATGGCTATGAAATGTGATTTCCCATTTTACCCAAAATGATCTGCATGCCCAGGACACAATAAAATGTTTGTGAGATATAGTGGTGGTAAGTGATACACTTGTGGTAAAAGTCAAAGGCTGTAAGAAACACTGTGAAAAGTTTCCATTCATTCATTGTGATTCTTTCCCCCACTGTGTTGCATGTGTTGCTGGCGTCCCACAGTGATGTAGACTGTGCATGATGTGTATATGTCGTTGCAGTTTCCTGTTGCAATTCGTTTGCACTCCGAATTGACCGACATAGGAGATGTATAGATGAACAGTATTCTCTACTCTACCCACAAAACCACTGGACCAGTGTCTCTTGAGTGCACTTGTTCCTTCTTGAGCGAAGGTATCCAGTAGCCATTACACAAGTCATTAGCAACAATGCTCCTTCCTGTCCTCCCAGCACATTAATGTGAAACATGAGCTTTTCCAGGGGATGCTCCTATGAATGCTCTGGGGCAGCTCTGTAAAGCTTGGCAGAAGTGAATGTGCCCACACCTCATAACTGTGGCAGGACCCAGCTGAGCCCGTCTTTTTATATCTGCTCTTTGATGTCATGGGCTCTCCCGCCGGTTTCATTATGGTGCCATGCAATTGTGGGTTTGGGTAGTCCTGCAAATAAAAGAAGGAGAGACAGCCTCATAGGGAATAAGGTTGTTAGCACAGTTTTCTCATGGGAAATAAATAACCTATTTTTTTTTACACTTTTAAGAATCAAAACTGGGAAATGGAAACATGCACTGAAGTCATCTTGTACTAGGAAGATGTTTCATGGTCTTAAAGAAATGCATTATGTGGTTGAAAAAGAAATCATTCCTAAAGTAACTTTTTTTTATAAAACACTGTACATTATGTTCCTGTGTGTTAAATTTTGTTTTAAACTTCAATATTCATGTAATATACAAAGGGTTGGTGAAATGAACTTTAGAAAAAAAAGCTGATATCAGCTTTCATCTGTGTAAGTTGACACCAATGTGTCATAATATTCTTTATTTTGGGAAATTAGTGTATTTTATAAAAATTTTAAAAAGTGAAAAGACTACTACAGGTTAAGATAATTTTTTACCTGTCTTTTCTCCATATTTTAAGCTATGTGATTGAAGTACCTCTGTTAATAGCTTCCTGGTATAAAGTGGGTTAAAATTTCATCTGTTAATATTCATTAGGTAATTAAGGTATGGGTTTTCTATTGGTTTTTTTGGAGACAGTAGATGGAGATTTTGTAACAAGGGCTTGTTACACGGTGATGTGGTAATGATAAAACTGCAATTTATCATTCCTTTTCATGGTAATAATTTGAGGACTGGATAAAAGATTTCAAGATTAAACTTTGATGTTCAACCTTTATGTGTTTCTTGTGTCAGTCCTTGAAACTTTGCATTTTTTTAACCTAGGACATATTTGACTTAATTTCTTCTTCGTAAAAATGCTTTGCCTACACCACAGACAGAAGATGTCTACAGGAATCAACATGGTGGTTGTGATAAATTTAACCTCTCCAGCTAACAAAAGTGACTTTGGTTTCCCAAGAAACTTAATGTCTTCTTAAAAGCGTCTGTGGAGTCGTACAAGGTACCGTTTAGCCTTTTTGATCCCCTCCTTCTTCAGGGTTACTAAAATAGTCTGGTGAAAGCAAAGAGGGTGGCTTATCCGCAGAAGAATAGCAGACCCATGCAAACCAGGTTGGTCACCAGGAGGTCTCTGTGTCACTTGAGAACCAATTGTTAGGGCCATCATTAGTTTAATCTCCCATGAAATGAAAGACCAAGTAGTCATATTAGGACTTTTTCTTGTTAGCTTTTGGTGACTATCAAATTACTTGTTGAAGTTAAAGATCAGGAATTCTAGGTTTTTTATTAGTTTTCCCAGAGTCATCAGGCAAGTGAACTTATTTGTTTCCTTCTGTTCACCCACTCTGTCTACCCTCGTGGGTGAAGGCGGTCGACAGAGGAGATGATGTTATTATTTTGAAGAGTGCCATTTTAATATTTGACATTAACTTCATCTCTGGTTTCAGATTTTTCATTCTGTAGAGTATATGCTGTCATGCCTTCCTGGATTTCATAGATTTAGAAGGAACAAATTAATGCTATGTTTTCAACTGCTGTGCATTTAATTTCCTATTCCTTTGGTGAAAGGGTAATGTTTACATACCCCTAGACTTTTGGATGAGTATTAACACAGAACTGTAAATGTTGCAATTCAAGTTGGAAAGACCATTTGGTGGATGCTTGAGTAACTCCTTATGTGTATCCATGTGAGATTTTTCGAAGTATATTTTGAATCAGTTAAACTGACCTTATCATAGTAGCATCCTACTGAAATTACTTCTTTCCAAGAAAAAGAATTTGCCAATCTACTAAAATAAACATGAGGATGTTTATGCAAGGGGTAAAGCCAGTGTATAGGCTTAGCAAAGGGATGTAACCCTCACTCCTGTGACTCAGCTGTCCTGGTCTATGCTGGTGGCCTTTACTCTGCTCCTGGTAATTATCACCAATGGCAGGAAGGAGCAGTTTGAGTGGTAACCAGCTAGTATGAGCAGTAAGTTTTAGAATACCCCCCTGAGGTTTACAAATGAGCATTCCTTTGATTCCCTTTGTTTCCTGCTGATAACTTCCTGACTTAGCTGTTTAAATTTCCATTTCAGAAACACCACATAGATTTCACCCTGTACAAATTCTTAAGGGACTACCTTGATCCAAACTTCCCATCCCTCGTTGAAGGGACATAGAGGTGGCTTTAATCTTCCACTCAATATTATTATTAAAGCCTAAGAAGTTTCCAGAAAATGGAATTAGCCCAGTCAGTAATTAGTGAATCAGCTGCCATTGATAGTGTTTACATCTATCATAAGAAATTTGGTCCCATGAGGTCTTTGGAATTGAATCTTTCAAGGCCTGTATCCTTATAAAAATACTAGAAAAAACAAGGGGAGTAAGAAGACTTTCCTAAATCTGGAGTTTGCATATCAAAGATGTGCTCTTGGTTATCTTTAAGTATTGGCTGACTCCCAGAGGAGCAATCTCTTCTCATAAAGGTTTTTAGAAATTTCAAAGCATCATAATATGCAAAAGAAAAAATTAAAAGCACTTACAATACAAGACATAAAGCAATCCTCAAGATGAGCCATAGTACTACTAAAGTGGATTAAATGGAACCTGAGATTGTGATACACTGGAAGCCTTTGTCCCAGCCTGAATGTCTCATCTCTACCTGTGATTTATGTGAGGATAAATAAACCCCTTGGGACAAAGTCACTGTTGTCTGATGTCTTAAGCATAATACAAGCTGAGAACTCATCCAAAATGAAATTTAGATGTGTTAAATGGGTTACCTCATCCTAGTGAGAATGTACCTTAAGCACAGTTAAATATTGTTTTTCTACTATAAAACTGAACAATCAAAAAAACCTTGAAATCATTGTATTGGTAAAATGACAGGTATGCTTTATCAATATTACAAATATATTTACTTCTTCTGTGTTAAGCATTTGTCTTCCACATGTATTTATTCATTAAATGTAAAATAGCATTACCAAATGCATTGCAATATGGTTTATAAAAGAGAGAGCTCTCATCTACTGGTCCACTCCCCAGGTAGGCACAATAGCCAGGGAACTGAAGTCAGGCACTAGGACTCAATCTGGAACTATGGGTGGCAGAAACTCAGTTACTTAACTGTCACTGCTGTCTCCCAGTGTGTGCATTAGCAGGAAGCTGAAATCGAGCAGAGCTGGGCCTGAACCCCAAGCACTCAGATGTGGGACTTGGGTCTTAACCTGCGTGAACATTCGCCCCATAAAGCTTTTTGTTAAGTGTTCACCAAAACAAAACAAAACAAAACAAAACCACAGCCTTTCCATATGGTAACCAGCTGCTCACTTGGAGGTGCCAGTTGATAAATTAATGACTACAGAATTTGAATGTGTTACAAACCTACTAGATATGTCAAAGCGTCTTAAATAGATTTGATTTGTTTAATTTCAAATAGTGTCTCCATCTGTTTTGTGTATGTCTTGATTTTAGTGTTCACTATGATCTTTGGTCGTGGAAAGATCACCTAAAATGAACAGATGACTCAAAGCTGTTAGGATAGTGATCAGACGATTTGTTTACTGTGAGCTCACTGGACATTTTCTCAGCACGTTGAAGCTGGGAATTACACAGGGGAAGAATGGCACTCCAGCCCTCTAATTAAACATGAAATGACATCTCTGGAACAAAGGCCATGCTTCTTATTCCCCGACCCCTGGAGCAAGGTCAGTTCAAGTAAAGGCCAGTGCCTTATCTTCCCAATCACATCTAGTTCATTTCTCTTGCCAGAGAAAATTGAAAGCTTAATGGAATTACTTTCTTCTTTTTTTTTTTAAGCACTCATGGTGCTATAAGACAGAATGCAACAATGTCCTTTTGAGTAAAACCAATTTCCTTATAAATTACGCCACAAAAGCACATTCGTTAAACTCCCTAAAGGCAGAAACAGTGAAGACTGATACCTAGCTGCCAGCTCAACTTCTAATATAAGCTAATTCACCCTCCCCTGTGGTCTTAATTTGTAATTGCACTTTCCTTTTTTTCCCTTTTTCCTTCCAAAGTTTTAATAAGAACTGCTAAGAATTTATTCCAATTGAGACTCTGGTAGGGAGGTGATGACAAATGTAGATTCTATGAGTACAAATTCCTTCTCTGGCTTAAAGATACCAAATGATACCACTTAAAGATACCACTGAGTCTTGAGATCATTGTACAAAACTGACTTCAAACTACATTATCAAAGGAGACCCCCCTGAGTTGTTGAAATCATCTGTGTGCATGCATGTTTGACAGACTGGGCTAAGTCACTGCTTGGTTTGCCCACGTCCCATACCAGAGTGCCTGGTTTGAGTCCTGGCTCCACTTCTGATGCAACTTCCAGCTCATGCATACCCTGAGAGGTGCCAGATGATGGCCCACATACTTGGATCCCTGCCATCCATATGAGAGCCAGCTTAACTTCCAGGCTCCTGGCTTGGGTCTAACCTAGCCCTGGCTGTTGCAGGCATTTGTTGAATTGCCCCATTAAGTGGAACACCTGTCTGTCATACAAATACAATGCAAATAAATTAGAATGTAAAGAAAAGAAACTGGTGTGCAGTAAATAAAGCTGTTTTACAAGACAACAGATGAAGACTTAAAGGTGCCAAAGTGTTATGTTGTTGCTCCCGCCAGGGTGTCAGACCTACAGAAACTAGCAACCTGCAGGGATCCAAAAATGGGAACTTCTTCCGTGGCAATTAGCTGGGAAGGAAGGGCTGAGTCTCTGCAGATCCTAGACTAGATGACACACTGCCTGTCTCGTTCTCAAGCTGAGGCCACCATGGCCAGGGGGGACGCCTCCATTTATAGCCAGCACTGCTTGTTCTACGGGGTAGCAATTGTGGGATTCCTATGATGTGGTGTTGGTTGCGGAAATCAAAGTTGAATTTCTACCCTTTAAACTGAAATGTTGCTTTCCTGTGATTTGTCTCCCCAAGTCAGATGTGTGGGCTTGGCATATTATCAGTCATCCCCTGTAATAAAATCGGTGTGAGTGAAGCCTGCAAGAAGGGGGTATCACCAAAGCAACTGCTCACTCGAGCACAGCTGTAATCATCTTTCCCACCATGCATATTCACCCTGTGGCTTTGGGCT
This sequence comes from Ochotona princeps, assembly GCF_030435755.1. Classification (NCBI taxonomy): domain Eukaryota; kingdom Metazoa; phylum Chordata; class Mammalia; order Lagomorpha; family Ochotonidae; genus Ochotona; species Ochotona princeps. The sequence continues at coordinate 35,562,090 of NC_080842.1, forward strand.
GAAAAAACAGACTCTAAACTTCTCAAATCAGAAGTTTAGTCTTTGATCCTCAGCTACTCCTTACGCCAGATATGCATTTCTTTTTTCTTTAACTGTGATTTGGATTGTTTGTTCCCTTCCACTCTTCTTACACTATCTTCCCCGTGCCTCCACCTCTGCCTGCTCTAACTTCTGCTTCCACTTCCCACACTCTTTCCAGTGGAGGTGTTGGAACCTGGAGCTTGGTATCTGGTGGAATATTCCATCAACAAGTGATCCAGCTTGAAACAGTATATTCTCAACCTCTCCCCTAAATTCTCATCTGTTTTTTTTTCTTTTTGTTTGTTGTATTTTCTTTCTCTTTTGTTTTAGTTGTACCAAGTCATTGTCAGGGAACTGGGATAGAATAAAAGATATCACAGGGTGTGGCATTGTGGTACAGTGAGTTAAGGCACTGCCTGTAATACCAACACTCCGTAGCAGAGCACTACTTTGAGTCCTGGCTACTCTGCTTCCCCTCCTGCTTCCTGCTAATGCTCCTGGGAAAGATGGCCCAAATGCTTGGGCTTCTGCCATCTACGTAGGTGACATGGATAGAGTTCCTTACTCCTGACTTCAAGCCTGATCCAGCCCAAGTCGTGGCTATTTGGAAAAGGAAGCAAGGATGGAAATGTTTTTCTCTGTCTTTCCCTCTGTCTCGGATATTCTGCCTTTTAAACAGAATAAACATGAGATGTTAGAAAGAAAATCACAGATGAATCAGAAGAGAAAAACTAAATGTTTTCATTTAAACTCGAATTGCCTAAAATTGCCACATATGTGTCTAATGATATTTTAAAATCAACTACCTGTTTAATGAGTGTGTTTTCATTAGCTGATATTTGTTTGACTAAAACAATGATGGATCTTGTGGAAGATATAAAGAATAGTTCTTTATGCCAAAGTTTGGATTTGGCATTCAAGAAAACATAGGATTAATGAAAACAAATAAGATATCAACAAGAGGGGATGATTAAAGGAAGAAATAAGACAGTGCCCCAGCCCTCTAGAGGATTTCACATTATTGGAGAGAGAAATAATACAAGCTCAAAACTCAACACAAACTCAATCCTGGAAGATAATACATCGTTACAATAATTCTGTAGTACAGACCACAAATAGAATATGCATTAAGAGGACACAGAGGCCAAAGAATGCAGGGGTGCTTTTAGATTAATAAAGGGAATACAACCTGGACCATGTAGAATGGAGACATGTTGACTGCATATTGGAGCAAGCAATGGCCGTTCTCATGAACATTCCTATGGACGTGACAGACATTAAGCAACCCCCACAGTGGAGAATGGAAAACTAGGATCTGGGCCAACACTGTAGTACAGTGGGCTAAGCCACTGCTTTCAATGTCAACATCCCATAGAGGCACAAGTTCTAGACCCAGCTGCACTACTTCTAATCCAGCTCCTTATGAAGTACTTGGGAAAGCAGTGGATGATGGCCCAAGTACTTGAGTCCTTGCCACCTATGTTGGAGATGTAGTTGAAACTTCTGACTTTGGCTTGAGCTCGCCCTGGCTATTACAGCCATTTGAGGAGTGAACCATCAGATGAAGATCTCTCTCTGTCTCTTCTTCCCTCCCTATAAATTTAGCTTTCAAATAAATCTTAAACAACAGCCACCACAAGGCAACTAATATTCAAGGCAGAAAATTTACGTTTTGAAGTTAGCTGAGGGCCAGTGTTTGCAAGTTGTGAAAGCCAAGTAGCAACTTTGCGTTGACACTGCTGAAGGTTCCTAACACAGAAGTGATGTAAAAGGAAGATTAGACTGGCAGGTGTCTGTAAGATCAGACAGGACAGCAGCCAGAGTGATCAGAGAGTGGGAGACCGTCCCATAGAGGTAACAGAGAAGATGAAGGGGAGAGGAGGAGAATCAGAAGTATTTTTGAAAGGTTGGAGTTGATGATTGACTGAATACAGGAAATAGAAGAGATAAGACAAAAATAACATGATTTATATCAAAGTGAGCAGCCATAGTGGGACCTTTGGAAGGCATCCAGGCATTGCACAGGAAGTGTATTCCCAGGACAAGTTATTTTTGGAAATACTGAGTTTGAAATGGTGACCAGTATTTAAACTCTATCTTGTAGGCAACTGAAAGTAGGAATTTTAAATTCATATCCAACAGGCAATTTTGAACACCTTACATTGAAGGAAGAGGAATGTGTGTGTAGACAGACAAGCCAATAACTAAACCTGTGGTTTGGGAAAGTTTATAGGGAGTCACAGAACAGAAAGACAGGGTCAGGATGAGTCACGTGTCCCAGAAGAGGTCAACAGGCCATTGCAGCAGAGAGAAAAACTAGGAAAGAACTTCATATTTTCCAGTCTCTTCTCAAATCTCCAGCAGTCCAACTGAATCCCTCAATGAGATGTTACATTTGACATTCTGAGAGACAGCTTGGAATGCTCTGGAAGCAAACCAAGCTGTTCTTGGCAGCCAGCCTAACCCTCTGCTCTGTGTGTGTGTTTAAAGTTCTTTTTAGGAAAAAGGTCTTGTAGATGTGATCAAAGTCAAAATAAAACTTCTGTATTCTTGCTACAGTGTAATTGTGTAACGATGTGTCTGTCCTGCTGGCAGATCGGCAAATTGTGTGGGGACTGACACGTAAAAAGGATGTCTTTGAAATCATGTAAGAATCCCATTGAACACAGCATGAACTTTGATGTATGGATATGACACTGCTTTCCTTCCATTGATGTTTCTCGAACAAAATAGGAAGAGATCATTTCTGAGAACAGTCATACATCCTTGCCTACTGTGCTGTTGGTGTCATTGTATGCACAGAACTGAAATCCCTAATAAGAGGAGCAATTTCAGCAAGTGCCGGCTGCTGGAAACACAAATGTGTCTGCTTGCTGTTTAGATTCACATCTTGGCCAGTCATTCCCTTCATATGATTTTTCCCATCTCTAATAATTTTCTCTGCTTCTTATATTACATTTCTCACTCTGGGCGTACAGCCACGGAGGGCCAAGAAATGCAACATTGTTGATTCTGACAGGTTTGGGATGTCTGTGAACTCTGCTGGTGATTTCTCAAGATCAGGAACATGGGGTAACTTTACAAAGTGCTTCTCTTTGTTAATCCTCAAACACAGCTAATCCAGACCTTGGATTTGTATGGGCCACATTGCAATGCATGTTCCTTTATGCAAACAGTATGGGCCAAAGCTCTACCCCCAGGACTGGCTTTGCCATGGCTGGATTATCTTGGGAAAAGGAGAGTGGTTTTCTGTTGAGACTCAAAGATACCCCTGAAAACCTGTGCTTATATGTTTTCCACCTGCTCCTCTGTCCTGAAGTGGTCAGTTATATAGAAGCCTGGCAAAGAAAGGGGCAGTCAGGGATGTCACAGCATGAGGCAGGTTGTAGGTAAGGCTCAAACATACAGTCTGTTTCCCACTCAAGGCCTCAGCCCTTTCTGTTTGCAGGTGATTGTCAGGTGTCCAAGGGGAAACTATTGAGGTGACCAACCTGGTACCTTCTCATTTTTGTAATTAGTTATTAAGAATGTGAATGAAACATCTAGGCATTTCTCCTGTTTCTTGCAGTATTGTCTGAAACAAGCTGTCTGTGTTGGTGTCAGATTGGTCTGTTTTGCATTGTTCAATTCTTTTATGTGTCTCCTGACTCTTGGTCTGCTGCGATTTTGCTTATCCTTAAAGAAGAATGTGATGTATCCGGTCATGAAGTTTAGATATGTGGATTCTGCTGCAACCCTTTCAAAGGGGAAAGTGCTTTGATTTACTGTAGTTGTTTAATATATTACAGGCATTGATAGGGGTATGTTGTTGGTACCAAGAGCAACCATAGCCTTTGGACTTAAAGGTTTCTTGCAGGAATTGCATGACCCATCCCACCCCCAGGTAACAAGTGTTCAAGATCCCCCTTCCTGTGGTGACAGGGAATTTAGGTGTCCAGATTCCTGAAGGATCCCAACTCCCTCCTTCTCATGTGTCCATGACTTGCCTCGGAGCTTAGGTAGAAAAGTGAGTCTACAGGGAATTAGTCTCCTGTCCATGTGCATTTAGAGTAGAGAGGACAGACAATTGCTGGGACCTGGCTTGGGAAACTCACAGGAGCTGGACAGAGGTCCAAACAAGGCCACTGAGGAGAGGCTGTTCTCCGTGTGACTGTCATCTCAAATTCACACTGCCATCCCTTCCAGTCTAATGGACCAGTGGCCTTCAAATTGAAGTCTTCTTTAGATGGATATAACATGAGTGTTCCCTAGGACATGAAGTGTTGAAATTTAATCATGGCTGTGAGTTATTAAAAGAATGGAAATTTAACTCAGCTATTAGAAGTGGGGCTTTGGGAAGTGACCAGGATCACCTAAGATCATAGGTGAAGTTGCATGATTGAATCCTGGCAGCTTTTTAAGAAGTGATGACTAGTATTTACATCCTTATACTTCCAGCCTGTTAGTGTGTGATGCCACCTCGGGGCTCTACCAGCAAGAAAGTCCATCACCATGAAGTCCCTCAACCTGGGACCTCCAAACTGTGAGCCCAAATAGACCTCTCTTTTTTGTAAGCCTTCCTAGCTTCAAGTTTTTTGTCAGAGTAACACAAGATGGGCTAGCACAAAGCTTTTCTACTTTCAGTCAAGGAAAATGTGGGCCAAATTAGCCCAGGGACTCGGAGCCAAATGCCTTCAGTTTTTGCCCACCCCTGGGTGTGGAGTGGCAGGGAACCATGATGGACACATGCAGCTGAGCCATTGAGAGCAGTTGGGTTCTCTCAGAAGGCAGCAATAATGCAAGTGTTGATTCTGTCCCCGAATTCTGTGCCAAGTGCCACTGCAATTCCAATGAGGCTAAAGGCAGGCCCTTTAACAGCTGTTACTCGCTAGAACCAGGTTGGGTTGTAGGTACCTCATTTCCCACTAGGCTGAAGCCCAGAGTGTTACAACTGTTAGTGCCCAACTGTCTCCTTATTTGAGGAGCAGAAACCCTCCCAGGAGATGGGAGCTAGGTCATACAAGTGCATAAAACACCATTGTGTCTCCTGTGAGAATGGTGACTACTGAAGATGTGTGATGCAGTGGTCTAACTGAGTGGTTCTCCACTCTGATTCTCATCATTCCATGGACCAACACTACCCCAAACCTGCTCTTTAGGGACCTACTCTCCTGTGCAAGGTTAGCATTTTCTTTTTAGCTTGTTAATCTATTTGCAAGGCATGGTGGTACAACAGGTTAAGCTACCATCCCCTATATTTGAGTGCAGGTTTTAGGTCCCATATTCTGGCCTGCTAATCCAGCTTCCTGCTGATGCACGTGGGAAAGCAACAGATGATGGTCCAAGTGCTTGGGTTCCTACCCCCACACAGGAGACCAGGATTGAGTTACCTGGCTCCTGGCTTGAGCCTGGTGCAGCACTGACCATTGCAGGCATTTGGAAAATGAACCAGGAGACAGAAGCTGTCTCCCTCCAACAGTTTCCCCCTCCGTATGTATGTGTGTGTTGCTCTTCTTTTCAGATAAAAACAAGTATCTTTTCTTCTTAAAGGCAGGTGTATTTTCCATTGGCCAAAAAGGCAGGTGGGGTTATTTTCCATTGGCCGAACCAAACTGCTTTCCCAGGCCATAAGCTGGATGGGAGCTGAATGGGCAGTGGAGCAGTTGGTATAGGAACTGGCACCCATATGGGATCCTGGAACATACAATATGAGGACTTTAGCCACCAGGCTACCACACTGGACCCTGCAGAAATTTTGGATGACATAAAACAACTTTAGAGAGTCATGGAGTGCTCTGAACAGATTTTGTTGCCCTGAAGGCAACTCTTTTCTCACGCTCCTTGTTCTCCTCTTCACTTCTTGGATCTTTTGCCTTTTGAACTCTGAGTTCATATGGGATGGCCTGAATACTTATATACCTGAATATGATATTAATGGAGCATGATATTCTGATTTTTATATGATTTAAGGATACACTTCATAATGATCTTGCAATGCATTTATTGGCCAAGGATAGGCTAGTGATACTAACTAAATCCATGTTTAATAGTGTTAAATACTACCTGGATAATTAATATGTTATCTGTCATGTAATAATATTTTTATGATAGAATATTATAATACAATAATAGAAATGAAACTCAAAAGACAAGAAGACATGACTGAGATAAGTTAGGATCTCAGCTTTGCTCCACTAGCATTCTCACAGTTGTTACTATATGTAAGACCAGTGTTGGCAGACTTGTGTTTAGTTTTTTTAAGATTAATTTACTTTTCTTGAAAAGGCAGATTTACATAAAGAAGGAGATACAGAGAGAAAGATCTTCCATCTGCTGGTTCATTCCCCAAGTGGTCACAAAGACTGGAGCTGAGCCAATCCAAAACCAAATATGAGGAGCCAGGAACTTCTTCCTGGTTTCCCACATGGGTGCAGGGTCCCAAGGACTTGGGCCGTCCTCTACTGCTTTCCCAGGCCACAAGAAGGAAACTGAGTGGGAAGCAGAGCAGCTGGGACACAAAAGAGTGACCATATGGGATCCTGGTGCATACAAGATGAGGATTTAGCCACTGAGCTATCAAGCCAGGCCCTCCATCCATTTTTTAAAATATTTATTTATTTTTCCTTGAAAAGCATATTTATATACAGAATGTTGTACAGAGAGAAGTGTGTGGGGTTTTGGTGTAGATTTTGACATTGCACAGAGAGAGATGGGCTGTGTCTTTAGGAATCTGGTAGGCCTTGAGGTGTTTCTGCGGTGTAATATGGGTAGACTGTTAATGTCTATTCTTTGTCACTGCAACAAAATGCCTGAAAGAGGCCACTTTATAAACAGGCTTCTTTGGGCTTATGATTCTGGAAGTGCAGGGACTTGGGGTTGCATCTGGTGACATCTTCCTTGCTGGCAGGGTCCTGACATGCCACAGGGCACACATGGTAAGAGACAGCTTGCCATGTGTGGATTTGTGTGTCTGATTTCTTTTCCTCCCCTTACAAAACCACCAAAATTCAGCCATGAAGAATCTATTCTAATGAGTTTATCTAATCACTTTCCAAAGGTCTCACTTCTGAACACAATGGATAGATAAAGTTTCCATTCTCTTAATAACTCATGGAGGGGATGACATTACAAGAGTTAACACCTTGAAACATTCAAGCCACACCTAAACCATAGCTTCTACTCAGAAACCACAGAGAACATGAAATTTCTCAAGCCTTGCTTTACTTCTGTCTTTTCAAAGAAGAATGATCTGCAAACCAAAAAGCACAACTCAAACATAAGAGAGTAGGGAATAAAGTTGGATTCCAGAAAGTTGAGAGAATTTGCAGATATAATTGTGAAATCTTTTGGATAATTTCTGAGGAATCATGAAAAATAAGAGTCCCTAGAGATGTGAAGAAATGTAACTCAAAGTTTCAAAAAAGAGGGAAAAAAGTAGTTTCTGTAAACTGTGGATCTCTGGGCTTGATTTTGATTCTTGCACAGAGAATGAAAAGCACACCGCAGCTGGTTTCCGAGCTCTTGGAAACAGAGCCATTTTTATACAAACAGCCAGCACATTGTCCCTCTCAATCATGTGTATCAGGTTGATGGATCCTTCCTCTGACAGAATCCTCCACTGGGACCTCGATCAATAAAGACTGATGTGGTGTGTCCACATTTCTGTAAGGAGTCTGGCATGGTCACACCAGTGCCACAGGGATAAGATGAAGAAGCAGAGCATGCCATGTTGCTTCTAGGTTACAAACAACAGAAGCTAATTCTTGTTAGTTTAAACAGAAAGGGGATTTCATTTAAGGATAATAAGGCAACTTCCAACTCCACCAGGGGACTAGACAGCCCGCATGCACATCACCAATCAGATCCACGTCCCCAAGTCACAGGTCAGGACAGCTTATCCTCATTGGCACAAGCCCCATGGTTTGTTTGCACTACTGACAACACTGACCATGTTTTCTTGTAAACAGTGTCTAGCCAGAGTCAAACACACTGTCAGAGTTAAGTCTTTAAAGTCCCAACTTCTCATCTCTGTCTTGAGGCAAGTGCAGCAAGATACCTCCAACTGGTGTAGCCTAGGTAATATAACTCTACTCTAGCCACAGAGGGAGTTGGGAAGGCCAGTAACTGTATTTCCCATCATTAGCAGTGGGAGGTGGTACTTGCCTTCACTACAACTCATAAGGCCCATGACTTCCAAATAGAAAAGGGCCTTACAGGATAGACTACAAAACAGACAGCAGTTGTCTTCTTGTGTTAGTCAGTTTTCTCTCACTACAGCAAAATACTTGGGTCATGTTAGCTTTATGAAGAAAGGAAGTTTTTCCATATCATAGCTCTTTTTTTTAACAATTATTTATTTTCGTTTGATTTGAAATTTAAAGATACATTGAGAAATACACAGAAGGAGAGGATGGAAGTAGAGAGAGGGAGAGAGAACCTCTGTTTGTTGGTTCACTGATTCAGTTTCCAAATACAACAGCCAGGGGTGGGGCAGGCTGAAGACAGGAACTCAAAAGTCAACCCAAGTAGTTGGGCAGCAAGGATCCAAGTGTGTGAGCCATCATCCACTGCCTCCCAGGATGTGTATTAGCAGCAAGCTGAATCCAAAGCTGGTGAATTGGGATTGAGAACCAATCACTCTGATATGGAATGTAGGCCTTCCAAGCAGCAATGCAATTCCACTGTGTCCAATACATGACACCCCTTCTGGTCTTTCTTTTTTTTTTTTAAAAAAGCAAATATTTATTAAACTATAATAAAAACATTCCATCAAATTACAAAACCTGAGCAAGAAAAACAAACGGCACATGCTTAACTGTAGTTGACATTCAAATAAAATTTGCATTCCCAAAATATTATACAGTAATTAGAAAATACCAGCCAAAGTAATATTAGGATACTTTTACGTGCGATCTCAACAAATTTGAACAGAAGCAAATTTTAACAAAGGTAAATTTTACAGTGAAACATAGCAGTAGATTAAGGATCTTAACATGTTTATTTTACTGCTATTTGACACTACATATCATAGCTCTTGAGACTTAAAGTCAGAGGGCTCCACTGATTTGGCCTATGGTGAGTGCCTAATGCTAGATAATGGCAAGGGCATCCAAGTAGGAATGCTGGACAGGAAGCCAGTGAGGAACTGGGATTCCATCATCCTTTCTAGGTCATGCTTGCAGTGACCCTAAGGGCCTCTCACTAGGCCTCATTTATTATATGTCACACCTCTTCCATATAGCCACAGTGAAGACCAAATTTCACAAACACCAACCCTTACCACCCCAGCACCTTCTCAAAGGGGTCCAGGGACAATGAAATTGAGTAGGTTTTTAGTAGCTGAAAGATCATAGCCAAAGTTGGCTAATCAATCCTTTGTAATCCAGAGGATTTTTTTAAAAGGTTTATTTATTTATTTGAAAGACAAAGTTACAGAAGGTAGGGAGAGATTTTCTATCCACAGGTTCAGTCCTCAAATAGCCACCAACAGACAGAACTGGGTTAGTCCAAATGTAGCCAAGAGCTTCATCCAGATTTCCCACATGGGTGTAGGAGCCCAAGTACTTAGGCCATCTTCCCCAGGAAATCAACAGGGAGCTGGGTTGGAAGTGGAGTAGCCAGATTCAAGCTGGTGTGGCAACAGGCAGTGACTTTATCCGCTACACTGCAGTGCCCGCACCCAGCAGGAGGTTTTTGTTGGCATACCACAGGACTCTGCAGTTTTATGTTGCACAGATTTTTGTTTTCATCAGTGGCTTGGCTGAAGATCGAAGGTAAACTTGTTTGCAGGTGCCCCTGAGCTGGAGTGAAATGCTAATACGTTGAAGGGCAAAATTAGAATCCCAAAAGATCTTGAAAAATGTGAACCAGGTCTCCCCTGTTATGAGATAAATCCAGTCAAGGTAAATGGCAGACTCTGCTTTGGGACTTGTAAAACCCAACTCTTCCAAGAACGCACTTGCTGCTATGAGACAAGCCGTAGTTTCACGTGGTTGCCAAGAAAGCTAATTAAATCCTTGGCTGCTTAATAGATATATAATATTTAGAACAACGCCTTCCGCCTCCTCTGCACTAGATGGAACACAGCTGAGTGCCGTGCCAAGCCACGAGCTGTACGGACAAGTAGGAGGACCCCCAAAAGGAGCCTGAGCTGGCTAACAGCCCCAGGCCCCAGGGGAGAGGGGGGCGAGGAGAAGAGCAGACACTGGGGGAGCAGGTCTGTGTAGACAGGCAAGGAAGGGAGGGGATGAGAGACAGTGGTCAGCCAGTGCTTCCAGGAACTTCCACGTGGAAAATGGGTGATGTTTATCCCACAGGTGTCAGGAGAGGAAACCAAGGCCTTGGCTGCCAATTGTAGAGCAGCTTCTGTGAGATTGAGCCATCCCAAAAAACCCTGTGTTGGAAGTAGGGAGTTACCTGTCCCTGAAAATGTTCCAAAAAGAAAAAAAAATGACTAGTATCTAGGGTGCTTAAGAATGACCTCAGGCTGTGCTTACATTAAATAAACTTTTGACTACATCTAGTCTTAAAAAAGAAGAAAGAGAAAGGCATCATACAAGTAATATAGACCAGCTCTCACGTGCATGTGAGTATTTTAAAAGATTTATAATGTAAAAAAGGATCAAGGCTGTGGTGGATGGCCTGAGGCTACCAAAGGCGGCTTAGGAATTTACACAGGAAGCTGCACAGCAAACGATTAGAACACTTTCTCGGGGTGAGAGCTCATGGATGGCTGACGGCAAGAACCTTCCTGGGCCTGTCTGGTTAGGACTCTGTGAGCGTGGGCTGCAAAATCAGAGAAAGAAGCTGCTGGGAATTCAGCTGCTGCCTTAAGGCCAACTTGAAGTGAAACCAAGCTGCATCCCAGCGAGCGCTGGTTCCTGGCTGCCCACGCGAGCCAACCAGCTAACTCCCCCTGGGGCCAGCCCCGCCAAACACCAGTAAGCTGTATTGTGCATTCTCCATTGAGCACTTGGCTGACACCCCATGGATCACAGAACTTAAAGAACATCCTCATTTTACCTTCAGGGTTGGCGAGGTTTTGGTTTCTAGTCCCTGTGAATCCTTACAGTCACATCAACCTGTGAGTGGCAGCTTTTTCAGGGAGGGCAGAGAACAGGAAGGACTGAGTTAATCCAGTGGTGACTAACAATGGGACGTTAGGCTTTGGTGTGCTTGGAGAGCCATGTTTCTCTTGCCCACACATTGGGAGAGAAGCCACTCAGAGGCCGGGTGGAGAGACCCACCCTGCCCAGCTGCAACTCCGGTGAGCACATGCGAGGGCACCCAGCTGGACCTCTGACTCCCCCAGGGAGAGAGGGATCTGTGAAGTGGCCCCAGTCATTGTTGAGGCCATTTAAAAGGGATTATTGAAGTGGAGGGGCATTATGATTTTCTGCTTCCAACATACCAATCAAATTAAAGGAAGGAGATATGAGGGGAAAGCAGTCACTGTACACTTACCATACCATCTTCCACCAAGATGGCATAGTGGTTGTTACAATTATTAAGACAACATTGGAAGTAGTGACATCCATGTCTTTATGAACACTTACAAAGGACAAGGGGTATCTTTGAAATATGTCCCCAAATTATATTTCTGGAAGGTCAAAGAATAGCCATCTCTTGGTATCCACAGGGATTGGATCCAGGACTCCTTTTAGCTATCAAAATACTTTCTTTAGTTTTTGATTTTTTTGTTAGGATTTATTTATTTGGAAGGCAGAGTTACAGAGAAAGGCAGAAACAGAGAAAAAGAGATCTTCCATCCACTAGTTCACTCAGAAACTAGCCACAATGGCTAGGGCTGAGCCAAGCCAAAGCCAGGAGCTAGTTTTATCTGAGTCTCACACTTGAGTGCAGGAACCCATTGACTTGGGCCATCTTTCACTGCTTTTCTCAGGCCATTAGCAGAAGCTGGATTGGAAGTGGAGCTGCTGGCAGCCAAACTAGTGTTCTGCTAGGGGATGCCAGTGTTGCAGGAGGCAGCGCAGTTCACTCACCACAACACCAACCCTTACCCCCAATGTGTTGAATGCTTAAATCCCTAACAGAAAATTGTACAGTATGTGTGTATCACCCAGTCACATCCTCCTATTTACTTCAAATGACCTCTAGATGACTTAACTCCTACAACGTAAATAGCTGTTATACTGCATTGATTGGGAAGTAATAATGTCTGCACGTGTTCAGTGTGGACACAATTGTTTTGCTTAATTACTTTCGGGTTAGATGCATGGATGAGGAGCTTGTGGAGACACATGATCCACTTTGGTGCTCACAGTTCTGTGTGTCTAGCCCAGGGCCTACACATCACACCCCCAAACGCAACCAGATTCTGAGGGGGCAAAGCTGCCATTAAGCCAGCTGTTTTGGAGATGTAGAGGGAGGGCAGGGATTTCAAAGATGCTTGGTGGGTTTCAGTTTGTAGTGACGTTTCAGACCTGCAAACAGTTTGCTTCTGTTTCAGCACTGTAGGATAACTGACCCTTTTCTAATATAACAGCCTCATTTGGGTAAGTTCTTGATCACATTAGAATGTTAACTCCACAAGAGCTGTTGTCCCACTCTCTCTCCACCGGATGAGCCAGATCAGCAACCCAGGCACGCTGTCCTCTAACACACATTGGAAACACCTTGTCACCTTGGTCGCAGGGTTTTAGTCTTTGCCTAACCATCATCTGCTCTCAGGCAGGGGCAATGGCTACTCCCTGCTGACCAGGCCCCACCTGCATCCGGCAGATGCAGCTCTCATCAAGGCTTTGTTTACAGCTGACTTCCTTGGCCCTCTCATGGAGCTGCAGACTCGCTTCCAGATCTTCCCTTGGAGAAAGGAATGGAAAGAGAGCACACCAAACTGGTCGTTCCAGGCCCGTTTTCACTCTGGGTCTGCCCTACTGGCCCTTCTAATTTGTTTTTCTTCCCTCCCCACATTTTTTTAGGTTAGGTGGTGAGGATTTCAGAGGGAGTCAAAATCCCGTGTGGTGTGGTGGAATCCAAGTGGGGGGGGGGGTCACCTAAGAACTCAGGTGTTGACATGTAATCTCCATCATGGGACTTAATTCTACTCAGGTGTGTACCTTCAGGTGATTAAAATGGAGGTGATCAGTGGGCCCACCGTGATTGGCTACTGGGAGCTTTAGTTAGAAGAGGCGAGAGATCAGCGGAGACACTGCCGGGCTCTTGGTCTCTTGCTGTAACATTCTCTGCACCACCTCAGGACTTCCACAGCAGAAGGTTCATCCGCACAAGCAGCACCTTGACGTTGCACCAGAACTGTGAGCCAACCTAAACCTCTTTTCATTATATTCTTTAGTAATACTCAGCCTCATGCATTTCACATAGAGGTCGGGAACCTTTTCTTCTGCAAAGGGCCGTTTGGGTGGTTCTAACATTTGCCGCCCATAGGTGATTATCAACCTAGAAATTAACCTGCTGTAGATTTATCAGGTTTTGAATCCCTCTGGCATTTGTATTGGCAGAACCAGGAAAGCGGTTTGGTGGGCCTCTTGCAGCCCAATGGGCTGGCTGTTCCCTATTCCCACCACAGAAAGCGGACCATTGCAAGACCCAAGTCCCTTCTGGCCTCACTCCCCCAGCCAGTGGCTTTCAGCACTTCTCATTTCCTCTTCTTGTCTGCCTGGACTCTGCTCCTCAGTCCCCTCTCTCCCGAGTCAGGAAAGCAGTTTTGAACGCTTCCTTTCGCAGGATGGAAATAATCTTGTGTCCTACGCACTGGTCCTCTAAGCTTTTATTAATATCATTTCAAAATCAAGCCCACTTGGATTTCAAAACAAAACTAACTCGCCCTTTCTCCTAACTTCCTCTCTGAAGTCACTTTGCCTTCAGGTGCTGCGGCTCAGGCATCCTCTCAGCCTCTCCCTTAGCGATTCGTTCTGGCTCACTTCCAGCCGTGTCTGTCACTGACCCAATGGGGGCAGCCCCAATATTTTGGGGAAAAAAAGCTGAGTTTAATTTTAAGATGTGATTTTGAATTTTTGATAACTCATATGCCTCTAACTTTCCACAAATGGTAAAATATGTGTGATACGTTTGTCCCAGTTCTTGGTGAGCAGATATCAGGAAAAGCAGGTGTTCCCAGCTAGAGGTCAAAGTAACCCCGCAAGTTGGATATTTCCCGGACATTAACCCACCCACAAAGAAAACCACATTGAGCTTTTCACTGGAAACAAGTAGGGCCTCATGCCATCTGGATTCCTTTTTGTAACTACAATAAGGGGTGGAGTCTTAAATGAGCACAATGGTCCTGACTTGTTCTACAGCCTCATGTTTTAGGTTTCTGTTCTGTGAGTCTGCCTTGGACTTGGTTTATGTCATCTCTGTGGTAACTATTGTGAAGATCTTTTGCGGAAATGATGGTTCAGTGCGGGCTGACCCAGTGATGGGGGGTGGGAGCAGCTGGAGACCTTGGAGACCGGGTTGCCCCAGCAGGCACCCCAGGAGTCCCTCACTTTCAGCACCCACAGTTCCTTCCTCCACCATGCCCAGTCCTCATCCTGTTTCCCAGATCTCATCAGTGTTGGTGGACACCTCTACCAGGAGTCGAACCTGGGGTTTGATGCTGAGCTGGAGGAGAGACAGTGGCTGGGCTAGGAGGAAGCTCTGTGCGCCCCACAGGAAGGCATGTGGTCGACCCAACTGAGGCAGGCTTGGTGGGGGCGGGCCTGAAACCATCTTGTAGACCTATCTGATGGGGTGGGACTCCCTGAGCAGACAAGGGAGTGAGTGCTGTCAAAGCCACACTCTGAAGGAGAGACCAGGCACTGGGTGCCCGGCACCCAAAGACCAGGAGGTATCTGCAGGGCTTCAGCTTGGTGTGGGGGGAAAGGCTCCTTTGCACATGCACACAGTCAGGTCGTGCTCAGCTCAGCCTCATCGTGATGGGTTTTCAGGGGAGATTTACTCTGTGTCATCGCTACTACTTTAATTGTGGGATGTTGACATGTTGAGAGTTTTGTGGTTGCTCTGTTTTTGTTCTTTGCCGCTGGCCAGACATGGTGTTCCCTGAGGCACTTGGGAACAGAGGGTGCTCTTTAACACACCTGAAATGTACTGATCTTGACTCCCAGGTGTGCTAGAGTTAGCGGGGAGAGGAGGGTGCATTGACTCGGTTAGCTTAACACCAGCAAATGTTACTCATTAGGGTCTGTTTTACTCTACTTGGAAAAGTCCACAAGTTTCATGGTTGCTACCAAGGAGCCGAGGGAGACTGTGGTCAACCATGGCTGTCTTAAGTACCAGAACCCAGCCACCTTATGGCTGCCTGAGGAATCCCCAAGGTGCACAGCAAGAAAACCGCAGGGCTGGTGGTGAGCCGGCCTTCCTCCCTTTGTCTTTGCAGGGAGAAAGATACAGCCACATGGCCCTGAGATCTCTGGCTTTCAGTACTTGTCTATTGGGTCATTAAGGCCGTTTTGATGGCATAAAAGTCAGTCTGGAGGCAGGACCAGACACACAGCAGTGCTTGTCCTGGCATTGCCATGCCTGATCATCAGGACCACTTCTGAAACACGTTTCTTAATATTAGGGACAGACCTGAAGTATTTTTGTTTTTCCTTCTTCCTTGCTATTTTTTCTTCCCTCTGAATCCTTGCCAAAGTCAAGTCATGTAAGTTGGGAGCTCGGGAGTGGGGGCGGGTTAGGATTCTGATCCAAGAGTGAGAGGGACTTAACTACTGGCTGGAGTTGGCAGAGGTTTATGTTAGAAAGACTGTAACTTTGTGTGCCCCTCCTGACCAAGACAGAACTTGGGGAGGGAAGTGTTGATTTAATTTAGAAAGGCTCTGGTTTTTATTTGGTACCAAACAAATCATGCAGTTTACAAGTCCTGTGGCACTCTAAGATTGAACCCACAGTTTTTAATATGGTATATGTCTCTGAAAGACAGCTGCCATGAGGCGGGCTTAGAAAATATGAGGCATCTGTGAAAAATTACCTTGGGGGGTATTTCACCTGGGGTTGATGTTTGTCTTTCTATTTTATTATAAAGTTAATTTTGATCTGACATCCTTTTTTTGTTCCTCAAATATTTTAACATACTGATTGTTTATGTTTGAAAAGCAGAGAGACACGCAAGAACAGATAAAGATGACCCCTGTACTGATTCATTCCCTGTGTGTTCAACAATTGGGGCTGGTCCACGCCAGAACCAGAAGCCTGGAACTTAATTTGCTATTTCCCAGCTGGGTGGCTGGGACCCTTGCACTTGAGCCATTCTCACGTGGTGCCTGTCAGGGCACGAGTCAGCGGGAAGCTGGAAACACAAGTAGCCTCTGATCCAGGGCCTGTGATAAGAAAGTGTTCTAAGTAACATTCAACCTCCATGCCAAATGTCTGCTCCTCTCAAATTCTGTCCACCGAAACACATGTTCTTGGGACAAGAAGCAAACTGTAAGGATAGGCTGGCTTATGTTAGTCTCCATCCTGCCAGCTTTTGTTTTTCACTCAAATGTTTATATGGCACAAGGAACCTCATGCAATAGTAAGCAATGGATGTGCATGAAGACGTTACAGACATACTGGCAAACCCAAAGCCCAAGATTTCGAGTGCCTGAGCTTAACTGGTAGAACATGTCTCCTGAAATGTCCTCTGAGTGCTGTGAAGCTGAGGGCAACATGAGGCACAGCTGTTCTCCCCCAGCCCAGGAGGGGCACCTGACATTTGACAGAGTGAATTTATTTGTTCATCTGCACAGAGACTCTGGTTCCAACACTGTGCTCTCCCAAATAAGAAGCAGTGTGGCCTGCCCCACCCCTACTAAAAGAAGATGACCTTGACAATCAGTCCAGACCTGCACAGTTAACCTTGTGCTGGCAACAGCCTTCCATCATCACAGTGAAATCCCAGGCCATTTTGCATGCTAGCTGGGGTGGGGGAAGGAAGAAGAGAACCCAGTGGATTCTTATACTGTCTGAGAAGAAAGACAGGGCCAGAGTAAGGAATGTGAGCTAATAGAAGGATGAGAAATTTTCTAGAGCTTCTCAATCAGAGGGAGAACTCAGTGGTGTTAACTTATAAAACCCAAGACCTCAGGGGCCCTGTGACTTCAGTGACCCCAGCAGGCTAAAACTAAGGGAAGAGTTTTTGCAAATTTCCCAGAGTGAGCTTTGGGACTGAGTGCTTTGATGGAAATGAAGCTGACTTTAAGAGGTCTGGTGTTGAGGGTGCTCCAAGAGCTGAATATTAAGCTCTATTGGTTCCAGGAAGTCTTGGCAGCTTGGTGGAGCGAGTCTGATCAGCACCTGTCTGACCTGTCTCAGGAGTGGGGCCAGGTGTGGCACTAAACTGCAAGTAGCTCTTGTTCATGGGGGAAGTGATAGGCCCAGGAAGGAAAAGCTGAGAATCCCAAAGCTGTTCCTTCCGTGCCTTGGGAAAAGGAAGCTCCTATCTCAGACAGTGCTGTGTTGGCAGCGAGAGGGGATGAAGCAGCAGGGCTGGCAGGAAGAGCAAAGACTGCCTTTGGGCTCTGACGGAAGAAGCACAGCCCTGGATGCAAGCGGAGACTGCAGGAGGGCTGGCTGGCAAGCCCAGGGGGACCTGACCTGGCAACCGCTCCAGCTGGGATGGGCTGTGAACCAGCTACTACCGTTTCTAAGGGATTGGAAGGCAGAGGGAGGTCTCTGCAGCCTGAAAAAAAGATGCTGTGTCACATAGGAGCTCTGCTCTATGTCCCCTGTGATGTTTGCTGTTCCCGGCTAGAGGCCCAAGGACACGTGGCTTCCCAGGGGACTTGCTGGATGTTACTGTCACTACTTTGGGCCTGCACAAAACGTGTGGCTGATGGTCACACACAGTGCTGTCTCTAAACCTAGCCTGTACAAGAACCAGAACAGAAAGAGATGTTTGTCAGCATTGGGGAAGGCTGGGTGTCCCTCCCTCCTCCTACAAGCCTGAGAGGACTTGCTGTCAGCTTGCACGGCACCTCCTGACTTGTCCGCAAGAAGGGAGATGTTGGAACCTTTGGAAACCTGGTCACTGGGAACTCTGTCCCCATCTTTACCTGGTTCCACATTCTCTCCTGCAACCCTGGAAGAGAATGGTGGCTCAGGGACTCGTAGCAAGCTTGCTTTGGTGGATGTGCTCAGAAACCCAAGCTCAGGGACACACTGTGGGGTTGGACCTACAGGAGGCTCCTCAGTCACTCTGCTTGTGTTACTAGTCACCCTTCCTATGGGAGCGTGTTGTCCTCTCCCCATGACCAATGCCTCTGCAAATCCCCAAGTGAGGGATTGACCTCAACAACACTCTGAAAGACAATTGGGAGCCCCAGGCTGAGAAAAGAAGTTCTCTGCCTCTTTATCCCATGACCTCTGCCGACTGGTCATCACCATGGCCTTTTGTTCTTGGAGAGGACAGGAACTGGGTGAAGCAGTGTCTCGCCCTTGCTGCTGCAGGTCATCTTCCCAGAATCGCCAAAGCCCAAGGATCTCCACCTTTGCCCTTGTTTTACATGTTTTGGAAGTTTATTATTTTTTTTAATGAACTGTTGTATTTCAAGTATATATAGGAGAGTGCAGGAAGTGATCCAACAGGTATCTAATATTCACTGCCCAGATTTTTGAAATATTCACATTTTACTCCATCTGTATCAGATGCCTGAGAAAATTGGAGTTAAAATCTTGTATATCTATTTTTAGTAGAGGAAAAAACATGAACCAGCTTAATTCTATGAAGTTGCAGGCCATTCCCAGCAGCACCCTGTCAGTCTTCAAACACTGGGAACTTTGAGGATTTTTTTTCCAGTGCTAAAGTATCAGACATCTGCTTAAACCAACAAGATTGCCAGTAGAATATTGTCTTAATACTTGTTCAAGTGTTCTGAAACTTACTTAGTGCGTCTTTTCCCACCAGCTTGCTGTGATTTTCCTCTTGTTGGCAACATCACTCCAATCCCTGCCTTCTTCCCAGCATGTATCTTCTGCCAGGGGTTGCAGTTTTCATCACTCATTGATTGATTATTCGATTCACTTATTTATAGAAATGGTATTGAAATCTGCCATGTGGAGGCACAATTCTAGGTCTTGCAGATATAGTGGGAACAGCAGGCAAAACTCCTGCCTTCTTGGAACTTCCATTCCGACAGGGAAGAGCGTCAAAGAAACAAGATTGAAATAGGACATTGTGGAGATATTAGTATAAAGTAGAAATTGGATAGGAAAATTATACAGATGTGTTTAAATATTAGACCAGGAAGCCAACTAAGCCTACCAAGAAATCAAGGTTAGTTAAAGAGAAGGAAGACTTAAGAGGCCACCTGAGCAAACAGGACATCTAACAACTTCACGAGCAGAGATGTCAAAGCAGGACCACACTGGTGTAGTAAGGAGGAGAGAGTGAGGGGCAAAACAGAAAGACAGCTAAGGGGGGCTAGGATGCTGGGGTTGTTGTAGGGACTTTGGTTGTTTGTTTTTGTTTTTTGCATTTTTTAAAATTTATTTTTATTGGAAGGGCAGATTTACACAGAGGGACTTTGGCTTTTACACAGAAAGCCAGTTTAGAGCAGAGGAGTGGCTCTATGGTGGCTGTGCCAAGATGTCTGACAAGCACTAGTGTAGAATCTGGTGGAGAGGTTGGGGAACTTTTGGCATAATTCAGGCAAGAGAGTGTGTTTGCTGGAACGAACACAGGCTATTAGCAACAAGGAGAGGAAGGAGGTACCATCTGGAGGTGTCTCCAAGGCAGGACCAATGGGACTTGTGATGGGTTAGATACAGCATGTTCTAGAAGTACATTGACTTCACTTTTGGCTTGAACAACAGAAAGAGCAGAATCATCTACCAAGTAGAGAGGACTCAAGGAGCAGCAGGTTCTGAAGTTAAATAATTAATAATTAAAAAAAAAAAAAAAGAAAATAACAGATCAGTTTTTCAGGTATTGATTTTGATTGATGGTGATCCAGCAAGGTTTCATTGAAAAGGAGACAAGCCTTGGTAAAGACTTAAGATGAAGCAAGACCTAGGAAGGCTAAATGACAGACTTTTAAGAGAACACCCAAGGCAGTGTAGCACCAGATGAACTCTGGCCCAGTTAAATCCATTCCCTCATCTGGAACAGCTTCTTAGCCAATGTTTATCCATTGCTACAGCCTCCATCTGCTGGCACACTGTACCTTGTCTTTAACAGTTGCTGGCCTGTACTTGCTGAATGTATGAGAGGAAGGCATCTTCTGCAAGCAGGAAACTGCTACACCTGACTTCCCAAGGAAGTGCTGCTAGCCAAGATGCCATTGCAGCTGGGGCAGGAGAGCTAGAGTTCTGTGTCCTGTACCTTCTAGTTAACATATCAGCATAGTTCCCCTCACATGCTGCTATCTGCAGCAGAATCGGCAGGCACAGTGGTAAAATAATGCTGGACCATTTCCCAGACTGTCTCATTCTGCGCTTCTAAAAGATACTGGGAACTTCCCGTTTGAGACACATCACTTGATTCCTTGCAAACTCAAGTTTCAGAACTACTGATGCTAAAGAAGATGACCTTTTTTTGACACTTTTCCTCGGAGGCAGGTAATTTCCAGCCATGATATGCTGAATTACGACCGTTCTGCAATCTTATGATAATGTGTGTTCATCACCTCATCAAATTGCTCCAGTTGAGTTAGAAGCTGACTGGCTCAGGGCCCCACTCACATCATCAGGTGATTGCTCCAGCCGAAGGCCTTTTGCCAAGTAGCTCTCAGTTGAACTTTGCAGCTTGAGGAGACAAGTTTTGGGTGGGAGGAGATGCATGAAGACAGTCTGTTTATACTACCCCAAGAGTTTTAAAGCAGCCAATAGCATTCCATCTCCCATTCTTAAGGACTTGTACAGTACTCTTCTCTCACTCTCAACTACAACCATAGGAGAAACTTCATTTCTTCACCTGGCATGGGGCATCAATGCCACAAATGGGACTCCAAGGTTGACTGTTGACACCATGTTTAGTAAGTCCTTATATGGTCCATTTTCCAATGCTATGAAAACATCAGCTGCGTGACATGTGTTAGTGTTGCTCATGGCGCTCTTCCCAGTGCCTGGAAGTATACCTGGCACACAGTAGTCACTCAATAAATGAATAAATCCAATCCACTTCCTGCACAAAAGGGCCGGATGGATACACGTTTCCATCTGTGGCACATCACTGTTTCTGTAGTTTACTTCCACATAGCTCACCCCACCAGTTAACTACCCCTTGCATAAATCTGTAGAGTTTTCACTTAAGATGTAACTTTCTGGTGACCCCATAAAAACTTGGCAGCAATGCTCATGAAGGATGATAATGTAATTGGCCTTGTGGGGTTCCATGGAGGGGTAAATTTCACATTATTCATGTTTCCAGATGGGTTTTTGTCCCCAGGGTAGTCATTCCAGAACCTTTTCTCAGCACTAAGTTTACTCCAAGAAATATAAATAGTGATTTAGGATTTGATTGCTGCCACAAAAGGCTCCCCTGTTTGGAGGGTGGAGAGTGAGTGAAGAGGAAGAGACAGCTGGGAAGCAGGATGGGGGGGCTGGCATCCCCAGGGAGGGCACAGCATGCCAGCAAGGGCCTGGTCTGTGGTGTCTCTGGAGGGTGAAGGCTTTGGGGGAAGAAGATGGAGAACCGACTGCATGAGGAAGCTCTGAGCAGCTGAGCCTTGGGTGGTGAAATGGGAATGTGAGGGACGCAAAGGTCCCTTCCCAGCCTATGGTCAAAACAGTCTGCCTAGGGTGGGGTGGGGTGGGGAGTCGTTTGGTGCAGCTGTTAGGACCCTGATGCAGTGACTTAACACCCCCAGGCAGAGCTTTTGGGTTTGAGTTATGGCTCCACTTTCTGTCTCAGCTTCCTGGTAATGTGTGCTTCGGAGGCAGCAGGTGCCTCAGTATGGGGCAAGGTGAGGGGAGAATCAGCCCTACCCACCATGGGAGACTGGGTTTACCTGCCAAGCTCCTGGCCTGGCCTGGGATACTGTGACCATTTGGTGGCTGAATCAGAGGATCAATGATTTTCTCTCTCCCTCTCCTTTTCCTTTTTTTTTTTTTTTTCACCTTTCCTTCTCTCCCCATCTTCTTTTTTTATTATTATTATTAATTATTCATTATGCGACAGTTTCATAGGCTCTGGGAATCCCCCCCCACGCCCCTCCCCCCTGGTGGATTCCTCCACCTTGATGTAGTATTACAGTTCAAATTCAATCAAGATTCTTTCCTTGCATACGTATACCAAGCATAGAGTCCAGCTACTTGTTGTCCAGATGTCTCCCCATCTTCTTAACTTCTGCCTCTAGTAGGAGGTCCTTCTGTCATGAGGGAATTGCTTTTGAAGAGGGGATAAAGTGAACCTGCTAGAACTGCCTGCTCTGTGTAATGACTTATAAAAGGAGGAAGTGTGCCCCTGTCTCTGTGGCATTTCAGGATGTGATCTCCCTCTCAGTGTGTTCTGGCTGCTGTGCTCACATCCATCGGGAGGGCCTCACCAGGGCAAACCAGTGCCTGTAACTTGCCATGGAATCTCCAGAACTGTGGGTTGAATAAACCTCTCTTGTTCATACGTGTATCTAACTTCAGATAGCTCATGTGTGCAATGAAAAATAAAACAATGTATGCTCTTTTCCCCCATGGCTTTTTATCATAATTTGGATAAATTCTATCTCGCATTTAAAAAAAATGGTTTACCTATTTTTATTGGAAAGGCAGATCTGCAGAGAGAAGGAAGGACAAAGATTCTCCATCTGCTGTTCACTCCCCAAATGGTCTCCACAGTCAAAGCTGAGCTGATCAAAATCCAAGAGCCAGGAGTTTCTTCCTGGTCTCCCATGCAGGCACAGGGTCCCAAGGTTTTGGGCCATCCTCGACTGCTTTCCCAGACCACAAGCAGGGAGCTGGCTGGCAAGTAGAGTAGCTGGGACATAAAACAGTGCCCAAATGGGATCCTAGCACTGAAGGGGGGAAGATTAGCCAATGGAACCATTTGCTGGGTCCCAGGATCTTAGTCTTAAGGCCTGGTTCTGCTTGTACCTCTGACTTTTCCGTGAGCCTGTTTTGGCTTAGTCTATGAAACTTTCCCATCTTCCCTTTGCTTGTCTAGATCTTCATTCTTCAGGGTTCAGTTCAAATATCTTCTCAGAGGGATCTTTCATGGACATTCTGTCTTATGTACCATGATAACTCTTCACAGCCACTCCCTATCCCTTCAGAAGAGTTCTGTATTCTTCAAATGAAGAACATGAAGCCATAAATGTCTGTTGAATTAATATGTGCCACTTGAGTATCCTAGTGTTTTTGTAAGATGTCAATGACTATTAGAGATTGCCAATGATTTGATAGCACTTTTAGTTTCAGAAAGATTTATACATTTGACAGGCAGAGTGACGGACAGATATGCCACCTGCTGGATCATGCCCAGAATGACCAGGGTCGGTGCAGGCCAAAGCCAGGAGTCTAACTCCACCAATATTTCTCACATAGGAGACAGGGCCATTTTCTACTGCCTTTGCAGGTACATTAGGATGGAGCTACATTGGAAGCAGAACATTCAAGACTGACATCCTTCCTCTGATATGGGATGCCATCATTGTAAGCAGTTGCTGCACATGTTGTGCCACAGTGCCGGTCCTTTGCCCTTTTAAAGTCACGTTTAAAACAGATGAAACTCATCCTTCATACCTAGTACTAACACATCACTTAATTTTAAAAGGACTTCTTTATTGGAAGTTAGAATTACAGAAAGGGAGAGTTGCAGAAAGAAACCTTCCATCCTCTGGTTCATTCTCCAGATGGGCACCATGACCATACCTGGGTGTGTTGGGAGTCAGGAGCTTCTTCCCAGTCTCCCATGTGGGCATAGGGATCTGAGGACTTGGGTCTTCCTCTGTTGCTTACCCAGGCCATTAGCAGTGAGCTGGATCAGAAGTACTGGCCCCAAGTACTTAATTTCTTAAAAATGTTCTAAGCTACTTGAAAGAGAAGGGGCAGTGGAGAGATCTAATAAATGCCTCCAAGAGCTTGGACTTGGTCAGACTGAAGCCAGGAGCCTGGTGCTCCATCCAGGTCTTGGTAGGTGGCATCTGGGGCTGAACACTTGGGCTATCATCTGTACCCCCAGAATGCATTAGCAAGGAGTTGGATTGTGGTCCCAGCAATGGGACACTATAGGTTAAGCCGCTGCTTCCAATGCCGCATCTCATATTGAGCTCAATGCTAATGTGCCTGTGAATATAGCAGATGATGGTCCAAGGATCCTGAACAGAGTGTCTGGTTTCTGACTTCAATCTGTTCCAGCCCCAACAGGTGGAAGACCATTCTCTCCTTCTAGTTCTCATTCTCTCTAGCTCTCTCTCCCTTCCTCCCTTTCCATCACCCCCTCCCCTCCTTCCTCTCTACCCTTCTCCATCCCTCCATCTGTTTTTTCCCCTCTATTTGTTTGCCTTTCAAATAAATAAATTATATATATCTTTTTGACTAAAGGAAGCTGGATTTGAAGCAAAATTGCCAGAACTCAAACCAGCACTTTAATATGGGCTTCCAGTGTCCTGTACGGTGTTTAACCCACAGGGTCACAATCCCTATTATTTATTTTGGTAAATTGAACTCAACTAACCCCAGACTAGTAAGTGGGAGAATCCTGGAACACAGATTCCCAGCCAGTGATCTAGGAAGAGGAGTTTCCCATGGCACCTGGTTAAGTGCAAATGATATTGCCCAATAAAAGGCAGAGCACAAGGCAGGGACAAGAAGGTTTGAGATTCCTGGGGAGGTGGGTAGGGCAGCCATCTTGAGCTTGGTGCCCTGTGGGGATTGCATGTTGATAGGCTGGTGCCCTTCCATAATCTGTTTAGTAGCTGCACTGACTGAATTGTCAGCTTCTCTATTTAAAACTGACAAGGAGAAAATGAAAGTCCTTCTTTGTTTTAGTGTTACACGTGAACAGCCAACTGCCTCCTTAGCAGCTACTTACATTCCAGATTTCCCTTGTCAGGTTTTTAGCCACTGTGACAGGTTAATCAAAATGTCCCATCCCCTCACCCCTTGGGCTAACTAGCTCACTGTATTGGCGTTTCTTCTCTCGTACATCTTTCGCCTTCTGTCCCTTTGACAGTGCAGTGTCAGGAGCGGCACATGATTTCCACAGATGTTCCATGTTGAAAAGAAAGTGCTCACTCGTATATAAATAGAGAGACAGAAAGAGGCACTGTGTATGTATCCAACCCTTTTAATGATTTGAGGTCAAAAGTTCTTTTTTATTCTGTGTGATCATCATCAACAAGAAAAGATACCCCCTCCTCTAGGGATTTGAAAACATTTTCTAATCCTGCAGGGATGGGAAATTCTAAACATTGCAACATAGAATTTTCCATCCACATAGAATCGCTTAGCAACTTGAAGCAAGGCAGCCTTGTCACTGCCTGATGGAAAAGATGGCTCACTTCAGCCTTGGTGCCTTTCGCACACCTGTGAAACACCTGGCCGTGCTGTCCTTCTCTTCTGCCTCCTCAGCTGTGTGGGCTGCGGCCATTGCAGACCCACAGAAAACAGGCAACCTCCTCGTCTCTCCAAGTCTCTTCTTGATGCGCAGCTTCCATGGCCGTGCCGCTGAGAATCACTTACTAGCAGCTGTAGCCACAATCTCCTCTCCAAGTCACAGGGTAATAACTGTGGGGAGGAATTAAGGATTGTCTCTAGGTTTCCCAGACAATGCCTCATGAACGTGGCTGCTCATCTCCTGTGCAAGCAGTGAGAACTGGAGAGCAGGATATGAATTTTTCTCACCCCCAAGAAACCCAGGAGAGAGTCTCCCCTAAGGTTTCTAGGAAATTTGTGTCTGACCCGAGGGTCAGGGAATAGCTTACTGTGAATTTTAATTGGTTGCCAAGTAATTGCTAATTCCTCTCCAACTTTGGCAGGGGAAAAAAAGCAATGTCAAAAACAATGAATGTAGCAGAAAGATTCTCTCAGTCTCTCTTTTTCACATAAACGTGGTCCTCCAGCTGCAGGAAGCCTAAGAGAGGGGGTGGTAAGCAAACATACGGTGACAGGGTGCATTCGTTTTTGGAACTTTCTGCTTAACAGCAAAATTCATTTTGGATTCTGAGTCCTTTTTGCTGACAAGACAGCTAGATTGCTTCTCTGAAAACAAGCCAAGACAATTCTGTGATGCTCTGTGACAAGGTGGAGTGAGTGGCAGACACTGGAGGCCCAGGGCACCAGAGGGCTGTCACACCTGGAAGTCAAGTGAAGCTTTAGCTTGAGAAACGAATGCGCCATGTCCCTCACCTCACTTCCTGTCGTGTGCGCCTCAGTGGGTCCATCCTTGGGTCTAGTCATGCTTGTTTCCTCCTTCTCCCCATTTTTTACTTTGACTTGTCTCTGCT
Source organism: Ochotona princeps (assembly GCF_030435755.1). Taxonomy (NCBI): domain Eukaryota; kingdom Metazoa; phylum Chordata; class Mammalia; order Lagomorpha; family Ochotonidae; genus Ochotona; species Ochotona princeps. The sequence goes on from NC_080842.1 coordinate 35,588,435, forward strand.
CAAACTCACATGTATCACTCCTACTTCATGTTTATTACATAACATAGTTTACAAGTCATAGTTGAATCATCCAGCATCCAAATATCTGCGATCTATGTAGATTGAGCATTCTTTCTGAAACGTAAGCTGCTTGGCAGATCATGTCAGTCTCTTGACTCGGCTTGCATTCCCATTCAGCCTTAATCTTGATTTCCTTTCTTATAGAAGCCAGGGAGGAAAGTTCTCAATTTTGCAATCTCCTTTGGGGTTGGGTGGAAACTGAGAAGTCTGGCTCGTTCCCCACGCCATGCGGTACCCAGCCTCTGCACACTGAAGGTGGTTGCTTTTAGCTACATTCCTAGCCTTTGGAGGGCTCCAGAGAACTTTGCCCACCCTTTCCTTCACTCTGACTCAGTACTTTCATACTCTTAGTCCTTCCCCGTTATTTGTTCCTCTGCCACTCCTAGACACCAAATCCATAAAGCGTATAAATCTGCAGGAGGTGTGTTGGGCCTTCCTAAGAGTTGTATAACCCTCCATCTGTGCTGACCAGCTTCAGCCTTCATTGATGTAGGTGCACCACTCCATTAGGAAAATGAAATGTGGCAGGGGCCATTTCTCCAGTTCTAACCCATCACTGATGCTCTAACAGTGTTTAGTCTTCATAGATTCTTCTAGTTTGGCTCATTGCTGCTTTAATTGGATTCTCTGACACCTATCAGCTCAGAGCACTCTCTCTCCCAGCACAACTGAATCCCTAACAGAGCTGCTTGATGCGGTTTTAGGCAATTACATCTCATTGGAAGTCACCGGCATGGTTTAGAGGAGAGTAAGGTTTGGAGCACAAATGATAACGTGCCTTCCTGTTGCTGAGCATGCAGGTGTGGTGCCAGGAAGTGCAACAGCCATTGTATGTTCATAATATAAGCCTAAACCCTAAAGAAGCCGAGAAGAAAGACAAAAAGAGCCTGGATTCCTTACACCTTTGTGGAACAACCATTGTTGAAACACTGCAATAGCTTAGGGGTATCTGTTTTTGTACTATTTTTGTAAGAAAATTTTATTTTTCAAGTGACTTTAAAACACAACTACAAATTCTTTCATTTTCTTTTCATCAATAAGAATAGTCCAATTCCCTGTTTAATTGTGGGTGTAGTTAGTTGACCTGCAAAATGCTAGCAGGAACACTCAGGCAATAGATGTCCATGGACCCCCACTGAGTCAATCTCCCAGTGGCTGAATGTGCACTTGGCACCTACATAAACCACCTGTCACAGTAACCCTAGGGAAGCGGCCCGTGCAGAGCTGTGTCCAAACTGCAGATTGGTAAGCCAATTGAGTATTATTTTAAGCCACAAATTAATGTCTTGCTATGTTGTATAGATAACCAGAATGTCTCTATAAACTTTAGCTGTTATTAGTGAGGGATGCAGCTTTTCACACCCGGAAGCATTCCTGACTAATTTTGCGGTGTTAATGAGGACCAACTAATGTCCTAATTCTGTCAAAGATTATATTTCTTTAGCTAAACACATTCATTGTAAACTTCAATTTCATAATAGAAATTTAAGCACAACTTGCAGTTATGTAGTCTCTTATAGGAGATATGTTAATCACACATTTTATGTGAATAGATTTCTATACAGAAAATTGCTGGCTCGATTGATTTTTTTTTCCTCTTTCATTATTAGCAAGTACTCAATGGATATTGATTCTATGTGCTGGGCAAGAGTACACAATAATGAACGAGGTGATTTATATATCATTCTTGTCCTCAGAATGCTTACATCATAATGGAAGGGAAAGATAGTGAAAGACAAATGAACATATTAATATAAATATTTCAGGTAATGCTAAGTGTTGTGGAGAAAATTCTGTGGAAGCTGCAGATGGGGGAAAGAATATGTAGTTTTCCTTAAGAGTTGGGGAAAGTGTCTCTGAGGAGGATAGGATACTTAGTTTCATTATTTTAAAACACTTTGCATGCCTTACAGGAAGAGACAGAGACGAGAGAGAGCTTCTGTCTACAGATTCACTCCCCAGAGGGCCGCCACGGCCAGGACTGGGGCTCATTGAAGCCAGCAGCTTCTTCCAGGTCTTCCCTGTGGGTGCTAGAGGCCCAAACCCTTGGAAATCTTTGATTGCTTGTCCCAGACCATTGGCAGGGAGCTGGATTGAAGTGGAGCAACCTGAACATGAACTGGTACCCATAGGGATGCTGCTGTTATAATGGCAGCTTTATTAACTATGCCACAACATTGGTCCAAGAGGAGAGTATTTTGAAGATGAGACCTGGACAAAAAAGGGAGCCATCTATGTGGGATTCTGAAGGAGTAGTAATTCAGACCAAGGGAACAGCTGGTGCAAAGACCCAAGGTTCCAATAAGCTTGGCATATTCCACAGCAGCTAAAATAAAAGGGAGTGTAGTAGTTGGTGAAGAAAAGTAGGTGGGCAGGGGCCAAATTACTTGGGCCTTCTAGGCATAAAAGGGATTGTGATTTTCTTCTAAGTGCAATGTTAAGCAGTTAGATATTTATAAAGAGAGCAGTGATTTGCATTGTCAAAAGATCTCACTGTGGAGAATGGAGTCCCAAGGATCAGGAATCAAGCAAGGAGGCCAGTTGGAAAGCTTGGCAGGAGAATGGAAGAGCCCACTGCACTTGAATATAGGCTGGCAATGGAGGCGGTGAGAAGCTGGGAGATTTGGAATGGTTCAGGACACGATTTGAAAGGGAGCTGATGGAAACCGCTGCTACAGTGTGAATGTATTTCCACTTCAACGCAAAAGGCCAGTTATTAATTTTTGTGAAACTCGGTGATTTTGTCATTGATTGTGCATTCTATCCAGTTGTCCCCTAGGCCTGCTTATGGTATTTGAAAGCAAAACCAAAGGAGCACGGGGGTGTAGACGTTAGAAGTTCCAAGATGAGACCTGATGTGTCCTGTGCATAATCATAATCATATCCAGCAGATGCGCTTAATCGGTGCCCTTCTCTGGCTGCCTTGCGATAGCTAGTTAGCCCTCCCTCTGGGTCATGCTTCCAGCTCGAGGTTCCTTTTGTTCCAAATCGGAGAACTAAGATCTGGATTACTCTGGATTTAGAGTGAATCATTCCTGGGGGATTAAGCGGACAGTAATGAATGCCACTAATTAGCTTGCTAAGTATTCTATGTAACTAAAGGACATTTGATTGCAACTAGAAAGCTGAGGTAATTATCTCTTTATTATGTATGACTCTTACTTACATGGTCCACATGGGCATTTAGGGCCGGTTAGCTGAGATGAATGGTTTTCCAGGCTAATTACAACATCATGGATTCATACCCTGTAGCCTGCTTTATTCTAGGACTTTGGGGTTTTATTGCTCACACTCCAAGGCCACCACCAAACATGGAACATGGATAATACTTTTATCATGCAATATTAATAAATCATCCATTATGTATTTGCCTGTTTACAGAATTTAGTGGCCACCATGGAGTCACATTTTGGGGAATGTCTACCAAAGCTCAACATTCTAGCTCTGTAACCATGTCAATGTTTCAGAGAAGTGCCATTGATGCATGTGAGTGAACTTCCAGAGACTGCCTTTTGTATGGGACTTCCACCACGGCCCCAGATGATTGAACAGGAGGTAAACAATTCAAACAGGGGCATTCGGTTCCTTCTAGCAGGAGTGGGAATGAAGCATCAACCAGTTAGGCTCTCCTAGTGACTGGAACAGTCCAACTTCTTAGCTGTGGTTCCCCCACATCCAGCAGTGTCAATGGGGGAGAGGTAGCTGGAGGCCCATATCAGAGAATGAAGCAGAAATGCAATGAAACAAAACAAACCAAGCAGCAGATAGGAGAACCAAGAATGCCTATTGGGAAAGTGGATGCTTCCTGTTCTTCACTGCAGTCCTGCCACTCACTGGGCAGCACTCCCTGCTTGGTTTCTTGACACACTCCTGTATTTTTCCCCCCAATCCTGTCTTGGTGTGAAAGTAGAATTCAGCTAGCTTCTATGCCTTATCACATTCATCGTCTCCCCAGGGAATGCTCTTGTCCATGAGAGTCAGGAAGGAATGTGTGGATAAGCCCAACTTCATTGTAGGTGCCACAGCATCATCTTTAAACACACAGGGCAGCAGCATGAGTTTCACACAGCAAGGAAAGTGCCTCTTTTCTATGTCAAAATTGACTCTTTCTAGCAGGAAAGAGTTTCCCAAACAACCGATCTTGGGAAAATGTCAAGTTCTTACACTCCAGCAGATCTTCATGGCACTGCAGTAACAGCTGCCCTCAGATACTCCTTGTAGATTGTTCACACCACTCTTTACTGAAACTGCCTGCAGTGACTATAACCAAACAGAACTGCTCTGTTGGCCTCCGGCCTCTGCATACTGCCACTGAACAGCATTGCGTTGCAGAGGGGTGTGGTGTCTTGTTTTTAAATAGTCGATGAAAGGAGAAGGGAGCAAGACTCCATATTCAGTGCTGATATCCTGTTTGTAGCTGGTAAGACTGGCCAGAAATGATCTGTCCCCCAAAAGGCAAAAAGGCTCTGAACATCAATGAGAAAGACAAGAATGAAAGCGAGCATGGCAGGGGGTGCTGGAGACCTGAATCTCGTATTAGGATGCTTAAGATTGAGTCCTGCCACCATTTCTGGCCCAGATTCCTGCTCCCTTGGAGGTGGCACATGATGGCTGAAGTGCTTGGGTTCTTGTCACTCACATGGGCAAGCTACACAGAATTCCCAGCTCCTGTCTTAGCCCAGCTATTGTAGGCATATTGGGAGTGAACCAGCAGGTGGAAGATGGAGTTCATGCACATGTGCTCTGTCTCCTTCCCACCCTCTCTGTTGCTGTGCCTTACAAATAAATAGAAATAAAATAAACTTTAAAAAAGGGGTGAAGGAGAGGAAAGGACTGACAACCCAAGCAGCTGGAGAGGAAGTAAGAGGTGGGGAAGAGTTAGGCAAGTTCCTTAAAAGCACGGGTCCCTTTATCCCAGGGCAAAGCATGGTGCCTGAATACAAGAGAAAATCACTGTTTAGGGAAGAAGCTGATTTAATGGGCAACTGCTTGAAAGGGTCTAATGTGATGTAACTGGGTAGTCAGCAAAAGTTCAGGCAAGCTGGAATTCATATAACCCTTCAAAGGGTTTATCTTTCTTGCCTTGCTACCGTCCACCTTCCGAGGATGCATCTGTCCTGGAACCAGGACACATGCTAAGACTCCGCCCCACTTACATATCCAATGAAGGTGCCAACTCTGCCTCATAAAAGAGGCTGAGAGGGAGAGAGGCTACTCTTTGCACTGCAGACTACACTCATAGGTACTGCTTTTGTGCTTGCTCTTGCATGGGCCACTCTCTGGCCCAATCATGACAGGTGTTTTTCCGTGTGGGGCAGCATGTGCCTGCAGGTGAATGTTTGCTTTTTTTTCCCCTCAGTGTTGAATAAATCCTCTTCCTATGTGCACTTGTTACTAGTGTCTGAGCAGAAACCTTATCTCTGTGTGAGGCAAGAGCCTACAGTAAAATTAAAATGTTCACTGCCCAAATTGGATGAATACAATGAAAGCTAGATCACCATATTACCTGTTGTTAATAGGCAGCAAATTTGTTTCTGTCAAAGTCAAAGCATTAAATCCTCTTGGATTTGTTCACCTAATTAGAACTGCACACAGCTTGTATTTCAAGGGTAAAATTCTAGGGGCCAACATTTGAGCACAGTGAGTTAAGCTACCGCTTGGAGACTGACATCTGATATTGAAAAACTACTTTGAGTTACAGCTTCTCTACTTCAATTCAACTCCCTGCTAATGTGCCAGGGAAGGTAGCAGAGGTTGCTTCAAGTGCTGAACCTATACCACCGTGTGAGAGACCTGGATGGAGTTACGGCTTCTGGCATCAGCCTGTTCCTGATCTAGCTGTTGCAGCCTGAGGGGAGTTCACCAGCAGGTGGAGGGATCTCTCTTCTTTCCTTTTCTGTGTTGTTCTGCCTTTCAAATAAATAAATCATTATTTTCAAAGGGGGCAGAATTCTAGGAGCTTGTCAGGCTGCCACAGTTAATGTTCTTACACGGTTCTGAATGTGCATAGAAATCACCACCCAGAGCTGCTGACCTCCCTGCCAGGTTTATGAATAACGGTCAGAAGTTACGTGAGGTTCCCAGCTCCCAAAAGAACAAGCCTGGGAGGAAGTCCTCTGATTGGGCGCCTGCAGCCTCGTGCAAGCCCTGTCAAAGGGCCAGGGAAACCACTGCCACCTTTTTAATTACAGTCTGTGGAAGAAGAGGCCGAACCCCCTCTGATTTAGAGAAGGCCTGGCTTCTTTATCTTATTAACAATACCATATCCCAGTGCTCCCGTAATTACAGACCTATCCCAAAAGCAATCAAATTGCTTATTTGAAGGAAAGTCTGTTTCCTCTCCCTGATGAATGGGAACAGCCCCCCAGAGCCCCGAGGCAATGGGTGTGAATGTTCCTCTCTAACAATGAAAAGCAATGGCTGAAAAATCAACCACACAGGGCTGCTCTGTTCTTAAAAACCAATTCACAAACAATTTGAGAGCCTTGCATAGTGAAGGGACTCAGGAGATTTTAATTATTCTGCCTGCAGGAAAATGATGTTTTATTCTTGGCTGGTACCTTTGTACAGAGGATCTTAAAAGCATTTTTTTTTTTTTTTGAAAGCATGGCCCTGCTTACCTTCCTCAAATCCCTGGCAGCTACTGCTTCTCTGTTTTTAGAAAGAGAAATTCGGGTGCAGCCAGATGAGTATTTCTGCTCTTTCCAGGATATGTTAGGGCTCATCTGTCATCATAGCCAATGGAGTTTTACATCTGTTCCTACTCCACAGTTGTGATCATTGCACTTGAAAAAAATCACCCAGAGGAAGAGATGAACAGAAGAATGTAATGAAGGAAGTGAGCTTTTACTTCTATGAACTGCCAGCTTCTTTGGATATTCATGTATGTGTTTTTAAAGCTTTTATTTAAGAGGCAGAGAGAGAGAAAGAGAGAGAGAGAGCGCGAGACAGCACCCTCATGAACAAGTTCCCTACTCAAATGTCCGCAGTAAGTTGAGCTAGATAGGATCTCAGGTCTGCCACGTGGGTGGCAGGAGCTCAATTACATGAGCCATCACTGCTGCCTCCTAGGCTGGTATTTGGAGGAATTGGAATCGGGAGGCAGAGCCAGGAAGCAAAGCCAGGCAGTCGGAGAGGGACGTGAGCCTGCTAACTGGCATCTTCACCACGAGGTCAAACTCCTGCCCCACTATATTTCGATTTTGAAGGCAGGATAGGAATGGAAATACAGAAAGAGATGAAGGTAATTCATTCCAGTCATTCAACAATGGAGTTACTGCCTGTGTTCATACTTTTGTTGTTGTTGTTAGAATGAAATGCCAAAGACTGCCTACTTCTGAAGAAGAGAGGTTTAGTTAGCACATAGCTTAGGAGACTTAAAGTCCACCTGTGCTGAGGGTCACATGGTGGTTGGCAGGAGTGTACACATGTGGGAGAAGGGGTCATGTCTCAAATTGGAAAGCCAGAGAGTCATGTTTGGGCTGGCTCCTGTAACAACTCCTGTAAGATTTCTGGGATCCTGATAGTACTTCCATAATCCCTTCTGAGGGTGACAATTCCCAGCACCTTAAGACGTCCCACTAAGACACATGTATTAGATTTTCACTACCTCTCAGCACTGTCCACTCGGAACCAAGCCCCCAACTTGTGAACCCATGAGGGACACATTCAAATCATGTGTACACTGTGACATTGCACTGTACCAGGGGCTGCTAAGGGTTTGTGATAGCCAGGTACTAAGGCTGGAGGCAGATTCATGTTGAAAAAAAATCACATAAATCATTGGTTGTCCAGGGTACTCTTGGCATAACTCTCCTTGTCACTATTTGATAGGGGACCCCCCACGTGAGTCCAACTGCTCCCTAGAATGACAGTTTACTAGCAAGATTTAATTCAGAGGTTGTGCTGATTTCCAGTGAGAAATCAACTTATTGCCCCTTGCCATTTTGAAAAAACTGAATATTGAATCCATTTAATATTCATAGATTTCAGTCTGCAATTGAATTTCCAATAAGATAATTATAACTAACATTTCCTCAGGAGACTGGATCTTTATTTACTTGAGAAACAGAGACATATATACTTACACGCACATACATATAGAGACTTCCATCTGACTATCTGATGTTTCCTTCCCCTAAATGCCCACAAATTTCTTGGGCTTAGCAGAGTCCAAAGAGGGAATCAAACTCAATCCAGGCCTCCCACATTGCTGGCAGGAACCTATTGCTTGAGCTGTCACCCTTGTCATTCAGCATCTGCATTTGGAGAAAGCTGGACTTGGTAGCTAGAGCCAGGTATTGACCACAGGTACCCTGATACAGGAAAGGGACATCTCGGGTGACCTTGGAATCGCTAGGCTGAGGGCCTGTCCTGAGATTTGGTATTTCCATTTCCAGCGATTCTTCACTGCAGGATTAAGCTATCAGTGTTGCTTTGACGGATTTCTTGATTCTGGATGACATGTGCCTTGCGTTACTCCTCTGCACGGCTTTTAGCCATATGACATTCATCAAGAGTTGGCAGAATCCCCCACGAAAATTCAGAGGCACCTCGTGTCTGTTTACTTTTAAAAGAGAACATAGAAATTATTTGGAAAAGTTTCTGGAATTTGGCTATTTATGTACACACAGACACACACACACAGATACACACACACGTTTACCAATCCAAGATTCTTTGGTTCCCTTACAACAGAAATTGACAAGAGGCTAACAAGCAACCTTGACAAGGTTGGGAGAAAACGCTACAGGAAGAGTTTCCACTGACCAACTCCACCATGGAAGCCAAATTATCTTCATCAGGTTAGATAGGCATGGCTGTGCCCGGTCAGTCTCTGACTCTTCCACCTCTGCGCAAGGACACTTTGGTTGGAGCCCAGCTGGCTGTTGTGTGGGTGCAAGTGCTTTTGACTGTGTTGCTTGTTACCAACTTCCCAGGAAAGTCTTACACTGTTGCCCTGGACTATTTAGAGCATGCATGCAGCTTGGGCTAATTCCTGTCTTGGCAGCAAGGGGCCTTTTGTGGTTAGGGACTGGATGTTTCTTGTTCCTGATAAGTTTGGAGCTGGAGATGGACACACATCAGGTCTGGGAAGGCTTGATTTTGAGGTTTGATTATGTCGTTTCCCTTGGACAGCTTGAAGTGAGTCATCATATCACTGGTTTGATATCATGAGCTGGTTTGATAAAGCAATCAGCATAAAACAATGTCTGCGTGATGATCAAACCAATTAACTGACCGTGTTTTAGTTTTCCATTTTCAATGTTCTGTAGACATAGAGCAAATTAAGCAAGCCAGGCAAGCTTGTCAATTCTTACAAAAAGAAGTTGGCACCGTGCTTAAAAAATGTAAGAATCTGTATGGAATAATAGAACTTCATTAAAGAATTAAATGGAATTAAGTAGGTTAAGCTCACTAGAAAAAAAATTAAAGGAAATGGATCTTACTAAGGAATGAATTCTGCAGAAACTGATTATGTGGCATATCCCTCTGAGCCCTGGAACAATTAGCTCTCAGAAAATGAGAGGACAGATTTGTGCTGCTGGGGACTTGAATGTAACAGGTGTCTGCTGTCCCGGAGGGAGCTGCTCACTCCTCGCAGCCTCTTGTTTTGCTGGCCGCTTGCCCCCCGAGGAGTAAGTCCAAACCCAGGAGAGTTCAAGATGTCAAGTCATTGAGAACCTGAATAATTACGTTCTTGGAAGATGCTCCTGCTGCAGGATCCCACCACAGATAGACTTCCTGGGATGTTTCTCTGTCAAAAGGGTAAAAAAAATCCCTTCTCCCACAGAAAGAAGGCAGGACTGAAGAGTGCCAGGTTTTGCAGGGAAGGGAATGGACAGGAAGCTGCTGTTTTCTGTCCCTTGATTGACTATATTCTTCTTGTATTATTATTATTATTTTATGATACGGTTCCATAAGCTTTGAGATTTCCCCTCCCCATCCCCAAGTGCTCTCTCCTCCCACCCCCCAATAATTTCCCTTTTAGTATTACAATGGTGATCCTTCATGAATAGTCATAAGTCTATCATTCTGCTATTGAATTGTTTCCTGACATTATAGGCATGCAAAAATGACAGAGTTTAGCTTAGCAGGCTGACTGCATTCTTTTGAGGAGAGATGAGCAATATGAAGTGTGGTCTTGGCAGTGAATGAGGCAGGGTTATTGATCATGGTCAGAAGGCCGGGCTGGCACCAAGGAGATGAGAAAGGAGAGCAGCTTGCTTGTTGTACCTGTTAAGGAAAAGGCGCACGTTAGTGTTATAAAATGGATGAAGGTCAAGCTGCAGGGTTAATAAGGAGATTGAGTGTAAGGAGCCTGAGAAAGTGCTGTCTCGTCCTGCGAGGGGGGCGAGGGGGAAGGGAAGTGTGTGAAAGGCCCCTCGCATGTGAGCATGAGCACTTTCTAAGCCAGAGTCAGCACATTCTTTTTGTGTGATCAGAGATTTTATTCATTTGGAAATGGTTTTTTGGAATATTGTGTATTTTTTACAAACTGTCGTGGAAACTTTTTAGACAGACTCATTATTTGGGGGAAAATGGTTTATTTTAAATTTTTTACTGGAAAAGCAGATGCAGAGAGAGGGCTTCTATCCACTGATTCACTCCCCCAGTGGCTACAATGGCAGAGGCTCAGCCTATCTGAAACCAGGAAGCAGGAATTTCTTCCAGGTCTCCCGCATGGGTACAGGGGCCCAAGGTCTGGATCCTCCTCCACTGATTTCCCAAGCCAGAAGCAGGGAGTTGGATTGAAAGTGGAGCAGGCTGGACATGAACCAGTGCTAAAGTGGGATACCAGCGCTTCGGTAAAAGCTTAGCTTATTACACCATGGCACAGGTCCCTGGAAAGACTCATCTTTGAAGAAATAACCTGTAAAAAAATTCTTTGGATAGAAGTGTAGCCTCCCAAGTTTGGTCAAAGTCCATTTTTCAGAAGCTAAACTAGGGAGGACTTTGCCTAAATGAGGACAGAATCTGATACAAGGGACAAGGGCAATCTAAGAAAGTCCACAGAGAGCTTTGCAGAGAAATGATTGAATGCTACTAAGGGCATGGGACTCCTCTCCATGGCTCTCCAAGTCTTCAGGGTAGTTTTGGAAGGACCAAATGCTTGGTAGCCATAGATGTCTGTCTTTAAGCACTTGAAGGTGGCCAGTGAAGAACTGAATCAAGTTAGCATGAAGGGTCTGCAAGCAGAGTGACTTCTATAATGCCAAGGAAGGGTGGAGACATCCCAATGGGCTCAGTCTGATGTCTGAGACATCAAGCAGTGCAGAGTGGATTCTGAGTGGGTTTTCTATTTACTGTGTAGCCTCTGAAATCAGGGCACAGCCCAAGAGGTGGGAGTTATTCTGCCATGTTGATGTTTCATGTGATTCATATTTCAGGGAACACATTGCACTTATCTTTTGGAGAAAAATAAGGCATTATTTATTAAAAAAAAAAAAAAACAAACACTACAATGTGGCCATTTTACATAGACACAATCATTTGGTTGCAGGAGTCCCCAGTGCTAGCTATTCAAGTTTCAGTCTCGTGACCATGAAGAATAAGGAGTGCCAGGAAGGCAGATTCTGGAAGCACAGGTTATTACAGTGCGGGCAGACTCCCACAGTCCGTGTGGAGAGCAGCCCTGAGTGGGGATGCTGGCCAAATGTTTATATTCTTTGGGCTTTGTGGAAGCTCATACAGGGTTTGGCAAACATGTTGTTCAGCCACTGATGACCTTATTGCTTGGGAGTCAGTATGTGGAGCAGGACAAGTCCAATTGTGACCACATCCTGTGTTTGCAATGTCTTTTTTTGTTTTTGAGTGCTGGGGGTGTCTTATTCCAGCATATATTTCTACATGTCAGGCTTGTGTGTCTTTCTGAACATTAGGCTTGAGTGTCTCAGGCTCTTTGTGTCCCTACCTCCTACTCTGATTATAACTTGGCTGTCTGTGGCCTTAATGATCCATTCTAAAGAGGAACATCAGCGTATTTCTAGTCATGCGAAAATTCACATTAGAAAAAAAAAACCATTGTAACAGTAAGCAGTCTCTCCCCATTACTCAAGAGAAACAGCTTTTTAATGTTGGGATAGAATAAACAGTGTTAGGCCATTTCATTTTTTTGAAAGATTTATTTATTTTTATTGGGAAAGCAGATAGATCTACAGAGGGAGGGAGAGACAGAAAAAAATATCTTCCAGCCAATGTTCACTCCCCAAAATGGCCACAATGGCCAGAGTTGAGCAGATCCAAAGCCAGGAGCCTCCTCCAGGTCTCCTACGTGGGTGCAGGGTTCCGGGGTTTTGGTCTATCCTCTGCTGCTTTCCCAGGCCATAAGCAGGGAGCTGGATGGGAAGTGGAGCAGCCAGGACATGAACTTGGGCCCATATGAGATCCCAGTGGTTGGAGGTGGAGGATTAGCCAGCTTAGCCATCACGCCAGTCCCTAGGCCATTTATGTTTTTAAAACCTGTGGAATTATGTTATGCGCATGCATGTTGCTACACAGACTATGTAGGGCTGCTGGTCTGACTCTGGAGCTGGCTGCCTGTGTTGTAATCTTGCCCTGACAGACTAACTGTGCATCACCAGGCCTGAATTTAGCCTGTCTCAACTTCCACAGCTGTAAATCGGGCATAAGGATACCTACAAGGTGGTGATGAAGAGTCGATCAGTGATCTGCCTTCTTGGTGGGGGCCAAGTGAGAACGACCTTGGGACTTGCAGCAATCTCTGGGATCTTGGGGGTGTGGATTTACTGCCTAGGGACATCATGGATAAAGTGATGTATGTGTAAGTGAGGAATGAATGCTGAGGGACTCCCGACGACAGGGTCACTGTACTTGCAGGTAAGTGAGGGAACTGAGACCTGATAGTTTGGAGGGGAGAGACCAGAAGATTGTATGGGTCAAACTGATTCATCAGCCCACATGGGAGTCCTGAGTAGGGCTTGTTAACATGGAACATTGCTGACCACCACATGCCAGTCCACACGAAAGCTAGGGCTAGGGGCCCATCTAGCAGGGCTAGATCCCAGTACCAGACAGAATGTCAGAATAGGGGACCCTGATTGTGGTGTGCTGGGCCTCTTCACTAGCTTAGAGCAGTGGACAGCATATCCAGGTGCACATGGAGTTCATTGGATTCTGCAGAGAACACCTGTACCACAACAGAAGGTGGAGGCCAGACCAAACTGATCAACTACCCCAACCAAGTATTGGCAGTAAATATCTGGGCAAACGGAAACTGTAAGGCGGACTATGTCAACCAGTGGATTCTGGAGAGACTTCATTGTGCTTCAAGTGGTGAGATCTATAGCAGTTCAGAACTGTTGAACTACCAAAACCCCTTTAGAAGGACCCTCAGAACATGCCTCACAATGGGGATCCTGGAGTGGTGTCAGGTGGCTGTCCTCCATCCCAGGGTGCAGAGGCATTTGGGAGACTGGGTGTGGCTTCTCTCCTTATCTCCCCTCATCCCCCAGATACAGGAAGGAAAAAAGAATGTGGAAGTGATGACCTTAACCACCTTCCTGTAGCTCTCGACCCTTATCACCCTAACCAACTATGTAAAAATAATCAAAAAATAAAAATAATTAATGGAAAAAAGAGTCAATTTGTGAGGACAGACCAGACATGGTTGCTGTTTAGTGTATCTATTTCTGTGTTGCTTAAAATTTCTTAAGTCAAAATCATGAGCAAGGAGCTTTGTTTCCAGCTTAGGACACAGGTGTGCTGAGTGCATATGCCTAGGCTCATCCTGACCAGGACCCAGACGCAGGGCTGCTGTGCCAAGATGGTCGCCTCTTGCTTAAAGTAAAAACTGCAGGGAGAATCCATGTTCCAGTGCAGGTACAGAGCAGCCAGTTCTCGACATCTCCTTAGTGACACAGTGGCAACGGAAGTTCCAAAAGCAGCAAAGCCCTAACACAGTAGATTCATGGGACATGCCTGTGTTAAAACAGTGACTGGTGGTGAGTCATTGGGAGCCCCAAGGAAGGCTCTTTGTGAGGCTGAGACCATTAAAGAGAGTTGGGGCAGGCGAGAAAGAAGGTAAAAAGGACGGGAGGGAGGGAGGAAGGAAAAGAGGAATGAGAATAATTAATATACAGGAGAAGGCGATGAGACAGCGGAGGAAGCCCAAAGGAACAGGCAGGTGTGCAGGACAAGGGGCACTGCTGTGACCCCGGGAGTCAGCATCAAAGAGTTCAGGTTTAAGAAGCATGTGTCACTGTATGGAGAATTGAGAGAAAGCTTGCTGATTCTGATTTTTCTATTCCATCCTCCTCATCGACATTACAGACAGAAATGGCATAATGCAGGCTCCTCTGCCTCAAGGGATGATCATACAGTGACTGTCCCCACATTGCTCTCCAGGCTGCATGCTCGGGCCCCAAGAGGCTCTTCTTGTTTCAGATCCTGAATACCAGCGTCCCCCATCTCTCCCAGAGGGTTTGCACTCAGGACCAGTCAATTCGCTATCAGGAGACAATAGAAATACAAGTACGTAACTAGCCAAGTTCTGCAGAACAATAATAACAAGAACAACAACAATAAAATAAACGTAGTATGGGACTTCTGTCTTCGAAAGGGAATTTCTAAAATCTCAAATGCTACAGCATCACCACAAACAAGATAGACATTCGGTGTTTGTCTAGCATCTATTTTCAAACGTTTTAAGAATGTGGTGTGTGCTTCTGTTGTTTCCATGAAGAAATTCAAAAGGGGTAAGCAGAGTTTGGCATTCAGAAAATGGCAATTTTGTTTTTGGTAACTTTCCAGAAAAATTAAATGTGCTGTGAGGGATAAATTACAGTTTGATGCGAGTTGTCTTGTTAAAATGTCATTCCTCTTCCCCTGTAGTCCTCTTCCCTTCTCATTAAGCCAGTTGACTGGCTAGATCTAGACAATTACGATGGTGATTTACAACCGTAATGCTCCTTTGTGCCTGGAAGCCGCGGCTGCAGGGAGGGATCTTGGAGCTGAGGCTTCTGTGTCTCTGGGAGAGACGGTGCCTCCCCAGCTGGAGCCTTAAACACTGCAATAGAAGACAGGAACTCAGTAAAACATTTTCACTGCTGTTATGAGCTGAGATATAAAATGAGATTTATTTGCAACAATCTGATAGAGAAAATTGAGTCCTGGGAATTGATGTTCTAGAAAGGCTTTCAAGTCAGTCAGGAGTTGCTTTAGAACGCGAGTCACACATCGAAATAGGAGTTGAAGGAGGGGAAAAATGGAGCTTTGACATTTTCTGCAGCCACTGTTAAAGATAACGGAATTGACCAGTTTGTACAATGTGAGTTATGGTCACAATTGCAGTCTTTTCTAATCCAGTCTCTCAGTTGGATGGTTTGGACTTTTAATCGATGCCATCATTCAACTTTTTGATTAAAACAAAAATTCAGTTCTTCCAAATTAACATTCCTCCCCGAACCAAGATTACTCTCCCTTTCCTAAGATATTTAATCCACATAAATCATTTCAAGTAATTATGACCTAGTATTTCACACTGTCCTAAATCCTCAGAAATTTAGCATTATCATTTGAATTTAAACAAGAGCAAAAATAAGAAGCTTATGCAGAATTTCATTTTTTTTAAAAAAAGATTTTTTTATCAGAGGCAGAATATACAGAGAATGAGACAAAGAGAGAAAGATCTTCCATCCATTGGCTCACTCCCCAAGTAGCCACAACAGCCAGAGCTAAGCCGATATGAAGCCAGGAGAGGGAGATTTATATTTTCATAGTCATTAATCTTTTTAAGTTTATTTATTCTCTTTATTATTTTATGATAGAGTTCCTAGGCTTGGGATTCCACTCCCCTTCTCATATACCTCCCCATGCACTATTTGTCCTATATTATTACAATAGCATAGTCCTTCATGAACAGTTATAAGTTCGTTATTCTGCTATTTAAGCATATCCTGAAATTGTAGGTATGGACAATGGCAGATAGTCCAGCATCTTATTGTTAAGATACATTTAGCAGTTTCATTGGGAGTCCATCTTTGCTGTGAAAGTAGAAATGCATACTGCATTGTATCTTCACATCTGGATATGACAGTCTACTATACAGTTAAAATACATCCCTTTAAATGAAAAGCCACAATACAAAATCAACAACAGGAAGAAAAATAGGAAATTTAGAACATGAAGTTAAATAACATGCTATGCGAATGACCAGTGTGTCACTGAAGAAATGAAAAAGGAAATAAAAACCTTGAAGAAAACAGTGCTACTGTATGACCTATGAACCGGTGAATTAAGAAGAAAGCAATTTTTGAAGAAATGAAAATAAAGATGTCAAGACCAATGGGATTTAGCAAATGCTTACAAAAAAGAGATATCTCAAATAAATAATGTAAGAATGCATTTCAAAGACTTATTAAAAAAGAAAAATGAATAGGAAGCAAGGAATGATAAAAATCACTGTAAAAAATAAATGGAATTGAAACTAAACTATAAATTTCAACAAGAGCCATTTTTTAGAAAGCTGAGCAAAGCAAACTTTTAGCCAAACTAGCAAAGAAAAGGAAGAGAGAAAACAAGTAAAATTAGAGATGAAAAAAGAAAAGAAATTAGTAAGGTGATGTCTTCTTGCTAAATGGATCCTTGGATCATTTTGTGGTATCCTTCTTAATCTCTTAAAATAATTTTCATATCAGTCTATATTATCTGATATTTAGAATGGCTACACCAGCTCGTTTTTGCTTTCTGTTAGTCTGGAATGTCTTTTCCATGCTTTCACTTTCAGTTTCCACATGTCTTTGTTAGTGAGATGTGTCTCCTGTAGGCAAGAGATAGGTGGGTTTTGTTTTTTGATGCAGTCTGCTAATTTAAGATGCTTGATTGATGAGTTAAGTCATTTACATTTGGGGTTAATATTGATAGATAGCAATTTGTTCCTGTCATTTTAATGGGCTGTTCATTAATTGATTTAGTCTTTGATTGATTGGTACTAGATTTTGCTGATTGTGTGTGGTACCCAGTTCTTGGTTTGCAGTCACTCATGCCACTCCCTCCAGTGAGTTTCAGGTTTGGGCTCTTGTGGCAGACATCCACCATGGTCTCTTAAACCCCACCTTCTGGCTTACTATTCTCTGCCTCCTGTGATCCCATGCTGTGACTGCTCCATTGTCTGTACAACTTTTCTTCCCTGTCAGTTTGAGTAGTTCCCAGGATTAGGGAGACACCATGTGTCCTAAGTAACCAGGTTGTTAGTGGTGTTGATGTTGCTGAAACCTGCTGGCCATTAGATCTGAGGGCCACCGGAACCTATCTTAACCCATAGGTTGCCTAAGTTGGTATTATTTTCTCTGTGGGACCAGTGCAATGTGTTGAGCCAGACATGTGTTCTCTCCCAGCTTAGTGCATGTGGATTTCAGTGTTGTGCATCCAGGCCCCCCAACCATTCTGTTGCTCAGTAGATAAAATGGCACCTGAAGTGGCACTAGTGGTGGCCTGGACTTGATGTTTGTTAGGTCTGGAGGCCACCCAGACCTATTTTTTGTGGTACCTGTAGGATGCTACGCTGGAACTGTTTTTCCTGTGGGACCAACGGAATGCATTGCGCTAGAAATGAGTTCACTCCTGGCTTAGTGCATGCACTGCTCACTATTATCCCTTCATCCCCACAACCTTTTCCTCAGTAAACAAAATGACACTGAAGTGGCATTGGTGGGGGTCTGAGCCATGAAATCTGCCGTTTTCTTATACCCACCTGCTTGGACTTTGCCCTTCTGCTTTTGCTAGTGGTCAAATCAAGAAACTAACCAAACAGGCAATTCTATGCCTGGGTTCACCTCCTGAGCTCTCGTTGAACTCCCTTTCCAACCTGGCCACTGCAGGATCACCCATCACTGGTCACTGCAACACTGCTCTGCTGTCTGCTGCTTCCCCATGTCCATGGGTCTCCAGATGCCCCTCTGCTGTCAGGCTGTCCTCTCCTGTTTCCTGGGATTATGGCCTCTCTGCTTCATCCAGGCTAATAATTTTCCATCTGTTTAAATGTGTCCTTACCCTGTTTTGCCATATTGTTTCTCATCCATAGCTGCTGATCTTTTAGTCCAAGGGATATGTGTGGTTCTCCTTCTCCCTAAATTAAACTCTATTTTTTTCCCTTCCTCCTCTTTCTACAGTTAGGTCCCATTAGCTTAAGGCAAAATATCTACCATGTTTAAAACTACTTGAGAAATTTTACGAAAGTTATTATCAATGGCATTCAGCTCACCAGTCTTCCAGAGCCACTGTAAATTTTGTATTTCCACTGCAGTAAGGAAAGCTCTAGTTTTTCTGGAAATGGAACCACTAAAAAAACATTGGGAGGACTCATGTAAAGATCGTGTTCTCACTCTCACTGAACTAAGTGTGTTAAAGAAAATATTTTGCTTCTATATAAGCCTCAGCCAGCTTTCTATGGCAGCTGATATGTATTACATTTGATACAATAAAAATTTCCTCAGACTTTGTTAGCCTGTAGCCATAATGTCAGTTCCAGTGGCTATGAATGATAAAACAGCAGTGGTAGGCACTGATAAGAAATGTGGAAACCAGTGTTGCTGCCTCAGGAATTGTGTCTGCGTGGCTCCAGAGAAAAAGTGGGAAACACAGTGACTATATCCAGAGGAAAAATGTTCTCTTGGGACTGCCACTCAGGCTTGCATTCTTCACATTACACAGAGCCTGGCTTGGATCCCCTCTGAGCTACAGCAATGTAAGGAGAGAGGGGGGCTTGGAGTGCTGACAGCGTCAGGCATTCACTTTTGTCCACCCCAAGGATCAGCCAATGGTAACGGTCAGCTTTTATCAATGTGAGCCTTCCCCTCGATGGTGCATGAACTCATCTTGCGGCAGTATGCCCCATCCTTCTGAGTGTTTTCATGGGCATCTCATTTGTGCTTATGAGCAAAGACAATCCTCTTAGCTCTACTGAACTCTGCTGTCATCTGGCAGGTCCCTCAATGATGTCTCAAGGGAATATGCCTCACTTAGGGCCTCTTTGCTGGTTCTTTCTTTAGCTGCCACTTTTGAGGAACTAGAGTCCTCGCAGAAGTAGGGACTCCCTTACTAAAGTGAGAAGATAGCCATATGCCTTCTGTTTCATGAATACCGTCCTGAACACTCTCCCCACTGGAGCCCATGAACCTCCATTTGCCGTTAGCTCAGACCTTGTGCTTGGGCCTGGGCAGGTGACCAGACACTAGGATAGTCTTCTCATCTTTAATGCTCCCAGAAACATACAACCTAACATGTCCTTTCTGTCACAAATCAAGCCAAGCAAATAGATGACTATGGAGGCTCAGCCCTAGCCTCACCTCCCTGGACAGGAATCCTAGGATCAGTCTAGAAAGGAGCACCCTTGTAGGTGTGTCGCTGTTTGATCACCCTTGTTCATCTAGTTGATCTGAGTGGATCATAACCTCTCCTCTCACTGCTCGATGCTTTCTGCCCTCTGGTGTTGGTCTTTTTATTGTTCCTACAAACACTGGGGCTGTGTACTTTATATAAAGGATGTTTACTCTGGCTCGTGATTCTGGAGGTCTAAGATTGAGCGGGCACATCTGGTGAAACCATTTTTCTTGGCACAGTCCCGAGGTGGTGCAGGGGGTCACATGGCAGGAAACAGAGAGCATGCATGTGTATCTCTTCGGGTCTCTTCTTAAAAAGCCACCAGGATTCAATTTTGGGAGCTCCACCTTGCTGACTTGCTCTAATTGAAAGAACCTACTTCTAAACACTGTAATCAGATCAAGTTTCTACCCTCTCAATACTTCGCTATAGTGATTAGATTTAAACATACAGACCCTTGAGGGACTCCCAAGCCCTATGCAAACGATACCATTCCTGGAAGTAGTTTGGGAATGAAAAAGCACTATTTCCTATTTGAGGAGTGAAAGTCCTGTTTAAATTCCAGTGGGGCCAAAAAAGAAAACCCCTCTTTTACACTTAGCCAAAAGAACAACAACAACAAAAATTCATCTTGCTTTAATCAGCGTATTTTTATTTTATTTATTTTTTTAAGATTATAAATAAATCTTAACAAAAGCAGATGTACAGAGAGGAGGAGAGGCAGAGAGGAAGATCTTCTGTCAGATGATTCACTCCCCAAGTGGCCACAATGGCTGGTGCTGAGCCGATCTGAAGCCAGGTACCAGGAGCTCTTCCATGTCTTCCACGCAGGTGCAGGGTCCCAAGGCTTTGGGCCGTCCTGGACTGCTTTCCCAGGCCACAAGCAGGGAGCTGGATGGGAAGTGGAGCTGCGGGGATTAGAACCGGTACCCATACGGGATCTTGGTGCGTTCAAGGCGAGGACCTTAACCATTACGCTATTGAGCCGGGCCCATCAATGTGTTTTTTATATGTGCAATAGTAGTTGGGACTTTCACTAAGGTGAATAATACCAGTGGGCATAACAAAGACTTGAATATAGCAGTGATTTAAGTAAGCACTTTGTCTCTGTGCACTGAGAAATGATCTAGCCCCTCCAACATATCAGATTCCCCATATTACCTCCCATGTTGTTGCTCTGTCATATTCACCTTGTGGCTTCAAGCTCTTGTATCCCATATGGCTGCCCTAACTCTCACCATCATGTTCATCCCTAACCTAACCAGCAAGGTAAGACAAAGGAGAATAGGAGAAAATATTTCTTTCCTTTATGAGCATGACCAGAAAATTCTCCACGCAATTTTCACTTAAATCCCATTAAGCAAACTCTAACAGCATTGCTCCACCTAACTGCAAGGGAAGCTCAGCAGTATCTGATCATTACCCTAGAGAAGACACATGCTTAGCAGGAACTGCTGTGGTCACAACAGAATGTGGATGTTATGGAGCAACTGGCAGAATCAGCTGCTATAATGTGCTCCAGGTAAAGCACCAGGACCAAGTGCTGTGATGTAGGACAGTGCATCCCAATCAAGGACAGTGATGGTTTTCAGGGGGAGTGTTTGGGAATGTGTGTAGCTATCACTGATTGACAGAGCTGGGAGAATACGTGCTCCTGGCACCTGGTACTCACCTGGGAAGTGTCTAACACACAAGAGAACTCGCCAAACCAAAATTTTATCCAGCCTACAATGTCAGTGGTGCTGAAACCCTGCCTTACAGAACTGTCTTTATAAAGTCTCAACCCACCATATTGAATTCTCATGGATTTCATTTTGGGCTTTTATAAGAAAATTTCTAACATCTTGTCCTCTTGGGCAAGATGTGGGTGACATCAGTGTTTTTCTAGTAAATTAGCATGAGAACTAGAAGATACTTCAGACTTCAGATCAGTTTGCTGTGGGTCATTTTTCAAATTTGTTACATGTTTATATTTATTTTGAAAGGCAGAGAGATGAGAGAGAATGAGAGATGTTTTAGTTAGTGGCTTAATCCCAAAGTGCCTGCCACAGCTAGGTTTGAGCA
Source organism: Ochotona princeps (assembly GCF_030435755.1). Lineage (NCBI taxonomy): Eukaryota > Metazoa > Chordata > Mammalia > Lagomorpha > Ochotonidae > Ochotona > Ochotona princeps. The sequence goes on from NC_080842.1 coordinate 35,609,900, forward strand.
GGGCAGAGGGCAGGATCCAAGAACACAATTTGGGTTTTCTTACGTGAGTGGCAGTACCACAACCTCTTGAGTCATCAACTGTTGCATTCCTAGAAAGAGCATTAGCAGAAAGCTGCAATTGGAAGTGAAGCTGGGGGCCCAGCATGGTAGTCTAGCAACTAAAGTCCTCGTCTTGCAAGTGTCAGGATCCCATATGGGCGCCGGTTCTAATCCCGGCAGCCTTACTTCCCATCCAGCTCCTTGCTTGTGGCCTTGGAAAGCAGTTGAGGATGGCCCAAAGCCTTGGGACCCGTGTGGGAGACCTGGAAGAAATTCCTGGCTCCTGCCTTCGGATCAGCTCAGCTCCAACCATGGTGGCCGCTTGGGGCGTGAATCAGGACGGATCTTCCTCCTCTGTCTCTTCTCTGTATATCGGCCTTCCTGATAAAAATAAATCTTTTTTTAAAAAGTGAAGCTAGGACTTGAACCCATGCCCTCTAATAAGAGATGTAGACACCCCAAGAAATATCTGAATTACTGAATGCAATACCCTCTCAGCCTGAGGTCGTTTTGACAAAGGAATGAATCTTGTTAACCCCTGCATACAGTTTTGTGATAGCCGCTTCCAATCCAGATTTAGTCCTGAAAAGAAAATTTTCCCTTCATGGGGTTTCCAAAGCTATTTAATAATGTATGAACATACTTTACAAAGTTTATCGAAAAATGCAGTTTAAAGATAAGTTTATTTTGGATGCAAATTACTTTGAACTCCATAGTGACTTTTGTGAACACACACATTTTCCTTGAACATTTGGAAGACCCTTTGTATGTAAAGAATTCGATTCAATTGAAGATAGGTGTAATATGAAATAATCAGTGTTTAAGGGAAATAAAAGCAATTCATTTTTAATAGGAAGGAGCTTGTAATTATTCAACTACAAAGGAAAACCCATCCATGACTATATAATGTTTCCTTCATTTGTGTTGTAAAATTCATTGCAGTTTTTGCTTTTAATCTTTGGAATAGAAAACTCTGCGTTAAGTCTTGTCATTGCTGTTCTGATTGCCTTCTTTGACGATTCAACATTTGACGATCACAAATGTAGCATGGCATTTCAGGGTATAAATCTCAAATAATCAACCTGAGGGGACAGCTCCAAACCCTCTAGGGAGATTTCCACCACAGGACGATGACACTTGCTAATAAACTCGGGATTAGTGAGGTAGCTTGTCATTGGTTCAGCCAGAAGCAGGAAACAACATGGTTGCTACAGTGACCACTTAAAGTTGTGTCCTATAAATCTGTGAAATCAACTTTTAGAAATGCTCCGCTGGGATAAAGATGCATAGCGTGTCAGCTGCGCATCATGGAAACCTTTTACTGTCTAAGATTGTTGTTTGGACATGCATTTCCTTGTGGACAGAGACAGGCGTATTGTTCCTCGTTTATTACGAGGCTACTTTCCTTCTAGGTCCCACAGGACTTGATCATCTGGCTCTTTAAACTTCCCTTCACAGAAAATCACATGCTCCTTTTGCATTTTTATTTCATTTCCACCTACTGTTTTGTTTTTATTATTTGCCTTTCCATGTAAACAGTAAATGACTTGAGGAAAGATTCCAAATCTTCTATTTTATTTCTTGTGTGATTTCTATTATAGTTTCTTCTATGAACAACACATGTTTATGGATTTTTTTTTTGCATTTTAGCTTTATTTAATGCTATGGCTATTAAGTATGCTGTTGGACTCATAATTAGAACCATTGTGAGCTACATGCAATTATGTTGTCATTATTATGGAATACAAAAGCATTGAACACAAAAGGTTTGAAAATAAAAGATGTGGATTTGTCTGATTATGTTTTAAGCAGAAAGGTTGATGCAGATGGACTGCATTAAGAAAATATACAGAACTTCAGTTTGTATCTGCTGATACCAAAGATTACTCAGAGCAGCACGCATGTGGAATGTTAAGCTTACATGGCAATGATAGAACCTTCCGGTGCCCCTGCTCATTGTGATGTGGAGAGAACACAGTCCATGGCAGGCAAGCCAAGACCAGGATGGCCAGTCACATTTTACTATCTCCTATCTATGCATCTCTGAGCGAGTTGCTTTCATCACAATGAGCTCCACTTGGCTTGCGCCTGAAATGGTAATCGTGACATCTTCCTTTCAAGGCTGATGTGAATATAAAATTCAGTGATTAACATTCAAATCATGTAGCCTGCTGCCTGTTAGCATCAGAGTTCTGGAGTTGCAGGAAACAGAAACCAATCTGATAAATACAGGAGAGAAAAGCGCATGCGTGAAAAACATGCGTATGAGATGAGCAGTCACACTTGGCAACTCCAGGCTCCAGGCATCTCAGCAGCAGAAGTCCCAGTTTTCCTGGGCGCAGCCATCTTCATGCATGAATGGACTCATGCTGAACCACCCTTCATTCTGAGAAATTTAAATTCCTAGGACAAAGCTACTTATTCTAGGTGTCTGGATTAGGACACCTGGCTTTTCAGAGTTCAGGGGATGAGATTGAGTGAGTAAAAGTCTCACTAGGCGTATAGGGAAACTAGAAATGGCATTCTCCGGAGAAAATGGGAGAAAAGAATGGAGTTTTCCCCTTAACACATGGTAAGGAGTTCAGTCCATGCCGATTCCTTCTCGGCCACCCTTTTTAGCGATTTCTACTTTGCAGAGTGTGACACATTACGGATTCTGACCAATGTTTCCCAGTTGATAAGGAAGGTCCTAACGTGGTTTTTGTCCCTGCCTATGCGTGTCCTCCCACACAGCTGGCATGCTTTCCATCATTCAATAGCAACTTCATACTCTGGACCATGGTCTCCCTCTTCACCCTAAACCTTGTCATCAGTTTGGTTGATTTCTACATGCACAGGGTTAATTCTGCTCCCCAATACTAGCCTCTCTTTAACTTTCAAGCCTTCATAGCTACCTAAGCCATCCCTTCTCCAAATTATCCAGCAGATCACCGATCCAGACATCACTTCTCTGAGCATAACTGAGCTCTTAGCCTTCTAAACTTTCTCAGCTATTCCCAGTACATATTTTACCTTTTACAGTCCCTTCCTCCTTTGTTATGGCCCTTCTAAAGCTAGAATTTCATTGCCCTGTCTTTCCATTTACTCTCATCTGTGAATTCTTAGTTTTCTGGTTTTCAGAACTGTCGAGAAAATTATTGGACATCTCTGGTGAACCCAATAGCACTTACAGTGCAGTGTGCTTCTGGGTAAGATGACACTATCACCCACCTCAAGTAGATCCATAGGATTATCCAGAAAACTGACCATGTTCCTCTGGCCAGCTGGTACTTCTATTTTCAGTTGATTTGATCTTAAAATTTTTTAAAAGTCATTGTTCAGTTGTTTTTTCTCTGATATACTGTGAAGTCATTCGATTTTCTCCATTGTCGCCATGGCTAGCCCAATCCTGGGCACTGTATTCTCTCATTCTTGCCTTCCTACAATAGGCTCCTGCTTGTTTTTTGTATCATGCTTTATTTCTTCCCACTTCATTTCCCCTGATGTGTTAAAGATCATTTTTAAAAACCCTTCTGAGACTTTGTTTTCTTTAGGATAAACTTTAATATCTGCAATTTGTCCCATGAGACCTAACAAACTCTCATTTTTGTTCCTTCTCCGCCCCTGCCCCTTTCTTGTGCTAGTTCCCTTTCTCAAGTTTTTCCTGTAGAAAAAATCAGTTTCTGGGCCAGTTTCTATCTAGAGCTTTCCATAGCTGAGTGGTGGTGATTCCCATCTTGGTTTTATTGTCTCTGCCTCACAGCTCTCTTTACCTGTTTAGCTCTTTCTCACTCACCAGAATGCAACTCAAGGCTTATTTTCCTTCAGAATTTCTCTTGATTACCCAAGCTGGGCTAATTGGCTCCTTCCAGCGGTCCCAAGGCCTCACGTCCTCTGCTTTCCTTTCATAGCATTTGTCATAGCTACAATTACTTCTCCAGTATCAGTTTCCTCCACTAAATTATAAGCACCATGAAATGAATAACTTAGCTGCTTTCATTGTATGTTTGGTTTATTTCACGGAATATAATCTCCAGTTCCATCCATGTTGTTGCAAATGGTAAGATTTTATCCTTTTCAAGACTGAGTAATGTTCTATTGTGTGTAAGTGCCACATTTTCTTTATTCATTCATCAATGGATGGATATTTAAGCTGCTTCCTTTTTCTTAGCCATTGTGAATGCTGCTACAACAAACACAGATGTAGCTGTCTTGTCAACAAATTTTGTTTCCCTTGGTTATATACCCAGGACTGGGGTTGCTAGACATTTGGTAGTTCTATTTTTATTTTTAAGACTTTTAAAACTATTTGCATTGGAAATATTAGAGAGAGAGAGAGAGAGAGAGAGAGAGAGAGAGAGAGAGAGAGAGAGAGAAAGCAATATCTTCCATCCACTGGCTCACTCCCTAAATGATCAAAAGGGCTGGAGCTGATCCAAGAGCCAGGAGTTTCTTCCCTCTCTTCTATGCGGGTGGAGGATCTCAAGGCTTTGGCCGTCATCCACTACTTTCCCAGGCCTTGATCAGAGAGCTAGATCAGAAGTGGAGCAGCTGGAACACAAGCCAGAGCCGGTCATGGGATGCTGATGCTCACAGGGAGAGAATTAGGTGATTAAGCCATCACACTGGCCTCGTCCATTTTTAATTTTTAGAGGAACCTCCTTTTTGTTTTCAATAATGGATGTTAACAATTTACATTCTCATAGCAGTGGACAAGTGCTTCCTTTTCACTAACCCTCACCAACATTTGCCTTCTGTCTTTTTGATGATAGACAAATTAACTGCATTTGGCTGACACGTCATTGTGGCTTTGATTTGTATATCACTGATTGTTAGTGATGTGTCATGTACCTCTTGGCAAATTATACGTGTTCATTTGAGAAATGTCTTTTTGGAACTAACTCCCATTTTAAGATTGTATTATTTGGTATTTTTGCTAGGGAGTTGTTTTAATTCCTTATGTATTTTTGATATTAAGCTTTTATCATATCTATAGCTTGCGAATATTTTCTTCCATTCTGTAGGTTACCTGTTCACTCTATTTATTGCTTTGTTTGTTACATGAAAGTTCTTTAATTTGTGAGCTGTCATTATGGCACAAGGGATAAACTTCTGGCCTTCAATGCCGAAATCCCATGTTAGCACCAATTGGAGTCCCAGCTGCTCCATTTCTGATCCAGCTCCCTGATAATGAACTTGAAGAAAAGTGAAAGATTAACGATGTGTTTGGTTCACTTGGCCTGCATCTACATGGTAGAACTGACTGGATTGCCAGGCTACTGGCTTTGGCTTGGCTCGGCTCCAGTCATTGCAGCCATGAACCGGTGGATGAAAGAACTCTCACTCTCTGCCTCTCCCTTTACTTCTGTGATGCTGCCTTTCAAATATATAAGCAAATCTTTAAAAAAGATTCTTTAGTTTAATGAAATATCATTTGTATATTCTTTGTTTTTATTTTGTGCTTTGGGGATCTGATCTAGAAAATCACTGTCCATCACAACATTTGAAAGTATTTGTTTTGTTACACAAGTTTCAAACTTTTAGGTCTTACATTTAGGTTTTCAATCCAGATTTGAATTGATTTCCACACACAGGGAAAGTTTCATTCTTTCTCTCTTTTTCTTTTTTTAATATATATATTTTTTAAATTGGAAAGGCAGATTCACAGAAAGAAGTAGAGACAGAGAGATCTTCCATCTACTGGCTCATTTCCCAAGTGGCTGCAACAGCCAGAGCTGAGAGAAATCAAAACCAGGAGCCAGGAGCTTGTTCTGTGTCCCCCACGCAGGTACAGGGTCCATCTTTGATCTGGAAGTAGAGATGCATACTGCATTATATCCTTACATCTGGATGTGATAGTCTCCATTGCACAGTTACTATACATTCCTTTAAATGAAAAGATACAAAACAAAATCAACAACAGGAAGAAAAACAGAAATTTACAACTCCATGAAGTTAAATAACATGCTATTGAATGACCGAATGACTAATGTGTTGCTGAAGAAACAGAAAAGAAAATCAAGAACATTCTTGGAGAAAATGATGCTACTGTATGATTTATGAGTCAGTGAAGAATTTAATATGAAAAGCACTATTTCGAAGAAATGAAAATAAAAACAAAAACATAAAAATTCATGAGATGTAGATTCTGCTGATCTTTGTTGGTGAGATGTGTTTCCTGTGAGCAAGTCTACTAATCTATGATGTTTGATTAATGGGTTTAAGCCGTTTATATTCAGGGTTAACATGAATGGGTGATAATTTGGTCCTGTCATTTTAGCAATGGGTTGTTCATTGTTTGATTTAGTCTTCTGTTATTTTCCTGGACTGTTCTTCATATTTGCCTTTTTTTAATTTTATTTTTTGATCAGGGTGGGAAGGATTGAGGTTTAGGAAAAATTGGGTGAATTCATTGCTTCCAAATTTGCTCTTTCTTCTTGTTCCTGAGGAAGGGGAGAAACAAAGAGGAAACCACTCATGATTTTCTACATGTCCCAGTACCCAGGAATGAGGAACCGCCACCGCATATCAATCCAGAGTCTCGATGTGTACATACTCTGAGGGTTCTGTCCAAGTGACTTGGATAGTTCTGAAATACTGCTGATTTAACCAGTCCGAGGATGATGTCACCCTCCCAATGTCCATTGGTTCCATTCATCGAGATTTTTTGCTGTTGTTGTTTGGGGCAGTTGTCCAGTTAGTTTTTTTTTCTTCATCTTCATCACCAAATGTGTTGCCGTATTCTGCTTTTACAACAGGGCCTGTGTCAACTGCTCCACCTTTGTTATTAAGTAGGGAATGTTCTTGCAGGCAAGTCCAAGTACCTGGGCCAGGTGACCCAAGCATTGCCTGATCCATCATCCTTGGGCCGCACGAACTCAATGTCCACCTAGTAGGCAGTGCCAGGGCTCGGGACAGGAGACCCAACCTCTGCCAAATCCCCACCCCTGGGCTCATGAACCTGGCACCCACCTAGTAGATGGGCCTTGGGACCCAGGCCAGGCGACCCAAACCCTGCCGAATCCATCATTCCTGGAGCTCATGAATCCAACCCCCAACTAGTAGGCAGTCCTAGGACCTGAGCCAGGGGAACCAAGCCCTGCCAAATCCCATACCCCTGGAGTTCACTAAACTAACACCCACCTTGCCTTTGGTTTTGGTAGGTGCTATTCCTCTTCTCTGTCAGGAGAACATCTTTTAAGTATTATTTCTAGGGCAGGTCTGGAAGAGGTGTATTCTTTGAGCTTTCCTTTACAGTGAAAAAATTTTATTTCATTTTCAAAGACAAAGAATAGCTTTGCTGGGCACATTTTTCTGGGCTGACATGTTTTTTGCTTTTAGAATCTGGAATAAACCATTCCATTCTCTCTGGCCTGTAGAGTTTCCTCTGGGAGGTCAGCAGTAAGTCTGATTGGGGTTCTTCTACATGTCAATTGATTTCTTTCACATTCATATTTTGGGATCTTTTCCCTATGTTCAACAGAAGAGAGCTTGATCATCATGTGCTGTACTAAAGATTGTTTTTGATCAACCCTTTTGGGAGTTCTGTGCCCCTCCTGTATTTTGCTTCCCAATTCTCTCTCCAAATTAAGGAAATTTTCCTTTATTATTTCATTGAATACATTTTTAAACTGAGCGTCTCTTTCTGTGCCTTCTGGAATTCGCCTAATTCTTCTATTTGGCCTTTTAGTAATATCTCTTAATTGTTGAATACATTTTTAACTTGACCCAGTTCTGCTTCCAGGTTTTTTATTGTTTCTCCATCATTGAAGCATATGCCTTCCAATTTTTTTTTTAAAGATTTATTTTATTTTTATTGGAAAGTCAGATATACAGAGAGAAGGAGAGAGAGAGAGAAGATCTTCTGTCCGATGATTCACTCCCCAAGCGGCCGCCACGGTCAGTGCTGCGCCGATCCGAAGCCAGGATCCAGGAACTTCTTCCAGGTCTCCCACATGATGCAGGGTCCCAAGGCTTTCCCAGCCACAAGCAGGGAGCTGGATGGGAAGTGGAGCTGCCGGGATTAGAACCGGTGCCAATATGGGATTCCGGTGCGTTCAAGGTGAGGACTTTAGCCACTAGGCAACGGCACCAGGCCCCAATTCTGAGATTCTTTCTTCTGCCTCCTTAATTCTATTATTGAGACTTTCCACTAAATTTTTAATTTGCTCCATTTTGTTCTTAATTTTTAATGTATCAGCTTTTATTTGATTGATTGGTACTATTTCCTGTATAACATATTCCTTAAATTCCTTGGACTCTTCTCTGTGTTTCTCCTTGTTGAGAAGAAGCTTTATAACAATTGTTTAAAATTCTTTATCCTCCATTTCCTCAATGTCTTCCTCAGTTAACTGTGAGGTTGGCAAAGGCTTTTGCTCCTTTGCAGGGGAGTCTTCTGTAGTATTCATGGTGCCTCTGTCTCTTTTGCTGTTGGTCATTGTACTTCTGGTTAGCAGGCTCTTCTCCTTAGGGCAGGTTTCTAAGCTGTGTCACCCATAGATCTACAGTTTGATTTTGCTGATTGTGGTACTCAGTTCTTGGTTTGCAGTCACTCATGCCACTCCCTCCAGTGAGTTTCAGGTTTGGGCTCTTGTGGTAGACTTCCACCATGGTCTCTTAAACCTCACCTTCTGGCTTACTATTCTCTGCCTCCTGTGATCCCATGCTGTGACTGCTCCATCGTCTGTACAACCTTTCTCCCACTTCGGGTTCAAGCAGTTCCCAGGACTAGGGAGATACCATGTGTCCTAAGTAACCGGTTGTCAGTGGTGCTGATGTTGCTGAAACCTGCTGGCCATTAGATCTGAGGGCCATCGGAACCTATTTTAACCCATAGGATGGCTAAGTTGGTATTATTTTCCCTTTGGGACCAGTGCAGTGAGCTGAGCTGAAAGTAAGTTCGCTGCTAGCTCAGCATACGTGCACAGGCTTTGCTGTACTATATAAAATGGTGCCTGTTGTGCCACTTGTGGAGTTCTGAATCTGCTGTCTGTTACTTCTGGGGGTTACCTGGATCTGTTTCGGGTGGAACCTGTAGTTTTCCCATGTGAGTGCAATGCAGTGAGCCAGAAATAAGTTCACCCTAAGCTCAGTGTATGTACAGTCATGCTCTTATGACCTTTGCCTCCCTACACAAAATGGAACCCCATGTGGCTCTAATGGGGGCTGGGCTGTGAAATACACCCTGTTCCTACACTGCGTGTTTGGGATATACTATTCTCTCTACTCCTGGTCAAATCAAACAGATCAGCAGGATGGGCAGTTCTTTGTCTGGATTCACCTCCTGAACTCCAGTGAAGTTCCCTTTCCAGTTCACTGCTTGCTGACTGATACTGCGTTTTCAGCTTACTGCAACACCACACTATTGTCCCCCCTGTTTTCTTGACTCCAGGTGCCCCTCTACCTTCAGTCTGCCCTCTGTTTCTTGGAATGTGCCCTTCCTGCTTCACCTTGGCTAATGATTTTCTATTTAAATGTGTCCTTACCCTATTCTTCATGTTTGCTAGTACATTTTTAAAAGGTCTTTCCCCCTCCTCCTCCTCCTCCTCCTCCTTTTCCTCCTCCTTTGAAAGGCAGATCTACAGAGAGAAGAAAAGACAGAGAAAAAGCTCTTTCATCTGCTGGTTCACTCCCCAGGTGACTGCAATGGCTGGAGCTGAGACAATCTGAAAACAGGAGCTTCTTCTGCATCTCCCGTGTGGGTGCAAGGTGCTAACGTTTGGGGACATACTCCACTGTCCTCCCAGGCCACAAGCAGGGAGCTGGATGGGAAATGGAGCAACTGGGACACTACCCAGTGTTCATATGAGATCCCAACACTTGAAGGGGTGGATTAGCCAATCCAGTAATTGCACAGGGCATGCATTTTGCTAGTATTTTGCTAAGGACTTCTGTAACTGTTCATCAAAGGTATCAGCTGTAGGTGTCTCATTTCTGTGTGGTTTTTTGGTTTTGGTATCAACATAATCCTGGTCTCCTAGAATGAACTGGGAATTTCTTCCTGTTGAATTTTTAAAAATAATTTAATAAAGGTTGGTATTAATTTCTCTTGTAAAAATGGTTAGAATGCAGCATGAAGCCCATCTAGTCTTGTTTTTTTTTTTTAATGGAAGAATTTTTATTACAGATTCAATTTCTATATTCATTATTGGTCTGTTGAAGTATTTTATTTCCTTATGAGTCAATTTGGATAAGATCTATGTGTTCAGTAATGAATTTGTTGTCATATAATGGTTCATAGTAACCTCTAAGTATCCTTTATGCTTCTGTGATATCAGTTGTAGTGACTTCATTTTCATCTCTGATTTTTGTGTATGAAACCTCTGTTTTTTGCTTGGTTTGTCTCCCTAAAAGTTGCTAAGTTTTGTTTATTGTCCATATGTCATTTACTTATGTTTTAGGTTTTATTTATTTCTTCTTCCTAATTTTGGGTTTGAATTTTTTAGTCCCTTATGGTGCAGTGATAAATTGTTTAAGATAATTCTGTGGTTTTGGTGCACACATTGATTGCTATAAATATCCCGCTTTAACTGTACCTATTGATTTTCATGTTTTGTGTTTTCATTGTCATTTGTTTCAAGAAATTTTACATTTCTTAGATCCATTATTTGTTCAAAAATGGTTTTATGTATTTGTGCAGTTACTGAAGTTTTTCAGATTTTATTACAATGTAGTCAGAAAACATAGTCTATGCTTCCTACTTTTTTTAGACCTATCATATGACAGATTTTATTCCATATGTTGAGAAGGTATGTTCTACAGGTGTTGGATGGAAAGTTTTGTAGATGCCTAATTGGTCTATGGTAAAATTGAATTCTATTTTTTTCTTGATTTTCTGTCTAGTTAATCTGTTCAATTCTGTCTTATTGTTTGTAGTCTGTCTCTTCCTTTGGGTCTGTTAGCATATGCTCTATGTATCTGAATGTGGAAATAATGAGTGTAAATATACATTTACAAGTGTTGCTTCCTCTTACTGGATTGAGTCCTTTGTAATGTTGACTATCCTGGCCTCTTTTTGCTGCTTTTGGTTTAAAATCTACTGTATCTGACAGAAGCGTAGCAACTCCTATTTCTTTTGGTTTCCATTTGCATGATAATGTTTTGTTCCACCATTTTACCTTAAGTCTGTGTGTGTCCTTAGAGATGAAGTGAAATTCCTGTGAACAGCATATAGTTGGGTCCTATTATGTAACCCACTCATCTCTATCATTCTATGTTGCTTAACTGGAGAGTTTAATCCATTGGCATTTAAAGTAATTATTTTTTAAGAAAAGATTTATTGTTTCATGTGAAAGTCAAAGTTACAGAGAGAGGGGAGAAAGATTTTCCATCCACTGGTACAAGTTCCAGATAGCTGCTATGGCCAGGACTGGGCCAGGCTGAATCCAGGAGCCAGGAATTTCCTCCAGGTCTTCCATGTGTGAGGCAGGGTCCCAAGCACTTGGGATATTTTGTACTGATTTTTGCAGTCGGTATTTGCATCAGAAGCAAAGCAGCTGGGGCATGAACCAGCACTGGTATGGGATGCTGCTGTTGCAGGCAGCCGTTTTATTGGCTACACCACAGTGGAAGTCCCTAAGATAATTACAGACACATAAAGTGTCACTATTGCCAGTTGGACACTTGTTTTATACATTTATTGTAATTCCTTTCTTTCTTCCTCTGCTACATCTTCATTTGTGGTTAAGAGTTTTTATGCACAGTTATTCTTGATTCCTTACTTACTGTTTTTGTTAAGTCTGATACAGGCTCTTGCTCTGAGGTTATAATGAGGCCTACCAAAAACTTTGGCTGATAACAAGCTGGCTTAAAATGATAACAAATAGGGTCCAGTGTACAATAGCCTAGAGGCTAAAATCTTTGCTTTGTATACGTCAGAATCCTATACGGGTACTGGTTTGTGTCCCGGCTGCTCCACTTCCCTTCCAGCTCCCTGCTTATGGCTTGGGAAAGCAGTAGAGAATGGCCCAAAACTTTGGGACCCTGAACCCGTGTGGGAGACCCACAAGAACTTCCTGGCTCCTGGCTTCAGATCAGCTCATCTCCAGCCATTGTGGCCATTTGGGGAGTGAACCAGCTGATTAAAGCTCTGTCTCTGTTTTTCCTTCTCTCTGTAAATATGACATTTCAATGCAAACAAATAAATCTTTAAAATAAACAATAACAAATTAGTGCTAATTATAAAGATAAATACAAAACTTTATTGTGATTTGTTTCTTTCCTACATTTTGAATTTTTTATATTACATTTGATCACTTTCAATATTTACTATTTAAATATAGTAATTATACTTTTTTTAGTCTTCATTGTGTAGATACCATATGTCCAATATTACAGCATTTTGAATTGTTTGCTTTGTTATTCTTGCTAGTGAGTTTTTTGTTTTCTGATTTTTTTCTTCTTGCTAACATTTCTTTCTAGCAATCTGAAGGGATCCCTTTAGAATTTCTTGAAACAGAACTGGTGTTGCTGAAATTCTCTCTACTCTCGTTTTTCTGGGAATGGCTTTATCATTCTGTTTCATCTGAAATGTAGCTGAACATATACTGTTCATGGCTGGTCCTTATTTTTCTTCAATATTGTGAAAGTTTAATCTCATTTCTTCCTCCTAGCCTGTAAGGTTTCTCTCCCACAATCTGTACTCAATAAATTGGGGCCTGTTTATGTGTTACCTGCTTTTGCTCTTAGAGCTTTGAGAGTTCTCTTTCTTTTTCTTTAACACAATTTAAAAAAAAAGATTTATTTTTTAATCTGTATTGGAAAGGCAGATTTACAGAGAGAAGGAGAGGCAGAGAAAAGGATCTTCTATCTGATGGTTCACTCTCCAGGTGGCCACAATAGCCAGAACTGAGCCGATCTGAAGACAGGCACTTCTTCCAGGTCTTCCATGTTGGTGCAGGTACCCAAGGCTTTGGGCCATCCCTCACTGCTTTCCTAGGCCACAGGCAGGGAGCTGGAAAGGAAGTGGAGCACCTGGGACACAAATTGGTGCCCTTATGAGATCCCAGCACACTGCAAGGTGAGGATTCAGTCACAAGGCCATTGTGCCAGGCCCTCTCTTTATGTTTCATCTTGGAGAACTGATGATAATCTATCTTGGAGGTAGGCACATAAAGGTGGCTGGGTTGAATCTGAGTGTTGACCTTTGAGTTTCCTCTACCTGGAAAGTTGCATCTTTCTTTAAGTTTGGCAAGTTTTCTGTCATGACCTCTTTAAACACACTTTCTACCCCTTTGGTCTTCTCAAGTTCCTTTTGCACCCCAGTTACTTGAACTGTTGTTCTTTTCATGCTACTCCATATTTTCTTTTGGTTTTCTGCATTCCTCTGGATGGCGTTTTCATCTCTAATGTGTACTGATTGCTTATTCTGTTTGATCTATTTTACTATGGATTCCTTTTATTATTTTTTCAAATTTCACTTAATGTACCTTTTTTGGGAGGATTTCTGCTTGGTTTCATTTCATTACTTTCACTTCTCTATCAGAATATTGAATCATTTCGATGTGTTTTCCTGAATTCAGCTGAGTGTCCTTAAAATAACTGTTTTTGGAATCTCTATCTGAACATTTAGACGTGTCTATTCTTCGAGGATTAGGTGCAGACACTCGGCTTTGCTCTTGAAGTGAGGTGCGTTTACCTGGAGCTGCTTCTTGCTTGTTGCTATCTGGTTTTGTCTGCATGAGTAAGAACGGGTTACACCAAACTGCTTCATTTGTGCTTGCCTCCTAGAAAGTGTAAATCATCTGTTTTCTCTGAGCCAGTGACTACTTCACATTATTTTAGCACTGATAACGCTCTAAGTCACAGTTCACCCCAGATCCACATAGACATGTTTTTACTGATTCAATCTTCCACTGCTATCCAAACTCATTTTTTTTTTCCAAATATGCAATTGATGTGCTGTTCAGTATAAACTGTGGAAGTGCCTAAGTAGGAGTAATACATCCCAACAAGCTTTTTCCTGGTCCTGTGGAGGTACAGACTCTTTGTGTCCACAAATGTTGCAATGCTAGATCACATCTGGTGCCCGGAACCCACCAAATCCAGTACAGCCTAGAGGTAGGACCCAAAGCTCACATTGCTGTTTTCTGTCTGCTGAGGAGGTGGGTTAACAGCCCAGAGTGGTATTTGTCATCCAGCGGTGGTGTTGACTGGGGTTTAAAATTTATTCTTCATTACTGCTGCACCTTGCTGGACACTGAAGTAATTCCATAGACTCGGCATTTTTGGGTTTGAAATAGGCCTTAGATTTGAGGCAGTCATCATCTGCTTAATGTTGGAGTGTATCAACCTAACATTGAGCCCCCCAAATCCTTAGGATTCCTTGTTGCCTTCCCGAGGTTGTAGGAGGGGCATAGGGTCAGCTATTCAGGTGGGCCCTTAGATGGCTTAGGCCTGTCTCATAGTGACCAGGCTCTGGCATGTTGGTGGTGCACACAATGACTTCAAGAAGACACCAAAACGAGTCTGTCTCACCAAGACTCGGGTCCGTATCTGCTACAGGGGCAAGTCCACTGATTCTGCCCACAGCACTTGCCCAGGGATGGAAACCATTAGGATCTGTCCAGTGATGGGCTGTATCAGCCCAGCACTGGTTTCCAAGACTTAGTCCCATGGCCTCTTGCCTCTGCCCAAGACTGAAGGAGAGTGAACAACAGCTTTCGGGCAACACAGACTGGCCCCAGCTTTTTCACACATCAATCTTCATTAAGTTATGGGAGTTTCCACACAGTATTGGGAGTTTGCACTATGCCCGCCAGAGGCCAGCAGTGACCCACACTAAAATAAGTCTGAGCCCCAAGAGTATAAGTCTGTGCTTGATGCCAGGCAAGTGTACAGATCTGTGTGTGAGCACTGTACCGAGGCTAGAGGACTTGGGGCTCTAGCAAGTGGGGATCTGAGTGCCAAGGCTTGGGGACTAAGTACCATTTCCTGATTTCTCCATATGGCTGCAGTTTTATTTTTCTTGGGAGCTTACAAATATTATTTTTATTGATTTGAAAGGCAGAATCAGAGAAGGGGAGAAATGCAATGAAGGAGATCCTCTATCCACCAGTTCACACACCAAATGGTCACCTGTGCTGGCCAGGTTGAAACCAGAAACATGTGACTTTGCCCAGGTCTCCCATGCAAGCAGAGACCCAAACACCTACATCATCTGCTGCTGCTTTGCACAGGCCATTAGCAGGGAGCAGGATTGAAAGTGGAACAGTTGAGACTTGGAACTGATCCTCTAATATGGGACGCCAGCACCACAGGTAGTGGCTTAACCCAATGTGCTTCAACAGCAGCCCCTGCAGTTTTGCTTTCTGCTTGCACTGGGTATGGAATAATAGAGACCACTCATCTGTGAAAACTGCAAACATCCTTTTGGCCTGGGCAGGGGGCAGGATGATGGGTTGGGGGACTGGAATTGAAGTGGGACTCAGCAAGACTGAATTTCTCCAGGTGAGCCTGACACTGGGATTCTGGCCCAGGAGGCGTCTGTCCAGGCTGTGCCCTTGGAGCCAAGGGAGGCATAGATCCAAGTTGTTCTGTTCAATGCAACTTTTCTTATGATTGCAACAGGATGAGGCACTGTGGGCCTTCCCTTGCCATCTGGAGCTCTTGTGGAGGTGACTTTGCACGCTGGTGTCTCCGGGACAGTTGGTTACTGGAGCCCCTTACTCTATATCCGTCTTAGGTCTCCTCCCTTTGTGATGATTTCAAAACTCTAGCTTAGGTCCTCATAAATACCTCAGTGATCCTCCAAATTATCCAAGAAGTATCAATCAAACGTAGTGTAGTGTTCAAAGTAGCTGATCATGCAGAGTTTTTCTCCCCTCATTATTTCCTTTGATGTGGAGTTATGTGATATGTGTTTAATGTACAATACATAGTATACATTCCCTGATACTAAGGTTACCCTTTGATTATGTAAATGTAATTAAATGTATTGACATCTTGTGGTGTTCCACCAAGAATTGCTTGTCTTGGGCCTGGTGTGATAGCTTGGTAGCTAAATCCTCGCATTGTATGTGCTAGGATCCCGTCTGGGAACCGTATGTGTCCTGGCTGCTCCATTTCTCATCTAGCTCCCTGTTTGTGGCCTGGGAAAGAAGTGAAGGATGACCCAAATCTTTGGGACACTGCACCTTTGTGGGAGACCTGGAAGAATCTCCTGGCTCCTGGCTTCAGATGAGCTCAGCTGCTGCCATTGTGGCCACTTGGAGAGTGAATTAGCAGATGGAAGATCTTTCTCTCTCCTCTCAGTAAATCTGACTTTCCAATAAAATAAATAAATCTTTAAAAAATAAAAAAGAAGGGCCCAGCATGGTAGCCTAGAGGCAAAAATCCTCACGTTGCAGGCGCTGGGATCCCATATGGGAGCTGGTTCTAATCCCAACTGCCCCGCTTCCCATCCAGCTCCCTGATTGTGGTCTGGGAAAGCAGTCAACCATAGCTCAAAGCCTTGGGACCCTGCACCCGTGTGGGAGACCCAGAGGAAGCTCTTGGCTCCTGGCGTTTGAATCGGCATAACTCCTGCCATTATAGTCGCTTGAAGAGTGAATTTACAGAAGATCCTCTTCTCTGTCTCTCCTCCTCTCTGTGTATCTGACTTTCCAATAAAAATAAATACATTTTAAAAATCACTTGTCTTCCAGATGTTACTATGCTATTACTGTAAGGCTGATGTATGCTAACATTTCTCCCTTACAGAGAAGGGCCAGACTAGACACTCCTTTGGAATGAATGTCCAACACAGACTGTCAAGCATGCATCTATTTCTGTTTTACCAGTTTTACCAGTAGCCTTAAAACACCTACTAGAAATCTACAGAACTCCAAACTTGTGCTAAAAAGGAACTTTAGAATGTGATAAATGATCACAGGAAGTTATTTATTGTCACGTTATTTTGAAGATTAGAGTTCGAACACATATTGAGGGGAGATAGGCATTTGTTGCACCTGGTCAGACATTGCTTGGCATACCCTCGTCCCATATGAGTGTGCCTGGGTTCTCTTTGGTTAGTGAGTTTGGCTGGGATTGCTTCTTCTGGTACTCTGCTCTTATAGCAACAACCCCCTCCCCAACTCTATCCCCAACTCTGGGAGAGCTATTCTGTTAATTGACTAGAGACTAATCAAATTCCCTGTCTTGCAGCATACGGGGACAGAGTTTAGAAACATCACCTGAAAAGCCCTGTGAGTCTAGGGTGGCCGTTTTCACCGGTCTGTCTGATGAGCAGGTAGAGACAGTACTCATGGCTTTGCAGAAAGGAGAAGTCTAGAACAGAGGAAAGCAGAGAAGGGGCATCTTGCAGCCTCAGCACCAAGGGGGCAGAGAGAGGTGCTGCTGTGGTCTCTGAGGCTTCCCAATTCCTGCTGCCAGTTCTAGTTTGCTTCCTGTTACTGTGTTAAATGGTACAATAAATCCTTTGGTATTTGAATTGCTTTAGTGGGTTTCTCTTCCTCGTACAAAACAATCTTGGCTACTTTTACAACTGCCGAGTGAGTGTCTCCAGATTTGGATTTATGCGTGAGGTGCCTTCTCGCTGGTTCCTGGGAATATCAGAGAAAGACAACATAATATGGTGATTAGAAGGGCATACTCCATGGCTAGACTGCATGAGCAGAAAGTCCAGTTCTGTCGCTTCACTACTTGTGTGATTTGGGACGGTCTAACGTTCCTGTGCTTTGACTTTCTTGTTTGTAAAGTAAGTGTAATGATCTTTTTTTCTGTATCATGGTTTGTTGTGGGGATTGAATAAATGTAAATTAGCGTGCTCAGTACACAGTACTGAAGCACCTAAATGAGCATTTATTACTGTAAGGCCTTACATGTGCATACACACTTCACATATATCTATCATGTTAATATATGCTAATATATTAATATATTAGCATATGCTTAATATATTAACATGATATTAAGCATGTATATGCTTAATACATACACTCATATTAAAACATTTCAAACATTTCCAGAAAAAAATAGAATAAAAAGGTATGTTTAGGGGAGAGCACCGTGGCAAGGTGTATCAAGCCACTATGTGAGCGTAGTACACTACAGGCCTCTTATTTCAAGTCCAACCCCTACGTCTGCCCAAGCTTCCTGCTAATGTGCCTGAGAGACAGCTGATGATGGGTTTCTAACTCCTGGCTTCCAGTTGATTCAGCCCTGGCTTTTATGGACTTTGGAGGAGATAATCCAATAAATGGAAGAGTTCTCTCTCCCCCATTCTCTGTCTTTCAAGTCAATAAGACATATATACAAAGGTAGGTTTAGGAGTATATGTTTGACTTAACAGTTGAAATGCCAGTTAAGACACTTGAATGTCACACTGGAGCCTCTAAATGTGATTCCCAGCTCAGGCTCCTGCCTCCAGCTGCCTGCTAACTGCAGCCTGGAGGCAGTGGTGATGGTTCAAATGTTTGGGTTCCTGGCACCCACATGGGAGACATGGATTGAATTCCTGGCTCCTGGCTTTGGTTTCTCCTCTTGTCCTCTGCCACTGTGGGCACTGGGGAGTGACCCAGTGGATTGGAGCTCATTCTCTGTTTTTGCCTCTCAAAATTTTTTTTTCTTAAACAGTGTATTTTAAGGCCTGGCATGATAGCCTAGTGGCTAAAGTTCTTGCCTTGCATGCAATGGGATCCAATCTAGGCAATGGGATCTAATCCAGGCAATGGTTCATGTCCTGGCTGCTCCACTTCCGTTCCAGCTGAGGATGGCCCAAAGTCTTGTGACCCTGCACCCACATGGGAGACCCGGAGGAGGATCCTGGCTTTGGTTTGGCTTGGCTCTGTCCATTTCAGCTACTTGGGGAGTGAACCAGAGGGTGGAAGATCTTTGTCTCTTCCTCTCTATAAATCTGACTTTCCAGTAAAAATAAATATTTTTGAAAGATATTATTATTATTATTATTTTAATTGGAAAGACAGATATACAGAGAGAAGCAAATACCAAGAGAAAGATCTTTCGTCTGCTGGTTCACTCCACAAATGAGCCGAGCTGATCCAAAGGCAGGAACCAGAATCCTCCTCTGGGTCTCCCATGCAGGTGCAGGGTCCCAAGGCATTGGGCCATTCCCTACTGCTTTCTCAGGCCACATTCAGGGAGCTGGATGGCAAGCAGAGCAGTTAGGACACTAACCAATGCCCATATGGGATTCCAGTGCAGGCAGGGTGAGGACTTAGCCACTGAGCTATCGCATTAGTCCCAATAAAATCAATCCTAAAAAAGTCATTATGGTGCAGAAATGTCTAAAAATGCATTTCCTTTTTTCATAATTCATGTTCCAAAACCTTTTAGAAGACCCCTCAAGTATATGTATGAACTTACACAGATGTACATAGATGAATATCTGGCTATCTGGTCCAAGTCTAAGGCACTTCTTCCACCTTTATATTATTGCCTGTTTTACCATGATTTGGATGTGGTCTGAGTGTGTTCCCATCAAAGGCTCAGTATGGCGATGGTAATGTGGAGAGCTGGCAGAACCTTTAAGAGATGGGGACCACTGAAGGTGCTACTGTCATAAGGTGTTAATTCTGGTCTCAGAGGAGTCAGTTCTTACAAGTCAAATGATAGAAACTCAAGCCAGCCACCCATGTGCCTTTTACATGTAGCTGGTTCCTATTTTGTTTCTCTACCAGGCTGTGACACAGCCAGATAGCCCTCCCAGGGTGCTAGTACCTGGCTATTTGAATCCATGAGCCACCAGAACCATGAGCAAATTAACCTCTGCACTTTATAAAGTACCAGCTTCAGGTATTTTGTTCCAGCAACACAAAATGGACTAATAAAATCACACACAGCATCATCACATACTTACGTGTCTTTTCCCCAGTACATGTGCGCTCCACCACTCCGATAATTGTCTTCTTTGCTCTCTGATCCTTAGAGCTTTATGTCTGGCACTGGGAATATTTCTGAGCTCACAATAGATTAATATTGTTGGATAAGTAGTGGTTAGAGGATATTGCACTGTTAGATTGTCATCCCCGGAGCTTAACACTTGGCTTTCTGTTCAAGACCCATATCCCCAGGTGACTAAATGCTTTATGCTGTTACATTATTTACCACTTAGAGGGAATGAATTTCAAAGTGCTCTCTGAAAGTAGTCTTTGGCAAGAGGATAAGAAAGAGACCTGGTGGCGTCAGTGTGTCTGTGAGCGATGGGCCAAGGAGGTGGATGAGATTCACAATTTTCATACTTTTACTCCGGAGTTCTCATGGTAACAATCCCCTTACCAACCATGCTTGCACTATCAGCAGTGTCTGCAGGCTCTTATCAGATGGTGCAGTGTGCCTTGTTACAGTGGCTGAGGCAGAGAACAGTCTGCTAGGGTTGCCATAATAAAATACCACGGGCTACATGGCTGCCCCAACACACGGGGTGGGAGGCTGGGTGTCTGAGATCAGGGGCCATCTGTATTGATTTCTGCTCTGGCCTCCCTTCCTGGAGTGCACACAGTCACCTTGTCAATGTGTCCCCGTATGGCCTTTCCTCTGTGTGTGCACACATGCAAAGAGAAAGAGGGAGTTGCAGAGAGCTCTAATATCCTTTTTCTTTAAGATTTGTAAATTTATTTTTATTGGAAAGTCAGTTTTACAGTGGGAAGGTGACAGAAAGTTCTTCCATCTGCTGGCTCACCGCCCTCCCCTCCCCCCCGCAAAGTGGCCACAGTGGCCGGAACTGAACCGATCTGGTCCAAAGCCGGGAGGCAGGAGCTGGTTCTGGGTCTCCTACACAGGTGCAGTGTCCCTAGGCTTTGAATCATCCTCCATTGCTTTTCCAGGCCACAGATAGGGAACTGGACATGAAGTGCTACAGTAGGGACACTGACACCCGTATAAGATCCTGGTGTGCAAGATGAGGACTTAGCTGCTGAGCCATCCTTCCAGGCCCTAGTAGCTATTATAAGAGTAGTTCTAGAAGAGTAAGGCTCCACCCTCAGGACCTTACTTTCCCTTAATTACCCACTAAAGGGCCTCTCTGCAATTGTGTTTACATAGCAGTCAGGATTTCAACAGATGAATCTAGGTGTATGTGTGTCTTGGAGGGAGAGGCATAACTCAGTCCTTAATGCTCATCCATCCCAGTTGGAGGTGTGTTTTTTTATTAAATATATATTTATTATTTACATTGCAATATGTGACACAGTTTTATAGGCACTGGGATTCCCCCCACCCCTCTCCAACCCCCCCAGCACCCCCCATGGTGGATTCCTCCACCCTGTTGCATTACCACAGTTCAAATTCAGTTGAGATTCTTTCATTGGAAGCATCTACCAGGCATAAAGTCCAGCATCTTATTGTCCAGATAAGTTCATCAGTTTCTTGGGGAGACCGTCTCTGGTCTGAAGGTAGAGCTGGTAGAATGGTTTTGATATTTCAACAGATCTGAATTGCTGCCACTGTCACCAGTGGAGGCGTGCTTTAATGAGAGATTTTTGTGTAAAGGCCACTCTTTCTGTTTGGCACAACTAGGTACTCAGCATTCGCGCTGGGGGTAGGATCACAAGCCAGCAGTGACTACCATGAGTTCCCCACAGTCACACATGCCATCTGGAAGTACAGAAGCTGTCACGCTGCTGATCTGTGGCAAATGTTAAGCCTTACGGAACTAATCCTAGGGTTCCCAGGCGAACCTGGAAGAGTTCACACACACACAGCCGCAGGGTAATGAGAGCTGCCAGCCCGAATCCATCATACAGCTCGGCTGAACCTGCCAGGGCCTTTGATACAGAGCTGTCAGTGTAAGGAGCTGTAGTAACAGGGTGGAAAAAGCTTACCAGAGGATAGGAAGCACAGCAGGTGAATTGAGAGCCCACCAAAGCTATCCAGTTAGAAGGGCAGAGCAGGTGCGGGGCGAAGGGCAGCAAGACAGACAGATGGAAAGGGAAGGCTGTGAGGCTGGATCAGGGCATTGAGGCCAGTCCCAGGCCTGCTTTCGGGAACATTGCGTTCTCCTTTTATGTGTTACTTGGCTGACTTGCTGTGTTGGGAGTCTGAGCTTCAGTATCCAGAGCTGGGTTTAGGCTATTAGAAAAGACTTGGCAGGTGATCAGAAGTTTCACAAAATTTCAGGCGTTATACTCTTCTCTGGTCCCTCCTGATGAAAACTCCAAGCTTAAAAAAAGGAAAAAGCCAATCTAAGTAACCTCATCTCGAAGTCATAAATACTCTACTCTGATTATCAGTGTG
Organism: Ochotona princeps; assembly: GCF_030435755.1. Lineage (NCBI taxonomy): Eukaryota > Metazoa > Chordata > Mammalia > Lagomorpha > Ochotonidae > Ochotona > Ochotona princeps. Next base: position 35,632,109 of record NC_080842.1, read on the forward strand.
TCCATCATCAAAAAATGTTGAAAATTAGGCTTTTGATTCATATAATGACATTATCCCTTGGTTAACTGTAACATACTAATGGATAGTAAGTGCAGTTTAGTGTGCAGTCTTTTTTTCATTATTATACATTTATTTTATGAACATGATGTGCTTAAAGAAGGCTTTTCTGACCCTAGCCCACCACATTGGACCAAAGCTCCCAGTTCTGCCCTGTGCTGGCAGCCTCTACTCCCCTTTATTGGTCTTCCCACCATTGTAATTAAATAGTAATTGCATAATTAATTGTTTAATTCTGTCTTGCTTGCCAGTTTATTTTTCCAATGAAAGCAGAAACCAGTTTGATCTTAGTCATAGCTGTAGCTAGCCAACACTGATTCTTGCACACAGCAATAAATTCTTTCTAAATGAGTTATTTCAGTCACTTATTCACCCATTTATAATTTTAACAAGCATAGGAATTGCTCTACAAAGAACAAAATTTATTTGCTGGTTTCTCTATTCAAAGAGTTATCAATTTTAATGGTTAACACCAGTCTCTCTTGAGAATGCAAGGAAAAAAGTGGTTCCCCTTCCCAGAAATGACTCATCTGAAATGGACTCAAGAGGCTGCGTTCAGCAGATTTGGAGATTCCTAGCATTTCCTCTGGATTGTGAGTTCAAGTCCCTGAGTGATACTACAGGGCAGTGGTAATTAAAACAGTGTGGTACTGGTATAGAAACAGAGAAGATGACCAAAGAACAGAATACAAGCCCCAGAAAGGAGCCCATGCATGTACAGCCAATTGATCTTTGACAAGAAAACTGAAAATAATGCAGGGAGAAGCCTGGTCTGTTCAGCAAATGCTGTTGTCATAATTGGATAGCAGCCTGTAGAAATAAGCAGGACTCCTACCTGTCACCATATACAAAAATCAGCCCTACATGGATCAAAAACCTAAATCTGTACCCAGAAATCATCACATTATTAGAAGAAAACATAGAAAGTGTTCTGCAAGTTATAGGTATTGCTAAAGACTTATCAGGAAAGTCACTCAAAGCACAGGCAGTCAAAATCAAAATAAACGAAAGGACGACATCAAACTAGGAACCTCTGTGCAGCAAAGGAAACAACCAGGTGAAGAAGCAACCAACAGAATGGGAGAAGATCTTTGCACACAATACAACAGACGGCTAATATCCAGGATTTATGAAAGGCTTCAGAAACTATGACAGCAAAACAAACAACCCTGTGAAGAAAGGGGTGAAGGAAATGAACAGACATTTTTCAGAAGAACAAATTCAAATGGCTAATAGACATGACAAATTGCTCAGGCTCCCTAGCTATCAGGGGAATAAAATAAAAGCCACATTCAAATTCCACCTAACTCCAGTGAGATTGGCCTACATTCAGAACTCTACTAACAATACCTGCTTGTGAGGATGTGGGAAGAAAGGTACCTTCCTTCACTGCTGGTGGGAGCGTAGGCTAACACTGCCACTTCCATAGTATGGAGAGTGCTAACAGAACTGAAAATTGATCTGTATGATACAGTTATCCCACTTCTTGGAATATAACCATAGGAAACGAAATCTGCATATTAGGAAGTAACTTGTAATTTTATATTTACAGAAGCACAATCTACAGTAGTGAAGAACTGGAAACATCCCAGATATTTGTTGAAAGAGGAATGGATAAAAAAAAAAAACTGGTACAGCTACACTATGGATTACTACTTAGCCATTAAAAATACTGAAATTCTATCATTAGCAACAAATTGGTCCCAACTAGAGATCATTATTTTCAGTGAAATAATCCAATTAGTATGTTTTCTGATATAAGGCAACCTTCATACAAAATACATGATCAATAGATGGATAACCATGTATATACATGAATTCATCTAGAGGAACCAGCTTACCGAGAAGTGAAGATACGTTACAGCACACAGCCCTACTTCTGAGTAAAAGAAACCCAAGTGAAACTGATATATCTTGACAATAGGATGCTGGATCTTTTCCATTGTCTATATTTACAATGCTGTGACACACTTAAATAGCAGGATGACGATCTTGTGCCTGTTGGAGGATTATGCTGTTGTAATGATATGGGGGAAAGCAGTGGGTAGGATGGCGGAAGGGGAAATCCCTGAGCCTATGGAACTGAATCATGGAAAACAAAAATTAAAACAAAATCTCTATGAAATAGACCTAACGGCACAATAGGAAAGTACAGGGCAAGCAAGGGCAATGGCACGTCCTTCGACCAAGCGGGAAAGGGGCTCATTGTAGATGTTTGGGCTATATCTTGAATGATAGATTGGATTCCCCAAGGTGAACTGAGAGCAGGAAAGACGGAAAAGGCAGTGGTAGTAAGTGTGAAAGAAGTGCAAGTTTCTTGTGGAGCTGACAATGTGTGACAGAGGACTGGGAGGTGATGGCGAGGAAAGGTTATCGGTGAGGATGCCGGATAGGTAATTAGATCAGAACAGACTATGCTTTATACTGTGGGTAATGGGGAGCTGTACCAAAGGGTTTTTTGGTTAAAAAAAGATTTACCTATTGTTATTGGAAAGTCACATATACAGAGAAGAGGAGAGACAGAGAGGAAGATCTTCCATCTGTTCATTCACTCCCCAAGTGGCTGCAACAACTGGAGCTGAGCCAATCTGAAGCCAGGAGCCTGGAACTTCTTCTTCTGGGTCTCCTACATGGGCGCAGAGTCCCAAGGCTTTGGGCTGTCCTTGACTGCTTTCCCAGGCCACAAGCATGGAGCTGGATGGGCAGCAGAGCAGCCAGGATTAGAACCAGCGCCCATATGGGATCCCAACGCCTGCAAGTTGAGAATTTTAGCCTCAAGGCTACCATGCTGGGCCCTGTATCAAAGTTTTGTACAGAAGCTAAAAAGATCAGATCTGTATTTTACAAGGAGCCCTTTGATGATGGTGTTGCGGGGGTAATTTTGGGGAATGATGGACATGTTGTCTTTGTCATTCAGGTTCCAGGTCATGAACAGAGATCCAGCAGTGAGAGGAGGGTATGAGTTGTTGTGACTTGTAGGAAGCCAAATCAGCAGGACATTGACTGATTGAAAGTGGGATGTGTGAGACGGCAGTAATCGACTCCAAGCTGGTGCTTAGCTGAACACATGTGTGCCGGTGCTCAACTCACAAGGTCCCTGTGGGCAGCTGCTTAGGCATGAATGCAAATCCAACGAAATATAAGGGCTTCCTTAGCCCATTTTTAAAAATTTTGAATTTTATGTACAATTTCACAGGGTTTGGAATTTCCCAACCCCCCCTCAAATACCCACCCCCGATTGATTTTCCCCATATTATTACAATAGTATAGTCCTTCATAAGCAATCATAAGTCCACCAGTCTGTTATTTAAGTGTGTCCTGACATTTTTTTAAAAAGTATCTTACTCATTTTTATTGGAAAGTCAGATATGTAGAGAGGAGGAAAGACAGAAAGGAAGATCTGTTGTTGATTGACTCAAGAGCTGTGCCGATCCAAAGCCAGGAGCCAGGAGTCTCTTCCGGGTCTCCAACATAGGTGTAGGGTCCCAAGGCTTTGGGCTGTCCTCAGGATCTTTCCCAGGCCACAAGCAGGGAGCTGGAAGGGAAGTGGGGCTGCTGGGACATGAACAGGCGCCCATGTGGGATCCCAGAGTATGCTAGACAAGGATTTTAGCTGCAGGGCTACCAAGCCAGGCCCCCTTAGCCCATGTTTTTTCCTTTCAAAATCATCTCTTATGAGTGATAAAGAGTATATTCCCCCAAATTTAGATTTTCTAGAAGATTGGATAGAGGAATGTTAATGAGAAAAACCAAAACTGCTTCTTACTCACAAAAGTTAATTACATCCCTACAGTCATCACAGGGCAGCTTCCTACTCTTTCTTCTTGTACTAAGAGTATGGACCACATTGAGAAGGGAAATTGGTGTGTACAGTCTGAGAAATACAGAAAACCCATTGTTGCCTAAAAGCCATGAAAGGTTGCATAAGTAGAATTTGCTGGGGCCAGTGTTGTAGCGTAGCACTTTAAGCTGTACCTGGATGTGTGTTCTTGTCTCAGCTACTGCACCTCTGATTAAGCTCCCTGCTAACGCACCGGGGAAAGCAGTGGCAGATAGCCCAATTGCTTGGGTTTCTGTACCTGCACAGGAGACTTGAAGAAACTCCAGGTTCCTGGCATCAGCATGACATAGCGCTGGCTACTGTGGCCATATGGGGAATGAACCACTAGATGGAAGATCTGACTCAACCCCTCTCTCTGGAACTCTGCCATTCAAATAAATAAAAATAAACCTTTACTAAAAACTATGGGTTTGCTAAATTGGGGGTGCTTATTAAGTATATTATATAGAGATAACTTTTCAATAGGTATAAAATCATAATTATGAATTCCTTATATACGAGCTTTATATAGGATTGCATGATACTACAACAGTTGATCAACAGTAGACTATGCATATGATGGTAGTTTTGTAAGATTATATCACCTAGTGATGTTCTGGCCCTGTAAAAAGCAATCTAGTTTGCACAGTGGTGAAATTACCCAATGAAGCATTTCTCATGAACATTGCTGTGATTTCATGCTGCATGCCTGCACTGGAATTCAAGAACATTATAGCTCTTGACTTATGACAAATGTATCTATGACAGGTATAACCTCTTATAGATTAGTTGGAGATTGAAGCTTCATTTAATGGGGCAGGAGGCTCTGAAATTGTTGAAAAAATTATTTATTTGGACATCACAAAGGAAGAGAGAGGGGAGGAGAGGAGAGGAGAAGAGATCCCAAATAGTTGCAGCAGCTAGGGTTTGGCTAGCCCAAAGCTAGGAGTCTGGAGCCTCTCTGGCTCTAGCACTTGGGCCATCCTCTGCTGCTTTCCCAGGCACATTAGCAGAGAGATGGATAAGAAGTGAGCAGCCTGTCTGCAACTGGTGCCTATATGGGATGTCGGCGTCGCAGGTGACGGCTGTGGTTGTTATCCCACAACACTGGTCCTTCAATTGCAATTTAAAAACAGCTCTATTAAGTTATCATTTATAGAGCATAAAATTCACCTATGAAAAGTGTGCAATGTTTCCACTTTATTTTTTCTCAAATTTTGGCAGTTAAATTATAATCCTTTTGTATTAATAATAAATAATAAATGTAAATTTTAAAAATTTTCAGTTCTTTCACATGAGAAATTTTCTCCCATGATTGTTAGAACCAAAGGAAAAGAAATTAAAGGGTAAATAATGGTCGGTTATCACCACAGGAGTAACAGGTGTAATAATAGAGCAAAGGTCGGTGGTACCCTAATGACTGTCTTCAATGCTCCGTGGTAAGAGAGACCCAGTTTAATTTGCAGAGAATCACTTCAGTATCACAGGATTAGAGAGAGAATTCCCTTGCCAATAACCCCTGTAGCTTGGGCTGATATGTTGTGATGGGTGTATTGTCACCTAAGACAGTAGTGATATTTTATTAACAGGGAAAAAAATGTAGATAACAGCCTTGTAGTTTAAAGCAAGTATCTGGGGAGGGAAAACCCAACCTATTCATTTACTGCATATACACAGTGAGAAAGCCGGAAAGTTTTGAGAATTCTGAAAGTCACCTCGCATCAGTGTTAATAATCTTTGTGATAGATGGCATAGATCTAAACAGCACTTTTTTTTTTTTTGCCAAAATAACAATGTGAAGAACACACATACTTTTATTTTTATGTGAAATGGAGGAATGTTCCACAACATTAAACCTCTCTGACTTGTTCTAAGATGCTGGATGCTTGGCATACAATCGTGTGAAATAGTTTTTCCTGTAAAAGACTGCTTATGGCTAAACACTAGAGGAGGGGCTGGGGCATACTTGGCCCAGTCATCCTGATCTCATTGTTAGGCTAAAGCTTCTTATGCAGAAACTTTCAGCTTTCTTCCTTCTGGATGTCAAGTTGTGTTCCTGTCCAGTGCTTACACCATCCAGCACCATCCTCTTGCCACTGAAGTAAATACTTGATGACACTCACCCTGCTTGAACATGCAGTAGCCTGCTCACTCGCTCCATGAAGCCAAGCAGGGACATGGGCAGAAAGGAGGGCTGGACAGGGCACAGGATAGGACAGTGACTTCCAGGAGGAAACAGTAGTACGGAAAAGAGACAGACATGACAGAGGGAGAAAGAGAGGAATGGATGGAGAGAGAGAAGAAACAAACTGATTTGTTTGTTGCTAAATGTGTGGTCAAAGGCCAAAGGTCTTGGCATCCCTCCACATTCAGAGAACTGAAGTTGGCACTGGTGAGGGCAAGAGACCTCCCAGGCATCTGGGCCAAGTGCTGCAGGAAGGCACAGTCGGGAATCCTGTAATAGGCTTTATCGCCTCAAGTACAAAGCACCATCCTTGTCTCTCTGAATTTTCTTATATTGCCTAACTTCCTGTTGCATTTGCTCTTCGTGATGTCTAATGCATGCTATAAAACTAGTGCAAGAGTTTTTTCAGTCATTGAGATTTTTAAAAATTATTTTTTATTTGTAAGAGATTGAGATGGATTGATTCTCATCAGCAGGTTCTCTCCTGAAATGTCCAGACAGCTGGGACTGGGCCACATGGAAGCTGGGAGCCTGGAATGTATTGCAGATCTGCCCGGTGGGTGGTAGAGAGCTGCAGCCACGCAGAGCACCCACTGTCAGGAAGCTAGAGTGAGGAACTGAGTCAGTGCTGGGATCCAGGGCTTGTATGTCCCCAGTTGCTGTCCCCACCCCACTTCTTAAAGTACCCTTTGCTGTACAAACAGAATGTGTGGCTCTCTCAGAAATCACTCTTTGTGAATATATCTATTTTCTTTCTTTTGGTGACTAGGAAGCTCAAGTGTGGAAGTATCTTTGAATAAGTTCTCCAAGCATGACTTTCTTTGCATGAGTGTGCTGGTTGTGGGGAAGGAGGAGAGGTGAGAACAGTCCTCTGCGTTTTACAATCACTTACTTGTGCACTTCGCGAGCCATTTCATATCCTTTTCAAACCAAGTTGGAATGAAAACCAAACCATTGAAACCTAATGCCTTTTTTCCTTATGAGTTCCTTATGATCTTTCAGCGCTTGCCTTTGATTTTTTTCTTAACCTCATCCAACCCTCAAATCTAACTTTTCTTCACCGACTTACTTTGTCTCAGTTCTTATGTTAATATAATTTTTATCCTTATGATTTTGAGGTGTTCCCTAGTGTTTTGTGTGTATTAGTCCTGTTGCCTTCAGTTATGGATTTTTTTTAGGGGAAATGACTATTTGGTGATAAGCTATTAAGCTTTGCTTCTGTTCTGCATTTATAGTTCATTTTAACACAATGCTCAGCTTTCAACTGCTTAATTTTCAGATCACATCTTATTTAGAATTGCAGAAATTCATCTAATTGTCTACATGCAATAACCTAAATTGTTTTTTTTTTTAAAAAGATGTATTTATTTTTATTGGAAAGGTTGATTTACAGAGAAAAGGAGAAACAGAGATATTCTATCCGTTGGTTCACTCCCCAAGTGGCCACAGTGGCAGGAGCTGAGCTAATCCAAAACCAGGAGCCAGGAGCTTCTTCTGGGTCTCTCATGCAGGTACAGGGATTCAAGGCTTTGCGCCATCCTCCGCTGCTTTCCCAGGCCACAAGCGGGGAGCTGGATGGGAAGTGGGGCATCTGTGACAGGAACCGATGCCCATACGGGTCCTGGCGCTTGTAAGGCGAGGATTAGCCAGTTAAGTCCTTGTGCCAGGCCTGCAACCTAAGCTTTCAAAATCCTTGCAAGTAAGGCTATTCATTCAGTTAATAATCTTGGAGTTCCTACCTGGTGCTGCTAGACACACCATTCAAATCTGTCCTTTAAGGTGGATACAGGAGACGAAAGGCTCCTCTCTGTAGTTACTTGACGAAGGAACCAGTAGGACAGGTGTGTCTGTGTGGGTCTGACACTCCTTTACCAAGTTGGACCTTAAGTTTGCAGCCAGACAAAATTTGGGTGAAAGGTAGACACCGCAATTCCAACGAGCCCACGCCCATCAGTGTATAAAGGGCGTGCTAATTACAGCGCTCGATCCATCCCGGCTAACCGGAGAAGATCTAAAGCCTTGAAAATCTTGCTAGCTTTAACCAACCTGGAGAACAGGTCACCCGAACTCAACTCCAGCCCCTAACCCCTGACTCCCAGAGACAAGCAACGTGAGGCGAGTGCGCGCGCGCCTCTGCCTGCCTGCGTCGAGACTACAAGTCCCAGCATGCAGTGAGGCATCACGGGTCGGTCCTGCGTGGGCCGGTCCTCCTAGGGGACAGCCGCCGGGAGTCCGTGCGTGCTGACGTTGACGCGCGGTACGTGCGTGCCCGCGTGAGCTTGCCTCGCGGTCCTGGGCTTGCTTAGCGTCAGGGCGGCTAAAGGCGTCGGAAGCGTTTTTGTAGCGGCGTGGTCGTTGTAAAGTTTGGGGGACAGTGGTTGTTACAAAAAGAAAGAAAAGAAAAGAAAAACCTCAGAGGACCTGAAAGGGGCCGCCACTTTTCTGGCTCTCCTTCCTCCCGAGTTGGAGACTGCCGAGTCCAAGATGGACAAAGTGTGTGCGATTTTTGGGGGCTCGCGGGGTATTGGCAAGGCGGTGGCTCAGTTAATGGCCCGCAAGGGCTACCGACTGGCTGTCATCGCCAGAAACCTGGAAGTGGCCAAAGCCACCGCCGGGGAGCTCGGCGGTAGGTATCCAGCTGGCGTCGACGCGGGGCGCACAGGTGTCTCCCCGGGTGGAAGTGCCGGCCGCCCTGCACCTCCCGCCCAGGCCCGAGCCCTTGGGGTTTCCTTTGAGACATTGCAGTCCTGTGGGGCCCCACTAATAAGCACCTACCTTCCTGCGGCTGGTGCAGGTCGTGAGAAGCGGCTTTGTTTTGGCGTCTGGGAGGGGAGTCTCTGCAATTAACAGCTCCTTACATGGTAGGGGAGGGAAAGGACTTGTTCTGGCGCCCTGGGCTACGGGCCTGGGCGGGATGGAGATCCGGCAGGAAAGGTAGGCGGGCCAGGTGTAGACAGCACACCGAAGTGTTGCTGAGGGCTGTTTTTGCGAACGCACAAAGCTGGGTTTCAAAGAGAAACTACTCTTGAGTCCCAGCCAGTTTTGAGTTAAACCTGGCCAGGTTAAGTCACAACATTGTTTTACTCAGTTTTGCAAGTGCAGTTGTTTTGCCCAGTTGTTACATTGCCTCTGAACTTCAGTCTTGCCTAATAGCAATGAATCAGTCATGGTTCTGCGAATTTCCAACTCTTGATAGAGAAATTAATTGTTGGAAAGATGCTGAGCTGATGCTGTATTTTTGCTACTGTAATGGACAAAAATATGAATGTTTACTGTCAGTGAGGCATGGGGAGAATAAAGGTCTGGGAATGTGTTTTTGTGGCTGTTACTTTTATTTTTTAAAGGGTTGTTATTTGAATGGCAGAGAGGCAGATCTTCCATCTGTTGGTTCAGTCCCCTCAAATGCTTTTAACAAGAACTGGGCCAGGTGTGAGCTAGACGCTCTGTGGCGGTCTCCCACACTGGCAGCGCCGGTCCAAGTACTTGGTCTGTCTGCTGGGTATGGGGCAGGTAGCTGAATGCCTAGCTGGGGCTCAAAGTGACCCTCTCATGTGGGATGCTGGCAGTGCAAGGGGCTGTTGTGTTGGCTATCCCTCCTCCTGGCTCCCACTTTTAAAATAGCATCGTTGAGTTCACAGATGCTGCTGGAACTTGAGTTCATTGTCATTCTGACGAAAGAGAGAAAGTAGTGCTTGTTCGTGGTCACTCTGAGCCATCTGTGTGTGTTCCACTGGGTTAAACTCTTGGCTCAGCTTGCAGAGGGGTGTGTGGGTGCAGCAGGTCTTTGGATGAAAGCCTGGAGTGATGCTATGGGGCCTTCATTTCCTTGACGCACGTGTTCTGTGTTTTACCTAAAACGTTTGGTTTCCCAGGTGGTTTGTATTGCCAAAGGCTGAAGAAAGTAATGATAATGTGAAAAAGGCAAGTTCAGGTGGGAAATCAGTTATTTTAGCTTTTTTTTTTTTTAAATCTGTGTTTACAAAAAAAAATGTATCTGGGTTTTAAAAAGGATTGATTGAAAGGCTGAGTTACAGAGAAAACAGGGAGAGACAGATCTTCCATCTGCTGGTTCATTCCCCCTGCTGACCACAGTGGCTGGAGCTGGGCCGGTCCAAAGCCAGCAGCTTGCTCTGGGTCTCCCACATGAGTGCAGGGGCCCAAACAAGTACTTGGGCCATTTTCTGCTGTTTTTCCAGGTGTGCTTTCAGGGGGTTGAATTGAAAGTGAAGTAGCTGGAACTCTGTGGGATTCCAGCACTGCAGGTGCCAGCTGCTATTTATCTGCAAGGTGGGGTTCCAGAGGGAGGGAGATACAGAGATCTTCTGGCACTGGCTCTATTCCCAAATGGTGGTAGTGAGCATGGCAGGACCAGGATGTCATTCAGGTCGCACGTGGGTACAGCTGCCCAAGTACCCTGGCCATCTTCTGCTTTCCCAGGTAATTCATAGGGAGTTGGATTGGAAGTGGAACAGTCCGACTTGAACCTACATCCATATGGGATGCTGACATCTCAGATGGCTGCTTTGGTTGAAACACCACAACAGCAGCTCCCAAATTCTACATTTTAGAGGACAGACACTCCTGTATTTAACTTTTAAAAAAATATAAAGTGGTAGGCCTGATGCGTTAGCCTAGTGGCTGAATCCTTGCCTTGCAACCATCGGGATCCCGTATGGGTGCCGGTTTGTGTCCCCTCTGCTCCACTTCCCATCCAGTTCCCTGTTTGTGGCCTAGGAAAGCAGTAGAGGACAGCCCAAAGCCTTGGGACCCTGCACCAGCATGGGAGATCTGAAAGAAGCTGCTGGTTTCGGATCAGCACAGCTCTGGCCCTTGTGGCCACTTGGGGGGTAAACCAGAGGATGCAGGAGCTTTCTGTGTCTGCTTCTCTCTGTAAATTTGCCTTTCCAGTTTTTTAAAAAAAGGATAAATCTTAAATAAGTGGTGAGAAAGCAGCTCTCATTCGGTTTGCATTTGGTACTTCTTCTGGGCCCATGGTAGATGTTACCATACTCTCATTGGTGGTCAATGACAGATACCAGCTGGCTTTGTGGTTGTGAGAATGTAAAGCCGTATACTGTGTCACTAAGCAGTGATATTCAGTATGTTGGGTGGAATGTATGTTTTCAACTCAGGATATTTTCTGTTTATCCAGATGTAACCACACTATAGTTCAGGAGCACCTTTTTTGCTTTTTTTTTTTAACAAATTCCTGTATTGTTTCCTCTCTCTTGTTGGTTGGACCTAATAGCACTGTGTGTGCCATTATGGATTTGTAGCACTTAAAACACAGGGAGAAGCTCTGGAATTCACACTTAGGACCAAATAAATCAACCAAGAAATAACAAAAGTTCTAACAAAATTGGATTTCAAAAACAATATAAAGTCCAGGTCCCCAAAATTATTGAATTGGGTAGCATGGGTTCCCTGTTAAAGCCATAAATGTTGTTAGATATATTTTGTAAAGCGGAAAAAGGCTCCGCTTCCCTTTTTGTTGTGAAGTTTTGGGGCCGGTGCTGTGGCATAGTAGGTTAGACCTCTGTCTGCAGGGCCAGCATTCAGAATGGGCACTGGTTCTAGTCTAAGGTGCTCCACTTCGGATCCAGCTCTCTGGTTATGGCCTGAGAAGGCAGCAGAGGGTGGTCCAAGCCCTTGTATGTTTGTACTAACATGGGAGACTTGGAGGAAGCTCCTGGCTTCAGAGCAGCTCAGCTCCTCTCAGCTCTGGCCATTGTGACCATTTGAGGAGTAAATCAGCAGATGAAAGACCTTTATCTGGCTTTCCTTCTCTCTGGAACTCTGCCTTTCAAAGAAAAACTTTTCTAAATGAACTTCTGTAGTGTTACTGTATTTCCTCTGTTCACCCCTGCCCTAACCTAGCTTCTTTCCTCTGAGAGCGGGTGCTCATCTTCACATGCTTTTATCACTTGCATACAAGCTCACAGGATAGGGCATGTTTAATGTACTGAGTGAATTTAAAATGAAAGGTGAATTTATATGTAATTGTGATTTAACTTTGTTTTGTAGGAGAACACTTGGCACTAAGCTGTGATGTTGCTAAGGAGCATGATGTTCAACATGCCTTTGAAGAGATGGAGAGACACTTAGGTCAAGTAAATTTCTTGGTGAATGCTGCTGGCATTAACAGGTGGGTCACAAATTTCAGCACAATTCCAATGTCTTTTTTTTCTTAACTTTTTTTCCAAGCAGATCTTTGTGGAGTCTATGTTTATGTGTTGGTTATGTTGTTTTACTTCTAACTGAAAGAAAAGTCACACATTTTAACACTTGGAGAATCCATAATATTATTTCTAAGATACTGTGTTAGAAATGAAGTATCTCATAGGTTTGATCAGTTTTTGGGACTGCAGTCACCTGCCATGTACATGCCAGGGCTCTCCCAGCACTGAGAAGGCTGTCTTGATTTCTAACTTAATACCTTCTTTTTTTTTTTGACTTTTTTTATTAATTATTATGCATTATGTGACAGTTTCATAGGCTCTGGGAACCCCCCCACCCCTCCCCACGCCCCTCCCCCCTGGTGGATTCCTCCACCTTGGTGCAGTATTACAGTTCAAATTCAATCAAGATTCTTTCCTTGCAAATATATACCAAACATAGAGTCCAGCTACTTATTGTCCAGATGGGTTGAACAGTTTCTTGGGGAGACCATTTCTGGTCCAAAGTTAGAGCTGGTAGAATATCATCCCAGTCAATTAAGAGTCCCAATATAACATTAACAGCAATTTGTAACATTATGGAATTGACATGGTTTTGCGTAACCAGTATGTTAAAAAAAAACAAAAAACAAGTTCTTAACCACAACCTATGATTTGCTCATTGACATTTCAATTTGAGTTTGTATACAGGACCGGCTGCTATATACCTTAAAATGGCTATAAGGTACCATTCAGCTGTCTCGTGTCTATTTCATTCCAGTATTTAGCCATTTGTTGTGTTGAAGTATAATTTTACTGATCTTGGCAGATTTTAGGATAATCTAGACTGGCTTGTAACTCTAACAAGACATTTGTCAACAATTAAGGTGCAGAACATTTTTTTGGGGGGGGGTGTGCAGGAAAGTCCCCAACACCACGGTGAAGAGTGACTAATCTTCGTGTCCTACCCAGCAAGGCATGAGCAAATCCATGCCAGCTCTTTCCTGTCAGATTCCAGGCTCTACTTTTTGTTGTTTGTCTATTTATTTTAGGTTTTTTTAGTTTGTATGATTGTTTGTTTGCTATGAGGGGTTTTCAGAGCGATCCTGATGGTCATTGCAAGGGAGGGTGGGGGTCCAGAGGTGGAGCCAGGCTCGGACCAGAGAAAGCTCTCCTCCCTGGTCCCGAAGGACGTTTATTGTTCTTCTGTTTCTGCGGACCGCTCAGGGCTTCTGGTTGTCTTTCCGATGATGTTGGTAACTTAATACCTTCTTAAGGGCAGTCACTATGCTGAGTTCTGTCGCTGTAGGTTCTGACAGTTTATGAACCTAATAATGAGGGAGTCCAAGATCAATTTACGAGAAAATTATTCAGAGTAATCCTAGTTTTCTTGCTAACCAAGTTGCACCATGGCAGTTGTGCAGGCTAAACTGTTTTGTTTCAGTGTATACTTTCAGTCAGCAATGCTTGCTTCCGTGGCTAGAGGGGGTGGCAGTGTGCTTTCTGGCTGCATCATTTCCCGGTCCTAGGTTGTTGGTGGTTCTCAAGCCGAGTTCCAAACGGGACCCCTAGATATTCTTGCAAAGCTGGAAAGCACATCTTAGACTCCATTTTTGGGAAGAATCCTGTATGTCTAGATTTCTTTTGTTTAAACATCTCATTTATATGTCACTTTTTCTTTGTGTGTGTAGGGATGGTCTTTTAGTAAGAACAAAAACTGAAGACCTAGTGTCGCAGCTTCATACCAACCTCTTGGGCTCCATGCTGACGTGCAGAGCTGCCATGAGGACCATGATTCAGAAGCAGGGAGGGTCCATCGTCAATGTAGGTGAGTAGTTCCCCTCTGTGTGTTGCTGGCAATCCTCCAGTGCTGTACAGTTTTTAATTAACTTAGTCGGAAGTTACTAAGGTAAGAAGCTCGAAAGGAATTGATCTTTGTATTATCTGTAAAACAATGTAGCCAAAAGGCCGAGAAGCGATGGAAAAAGATTTAATGAACTGATTAACGAATAAAACATGACCATGTATTCACATCCTTGGAGAGGTGAGGCAAATGATAAGTGAGTTGACACCATCACATACTAGAAAAGTGACAGTGCTGTCCACGTGCTATATGAGAAAAAATGGCCAGGCGCAGTGGGCGAAGGCCGCGTGCACTGGGAGAGGCCAGCACTGCAGAGGCCGGGATGTTGTCATTGCATATCAGCGTGGTCCCAGTCGTGCCAGTAGTCTGGATTTCTCAAGAGCAGTCAGACATCTGAATCTTTATTTGAAATCATAATGTTAGAAATGTGTATAAGGAATGTAAAATCATAAAAGTGTAGACAGTAGGGCCTGGTGTGGTGGCCTAACAGCTGAAGTCCTTGTCTTGTATGTGTTGGGATCCCATATGGTCACCAGTTCGTGTTCTGGCAGCTCCACTTCCCATCTGGCTCCCTGCTTGTGGCCTGGGAAATCAGTCGAAGACGGCCCAAAGCCTTGGGACCCTGCATGGCAGACCTGGAAGAGCTCCTGGCTCCTGGCTTCGGATCAGCTCAGCACTGGCCATTGCGGCCACTTGTGGAGTGAATCAAGGGATAGAAGATCATCCTCTCTGTCTCTCCTCCTCTCTTTATGTCTGACTTTGCAATAAAAATAAATCTTTAAAAAATTGTAGATAATAGGGGATAAAGAACAATGTTTATAGCCTTGTATGAGTTTATGCATGTTTATAGCCATGCAAAGGTTTCAAGCAAAATTAACTGAGTTTTTTTTTAGAATGGTTGTGAGTATATACTACTCCAGTTTGTCTGCCTCACGAGTTTGATAAACCATGGAGTACATACTGTAGAACTTAAAAGGTGCAGTGGCCTGAATGAAATCTTTCTTTAGTTTGTTAATTTCAAAGTAGTGTCACACCATCTGTTTTTTATTTTAAGTGATTACACATTAAAAGGCCACAAAATGAAAATGTTACTCCACCAAAGCAGATAACCCTGTTTTTGTTTGTTAATATAGGATGTGGCTTTCCAAGCCAAAATCTGATGTTTTTAGTTTTGAAATGAGAGAAGAATACTGTGCTGATGAATTAAGAGGCTATTAGAACTGTCAAAAGATTATTTAGAAAGAATTACAGAGAGAGAGGCTGGCTCATTCCCCAGATGGCCACAGTGGCTAATACTGGGATGGTCTGAAACTAAGGAGGCAGCTGTGTCCTCCTTGTCTTCCACTGCTTTTCCCTGGCCACTCTCAGCGCACTAAATCCAAAGAGGAGCAGTTGCAGCATGAACTGGTGTCCACAAGGGGTGCTGATGGGGCAGATGGCAGCCTCTGCAACATTTTTGACATTATTATTATTATTAATATTTATTTGTTTTCATTTGAAAAGCAGAAATAGAAGGAGAGAGAGCGCGCGAGATAGCAAGAGAGCTTCCATCCACTAGTTTATTTCCCATAGGACTACAGTGGCTGAACTGGAAAGTTACGTAGCAAAGAGCCAGGAGCTTGTGGATGCAGAGGACCCTGCCCCACTGCCTGCCTGCCCTTTAGCAGGGAACTAGAATGGAAGTGGAGCTGCCAGGACCTGAACCGGCACCCGTATAGGAGGCTGATGGAGGCTTAACATGATACGCCACTGTGACATCCCTGACATTGATGTTTTAACCATGTGAGGGATGAGGCAGGTGCCGTGGTAGTTACTAAGCCAGCACTTGTACTGCATATTTGCTGTAGTGGTTCAAGTCCCAGTTGCTGTGCTTCCCATCCAGCTTTCTGCTCACGTGACTGGGAACAGCAGTACCTAAGTATGCCATTAAGTATATTAGTATGGATTCCTGCCATCCACGTGAGAGTCCTAGATGGAGTTTCTGGCTGTTAGCTTCAGCCTGGCTCAGCTCTGGTTATTACAGTAATTTGGATGGAAAATGACTTTCTCTCTTGCTTTGTTTTTTAAATAGTTGAAAATAAACATAAATTAAAGATATTTTTTCAAATGGATTAATGAATGAGTTGGCCTTTGGCTTTTTTTTTTCCTTAAGATTTTTTTGTTTGTTTATTGGAAAGGCAGATATACAGAAAGAAGGAGAGACCGAAAGATCTCCTGTCTGCTGGTCCACTCCCCAAGTGGCCACAATGGCTGGTCCTGAGCTGATCCAGAGCCAGGAGCCTCCTCTGGGTCTCCCACACGGGTGCAAGGTCCCAAGGCTTTGCACTGTCTTCAGCTGCTTTCCCAGGCCACAGGCAAGGAACTGGATGGGAAGTGGAGCAGCCAGGACATGAGCCAGTACCCATATGGGATCCTGGAGCATGCAAGGTGAGGACTTTACCCGATAAGCTACTGCGCTGGGCCCAACCTTTGGCTTCTAACACAAAACAGGCATCTATCTCTCACCTGGTAACATGCAAGTTTATTTAATTCTACAACATCCCTTTAGATATATTTAAGAAACCCATGTCGGTTCTCTGGATGTATGCAAAACCTTTAAAAATGCACTGGAAGTAAATAAAAGTATACAAATAAATCATGAGGATCTGATTACAGAAAAAAAATATTGCACGTTGCTAGGAATTTCATTGATATTTCAGGGTTTTTCGCTTTTTGACCAAATAAATGATAAGTGCATAGCATGAACTGAAATTTTTTTGTTTGATTTCTTCTCCAAGCTTCTGTTTCTCTTTTTTAAAATGCTCTCTGTGTTTCTATTTCTTGTGAATACCCTTTCTTTTCCACCTGTATTTCCTCAGACCAGTGTCTTGTCTTGGTTTTCTGCCTTCACCATTATCCAGTTTACAGTGCATGATATAGGTAAATATGTAATATTTGACTCTGATTATAATAAAAGTGGAATGTTTTTCTAAATTTCTTAATTTTTATGAGGCTTGTGATTAATTTTTGTATTGTAAGTACAAGTCAGTGGTGCAGAAAATTACTTCTGCACTTCTGTTTTGCAGGCGTTATTTGCATATAGCTGATATTTGAATTATAAAGTATTCTTACATACTCATTAAATAAAGTCTTAAAAATCTGTAGTAAGCAGTAAAAGTTACAGTACATCATGGAAAGTAATAAAATTGAGCTTTTACAGAACGTTTATAATTGAAACTACATTAATTTAGATTAACAGTACCTTCAAATAAACTATTTTTCTTAAATGTAAAAGTGAATGCTTATGTCTGTGCTGTAGAATCATGACATTCTTCTTCCTTAGGCTTTTTCTGGCTTTAGCTTCTTTCCTCAGAAAACCCTTATAAACACCATGGAATTCATTCTGTGTCACCTCTTCAGGGTAGAGTGGGTCTCTTTCACTTAGTGGGTCAGTTTGTAAGCCTCAAAATTTATAAACTTATGAACTCAAAACTTATGAGTTTATATCAGGTTTTGTTTTTCAAGATCTTATTTTTCTGTTAGTATTTAGAGTAGACTGGGACTCTTAAGTTTTATTACCCAACTGACCATGATAAGAGTTCCCATGTTTAGTAAATAAGTTTTTTTTTTGTTTGACTTTATATATTGTGTGAATTTTCAAGGAACCTCATTAATTAATTGATTTGAATTTCTTTTTTTCTCCCTCTAGGAAGTATTATTGGATTAAAAGGCAATTCTGGCCAGTCTGTGTACAGTGCCAGTAAGGGAGGACTGGTCGGGTTTTCACGTGCTCTTGCTAAGGAGGTAGCGAGAAAGAAGATTAGGGTGAACGTAGTTGCACCAGGTTAGTGAAAACTTACTAAAAAGCTCTATTGATTAAGATTTTTGGTTTATGTGGAAGAAAGCTGTGAATCGGCCCATTACTTGACAGTCATTGATTGACATCTATGTAAAATAGTTCAGATGTGATTGTGCAGAATCAAATAATGAACTGGTGACTAGAAAAAAAGTTCTTTGTACGTTCTGTTGTGTGCAAAATCTTTTGTTTAAAAATTTCACTAATGTATGGAATGACTTAAGGTGTAGAGGATCTTATAGATCATTTATTCCAGTTATTTAGAAAACTGGGATCTGGGATTCAGAGTGACTTGCCCAAGATCGCCCAGCAATTTTGAGGCAGCAGTCTTACTAAAAGCTTATGTTGCTTCGTTTCCTTTGAAGGAAAACGGAGATTTGCTCCCTTGGATTCTGTAACATTCAGAGCCCTGGATTTTTGTGGTTTTTTTTTTTTCCCTGTATGATCTGGTTAAACTCTGTGGAACCTTACAAAACCTTCTACCTTTGTCATTGCAGTCAGGTATCCCTTAGCAATGGGCTTCACTCTAAGAAACATCATGAGGCGGTTGTGCAATGTGTGAACATTGCACAGTGTGCTCACAGGTACTAAGGTAGCTGTTGGCGTCATGAGGTGACGCAGGATTTTGGGACCACTGCCGTTTACGTGACCCACCAGTGACCTAAATGTCCTTACGTGGCGCATGACTATGTTTGCCTTTTGACTAGTTGATAAAACTGACTGTATTGGCAAAGAGGGTCATTAAAATTGTTAAAATTCTAATCTACGTCAGCACTCATTAACTGATGTGCTAGATGTTTTTATTTGGCATTACTTGATGTTTTAATAAAGTAAGTGTTTATGTATGCCTCTGCCAGTTAGCCATAGTATGCCAGCTTATATATAGTTTTCAGGAATTAACCAAGTGCTTAAGAAAAATTTAACTTGGTTCACTCCTTGGTTGTAAGAAAGAGTGGGCTAAAGCAGACCTTGGTTACATTCCCTTTTTAAGTCGCTAGTGACTTTTGCTTGGGCTCTGGAGTTGGGAATTTATTTGGTACTAATGCTGAGCCAGCAACTTTCAAAGATGTCCTGTCAACTCTTTTGCTCTGGGTGCCTTCATTGCAATTTTTTGTCTAGGTGCAAAGACCAGCAGAAGTCGCACTATGAACGTTTGATACATGACTGTAGTTTACATACAGCTAATTTCATTTTTGTTTTTGTTGTTTTTTTCTGGAAAAAAAATCTTGTCTTTGCTTTTTGTTTGCATACGCTTTATAAAAGCTTATTGCTGTTAGTGTTAGATTAGCTGTGTATGAAATATGATATTTATGATTTGGTACCCCACATATTTGCTTCCTTTTCATTTAGTGGAATAGTGTGGGTAATGAACAGTAGTTTGTGGTGATTTAAAACCTGAATGGATTGGGAGGAGTTTTCCTGACTCATAGTAAGTCATGTAGCAAACTTTCTGGAGTGTCTCCTATGCTGCAGAAGTGTAGGAGAGCTGTGTTAAGTCCCAAAACATAAGAAGGAGTAAGCTGTTTCTGCCATGAAGCGAAGCATAGTGGGAACGATAGAGTTATGATGTCATGTGAGGAACGTGAAGTAGAGGTGCACGCCAGGCGCGGTGGGAATGCCGAAGAGAAAACACTCTTAGTTGTCAGGGCCATTGGCTGAATAGTAGGAACCAAGTTAATAAAAAGGGAAACTTTAATAAGAACATTACTGTAGTGTGATATGGCTTTTCCTAAAGAGATTTTCCAGTGCAATTTATGCATTAGATGAAAACTTTTACTGTTGCAAGTTAAACTGCTGGTTGTGACAAAGGTAGTTCATATGAGCACTGATGGAGAAAGGTCGCAGTCAGTCCATTTCAGATCCAGCTGCTTGCTCACGTTCCTGGGAGAGCATGGGGGTGGTGGGGATGGCCCAAGTGCTCAGGCCCTGCATATGGGGAGCGAACTAGGGTTTGGAAGATCTTTATTCCTCTTTCTTTATAACTTTGTCTCTGAAATAAATAAATCTTAAAAAAAAAAAAACCTGTTGCTAAAATGTGACCATTGCATATGATGACTTTTATTGTGTCACTCTGCTTATGTACCAAGCAGGTTTCAATCAGTCAGAAGGAATGTATAAGCTGAAATTGAAGAACCAAGTTAATTCAGTGGATTATTTATTAACCCTATTTTAAAATATAATTTTGGTCAGATTGTTCAGCCTTCGAACACCTGACATAGTTAACAAATACATAGTTTTTTAATGTTCTATTTTTGTTTTTTGGTTACCCTCAAATGGAGGCTTCATAAGAACAGTCAGGCGAATTACAAGGAGCAGCAAGGAACAAAGCAGACAACAGAGGCTGTCAGGGCATGTGTTTAACCAGCAGTGAGACACTTGAGTCTTGTATTGGAGTGTCCAGCTTTGATGCCTTCCTCTAGCTCCTGACTCCAGCTTTCTGCTCATTCAGAGCCTTGGGCCAGTGGCCGTGGCTCAAATAATTGAGTCCCTTATCACCCACGTGGGAAACCTGGTTTGAGTTCCCTGAGTTTGGCTTAGTTCTTGTTTGAGAAACAAACTAGTATGTGGGAATATGCTTTTGTTCTCTATTTCTTTGTATGTCAAATAATCATCAGTGCTCTGCCTAATATATACTGATTACTTTTAAAGGTGATTAGTTAGCAAGCTTTGGTATTACAGGTAGAGCATCCCTAGTCCCCAAATCCAGAGTTTGAAATATTTGTATGTCTGAAGCTTTGTGAGTGCTGACAAAATGATCAAAAAGTTTTGGTTTGGGGAAAATGTGGGTAGGGTTGCAGGGGGTTAAGCTGTGGGTTAGGACACTCACATCCCATACTGCAGGGCTGGTTGGAATGCAACTCCTCCGCTTCTGCCAGATCTTCTGCTGTTGTGTCTGGGAAGGCAGAGGTGATGGCCCAAGTATTTGTGTCTAGCTGGGAGACTGATTGGAGTTCTTACCTCCTGGCTTTGGCCTGGCTCTTGTGGACATTTGGGGAGTGAATCAGTGGACAGGAAATCTTTCTCCCTATCCCCCATCCCATGTCATTCTACATTTTAAATAAACTAATTTTTTTAAAAGTTTGAAATTTGGAACATTTTGAATTTCAGATTGTGGGATTGCTGACAAATCTATGTGACTATTTCAAAAATTCCAAACTCTGAAAAGCTTTTGAATTGAAGCATCTTGAATAAGGGATCTTTAACTTGTACTTTAAATATAAACTTCTCAGCATAAATCTTGCTGATTAGAAAATATTAAACATGGAAATAAGAGTATTTCATGAATTGAACCAGTAATGGACATGTTACCCTTAAAATTGTATGTTTTGAATAATAATGTATATTGTATGAATTTGTAAGTTACAAAAGGCACAAAGTGAAGTCTTCTCTCTTTTAGACATGTGGCTACTTTCATTAATAGCAACCATTATTAATAAGTTTGTTCTGTGGTTCATATATAAGGTAATTGTGTATGTGTATGCAAGTTATTTCAGAAA
The DNA here is from genome assembly GCF_030435755.1 of Ochotona princeps. Classification (NCBI taxonomy): domain Eukaryota; kingdom Metazoa; phylum Chordata; class Mammalia; order Lagomorpha; family Ochotonidae; genus Ochotona; species Ochotona princeps. The sequence continues at coordinate 35,653,522 of NC_080842.1, forward strand.
ATACACGTTATATCAGACTATCATAATGTGCTATACCTTTATTTTATTCATAGAATAATATGTCTTGGAGATAATTTCCTGTTCTTTTAAAAAAAAAAATGTTGTGATACAATTTCATAGGTTCTGGGATTTCCCTATTCTCCTCTCCCAAAACCTCCACCCCCGCCCCCCGATTTTCCCCATACTACTGTAGTAGCATAGTCCTTCATGAATAGTCCCGAAGTCCATCATTCTTCCGTTCAAGCATATCCTGACGTTGCGGGCATGGACAATGGCATAGAGTTCAGTATCCTATTGTCAAGATACATTTAACAGACTTGATGATTTTCTGGGGGTTTCCAAATCCGGCCAGTGTCACTGGGAGTCCATCTTTACTGTGGAAGTAGAGATGCATACTGCATTGTATCTTCACATCTGGACATGATAGTTCCTATTACACAATTACTGTACATCTGGTTAAATAAAAAGCCATAAAACATAATCAACAGGAAGAAAAATAGGAAATTTACAGCCACATAAAGTTAAATAACATGCTAACGTGCTACTGTGTTGCTGAAGAAATGAAAAAGAAAATGAAAAATATTGAGAAAAATGATGCTACTGTATGACCTATGAGTCAGTGAAGTAACAAAATAAGAAAACAGTTTTTTTAAGAAATGAAACTAAAACCAAAAATATGCTATTAGATATAGCGAAAACAGTATTGAAAGGGCTATTGATTTAATTTTGCATGAAGCTTGCTTTATATTCTATAAAGAACTGTTTGATTTTTGAGACCATTGGATAAGGGCGTCTGACATACTGGTTAAAATGCTGGTTGCAGTTCCCATGTCAGGTACCAGTATGCCTGATTCAAGTCCTAGCTCCTCTGTTGCAGATCTAGCTTCCTGTTAATAGACAAACTGGGAAGCAGTTTATAATGACATAAATATTTGGGTCCCTGTCGCTTGGAAAATCCAGATTGGCTCCTGGCTTTGGTCTGATCTGACCTTGCCTATTAGTGGGTGGATGATTTCTTTTTCAAATACAATGAGAGTTAAAGTTGCAGTTTTATGAGAATCTAAACATGAACCTTATGATTCATTCATTTAAAATGTATAATTCAGGCATTTTAGTGCAGTTATAGAATTGTCATACCACAGTGAAGTATCCATGTGTACTTCTGTTTGTTTAAATTTAAGACCCAGAGAGAGATTTTTCTTTTGCTGGTTCACTCTCGAAATGCCCTGGAGCCAGATACTCAGCCCAGGACTCCCATGGTATAGTAGGAACCAATAGCATGAAATGGGTGTACCCTACTGCCAGCCAGGGTACCTATAGCAGAAACCTGGGGTTAAGACTGGAGCTGGGACTGCACACCCAAATACTCCAATAGGGGATACAGGTCTTCCAAATGGTGTTGGCGTTGCTAGGCAACATGTGTGTCCCAACAGCAAATTTTAGAATGTCTTTGTCATCCCAAAAGAAATCCCTGAAGGCATTCAGCTTACTTCCATTTCTCTCCAATCCCAGCTTCTGCCAGCTGTCTATCTCTATAGATCTATTTGGGTCATTATGTATATATGCTATCACAACATTTGGAGTCTATGACTGCTGGATAATTTTTAATGGCTGAGATAGCAATGCCTGTTTAAAAAGTCAGGTCAATTTACTTCTTCACTTGATGCCTCTTGATAGTATGTAGGTTGTCTCTGATCTTTTCTGTTAAAATATTGGATTATTTATACATTGGCAAGTGTGCCTGTAATCCTGGAAATGGAACGGTTATTGCTCAGAAGTTACATGCACTTGTAGTTTTGATAAGCAGTGAAGCACTGCATTTATTTTTGCAGGGTACCCTGTATGCTTTGGTACCCTCTCCCTGCTCTTTAAGTTGGAGGGCTTTTTTGTTTACTACTTGGAGGAAATTGTAGTGACAGGTGCTTGCATAAGCTTGGCATCCACTTGGCTGTGGGTATTATTTTAAGTGTTCTTATGTGTTGTTGAGCACAAAGTTGATTTTTCACTCTGCTTCCCACTATAAATGCAAGATGTGCAGATTTGTTTTGGGTAAAATGTTGGTCTAGTTTTGGGCAACAGCCTTGTTTTTTCCTTAGAAAGTGTCTAGGATTGTTTTAGTTGCTTGTTTATAGATCCATGAAACAATACTAGAGATAGAGCATTTGAGTTGACCACTGTGTCCACCAGTGCTGCCTCTCACAATTGTTACTACTGGTGATAGACTAAAATGCAGGTGTGTTATTTAAATACAAAGTCTCTCCTTAACACAAACATGTTGAAAACTAAAATAGAAGCCTAGTAATAATGTGGAAACAAGGAGTTGTTCTTTATTTATATTGAATTGCTAGTTGGAGATGGCCAAAGGTAGCATATTTAGAGTTATAAGAATTCTTAGTGAATATGAACCCTTTACTTTTATGAGCAAGAGTATCCTGGTTCCTAGAGAGTTTCTGCATATATTTTAGAGTATACTGGGCTTATCATGTATTCAGGACTGAAGTAGAAATTTCTTTGTTACAAATTGGTTGAGTGCATGTCATTCAGTTTTCTGTTTCATGATTTAAAGAGTGATGACTGTATAGCCGGTGGGGAACCTCCTACTGTCCAAGTGATGCAAAAACATCACTTACTGCACAGTGGCACCTACTGGTAGTTTATAGTTTGTATAGCCCTGCTTGAAAGGCACTGTAAATACATACCACATAAAAAGAGTTGAATTTCTAGAACTTTGCATAAAACATGATTGAAGATAGGGGAAAGAATCTTTGGGGCCAAGGATTGAGAATACAAACTGGAAAGCAGTGCAAGTACGAAGATTGGTGAGAGGGATTGAGAACTGCTAATACTCCTCCTCAGGCTGTGACAATGTGTTAGGGATCCACAATTTTGAATGCAGTACGCTCATTGGGACTAAACATGGAGTCTGCAAGAAGCACATGGGGCATGCATTGATAAAAGCTGCGTATGGCCTCCAGAGTTTTTCTGCGCCAAAACTTATATTTTTAAATCTATTTTAAGTACCCTGCTATTTATGTTTGTGGTTCACGAGCTTTCGATAAAATGGCATGGACATTCGGTAGAGCTCAAAATATTGTGTCATCAGGAATATTTTTATGTGAATGCTGAAGACATATATGAGTTTTAAAAGGCTACAGATAGATTAGGCCAGTAGGACTATTCTGTATGCTGCTGTGATGATGGACGCATGATATAGATTTGTTCAAACCCATAACCTAAAGAGTGAACCCTGAGGTAGATTATGGACTTGTCTCAGCACTGCATTAATATTGGTTCATAAGTTGTAACAAATGTAATACACTGAGGTAAATGTGACTAATGGGGGAATGAGGGTATTGCGGTAAGGGAATATTTGGCAACTTGACCATCTGTTCAGTTTTTTTTTTATGAATATAAAATTATTGTGAAACCAAAGTCTGTTAAGAAAAAAATGGAGAGAAAGGCTCTTTGAATATGTTCTTGGGTCCATATCAAGCACCAATACCAAACAGGGAAAACCAAGTGTTTGTATGAGTTTGTCCTTTGCTTTCAACCCAACCTGTCACACCTGATCTACTTTGAGGCATTTATTGTGGGGTTTAAATGATGGCCGGCAAGGGTCATATGTTTGTCCAAGTATCCATTCGTGAGTCTGGGAGAGGCTTGTCCAGCCTCCTCTAATGAAATAGCACCCTTACCTTTCAGACCTGCGAGGTGAAAGGCGAGTCTTCCTGGAGGGTGAGTGGCTGAACGTAGTGATTCCAGCTCTGGAGTTGTAATCATGCTGGACTCACACTCACCTCCCCTCTTGTAAAATCGGGCCTGACGGAAACACGGGCATAGCAGACCCGAATCCAGGCAGTAATTATGCAAACCCTTTAGATGGCTTGAAGGTGGTGGCTTTCGTCTGGTCCTCATTATGGCTTCTGTGATTGTTTTTGCTTTCACAGCCTCTGTGTCACAGTTCACCCTTCCGTCTCACTGTGATTGTCTTTCAACTTCCTGCTGCCCACGTCTTTGTCTCTGGTTTGCCTTCTAGTACCTCATGCCTTGTTCTGGGTGACAGTGCCTTCTGATGCATTACCCTTTTGTTTCCAAGAGGGCAAATACATCAGAACTAATATCTAGAAGAGGGACAGGCCAATTTCTTTTCACACACCTGGATTAAAACTCAGATCATAAGTAGTTTTGGAATTGTAGCTATTTTAACCATATACCTTCCAGTGTAAGAACCAAGGGACTTTTACTTTAAGGGAAGTTTAGGAAGTTGTGAAGGTGACTTAATTGAACCATGGTTTTCTTTTTCAGATTTTAGTGTTGCTGATCTGTCATTTTCAATGTATTGTATTTATTTTATGATGCCAAAACTGCCATGCTGTTTTGGGTAATATGTAACTTTCTTTAGGGTGGAGCTTTTAAAAATTTTTTAGAAAGATTTATTTTGCTTAAAAGAGTTAGAGAAGGAGAGAGAGACAGAAAAATCTTCCATCTGCTGATTCACTCTCCAAATGGCTGCAGTGAACCAGAGCTGGGACAGGCTTAACCTGGGAGCCATAAGCTTCTTCCAGCCTTCCATATGGGTGCACGGGTCCAAGGCTGTGGACCATCCTCTGTTGCTTTCCCAGGCCATTAGCAAGAAGCTGGATTGGAAGTGGAGCAGCTGGGACTAGAACCAGCACCTGTGTGGGATGCTCACACTGCAGGCTGAGGGTTAGCCTGCTGTGTCACTGCACCAACGCTAGGGCACAGCTTTAATAGTATTTCGTGACTCAGGGATAGAATTTAGTTTAATGCATGTTAATGACTAATCTTTTTTAAACCACCGAATGCTGACCTTTGGAATAACCCATCAGAGTTGGTTGTAAGTTTGATCCTGGCATAGCCACAAAGTCTTTGTTTCAAACTCTTTTGGGTTGTAGTTTATTGTGTACATATTTTTCTTAGATTAAATTGTGACCTTCTGTTGAGAGTTTATAGATTTAGTGGGAAGTATTTTATGTCAATTTAGCTAGACCTAAAAAATACCTTGGAATAAAGAATGATTGTATTGTGAACTCTTTGAGAAGATAACCGTATTTTTAAAAACCATCTAAATTTTTATAACAAATGTTAGGTTAGTTTTCTTCCTAGGCTTCTCTGAGGAACCTTTGAAAGTTCACCATGTGCAAAGCCAAGAAACTGGCTGTCACAAGAGAGTAGTCTTGGGCTGTTTGGGTTGCCTGCGGATGATTATGGCTGTCTGCTGTAAATGAAGTTGGAATTACAGTTCACTTGAAATTCTGCGGAGGCTAGGTCGCAGTGTCTCATGTCAGCTGCGTCTCCTTTTATCTTGAATTCCTTCTGGCCATCTCATTATTTCTAAGGATGAAAGGGAATGTTGATGACTTTTTAAAAGAATATTTTAGAACAGAGTAGATTATTTCACATTATAGTTTTAGAATGAAACACAACACAAAACTGGTTTTGTTACTCCAGATCCTCATTACAGACCATCTGAAGTTAGTACTGTGCATTTCTTCAGTAACTTGTTATATCTGCACACAAAAATAATGTATGTTTGTTGTAAGCATTTAGAAAGAGCATGAAAGCATGAAGAAGACAGTATCACTTGTTTTTTTTATTATTATTATTTTTGTCACTTGTAGTTCTATTTACCAGATCACCTATAATTCTGTCTACAATCTTGTTAATATTTTGGTATATAATTTTTCAGTTATTTTTAGCAGTGGTATAAATGAATTAATGACTATGTGTGACATTTTTCATTGATTTAAATATAGCATCTTTAATAGCATCTTTTTAAATATCTGCATATTTTGTGTGAGTTTGTCTTGACCTGCTTAATGTATTGTTTGTTGAAAGACCTTCAGCTTACTGCCAGCTTTTCTCTAATGAAACTGTAACTGTTATAGAAAAACCTGATCATTTTAATTTGACTTTTAAGAAAGCTTTTTAGATATTTATAAGTTTGAAAACCTAAAAATAAAAATTAAAACAATTGGAAAACCTAAGATAAAGAAAAGTTAAATTGTTCCACCTCAGGTACCTGCCCCAGCCTGGAGTGAGCAAGGCTAAAGCCAGGAGCCAGAAATTGAATCCATGTCTCCCACTTGGGTAGCAGGTACCTAGGCACTGGAGCCATCAGGTGCTGCCTCCTAGGTGCACGTAAGGGTAGCTGGAGTCAGGAGTGAAGCTGGGGCTGGAGCTTCAGCACTTTAATGTAGGGTGTTTTTAACTCCTGTGCCTAATGCTCACCCATTAACGTTAATTCTTTATTCAGTGTGGAGTTCACACTTGTCATCATACTTTAAATGAAGGAACATTTAGGTTGATTTATGATTGGAGTTATAAATTATTGAATTTTAATATAAGCCAATTTGAAAATTATTTTTGAGATCGCACATAAGCTTTTACTTCATGTGTCATAACTTTTTAGTTCATATGCTTTTTGTGACCTTACACTTTTTAAGAAGATTTTCACTTATTTATTTGAAGGGCAGAGAGACACACCAAGAGACATGCAGACAGAAATCCCTCATCTGATCGTTTATTTCCCAGATGCCCATAAGGGCTGGGGCTGGGCCAGGCAGAAGCCAAAATGTAGGAACTCAGTGTGACCCTTAAAGTAGGTGGTGGTGAGCCAACTGCTTGCTGCATTCCCTGCTCCATCCCAGGGTGTGCCTTAAGCTGGGACATAATGCACAGCAGGGTTTGAACACAGCACTCTGAGACAAGACTGGCTCTTCTGCATGGCATCTGAACTATTATGCAAATGTTTGTCCTTTGGACTTACTAATTTTTTCCCCTAATTATTTCGTGAATCAACATTGACTTTTCTTTCTATTTTTAAAGATTTATTTATTTTACTTGAAATTTCGAGTTAGGGTGACAGATTTTCCATCTACTAGTTAACTTCTCAGATAGCTGCTATGGCCAGGTTGGAGGTGGGAGTTTTCTTTGTGGTTTCACATGTGCATGGCATGGGCCCAAATCCTTGGGCCATCTTCTGCTGCGTTGTCATGGCCACTGGTAGGGAGCTGGATGGAAAGCAGAGGAGCCAGCACACCAAGTGTTACCCATATAAGATGCAAGCATTATGAGTGGTGGCTCTATCACTGTGCCAACACCATTTGCTTTTTCTTTAAAAAAATTTTTTTTAAAGAGTTGCTTGTATTTATTTGAAAGTCAGTGTCTCAGAGAAAGAGGGAGAGACAGACATTGATATTCCATCTGCTGGTTCACTCCTCAAGTGGCCGAGATGGCTGGAGCTGGGCAGATCTGAAGCTGGGAACTTCCTCTGGGTTGTGGTTGCAGGGGCACAAGCACTTGGGCCGCCCTCTGCTGCTTTCTCAGGCTGTTAACTGGGAGCTGGATTGGCAAGTGGAGTAGCTGGGACTTGAACAGGCACCTATATAATCCATTGCTCTGTGGAGCTGGCATCCCATATGGATGCTAGTTCAATTCCCAGCTGCCTTGCCTCCTATCTAGCTCCCTGCTAATGTGACGGGAAAGCAGTGGAAATGGCCAAAGTTCTTCAGCCCCTACACCCAATGTGGGAGATCAAGAAGCAGCTTCTGGCTTCAAACTTTGGATCTGTGCATCTCCAGCCATTGTGGATGTTTGGGGACTGGAAGTCCTCTCTCTTTGTCTCTCCTTTCTCTCTAAAATCTGCCTTTCAAATCAAATCTTTAAAAAATGTAGTTCTTCCTGGCATGTATCTATAATAATCAAGAATTTTCTTTAGTTTTTATCACCTTTCAAATTGTGGAACTTTAGAGCATGTTGTTTGCAAACTTTATCATATGTAACACTAGCCTCTTAAATTTTGAATTTTCTGTGTGTATCTGAATAATCATTTGATAGGCCATAAAGCTTTTTCTTTTATGTATTGGAAATACTGGTCTAATGGTTAACTAGCTTACAGCAAGTGGAACTAACCTTTTCCCAAATTGCCACATCAGTTCTTGTGATTGTCTTCTTTCTTTGACCTTTTCTCTCTTCTCTACTCACCCAAGGAAAGTTCATCCATCTTGTGCCTTGTTGGGTGTACCTTTATAAGGCTAGGTACCAGGCTTGCTTACCTAACAACTGGGTGTGCAGGTGACTCTTTAGTCATCAATTATGGATTCCTTGAATGAAATTTAATTCATGTTTTGTTTGTATTTGTATCCATTTACTTACATTTTGCCTGGGTTTGGGCCAGTAGTCTGTAAATGGTGAGTGAGTGAAAGTGGATGATTGTTAATAGAACTTTGTGATTCCTACACAAGATTTATTGATAACACATTCTAAGGAATACGAATTCGTTTTGATTTTTAATTGGACCAGATAATTTGTAACCTTTTCAACTGTATAATCATTTCTTTTTTTAGGATTTATTCACACGGATATGACCAAAGACTTGAAAGAAGAACTTCTAAAGAAAAATATTCCTCTTGGGAGGTTTGGAGAAACTATTGAGGTGGCACATGCGATTGTGTTTCTTTTGGAATCACCGTATATTACAGGGCATGTTTTAGCAGTGGATGGGGGCTTACAGCTCACAGTATAATTTACAGATTGTTTGGTTGTGATTGTAGTTACAACTCTCTGGGCATTGACCACATAATCATGCCTACGTGAGTGACACTTGCTAATCAAACCTGTTGATGTTAAAATTGTTGATTGCTATCTTTATATGAACATATCTGAAAAGAAAAATGTGTTCTGTAAAGCGTGTGAATCATCTACTTTTGGTTACTTCGTAGTTTATAGCAAGGCTTTATGAAGTGATGTAGGTTTGTATAATTTGCTTCGAAAGTTGAATTCATTGTCTAGTCATGAATAATTTATTAGGCTGAGTTTTCTAGAAGTTAGCCTTTTGAGTGTTGCCAAAACAGAAGAGTATTTGCAGGGTGATGATTAACTGTCCATATCTCTGCAACCCTACTTAAAGCTGGGTGGTGTTTCCTTTTGCGTGTGCTTGGGCTGTCAGTGTTCATAGAGGTTGGAACAGTTAGTACCAGTTAGGTAGAGATGTAAATCACAAATCGATTTCTTAGATGCTGTTGTCGACTAAGCAGCTGAGCAAAATAATTCATTATTGTATACAATAATGAACTGCATACACCTCCTGAGTAGAAAAAACTGGCTTTTTAACCCACAAAAAGGTGTAACATTAAATGTTCACAGTGGAAAATGATTAGCATGAGTCTATACAAAAGTATTTATGGTATAATCCAGGTACACATGTAAGAAAACAGGAAAAACCCTGGAGAGAATATGCCACATACTAAACATAGTTTTCTGATGTGTTTGAATCATTTGTATATATTTTTTCTTTTGACTGAATCTTTCAATATTCATAATTTTAATGATGTTCTTTTGTGTAAAAACCAAAATACATTGAGATGAGAAAAAAGCACAGTGATACTTAAAACTATAGTGGAGCTACTTAGTTTAAGAAATAACATTTTCACGGCTGGGTTACGGTGTAGGGAATCACACTGCCTCATAAAAATTGGCATCCCATGTTGAATGCCAGTGCAAATTCTGCTTGCTCTGCTTTCCATCCAGCTTCCTGCTAATGGGCTCGGGAAAGCAGCAGAACATGGCCTAAGGGTGCAGGCCCCTGCCCCCACATGGGAGACTTGGATAATGGTCCAGGTTCCTGGCTGTGGTCTAGTGTCATCCAGGTTGTTGCGTACATTTAGGCAATGAACCAGCAGATGGAAGATTTCTCTTTCTTGGTCTTGTCCTGTCTATAATTCTGCCTTTTAAATAAAAAAGTGTATCTTAAAATATTTAAAAAATTAACAAGGTGCCTGCTTTAGCAGCACATACACTAAAAATTAACAGTATTTTGCGTTAATAAATATATCAATGATTTTTACACTAGAATTTTAGAAAGAATATAAAAGTTACTTATGCGCAGTCATAAATAATAACCTAAAGTAAATATACAGTAACAGTGAGGTAAATGTCTTTACAGGAAACTAATGTAAATTAAAGGTATAGACTCGCTGAATATAAACTCAGCATCTATTTTGCATTGAGCTCCTGTGGGAATAGTGTGATATTTTCAGTGTTACTAGATTTGTGTTTGTTTTTGCTTACTTTCAATATATTTCAAATAGTGTATTCTAGAAATGAATCTTTCTATAGATTTTTTGGAAATAAACAATATTTTGTCTAAGGCAATAGTTGTATGTTAAGTGCAGAAATATGAGTATACCAGTAAATTCCAGTAATATCAGAGCTATGTTCTAAATCAAGATTCCTGATTTTTTAGAAAAAGCTACTTACTTTTATTTGAAAAATTTATGTAGAGAGGAGAGACAGGAAGAGAGAGCTCTTTCTCCTGCTGGTTCACTCCCCAAATGGCCGCAACAGCTGGAACTGGGCTGGTCCCAAGCCAGGAGTTTCCCCCAGGTCTCCCGACCCTCCTCTGCTGCCTTCCCAGGCTGTTAGCAGGAAGCAGAATCAGATATAGAGCTGCCAGGACTTGAACTGGCGCCTGTATGGGATGCCGATACTGCAAGAGGAGGCTTAACGTGTTATGTCACGATGCTGGCCCTCATTCCTGATTTCTTAATGACTTAAAATTTATTTTTGAAATAATCTAGATTAATCTTTTTAGGGTATAACCTAAGGGTGAATAATGTGAGTCTTTTTGAACAAACTGTCTACTAAGTGTGAGGCATGGTAATATACAGAATTTATCAGGCAGACTCATTTCTAGCCACTGAGGGGAGAGAGGGGAGTTGCAGCTCTCAAGGTCATTGCAAATGTGAAGCTTCTGAGGTAGGAGGTTTATTCACGCAGCCAAGGAATGGATTTGTCCAGTGCTGTCTCATCTACTGGCTTTGGCTGCCTGCAGCTTTCATTTTGGTCTTCTAGTCAGCCTTCAGCTCCTTTCTCTTGATGCTTCTTGTTCTCCAGTCATCAGTAACTGTTACTGATTTAGAAGAAAGCAGCATGTTGCCCTGAACATAGGAATACTGAAATGTAGGTTAAAGATACGGCTAGGGGCCAGTAGGGTAGCATAGTGGGTAAAGCTGCTACCTGTGACACTAGCATCCCTGTGGATGCTGCTTCAAGTCTGGCTGCTCCACTTCATATCCAGCTCCCGTTAATGAAAAGCATTAGAAGATGGCCCAAGTCCTTGGGTCTCTAAGATTCTTTTGGGAGTCTTGGATGTGGTTCCTGGCTGCAACTGTTGCGATCATTTGGGGAATGAAGCACTGGATGGAAGATCTCTCTCTATAACTTGCACTTTGAAAAAAAAAACCTTTTTTGAAAAAAGGTCTAACCTTTAAAGGTATTTATACTTTACAATAAGAAATATAATCTTTAAAAGTATCCTATTTCACCCCCGGCATATATCAAACTAGTAGAATACAGAGAGATCTTGTAATAGGTCAGGCTTACTCCACGTAAATTTGCTGCACACTCCCACTGACCTGGTAGATTAAAAAAATTCATTTTTATTTGAAATAGATGAGAAAAGAGGAAAGAGAGAGGAAACAAAGGCGTCCACGTGCCATTCATGACCCACATGCCCCAACAGCGAAGGCTGGGCTGAGCTCAAGCCAGGAAGCCAGAAGTCAGGCGGATCACCTGCATGTGCGGCAGGGTCTGCTACACATTAACCGGAACCTGGAGTTGGAAGCAGGGCTGGGGCACTCAGCTGGCGGTGTGAGTGTGCCATGTGGCATCTTGGGAGTGTTAGATAAATCTCAGATCTCCTAAGAGCTCACAATTGAACCTGTATTGAGAACTTTTTTGAAAAGATTGTATTCTTACTGGAAAGGCAGATACAGAGAGATCTTCCGTGTGCTGATTCACTCCCCTAGCCACCATGGTTGGAGCTGAGCCTCTTCCAGGTCTGTCACACGGGTGCAGGGTTCCAAGGCTTTGGGCCATCCTCGACCACTTTCTCAGGCCACAAGCAGGGAGCTGGAAGGGAATTGGCCGCCAGGATTAGAACTGACGCCCCTATGGGATCCTGGCATGTGCAAGACGAGGACCTTAGCCACTGGTCTACCACGTTGGGCCTGAGAACCTCTTTTCAGTTCCTGGTTAAAGCCAGTGTGTTAAAATGTTTGCATTGGAGGTTTCAAAATTTGTGTTGCTTACGCTGCCATTCCTTCTCAGTTTGAGAGGGTTAGTTAACAGTTTTTTTAAAGCTAGAATTACATGTTATAAGTTCCTTTGGTGATGGGAGAGGGATGTTTTGTGCAGGAAGATCATTCAGTTTCCTTGCTTCTGTCACCCAGGGGAAAATGTGGGAGACTCTGCTGGCTGGCTGAGTTGTATCTTCTAATACTGAAACTTTTTCCTAGGCTTTCCCAATGGAAACATGTGCAAATGGAGAAGTCATACTGTTGTCCTAGTTTGACATACTGTATTTAAATTAAAAATTTAATAAGTAACTTTCTTTTATAGCAATTGTGTCTTTCATCTGTGTTATAGACTCTTGAGAGTAGAGATTGTGTTTTCATTCATTTAACTATTTAAGCACTTCAACAAATATTTATTGTACTTATTTTGATGTCCCTATCTTACCGACTTGGTTCTGATTGAGTTCACTGGAAATAGTGAGGTAAATTCTGGTGTTAATGCTTCCTGTTAATGATTCAGGGTCATCAGTCATTATGCTGTGCTATAAATGGGGAGAATCATTGAGAAATACGTTGAGTCAGGGCTACCCTGGAACTGCTTTCTTTTATCAGATTTCTGGATCATGCCTGCCTTTTCTTGTTTGCCTGATTTTGATGCTGAATTGCACTTTACAACTGAATTTGCAGTGCTAAGCAGTCAGCTATTTTCTCTTAGAGAATATGAGTAATTACCATTTGCTAATTTGAAACTCTTGGGCTAATTGAAATAAAGTTGAAATTTTCTGGGCGACTTAAAGTTTAAAAAACATATCGGAGCCTTCTTCCTAGAACATTCTGATCAGTAGAAGGACAGAATGAGGGAGACAGAGATGTTTCAGGAAAAGTTTTCATTGATTCAGATTGTTGATTCTTCCATGAGATGAAAATTCTTTTCCACTGTGGATCAGACATCACCAATCCTGGGCAGTACCATGGTAAGAGGAAAAAAAAAAGGAAACTGATTTCCTGGTGCCCATAGACTAAATGGCAGGTGGACCGTAGTGGACATAAACAATCACACCAGTGTGAAATGAACCGGGAGAAGCACAAGAACGTCATTGTGAAGCCACTGTTAGGAAGCGGACCTGTTTTAGAAGGTCAGAACTCAACTCCTGTGGGCGGGGTGGATAATAGGAACTCTGTTCAGTGGGAGCAGCAGGTGTAGCCATCCACTGGTGAGAGGAAGCAGGGGGAGTGAGGAAATGGAAGGGCCGTGGTACTAGGAGTGTAGAGCCGAGGGGAAGGTGTACTGAGGTAAAGCAGGAGGTCCAGGCCATGCTAAGGCCAGCCGTCAATGGTGTTAACAGTTTAGAGCTCTATCTGAGGAGCTGTTGAAGAATTTGAATTAATAGAATACCTGATGGGGTTTTAAAAAGTTTGTTCCAGTAATAGTGTAGAGAAAATGTTCAAAGGGGTTCATGTAATGCAAGGAGACACTTTGTGACAGTTTAGGTGAGAGACAGTGGAAGGCCAACAACAGGGTAGTGGGAATGAAAATGGAGACAAGTGGTCAGACTGAGGATTTGGAAATAAATCAGCAGTGCTTGGTGGCTAGTTTGATTTAGGTAACAGATGTATTTCTGACTTATAAGCCTGGATGAGTGGTGGTGCCATTCACAGGAAAAATACTTCGGTAAGCAGGTTTGGGAGTTTCATGAGTTCAGTTTTGAACATGCTGATTTTAAGGTGTTCAAGAAATAAATAAGAGGCGTTAAAAATGTGTGAGTGAGGAACTCAGAGAAGAAGTCTGGGCAAGACCTGGTGTGTAAGATATTTCTTAAGTTGGCAGTGTAAGTTTTGAGCATCAAGGATTGGAAGCGATTGCCTAGGAAGGGCATTTGCAGTGAGAAGATGGTAATCTCAGATACTTTCATGGTATATACCATGTGCTGGGCAGTGTTCTGTGGGTACAGAGTGGAGACCCCTCTGAGGAGCACTGGTGATTAAGGATAGCTTAGGGACAGGTAGGCCTGTGAAGGAGACTGAGAAGGGCTGGTGTGGAGTGGTACAGAGCTGCGTCCTGGAAGCCAAGGCCAGCATGTTTTCCTGAAGGAAAGAGTGCTCTATAGCAGTACTCGTGGAGCTATTGAGTGAGGTCCCAGAAGGTGGAACCAAGCAAGTCATTGGTCACTTCATTGTGAATTGTTGTTTTTGGATTGATGGGGATAGAAAAAAAGTAGAAAAAACTGCAGCTGGATCTTCACAACTTACCAAAAGATGGAAAAGGGGCTTAAACATCAAAACAAATTATGTATTAGAAGATAGCTGAGACTTTGTGACATTGGAGTGTGATAGGAGTTCTTAAATGTGAAAAAGAAGAAACTAGTTAAGACCTTTTATTCATCAAGATAGCAAAAGATTGTATACTTCCTGAAGGTTTTATGTGATGTATGGATCTAATAAAGAGTTACTATTAAGAACATAAAAAGAGCAGTAAGTCAGTAAGACTAACCAGTAGGAAAGTAGGCCAGATACAAAACAGGCTTGTCACAGGAGAGGAAACATCGCCAACATATGTTGAACATGTGTTAAAAATAATTAGAGATACTGCAAATCAAGACCCCTGTGAGATTTCAGTTGACATTTAAGTGGAAAAAAATAAATGTCTGATTCTACTGAGTGGTACAGAACAGGGCTTCTCAAACTTTAGTTTCAACCACCCATGGATCTTTTGAAATGTGACTTCTGATTTAGCAAATTTGGAGAAGAACTTGGTGTGCTACACTGCAGAAGATTTCTAAATTATGCCAGCTGACCAAATAATGGACCATAATTTTAGTCTATTAACTGAATTTTCATTTTTTACAGTTTTTATGTATTTCATATGAATCACACATCTTCTATCTGCAGATTGAACTCCCAAACTTGTTTCAACAGATGGGACTGTACCAGGCCAAAACTGAGAGCCTGGAATTCCTCCCGGGTCTCCCACACAGATGGCAGAGACCCAAGACTTTCAGTGATCGCCTACTGCTTCCAGAGTGCCCAGTAGCAGGAAGCTGGACTTGGAAGCAGAGCAGGGACCCAGACTCAAGCATTCCAGTATGGTATACAGGTATCTCAAATGGCACATAAACATCCACTCCCAACTTTTTAATGCATTTGAAAAGATTTGCTTATTTGAAAGAGAGGGGTGAATCTTCCTTCTGCTGGTTCACTCTCCAAATGGCCTCAGCAGTTGCCAGGGTTGTGTCAAGGTAGAACCAGGATCCCAGAGCTTCTTCCAGACCTTTCCTGTGGGTGCAGGGCCCCCAGCATTTGAACCACACTTCACTGATTTCCAAGACTCATAAGCATGGGGCTGAATTGGAAGTGGAGCAGCTGCGAACCAGTGCCCATATGTAATGCTGGTGTCATAGGCACTGGCTCTATCTGCAACTTGTGAGTGCATTTTAAATCCAGAAAGTATTTATAAAGGACCTTGCCTAAGATAGGCCTATCTAGAGTGCTTCTAGGAAGCAGACTGTAAGGAGATTTTTTTTTTTTTGGTTCAATCACTGGCTAGGATGGCATAGAATCCATTTACTGGTGGAAATTGCGATGATAATCTCTGCATGTGACAGCAGTGCATTGCTCCATCTATACCTCTGGCAAATTAGAATGGCAGTAGAGAGGAGGATCCATTGGTCAGCACAGAATCTCCCAACTTTCATGACATGTGGGGGAAATTATGGTGAGTTGGGTTGCTTGTTAAGTTGCATTGATATATTAAAGTGACAGGTTCACATCTGCTATTTACCAGACATTAATCAGAACTCAGCTGCACAGTCAGGAGTCAACACTAAAAGTCTAAAAATTGAGAGAAAGTATAGGGCTACAACAAGACTGAATTCTTAGCTTTAGCTAGTAGGTCCTTGGTTGAGAAGGCCTTTGGTGGGGCATTTCGCCAGAGGCACTCAAGAATACTGAGTCTAGATTCCCATGAATCTTTGGGACCTTGAGGAGTGACTTACTCCCCTTGCTAGAGGATGGAAGTTACTGCTTGCTTGGCTATTTCAGAATCTTCAGCTGAGACTAATGTCTTGCAAGCCAGTAGTTACTGCAAGAGCCAGCCCCACCTTCTTTTCTGGCAGTGAGCTTGAACATCAGCATCAGGCTTCACCGTGAGCCGACAGAGATGTCATGATCCTCCAATGAAGCAGAGGTTTTTGAGTGAAGCAACAACAGGACCTGGCAAGTACGTGTAAGTCTTCTTTTTCTGTTGCAAGGCATCATGAACTTGGCATGTTAAAACAACCTCCATTTGTTATCTCAAAATTCTGTAGCTTGAAAGACTGGGTATAGGTTGGCTTACTTGGATCTTGTTTAGTTTCAAAGGGCAAAGATCGAGGTATGGGAGAGCCATGTTTCTTTCTGGAGGCCCTGTAAATAATCCATTTTTGAGCTGGTTCAGATTATTGGTGAGATGCAGTGGTCAATGGTCTGAGGTCTCTTTCTCCAGCTTTCTGGCAGCTGGCAACCTCTGTGCTCCTAGACTGCCTTCACGGCTTCTCAGCTTCGGTACGACGGAGGCTGGGTCCCAGCCATGCTTTGAATCTTTCCACCTTCTGCTTCTGACTACTGCTAGAAAACCACTCTATTCTTGTGAGGGTTCACATGATTAGATTGGGTCCAGTGCTACAGTGACCAGAGCTGGATCGGCTGCGGTTGGGAGCCTGAAACTGAGTCCAGGTCTCTTATTTGGGTGGCAGGGACCCAACTGATTGAGTCATCACCTGCTTCTGCTCTGTTTATATATATATTAGTAGGAATTTTAAACTGAGTTTATTTCTATCATACAAGTTAATCCTCTTAGCTCAGGGGTCATTTATAAGTAAATATTTGTGCCCTAGGCCATGCAGGAGCTGCCAGTCAGTCATGTGACTTTCCCATGGTTTCCCAGTTTTATTCTGTCTTTCCCTGTGGTTACATTGTCCTGGGCTCTAGTTCATTCCCTGTGGTCACTGCTGCCCCACAGTTGGCAGCTCACAGGGCGTGGGTCTCCAATCTCTGTCTGCCTGGACACTCTACAGACATACCCCTGTGATGTGAGTTCTAGGATTGGCTGTCCCAGTTGGTACCTTTGGAGTCGAATGGCAATTTCCTCATTTCCTAGCCTACAGGGTTCTCCCTGGACCTGCTGTGCAGTCACCTGACTGTCTCTGTCATTTCTGTACTTAGGATCCCATTTTGTGGGTCTTGTCTCTTTTAGTTGGCTTATAATCTCATTTGGTAAAATACACCTTCCAGGAAAGATACATGGCAGGTAAAAATTTTGACACCTGCAGTGTCTGACAATATCTTGAATTCTGTCATCTGTTAAATCGATTAAGTACATAGTACCAGACCACTCCCCTTGGAATTTTGAAGGAATTGCTTGGTTGCCTTGGGTTGTCTGGTGTGACTTTCTGGAAGTTGTAAATAAAACTTGTTTTGTGAGGTTGTGTTGGCCTCTAGGGGTTCCAAGGACCTGTTCTCTCTCACACGGTGTTTTATTGGGTTGTGCTTTAGTATGAAGCTTTCTCACCTAACGAAGGACCCATTCAATTGAACCCCCAACTTTTTTCCTGCCATACTTTGTTGGAGTTTCTCCATTTATC
Organism: Ochotona princeps; assembly: GCF_030435755.1. Lineage (NCBI taxonomy): Eukaryota > Metazoa > Chordata > Mammalia > Lagomorpha > Ochotonidae > Ochotona > Ochotona princeps. The sequence continues at coordinate 35,671,238 of NC_080842.1, forward strand.
TTCAAACTCTATTGAAAGCTTAAATTTTAATTACTTATTTTTCATTGCTGAAGTTCCTGTTTTGATTATCCCTTTTTTTGGTAATTCTGTATTTGTTTCCTGGATACAGACTTCTTTTTTTTTTTTAGGATATTATCAGTACTGGACATTAGCAACATAACAGTACTAATACTATTACTGAAAATTCTAATATTAATTTCAGTACATTAGTGTTAACACTAATGTTACTAATAGTATTAACAGAAGCTTTCTTTGTGTACTCTTAATTTCCAAGTTACTTTATCTTCCAGATCCCTATCGTTTCAGTTAGAGTCCCAGAGTCGTCCTCAAATCTTGGTGATCCTTAGACTGCTTTTTACTCTACAGTGGGACAGGAAAAAGCTTTGCTTGAACCCAGTTCTGATCAAGTCTCTGGATCCAGCTGCCAGCTTGTGGGAAATATCAAGGATGGAGGAATATGCTGAATTGCACCGTGAGGGCAAACAGCAAAACCCAGGCTACTGCACACCTTGCAGGTCCTAATAATGTATTTTTTTTTTAATTTATTTATTTTCATTGGGAAGGCAAATTTACAGAAAAGGAGGGAGAGAAAGATCTTCCATCTGCTGCTTTACTCCCCAAGAGGCCACAATGGGTTGATCTGAAACTAGGTGCCGGGAGCTTCTTTTGGGTCTCCCAAACAGGTGCAGGGTCCCAAAGCTTTGGGTCATCCTCTGCTGCTTTCCAAGGCTACGAGCAAAGAGCTGGATGGAAAGTGGAGCAGCTGGGATGTGAACTGGAGCCCTTATGGGATTCCAGCTCATGCAAGATGAGGATTTAGTCACTGAGCCGTGACATCTGGTTTAATCCACAGATAAAAATGGAAAAAAAAAAAGAGAGGGGTACTTACAGACTAAATGAGACTTTCAGAACTAAAATATGAACAAACCAAACTATTTAAAAATGATATAGCAGATTTTATGTTTATATATTTTATCACAATTAAAAACCAACAGGAGGCAAGACTGTGCATCTGTAGGACACAGGAGGACCTTAATGGTGCCCGTTGAAGTTCTGTGTCTTGACCTGGGTTTTGTTAGCTTTTTGTTGATCTTAAATTTGCTAACCTTACTTTAATCTTCAGTGTTTTCTCTGTGTAGAATTTGAAAGCATTTTCACACTACCAGCAGACTGGCGGCTCTGCCGAGGCCCACCGCTGTGTCCTGGCCTGGGGGATGGTCTGTGCGGGCGTGTCTGGTCAGTGAGGGAACCCTTTGGCGTTGCTTTCTCTAGCTCATCCGTAGGATTCCTTCACATGATTAAGAATTTCTAAGGACCACAACAAACTTTGGTTTATGTGGGTTAATCAATATTTACTGTATTAAGAAATAAAAATTGATTTAAAAACTTTAATTCATTAAAAATGACAATAGTAAACCCACTACATAAAAAATGTTTTTAAGAATGATTTTCTAAACAAATTGTTGGAAGGCTGATATTTCTGTGAATTTTCAAAAATTAAAATGGTCTTAATGTGAGTCAGGCAAAGAGATCTGTTGGTTTATTGCCCAGATGGCCTGCGATGGCTGACTCTGGGCTGGGTTCTTCAGCCGGGAGCCAGAACTCAACTCCACTTGGGTTTCCATGTAAGTGGCAGGAACTCAATTACTTGAGCCATTACTGCTCCCCCTCAGGGCCTTCACTGCTGGGAAGCAAGAAGCGGTAAATGATGTGTAACCACAAGGCCAAACTCTCTTGTGAATCACTTTGATGTCTAGCTGAAGAGAAGACAGCTAAACTCACATCTGTTTCTGCTTTTTCTGTTTTGCAGTTGCATACTGGCTGCAGCCTTTGGAAACTCCACGATTGTCAGAGAGTGAGAAAGGCATCTAACAGTGTAGTAGTATTTTGAAAATAGAGCTGCCTGTGAGAGTACCTAGGGTGTCTGGAGCACACTTTGGGAACTGTTTCTCTTGAGCTGGTCAGCCTCTCCAGCAAAGACTTTCTATGTGGAAAGCCATCAGCCCTGGCCCTGACCTCCTGTCTCCTGGCTGTCAGCATTCCGACCTCCCAAACAGGATGGAGCTGTAAAGGTCACTGCATTCCTTGGTTCTTGGCATAGTGTCCTGCGATCCGTTGTTGGTAACTCTCAGACCAGGAACCCGGGCAGCCTTTCCAGTAATCCTCTTGCATGCTGCTGTTTGTTGCCTGCATTCATAATTGAGGGAAATTTAAATTTAAGTTAGTGGCTGGTGATTTGTTTCCACTCCAAGTGTACAGGTTCTGCCAGTCCACTATTAATGAATGTACATGTTTTCTAACAATTATTTTAGTTTCCAACTATGTTAAATTGATAGTTGCTATATATATTGAGCCATGTTAAGTTTTACATGTGCTGTCCTGTAAGCTTCATAGTAAGAGGTGCCGTTTTCTCTTACAGCTGAGAGAATTGAGGCCTGGGAAGATGACGTTACTTGATGATGGATCAAGCAGGCCACATGTGATTCACCCTGGCTGGCCAATGCTAAAACCCAGGGTGTTCCCCACCAGCCCATAGAATTCGTAACACAAATAATTGTTAAAGGAACCAAGTAAAATTTTTCATTATTATATAGCAGCCTGTTGTAACTGAATAGGTAAAGTGATTGTTGCGTATCACTCATAGTCTTAGAAGCCTTTAAGAGTTCATGGAAAACATGCGTGAGCTCCTGAATTTTCCATGAACTTTTGGAGCTGCCCTTGCATAGGGGAAAATCAGGGTCCAATTGAGCATTAAAATATGTATTAGATGTTATGAGCTACCTAGCAAGGAAGAAGTTAGAGTAGAGGAAATGATGGAAAATACACAGAACTAGTTTGATTTGGATGTATCCTCCAAGTTCCCCCAGGTATCTTTTTAACATGTTACGTGCAATATGTGTTTGCTTTCGGTGGGGACTATAAATTACAGAAATGACCAGCTTTATCTCTTTGTCTGCTCCCACAGCCCCTGTGTGTGGCAGGCAACCAGAGGGCCAAATGTGTGGACCTAATGTTGTCAATGATCTGTGTATTGATGGCTCCAGGTATGAGTGTGTGTGGATAGCCATATTTTTTGTTCTAGTAGCTGTATCATTTTCCTCACTTTGAATTGATGCACCCTTTTCAGCATGGGATTGGTAGGTACTTGCATATGTATAAATACAGTTCCAGTGGCAGAGAAGTCTAAGGTGGGCTCTGACAGCTCTACCTTCTGGGGAACACAGGCCTCCCACTTAGGCACTCAAAAACAAGTTTAGGCGCTGCTTCATGTGATTCTACAGATACACTTAAGGTCTTTCAGGTGACTTTAAAATTAGGTGAACCCTTGAGACAGGGGGAGGGCCTTGGGGGGGTTCTCCTTGTGTGTTTTGAAGACCACCATGGCCTGTGGGAGCCAAGCATCAACCCTGGCAGATGAACTGAGACTTCTCTCCTACAACTGCAAGGAGCTGGGCTCTGCCCTAAGGGCCCAGGCAGGAGAGGGCTGCCGAGCTGCAGGTGGGAACGCAGCTGGCTGATGGGGACTTGAGCCTTTTCAGAGCTGAGACGGAGGACCCAGCCACCACACGCCCGGACTCCAGAACGGTGAGTCACCAATGAGTGCTGTCTGAAGCTTCCTAGTTTGGGCTAATTTACTAAACACTTTGCTTCACAAAATTGCAAGCATTGTTTGTTAAATATTTATTGATGTTAAGTCCACATTACACCAGCACAACAATCCAAAGTAGTATGATAGTACTTTTCATGATATAAATACAATGTAAAAGGTGGCAAAATAATGCTAGTTAATCCCAAACCAAGAAAGTTAGCAAGTCATATGCAGAAAAAATTTGGCAAGTAAGGTATGACATAAATTGTAATTCTACAATATATGGGTTCATGGGAGACCTTGTGGTATTTTAAATTCCGCATTAACAGTGCATGTAAGGATGGCCAAAGACACTTGCACCACGCTGCCACCCAGTGCTCCGGCCTCGAGTCATTTAAAGCTTAGTAGGTTGGTGTTCACAAAGAAGTGTAAAGCTGTACATGTGAAGTAGTAATAGGAAATACATGGGGTGGTACAGATAGAAAAACATTTAAAAAATACTACATATGAATTGAGTAGCTAAGAGCTCAATACCTTTATTATAAATAATGTAAGATATATGTGTTTTGCATAAGGAATACAGTGTTTTCATAGCAAAGTACCATTAAAGCCTCAGGTTTTATACCATTAGGTCAAATTATTTTTTCTCCTTTTAAAAATGGATTGGTTCCGACTTAAAGCCATGAAGTCTGGTCAGAGCCAGCTCACTGAGCTGACGCAGAATCGTGCGCATTCCAAAAGCAGTCTTTGCTGAGATGCTTTCACAAACTACTTAGAACCCAGCACCTTCCTAAGGCAAGGTCTCACGGCAGCAGGGAAGTGAACAGTAATTTCCACTCGCTTTTCTTGGTGCCATCGAAAAAAATGCATTATGGCACACCATTCCCTCAGAGTAGATCCCACAGGCAGTTTCTCATTTATGCCACTCTTTTCAGTCTCAGTCCATTTTCAACTTGCTCTACACGTCTAAAGTCTTCAACTGCTACACAAACCTCAGACACACTGAAATCCCCATAACACATGTGCTCCAGCCTTCCCGCTGTGCCTAGATTCCTGGACTTGGAATGCCAGTGTTTTGTCACCTACACTTTAAAGAAAACGGAAGAAAAGCCTGGTCTTTGCCACCTCTCCTGCCCCTTCTACTTTTATCAAAATGCAATATACTTAAGCTGTTAGCACTTCCCTTCATTGTCCCCCCGACTCCTTCCAAACCCGTGTTTCCTGCTGATCTGCTTGGGCCTTGGTCATTTTGGTAGGTTAGATGCCTGCCTTTCCTGGAATGGCCTATACCAGTATTACCGTTTGTTTTTTTTTTTTTCAGACTATATTATCGAAATTATCCTCTTAATATGGTTTGTAAATAGCTTTCTCCCAAGGTGGCATGAGAAGCAAATACTACACCTAGGGTACTGACCTTCTAAGAAAAGCCCTGATATGAATCTCATTTAAGGCAAGCAGTTTCTTCCTTAACTATGAAGTAGTTTGCGAAGACAAGGCATTTACTTGGATTTCTTTGTTATTTCCGTTTTCAACCTGACATTATTGCACTTGGTTCACTTGTAGATGTCTGAACACAGCACGCTTCAGAATCCTCGCAGTAGGAGTTGTGGTACAGTTGCCCCATGTTAAACTTACGTCACACTCTGAAGCTTGTAGCACCTATAGCTTGTGTTTAAAGGCACTTGTAGATAATATACATTGTGGTTTCCTTGGAACAAATGGATTTCCTTTAGCATTTTGGCATTTCAGCCGCTTTAATCACAGCAATTCCAAAAGTTTTAAGCTGGACAATAAATGTGTTTCCTGTGCAATGTGTATATTTCTATTAGCATCACCTACTTAAACGCTAAGTTTGGTATATCAAGTAAGAAAAATATTATTTTAGTGTTGTTTCATATAGTCAAAAATGCATCTCTGTCTTTTTCATAATGCAAACAGGATGGTGTTGATCGAGACTGTGTCTCCGCTGTAACCGGAACGGGGCTCACAGGTCCTCACTTTCCACCAAGCCGGGACTCAGCGTCAGGTGAGATGGGCTGGCCTCGGGCTGGAACGCTGCTCTGATGTCTAGCCCCTGGTCCGAAAGTGCTGCGTAGCGGCTGGCTGAGGGCCGGACTTTTTTGGGCTTGGTGCTCTGTGGCTGTTGATGCCACTGGGCTGCAAAGTAAAAGCAGAGTGAATTCAGATTATTCACTTTGAAGCACTTGGCTGTTTGAATATGTCAGGTGTATGTATATTCTTTGTGAATTCGCCCACAGTGGAGACATGGAAAATTAGGGTTACAGTGGCATTTTATTCATACATTGTGGATTTATCATCTTTATGGGCTAGGGGAACCATAACAAGGAAAGAAAAGCCAAGTGTAGTCTGTTTTCAAATAGTGCAGCACAGGGAATCTTTTCAGGCAGTTTGTTCCCTTTGGTAGTTACGGATGGATGTGAAAAGCAGTACAGTAACTGAAGAGACACTCATTTCCTGAGGAGCCTAAAGTCTACTTGGTAAGGAATTTGAAGTTGGTTCTGGCTGTGAGCGCATCATACCATACTACTATACAAAAACAGTTTTAATTTTGGATACATGAACACAAATACCCATTCACAAACATACTGCTGAGCTATTTTCACGTATTCAAGAAAAGCACTGAACCACAAAAATTCACATTCCAGGCTCAATGGTACACACATTTAGAGTGCATTAGGACACTATGCTAAGATTATAATGTAGGAAGAAATGTTAAGAGTCAGTCTCTACAGCACACAGTCATAGAAAATGAAAACCACAGGGTTAGGCCCTTGCCTACTGTTAACTCCTAATGAAGCCACAACTGTCTTGGCAAAGTGAAAGAAACCAGCATGCATGCAGGTTTTGCTAATAATTCAAAATTCCCGAGTGATACTTGGTATTGTGCTCCTGGTCAGGTTCACTATTAATGTCGAGAAACTATAAATAGAAAAAGAAAGCAATATGAATTTTTTTTAGGCAAAAAAGGCAGGTAAAACACTATGGTTGTTTCTAAGATGATTTGCTGAACAGTGTCTGAATTGGTCCTGGATCAGTGAGTGGCCGTGACACGGTGAGACGGGGCGGTACTCACTGTAAACGTCCAGCCTGGCAGTGCAGGACACGATGCCGGCCTCGTTCTTGGCGGACACGGTATACCAGCCGGCGTCCTCCTTTGTGGCTCCCTGAATGAGCAGGCAGATGTAGCCGTAGTTGTCCTGGTGCATGCTGGAAGCAAAGATAAAATCATTAGGGCTCTAAATTTCCCCAAAGTGGCTTCAGACACGAAGCATCCTGTTTAATGAGGGCATTAGACACATGCAAGCAGCAGATAATGGGGTTGTGCTTATTCTGGAGGGAGTACGGTCCCCAGTACAGCTAATGGGCAAGGAGCACAGGTGGGTGGCTGAATCAGTGTGCACACTTCCTGCCCCGCCGAGGGTCGGCCTCCACAAAGACCACTGAATAGGCTCTCGCCACGGACGCTAGAGGACCAGCTCTTCTTTCTCATGTGGTGAAGTTTTGTTTTTTAATGAAGAATGTGCCTCACCACATGCCATGACGGCCTCCATGTGAAAGCTTACTCCATCCCTGGAGAGGAGGGTCATGGTGTGGCTGGTGCCTTGTAGAGACTGCCAGATCCCCCAGTGGCCTCACCTCACTCGGTCAGTGCTGTGTGTGAGTGACTCATTCTCTTTCTTCCAGAATATCTGGGGCGGTGGCACTCCTGAAACACGACATTCCAGCCGTACCGGGTACCCATCAGCGACTCCTGTGTTCTGCAGCTTCTCCAGAAACACAGGGGGTTTGTGCGCTTCTTTAGCTGCAACGAGATGAATTCCCTGTCAACGATGGAGTGGGTACTCACCAAAGAATTCAGAAACCCAGCATGCTGTGCTCTTTAAGGCCATTTTCACGTCGGGTGGTAAGAGGCTGTCTCCAACTTAAGTCTTTCACCAAGCAAAGGTTCATTTGCTTCATTCCCCTGAGTCTTTCCTCAATTAAATTAGGTCTGACAGGCCCCCACAGTGCACTGGCCATCTGCCACATGGAATGCCTGTCGCCATCACTTCAGCTTCCCTCCTGAACTGCACTCACAGCTTTTACCAACTGCTGCCACCTAGTGACGGGACCTTGACAGTGCTTCTGGGTTAGCTGCCCGAGACAGCACAGGATTTCAGGGGAAGCAGCTCTAACATTAGCAGCCTTAAAAGAGGTCCCTTTAAATTAGAAATATGTATCCTATAAGTTACAAATTCTCCTTACTGTCTTTTTTAACACTATAAAAAAAGACGACTTTATGACTTGGTCTGAAAATTGCTAATAACACTGAAAGAAAGTTACCATCCAGTGGGAAATAGCTTTCTTGTCTCAGTGCTGAAAATGTCAGGGATAAGGTCTTCTTTTCTTCTGGGCTACCAGTGATGAACTTGAGGATATGTGTCTGTCTCCACCACCAGTGCCTCATTAAGACACAAAAGAGCATTTCTGTCCATTCTGGATGTTGCCAGCTGCTTTGCTATGCATGTTTACGCTTCTAGGCTTAAGGTCTTGCGTTAGAGGATTGTATCTATTGAATCTTGCATGATAACTTACTTGCAAGGCAGATTTACGTGAGATTCATTTTCCAGTTCCTGTGATGGCTAAGGCCAGGAAGGAGCTGGGCTGTCCCCTGTGCTGGCAGGTAGCCAGTCGCTCGACCTACCACAGCTACCTCTCAGTGCATGCTTTAGCAGGGAGCTGGATTGGAGGTAGAACAGCCTCTCCTAGAGGGTAGAGGCACCGCAATGCATGCCACATGATTACCTGACCAAGGCTAATTTAGGGGGAAGTAAAGTGAGGTTCATCTCATCCTATCTGAAAAGATGACAGCGGTTAAAACACACTTTAATGTCAGAGAAACGCACATTCCATTTTGAGGCACTGCATAACCAGGAGCCTGGTTATGCACATTTTATCTAAAGTCCTTATCCAAAGGCCATGGAGGCTCCATCTTACATGTGGGGAAGCTGAGGTGTCTGTCAGTTGCGAAGGTCGGCTAACATGCTTGTTCTAGGCCCTGCACACTGAGCTGTTGCTGGAAGTGCTAATGGAGGCACACCGAGATACCTCTGTCCCTTGGCCTCTCGTGGGGCCTGAAGGACGGGGTGATCAACCAACGCATCTAATAGAACAGCTTTAGTGTGCGGTCGAAGGAATGAAGTCAGCCCTGCTCCCTGGGAATATGGAATACATTGCACAAAACATTAAAAGCATGGATATCTTGCAGCACCACAATCCACATTTCAACCATACTGTTGTAGAGATCTCTAGGGGCCATGATCTGGACTGGGCCCCTTGCTGGTGCCACCCACAGGGGAATCTCAGGTATAGTTCCTGCTTTGGCCTAGACCAGCCCTAGCTGTTGCAGCTGTTTAGGGACTGAATCAGGGGATGGAGGATCTCTTTGAAAAACAAGAGGGAGGGAGGGACAGATACTTTGAAAATAAAGAATTTGTTGGGACCAGTGTTGTGCTGTGGCTGGTTACTAGATGTTGGTTCAAGTCTCAGCTGCTTCGCTTTTGATCTAGCACCTTCCTGCTTGGGCCCCTGTGCCCACTGGCGAGACCTGAAAAAAGCTCTTGGCTTCAGACAAGCCCAGCTTCTGCAGCCACTTTGGGAATGAACCAGCAAATGGAAAATTTCTCTCTTCTTTGTGATTCTGCCTCTCAAAAATAAAATCTTTTAAAAAATAACCTGATGTGTAGCAACTACTTTAATTCAGGGAGTCGCGCTGCCCTCAATATTTCCCTTTATGACACAGGGAGTAGAGCCAGGCAGCTGCTAAAATTGTTTTCTGCCTTGGCCAGGCTGGTGGAAAAAGGGAAGATAAACAAAAATGGCTGCAGTAAGAGCAGAACAGTTTGTGTGTATGCTAAGTCTTATATCCCCACCAGCTATTTTGGTGGCAGCATCTAATTTTTCCCCAGCAGTATGATCTGTGTTCCATATTGACTAACACAGAGCGTGTTTCCATTGGTAAACATGCAGAGAGAAAGCAATCAGAGAAGCCTACCAGCAACCACAAGCTCCAGGCTGAAGGAGTTCTGCCCTGCTCGGTTGGTGGCTATGCAGGTGTAGATGCCGGCGTCCCGCGCCGTGACGGGCTCTATGATCAGAGAGTGCACCCCGTTCTCACGCACCAGCATCTTGTGAGCGCTGTCAGGACGGATAGGCTTCCCGTCAAGTTGCCAGCTCAGGTCTGGAGTTGGCAACCCGCTGACCTAGGGCAGAAGGCAAAGGCGTGTAAGGTCTCTGATGTTAGAACAGAGTGCAGCCACTGCCAGCAAAGGACCCAGCAGAGCTCGACCTCTGGCAGGACCAGGGATGCCTTAGGATCTTTGGTTACGCTTTGGCTTAGGGCCTTGCCCCGGCTCCCTCGCACACAGAACAACCCCGAGACCGCTGAAACGAAGATGACTAAATCCCGTCCTCGTTTTACCTCACCCAATGCTATAAAGATTCCCGGGATGCTGTCAGCACTAGGCTAGGCTCTGAAATCCTTGGACCACAGGTAACATCACACACACACACACACACACACACACACACACAGCTGGCATTTACACGCTACAAAGCAGCTCATCCAGGGGCAGCCATTGCCATGGAGACATCAGTCACTGCATCCATCCACACAGAGGATTATTGTTATTTTATAATCCTTGAAATGGAGTAAGAGCAATATGAAATTACCCAGAAAGCCATCTCAGCAAAATTAGCATTACAATGGAAACACCATAAAACTTCGAGAACGTAGCAGTTGTGTCAAGCAGAGATGCGATAACAGTATACTGAAGTGCTCACGGCCAAGTGCTGTGAAGGGAGGGACTGGACGGCTGATGACCAGCTGCCAGCCTTCTAGTTCTGCCCATGATTTGGAATGTGAGGAAGCCACCCAGCCCGCTCTCTTCAGCTTTACTAGTGGGAAATGATATGCAAAATAATAATAATAAAAAATCAGGCTGCAAAACAGCTCAAGAACCATCTTTGCCAAAATTAGCCAGAGAACTCACAAGTTCCACTCCTGCTGTGATATGTGTTCACTTACAGCTACAACAAAGTGCCTCCCACACAGAGCAGCAAATGTCGGAGAACATAATGTCAATCTACATTACTGGTTAAAGGAGGAGAGACTCTGGAAACAGCTGGGTCTTTGATCCCAGGGACAGGCCACCCCCTACTCACTGCCTGCTGGGAGGGGAAGTGGACGTGGGGTCAGGTTCCAGGCTTTCCCCAAGTTGATAAATGAAGTGGCACTACCATGTGACTAAGGTAGAGCCCAGGCAGGTCGGGCCTTGTGCTGCTGGAGGCTGTGGTGTGTCTACAGGCAGAGAGGCCCAGCATACTCACTGCCAAAGTCATAGTGGAGTTGTTGAGTGCATGCAAAGGGAAATGACCAGTGCTGGCTGCAGTTTCCTGGGTGAGGCAGCAGAGCAGGCATGAATCCTGAGGACTGAGGGTGGCAGTGTAGAGCAGGTTTGAACAGGTGATGCGCTCCGTGTGCAAGGAGGTGGGATTGGCGGGCAGAGGGTCCTTGCTCCTGTAATGAGTTAATACCCACCCAAGGGGAGCTGGCATGTGGGACTGCACTGCAGGGCTTCAAGGAGGAAAGTGAGCTAGGGTCCCAGGATTTGGCTTAGGCTCCAGAATGTTCCTGTCATCCCAAAGCTTAGCTGTCATCCAGGTCAGATCATCACATCATGAACTCAACAGGAAAACATGATCCTTTTGAATTCAGTACTTCGTGATAAGAATAGGGATTCCAAAGCCAGGATTGTGTCCCTGGGCAGTGAAATGACAGTACTGTAGTTTCCTCAGGAGGGTGAGAAATGAGAAAATGGTATGGTGGCTCTGCACTCCTTGTTTAGATGTGCTCTGTCATCATTTTTAATATTTAACAGAAGCCCAGGGGGTAGACATTGGTGTACTGGTTGAGGCAGTGCCCTGGGCCGGCATGCTGTGCTGCAGCCTGCCTGCTAACGCACACCCCGGGAGGCAGTGCCCCCTGCTCGGGGCCCTCGGACCTGGCTCTGGGTGCTGCGCCAGCTGCATCCACAGCCGGCTACTGCAGACATTTGCAGGGAGGAACTAGCAGATGGGAGATCTGTCTGCCTTGCAAACGAAACAGAATCTTTCAGTCTACTTCAGATTTGTTATTTTACTACTACATAGCTCAGTATACATTTTTTTTTTAAATGCAGATTTTTCTTACATAATTACAATTCTTATTATCATCTTAAAAACATAAAATAGGCTGCAGCTTATCCAGGGAACTCAATGTCACGGGGGTCTGCATCATTTCTGCTAAACGTTGATCAGAATTTTATGTGGGTTTTTTTTTTTTTTGACCAATGTCTCTTCTACCCCCTAGCCTCTGGTGGCCACCCTTGTGCTGTCTGCTTCTGTAAGTTCAGCTTCATCAGCTCCTACTGCACGATTTACCTTTTACTTAACACAATGCTCTCCAGGTCCATGTATACTGTCCCGAAACGTCTTTTCAGGGCTGAGTTGTGTTTGCTCTATATGCCGTCTACTGATAGACTCAGGGACCCTGGGTGGAAAGCACATCTTGGCTGCGAAAGAACACGGAAGTGCAGACATGTCTGACGTTCCTCCTGTTTTCTTAGGATATACAGCCAGCAATGGGGGTGCTGGTTCACATGATAGTTCTTTAGGTTTTCAAGACTGAAAACGCAATGAAATACATAGAAACTCAATGTAATCCTTACTTTAAAGAGAAGTATTCTATGAAAGAAAATATCTTGTTAGAAATACATTTATTCTATGTATTTCTAGATGTTCACATCAACTTTTAACTTGCCCTAATCCTCTATTTGTGTTCTGTAATTCCACAGTGAACCAGCAGAGGGAGCGCAATTTTTTTAAACCATTCCTTTAGAAGCAAAACTATCATTAAGCAATGGGGCAAAAAAATAAGACCAACAGAATTTTTGCCTTCAGACATCTTTGAAAATTTGATAAAAACTGTGTCACATACAATTTTGTGTATCAGCGTATGAAGCCTACTCAGGGACTCTGGTTGAGGACTCCTGCTGTGAGGCAGGAGGGAGGATGGCACTTGGGTGTCTGCACATGACGGAGGGCAAGCAGAGCAGATGAGTGGAACAGCATGTCCACGGCAAAAGCGTCAAGAGCAACCAGCGATCAGAACATAAAGAAGATATAGCCCAAGAAGTGTTTCAATGTGGAAAACCACCACCCAGTGACTTTCTGGAGTATGGTACATAGAAAACATGGTTAGTATAAATTTTTTAAAAAGCATGTTTCACATTTTCCTCCAGCAGGACCACAGAGAAAAGGCAGTGATGGGAGAAGTGGGGTAGAGGGTTGGTGGGCAGCGGCACGATCTTACCTTGCAATCCATTCTGCAGAGTTTGCCCTCTTGAATGGTCAGGTCACCAGGAGCTTGCAAGAAATGAGGTCTGAAGAATCGCTCCTGAATCGGTTCGTTCTCGTCCCCGCTGTCCCTGGACCGAGAGCGAGGCCTTAGAACAAGATGGAGGGCAGACAGGCAGTGTTACTGCTTGGCTTTAGTCTCAGCTTTTCTTATGAAACATGGATGATAATGAGAAAACTTCAGAAAGCTCATGGAAATGGAATTAAGGTTTTTATTGTGGCACAGTTTTGAAATCCATGCGTCATGTTTTCATATTACTATTCATGAATACGTAGAAGATCCTTCGTACGCATGAACTTGAAGATGTTTTGCATCAAAGTGACTGGTAACTGCACGGTCTAAGAGCTTTATGCAGTATCCGGTAGAACTCCTTACCTGTCACCTACCCCCAAGCAAAATCTCAGAAAAGCGAAATCTGACTAAAGGTGGGTTTTTATGACAGCCTGCTGCTAACTGCAGTCGAATGTAAAGGCAGACACGGAACTGAGAGGTGTAGCACATATTAGCATACTTGTTCCTCAGTGTTTGGGAAGCTTTATGAAACGCAGTTCCAACCGCTACTCATTTATTAAGGAATCTTTGGTTTGAAAAGAAATTATTATTAACTTTCCATTGTGGCTTTCATTTTGTAGATTAAAAGTTTTTATTTTATAAAAGTGCAATATATTTTTAATCAAAATTCCTTTTCATATTAACCGGGCAAATAGCTTTTCTAGTCAACTTCACTTTTGTCTTAGCTATTCATGTTCCTTAGGGCATTATTTTTTTATTTAAAATAAGATTATGCAAATCTCTTAGCTGAATGCATGTCTCATTTTTATGTTGCTAGAGGAACCTTTAAGAGGAATAATTTGAAAATAATTGCAAGAAAGACTCAAGAGGAGGAGGTAGAATATAAATTGTGTCAGTAATCACTGGAAGACAAGTTTAAAAACACTTAATTAGCAAAAGTGAGACTTGGACCAGAGAAAGATTAGTGTATCAGGCTAATGCTTCAGCTTTTTAAAGCAAGTACATATCTACCCTTCTGCATAGAAATCCAATTTATGAGAAAAATTCTTCCAACTACCCACTGACATAAGGAAAAATTTAAATGTACTGAAGACCACAAGACGAGCAGAAGAGACTAATCCAAGACACATGGATCACTGGCTGAGCGTGAGATGTTTCCAGCCACGAACACAGGCCTGAGCTCCCAGGACCAGACCCTGCCACATCACAGTGTGTCCACGCTGAGGCAGCGGGCTGTGCGGAGTACCACCCCAATGACACACATGGAACATTTCCACTCGGTCTCTGAGCCTAACGTGTCCTCACTGAAGGAGTCTACGTGGACAGCCTGTGTAGGCTTTGCAGTCAGGAGTACCTGTAAAATACCTCAACAGGAATCCCAGTGGACAGGCTGATGGATTTAAGTGTGTTCTTTGTTAAGGGCGAATACTCTGTCTTCCTAAGAAGCAATGCCCTTTGCCCAGCCTTGTCTGTCATCATTCCATAAGCATTCTTGCATAGGCTCAGGGCTAACAGACACAAAACATAGTCTGTTATTAGCAGATATTTAAACATTTGAAAACAGGACTAATCTCACAAGATTCATAATGTAGGGTCTGATGTTGTGGTGCAGTTTCTGCTTGTGACACCAACAACCCATAAGGGTGCCTGCCTTTCAGATGAGGAAATCTTTTTAAAAAAAATTATGGCCTAATGGTTTTATGTTTGGACCTAAGCAGTTGGGCAGTGAACACCAAGAAATAAACTATTCTGTTGTTTCCCGGCCTTTTGGCTCAGATCAAGTGTAGAAATGAACTATTTCAAGAAATGTGCTTACAGGAGCTGATGCCATCAGCTCACATGCTTAGAGAAGCATGGTTTCAAGCTTGGAATCCTACTGGCGAACATTTCTGTGCATATGTGCCACAGTCAGCAGTAGCTGCATCTGGATTTCTCGGTATGGAAAACGTGCCCGAGGTAACGCATTCATGCTGATGCATCTCACAGGGCTTAAGCACACCTTGGCAAATGTCTGTTTCCTTTCCCTTTCTTGGTGTGAATGGCATAGTATAATTATCGAGGAGCCACACCAAATTCATACTCCCATTCCAATTTCTTCTTGGGCTGGCTTCTATGATTCTAATAAACAATTGGATAATGATAAAAGCACAGTAACAGAATCTACAGTACCTTCTGACATGAGGATGGCCTGAGGGGGAGCGGGGACTGCGGCCTCTTTGGCTGACTGCCTGGACCATCAGCCGGCCGGTGCAGCTGATGCGGCCCTGTGGAGACACCAGAAGGAGGGGTTATTTACTTAGGTAAAACTATTACCCACTGAACAGAGTCTTGTCTTTTGGCCATTCTCCAACAGGTTACTATTTCCTAGCCAGCCAGTGTGCCATTAGCCATGACCCCGGCTCAGCTCAGGTCCTTAGGCTTTCCTGTTATACCCACAACAGGATTTAACGTGAGAGCCCTGCAGTGGACTTTATCCACAAAGATCTTCCTGACATCAGAAGTTGAGCTGTGAAATAGGGCAGGACTGTGTTATTTTTTCTGGGGACTAGTCCATTGCCATTCAGGTTGTTGCCACTCCTGATATCAGGATAGATGCTTTTTCTGTCAGATTGCTTTGGTGCTTGTTTCACAATGGGACACAGTCACACAGCAAGGGAGATGTCAGCAGGATGAGACAAGCCATGGGTAAGACAAGAGCATGGGACGATGGGGGGAGCTTCAGGATCATGTGGCACCATGCCTTCCTGACATGAATGTATTGGAGATTGAAGCAGTGAACTCTGTAACGTGTGGGGGCCTGTGATTAGGGCCTCTGCAGGAAGCTGTCTGTGCGTGTTTAAGTTTGCCAGGTGACAGTTTGAGAGCCGTCATCGTAAGGCACAACCAGGAGATCAGAGGACGCGATCAGCCACACATGGTTACTGCCTTTTGTTTCAGCTCCTTATTTTGCCTTTCTCTAGAACTAGCAGAGTAGCAGGATAGATGATTTTCTCCTTTACTTTCTCTTTCCCTTTCCTGAAGAATGAGCATCTACATTTCAAAATTCTGATGAGGACCAAAAAGTAACAGCAGGTGAGGAAATATGAGGAGCAGGTTTCTCCTGAATGAGTCACCCTGGTGGAGTGTAGCTTAGGGTGGAGAGCAGCCTACACTTGAAATTCTACCGCTGGCTCTCACTGTCCTTCCATGTTGGCTGCCAATGCTGAGAAGTAGCAGAAGCAGAAGGGTCCACATGTGTTGAAATCTGTATTCCAGCTGAGGGTGGGCGAAGCAGGGCTGGGGCTGGGTGGAGGGTGTTTGTGCAGAGAGAAAAGGCCTCACAGCAGGATTCAGTGAAGGACCCGGATCTAGTCCTAAAGCCCAATAGACCCACAGGAGTGGACGGGACCAGGAGCCTTCATCACTGCCCCACGGAAAGGCATTCATGAGGGTCCCAGCATCACCCATCCCGTGTCACCAGGGATGTGGCTCATCTGGGCACAGTGTTGAGAACACCATGAAGGAGGCGCAGAAGTAGGATGTTACTTCTCACCTCGAGTAACTGGGCCAGAGCTTGGAACACATGCCACACATTCACTCACACTGAGCTCTCAGCAAACAGAACGGGCCCCAAACCAGCTTGAAATCTAACCATCATGTTCTCTCAGGACCGACTGACCCATGTTCGACTGCTGTTCATGTGGAACCCTATAACCATTATTTTCATTTCACCCCTCTAGCACTGGACATGCTATGGAAAATCTAGCTGTGACTTGCTTAAATGAGCCTTATTATAAATTATCCAAACATGCATTCTACTACTAGAGGTTTTCACAACACACAAAACCCAGGATTCTTTTCAGATGCTAAGAGCAAGGAAGTTGATGCCTCATTTTACAAATGGCTTCCAGCTGTACTAGTGTGATGTGCCCTCTGACTCCCTTATTATCTGCTCTGCTGATCGGTGGTAGAACGCATACAGTTTGCATTCATCTTTTCTGGTGGTATGAAACCCAGACAAGTCACAGGAGAAGCTAATACTGATCCATTCCGTGGTTAGAAGAAGAGGTAAGAAGAAAATCCAGACTTTAAACTTGATATTGGATAAGCAGATAAGGGCTGACAAAAGAAACTCTCTAACTTGGGTTTGAGTTTTGACTTCCCTATCTCCAGGCCAGACACTGAACTGGCTCAAGCCTTTGCCTCTTCAGTAACAACAGAAGTGCTGTGTATTTCTCATCAGGCTAACAGAACCTCACGGAGCCTTTCAAGCATCAGGTGGAACATGCTGTCACATACAGAGCTCACTGGAGCTGCAGCTATTGTGCTGGGAGTCCGCGAGGCTCACAGGCCAAGGACGTGCAGCAGGCTGACTAGCCCCGAGAAAAAGCTCCAAGTGAATAGACCAAAGCCTGCCCTCGGCTCTCCGTGCCATTCCTTCCAATATCCCTTCCAACCAACAGCTCGGCTGCCCCTTAGCGCTCACAGACCCAGACTTCTGCACACACCCTGCCAGTGAGCTTTCCGGGCCCGTCCTCAGTTCTGGGTCTAACAGTCAGCGACTTCAGGCAGGGAACTTCACTTCTCTGGCCAGGTTTCCTCATCAGGAGGAGGCCAATGAGATCTTAAGCAGATTAAACAGGTCAACCTAGCACTGTGTGTGACTCATGCCAAATGCTTCAAATGTTTATCACAACCTGAATACCAGGCATCCCTTAGAACTGTTTTGCTAAACATTGAGATTTTGTTTTGCATATATAATCAGGTTTTCTTTTTCTTGGTATTAGAATGCAACTTACTTCAAAGGAAGACCAAAATATTTATAGCATGAGAAGCCTCATCTGCAGGAAGTACATGAACCTCTTTTACTCTAGCTGGTACCCGCATGGAGCCAGGGACATTGTTACTGGATGCACGTGTCTGCGGTGCTGCGTGTGAGGCCTCAGGTGGAAGTTGCCCTCTCTCCTCTGTGCCAAGCATTAGCCTGCACTTAGGATAAGCTGCCCCCCAACAGCCATGAAGTAGGGTACACAGTTGGGCATTTGGCTCTGCAGGGATGTCATGTTTCTATGCTGTTTTCCCTGCTACTGCTTAAACCACAAACGCAAATGTTGCCCTGGAATAGTTCACTAGCCTTCAAAATGGAATTTGTTCTCATTTGCTCTTTTCATGCGTACACCAGCCTTTGCTTCTGAACATGAAGTGGGGAGGCATAGTCTTAGCATGGCCAGGTACATTTAGAGAACAGCCACATTAAAGATTTCTATAAAATTTTGGCATTAGGTCTGAAAAAGACTAAAAAGAACTTAGCAGTCTGACATGATGCCACCAAGGTACAGAACAGCAAAGTTCAGGCTTTTAAATTGGAACCTCTTATTTATAAGATTGCATTCAATTCATGCTAAATAATCTCATCACTGTAATACACCAGTTAACCCCAGCAATCGTATCAGGCAGTACTGTGGTGGCCTTTGCTTTCATTGTTTTTCTCATTCCTGCCTGCTTCACGAATGACACATGAAACAACAATGGAAATGAATGCGGAAAGTTAATCTCGCAGTCAGCCAGGAATCCATAGAATGAGGCTGAAACCAAACCTGATCAGTTTGGTACTTCTCTGTGCCAGAAAAACCCAGAGTTAAATTTAAAGCTTATAGAACAAATAACAAGCTGAATTCTTCAAGTGATCCTAACACATGCAGCTTGTACAGATTATAAAATGTAACTTGTGGCACACAGGTCTTTATAAATGCTTGCCACATGTATACATAATGTTGTTTGAGCAGACATCAAACTGCACAACAGCCGTTCCAAACTTCAAGTGCAACACTAGTAACTTAGCAACACAACAAAATAGAGTAAAACATGCGTGTTTAGATTTAGTCGTGTCTTACAGATAGGATTAGCATCTAAAGTTAAGCACGTTGGCAACTCAGTTTGGCATTAGGTTTGCTGCAGACCTGTGCCATCCCTCACCCCGTGCTGCAGTCTGGGCTGGACTCGGTCTCTCCTGAATTGCTCCAGCTGCAGACTTGCTGCAGGTGACGTGCAATTTGGCGGATGCAGAGAGCTGTGTGTTCCAGCCCTGGTGGAACTTGGACGTCATCAACCACATCTAGCCTGCTCCCAACTCCCGGAAGGTCAGCGCAGGTGGAAAAAGACCACATTCTGGAAAATACTCTGCTGGACCTTAGGGTTTTCTCCTTCCCCGTTCTCCACCCTTCTCTTGGCTGCTTTTGGTAACTATTTTGCACTGCTCAGGAAGTCCTGCGGTCTGTGTTCCATTACTGGACTGGGTTTTCCACCCCAGCGTTTGCCTCTTCCCCTTGGTCATTTCACATCATATAGGCTACAGTTGTATTACAAGAAAAATCCATGCAGCTGTCTCCCTTCAAACCCAAATGGATTTTAAATATGAAAAAATGGCAGGTCATGAAGGGACATCCAGGAAGCACAGTCGGCTTCAGTGTGTGTCAACCGGACTTCTCACTCTTGGGATGAATATGCACATCGAGAGATTTAGTTTTGAACTTTGGAAGTTTTTTCAGTGCCTATTTAGGACATGTCTCTTCTAAGTCATGCTTCAGTTCACAAGTGGCAAGAATGACAAAACATCTAAATACAGTTGAGCATCCTTAATTCAGAAATCCAAAACTGTGCTGACACAGTGCCCAGAAAATGTTACATTTGTGATCACTTTTATTCAGGATACTTAGATTAGGGGTGCTCAACCAGGTAAAGTATATGCAGATATTTCTACGAACAAACTACTATGAAATCTGAAACAAGTACGGTCCCAAGCATTTTAGCTATGGCATACTCCACCTGTATATATTAACATTATCAAGGTGGAGTAGTGGAGTCCATGTAGTGAAGTCCATTTCACGTTCTAGGCCCTGACATACAAAACCTACATTTGGCCTTTTGGGATTTAACGACTCCTGAAGACTCCAGGAGGGGAACGAGCAGTTCTATACTTGGAATTAAAGTCGCCCAGGTGACATGCTCGGAGACTTGGGCCAGCAATAACTCTCAAATGTCATAAATATTAAAAATGCTCTCGCAGCCATTTCAATGCAATACACACACCCGCATGCTCAGTCTAAAGCCCAAGTGTCCACTTTTAGAACTTCCCCAGACCCGTGATGAGTTTCTCCCCTTCATTCTGCCAGTTTTCCACTATGCAAGTAGAAGGCTGGACTCTCAGCCCCACCTCTTACTGGAAATACTAGGTGTATCAAACTAAGCTCCACAGCCAGCCGCAGCTGGGATTGAAGGTTACTGTGACTTTGGGGCTCTTTTGTGCCCCTGACAAAGTGTATTCCTAAGACCCTCTGTTGAAGACATGGCAGGGTTGGGGTCTACAGACAGAAAGGCTGGCTGCAGAGAACCAGTGTCCAACACGGGGCTCAGGTGGGGATGTGGAAGGATGGCCTGGGGCATGTGCTGAGGCAGTGCCCACTCTGTTGGGGACTTCTCTTGATCCTGTGGGTGCAAACGTGGCTTCCCAGCCCCATGTGTGGCTGGTGTCAGCTGTGCTGTGCTGTGGCCATGGCCCAGTCTCCACCCATTCCCACAGCTTTAGGTGGAGCGGGTAGTGAGAAGGAAGAGCCAGAGGACCACAGAGCAACAGCATGGCTCCTCAGGTGTCTGCCAAGCATGGGGGCTACCACGTGGGGTCTCGGGTATCTGTATGACTCGGACAGCAGCCAGTGTGTGCTGGAGAAGCACACTGAAATCCAGGCTGAAATGTGGACTGTTTGCATCTGCAGTCCCGGTCATCAGAGATGGCAGTCAAGGGGCTAAGTGACTTGTTGAAGAACGCACAGGCCACAGAGGCTCCATGGGAGATTTCCCTGATGCTACAGCCCACCTCCACTCCTAACCATGTGGTCTGGCCACCCAGCCCTAGGCCTTCGGTTTCTCCACTGTTGCCCTTCAGTCTTGACCTGTCTGGTGTCATTACTTGCTCTAGATTTCTTTCCCTTCCTCCTTTTCTATGTTCACAAAGGCAGTTTCTACAGGGGGCTGGGGAGGAGTTGGGGGTAGGATGACATTTGCTTATTTCATGGATACCTTGGAACTGATCTATTTATGTGATAGAACACGAACCATCCAAAATTTGTTCTCAGCAATCTTCCTTCATCTCCTGACTTCATCCTAGCTTGCCAAGAGTCTGGTCCAAGACCCTTGCTGGTCAAGGCTGCTCTGCCACCTTGAACTCTGCACTACATCATCGGCAGCAATCGCCCGGTCCTTCTCTTAGAACTTTTCCACATGTACAAATACATTACTGTAATTTGAAGATGACTAAAGCCAGACTTATAACTGCAGCTTTGCATTTCCATTCTTCTGTCCTACAAGATGGCTTATACCAATTTACAACGTGTTGGAAAAAATGCCTCGCTGTTCCTAACAGGATGCCAGTCCTGGCACGTGCTTAAGGAACAGTGACGATTCTTTCCTCGTAATACATCCCAGCCCCTCCAGCAGAAAAGAGGAATCAAGAACTGAACAGCATGAAAAAAAAGAAAAAACCTGCATTTTTTTCTTGAGTTTTCCATTATTTGATTAACAGGCAGGAAACAGGAAGTTAAAACATGTTAGTGGTCAAAGAGGCATGGTGAACATACAGTAAGTAAAACAAGGTAAGTCCCACCTTTGTTGCCTCAAGGGCAGCAAAAGCATGAATGCCACAAGCATTCAAATGCAGGGTGATGCCCATGTGCTTCTGGATTAAAAAGGTCAAGCTCCCAGCAGAGGCACTGCCAGGGCAGTGTGTACTGGGCTGGCTCTCAGTCTCCCTGGCTGGAACACTTGAGCTTCATTCTAACCCTGATGTGGCTGCAAGAAAGTGGCCTCCCATGACAATGGACCAGAAAAGCAGATAAACCCCACAGAGCCATTTCAAAGTTAGCCTGTAAGTGTGGTCAAAATTATATCATCATTTCCTAATGACACTTCAGTTTCTCCTTGAGAGAAACGATGAAACAGATGCAAACACATAAGAGACTTTAAAAAGTCCTCCTAAAAACATGACTATACAATAAAATTGTGGATTTTAGCTTCCGTTTTGCTTTTGAAAGATAAAAGGTATTATCTTCAGGCTTTATAAAATTAAAATGATTATCGTGCATTGAGCTCATCCAGTGCAGTCACTTCTGACCCGTCTGTGTCCCACAGACCCTGCAGAATGTCTTAAAATGAAACACTGCATCAAGAACAATCTGCAGACTTACCCTGAGAATGGGACACCCAGCAACTGCCTAATAGATTCAGAAAGGTGGTTGACCCTTTAAACCTAAACCTCAAGCCAATACAAAAAAAAAAAAGCCTTTTTTTGTGGGGGGTGGCAGGAAACAAATCCAAATGCTCTCCACAGGCAATGTAAACACAGTAATTCCTCTACACTTACACACTCCCTCATCCTGTTGGTGTGTGTTTCCTTTTTAGATAGTTTCACTTTTTTGAATTTTCCTGCTGTAGCTTCCCATACCACCCATTCACACAGTGACTATTTCAGAGCACACAAGAGGGAACAAACCTCTGCCCTGGATCACTACCGTGGACCACTTGCTGCACTGAGTGAGTTCACACGAAAAAGAAATTTTCTATCCCCAGAAATTGGGATGGAATACAGCTTCATAAGCCACAGCAGCGGCCCCTCAGGTTTCCATCGAGCAGTTCCCCTGGCCACTCACACGCTCCCACTCATAGCGCTGGGCCCAGACCTCGCGCCCCCTCCACACCTGCGGGTTGGCAGCCATGATGGTGTAATTCCCGTCGTCGTCTAGGGTGGAGGCCGCGGTGTGCAGAGAGCAGGTCCCATCGAGGTCTCTCTGAATGATATAGTGATCACTCTTCGGCGAGATCTGCTTCCCATCTTTAAACCAATAAATCTGGGGGTGCAAAGGATTAGAGATGGTAAGCGAGCAGCCACAGCACGTTCGCTCGCTGCCTAGAGGACTGCTCAGGATCCAGTGTGTGGGCTGCAGAGCTGAGCTTCCATGGTCAAACATTTAACTGAACGAAGGAACATTTGAACAGAACATTGATTTCTGAGCAATAATAATAATAACCCACAAAAACTGGTAACAATTCCAATCCAGATTCAGTTAAAAATTATAGATCCTTAAAAATAAATGGATATAGGGCCCGGCATGGTGCCCTAGTGGCTAAAGTCCTCGCCTTGAAAGCCCCGGGATCCCATATGGGCGCCGGTTCTAATCCCGGCAGCTCCACTTCCCACCCAGTTCCCTGCTTGTGGCGTGGGAAAGCAGTCGAGGACGGCCCAAGGTCTTGGGACCCTGTGCCTGTGTGGGAAACCTGGAGGAAGTTCCTGGCTCCTGGCTTCAGATCACCATAGCACCAGCTGTTGCACTCACTTGAGGAGTGAACCATTGGACAGAAGATCTTCCTCTCTGTCTCTCCTTGTCTCTGTATATCTGACTTTGTAATAAAAAAATAAAATAAATCTTTAAAAATGGATATAAACAATAAGAATCTATATCATGCTTGTGTTTTTTAAAATACTAAACTTTTTATGCAATTTCATTATGCATTCATTTCATTGATGAATTTCATATATGATGTAACGGAGGGGTTTCTGCTGCATTTCCGCAGTGATCATGTCGCTGAGGTGTTTTCCTGTTTGGCCTCTGTCCTCTTTCCAGCAAAGGGGCAACCACAACGTATTACTTGTCAAGACAAGGTGAAAAGGCTGTATGAGAGAAGAAAGCAGACCTTGAACTTGCACCACTCTGCTGAGATGTGTTCACCAAATGCAGGTGGGTGCCAGGGAGGGTGCCAGAGTGCAGGGCTGGGGAGGGTGGAGGTCTACTGCGTTGCCTCTGGGCCAAGAGGTATGTGATAAAAAGGCTGAAAAGCCCAACAGGGAACTGGGACTGACAGAAAATTCCAGTGAAAATCAAGTAAAAGTAAATTATACTCAAGAAAACACCAAAGTACTGGAGGCACAGTTTTAAGATACCTAACCTGAATGATGGAGAGGGAAAAATTAAAATCTTAATATTGATTAGAAAATTTTACCTCTTTTAAAAATCCTTGCCTCCCTCATTTTTAAAATAAGATTGGTTTATGACCATTTTGTTCTTATTTTTTTTAAGAGATTTATTTATTTATGTGAAAGACAAAGTTACAGGGCAGGAAGTGGGGAGACAGGAAGGGTGAGAGAGAGAGATCATCCATGAGTGGACTAGGCCAAAGCCAGGAGCCAGGAGTGGATGTGGGGTCCAAGCACACAGGCCATCTTCAACTGCTTTCCCAGGCCACTAGCAGAGAGCTGGACTGGAAGAGCAGCAGTTGGGACTCCAACCAGCACTCACATGGGCGGCCATGTCACAGGTAGAGACTTAACTAGCTATGTCACAACACTGATCTGGTCATTTTTCACAATATATTTATTTGAGAAGGCAGAAAATGGGGGCTCATCCCTCAAATGCTCTAATTGGGGGGTGCACCAGGAATGGGTCTCCTGTGTGGTGGCAGGGGCCAGCTACTTGAGCCACCACCTGCTGCCAAGCAGGGTGGGCTTCGGCAGGAAGCTGGACACAGAAGCCCAGCTGGGACTGGAATCATGCCACTCAGCTCCTGGCCCCTACCCTGAATGCCACCCCCAGTTGCCATGTCTGATGCAGGACGTGAACTGCCCAGTCAGCAGGTGGGTCCAGCAGAAGGCACCTCAGCGCCCACAGCCCCACCTGCCATCACCAACGTGGTGTACTAATCTCTGCATCGCCCTCCAGACTTAAGGTCAGGGAAGACAGAAACTCCCTTCTCCTTTACGCTATAAAAAACATTTACTTTTTTGAAAGGCAGAGTGACCCAAGAAACGGAAGGAGAAAGGCAGGGAGAGAAAGTAAGAGGAAGGAGAAGAGCGAGGAAGGGGGAGAGAGAGAGGGAAGAAGGTGGCAGAGAAGACGGGAGGGCGAGAAGGAATCTGAATAATCTTTGTGAAACCTTTATTTTTAATACAGGAAAAGCCTAGCAACATCTAATACTACATAGATCAACTGCACTGTAACTTTTCTAGTTTATATCTTCCAGTTAGTTTCAAATGTATAGGAACTTCAATCTCTGGATGCTTAAAAACAAATCAGGCTTCCCACAGATTTGATGTTTGGTTTTGCTTCCATTTTAGCACAATCCGTACAGCTCAGATAAGTGACTCTTGGGCTGCTGTGCTCCCCTGCTCAGCGTCTGTGTACTCCACACTTGTCAAGTTTGGCTTACTCTTTTTTTTTTAAGACTTATTTTTATTGGACAGTCAGATATACAGAGAGGAGAGATAGAAAGGAAGATCTTCCATCCATTGGTTCACTCCCCAGTGGCCACAATGGCCGGAGCTGAGCCGATCTGAAGCCAGGAACCCGGAGCCCTCTCTGGGTCTCCCACGCGGGTGCAGGGTCCCAAGGCTTTGGGCTGTGCTCTACTGCTTTCCCAGGCCACAAGTAGAGAGCTGGAAGGGAAGCAGGCAGCTGGAACATGCACCGGTGCCCATACGGGATCCCTGCACATGCAAGGCAAGGACTTTAACCATTAGGCTTCTGCACTGGATCCTAGGCTTCCTCTTTCTAAAGCAGTTTCCCCTCCCCGACCTCTGCCTGCAAACGATTTTACAAATCACAGACTTGAAGTCTTGGGGCTGGCAACATGGCGCAGTAGGTGAGGCTGCCACTGCAGTGCTGGCATCCCCTATGGAGGAAATTCAAGTCCTGGCTGCTCCACTTCCTATCCAGCTCCTTGGTAATGGCCGTGGAAAATGGCCCAAGTGTTTGGGTCCTGCAACTACCCATGTGGGAGACCCTCAATGAAGCTCTTGGCTCCTGACTTTGGCCTGGTCCAGCCCTGACTGGTGTTGCCATCTGGGGAGTGAAATGGCAGATGTGAGATCTCTGTATGTATGTATATCTCTCTCCAGCTCTCCCCATAACTGTGATATCAAATCGATCTGTCTTTAAAAAAGAGAGCGAGAGAGAGAGAGAGAGAAGGAACTGGGCACCACAGCTGTGCATGTGCCTCAGTGATCACGACTGAAGTAGACATTCAACAACAACTACATTAAAGTTTGCATAACCATGGCTTCCCTGTGTTACTTCACATGGTATAGAATCCTCTGCACTTGGGAAAGTTAGTTCATTTCACAGAGCTCAGTTGAGCCATTTTCACTTTGGGAGTAACCACAATTAGTAAATGATACAGATGAGTGACGAGCTCAATTATTCAATGGATGTTTCCAAGGCCCGCCCTCCTCCTCACTTCCTCCTGCCCCCCATCCTTTACACTCTGCTCTTGGTACACTCCACCAATCTTAATTTCTTCTAATGCCCCTAAAGGAAATCCTGAACCTCACACATTTTACATCCTGGGTGTTGAGAAAGCTCATTTGTGTCTCATCCTCATACTACACATGCTGTATTTTTCAAAGGTTGGTTTGTCTAGTGGAAAGCCAGATAGCGACAGAAAGAAAAAGCCTGGCTGAGTCTGGGGGTGGGAGGGAGGTGGGGAGAAGAGATGGAAAAGTCAGAATGTAAGAGAGGTCAATAATTTTTATCTTTGGGACAAGACCTCTGTCCCTGCCACTGTCCCCATCAAGCAATAAGCCCCTGATCTAGCCAGCGCGAGGCCAGGCTGGATGCCTTACCCTGCCCCCCTGGTGTCATGTATGGCCTGGGGGGCCTTAGGGCCAGCTGTGAGCTGTCAGGGCAGGTGGAAGGGGTACTGACACCTGAGATTTCCAATGGGTGGGCTTCAGCCAGTGTTGCCCCTGGCTCCTCTACTTCTAATACAGTTTCCCGCTATTGGTCTGGAAAAAGCAAAAGATGGCTCAAGTGCTTGGGTCCCTGCACCCATGTCAGACACCCAGATGGAGCTCTAGGCTCCTGACTTTGGGCCTGGTCCAGTCATGTCCATCGTGGTCATTTGGAGAGTCAACCAACAGAATAAAGATCTCCCTGTCTCTTCAGCTCTCTCTGTAACTTTGTAATAAAATATATGTTTTAAAATAAAAGTGTTGTTTGTTTCCTCTATCTTAAGGTTCATTTTCCAAATGGTCCCAACCGCTTAGGTCAGGCCACGCTAAAGCCAGGATCCAGGAACTCCATCTGGGTTTCCCACATGGGTGGCAGGAACCCAAGTACTGGGGCCATCACCCGCTGCCTCCCAAGCGTAACAGCAAGAAGCTGTTTTGGAAGCAGAGGAGCTACAACTGGAAACCAGGACTCTGGATAGGGGATGCGGGCGCCCCAAGCTTTGAAAGCAAAACTCTTCCTTAACAAGATACGGTCTGCTGTGTTCTGGGTATGTCCTTCTGAATGCATCGGCTGCCCCCAAGGCAGCATTGCTGACACTTGTGACCCTGGGGAGGACACAGAGTCCTGGTTCTACCGTCATGAGTGGATTAATCCTGCCCGAATGCTGGGAGTGAAGCCCTGAGACACCCTCACCAGCTCCAGGACTGCTCAGCCTGCAGAACCGAGGACCAAAACCACCTTCGCTCCAGGCACCGGGACCCGCCGCAGTGTTTCAGCTCACCTTTGGCTTTGGGTTTCCAGCCACTCTGCATGTGAAAGTCACAGGCATCCCCTCAAAGATCTTGAAGTGTTTCAGCTTCGTCTCGAAGAACGGGGCCACTCCGTTTTCCACAGGTGCATCTCCATGTTGAATGTCATCGCCTGATTCATCCACAGGAGACCTTTCTAGCCTGTACTCTATTTCACTGATGAGTCTCTGCTCACAGCTGGACACTTTGTATTCCTGTATCAGACAAAGCAAGTTCACTTCAGCCACTGCAGTCCCTGGGGCCATGGTCTGCCTCAAGAGTTCCCTTCCCTTCTCCAGTAAAGCACATGGGTATATTTTTTTATAAAAGAACTTAAAAACCACTTGGTCTAAGTCTGGCTCAATTTTACACAAGGCAAAACTCAATGAAAACATCTGGAAGCCAGTATACATGATTATTTCAAACTGTCTTCAGGTCCACCTTAAAAAAAAAAAAAACCCACACACACCAGAAAAAAGCCAACCAATGAACATGACTTTTTGTTCTTTTTTTCTTTCTTGGCAGATATATGGGAGAGACTAGGTGGGTAGGGTGGTGGGAATAGAGGAAATGAAAAAACAAAGAGCAAAGGCTAGGTATTCCTGAACTGTTTGTAAAACTCAAACTGGCTGGGCCACTGCAGGAGAAAGCTGGATCTTGGCAGGACCCCATTGCGCAGGCACACAGCACACACGGCTGGAAGCTGCGGTGTTGCCGGAATCCTATCAAAGGAGCAATGGCCAGGTCACCACCAGGTTCTTTTCTCAGGTAACAGCTCTGTTTCTCCTGGGGCCCTCTCCTTTTAGTTCTGCAGAGATGGGCAACCCATCCACCGTGAAAGTAAACTAGGACTGACAGTCTAGTCATGAGGTTGGCTGCAGAGAAACACAAAAGCAAGACAAAACAAACCTGGACATCCCCTGGCGGGCAAGGTGGCCCATTTGGAAACACTTCTTGTTTGCTATTAGGCAAGGGGTTATTCTCACCTGCTTTTCTGCTACAGAAGTTACTCAACTCTTAGTTCAGTTTGTTGATTAGAAGGGAGGAATACAATGGTATGGGGAAAAAAAATCAAACTGCAAAAAAGCATGCCACAAGTTGTTTTTGTTTTGTGCAGTTACTACACCCTTCTAGAAACATAGACTAGAAAGCTTTTTGAGATTTGAAGTTCACCTTGCCCATTCATGACAGAAGTAAAATTCCTGTTTGTTGAGAATTCACAAGAAAAATAATGTGGCAGTAATGCTGTGCATCTGCTATACATGCAAACTGATCCTGGTCACTGCCCTTCTGATACACGCGTGACAGTCCAGACAGACACACGGGTGAAAAGGGAAGCCGGGAGGCACACAGTGGACATGAGTGAGAGAAGAAGGCAGAAAGCTTGACCTTTTGACCTTCCAGAGGACTCCCTACAGAAGCGTGAGGAGACCCGATGTCCTGTAATGGCAGAAAAACAGAAGTGAAGGCTGACAATAAAGGTAACGGGAAGGAAGCACAACTTTGAGCGTCCTCGAAGTGAAACTTGGAGGGTTGCAATCTTTCATGTAGAAAAGCGATCTGATTTTGAAGGCAGGCCCATGTCTCAGTGGACAGGGGACCCTTGGAGCTTTTCTTTTGTACTTCCTTGTAGCCTGAGACCACATGTGGAAACTCCAGCCAGAATCGGGAGATCAGCGAGCCACTGGCACCAAATCCTGGAATTGACTTTTTTGTGTATGGTGGTAGCATGGGAACCAAAACAGTGTTTTGAGAATTCTATGGATTAGTGATTTATAACCACACATGGAGGCAGATAAAGAGGCAGTCTTTTATGTACACAGACTGTTTTGGCTTAATATATCTGACTATATATTAAGAATATGACTATATATATTCCTTGCGTACATATGAACAACATAGTGGGATCTACTCATTAGCTATTTCCATCAGTGTCAATGAAAATGTCTCCATACAAAACTTTCATTATAGCACAGGATAGAAAAATCACATACCTGAAAGGGGAATAAACTAGTCAATCAGAAGATTTTAAAAAGTTAACACAAATATCACTAACAAATGATTCTGGCAGCCACTCAGCATGGTGTCTGGTACATAGCACATGTTTAATAAATAACACCTCTGAGGTTGGTTTGATGACACTGTTTTACAGTGACTGTGCCCTCCGCTGTTCCACAGAACTGATCTCAAGAATGGAGTGCCTGCAGAGCACGGAGAAGGGGACGGTGCTGCTGTCCTTTTTTCTAAGAAGTCCAGACCCACAGCATACCTGATTAGCAGCTTCCTCTTCTGGCTCCTGAACGTGAAAGACGGTGGCACTGTCAGCACCCAGCAGCCGCCGAGCCATCCTCTCCTCGTAAGTTAACCTCTAAGGAAATAGGTCACAAAATGCACAAAATTAGGGAGGAAAAAAGTCACAACTACATGTTGCCGAAGACTACAAAACCAGAACGAGCTGCCTTGCTTCCTGCCATCTGCCTCAGATCACTGCATTCTTTCTGTTGATTAAGTTGTTCTACCTGTCACCTCCCCTCTGATCCACTGGTATCCCATGTTGGGAGATACCAACTAATTTTTTTAAAGATGTATGTATTTATTTGAAAAAGTTACAGAAAAAGGAGAAGGCAGAAATGAGGGAGAGGCACATGGACAGAGACGGCGCTCCTTCCTTCCCTGGGCTCACTGCCCAACAGCCACAAAGGCTGTGGCTGGGCTGGGCCAAATTCAGGAGCCAACAGCTCCATCCAATCTCCCGTGGGGGTGGAAGGGACCCAGGCAGTTGGATCATCTTCTGCTGGCTTCCCAAGCACATGAACAGGGAGCTGGATTGGAAGCGGCACAGCTGGGAACTGGTGCTTCTACAGGATGTCAGTGTGACAGGTAGCAGCTGAAGCAGCCATGTCGCAATGCCAGGGCCCTGAAAACTAACCTTGAGGGCTGCCAGCTGACCCAGCACACATTGTAAAGCGGGAATAAAGCAATGGGGCAGCCACCACATGGAAGATGTGGGCCATGTCCTTGTACGTAATGAAAAACAGAGGAAATGTGTCACCTGCAGGCTTCGGAGCAGCCAAACAGGTTATAGGACTAAGAAGCGCAGGAAAGTTGCCCAAAGGAGAATCCACTGTTCAAGAAGGAAAGAAAATGGACAGGCACGGCCGGCCACCTGAAACAATCCTGCCAATTACCCCCATGAAATGTGGCTAGTAAGCAGTGCTCAGGTTTAGGCCCACACAGTTTTTGCTAGGTCATTCTTAGGTTGTAAGTCACAGCAATGTTTTTGTTCTGCAGGTGCTTCATGCATTTAGGGTGTCTTAGGATGATGGCACGAGGGGTGGGGATGTTCAGAGACCATCGGCCCTATCAAGCGCATTTTACAAACAAGAACAACAAGGCAAAATGTACAGAAAGCACAGAAGTGATTTCAGCTGTTTCCAAATTTCAGAACTTCGATAAGAATTCTGGAAACTTTCTAATCAGGAAAATATGTTGGATAAATAAAAAAATTCCAGTAATTGCTGGTTCTGGTCCCAGATGAAACCAGGAACTGAAATAAGTCAAGTGCCAAAGGACAAATCATCTCAAAGTTCAGACAATTTTACTTAATGAAGACACAGCAGGAAGAGGAGGAGTGGAGGTCAGGTTGGGGGGCTGTCAGGTGACTGCATCAGTTTCCAGCCACACTCCGCCAGCACTTAGCTGGGTTTCAGCAGCAGTTTCCCCAGCAAAGGGGATTTTTTGTGTAGAAGCAGCCCTATATTGTAGGATCCAAATTCTCTTTTTGGTAACCTGCACAGCAGCCCCTGGCCTCTGGGTAAATACAGACCTGCCCAGAGTGTGTGGGCTCCCTGCCTTGCAGCATGTGCCAGGCCACATGGCATCCTATGCTGTCTGTACATGGTCACAGCACCATGCTCAGGTGTATGCTCTCAACTCCAGGAGCTGCCCTTCCATATTCCTGTCCCTGCAACTCATCACGTCACCAAGACTGAGGAGGAAGAGGAAGCAGGGAAGATCATGGTAAGAGGAAACCTATCTCTTTGTCTCCCTGCTCCTTACATTCAGGCCCTAGTACTAAGAAGGCTGTTGAGACTCAAGAATTCTGTAGACAAATCTTCAGAGCCTAGGTCCCAGTGAGTTAAGCAAAGAGACGTCTGGTGCAGGCAGTTCCCAACCCGGCCCAGGCCCTGGAGCTCTCAGTACCGGCTGCCCATTGTTCAGGAGGTCCTCCTTGAAGCGAAGTTTGCGTTCCAAGTCTTGGATGACAGCATCCTTTGTGCCCTGGATCTCCTCGTCAGAGGCTATCCTTGCTGTCCTGCCAGCCTTCTTTGGGAACCCCCTGAGGGACAAAAGCAAAAGGCAGTAGAGTCAGTTGTCAGGCACAGACACCCCAAACTCCCCAGGCCCGCACAGACAGCTCAGTGTGTCAGCGTGTCACTCCCTCTTGCCCAGACTTTATAGCGCCCTGGGAAAGGAGCGAGAGAGCTGCTCTCAGCAGTTCAGGAAACCCTAAATCGAAACCAGTGTTCAAGGTTCCAATAGCTGCGGGAGTATGTCTTAGGACAGTAAATTCAAGCACAGGGAAGACTTGGTTTAGTCCTGGGGAGGCAGCAATATAGAGGAAAAAACCAGCTGATCTGTGATTTGACAAGTGTTTAACATCTTACTCTACCTCCTATTAGTTTTTGGCCCAGAGTCTGTTTCTTAACATCTTTTCTAAAGCAGATAGAAGAAACATACACCACATGTGAATGTTGAAAAAGTTTGGGAAGTAATCATGCTTCTTTCATACTCTTATTTCTTCTTCCGGTCCATATAATTCATTTATTTAAAAACTATCCCTCCCCTATTTCTAAGAAAATATAGACTGAATGTCCTTTGCCCCAACTACTTGGGGATAGAATGGTTTGAGTTTCAGATTTGGGAATATCTGCATACATACATATAGTTTGCAGATGGGACCCATGCCTAAACCTGGGCTTCATTTACGTTGCACACACACCTTAAACACACAGCCTGAGGGTAATGGCAGAGACAGCTGTATTGCACCTGCGTTTTGACTATGACCTGTCACTTAAGTGTGGAATTTTCCAGTTGTAGCATTACACCAGTACTCAGAAAAACTCAGATTTTGAAATATTTTGGAAGTTGGATGTTTGACTTGGGTATGTTCAATCTGCATCACGGCTGTCATCTTCCCTGGTATCCCTTTGCATCCTTCATTTGGCTAGAGCCTCCCAACCACCTGAAGAGCCCTGGGCTTTTCGTAGAGGTAGCACCTCAGAAGCCTTCGAAGGCCAGCAACACTGCCCGGCCGAGTGAGCCCAGGATGGGTGTGGACTCACATTTGTTGGAACCTTAAGGAAATTGCTTCCCCTTTTATTCCTTTACTCTCACAGGGCAGTGCAGATTTCATGAGAAATGGAATACTATTTCATAGTGAAAGGAATGACCCATCACAACTCATCCCAACAAGCCAATTTCAAAAGCAAAATGTGGGATTAAAAAACAAAAAGTCACAGAGAAAAATGCATATAAATGTATTTCCATTTATAGATGGATTACAATGAAATAGCCCACAGTCAGAAAACTTGTTCTCAAAGTGTGTTCGTGGGACCAACATCAGCATGATCCAAAGGACTGCTAAAAATGCAGACTCTTGGCCTTAGTGCAGACCTATGTGACCAGTGAAGTGTGGCTTGGGGTTTAGTGATTTGTGTTACAGCAAGTCCCATGGGTGACTATGACACACATGAAAGCTTAAAAACAGATCCAGAGAAACATATACACATGGTAGAAATAAAAGAAGATAATGGTCGACTCTGAAACTCAGAGTAGTGTTTACCTCCTACCGAGGAAAGGAGGTGCAATTGTAGAAGGAGACCTGTTAGCAGAAGTAATAAAATAGAGCAGAATTTCTAGAGGTACTAGAAATAGGTAAGATTTTCTATACTACCAATGATAAGATATTTCTCATGAGTCAAGGGCATTGTACACTTGATGTTATGGACAAGGCAGAAAGTTCCAGGCTAAGGATACATGCACACATTGGATTCACTAACTGACTCATAGGTTCTCATTGTGTCACTCAACAGGGCTGGCAACAAGATGGTCAGATAGGAAGGTGCTGGTCCAACCCTTAACCGTATCGAGACTCCGGGAGTCTGTCGCCTGCACCTGCTCCTCCAGGCAGTCACATGCCCCTTAGTCCACCTCCCCCTGCTGCCTTGCTACATTGTTCCTGACTGTACTGGGTGTTCACCCTCCTGACAGGAGCCCTGCCAGTCTGTGTGGACTCAGTCCCCCGGACGGTTAGCCAGAGGTGCCGCAATGTCAGTTTGCTAAAGGACAACAGAAGCGGAGTGAAACGGTAAGGTGCTCTAGTTAAAAACGTCCCGTCGCCAAGGCAGTGTATACTTTGAAAGGAACTGTACACTATGAAAGGATGAATCTTACAGTCTGGAAACTGTACCTCAATAAAAATTCCAAAATGAAAAAAAACCAATTTACCATCTACAATAAGAAACACACAGGAAGCAGAGGTTGCCTGCTCCTGTGAGCTAACACACCATGTAACAGCAAAAGCTGCAGGCTCCAGTCCATGGCCAAGACAGAAGACGTCATCCATGACAAACCAGGACGGAACAATCTGGGGCCCCCAATGAACATCGGGGGGAGCACTATGCAAACACACTGCGGAACCGTGCCATCCAAACCTCGTTAATCAAGTCAAGAAACTCTTCACATAATCAACTTGCAACTAAGTCTTCTGATCCTCACAGTGGCAAACAGCCCAGTAAAACATGCCATGCCAGCTCTGTGATTTCGAGTCATTTACCCTTGTAGACTAGAATCGCACATTAAAGAAAAAAAAATTGAAATGTTACAATGTCCTGTGGTTGAAGTTCAAGGAAACAGCCAAACACATTGGAAATTAATCTTGATAGGGAACTGGGCAACGGACCTGAGAGAGCCTGATGGCAGGAGGTGAGGGGATTAGGGTTTACAGCCTCAATTTTGAAAACCATACATTCTTTAAACAGCCATGCCCACTGGTACAGTGGGTTAACCCTCCGCCTCTGATGCCAGCATCCCATAAGAGTGTCAGTTTAAGAACCAGCTGTTCCCTTTCTGATCCAGCTCCCTGATAATGCACCTAGGGAAGTAACAGATGTCTTAAATCCTTAGACCCTGCACCCATGTAGGAGACAGAGATGAGTTCCACTTGGCCTAGCTGTGACTGTTGTGGCTGTGTGGGGAGTGGACCACCAGACTGAAGACATCTCTGTCTCTTTCTGTAACTCTGCCTCACAAATAACCTTTCTATAAAATGTGCAGAGGCCAGCACCATGGGTTAGGAGGTTAAGCCTCTGCCTGCATTGCTGACAATCCCCTATGGGCACTGGTTCATATCCTAGTTGTTCCACTCTCCATTTAGCTCCCTGCTTATGCCTGGGAAAGCTGCAGAGGATGGCTCAAAGCCTTGGGACCCTGTATCCATATGGGAGACCTGGAAGAAGCTCCTGCCTCCTAGCTTCAGACTGGCTCAGCTCTGGCTGTTGTGGCCACTTTGGGGAGTGGATCAGCAGATGGAAGATCTCTCTGTCTCCCTCCTCCCCTCTCTCTAACTCTGCCTTTCAAAAAAAAAAAAGTAAAAAAAAAAAATCTTTAAGAACTGTGTATATTTTGATGTCTTTCCTAACCTGGCACCCTCTCTCCTCTGCAACTCTTTTCCCCAGGGTCTGTCAGCCTTTAATGTCTCCCAGGTACCCAGGTACAGTTGGTTATTGTACCATGTTTGTTTCCTTATTAGCACCCATCACACTGCAGTATGTGTTCTTTAAATATGGTCCCAGTCACCACGGCTCTTCTGTAAATTACAATGCTTGTTAACAGACACTCAAATAGTATTGCTGGGATGAATGAATGGCTGCATTATGGATCTGCACTTTGACCCCTGTCTAACCTTCTCTCTCTCCTCGGTCTTGTGCCAGAACTATCTGAGGTCAGACCTCATGTGCAAAGCCAGCCTCAGAACAAATACCAACTGCAGCATGCGGGAAGTAGAGAGCTGGGTTTTGAAGTCACCCGAGAGGTAAAAGGTAGCTCTTGGTTACCTCAGACACTGCAAACATACAAGTTTCTACTGTTGCTCTCAAAGCTGAGCAACATCACCAAATTGCACAACTGTGTGATGACAAGCAGCCTCTGATGACAGAAGGTGTCACTGAGTTTGACCGCAGGCTATGTGAGAGCTGTGCTCTCGGCGCTAATGAGGAGGACAGGGAGTATCGCGTGACCATCACGGGCAGATGAGATCAGCTGCAGAGAAGCAGAGAGCTTTTCCTTTAAGACAGCCAGAAGTTCCACTGGACAAGGAAACATCTATTCACTGCAGAGGTTCGACTGCTTGCACAGCACTGTCTGATGCACTTCATCCTTCCAGCAGGTGATTAGAACTGGTCTCGTGCATCTCGCAGAAAGCCCCTGTGCCTGGGGTTCCTGTCACATATGTATTTTCTTGTTTCAAATATAACTATTAACGTTGCTCTTTGGAGGAGGATGTCATGGTGCAGCATGTTAAGCTACTGCTTGGGATGCCTGTACCCCATATTCAGAGTGCCTACGATGGAGTCCCACCTCTGTTTCTGATCTAGTTCCTTGCTAATGTTCCTGGTAGGTAGCAAATGACAGCGCATGTACGTGGATCTGTGACACCCAGGTGGGAGACCCAGATGGAGATCCTTGCTTCTAGCTTCAGCTTGGCCCAGCCCCTGTGGTTTCGATCATGCGAAAAGTGTATCAGCAGATGGATGATCATGCTGTCATTGTGATTTTCAAATAAATAAAAATAAGCACTTAAAAACATATACTCTTTGGGGCTGGTGTTGTGGTGAGACACGTTAAGCCATCACTTGCAATACTAGCATCCCAGTTCAAGTCTTGGCTGCTCCACTTCTGATCCAGCTCCCTGCAGGAGCTCCTGGGAAAGCAGTGGAGGATGGCCCAAGTGCTTGGGTCCCTGAACCCGGAAGAAACTCCTGGCTCCTGGCTTCAGGTTGGCCGAGCCCTGGCCATTGCAGCCATTTGGGAAATGAACCAGCAGAATGAAGACTTGCTCTACACACCCTTCCCCCATTCTCTGTCATTCTGCCTTTCAAATAAAATAAATTTACTCTTTGGCCCAAGTAAGGATGCTTATAATTTCTTTTAGTAAGTCAGTTTCCTAAACACAGTAAGGTTACTAGCATTATAAAAATGTTTACTTAATTCCTGGTTCTCCCTTTTCTAATAACATTTTATTTTATTTACAAACCTCAAGGCACTCATATTTTCTGGATCTCAACAATACTGCAGTAAAAATCAATAGGAAGTTAACAGAAATGTCTAACAGCTATTCCAAAACTGTTACTGAATATCTAGCTATGCAGTATTAGTACAATATGGCAATAAGAATTTTAGTAAGCGTAGAAGAAACAGTATTAGTTTCCAAAATAAGCTTGATGACACTGGTTTTCTACCACGCATTACAAGTTTGCTGTATAAAAAGTAAAAAATGAAGATACAAGGCCAATGCCTCAATGTTGCATTATGTGACATGGCAAAGGCAACCAAGTTCAAAAGGTTAATAACCAAACTGGGTGTAAGTCAAGGAGCAAGGTACCAATTCTAGAAGCAAGCGGGCTGGAAAGGGCGGCAGCTCTGGTTGGAATGGCTGCCGATAACTCCAGGAAGGGGAGAAGAAGCTAAGAAAGCCACGGAGAGTTGATGAGCAGGCAGCAAGTGGACAAAGGGAGAGGAAGGAATTCCGGGTCAGTGGATAAAGGCCCAAGAGCCACCCTCCAAGCTATGTGACTTTCGTGACTTAGCTAAAGGTTACACGACTCGTTTCCAGTGGTGTGAAACATGGATGGTAACCTGTTTCATAGGATTACAGAGGAGACAATAGGTGTTAATGTGAATTAAAATGTTAAGTAGACGTGGTATAGTAAGAGCGCCTCTGGAGGGGCTAGCATTAGACATTCAGCTTGGGGGTTCAGCACAGCCCTGAGAAGAGTTGAAAAAGAGACCAGGGATTCTGGACTAGAATTTCCAAGAAACTGCAAAGAACCCTAACCAAGTGACTTTACAGTGCTCAACCCTGTCCTGGGTGCTGGGAATACAAGGCTGGGTAAAAGGACACTGTGATAC
This sequence comes from Ochotona princeps, assembly GCF_030435755.1. Lineage (NCBI taxonomy): Eukaryota > Metazoa > Chordata > Mammalia > Lagomorpha > Ochotonidae > Ochotona > Ochotona princeps. Next base: position 35,709,026 of record NC_080842.1, read on the forward strand.
AAAATCACCTTTGGGTGGTGGGGAGGGGCAGCGGGGAGAAAGGGAGGGAGGGAGGGAGAGACAGAGAGAACACAAGAGCTGGGAAAGGGGCCATCAGAAAGGTAACAAGAAGTTTCTCAGGCAAAGCTTTGGCAGGGTGAGCTTGTTTTCCTATAAAATAGAGTCTGTGTCGGAGCTTAATAAGTTGGTTGCACTCCCCAAAGTGTACCTGCTTTAGATAAATGAGGAATGATAACCCATTAAGAGACAGACAAGAGTTATCTGGTGACAAAACCAATTTCCTTTCATGATGGTTTCATACAATTAAACATAGCTTACTGAAAGTAAATTGTCAGCAAAATCAGAACTGAAAGTCCACATAGAGACAAACCTTAGCCAATACACAACCCCAACAGGCTTCCCTCAGTAAACACTTATTATACACACTCAGTCCATCTGTGCAAAACAGTACTGATCTGTTTACTCCAGCTGTAACTCTAATTCACTTGCCAGCTCAAAAAGGGAACTCATGTGGCTGGGGCTAGAATCACCCCAAACACGCATAGCCGTGGCAACCAGCACGAGGCCCCAGAGGTCTCTGCTGCTGGGTGATCTTCAAGCATCCTCCCCTTGATACGCACTCAGTTCCATCAGTGCATTTCAGAAACTCAGGTCTCCAGAGTCCAGTGTTGATTTAACAGATCAGCTATCAGGCCAGCAACCAGAAAAACAGTTTAACTACTAAATTCACTCCTTGCGTTCAGTGAAACCTGATGACCACATCACACAAACTTTGTGAGCAAACTCCCTAACAAATTGGCACTTAGATATCTTTTATATTCAAGAATGGAATCTACGCATGAATATATTTTTTGAAAATCCCGAAGCCAAGTTTTTATGTATCCATTCTATTTTTTGTAACTCGATTATTATGATGAAGCCAAACTTGTTTAAGCACAAAGAAAAACGAGAACATTACACTGAAATGAAAATCAACACCTTTAATTGTCAAATGCCTTTTCTAAAATGATGATGGTGCTGGGGACTGCCCTGCTCACTACCTCTGCACGACTCGGAACAGCGCCACAGACCACGCAGCCGACCTGACTCCCAGCAGCTCCTGGGGCACAGTCATCCACAAAATCATCACCCCTTTGTGCAGGGCCCTGGAGGCCCTCCTACTAACCCGATGCCCAGGGTTGAACACAACTTTTTCTGGGCTGCTGTTACATACAAGATGCTAATGAGTCCATGGTCCCAGGGACCTCCAACCCCTCAGTTCCCTGGTCTCTACCAGCAAATGACAAGGCCAGCACCTGCTTTCATGAGGGACAGGGTGACAATACTGGCTGCCAGGCCTGACAAGATTCCTGTCTTTTGGGTTCTTTCTCAGTGGTTACCACCTTGCCACCGTCTTTTCTTGAAAACTTCCTAAAATACTCTATCGTGAAGTGAAACCTACAGCTATTATCTGTTACCATCCTTTTTCTCAAGGTTTGGGATTTTACTGTTTTCCTTCTGCACCTGCTTTGGTTAATTATCACATTTACTAGAGATCCGCCAAAGCAGTACATGCAGGGCTAAGCCACGGTACTGTCCCCCACCCGCCCCCTCCACCGCTCAGGCCCCGCCCAAGTCCTGGGAAATCCTGCACCTCTAGGCTAGAGAATGACGACACTGTCCCCGCCCGCTTGTTTCTTCTAAGTCAGGGAGAAAGAGTGGGACAATGAGATCATGCCCGTAAAGAGCTGAGTGCCTGCAGAAGAAAGGCTCTCATTAGGACCTCCCAATTAGTACATTTTTTAATTGACACATGCTCCTTTTTGTCATACACAAAGACCTACTGATGTAAAAGAGGCAATTAAGAGTACAAAACACTATAGCCCTGTGGCTGTGCAGCACTCCCCTGTGAGAACTGTGAATGTGGGCAAAAGATCCAGAGGCCGGCCGATTCCCAGGCTGGGCCCTGCATGACGCGCCTCGAGTGCAGCCGGGTCAGAAAGGCTTTGCCCTTGGCCCACGGGGCACCGGCCAGGCTCATGGGTGCCCATCATCTCCTAGGACCAACCTACCAAGCGGAGGAACAGGGTCACAGCCATGAGAAGGTGTAAAATTAACCATTACAGGAGTTGAGGGGGAACAGGCTACACTAATTTCATAAAAGTGCATACAGATGTCCTCGAAGGAACATTCTCGTGGCATCCTTCTGCAAAAATGGCCCGGCGTCCTATCTGTGTCGGCAGCTTTCAGCTGGGCAAGACCTCCACGACCGGTGAGCCCACTACCCCAGGGAAGAAGGAAGCTGCTGGAAGGAGACACTGAAGACCCGCAGTTTTCAATTCACCTCCAGCAGCATGCAGGTGCCAGATAGGCCCACTCACTTCTGCCTTCTTGGCTTCGGGGTTTATCACTGGCACCCATGACTTCTGCGCCACCCTTGACCTCTAGCCACGTGAGAAACAACCTTTTCACAAGCTGTTTAGAACCTGGGTAGTACCAACTATTCCTCAAATTAACACTAGAGCAAGGCTAAACACACAAACAGGATACAAGGACAAGCGTGCAATAGATGACTAAGAAAACAGACTCATGGGCATTTAAACCTTTCGTAAAACAAAGCAAAGCAAAAAACCAACTCTCCCGAATTAGGTATAATCAATCAATTTGCTGGGACCTGACATATACGGCAAAACTATCCAGTGAGAAAAACAACACATCTAAGTGAAACTGGATTTGCTGTTGCGATCACAAGCTCCCAATAAAGCGTGCGTGTGTACACGCGCGCGCGCACACACACACACACACACACACATGCCAACAGCTTGGTAGTTCCTATATGCGTAAGTATGCCAATTAGCCATGGTCACCCTCAAAAGGGATACTCTTGGGCTAATTATCTGGCTTACAACCATGAATAAATAGCAACTTTTTTTCTGCTTTCAATTCAGAATGCAAATAAGGGTTCCCATAATACACCAGGGGAAAACAATGCCTCAAAAGACACAAGTAACCAAGCTAAACCACTGAATACGCCAAGTGCATGTGATTTAGCAACAGCAAAATTCCTTGGAGACAAAGCGTGACACGCAGGAATGGCTCACTGGGCTGGCCCCAGGACGAACATGTGCAGTTCAGCATGGCCACTTCACTCTAGTGTCCCAGCGCTTAACCACCTTTGGGTGGAGTTTTCCATAGCCACAGAATCAGCAGGGCTTCTCCATGAACTTTTAAGAAATGACACAACTACGGAAATCTTTCGTGGTAACAACGAAATAGTCTGACTCCATAAAATGAGCTTCCTGTTACTGGAAGTTAAGCCCTTCAAGCTGCAAATCTTTAGAGTCACAAAGATTGGAATAAACCACAGCTTTCACTGAAGAGGATAAAGGCAGGATCACCCAATACCTTTTAAAAAACGTTCGCTCAGCTTCTGTATGAAAGACATTAGAACCAATTATTTACTGTGTGTCTTCCTGAAGTGTCTTATACCAAATTCCCACTCTTTTAAAATCTGTTGTTAATAATTTCCTTCAAGACAATATTTCATATTCTGTCAGCTACACAAATGACAGCAAAGCATGGGAGAAAGACAGTTTTCTTTAGGCAAGCCGACCACTTTCACCAGAAACCTGTTACGGCATCATTGCTAGGCAGATTCCACTCCCTTTTTTTTAGAAGTCTCTTCAAAAAATTTTGTGGAAATATGAATTTCAAAGATAAGTGTATTCAGGGGCCAGCACTGTGGGATAGCTGGGTAGACCCTAGGCTGGGACTGCCTCATCCCATGGTGGAGTGTTGGTCCACTGCCCACCTACTCCACTTCTGATCCAGCTCCCTGCCGATGTGCCAAGGAAACAGCCCTGGCCCTAACACTTGGGTCCCTGTCAGCCATGTGGGAGACCAGGTGGGAGCTGCAGGCTTCTGGCTTTGGCCTGGCCCACCCTGGCCACTGAAGTTAGTTCAGGAGTGACATTCTGCCTTCTAAACAAATCGTTTAAAAGATAAGCATAGTTTAGTGCAAAAAAAAAAAAAAAAGCAAGCCATCATGACTTTTTCATAATTTGCATTTTCTACAAGCTTTTTAAAGTACCCTCTTGCTTACACCTGTCTTCTGACTCTGCTTTTTCCAGTAAGGATGTCAGAAGCTCACAGGATGCCAAGCACAGGACCCACATAACCAACATTCCCCAAGTGCCCAGCCTACCCAGAGCTCCCTGGTCCACCTCGGCCAGACTGGCCACAGCAGTACTTGCCTGCCAGGTGACCCAGGACAACCCTGCAATGGGAACGCCTCATGGATGAATGAGAATAACCGCATTCAGCGTTTCCTTCTTTTCCTCTCAACAGCTTGGGCTTTTGGCCAGAGCTGCAGGTATCAGCCGAGCTGAGACAGGTATTGAAATGCTTAGGAGAGGGGTCAGCTTGGCTCCTCTTCCCCAACCATGCCAAACACCTGCTGCGGGCGCTCCTGTGGAAGGCTGCCTGCCCGACTGTAGATGTCAGCCTGTCTGTCCTCAGAGGAGCTCCATTTTCAAGATCTGGTAGAGCTGCCGCAGCACTGTTGGGCACAGGCAGTTACAAGGGAACCTGCAAATGCTGCCCACCGGGAGCCAGGGGCCTTTTGCTCCAGCTGGGGCGCTCTGGGGACAGGGACAGACCCCAGATCACCAGGTCTCACATCCTAGGGCGCACACCTTCATTTAATGGTAGATAGACAACAACCTGCTTGTTCCCCTTCCAAACAGTCACTAGAATGTGGGGAAAGTTTTGATGACTGCTCTTTTGGGTTTTTCTAAATTCCTAACCTCCTGCTTACTAAGCAACCTCATGGGAAGTCAACACACATGGGGTGAAATTCAAGTTTAGTGGCCACGTGACTGCGAGAGGTGGCGGGTGGGAGATTTAATTACTGCTCCTTCAGCTGTGGACTCTGGGGCAGGTGAAACCAACACAGGAGACCTGCTTAGCTGCCCGCCCCATCAGTGCCAGCCCAGGCCACCCTCGTGGTAGTCATCACCGGCACGGGGATTGCGAACAGTGCCTGCTGGTCACGCAGAGGGCACCTAGGGAAGAAGTGCTGGACAATGCCGATGTGGCATATTAAACGGGATGCTGGGGTTCTAGGGCACTGCGGAAGTGTAGGAGCCGGGCGGCGCTGTCACTTACGCGGGGGTGACGCCCTTGGGTAGCCCCAGCGCGTTGACAGCAGCTGGCGGCGGCTGCGAGGGCAGCAGGGAGCTGAGGAAGGCCGCGGGCGTCTGGCTGTGGCTGAAGCGGGCGGCGGGCGCGGGGCAGGGCGAGGCCGGGCCCGGGCTGGGCAGTGGCGGCGGTGGTGGCGGCAGCGGGAACACGTCGGGCACCGCAAAGGCCGCGCTGGGGCTGAAGACCGGAGGCGGCGGCGGCGGAGGCGACGGTGAGGACGGGCCCCAGGAGCCCTCGGCCTCGGAGCCGAAGGGCTGCACGAAGGGCGGCACGGGCGCACGGCCGAACTGCTTGGGCGTCGGCGACAGAGGCGACGGGAGGCTGGACGAGCTGGGGCTGGAGGCCGGCGTGCCGTGGCCCGACGCGGGACCGAGGTTCTGCGCCGCTATGAACTGCTTGGGGCGCGCGTAGTTGAAGGAGCCGGAGGACTGCATGGCGGAGGCGGAGCGGGAGGCGAGTGCGCTCATGGGCTCCGGGGAGGCGGGCGACGCGCAGGCCGCGAGCTCAGGGAAGGCGGGCGGCGGCGGGAAGGGCGGCGAGGGAGGGCCCGAGTGCCGCGCGCTGGCCTCCTGCTCCAGGCGGATCTGGTTCTGCAGCTGCTGGATCTTGAGCGGGTCCCTGCGGGCAGAGAGAAAGACGGAGACCTTCAGAGAGCGGCTGGGAGCCACGTGGGCCACGCGACGAGGCCGGCAGGGAGCCCACGGCCACCGAGGGCCACCCCACACTCCAGCAGCAATGGGGCGCAGCTGCGCACAGGTGTAACTGGCCAGGCTACAAATGCTGATGGCGATTGTGCCCGACACTTGGGAGTCGTACTTCATTTTAACAACAACAACAACAACAACAACAACAACAACAACAAAGAAACAAAAGCCAACTTTTGACCAGAGTTATCAGGCTTCTGATTTGTAGCAAATTTTGAAGAAACTATCAGAACCAGCAAGTTGAAAGATGGAAAACATCTGACTCAAAGTTATTTTTGGCAGATTTGTATTGGTCATTTGCCTTCAGTGCGGTCAACTCATTATTCAGTAAATTCAACTGATTTCTATTGAAGATTTACTGTAACCTCGTTTTTTCTTCCCCTTACATCTTGAATCGCCAACGACTTAAACACATGCAAACTTAAAAATACACAATTGAGAGACATGTATTTTAAATGTGAATGTGGCCCTCAGAGGTACCAAATGGTTTTTAAATACATCTAATACTGTACATCATTTTATAAAAATAAACTCTATAATAAATGGTTTTCTGTACTCTTCCACTAACCCCTCCCGTGGCCAGGAAGCCATCAACCTGGCCGCCCCCCGCCCCGTGCCAGCCTGGTCTCACTATGCCCACACAGTGCTTTCAGGCGCTCTAAAGTTGGCCTGGCACTGTGAGTCAATTGCCCATATATTGTCCATCGATAAGCAAAAGTTTTAGTTTATAGTTTTGAAATAAAGACAACAGCTAGTAATCATCTAAAAATATTTTTTCTTTCTTTTTCCCCTCAAAGCTTTTCTGTTGAGTCAACCAAGATTTCTTTCCAGCAAGTAAAAATATAGGCTTCATTAGGGCTGTGAAAGCACTTGGACGGCAGGGGGCGCTACAGCAAGCCGATAAAGCAGGCAAAGTTCTATGAACGGAGAAAGTTATATGCCTGACCATAAAGCTTTTTAAAAACGTCAAAACCACACGCGAGAAGTTCCTGAATCTTTAAAACTCAGGCTTTCAGAGACTCGAAGCAGTAAAATGAACTGAAGCTACTGTTAAAAAGTAATAACTACACTTTAGGCATGTTGTGGCATCTCACTGTATGTGGGAACATAGAGTTGTCTGAGAACACTTTCCCTGTCTTCTGTAATTATCCAGGACAGGGATTAGACTTGAATCCTTAAAAAGACAAGCACATACTTTCCTGGAAACGGACAGTTATAGAGAGAATACGGTTTTATATTCTACACCTGTGCATATCATCACGGATTACAACAACAAAGAGTTCTGGGGTTCCTACTGAACTTCATTGCAGCCTTTAAAGCGGTCATGCCACCGCCGGGATTCGCTGCGCCCCTGGAGTTGCAGATGTCTGTGCGGTCTCGACCCACCATTCAGCCCTTGCGTATTTGCACTCAAGTATTTAGACATGACCCAGGAACAGATCTCGTAAAAGCCACCCACCAGCTCCAAAACCCCAATACCCAGCATTCTCACTCCCGTCTGGATTTTTCTGCTTTCGCGTCTCCTCCCGATTGCAAAATGCACCCTAGCCCTGGAATGTTTATCACGCGTCCACCGACCTCCGCACTGGCCTGCAGGCCATCTGTGTCTTCAGAGGCACTGCTCCCTCTCCCCAGCCTCCCGGTGCTAGCCCGGGCTCACCATGCCCACAGCCTCGGCCGTGTTCGAAGGCACTTCCTGGAGGTGCTGTGCCGGCTGTGGTAAGCCTGCCACAGCCATGGAAGTTCCGCCTTGGATCTGGTATGAGGATTCTGCCGCCCGTCTCTAACGAGTAGCCCCTGAAGACAGCCTTGGCAGAAGGAAGGGGAGCCCAGGCCACGTTAGCTGGCTTCTGACTTTTCTCCATGGGGTCAGCAGACTCACTTGGTCATTACAAAGTGTCAGCAGATTTGGGCTTAAAGCTGTTGGAGTGCTAATTCTAGCAATAAGTGACAGATAAAGAAATGATTACTATCTCATTCTACCAGAAATAGGCTTTCTAATAACTTGCCTACTAGTACCGGGGTACTTTGAAATATTTATGAAAAATGGAATTGAAAGATGGAAAAAAGATGACTTTGGTGCAAAACAATTTTTTAAATCCCTCGTTTTTCATCTTCCACAAGTATTTGCAAGAACCTGTGTACATGTTGCGATGAAGAGTTCTGCTAAAGGGTCTGCTCTGTTTCAGTTGCTGGCATGGAGGGAGGAATAGAAAATGCAGGGAAGTGGGGGGTGGGAAAAGAGCAAAGATTGTTTTGAGGGGGAGCGCACTGTGGTGTGGCATATGAAGCTGCTTCCCTGGCTGCCTTCATTCCATATCGTGGTTGACATGAGTCCCAGCTGCGCAGCTTCTGCTCCAGCGCTCTGCAAACACACAGCAGACACAGCCTGACCATTTGTCTGCCACTCATGTGGATGAGCAGAATGGAGTTCCTGGCTCTGGCTTTGGCCTGGCCTGGCTGTGGCTGTTGCAGCTATTTGACAAGTGAATGAGCCAGCATACGAAACACCTTTGTTTCTCTTCCCCCTTCTGTCATTCAGCCTTTCAAATAATTTTCTTTTCTACAAAAACTATTTAGAATCTCCATGTGTCTGATTTGATTCCTGTTTAAATAACTTCTTAAAACATTTGAATTAGATGATCAATACTAGACTCTGGGATGATGTAATACACAATTTTGGATCATTTTTCATTCATACGTAAGCTGATTTTCACAGATACAAAAAGAAAGAAAGGTACCAGAAAGATTAAAAAAGAATGGCCTTGGGCTCTTGCTATCCTGAGAGTCCAGCAAACACAGGTTGTTGAAATGTGAGTTATTATTACTACATATCACTTTTTTCCTCTGGGGAACTGTAGCTTGGGCTCAAAATAAATGATGTGAACTTCTGGAAAAAACAACTTTTATATAAATTGGAAATTCCCAGTATGTCTCTCTGGGGCAATGTCTGGATTGCACAAAATAATTTATCCCCTGATCATACTAATAAAACTAGGGTATTCATAATTGTCTGGAGAAATGGAAAACATTGGTGATTTAAGAGCAAACACGCTGCTGGCTTACGGGCCTGCTTCCACTGCTGACTGTATGATACAGGAGTCGTGCAGTCCCGCGCCCTCTGAGCTCTGAGCTAACCCTGGCCGCTGTCTGCGTGCACTCTGATGACAGGAAGTATTGCCTTTAGCTTCCTTACAATGCCCAAGGCTCAACAGTGACCCTGGCAGGAACATCAGTGTCAATGACAACAAGGATGCCGTTTCTGTCCCTGGCTGAGTCTGGCAGGTATATTCAGTGGGACAGTCCTACTGTAGAAGGGACCAAGACTAGATTGGGAGTCTTGCAAATGAAAGTAGATAAATGAATAAGAATGAGCTGCTGGTTAACACAACATAGTCCTAGCTCAGCATCATGTGCATGGAAGACCTACACACACTAATCCTGAGAACATATACAATGGATGGACTGCAAAACTCCCACCAGGGTTCCATGCAGTAGTACCAGTCAAGCTCCACTTATGACTTTATTAATCTTGTTCTATTTTTTATGCCTCAATTTGTTTTCAGTTGAAAGAAACGAGGTCCTATGCATGAGGATTGGCACCTATCAATTGGCTTTACTGAGCACTAATTATTGCCTCTTGATAATAAGTAGACATTGCAATCTTGGGAACACTGTAGTCCCCCCTTATCTAAGGTTCACTCCCTGTGGTCAACCACAGTCTAAAACTATTACGTGGAAAATTCCCGAAATAAACAACCTATAAGTTTTATATGACAAACTCTTCTGAGGGGCCTCATGAATACTCATGCCATCCATCCTGCCTGTCCTCAGGGATGTAGATCATCCCTGGGTTCAGAGTATCCACACGCTATGTGCTACCTGCCCGTTTGCCCAGTCGCTGTTTCACTTCTAGGCCACCTATCACAGCATCACAGGGCCTCTGTTCAAGTAACTCTTTTATTTTACTTAATAATAGCAATCAAGTGTAAGACTAGTGATGCCGGCATAAGCTCTCTCGAGTGACAGAGATAAAGATCACTCTTACAAAATGTTTTCATAGCATATTGTTATGATTATTCCATTTTGTTATAATGGGCAATCTCCTACAAAGTCTAATTCATAAATTAAACCTTAACATAATTATGTATGTGTGAATAGGAGAAATGTGGCACTATATGTAGTTGCAGGCATCCACTGGTATATAAGAGGGGGCTTTTCACAGTCTTTTACACACATACGGTGAGTTAATATAAGCTAAATGAGAACATATTGCATTGGGTTGATTGGGAGAGGTTATGACTGCAGAAGTAACTATAAAATTAAAATATATCCCCCTAAGTCTGGGGAGTATGGAGAGATTGGGGATAAAAATCTGGATTTTCTACAAAGTTCCATAAACCAGAGAATGTTAAAATCAAATTAAAATTGACCCCTGCTTGGGAAAGTGTGTCTATGTGTGCCTAACGTGTGTTGCAAATGACATAGATGGCTTTTCAAAATCCCACTCTTTGATCTTTAATTCATTCTGGGCCTTTTGTAAATTGTGCTAACTCTCCAGACAAAGCCAGGCTGGAACACAGTTAACGACAGAGGAGGGTTCAAAGGAGAAGTGAGCTGAAGGAAATCAGCACGCGACTTGAGTCTCTTTTCCAAAGATGTGTCCTTTGCACTCAGCCTCAGAACCACATCTGGCTCCACTAGAGAGAGAGTAGCGCCTTACGTCTTAGTACAAAAGTTTGATCTCTATTTGAAGTCCTTCCATGCCCCATGAGAGGGAGCAACTGCTGACCAATGCATAATCCTCCTGGGAACCGCTCAGGGATGTGAGAGGGCTGTGCCCTGCCTGTAGCACAGGGTATCTGCACTGAGAAATTTTAGTGCTCTGAACCACTCCGTGGGGGTGACAGTCCTGCAGCTGGCTCCCCAGATGTGCAGCATCTCATCCAGGAGGTCTGTGGTGCTGGGAGGGGCAGGGCAGGGTCATTTTGGCTCTGGGAGGGCTGCAGGATGTGGTCCACAGCGTTTACCGCCTCACCCAAGTAACAGGCTTTGTGGGTGGACATAAATTGTATGTGATAACGGGCAGGATCCGACGGGGTCCACAGAAGTCATGGGACGTGCGTGATGACTCTGAGTGGCCGCCTGCCTGAGCTGCTCTCTCCCTTTATCCTGGGAAGAAAATGAGGTTAGGTTCTAAAATCCTCAACTCGGCATCGCTGCTAAATACCTCCCATGACTTTTCTTCCTATGGTTTCAAAAGGCCAGTGCAAGCAGAAGGAAGGTATTAGCTGCCAAGTCCTATAAAAGCCAGGCTAATTTAGTGGACACTAAATGGAATTAATATGGCCTGTTCCCCAATTGAAATTATTTGGTATTCATTCTTGACATCAACGAAGTATGTTTCTGAACAAAAGTTTATTTCCCAACCACTTTTCTTGACAATGCTCTAGGCAAGACCAAGGATTGTGTTTCTAGCTAAAACAGCCAGGCAGCCCCCTCTGACACAGCTGGGGAAGGGCTGTGAATGCTCCAGCACAGAGTTTCTCTGAGACTTTGAAGGATGGAAGAAAAAAGAATGACAAATACTTAACTTTCTGTCTCATAATGAAATAAAGAATGTGGCCTTATTTCACAGCTTCCATAGTTAACCTTCCCTGGATTTTCCATTTTTCTGTTGTCTTGGGGCTTGTGTCATCCCTTCAGCTGACGTTTGCTGAACTGAATACAACTGAAACATGGGTATGCACAGCTGGCACCTGCAAGAAGCAATCCTATCTTTCACAACGAGCAGTCGGGATTTGCTCAGCAGGCAGCTTTATATGCAGCATTCTCTTACTTCCCTGGGGGCCTTTCCACACGCCCCAACTGCAGGGTCTGCCTCTGTCTTCACAGGTAAGACACTCAGCAAAGATCTGTTGGATTTCACCCAACTGCCCAGATTTCTCTACCATCTAAAACATCACTCCATCCAGTGAGAGTTCACTCAGCCGCATTCTTCCAGGGGATTCTTCGCAGAGATAAATACCACGCGTGTCCTTCACAAGTGAAGACGTGGGGCCACCAAACAGAGAAGGACCGAACAGCTCCAGTCCCAGCTCAGCTGTGAACTCTTTATGATTCTAGATAATTCACTTCTTCCTGGGACTGTCTCTTAGCTTTAAAATGGAAATTTACAACATTCTATCTGTAAGATTCTAGTAAACTTTGAAGTTTTATGAGGCGTACTTGCTAGCCTTTTAAGATTTAAATGTTGCACATAAATTCTGTCGTGATATAGAAGAAAACAGCTTTTGGGTCCTGTGCATTTCCGAGCAGTTTCTGTGGGGCTGGGCGTTGCCAGTCAAGAAAGTGGCTGCACACTCACTGTCCATAAACCCTCCTCCTTGTCCGACCACAACCTTCAATCAACCTTTGAAATGATTTTGTAAATTTTCCGAAAATTCGCTTCAGGGTTTGCTCAATGGACGGGTAACCGTTCTGGTGTACTCAGGAGCTTTGGTCAGGCCTCATTCTTGGCATCTCAGTAGGAACTCCTTCCAGAAGCCTTCTCCCGGATGCTTCTACACTCTGCTACCTCCAATGCTGGGCCCGCCTCCTTCCCTGGCTCTCATCAAGACCCAAGCTTTGTGCTCCTGTCTGCATAGGAGCCGGTCCCTAACCCAGACCTCAGTTCTGCATCCCATGGAGCATTAACGTGCAACGTTAATCCTAACCGATCCCATCTACAGCAGAGTCCCTCTCCCCACCCCCCAACCCCCCCGCTAATGTCTACCCTCCACAATGCATGATATTCCAAATCCCTACAATTTGGCCCCAACAATCCCAACAACTATATTGCTACTTATACACTCCTCCCTCTCTTTCTGCTTTTTTCCTTCTTCCAGGTTAGTTACTCTCATTGTCTCCTAACTTAACCTGCCCTTAACCTTTCCTTAAATGCTGCTTGGTTTTGGAAGGCCTGTCCCTACCAACCTGTCTCCATCTGTTCTTCATCCTTTTGCCCTCATCGCAGGGCCTATCTCGACCTGAAGCCCTCCTTAAGGAATGTTTGCCAAGCCTTTCTCCCTCTTCCTCCCCCAGCTCTAATACCCAGGCACTATCCTCTCACACGCCCCAGCCGGAGCTCCTAGCACCACTGAATGCTCCTTGCACCCTGCCGGTTAGTGTGGTGCCTTGGATGGAGATCACTAACCACCCGGGAAGGGATTGCTATGGTTTTTTTTTTAAGGAAGAATATGGGCAAAGAAAATTTGGCTTGTAATTAGAGGGGAAAATGTATCTTTTAATTTCACATATTTATAACATACACTCATATTTATGTATGCGTCAGAACTCTAACATGACGGTACTTTTATTTCTGGAATTTAGTAGCTAAGACAGAAAACTCCCATTCGCAAATGAGAATACCTCTGAACTTGGTACCGCAGTTCCTAATTTGGCATCTGCGAGGCCCTCCAGCATGCTGCAGGCAGCGGCAGCCTGTCTCAGTGCCCATTTTCCATTTTGTTTGGTTATCAGTCAAAAAGACACTGAGTTTCCCTTCACCTTGAGCAGCAGTGCTCTGGGGATATTTTCAGTACTTGGTGAGAAATTCAGTCATCTCTGAGCAACCTTCTTCTCTTCCCTGCACAATGTTCTATAGCCACATTGCCAAAGCACAGACTGTCCTGAGATGACAAAGTTGTTCCCTACACAAAAAGGAGCAAAGATCCCATTGTGTGTCCACTGTGTCGCAGGTCACAGAGACCCAGTGGAGGGTCACCAAGAAGGATGCACAAAATGCCTGCCTTGGGGCTGGGGTCTGCAGCACTGGCGTGGGTCTTGAACTTCACCCACAGATGTCTGGACTCGTTTTCCAAGTGTGGTGGATGTGCCGCTGGGAGTTGCTAATGGCTGACACCGAGTTAAAGAATGTGTAGGTGGAGACTGGGCTTCGTTTCTGGAAGAATAAGACCATCCTCTGATGGCATGGCAGTAAGCATTCATTAAAGCAGGGGATGACTCACGAATAGGTGGAGACGGATTCCCTCTTTGAAACTATTTGCTGAAACTCCAGGGAGAGCGACCAGCTATTTGGATTGTCTGTCTGTCTTTCTTCCTGGTATCTAGAAGCAGCACCTGCCCTTCTTTCACAGATCTGTTTCTCCTCTATTGCTTGTGGCTCTTCCAGGCACAATCGCCCAAACCTTGGCTGTGCGGTGAGTGTGTAACCCAGGACTAGCCAACCACTGCAGGGCCAAGCCATGCAGGGCCAAGCCACGCAGGGCCCTTCTCTGGGAACTTTCATACTAAAGACAGAAGGGAAATGTGCCTATTTGTCCTTGATAGTTATCTAAAGGATGAATCCTCTTGAGTTGCTGTCCCTAACTGGAGTCTATAAAAAGAAAGCTAATATATAAAAAAGAAACCACTTTAAGAGATAAAGTCAGCAAAAGAGAGAAGGGCCGACTGGATTACTCTTTTAGCACCTGGATCCAGATAACCCCAGATGAGTATTATCTCTCTGAATATCACGGGCAAATTAATTCATCCTCCTCGTTCTTTTTCAGTTTGTTAGTGGAAATGATTTCTTCTACTTTACAAAGTAACCTTGGAAACTAACCAATCCAGCTTTCATATTTTACAGATACAGAAATGGAAACAGAGAGTGATGTACAGCACAGACTCATCACCTGGCTGGTGCCAAAGGCCTAAAATCTTGCTGGAGAAGGAGGGCGGAGGGCAGAAGAGGCTGAAGCCAGAAAACTCCATCCAGGTTACCCACATGGGGAGCAGGGGGCCAAGTACTTAGCTTACCAATGACTGCCTTCTCAGGTGCCTCAGCAGGGAGCTAGATCTAAAGTGGCACAGCTCGCACATTCACTAGCCACCCATATGGCATGCTGGTGTTGCAGGTGCAGACTTAATTTGCTATGCCACAGTGGCAGCCCTTAACAGACTATTATCTTTATTTTCTAGCTGAGGATGCTAAAGTACAAAAAAATGTGTGTGTATACACATATATAAAAATACATATGTATAGATATAGTATATATACATATGTGTACAGATACAGGTGTGAGACTAAGGTTGCACAGCTGAAAGCAGTGAGGGAATTTAAACTGAGAAGGTGGCTCATGATCACTTTGTTACACTGTTTCACTTCTTTTGTCTCTGAGAATCTATCCAATTCCAACCAACACTGTGGCTCTAAAGCTCTCACTCCTTTTCCCTCTATCTCATTGTTACCTAGGATATGGACATTGCAATAGAGCTTAAAATCATGAAGTATACAGAGAGACTGGCTATGGCCTGAAGGTATTTGAAACATATAACTTTAAGTAGTTATGTGTCCCAAGCTCAACTTCAATGGCTTTTATTTATTGGGGATATTATAAGAATAATTCCTGGCTCCCTTTTTGATTTCACCTTCTTGTAAGCTCACACCTTGGGAAGCAGCACCCTGGGAGGTGATGGTGTCCTCCCAACTCTTGCTTCCTATTGATGTGCACTGCTTGAGCCTGTCACCTCCCGGGGCGTACATCAGTAGGAAGCAAGAGTTGGAAGGACAGTCAGAGCTCAAGTGCAGGCACCCCAAGACGGGATGTGGGCATCCCAAGTGGTCTCTTACCCCCTATGCCAAATGTCCTCTCCCACTGATAAACTACAGTCTCTAACTAATCACCGACCATCCCTGGCCATACACCATGAAGGCCAGAGATAGCAGTGGGAGACATTGACACAGGTTCTCAGTTAATACTTTTCAAGGAATTCATGAGCTGGGAGCAGGCACCTGGCCTAGCAACTGACAAGCCTGTTGGGACACCTGCATACCCTCTGAGAGTGCCTGGGTCCCACCCCCCCCATGCCAGCTTCCCTCTAACGTGCACCCTGGGAGCAGGCAGCAGGTAATGCTCTAGTAGTTGGTTCCCTGCCACCCATGTGGAGACCACGACTGAGTTTCTGACTCCTGGTTTTAGCCTAGTCCGGCCCTGGTGTGGCAGGCATTTGGAAGTAATTCAACAGACAGAAAATCTTTCTCTCCCTATACATCACATCAATTTTTTTCGAATAAAAATATTAGTGAAATTTCTGAGGCGAATTCAGAGACACAGTCAAGGGGATAAGTACTGCCAGGGAACTTCACAGCACAGAAATTTCTACATGCAGGCCTGTCCTTCATTCTCTTCTCGGAACAAGATGTTTGCTGTAGGAGAAATCCAGATGGAAGCATCCCTGAAACACCTGGAGTTGAACTCTTACAAACCCCATGCCCTCCTTAACATCTCCTGCCACTGAGACAGGTAGCACCTTCCCAGACAGAAGCGACTGTGCTATTAACTATCAACATAGCTGCAATTACATGATTGCATGGCCTAGCTTATTGACGTTTGCAAAGTCAAACTTTGGATCATTTTCAAAGGACCTTCTTTAAATGTCTTGCTAAAGTCCCTTTATGCTATAAAACCTACTGTCCAGACTTTCAAGACCAGTTGTCATTCATCCATTATGCTACTGCACCTGCTGAGAGACTGTGTCCCAAACAGGCTGGCATCCACCAATAACAGTTTTCACAGGCTGGTGAACAGCACCAATTTACTAAGCTGATTCTTAAATCTTCATAACTGAAGAACTAGACAGTATTTCTGAATACACAGCACACTGCCAATAGTCCTTTTTACATATTTTGGTCTCACGAGGGCAAATAAATTAAAGGAATGCTCAGCTGAATCTGGGGACTGGGAGTAATTTATTTAAAGGTCGACTACTGCTGATTGAAATGCTAATAAGGTGAAGTATACAAGCCAGGGGTCCCCATGATGTTAGTGCCCACCGGCCTGGTCACCTGCCTCCTGTTCAACCTTTCATCTGAAGCAGGAAAAAGTTCTTAAAGAAACTAAGAAAAAATGCACATTGGCAAGCTCAGGAGAGATGGGTTAGCCACACAAATTAAGGGACTTGTGGAGGTAGAAAAGAACTGTACCTCTTAATGGCTCTGCCCCTTAAGCTTTTGACCAGCTGACCTTGACATTCCTTGGAAGCCAGAGGATGAGCTACCCTAATGGGCTGACTAACCTTTCCCCTCAGGAGGGAGAGCCAATCTTTTCAACTAAAGCAAGTTGATCCAAATGTGCCTTGGGATCAAATCATAACAAATGACTAAAACCACTAAAGTAAGCCTTTGATAAAACAATCCAGTTATTTAATGTAATTAATCTTAAGGGGGGGAGAAATTTATCATAACTGCATGATGTTGCCAACGTGGTTTTGTATGACTGTTTATCTGGCATTCCATCAAGTAACTTTCTTTTCCTCTTTTTTAAAAATTGTGGGTTTATTTAAAAAAAAAAGATTTATTTATTTATTTACTTATGAAAGTCGGATATACAGAGAGGAAGAGGAGACAAAGATCTGTCTGCTGATTCACTCCCCAAGTGGCCACAAAGACCAAAGCTGAGCCGATCTGAAGCCAGGATCCAGGACCTTCTTCCAGGTCCCCCATGCAGGTGCAGGGTCCCAAGGCTTTGGGCTGTCCTCGACTGCCTTCCCAGGCCACAAGCAGGGAGCTGGGTGGGAAGCGGGAGCCGGCGACCATATGGGATCCTGGCACATGCAAGGTGAGTACTTTAGCCACTAGGCTACTGTGCCAGGCCCTAGTACAATTTTCTATAATATGATATTTGTTGCTGCTTCTAGTACTGTAACAATACTGCAACATCTTGAGATGCCTTCTAAAAGCAAGCTTTGGAGAATGGTCAGCTGCAGTATTGAACTTGTTTCACATGTAAATGCAGAAGTTGGTTGCATATTACATCTGGGTTACCTGATTATACAAGATTACAAACAGTGGGTGGCTATTCTTTTAGGCAAGTAGCACTTAGCTAAGGATAATTTCTGCATTTGACACATAGATCTCCTCTGAACAGCACTGGGAAATGCAAACTGATCCCTATCCTTTCACTCCCAATGAAGTTTTAGTATTACTCTTTCCTCAAGATAAAAACTCAGTCTTCACCACCCCTTGTAATTTAGCTCTGCTAAATACTTAGTGTAAATGCACCCTGACAAACGGCTGGTTAACATAATATTCACCATATTAGTCCCTTGCCTTATGACAAAATACCACCATCAAGTTTTGATTATGGAAGTGGCTGAAGGCAAGGCAGCTTAGAAGAGTATGAAGCAGAAATGTCATCTTTGTTGCCAATGGAATTCCATTATTTTTTTTTTCATCTCAGAGAACTGAAGCATACTGATTACTCCTGACACCCAAGGCAGTATTTACAACAACCCTTCTCCATTTAAACCTGAATTCACAACCATAACTATAATCACAGACACTTCATATAGTTCTTGGTACCTTTTTAAAAATTCATCCTATTTCTGAAAGTGGAAATATGTGTGCTTTACTACAAAAAACTGCCACCAAATTCTATCAGATTTCCAAAAAGCAAGTCTTGACTTATCACTCACACTTCTTAGCAAAAATCAACTCATATAAATCTTCAACATACACAGAAACCCAAAAGTATAAGGTTTCAGGCAGAAAACAGAGAAAATTTTTGTGATCATAAGTTAGGCAAAAACTTCTTAGAAAGACACAAAAAGTGAGTCCTTAAAAAGAACAACAATAAAGTCAACACACTGGATTCATCAACACTAAATATGTATTCAAAACCCAGGAACCAAGAGAATACTGAAAAGGTGCCTCTTCATCTAGGGCTGTCTCCTCTAAATCCACTTTCTCTCCCCAGTGTCAATCAAATGATTGCTGCTATTCTTGAGTTTCCTTCAAAGATACCCCAGACACAATGTATATGGTGCACATGGTATAACAGTTCTATTATTCTTTGCAGCAGACACAAAACTTCATATTGAACATACTTATCAGATTATTCAGTACAGTCCCATTCTTTTGACAGCATGCACTGGTTATGAACATAACAAACAAAATTCTTTGGAAGTAATTAGTTTGAAGTTTTCTTAAGCAAATATGGAAATGGAACAGATAAAAAATTTTTTAATATGCTTGTCTCAGTGCCATTAAACAAAAGCTGTTTCTGAATTGTTGGTCTCCCTGTGAATTACTTAGGCTGTACATAACATTTTAGCTATGCTGGCTGTTGCATCCTGGGGGAGTGATGGTGTCATCTGGGGCTTGGTACCAAAACATTATTTGAAGTACATGGAAACGAGCTGTTTCAGTGTTTTCTACTTGCCTGGGAATTATGTTTTTAGATCATCAATTCTTTAAAAGGAAATGAGGCTCTCATTAGTCACTTCGATCATCTGAAGAAGTATTTACCTCATGCTACTTGAAAAGCATTTTTCACACACACACACACACACACACACACACACACAGCACAATCCCCTTGCTCAAAGCCTGGTGTTTAGAGGCCTGTGTTCGCACAGTCCAAATTGAGATGTGCTCAAAGTATGAAATACACACCAGATTTTGAAAATTCAGTTAAGAGAATATACAACTTCATTACTAATGTGGACACTCTTTCTTACAAGTTAACATGAAAATATTTTGGATTGACTGGGTTAAATAAATTAATAACATTAATTTTATTCATTTCTTTTCTTTCTGATGTGACTCCTATATGATTAAAATGACAAATGTCACCTGTATTTGTAGTTGACATATGAGAATTTCTATCAGCACGCTGACTCTTCATGTTCCCTCCCTTCTCCTAAAGGACTGTTTGTCTTAGATGTTTACCAGGTGCCTATTGAACAGGAGCCTGGGGCTGGAGTTAGGGGTTTCAGGCCAGTCCTCTGCTTGTGTTGCCAGCATCCTTTATGGGCACCAATTCGAGATCCAGCTGCTACACATCCTATCCAACTTCCTGCTTATGTGCCTGGGAAAGCAGAGGAGGATAGCCCAAGTTGTGGGGCCTCTCTATCCACGTGGGAGACCCATAAGCAGCTCCTGGATCCCAGCTTTGGACTAGCCCAGCTCCAGGCTACGCCAGTTCTGGCATTGCAGCCGCTTGCAGAGTGAACCATCAGCTGAAAGATCCCTCTCATTCCTCTTCCCGCTCCCTTTCTCTGTAGTTCTGCTTTTCAAATAAAAATAACCTTTTTAAAAAAGAATCTACCATGGCTATGATCTCCGGCAGGGCCCTTGCTGGATGATAATGATGCAATTGCCCATTACAGCAGCAAAATGTCATCCTCAGTTTCTTATTTTCTATTCTATTTGCTCACCACTCAGCACGCAATATCAGAATCATAGGCTGCGTTTCTCAGATTGTTTCACACTCCTAAGACACTCATGCATGGTTGGCCTGCACTCTGACTCTTCTACAGCAGTTACTGCTGGCAGGGAGAAGCGACTCTGTTTCCATAGAAATCTTTCTAATGTTCAGGTCGCACTACAGGAAAGTCAGTCCTGCCAGCAGCAGTGAACATGCGCATCGCTGAATCATGGAAACAAGTGGTACCCCGAAGCCAGGGTACAAAGCCAAAGACAGCAGACTGTGGAGTGCGATCACTTGGATCATGTGACAGAGCACAAGTAAAAAGGGTGGAACCTGTTACCATAAGATGGGATGAGCAGTGACGAAGCTACAGTGAGATTCGAATAAGCTACAATGAGATTTCTTTCTCCAGTTCATAGAACTATTTAAATGAAATCAATGCACAGGTTCAAAAATGATAGCCTACTGTCCCGAGACACACAAACAACTTTTACATGTAAGGAATGTTAGTGAATAGGAGAGAATCGAGACCATGGGCAGGACCTGGCTCTTATACACACAATATTCCTAGAAGCTTACAGTCACTTGCTATTGCTTCCTTGCTAAAGCCAGTCTGAGAATACAACCTCCTCAACCAAAGTATTACCGTTAACATCATTTTTTTGGCTTAGAAACTAATGTCTCAGAGAAAACTTGCCCAGAGGGATTGCAACATACACTTTCTTCATACCTTTTGTAAGTAAAAGGTAAAATTTAAATTAATGTGTAATTCACAGTTGATCAAACGTTACACACACACACACACACACACACACACACACACACACACACACACAAGCAGATGCCTGGAAAATATCTCTATGGTACACCCCTGAGACTCTAACTTCTAAAAAAAGTACCTCCTGATCTTCCTAACTTAGTTTGGCTAAATATAGT
The DNA here is from genome assembly GCF_030435755.1 of Ochotona princeps. Lineage (NCBI taxonomy): Eukaryota > Metazoa > Chordata > Mammalia > Lagomorpha > Ochotonidae > Ochotona > Ochotona princeps. Next base: position 35,730,039 of record NC_080842.1, read on the forward strand.
TAGCAGGCCGCATGCCTCCAGCGCATTCCCGCTGGAATTCAGCTAAGATAAACACAACACATGGAGGGAACCTGGCCCCCCTCCATGAACATTACATCATTCTTCCTTATTAGGAAAACCTCTTCAAACCTGAAATTTTGCTCTAAACCGAGTTTAACTTTCAGAAAGCAGCTGTAGACAGGGAGAAGCTCTCATCAGAAGAGATGCTGCACGTTGGGATGACTCGTTTCAACAATGGTGTTTTCAATAGGATTGACACTGTGCAAAACAGTAACAGGGTGCATTTCATTCCCGAAGGAAGGTATATCTGAGAAAGAACATTCAATGTTCCCCAATTTTTTCCTATCTCTATATATTTGATTTTTTTTTTACTGTATCTGAGACACAGAATGAGGGAGCTCACAGGTACTCCCCAAAGGCCCACAAAGCTAGGACTGAGTCAGGCTGAAGACAAGAGCCAGGAACTTCACCCGCATCTGGCCTCCTATGTGACTGGCAGGGACCCAAGTATGAGGCTGTCATCTGTGGCCTCCGAGGACGTGTATCAACAGCATTAACAGGAAGCTGGAATCTGAGTGGAGTCAGTACCTGTACCCCGACACCTGGATACAGCACGAGGCGCCCCAGCTAGCTTCTTAGTGCCCATGCTATTTATTTTTGTGTATGAGGAGAAAGGAGAAAAATCTTAGATTCTTGATTTCTCACTGCAATATAAATTCTGACCAAAGATTCTGCATCTGACTGATCTCAGGAGGATGATGTGAAGGTTAAGAAACAGACCCACCTCCCCACCCTTTGCAACACCCTGGAGTTTCCTCCTAACGTGTTGTCATATTTGCTAGACATCTTTGGTTACTTTTGTTAATAGGATTAGACTGAGAACAACATGCTAACTAATCCAGGTTTCTTGGTTTAAAAGTGAGGTTTATGCAGTCCAAACAAATATGTCAACTAATTCAAACAAACTTCTTCCTTAAGCAATAGTTTCTCAAGGATCCAGATATGATTAAACATCAGTTTGCTTATTCTACCTGGTACTTCACCTTTCCTTCCTGCTGTTGAAAGCACAATTCTCATGAGAAATAAACGAGAAAGTGTTGAAAACAATGTGCTCTAGATGTGCAGTCCACAATGGTGCAGAGGTGCTGACAACGCTCAGTACATTCCAAAACAAGGAACTGGAAAATGAGCATCCCTGAGACACCATGGATCACGCACATCATATACGCAAGCGAAAAAGTTGTTTGGCCGCAATTACACATCCTGACTTCGAAATGCCCACCTTGGCTACCCAGCAACATAGATTACCCATTCTACCCCATTTGTGAAAGTATGGAGGCTGAGGAAGGCTATCAGAGAAGGGCAGTGAAGAGAAGATGCGCCTAGCAAATAAGAAGAGACAATGTTTTTAAAACTCCCTAGAATGTTGCAATATCTCTCTGCAACTGAACATTGTTAACACTTTTTTAAAAAATGAGTGGAAAAAAAAAACACAACCATATCTGAATCTCTTGCATTCAGTCAGCTGGTCTGTGGGTGGTCCTCACTGTATCCCATAAGGTTCCCTCACGCAGGGGACTGGGACAACGATTCTATTCAAGGATTCAAAGAACCTTCTGGTTCCAAAGGGCCCTTTCATCGTCAGACAGTTTATTCTGCTGCTTCCCAGTGATCTGGGAATTGACGGTACCGGTGTACTAGACAGACGTGTAGGCTCGGAGCTACATCGCTTACACTTCAATTTTAGACTCTATTATTTATTGGCTGAGTAACCTACATCCCTTAACCCCTCTGAACCTGTTTTCTTATCATTAAACTGAGGGTCATAGAATTATTACTCCTCTGGCTGAGATAAAAGTGTTTACAGCAATCCTTGAGAAAGACTTCAATGTCAGCTACTGTTTTTCAGGATGACTGTATATAGGGGGACTTTATTTTCTGAAAAATGAAATGAAAAGATAACCTTTGTCTTAATGTGAAAACTTTGAAATTCACAGGTAGTTTTTCATAATACATATTTTTGTGAACTTTTAGACATTTCGTATGCATAGGTTTCTGAAACATCTTTCAATTCAATTTTCCATGAATTTGTTTGAAGTATTTTTGTACATAATTTACTGTCCAAATGCAGATTTGTTCATATGTGTCTCATGTTGAACATCAATTGTCCTGGGAAAAATAGAACATGTAGTCACCCCATGTCAAAGTCATGTGATATAGGGAGAAACTGATGTATAAAATAACAAAATGGGGGCCCAGTGGCATGGCCTAGCGTCTGGAGTCCTCGCCTTGATTGCACCGGGATACCAATGGGCGCCGGTTCTAATCCCGGCAGCTCCACTTCCCATCCAGCTCTCTGCTTGCAGCCTGGGAAAGCAGTCAAGGACGGCCCGAAGATATGGGACCCTGCACCCGCGTGGGAGACCTGGAAGAGGTTCCAGGTTCCCGGCTTCAGATCTGCGCAGCATCAGCCGAGGCGGTCACTTGGGGAGTGAATCATCGGACGGAGGATCTTCCTCTCTGTCTCTCCTCTCTGTATATCTGACTTTGTAATAAAAATAAATAAATATTGAAAAAAATAAATAAAATAACAAAATGTTTGCATCCCAGGGTACTAGACTGTACAAGAGATTAGCTGGAATAAGAGAGCTTTAATTTAAAAAAAAAACCTGAGAATTTAAAGTGTTCATTCTAAATACAGACCTCACAGTTCCATGTCAATCACCCATTTGCTGAATTCAGAGCACTCCTTTTCAATCTTATCCCAAATACACTGTAAAATGCAGGTTGAGTTACTGAAACAACATTTTGTGACTCTTTCCTGGCCCCCATGGCCCTAGCGGCAGGGAAATGGGAGTCGAGGAGGACAGTGACATGGAAGCCAAAGACTAGCATGAGCAGTCTCACTCAGCACCAGCCGTGCTGGGCACCAACGGACATCGCTTCACTGCTCCAAGTCATTGTGTTGCTTCGCCCCTGACCTGGGGAACTGTCCCCCTCGTATGCTGTCATTGTAGAAACAGAGAAAACACATCTGTTAAAAATGAGCTTTAGTGGAAAAAATTTCAGTTGGCATTCTCTTTTCCTCGCTGCCGACCGTTTTATTTTTTTTTTAATAGCACTCTTATGTAAGTTCTTTACTATATATAGTAGAGAACAGGCAGTTATGATCTGACCTGCACCAAGGCAGTCAGATTGGAGCCATTTCTGTCCACCTTGTACCCACTGGCAGCGGGACCTGCTGGAAAGCAGGAGCAGCCAGGCTCTAGAAAGCCCCCTTTGTTGAGATTTCCACTGCTGCTTTTGACACGGCTGTCCCTTTTTGGGTCTTCACCCTCCCCATCTATCCTATTGGCCCAAGGCCTATTTCTGACCTAAGCTATGGGGGTGCCTCTGCAACCTCTGAGAACATCTGGGAAACATTTTTTTGGCTTAGTCAATAATGCATATTTTCCCCCTGTACATTCTTCCAAGATTTACGCAAAAGCTAGAATTCTAACATTTCCATGTAAGGATCCTAGATTATTTTACTGTCCTTGACCAGCTTACAACTGTTCCTATTTTTCCCACTTTGCTGCAATCTCTACAAAAAAAGCGGGGGCGGGGGGGAGATCTTCGTTGCAGATGCATTACCTAAAATTTAGCACACACTCCATGAAAGAACCAATGAACTGATCAACCAACAAGACGAGGCAGTGATAGCCAACATTCATTAAACATGTACTACATGACTTTGGACAACTTAATAATCTTTCTGCACCTCAATTTTCTCATCTGTGGAATGGGACCATAGAGGACTACTATAAAGATTATGAGAACTGTTCAGGACAAGGAGGCATGCTCTCTTAGTTTATAGAGTGCTTTCTTCCCCTTTCGTGAATGTCCCCACACCCACTCTGTTGCACAATCAGAGGCCCATGGAGTCATCCCTGCTGGCCCCACCCCCTCATCTAAACCACGAGTGTCCTTCCCTACTCATCTCCCACATGGTGTGTTTGTACGTACAAGCCCAGAGTTGCAAAATCCACACTGAATCTTGTGACTCTGACTTCCTTGCACCTAACAGCTTTCACTTGCTCTTGGGATAAGCTAAAACTCTCCTGCACGGCTCCCGCCAGGCGTGGGTGTCTGACTGCACCACTTCTCACTCCCTGGCTGTCTGAGACTTGTGAGTGATTCCTGCTGACTTCAGCCTTATCTCCACCTCACACGCATCCCTCAGCTGTCAGGGAAAGCACCACTTCCTGCAGAAAGGCTCCTCCCCCACTCTCCAGATGCCTTCAGCTTCCTGCCCTCGGTGGTCCCGGCAGACCTTCTTTTTTAAATCATATAGTTGGACCCCTAACTGAACAAAGTTATGCATGCAGTGTGACCACGCCCACCATGCCCACACACGTGCACAGCATGTACTGATCAGAAGTGATCAGGGTTACTGGAACATCCACCACCTGCAATGTTAATCATTTCTTCAAGTTGGAAACATTCAGAACCATCTTCATTAGCTGTTTTCCAATATTCAATTAACTGCTGCCAACCACAGTTATCTTACACATTTTATGCATGTATTCATTTTTACACTATCTCCCACACAAGCACCTCATCTGGTCTCACAACTCCAAGTACCCACACCCCTCGATAGCATCTTGCCATCTGAGTAACAGGAGAAGCGGGAGGCAGCACAGATACAGGAAGTGCAAGGAGCATGGGAGGGTAAGGAGAGCCCTCGGGGTAACAGTGCTTGACGCAGCGGTTGGTGAAGACACAGCCTGGGATGCCAGCTTCACATTAGCGCAGGCAATGCCTGGGATGCAGTCCCTGTGGCTCTATTCCTCATGCCAGCTTCCTACTAACACACACCCTGAGAGGCAGCTGGCGATTGGCTAAGGCATGTGCGGGTGCTGCCACCTCCATGAGAGACCTGGCATTGGCATGGCCCAACCCCAGCTGTTGGCAACACTTGGGAGTGAATCAGCAGATGGAAGATATTCTCTCTCTCTCTCAAATAAGGAAATAAAAGAACAAGGGAGAGAATGCCTAGGCCCTGGCCTGGGTTCTTTCCAGAGGTTTTCGCTGGACTCATTTTGGTCATCTATACGTTAAACTGGGCCACACTTTTGAGGACACAGTTTGTGTGAGAAACAAACAAAACTCCCAATGAACACATGGGAAAATCGGCAGCTGCTTTGGCTGAAAGAAAACCATACTACACAACGTGGCCATGCTGTCAGCGCCCTCAGACATGGCCGCTGCGCCTCTGCAGTCCCTTCCTTGCAGAAGCTGGAGGTGTCTTTTTCTTCTGTCACATACCAATGTGGCCTCTTCCGTTTCTCCCAAAATACTAAAATCATGGCAATGAGCTTTATTAATCCAAAAAAGCAAACTGGACATTTTCTTCATGGTTTATCAACAAACGAACAATTAATATCATGAACAACTCAGACAGAAGGCAGTGAGTGACATGAGTCTGTCAACCTCAAATATCCTAAACACAGGATGCAGGCGTCCTGACAGCCACGCCTGGAAAGAAGTTCAATGCTTCCTGCATAACCAAACCAAACCAAACCAACCCCCTCCCCCCCCCCCCCATTTAACCTTACAAAACCACCACCAACTCTCACAGGTTCTAACCTCAGGACTGGCCCTTGTTTTCCTTTTTTTGCTTTCTGAGCCTTTTTTAGGCATCCCCTTCTACAACTTGAACAAACACTGACTGGGCTTTGAACACACCCAGGGCACCAGGCTCCGTGCTGGAAGTCTGGCAGACAGAGCTAATCTTCTTGTGGTCACGTGAAACCAGCAAGTCAGGTACAGTCTACAAACTCCGCGAAAATACTTAACTGCACTTGAGCCCTGAGATGTGTGTTGCTGGAGACAGCCCCCGATTGTCACATGATTTCAATTTATTTTGCTCTAATTTAGCAGATGGCTTTTCTGGTCAGCTGATGGCATGGGGTGGGGTGCAGATATGTGCGGGCTCTTAGCATCTTCCTGGGTCACTATGTGCATCTCTCAGTCACTCAGGAGGCTGGCTTCCCCACCCACACCACTGTCAGCAGAAGTCAGAGCCTGTTGAAAAAGCTGGCCTCAGCTCTGTGCACTTGTGTGCCTAACTCTTCTCTTCCTCCGCCTTTAGCCACAAGTTGTCACCTCCATTTTCCAGCAGATCTAATACATGTTCAAAGGCCCTGAAATACGGAAGACTGATATAATATTAGATTGTTGTGCTGGACACGGCTACAATTTATAGCATCTTCACTCATACCACTCATGTGCTACCAAACAGGGTAAAGCAGACACAACTGTGTTTTATTTCACTTATTAAAGTGCTAAGGTACACATCTTTCTTTTCTAAAATAGCAACAAAGGACCAGTGGCTAAATCCTTGCCTTGTATCAGTCAGGATCCCATATGGGCACCAGTTCATATCCCAGCTGCTCCACTTCCACCCAGCTTGTGGCCTGGGAAAGCAGTAGAAAATGACCCAAAGCCTTGGGACCCTGCACCTGCATGGGAGACTCAGAAGTTGCTCCTGGCTCCTGGCTTTAGATCGGCTTAGCTCTGGTCATTGCAGCCACTTAGGGAGTAAACAAGCAGATGGAAGATCTTTCTGTCTCTGCTTCTCTCTGTAAATCTGCCTTTCCAATAAAAATAAGGATTTAAAATGAGGATTGTGACATAACCAAAGTTTCTGTCTGCAGTGCTAGCATCCCTCATGGGCACTAGTTCATGCCCCAGCCACTCCACTTCCAATACAGCTCCCTGCTAATGGCCTGGGAAAGCAGTGGAAAAGGGCCCAAATGTTTGGGCCCTTGCCATTCATGTGGCAGTCCTAGAAGAAGCTCCTGGCTTTAGCCTGGTTCAGTCCTGGCCCCTGTGGCCATCTGGGGAGTTAATCAGCAGAAGGAAGATCCCGCTCTCATCTCTGTAACTCTGCCTTTCAAATATAAATAAATAAATATATAAATATATTTCAAATATATATATTTTTAGGAGATATGTGAAAGGCAAAGTGGCCAAGGCAGGGGGAGAGTTGGGCAGAGGGAGAGATCTGTCATCCACTGGTTCATTTCCCAAATGACCACAACAATAAGAGACAGACCAAGCTGAAGCCAGGAACAACCAACTCCACCTGGGCCTCCCACAGGTGTGATAAGGTACTGGCCATCATTTGCCAGTAACCCAGGTGAATCAGTGGGGAAGGTGGATTGGCAATGAAGCAGCTAGGACTCAAATGGTACTTGGATATGAAATGTTCATGTCCCACGTGACAGCCTAACTCTGTGCCACATCGGAACCCTAAAGCATACCTCTTTCAAGGAAAACAAGTTTGGGAATTCTGCAATGAATGAGACAAAGATTCTAGAACTCACCAGCAAGTTTTGCCCTGCCTCTTTCACTTTACACATTGTTACTTCTAATTTATGGGGGTGTTAGAGAGGCACATTCTAGAGATGGAGAAAATTAAAGCAGTCCAGGCCAGGGGTCTGCAGTCTCTGATGTCGGGGGTAGCTGCTCCTGAGACTGCCAGGATGGAGCCACGTGCGGAGCAAGAGAAGAGAGATGACTAACTGAGACACACACAGGCACACAGTGACCCCCTAGCTGGTCTCTGCCTCTGACCTGCACCAGATCCACTCCCTCAGCAGATTTTCCTTGCCGCGCACAATGGGCCAGGCACTGAGTCAGGGCAGAGGGGGGCCCTGCTGAGCAAGAGTTAGGAGAGACTATCCTATACAGCGGTTGCCTACTTTCCACAGCTGGGCCCAAGACACCACACTAGAATCTGTATCATCATAGATTTTATACACAACAAAACTGTACCAACTCTCCCAATGGTCCATTGGGTTTTCCCACTTTGCACAAAGATCTGGAATGTGAAGACAACTGTCCTCTTACACAGGACTTTTTATAAGGGATTTTATAAGTGACCCAGGCATACCAGCTCAGGAACCAGCCATTTTACGGTCAGGGTAATGTTCTCCTCTTATCTCTTCAGTGCTTGGTAGGCAGTAGAGCAGAAGGCAGAACACTATTTCCCGCCGGATCCAGGCTACAGGAAAAAGGCCCCTTGCAGCGCAGAGGCAGCAAGGCTGCAGGCCTCCTGGGCTGCCCATGGCATGCAGCACCAGCAACTCGTTCAGTATCACAAGCTGGGTGAGTCAAATTCTCCCACCTTGCAGTCAGGGAAAATGTCTCCCATTTGTACACATCCAGGTCTCTTCTTGGTATGTATTAAGTATGAGGGACAATTAAGGGAGTTTATTACTTTTTAAAATGAAACAAATATATTGGGCAACCAAACTACTTGGTTTATCCTTGATACTTTATGAGTGTGCATAGTAAAACAGAATAAACATGCCCTGGGATCGTTTCCGTAAACGGGGCAGCATGCAGGGCAAGAAGATGGATTGGGGATGAGAAGCCAGTAACCCAAGCTTCCCCACTGCCAACCACAAAGTACTCCAACCTTTAGTGATCTTTTCTTTAAAACCATGCATAACAATATCCACTCCTTGTAAAGTTTACATGAAGTTAAAAATCTAACACTGAATCAAGATGGTAAGACATTTTGGTCTTTCTTTATTACTGACAAAATATGAATACAACTTTGATTTGTACCAAAATCCTCCTCCAGGCCTTAGAATAAAAATCAGATTTTGGAAATTGGCACTGTGATGCAGTGGGGTACAGTTGCCACCTGTAATGTCAGCATCCCATATGGGCTCCAGTTCAAGTCCTGGTTGCTGCACTTCTAATCCGTCTCCCTGCTAAGAACCCTAGGAAAGCAGTGGAGGATGGCCCAACTGCTTGGCTACCTGCACACGCGTGGGAAACCTAGGAACCAGTCCTGTCTCCTGGCTTTGGATTAGCTCAGCTCTGGCTACTGCACCATCTGGGAAATCAAGCCAGTAAATGGAAGATGCTCTGTAACTATGACTTTCAATGAGATAAATAAATCTTAAAAAACAAAACTGAAATAACACAAAATTTCGAAAGCAAACATTAAATGGGCATCAGGTTCCCAATTTGAGTCATGGCTACACAGCTTCTGACCCAACTTCCTGCTAATGCCCAAGCTGGAAGGCAACAGGGGATAGCCCAAGTACATGGGTCCCTGTGGGAGAGCCAGCTGTAGTTCCTGACCCTTGGCTTCCAACTGATCCAGTTCTGGCTTTTGTAGGCATTTGGGAGGATGGCCAGGAGGATGACAACCATTGCTGTCACTCTAAGACTCTGCCTTTCAGATAAAAAGGAAAATAGAAATTTTCAAAAAGGGAAAACATTAAGTTATGTCTAGGTTTGCTAGTGAATACTCAGTTACTGCAGAAAGTGTGACACATTAAAATATACATTCTCTCTTCCTGGCTTCTCTCTCTCTGCATCCTTGTCTTTCAGAGCATTATAGCTATCACCTTAAAAAATACATCCCTTGGGGCCCGGCGTGGTGCTCACTTGGGGAGTGAACCAGCAAACAGAGGATCTTTCTGTCTCTTCTCTCTGTAAAACTGACTTTCCAATAAAAATAAATATTTTTAAAAACTGTATCCCTCTTCTGCTGCACTTCATACAGTGTAGACAATCTGACCTGGCTTCTCTGAAAAGCAACCAGCAAGACAACCCGAGCACTTCACAGAAACACAAGTCTTAAAAAGAAACCCGGAGCTTGCTCAATGGGCATGTGCAGGTCTGGAACCCATTAGGACTCAGTCTTCCAAGCGGAGCTCATCTCTAGCTCTGATGCTATCAGTTGCCAAGGAAAGCGAAAGACAAAAGTCAACTGCTGCACCCAGCTGGAATGTGAACATGCTCAAGAATGTCATAATAATATGCTAGGGCTAATTTACGTCCAGATGTGAGTGGCTCTCCCAGAAAGCACTCAATCTGAATCCTCTGCTCTAAGGGAAACAATTCTTACATATTAATAAAAACTGTATAAAACTCCCATGGAATGTGAAGACAATAAATTGAGATTATAAAAGAATTCTTATACCATGCAGGAAGAGTTGCAAAGTAAACTTCCTCCCATCTTTACTAGTTGTAATTATAGCCTTATGTTGTGTTTCAGGAAAAATACACTTGTTTCTGCAGTGAACTTAGGAATGAGTCACACTACAAAACAGTCTAGAGAAGGCCTCGAAATTGTCCATTTCTGGCTTGACATAAGAGATCCAAGTAGCCTGTGATGTCATTTTAAAATGAAGTGCATTCAGGCCCGGCGGCGTGGCCTAGTGGCTAAAGTCCTCACCTTGAATGCCCCGGGATCCCAATGGGCGCTGGTTCTAATCCCGGCAGCTCCACTTCCCATCCAGCTCTCTGCTTGCAGCCTGGGAAAGCAGTAGAGGAATGGCCCAAAGCCTTGGGACCCTGCACCCACGTGGGAGACCCGGAAGAGGTTCCAGGTACCCGGCTTCGGATCGGTGCAGCACCGGGTGTTGTGGTCACTTGGGGAGTGAATCATTGGACAGAAGATCTTTTTCTCTGTCTCTCCTCTCTGTATATCTGACTTTGTAATAAAAATAAATCTTTAAAAAAAAATGAAGTGCATTCATTAAGCTCAATCAATCTTCTGATTTTGCAAAAGGCTGCAGTTCAGGATAATTATTCAGTATATAATGTATTTTGGCAAACCAAGACTTTTGGCAGTTTAAGGTGTAGAGACAAAAGTACACGCTACACTTGAGTTTGATAATTATGTCCTAAAGTTTCTGCTTTCACTATAATCTCTTCATACACTGAATATACTTACATTGTCTTCATATTAATTTTATCATCAGTGATAGTGTGAGAAGCCTTGGCTTAAGAGGGAAAAAAGAAGGGGCCTGGCGCAGTGGTCTAGCAGCTAAAGTCTTTGCCTTGAATGCACCGGGATCTCATATGGGTGCTGGTTCATGTCCCATCCAGCTCCCTGTTTATGGCCGGGGAAAGTAGTCAAGGATGGCCCAAAGCTTTGGGACCCTGTGCCTTCGAGGGAGAGACCCAGAAGAGGTTCCTGGTTCCTGGCTCCTGGCTCCTGGCTCTTGGCTCAGCTCTGGCTGTTGTGGCCGCTATGGGAGTGAATCAGCAGATGAAAGATCTTTCTCTCTGTCTTTCCTCCTCTCTGTATGTCTGACTTTGCAATAAAGAAACAAATCTTAAAAAAAAAAAAAAAGAGGGGAAAAAGAGAAATTGCACAGAAATCTGTGCCTGAATTACAAGGTGTATCTGTTGTGTAGGAAGGCAGTGAATGAGCTCTTGCTAACAGCCATGGTTTCCACTGACTACAAAAATGACTACATTTAGTCCCTCAATTACACAAATATACAGCTTTTGTTATCAGTGTTAGATCCATCAAAGGTAGGCCCTGAGACAAAACAGAGTGGCTGGCTCATATCTGCAGGACAGGGTAATAAGGACGATGAATCTAGCCCCTTCAGTTTTATTCACTTTCCTTTTGCCTGGAGCCAGAAGTGGGGAGTGTTGGTAGGCAGGAATGAGAATGGAAGTGCTTGGTCTTGGTTGCCACTCGACAGAGGTGACAACTCTGCAGTCACACAGCCCCTCTAGGATCCATTTTGTCACAAGTACAATGCCAAGATCAGAATGAATTCTAGCTCTAAAACTGAGTATAAACTCTGTTAAAGGAAGGCCCCCCCCAAAATTATGAATTATGCTAATTGGGAAATAGGAGTAGAGTCAGTCTCCATATTCCTGGGACTTCCAAAGAAATAAACATTCATTGTTGAAAATGCATGAAAAGTACTAAGACAATAACATCAAAACAAATATTCTTTCCCATAACCCCCATTCTCACATAATGGGTTTTTTCCATTCCTTGGGAAAAACCACCCTAAATATTTTGGAGCTAGCCTTTCAGAAGTGTTATTATATACACATAGGTTTCTATGTTGGGGGTTTACTTTGTTCACAAAAACCTGAATGAAGCATTTGTGCATCCCCCCCTCAGTCACCTTTTATCTTATAAGAACACACCATGGATTCCCCTCCAGGCAAGGACATGAAGATATGCTCCACACTTTTTAGTGGTGAAGTAGTACTCCATCAAATAGAATAAAAACAAAGGTACACCATTCTTCATATTGACAGACATGTTCTATTTATGGACTCATTAGTACAGTGTAGCAGCACGAACCCTTACAGCTCTTTCATGTTTGTTTTGAATTTTCTGTGAGAAAAAAAAATTCTAAAAATGAAACTATTCCATCAAAGGGTGATGTGTATTTTCAACATTAGTGGGTATAGCTAACTGTCCTTAAAAAGATCTTAGGATTATATTTGAAAAAAAACAAGGAAATAATAGGTGATCTTTTCCAGTTTTTTCTTTTTAACTAAGCATCCAATTCAATTAAGAAACTTAAATAAAAACAGAATAGAAGATGGGTGCAGCTTTGAGCTCTAGCCCCTTTCAAGTAGTCCTCCTTTCATCAGTAAGTGTTAGGACCATGTGCATTTTGTTTTGGTCTACATGTTGTCAAACTGACATTTGTTCTGTTGGCTAACTATGAATCCAAGAACTGCTTATTTCTAGTAGTGAGTTACAAATCGAAGTCCCAGCATCCAGTGGATGCCACTGAACCTTCCCTTCCATGACAGCAACACAGCTGGTGTGGGAGCCACACTCCCACATATTATCAGAATCCCTGCTTCTCACGATGCCCTGCAGTAGCAGTGATTGGACAGGTACTCAATTAGGGAACTACAATGCTACTCTGGGTAGGCTGATTTTCATGAATCTGAATGATAACCACTCAGCTAACTGGAATAGTATTTTTTTCTGCTCCATCTCATCAGCGTCACACACAAGCTCTTCAACATTTACAAGGAACCAGCTGCAAAATTCGAGATGGAACCCTCCCTCAAATTACCTCTTACGCACATATCAACTCTTCTACATAATAAGTATTTAAAATTCACACAGAATCATTTCTAGCCTTTTGCATCTGAAATATTTTTATTTGCTTGAAAGGCTGGGACAAAGATCCCATCCACCAAGTCATTCGCCAAACACCCACAGCGTGGAAGCAGGAAGCCAATCCTGGTCTCCCACGTGGATGGCAGGGACCCAGGTGCCTGAGTCATCACCCTGCCTCCCAGGAAGCCAGAGTCACTGTGGAGCAGAGCCAGCTCAGCCACTCTGGCCTGCTGATGTCGTCAGCCCTCCCGGCTTCATCATTGGGCCAAATGCCCATTGCCTCCCTTCTCATCTGTTCAAAGTAGCTGATGTGAATACTGATGTAAACCTAAACCTTCATCTTGATTTTATTCAGTGGATCTGTGGACCATTTCCAATATATTTTTTGTTTTACATATTCCATTTTAAAAAGAAAAGTAATGAAGTATACAATAGTTACAAAATTGAACACTGAACAACTGTACAATTTCTATTTACTTAAAAGTGAATTTTGTTGGCAAAAGGAAAGAAATTAGATTATACAAAATAATGCTTAGAAGAAAACAGACAAATTTGACAGGCTGCAGTGTAAAATTAAAGAATTTTACCTGCTACTTGTGATATACCTGGTTCATGGTATGTTTTTAAGAGCTGAAGTCAGGCTTGCACTGTGGCTCAACAGGTTAATCCTCTGCCCTGAATGCCAGTCTCCCATCTGGCTATCAGTGCATGTCCTAGACGCAGGGAGCTGGATGGGAAATGGAGCAGCCGGGACATTAACCAGCACCCATATGGGATCCTGGCGCATGCAAGGGGAGGACTTTAGCCACTAGGCTACAATGCTGGGCCAGAAAGTCTTTTTTAAAGAAAAAAAAAAAAAAAGCTGAGATTGACATGTATACAGTATTTCAATAAAATTTTTTAAAAATCACTTAAATTTCATAGTTGAGTTCATGTTGGAGAAGATAACCAGGAAATGAAATGATCAAAAGGCATTCAGGAAGTTAAGGAGCAAACAGAGCCTAGTGCAACTGCTTGCTGTCTCCATTCATTCACTCAGATCACACTAATCTGAAGTCTGACACCTTTGAGAGTTTCACTAGCAACTAAATAGCTCACCAAATAAATCAATGGTGCAGAAACCAGCAAAGGGGCCACTTAAGATACACTTTCTTCAAGAACCTTGGAAACACACATGACTTCAATACAAGGGTCCCTCTTTAGTCTCCCCTCTGAGGGTCTGGCTAAAGTCGTCTTCAATCAGGGGAATGCTAGGAACGTGGAGTTACTGTGTGCTGGGTGAAGGCAGAGTGCTGGCTTTGTTTGCTAGCCTCATAAAGCATTGGAAAGACTTTTAAGTATGTCATCCTCCAGCCATAATGTTTTAATATTTGGAATTCATTCTTTATTTATTAGGAAGTTGGCAGGGAAGATAGACTGAGGGACGTGACTCCAATTTCCTGTTGCACAACTTTTTTTCACCTCATATAATCTAATGAATCTTAAATAAAACACTGTAGGGTCAAGAATATCATAGAAGTCACAGGGTCTCCTACACAGAGGGCATATGATTTGGGAACACCCACTGGAAATTTGAGTGAGAAAAGCTTTTCCAGGATGTCCAACCACGGTGACACCACAAGATCTTATTGTCTCAAGTTCACCATTCCCTTCCTTCAGTTGACAGGAATATACGTTTGTATGTGTGTGTGTGTGTGTGTGTGTGTGTGTGTGTGTGTGCATGCACGCACACGTGCCTTTGCCAAGGGACATAAAATGATTTCACAGGACTGTGGGGAGAATTAATGGAGAATTTAGAGAGGGGTGGGGCTGTGGTATGGCCAATTAAATCACCATTTAGGATGCCTCCATCTCATATCCCAGTAATGGTTAAGTATAGCTACTGAACTTCTTTGTTTTTTAAAGATTTACTTTATTTTTATTTGAAAGACAGAACTACACAGAAGAGACAGAATGAGAGCAAGATCTCCCACCTGCTGGTTTTCTCTGCAAATGGCCAGAGCTAAGTCAATCTGAATCCAGAAACCTCCTCTGAGTCTACCATTTGCACGTCCAAGGACTCGGCCATCACCCACTGAGTTCCCAGGCCGTAAGAGGGAGCTGGATCACATTTGGAGCAGCCAGGACACAAACTAGCTCCCACGTGGGATGCAGGCATCAGAGGCAGCAGCTTAGCTCATTATGCCATGATCTGGCTACTGCACTTTTGACTCAGCTTCCTGCTAATGAATCCCGGGACGTGGCAGAAGATGGTTCAAATGCCTGGGTTCCTTTCAGTCTTCCTTTTAAAAACATTGTTATTTTTTGTTTAAAGAAAGGCAAAGAGACAAAGACACAGAGAGATCTCCTGTCTGGTGATTCAGGCCTTACATGTTTGCTAAGGCAGGGCCAGGCTGATCCAGGAGATGGGAGCACACTTTAGGTCTCCCAAGTGTGTGGCATGGGCCCAAGCACTCAAGACATCAATTGCTGCTTCCCATGGTATATGTTAGCAGGAAGCTGGAACAAAGACCAGAGCCAGGGCTTGAACTTGGCCCTCCATTATAAAATGCAGGTATTCTAAGCAGCATCTTAAACCAATACACCGAATGTCTGCCCCTCTGGCTATTGTGATCCAGCAATGGTGGCCAAAACTGACACTGTGAAAGGCTCTTGGATTTGCACAGCCAGACACATGGATTTCTTTGCCACTGTTTCACACTAAATGAAGAGGAAGGGAAACATGCACAAGCCTCCTTGTCTACTCAGCTAAAACACAAGCATATCACTGGTTCTTTCTTCGCTTTCACAGACATACTGTGAAGTAGTAATTATTCTTGAGGCAACAGGAGAGGCACTGCACTTTGACAAGGTGTGGTAAACTTGGCTGGGAAGTTCAATTTCCGTAACATTGTTTCCAGCCCAGGAAATATCTCAGGTGGCTTGGTATGGGTCACCTGCTGCCAGTTTTTCGGGCATGGGCTTGCTACTCTGGGATGACATCATTTAACTGAATTCTTTATTCATCTTGCTCCACAGAAAGCTCTGCTTTCAACATGTCTCCATTTTCCTCAAATACTGAACCTCATATGACCTGACCATGCTTCTGTCTCCAAAAGCCTAATATGGAAAGTCTCTTATCCACGGAATGAACCTACTTGCCTATTAAAATAGCAAAGGTATTTACTAATGTGCGCATTAAAACCATGCTACAGTGGGAAGACTTTTTGAATGTAGCATCATTATTACCTACAGGAATGAGCTGTAACTATAGCTATGACTGCAGCATTATACCAACAGAACCCTTGCAGTACCTAACTGCTGTATTAAATTGGTTTATCCTGAGGCTTAAGAACTGAGATCACTGAATTTTAAAAATCATGTCAATTGTAACTGCTTTCTTTCAAAAACCATGTAAACTACCTACTTCAGCTAAGCAAACAAACAAACAAAAACTACTGAAAAGGTGGAGCCTGTGAGTCTTAAAAAAATTATTTCGTTAATTGAAAGGTACGATGGAAGATGGGGGAAGGCAGGAGAGTGAGAGGGAGAGGAAGGGAAAAGGAGAGGCAGGAGAGGGGGAGGAGGGAGGGGGGAGAGGAGGGAGAGAGGGGGAGGAGGGAGGGGGGGAGAGGAGGGAGAGGGGGGAGGAGGGAGAGGGGAGAGGGAGGGGGGAGAGGAAGATGGGGGAGATGGGGAGAGGAGGGGGAGGGAGAAGAAGGGGAGAGGGGGAGAGGGGGAAGAGGAGAGGAGGGAGAAGAGGGGGAGAGGAGGGAGAGGAAAGTAAGAGGAGGAAGAGGAGGGGGAAGGAGAAGAGGGGGAGATGGGGGAGACGGGGTAGGGGGGAGAGGAGAGGAGGGAGAAATCTCCAAATTGTTTTTTCACTCTCCAAATGGCTGTAATAGTCAGGGTAGAGCCAGGCTAAAGTCAGGAGTTAGTAACTCCTTCTGGTCTCCCACGAGTGTGGCAGGAACCCAAGCACCTGGGTCAACACTGGCTGCCTCCCAGATGCATTAGCAGAAGCTGGAGCAGAAGTACAGAGCAGGCCTGGTGTGATGGCTCACTGGCTAAATGCTTACCTTGCATGCTTGGCATTCCTGTCTGCGGCCTGGGAAAGGGTTGAGGACAGCCCAAAGCCTTGGGACTGCAACTGTGTGGGAGACCTAAACAAGCTCCTGGCTCCTGGCTCTGGATAGGCTCAGCTCAAGCCATTGTGGTCACTTGGGGAGTGAACCACTAGATGGAAGATCTTTCTCTGTCTCTCCTTCCCTCTATAAATCTGCCTCGCCCATAAAAACAAACACATAAGAAAGAAAGAAAGAAAGCAAGCAAGCAAACAAACGAACAGGGCAGCTGGGTGTGGGACCAGGCACTCCAGTATGGAATGTAGATATCCCTAGCAGTAGATTCATCTGCTGCACCACAATACTTGCCCTGAGCCAGTAATTTTGACAAGCAAACCTATTTCCTATTATCCTTTCCCAGTTTATCAATTCATTAATCAACCTATGTTTCCCAAATCAGAGTATGTTTTGAAGGGTATTATCTCCTGGACTCTAAATTAGCATAAAAATTCCAGGAGGTTTGCAGGAAAGCCTTTGATTACCTTCCCTGACCAACTGATGGTTAACCTCACTTCATTTAGAATTCCTTTCTGAGAAAACCACAGTGATCATGCCTAAGAGCTAGTTAGGTTAGGTGACACCATGTATCTCCTTCCCTTTATATATTATGATATATCCATACGTGTATACACACACACACACACACACACACACACACACATGCATAACCCTCCACATTTGCAGAATCATCTTTATCATCATCTTTTGGGTAATTAGCACTGGGACTTATTGAGGAGCCTTTTATTTCTAAAACAGTTTTACTGAAAATGCACAGGTTTATAATCTGTACCAGCAGGTGGCATTCACTGATGTTTGAGATTCATCTTCTACTCCCTCAAAGCTAGGGGATGATACCCCATACATGAAGCACTCCCTGAGGGAATACACAGAAGAGGAGAGAGGTGGAAAGGGATGGGAATGGATGGTTTTTAATTCTGTCCGTACAAGGCAGGGGAATTAAAGGTGAGACAGACCTAGTGGTTCTTTGATATGATCCCTTTAAGAGAAGCAAACAAGAAATGCAAAGGCAATACATGTTGTCTGAGGAAAGATAGCTAGTACAGACAGCCTAAAGCAGAATTACCAACCAATCAAAAGGTAGACTTGGGATGACACTCACTCTTCTGGACATAAAAGAAGGGAGCACAAAGCTACAGGTTGAAGGACATTTGTCCTAAACTTCATGGCACACTTAGCTCAAGATGATCCACAGCACAGTGCAGGTGGTGGAGGAAAACACCAGGTGTCTGTTGCCCTTGCCAGGGGATGACCCAAGCGCTCAGTCAGATCCTGTGGTTTCACAATACCTGAACCTTCAATCACGCAGCTGAGAGCCAGAACGTTGTCAATGTTTTCCTGATTCATAACTTAGTTGGATGCTTGTCATCAGTGAGAAACTTACTTTTTAAAAAGTTACTACCGAGTGTCACAGAGGGATATTGTATCTGAAACCAGACATTTAAAGCACAGAGATTAAAACCAGGAGCAGATCACCCCAAAAGCGAGAAACAAATCTAAAATTCTGGCAGAGAAATCATACCCAAGATCCCCAGCAAAGCCAACAGGGGTTCAATGGGATTGTCACCCGCCTTCACTTTCAGGTTTGTATTTGGCTTAAGAAGTGGCATGAAGCCAGTTTTGTGCATAGTAGGTTAAAGCCTATAGTGCTGGCATTCCATATGGCACTGGCTTAAATCCTGGCTGCTCCCTTTCTGATCCAGCTCCTTACTAATGTGCCTGGAAAAATAGTGGAGGCTGGTCCAAGTCTTTGAGTCCCTGCACCCATGTGAGACACATGGAAGAAACTCTAGCCTCCTGGCTAAGGATTGGCTCAGCTCCAGCTATTGTGGCCATTTACAGAGTAAACTAGAGGATGGAAGATCTCTGTTTCTTCTTCTCTCTATAAATCTTTCGTTTTTCTTTAAGTGGACAAAACTGAAATAACAAGGCTAAAAAATAAACCCATAATAGGGTTGGCATTGTGGGAAAGCAGGTTACGCCCAGAATTCTATACACAGAATATATAGGATGCAAAGCCTGCATCCTATATTGGCATACTGGTTCAAGTCCTAGCTGCTTGGCTTCTTAACCAGGTCCTTGCTAATACACCTGCAAAGGCAAAAGAAAATGGCCCAAATATTTAGGTCCCTGCCATCCACTGGGGGACCAGCATGGAGTTCTTGGCTCCTGGCTGTGGCCTGATCTAGCCCTGATGCTCTTGGCCATTTGGGAATGAATCAGCAGATGGAAGATCTCACATCTCTGTCTGTCATCTCGCTTTTCAAATAAAGGAAATCTTAAAAAGAAACTCATGGGAAAACTGAGCTGAGAGTTGAGTTGCAGAAGCCACATGCAAGTCATCTGGGAGCCACAGACATTCTAGATACAGAAGAAAGAGACAGAGCAGCCAGACGGCGCCTGACACACAACGCCTGTCACTGTGTGGGTAGGTGACACATCAACTCAGCAGTTCTGTTGTCAGGGCTAGTGGCCAAGGGGCAGAGGACACCACTGTATGGATCCCTCAGTAACCCCACTGGAATAATCTCTTCAGTAAACTGGCCTTCAGAACTTTAAACACTTAAGATTTACTCTGAAAAACTTTCTTCCTGAATTTGCGATCAGCATTCTCATGTTGACTTTGCCAGACTTGCCATCTGTGCTTAAGCTTTCGGAAAATACTGTACCTGCCCCTGATGCATATTTTCGAGTGGCAAAATCATTCTGCATCTCAGAGCATGATTGGTACTGGAAAAAAAAAAAACACAGTTGGACTAAGGAGATCCAAGTCCTACCATAACTGCACCTTGAAAAAGACCCAAACTCAATACATTTCAATTTTTAAAAAAAATCAGAGGTAGCTTCTTAAGGCACAGTGGGCAAGCTGCAGCTTGAGATGTCAGCATCCCATGCCAAGTGCCTGACCTCGGGTCCTGGCTCTGCTCCGGATCCCAGCTTCCTGCTAATGCACACCCTGGGAGGCAGCAGGTGGTAGCTCAAGGATCGGAGTCTTCATGGGACTGTGTCACCCACATGGGAGTCCCAGGTTGTATTTCAGGATCCTGGCTCCCACCTGCACCAGTGTGGCTATTGCATTCATCTTGGGAATAAACCAGTGGGTAAAGGGTACCCGTCTCTAAGGTTTTTTAAACAGAACAAAAAACCATTTTTGTAAACCTGAAGAGCGGAGGTAAAAATGTCAGACCCATGCAGTTAGCCAATGTCCAGGTAGGTTTCAAATGAATGAGAACTTGGTAGTCACTCACACATCTCCTCCTTGTAGACTTGACATGGGTGTGAATTTGGACTTCTCAAATTCTGCAAAAATGAAATCATTCTAAATAACATGTTCAAGTGACTAGTTATACTATGTCATTCATTTGCACTAAGCAAAAAAGTTGACCCAAGGAAAGGTCTGGCAGCTTCGTAGAGTTGGTGGTTTCCTTGAGCATCTACCACACTGTGAAAGAGTAGGAGACAAACTGATATTAAACAGGATAATTTTCTGGACTTGTAATCTGACATCTCCTGCTGGTTGTGTATAAAGACAGGCCAAGGAATGCAAGGACTTGGACCAATGCCACCTTAGGCCTTGGTATTTTTTTCTTGCTTTTCAAAGAGATCTGCAAGTTCTGATGTACCACTCTGACTGACAAGCCAAGCCCTCTTCTTGGAGAGGTGAGAGCCCCTCCCTCTTTTCTGCCTCTGTGTATCAGGCAGTCACTTGTCTGAACAAATGACAGTTGCTGGCATGGATAGTACATCTGGAAACATGGTGTTACATAACAAAATGCCATGATGGGAGCGGTATAGTGCACATGTGATTTTACTGGATTTCCGAGTAGGAGACAAAAGTAGTTTTTAAAATATCCACAAGTCCCCTTCCACACCAATGCATCCATTTATAATTGTGCAGACAAGAACAAAATGCGACTTGGCCATGAAAAGCCATCATTTTCTCCAACTTCAGTTTTGTGTCCCTTTGTGGTTTTTCTGGAAAAAGTTTTACTTCTTTGTTGACACTGGATAGATTTTGCAAACTAAAGCATAACTTAGACCAAATCTTTACTCAGCTTTCAAATACTGAGAGACCTATTTTTTTCACTCTGCGCTCTCCTCTGGGCCCAAAGTCACCCTCTCCCAAAGCTGTGGTTATCACCAGCAGTGGCAATCCCTAGATTGTTGCCTCCCACCAGGCCGTCTCCTCGCAGTAAGCCTTAGGTATGTAATTAGCTCCTAGATATCTCTATTTGGGATGTGCCAATTTATACTAACCTTCCCTCAAAACTGCTCACTTCTTGTCCTTCCCTAGGGACAGGGAAGCCCCATTCTTTCACGCCTGGCAAAGCCCCGAGCAACCTTGTACATCCATCCACTCCTGTATCTCTCACATTTCGTCAGCAAAGCTAATCACATCTTCTAACTCTATGCAATCCATCTACTTCAATTAGTCCCCTTGCCACTAACATTGTTGAAATCCATGCTATTCATCATTCTAACCATCCCAGTGGCTTTCTGCTTCTAAGTGGGCCACCTACCAAGTACCCTCACTGTGTGCTTGCCAACAAGATGTGATGAGATAGAAGCCATTCACTAGCCTCTACAAAGGCATAAGCTGGTAAGAATGAGGGCAACAGTGACCAGAGAGTAATACGTAAGAGCTTACAGCAAGCACTTTTTAAAAAAGATTCATTTACTTTTATTGGAAAGGCAGATCAGATTTACAGAGAGAAGGAAACACAGAGGGAAAGATCTTCCACCTGCTGGTTCACTCCCCAAGTGGCCACAACGGCCAGAGATGAGCCAATCTGAAGCCAAGAGCCTCCTCTGGGTCTTCCATGCGGTTGCAGGGTCCCAAGGCTTTGGTCCATCCTATACTGCTTTCCCACGCCATAAGCAGGGAGCTAGATGGGTAGCAGAGCAGCTGGACATGAATCAGCACCCATAAGAGATCCCAGCACTTGAAAGTTAAGGATTTAGCCACTGAGCCATCATGCCGGACCCAAGAGTAAGCATTCATTCATGAATTAAAACTCTGTTACAGAGATGGAATTAGCCAAATGAAATAATTAGCACTAGAACAACTTGGTACTAGAACAACTTGGTATACAAGTACTATTTTAGAGCCTATACATGTCACAGCACTTCAAAAAACAATGCGTGATGATTAGGATAAAATGATTTAAATGAAATGTCTGGACAAGTATGCAGAAGGCTTGCAATGCTCATCACTCATCAAATACTAACCACACACCAAATGCAGAGCTTTGCTCCAAGTAAGTGACAAGAATCAGAAGATAGGGACTGGCACCATGGTGTGGCAGGTGAAGCTGCTGCCTGCAGAACCAGCATCCCACACAGGTGCCAACTGCAGTACCACCAGCTGCTTCACTTCTGATCCCTGCTAATATGCCTAGAAAAACAGATGGCGGGTGGCCCCAAAACGTTTGGGCCCTCGAATACATATGGGAGTCAGAAGACGGTCCCTACCTTTAAGAAGTAAATTAGAGTACTGAATTCTGAGCTATACTTCCCTTGTCTTTATGTCTCTCTCTCTCTCACTATCTCTCATTCTCTCTCTGCAGCTGACATTCAAATAAACAAATAAGCCTTGTAAAAGAGTCGTGGGATATTGTGAATCTTGAGTCAGAATTCAAGACAGGTGCCTTGGACAGGTGCCAACATTGTGGTGCAGTGGGTCAAGTTGCCATTTATAACACAGGAATCCTGTGTTGGAGTGCTGGTTAGAGTACCTGGCCCACTCTTCAGATTAAGCTTTCGGCTAATACGCCTGGGAACGATGGATGCCACTTACATGGGAGACCAGGAAGAAGTTCTAGGCTTCTGACTTGGCCTGGCCCAGCCCTGGTTGTTGTGGCCATTTGGGCAAAGAACTAGAAGGTGGAAGATCTCTTTCTCTGTCATTCTTCCTTTCAAATGGACAAATCAACCTGTAAAAAGAAAACTGACCTTGGGCAGACCCTGAAAGCACAATTCATCATCTGAATTCAGAATTCAAATGTCTATTTCGCATTTTCCAGACTGCTCTCACACACGCTTCACTCCCACTGCTTCCACTCTTTCAGGGAGGACCACACTCCCCATCTCACTAGCAAGAAGCATCACGCAGCGCACTTCTGTCTCTAGTACCGCTGTCCAAGGCCTTATCTTCTATCTAGTTCAACAGAACAGCTGCCAGGGTCAACCTTTCTCTTCCTGCGCACCAAGTCCTGGCCTCTAGGATGTCCCTTCAGCAGCTGCACATTTCACCATCTTTGGAAAGACAAGATCAAGGCTTTCATGACTTGAGCTTGTCTCTCTCCTCACCCACTCACTAACGTAGTTGCAGTGATGTCTGAGGACAGCCCATACTCAAGCCCTTGGCATTGCAGAGATAATGGTCTACTGTGAGAAACAGTAGCAGATATATTCCTGGATACAACCACACTCCACTCTTGTTTTCTTTCTCACTGAACTGCTACCCCTGACCTGGGATTCTGCATTCTCCTCTCCAGCCCCAAGCCATGTAACTGCATTAGAAGTGAACAGGTGCCAGTTCTTTGCTGATGATTTGCCTCCTACCACTGA
The DNA here is from genome assembly GCF_030435755.1 of Ochotona princeps. Taxonomy (NCBI): domain Eukaryota; kingdom Metazoa; phylum Chordata; class Mammalia; order Lagomorpha; family Ochotonidae; genus Ochotona; species Ochotona princeps. Next base: position 35,753,640 of record NC_080842.1, read on the forward strand.
TAATTAAGTTCCACTTGGGCAAGGATTTTTGCTGCTCCATCCACTAGGGCCCAGGACTACCTCAACACTATTTGATACATTTATGAGGTCCCAGTCCTACCATTCCTGATCTCTGTGACTCTAAGCAATCTAAATACTCTCTTTAGATCTCACATTACTGGGCCTGGCATGGTCGCCTAGAGGCTAAAGTCCTCCCCTTGAATGTGCCAGGATCCCATAGGGAAACTGGTTCTAATCCTGGTGCCTCCACTTCCCATCCAGCTCCCTGCTTGTGGCCTGGGAAGGCAGTCAAGGACGGCCCAAAGCCTTGGGACCCTGCACCCGCGTGGGAGACCCAGAAGAGCTCCTGGCTTTGGATAGGCTCAGCACCAGCCAGTGCAGTCGCTTGGGGAGTGAATCATCGGACGGAAGATCTTCCTCTCTGTCTCTCCTCCTCTCTGTATATCTGACTTTGCAATAAAATAAATCCTTAAAAAAAAAATCTCACACTTCTGACACTCCTACAGAAGAAAGATAAACTGATAGTACATGGGATTGTGCTGAGGTTTAGAGGGCAGGAAGTATTGAATATGTTAGTATATTTAAGATTTATTACTTTGGGCCCGGTGCAATGGCCTAGTGGCTAAATTGTTGTCTTGCATGTCTAGGATCCCATATGTGTGCCAGTTCTACTCCTGGCTGCTCCACTTCCCACTCAGTGTTCTGGGAAAGCAGTAGATGGCCCAAAGCCTGAAGAACCCCGGGCTTGTGTGGGAGACCTGGAGGATGCTCCTGGCTCCTGCTTACAGATCGGCTCAGCTGTGGTCCTTGAGGCTACTTTGGGAGTGAACCTGTGGATGGAAGCTCTTAGTCTCTCTTTCCTTCTCTTTGTGTATCTGTCTTTCTAATTAAAACAATACTAACAATAATAATAATAATAATACATTTAAAAAATATTTATTGCCTTTTCATTTAAAGGCAGAGTTAAAGAGCTCAATCTATCTATCCATCCGTCCATCCATTTAGCTTCCATTTGCTGGTTGACTCCCCAAATGGTCACAATGGCTGGGACCAGGCTAAGCTAAAGCCAGAAGCCTGAAAGTCCATCCATGTTTCCCACATGGCTGCAGAGGCCTAAGCACCTGCACCACTCTCTGCTGCCTTCCCAGGTACATTAGGAGGGAACTGGATCAGACGCAGAGGACTGAAACGTGTACTAGGGTCGATACTGGCATCGCAGTGGCAGCTTAGCCTGCAACATCACAATGCTCTCCCCTTTAGCACATTTTCTGGTATGAAGTAAGTGCTCAATACAGGATGCCCATTCTATGATTAATTAGAAGTGTAATAATTAGCACTCATGTTTACCTTAAGTCTATCCAATTCCAAATAAGTACAGGTTTGGGAATTGAGTCACCAGGCATTACAAAGGAAAAGAGGCCTGTAGACCTGCTTTCCTTCCAGTGTTGACGATTCCACTGAAAACCTACTCAATGTTAAAAAGACTGAGTGCATTTTCTCCAAAAGCTCATACACATAGCTTGGTTCTGAGGCTCAGTTCCATCAATAAAACAGAATCTTCAAGCTCCGACTAGGTTGACCTGGGAGCTTGCCCCTAAGGGAGACAAGATGAAAGGGTGCTTACGGTTCCCAGCAATGAGTTTTAAACATCCACACGGGGAGTACAAGCTATGTGAAAGCTGAGGGCTGCCTCCTTCCCACTGACAAGGGCACTGCCAATGTCCTGTAATATCAGGCTCATGAGTCTCCCATCTATTGGCCCATGGGCTCTTCGTTTCTGTTTGGATGCGCTACTTCGTTCCAGTTCTAGAACACCAGAAATGTGGTGGGCTACTCTGGGAGAGTACTGTGACCGCTTAAGGGCCTGGTTAATAAGAGCTATTCTTAAAGGGTTAGTTATCTTTTCTCAATTCTTTTTTACTTGGTTTTGTAGTCTTCTTAGGAATCTATTTTTAACACTTCTATATGGAAAAACATGCCAAGCTTTTGCCAATGGAAAGCAGAAAACACCTATTGCTCATTTCTTCTGGCTGACAAACCTCGTTTGCAAATGGCAGCTTCTCTCTCTGCAGGAACTCTTTTCCACCAAATAAGCCTTTAACCATCCAACAGTGTGTGCCAGGATGAAAATCACCATCCTCGTTTACCATCGTGGCAAAGTCTTGGCAGTTGGGCTAACACACATTCAGTGGGAAGACACAGGATTGACATTAGCTGACCATTCCTCATTTTCAGTTGCTTTGCTCACAGTCATTAGCCAAAATACACAAGCCAGAAAGGCTCACCTAACTGGAATGGCTTATGTTGCCAATTATGGTTAACCCTAAAGCACACAACCAACAAGACAGCTGAGATTTACTGCTCCGGAACAAAGCTGTGCTTTGGGTTGGGCAGCAAACTGCACAGGCCACTCATTTCCAATTGCTCTTTCTGCTTCCCTGACACCCAGGCCTCTCCTGCCTTCCCTCCGCATCCATGTCCTTCCCATAAGAACAAGCTACTACTTGCAAATGATGAAGTCTCCTTGGATGGAAACTTTATCAGCTGCCATCCCTCATCCTTTGTCCTCTAACACAGTCTGATACAGACTTCTCCTATTTGGAGGGAAAAAACAATCCCTAGAATTAGTGCAATCATGAAGGGGTCTCTAGGATCAAAGACTTGGAAGACAGAACTTGGAAGAATCTCTGTTTCAACTCTGTAGGAACCCTATAGTGAATCTTTCCTCTTCTTTCTTCTTTAAAATCTATCTGGCAATGTCATCTTTTGGTGTGTGTTGTGTCTCTGAAATGTGTTCATGTGTATAAAATAGCAAAGCATGTTCAAAGAAGAGTCCAATGATCTTGAACATACCAGTATTTTTTAAGAGAGTATTTAGTGGGGCTGCATTGTCAAATAGCCGATCATTAGTTGTGATGTCTGTATGCCCTAAAGGATTCCCTGGAGTCCCAGCTGTGCTACTTCTGACCCAGCTCCTTGCTAATAGTCCCAGGAAAGCAGCAGAGGACAGCCGAGTCCTTGCACTCCTGCCAGCCACAGGGAGACCTGGACTGAGCATGCTCCTTGTAGGGCCCAGCCCAGCCCCCACCACTGGGGGCCATTTGGATAGTGAACCAGCAAATGAAAGATCTCTCTCCTTCCCTATCACTCTGCTTTTCAAATAAACAAACAGGTAAATAAATCTTTTTAAAAAAAATTGTCTATTTATTGTCTGTTTTCCCCATTTACTTGGCAAGATAGTAAAAACTGATTTTTCAAGGCCAATGAGCTCTAATGACTCAATATTTATCAGGACCTTGTAAAATAAATGCTGAAGAAGCCAAAGACACTTTGATATGAAATCGCTTGTGGGAAAATACACACAAAAGAGAAGACAATATGAAATCCATTGCTACAGTCTCTGATTATTGTGAACGGAATCTGACAAGAGGGGTATAGTTAACAATAGCTTGGATAATTAACAATTGTGAACAAATTAAAAATTTCCTCTTGAAATGATGACTTTAGCACCTTGTGCGGTATAGATTCCTAAATAATTTCCAGGAAATATTTTAAGTTTCAGTAATAATTTACTTCAAATATAACATTCAAAGATTTATTGTATGTAAGATTTACTGTATGTATTTTGAGGAGGAAAAAAAAGCAATTGCCCTCAAAAACAGTATAAAGAATACAGCTCATGGGAAAAGTTTTTAAAACACTAGCACTAGGCTGAAGACAACAATAAAGCAACATTTTGAAGATTGTTCCCCATGCAATGTGATGAAATCTAGTTTTCTCTCTATCTTAAGTGTTTCAAGGATACACTGAAGCAACATCAAGGCTGTGTAAGTGGGATATCCATCTATTGTTCACGGAAGGCAGCAGCCTCCTCACCTGGGACAGCCTGGGCTTCAAGTTCTTACATCATTTACAGCAGGTGAGCAACCAAAGAATACCAGGTATCAGCATCCTGTGATTCAGGGGACTTCAAAAATCACAACAAAATAAAGCTCCATTATCTCCAAACACCGACCCATGCTCCACCCCCACACATCAGGTGCCCACACAGGGAAGGAGATGGTTGGGAGACTGGCAGGTGTCCTTACTGGCCATACATGTCCAGTTTCTTAAAAAGAAGGTGGTGTGGCCATGGGACAATCCAGCCAACCCTCTTTCTCAAGACAAAATTGTAGAAGAGAAAAGCTAGTCAGCCAGCCAGCCAGCCAGCCAGCCAAGGAAATAGTTGAAAACCTCTGTTGCTCACTGAGCTCCTGTCTATCCCTCAGGCCTTACTGTTCAAGGGTGCACTAACTACTGACCCACCTCTGCCCACAAGCCTCACACTTCTCTAGAGGAAAAGAAGTCACTCAAACCTCCAAAGCCAGTTAAGTGTTGAAAGGAAAAAAAATTATACAGCTGACTTTCCTGGGGGGCAGTGATGGGCAGAGTTCTGACACTGAGTCTTCACATTGCAAATCCAGAAAATGTCCTCCAAGCCAGTCCTGGCAGTTTCCAAAGTTGGTAACGCCGTTCTTCAGCAGGGAGGATGGGAGGATGGGTCGCCAGGAGGGAGTGGTAGTTCCCCAGGAACTCTGCCTACACATCTCCTTCTTGGTCAGGCTAGCTAGTTCCCCCCTGTCTGCCAGCCACCTTGTGGCCCCCACCCCACCCCAGATGCCGGGGGTCCACCCATCCTCGTGTTTCCCTTGGAAGTTTTTTCACTTTAGCAGTCCCCACCTGCTGCTGGTGTGAAAACCAACTCAGCAGGGAGCCGGGATGACCCACCTAGGATAAGGAAAGTCCCCCTGCGCAAAGCACCAGTCCAACCCAAGCTTCAATCCCAGTCCAGCAGTAAAAAAAGGGCGGGAAGCCCCCCTAGCCCTTCAGGCCTCTGCACACAGCCCCTCCCAGGAGGGGGAAGGGGCGGTCCGATAGCTCAACAGGACCCTTCCAGGGTGATTGGGCTGTGAGCGCCAGGGTAACAAAGCAGCGGCCTGGACTGCGGGAGGCGATGCTGCGGGCGACACTGCAAAGTCCGCACACTCACCATCTGCTTGCGGACAAGAGCACCCAGGGGTACACGCAGGCTTCCAGGAGTGGAGCCCAAGGAAGGGTAGGCCAGGCTTGGGCAGGCAGAGGGCACAGGGACCTGGCCGGGCCTGGGTCAGAAGGACCCCTCCCCTCCCCCAGACTCCAGCCGCTGGGAATGAGGTCATCTCCCCCTCCCAGCCCCCACCCCAAATGCCTGCCAGCCCCTTGAGCTGTGCCCTCCCCTATCAGCTTGGACCCCAGCTGTGTGCGGGGGGGCTGAGAATGAGCAAGGGATGGAGGAGGTCAGAGAAGTTGAGAGAGACACGGCAGGGATGGAACGCGGCCCCACAGCATCTTCTCCATTCAGGACCCCCGCTGTGAGAGGATGAAGTGCTTCCAAAGTGGGGCTCAACTTTCAGGGAGCAACAGCTCCCAACGGGCAGGAGGGCGGCCCCAGGGAGTTCACTGGAGGCCGAACCGGGGTCAGGGGTCCAAGTGGGAGAGCAGGACCCCCACTTACCGGCTGCCCCATCCCCCCCTACTCCCCTGGCCTGCCGCCCCGTCCTCCTCCCTTTGATTCACGCAGTGCCAGCCCTCTGCGTGCGCCTACCTGGGGTGTGCCGGCCTCAGCACCCCGCAGCTCCCGGTTCGGTTCCCGGCCGCTGCTCCCAGGCTCCGGGGCAGGTACCGGAGCTATATAACCCGCCGGCCGCTCGGTGACTCAGGGAGCGCCTGGCGCCCTTCAAAATAAGAGTCCCGCCCGGGCAGGCCGCGGGAGGCGTGGCTGCAGCCCTGGGAAGTGGCCCCTTCCCCCGAGCATCTCCCAGCCGCTGTGCCGGCCGGCCAAGCTGGGCTTGGGGTTTCCCTGGACCCGGCAACCAGAGCTCATTACGGGAACAGAGTTGTACAACTTTCCTTATAGGCCACAACACTCTGTTAGAGCTGAGCGGTAGAGATGCCTCAGTTTTTGCTGTTTTCCCTTTATAGACTAAAGAATCACCATCAGTCAGTCAGTCCCACCCCAGCACAGCATTCCTAGGGGAAGCAAAGGAAGGCGGCAGAGGACGGAGGCAGCCCTGAAGCAATGAAACTGCTGCAGGGCGGCCCGGGGGCGGGGCGGGAAAGGCCACCCCCGGGGGCGGGGAGCAGGGGCGGATTCGCAGGTGGGCCGCATGCTGAGGACTAGAAATGCTTTCTAGATTTCCAAGCATTCATGCCCTGGGTTCTGTGGACCAAGGAGTCTGCAAATTCAGAGTCCAGGGGAGTTAAGAAGCTAGCGCAGGTGTAGGGGGGCGCCGCAGCCTCCACCCTTGGCCCTCAGCCACAGAGGATGAACTCCTCCCCCGGAATTTAGGTAGAAATGCTTTGAAAGCAGGAAATGGATTTAATTCTAGGATTAATCTCCCAGGTGAGATGTGTTACAGATTGTGGGCTTAGGCCTAAATCCCGATCACTAATTTTTCCTTTCACCAACTCAGCTAGGGACACCCCTGCTCTCCATCGAATCCTCAGGTCACCTGACTTAGCACTCTGCCATGGCTGCCCCGAGCGTGCAGCCTCCATCTGTGCTCCGTGGTCACTGGGGCCACGGACAAAGCAGCGGAATGGACGCATGCATAAATAAATGGTCATATATAACATACATGGAGCTCGTTCTTGCCAGGTTGCTTCTATAAAACAGTCACCAAAGAACATGTCAATCGATGCGGATGAAGCTGGAGTAGCTGTAGTCCACTTGTTTAACTGCTCAATTAATTCTAGCCCTACCTTCATTATTGATGTCTAACCGTGGGGTTTTTAGGTATACGATTCTGTGCCAGACATTTTCATACACATTCACTCCATTGCACATACACAGAGAAATATCTTTGTTGATTTTTAGTTGAAAAATGATGCTTCAAGAATAGTTGAGTAATAAATCACATGTGAGTATTTTCCTGCAAGCCCACTCCAGAGGTATTGTTACCTGCCTCGAGTACATTCCTCCAGGCCTTTGAATGTGGATTTAAACACATATTTAAAACATACCATCATTGATGTCGCATCCTGTAAGCCACCCTTTTTAAACCTCACACTATCTTCCAGGCGTCCTTGTCTTTGCCATTTTGACAGGATGATAGGCCAGCATTTCTATTGGCCTGAGGAGAAAAGTTTAAAACATGTAAGTCTCCATATTTCCCTGCTTAACTCTGCCTTTCTTTGAGTTTTTACTTGGCTCATTCCTCTGTCAAGTGGCCATTCCGGCAGCAGCAATGACATCACCTGACTGGTCAGAGGCTTTTCTCAAAGGCTGCACTGTGGCCCTGGAGACGGAAGTGAAGAACTGAGTCCGTGTTCTCCACTGTGGGGACACTCAAGCTTTCTTATTTGCATACTAATGAAGCTGATCTGATGAATTTTCACTTCAAATTTTTATCCTAAGGCAGAGAGAGCAGGAGACAGAGAGGGCAGAGCAGAGAGATTCTTCTATCCTTTGGTACATTCCTCAAATGCCAGCATTAGCTGGAGGCAGGACCAACTCCTGGAACCAAGAACTCAGTCTGGGTGAGAGCAGGGACCCAAGCACTGGAGCCATCACCTCTGGCCACCCAGGGTGCACATAACTTGATGAAGTTTTAAATCACAATTCTCTTTTATAAAATCATTGTTGCTAGCACTACCTGGCACCCTAACCCATGAAAGGCAGGTCAGTGGAGGGGGTGCAGGAGAATCTTCCAATTGCTGCTTCTTTCCCCAGATGGTCACAATAATTGGGGTTGACCCAGGCTGCAGCCAGGAGCCAGAAACTCCATCCTAGTCGCCTACCTGGGTGCAGACACTTGCTCCCTCTTCTGCTACTTTCCCAGGCTCATAGCAAGGAGCGTTATCAGAAGTGGAGCAGCCAGGATTTGAAATGGCATTCTGGTACGGGATGCTGGTGTTTCAAGCAGCAGCGTAATGCGCTGTGTGCCACAACACTTTGCCTCTAGATCTCAGCTCTTACATTCTGTGATTTTATGATTTGGGAGTTCATCCTCAACATAAGCACAGGAAGGCTAAAAGAAACAAGCACTGTCACTCTCCCCGCTGTTTCTTCCCTGTCTAGGGTTGGGTGTAGAGAATAGACTGGGAGGGTTGATTAGAGAAAATATCTCCACTCCCTTCACCCTCAGGATACCCCAAGAGCAGGATAACCCATTCCATCTGTGCATCTGCCGTGTCTGCATCTGCTTGCTCCTGCTCCAGGTGCCTGGGGGGAAGCACTCCCATCCCAGAGGATCTAAGGCATTGATGCAAAACATTGAAAATGTTTATGCTTTTGACATTCAAGTTGGGTGTTGTTTTTTTTTTTTTTTTTTTTTTTTTTTTGCATGAAGTGTGGCTACATCCTAGCCATTACCCTGGACAAGTTCCAAAATTGCTAACACTTGCATCAACAGTGCTGATGAGAATTCCTGCCAGGCTTGAAAAAGAACACTTCACCTTCCTCTGAACACCCAGGTTCCACCCAGCAGCAACCTTCCCTAGAATCACCACCCCCCCCCCTTAGCTAACACTTAAAAGTTTAATGGCTCAAAGCGAAATGACAGGGATGGGAGCAAGCAACCACAGATCCAACTTTCCTTCATCCATGAACTGCCCTGGTGGGATCCCTCCAGCCTGGCTGGAACGGTGAGACACTGTTGGCTCTAAGACTCTACCTGCACCTTCACTGTCAGGATGTTTGAACCCAGAAGTTTAAGCTGCATTTGAGACACAGTGTTTTGCTCAGTTTCCCACTTGTTTGGGGAGGGGTATGGGAATGGCTGAAGGGTGACAGTGAAACACAGGTGGTTAGAAATTACAACAGACAACTAAAAACAAGCAGAAACGTACCGAAGAACATCTTGGCAGTGAAGCCAAATCAGTGAGACACAGAGAAATAGACAGGAAATCCTGGGGCAGGGAGGCACTCGGAGCAGAGGTCTCAAAATGGATTCAGCACAGGTAGTGATGTTGTAAAAGCAAATGTTCTTCTAAATTAAAATTAAAGCCAAAGCCTATTCTTCCATCTCTTTTACTGACAGGTAGCAGCCAAAAAGTGCTAATATATCTTTTAAGTAAAATTGCTAAAATGTGAAATTTTTCCTGTGGCCTCCAGAGTGATGTATTTTCTACTAGGAGGCCTTGCTTTGTGTTTCCTCAGATTGGTTAATGGTTTTTGTAGCAGATATTTGGACGCCCAGTCAGCATTGGGGCAACTTCCATTCACCTCCTCTGATATGGTATTTTCTGAGATGTGCTGATGTGGTTATTGCTATGTCTCAAGGCTATGAGATCCTGGCCAAATGGCCTACTTCTTCTCTTTTAGAATATTATATTTATTCCAAAAGCCGAGTTACGGAGAGAGGGGGAGAGATAGAGACCCTCTAGCCGCTGATTCACTCCCCAAAACAGTCTCAATGACCACAGCTGGGTCAGGGCCAAGCCAAAGCCAGGAATCCTAACCAAGTCTCCCACATGAGTGGCAGGGCCCATCTTCTACTGCTCTCCCAGATGCATTAGCAGGGAGCTAAACCAGAAGTGGAGCAGCTGGGATTGAATCCAGTAATCATACAGGATGCCAGTATCACAGTGAATGGCTGAGTCAGCTGGCCCACCATGTCAGCCCCAGTTTCATCACAGGTGGTGGTTTAGCCCACTGTACCAGGATGCCCTATTTCTTCAATGACACATATCACCCTTTGTACAGACTCCCAACTACATCCAATCAACAAGAAAAAGACTCGCAATAGTAACCATCAACCTTTTACCTGATACTGGCTTCAACTAATATTATTTTTGGGAGAATATTTCTGAGAATACTTAAGGTCAGCATTTATTACATTCATTTTAAAAATAAGCCTCCCTTGGGCCCGGCGGCATGGCCTAGCGGCTAAAGTCCTCGCCTTGAAAGCCCCGGGATCCCATATGGGCGCCGGTTCTAATCCCGGCAGCTCCACTTCCCATCCAGCTCCCTGCCTGTGGCCTGGGAAAGCAGTCGAGGACGGCCCAATGCATTGGGACACTGCACCCGCGTGGGAGACCCGGAAGAGGTTCCTGGTTCCCGGCTTCGGATCGGCGCGCATCGGCCCGTTGCGGCTCACTTGGGGAGTGAATCATCGGACGGAAGATCTTCCTCTCTGTCTCTCCTCTGTATATATATCTGGCTGTAATAAAATGAATAAATCTTTAAAAAAAAAAAAAAAATAAGCCTCCCTTTAAAAATCTCAGTTCACTGTATTTGAACTCTAGCTATGTCTAACATTTTATACAAAGCATATTTGTTTCTATATCAACAATTACTAATGATTGTAGCAAAAAGAACTGTTCAAACTGGGAGTCTTCTAAAGAGAGGAAGCCCCACACATTTTCTGAGCATGAGTACAAACTCTTAGGGGAGGAAGGGGAGGCAGGTTTCTAAGGACCAGTTAGACTTTTAACCATTTCTTCATGCTGAACCACATGATGAACATGTTCATCAACATATTCCAAGGGCCAGTTTCCCCACTCACTCTTTTAAGAAGGTCTGTGTTGGGGAACGGAAAGATGACACCATAGTAGACAAGATAGCAGACTGCATTTGTGAGAACAAACAGACTTAAGACCATGCCAAACATTGCCATGGGACCTAGAGCCAGGAGGGGCTGGAAGAAATCATTCAGTGATGGCATGTTCTGCCAAGAGCTCGGATGCTGGAGCTGTGCAGAATGGGGTTGGTCCAAGGTGCTCTCCGAGACCTCGAAGTCCAAGTTTGTTTTCCTTACACTGCAATTCAGAAGATGCACTGGGATGCACCGGTGCAGAGTCTAACACAGCAGGTGATATGTACCCGAAGGGACTGGTTTTCTTCCCCTTCAAATCACAGGGAACTTATTTGTTTATAAAGCAAGATGTAGTTAGGAACAGAGTAGCAATCTGAACTTCCCTTTGGGGTGGCACTGGGTAAGTCACTTATTACTTCATCTGATCATGCAAACTGTAACAGCTATTATTTTTCCTACATGGAGGAGTTTAGTGAGCACAGAGAGGTTAACTAATTTGACAAGGACACAGAGTAGTGTCTGGACAGAGGAGCCATGACATAAATCATTCTCACCATAGTCCAAACACCAGGGCAACTGCATTAACCACCACAGGACACTAAATCTCTGTCAGTAAATCAGTAACTTATTATTTGAATGTCTTACAGGACACCATAATGTTTGTTTGACCTGAATTAGTTAAGGCAACTTCTAAATAGGTTCTGCTTAATCCAAAAAAGATTCTGACTCATTATTGAGTCCCCTTTTCCAAATTGAATGCAAAATGCCGGCTCTAATAGAATCATCCACTGATTCTGCATGGATTATTGAAGGGGAACAGTTAAAAGCAGGAATGTGCCTTTTTATTTGTCTCTCCTGAGTAAACGGTGAAATACCTCTATCAGCTGACTAGTTAGTTTAATGTTGGACTACACAAGGAAAACCTTGGAGAGTGCAAGCTACTGTGAGTAACAATGGACAAATACGGCCCAATCAGGTTAGGATTACATATTTTATATTAATCTCAATGGCAATTTGTGAAGTTATGAATGAAATGATGTAATGCCTCCTTACTTAATTCTCTTAATACTATCACCTCTGGCAACACCAAAACAAGGATTATGGGTTCTCACATGGATGCTTTGGACTCTTGAATGAAAACACCCAAATCAGTCATCAGTATTCCATGTCTGTTCCTGGAAATACCAACTCAGTGTATCTCAGGGTATTTGCCGGCATCTTGGTGTATTTTTTTTTTTTCAGAATGATGATGTAAATATGGAGAAACCAAGAGCACCAATAGGCAATAGTGTGAGGCTTGCAGGGAGGGACTCAGGTTTATTTTTCTCCACCTGGATAAAACTGCCCTACCTGAAACCTTTTTGCGATGGTTTGAATGCACCCCCAAAACTATGAATTGGAAATTTCATCTTCGACACAACATCATTGGGAAGTTGGCCCAATGAGAGGAATTAGGCTTTGAACGAATGGGTCAGTACTCACGGAGTGGGTTTCTAAAGAGCTTGCATGTGCTTGCTCATGACTGTCTGTCTATCTGTCTCTGTCTCTTTTCCTCCTGCATTCCATCATGGAATGACAAAGCAAAAGTGATCTTAGCAATATACTGATCTTGGACTTGAAAATTGTGAGAAATTATTCTCTTTACAGATGACCCAGTTCGTATTATTCTTTTACAACAACACAAAAAGAGCTGGCACATCTTCCCTCTACGAAATCCTTCCATCCTAACCTTGAGAACTGATTCCCTTGAATAAACTAACCTGCTAAGTCAAAATAATGGGATTGTTATCTGAAACATTTATATTTTTCATTAGGGAAATACATAGGAATTTAGGTGTGCAAGTTAAATATTTTCTAGCAAAGATATCTAACCAAGAAAACTGCTAAGATGGTTTTACAGTATTTATCTTTAACACAATAAATGTACAAATCTAGACTCCAGTAAGAGGGAGAGAAGAGAGAGACTAGGGGAAGCCAAATGTAGCAACTAAACTTTCCTTAAAATAAAAATGTAATGGATACATTTTAACATAGGAAGTTCCCTGAAGGCAGGCCCTAAAACCCATGGGAGAAAATATTGACAATTAACGAAATGCATTTATTTGATGTATGGCTTTGTATTTGACAGTTAAAAACAACTGACTTAATAATATCAACACTATTTGTTATAGTTCTATTGAATGAGTTCCACTATATCATTGCTGATACAATACTAGACTTTTTGGTGAAACAAGATTTTTACCCAAGATTTCCATAGATGTAAAGAATATCCTCATTATTCAAAAAGGAAAGGTCATTATCCTTATGTTGGCATATTTTATTTATCAATTTGTTTCTAGCAACTTTTGAAAGATAAATGACTTTAAGGGATTTGGTTAATTTATGGCATTGTATCAAGACAGATTTCAAATTAAACTTTGCTTCAATCTACTATGTTCAAGAAGTTAGTGGCCTATATCTTTAAGTGGCCATTTAGTTTATAGGATGTAATTAATTTCAATTAAATGTGGCTCATTAATATAGTTCAGAAAAGGGACTAAATCAAGGATTTGGAGTTAAAAGTATCTTTTTTAAAAATGTAATTTCTGGAGAAAGTTGACAAAGCAGTATTCAAAAAGTAAAATTTTCAAAGCAAGAAAAAGTACCCAGAACAAAACTCGAATCCAGTCCTGCCTTTTTTAAAAACCAACCCCTCTTCAAATCATTATCTACATTTTTGCAAAAGACCTCATTAGAGATCAATTTATTGACAACAAGTATCTGCATGTTTTAGTTATTGTTACACTTAGCTCGTTAGCTTATGGGTGGTAGCATTATTCCATCTTTATCTATAGGCAACACGATCAGAATCCTGATGTAACTGCAGTGTCACTGTTCCTTTGTTTGTCCACTGTATGACACTTCACAAAACCTTGCGTGCCGGCAATGAACAAACTGGTTTGGCAAAAACTCTCTTCTCACACTGACTACTTCTGAGAATGCAGGCTCGGTCTTTTCAGTATCACAGAGGAATTCATTTTGAATTTAACCACCTGCTTCGTGGTTATTCTACTGTGACTCAAAGGCCTTCCACAAGCTGCTCTCACAGAGCCTACTGACTGGGGGCATCCACGGGTTCTTGAAGGTCATGTGTTGCTACCTGAGAAGCATTGCTAAGAAATGAAAAACATGAAATTCAAGGAGACCAGCGACGCTTGTTGTTATAAAGGAGTGAAAACAGATGAGGCCAGAGGGTGTTTTATGAACTGCCCTTATTCTCAGTGTTTAGGCAGTAGCAGTTTACAGCCCAGGTCTAGCAGTGCAGTGGGAAGGACCTGCAACACTAGTGGGTTCCCAAAGGAATTTCAGTCTTCCTCAAACCAGAAGGAAAAAAGAAAAGAAAGGAAAAGAAAAGAAAAACATAATGATGATGACTAAATGAGCATAAAAAAGAATTCATCCTGCACTATATTCATTTTTATACCAGAGTATTTTATGTATTTATTATTTATTTACTTTTACATGGAGAAAGGATCACAAACGCAAAACTCTCTCATGCCCATGAGTACCAGAAAGCAGCCCCTGGTGCCAGGCATCTAACGTTTGTCTGAACCTTTGACATTTTGCTTTCAGTAGATATAAAGACAAACTATACCACCTATTCTCTATTCACAATTGAATTCTCTGGGAACTTAAATCAGTAGGTGTTACATGTTTGAAAGAAGAAAACACAGTCTTGTATTCTCAGGCTCTTTATAATCTAAGCGGAGACAAAATCAGCTGTTAACAACAGGTGCCTTGCAGTTGCTCATTCATTTGGACATTTATTTTATGAGTTAATTACTCATAACTTCCCTATGAACAGTCTGCACATCTGGGAAAATAAAACTGCCCACTGGAAGTCAATGACTAGAGTGTAGGTGCAGCACAATAGTTACTTCATGAGGATACCCTTAAAAGGGCTTACCAAAAGTCTCCGAAGCACTCAGAAGTTGGACTTGATGTGTAAAGCATGACATAATATCACGGTAAAGGCTTTAACATGGCAATTTAGCTTTCAGCTCTTCACAGACCTCTGGCTTGCCCATTCTGATTTACACAGTCATCACCTCTTTCAGAGCTTTTTATCACTCTAGTCGCATTGGGCATCTAGAATATGTTGTGCTTTTCCTTAAATGCCTCAAGATTTTCTTTCCTCTTTTAAATTTTATTGTTAACTGACATGTAAAATTCCATACCTATTTATGTATGGGGGTACTATGTGATGTTTCTCTGCATGTACCACTGCAAAATGTCCAATCAGGGTGGACCTATCTATCTATTCCCTCAAGCATGTAACATTTCTTTATGGTGAAACCATTCACAATACTTACATCTAGTTTTTTCTTCCAGCCAGAAAAGCCCAGTACTTATCATCATCTATAGTCCCCTGCTGTGCAACACAACTCCCAAGTCTCTCCTCTTACCTACCCCTTCCCCAACCTTTGGGAATCACCATTATATTCTTAACTTTAGGAGATCAACTACAGCAGAGTCCAGACCTGAGTGAGATCATGTGGTAATTCTTTCTGAGCTTTCATGATTTCACAATACATTGATCTTCCATGTCCCTCCACGATGGTTACTGCTATGACTAAGATTCCATCCTTTTTTTAATGACTGAATGACATTCTATTTGTTTGTACACATACCCGCATACCCCCCACATTTTTATATTCATAGTGGATGGATGCTTAGGTGGTTTCTACTCCTTGCCTGTTATGAATAGTGCTGCAATAAACATGGGGGTGTAGATGTCTCTTGGGGGAGAGTGATTTTCTGATTTCCTTTTTTTTTTATTTATAAATATCATTTATTTTCTGAACTCTCACTAAAAATTCTGTTTCTCAATTCCAAAATTGACTTCTGAACTAAATTTGGCACATTTTCCTAATTGATTTTCTTGAAGTGACCAGAAAAAAAGCATTTTGTCACTAAAAATAGCGAAAACAAAATTCTATGTAGTAAAACAGTTGCTAAGCTTGGGTCACTACAATCATATACCTTTTAGTTACTACATGTAACAAAAGATCTTATCAAGTTTTGAGTCTCTTTGGAAATAAGATCTTGAGGCAAAGGTGCCTTAGTCTAGGGTCTTCTCTTTTGCTCTGTGGAGGGTTGGATGGCATGATCTCACATTTGCTCCAGCTGGAGGAGCTGGCACCAGGTCCACGACCATGCTGCCCTGCCCTAGGAAGGGACATTTGTAGAAATTCCTCGGATGAGTGTTAGAGTATTAGATGGAAGGGCGGTCCTTAACAACAACTCACAGATGTGAAAAACAAATCAAAACATCTCTTTAAATATATACTTATCTCCATACTTTAATTTTTCTTTGTGCGTGTGTGGCTAGAAAGGAGCTTTAAAGACTCATGTAAAATAGAATTAAAAAACAAAAGAGATAAAATTTGCCTTGCAGTCACTGCTTATGACACAGACACCCCATATCAGAATGCCAGTTTAAGCCTTCGCTATTTTGCTTCTGCTCCAAGTTCCTGCTACAGTGCCTCAGAAGGAAACAGCTGATGGTCAAGTCCTTAGGCCCCTACCACCCACATGGGAGTAGCCACTGAGTGTGAAACAGCGGAGGAAACAGATGTGTCCACCAACCCCCCCTGTCTTTAAAATATATGTATAAACATGATATATATATATATATCATGTTAATTTCTCAGCAACAGCACTATGAAGTGGGTGACACCTCTTAATCACTGATGCTTCCGCACTAAATGACTGAGGATCTTGGGAACTTAATCCAAGTCACAGCAGTCCCTTTTGCATTGTTAAGTGAAGAAAAACAGATATTCTTTGAATAGTTTTGTAAAGAAAATATATATTTCTCTATTTTTCTGAAAGGCAGAGTTACAGCAGGAGAGGGACCATGGAGAGAGAGGCTGATTTATTTGCTGGTTCACTCTCCAAATGCCCCAGAGGCCAGTGTGGAATCGGGCTGGAGCCAGGTCCTGGGACTCTTTTTGCACCACTCAAAGGAGTGGCAGGGTTCCAAAGACTTTTACGACTTTCCTAGGCACATTGGCAGGAAGCAGGTTGTGGATCTTTCTCTGCCTCTCCCTCTCTTTGTATAACTCTGCTTTTCAAATAAATAAATCTTAAAACAAAAACAAAAACAAAAGACTTCAGGCAAGTTATCTAACCTCACTGTGACCCAGTTTCCTGCTCTGTTAAAACACCTCACGAATCGCTGCCAGGATTCCATGTGGAGCTGGACAATATTCAGCACAGTGCCTGTGGTGCTGCTGCCCCAGGCTACCAGTTTCTATCGATAACTACTCCATCCAAGATTTGATAATTCTAAAAAGTAAAGGCAGGAAGTAAACTGCTAGTGTGCAGCCTGGTGGAAAGAATATGGACCATCTAAAGCCTAATCAACTCTCACTTTGTCCAAACATGATTCACGGAAGCACTGCTTAAGTTCACCACAGAAAGGGGGCAGGCAGAGAAGGGGAAAAAGCAGAAGCCCCAAGGGGAAAACATCCATTATGGATTTAAATATTATATTCAACCAGGGAGTAGGCTCCATCAAGAACTCCCTGGGAGATCTTGCCTGAGCTACTTCAAGTCCTTGCACTCTGTTTTCAAATCTGTGCCACAGCAAGTGGGATAAGGTTACTTCTAAAACTCCAGAGTTATTCAATACTTATTATACATCATCATAGCAAATTCTATGAAGTTGTACAAAATTCTACAAAACTCTGGTTCTGTTACCTTTCCTCTGTTTTTTTTTTTTAATAACGTACTCTATGTGCTGTTTTCAACATTTTATTTTACTTATTTGAAAGGCAGAGTTACAGAGAGAGAGGGAGAGAGCTCTTCCATCCACAGGCTTAGTGCCTAAATGCTCACAACAGTGAGGCCTAGACCAGACTAAAGCCAGGAACCCGGAACTCCATTGTGGTTTCCCATGTGGGCGGCAGGGGTCCAAGTACCAGGGCTGTTTTCTATTGCCTTCCCAGGTGCATTAACAGGGAGCAGGATTCGAGACAATCAGGACTTGAACTAGCACCCATATAGGATGCCATTGTCACAGGCAGCACCTTAACCCATTGCACCATACTGCTGGCCCCCTTCTCTGACTTTTTGATACCTGGGTATGTAAATAATCTGTTCATTGCTCTAAGTCTCAAGCAATTTTCCCTGGTAAATGGGAAAGGAAGGTAGAATTATGAGATCTCAGCATCAAGGTTTGCTGCAAAGGGCTGCTCAATCCTTTCTCTCTCTCCCTCCCTTCTTTCCTTCCTTCCTTTCCTTCCTTTCTTACTCCCTCCCCCCCGTCCTTCGTATTTATGTATTTGAAAGGCAGAAAGAGAGAGAAAGAGAGAGAGAGAGAGAAACAGAGGGGATGGGGGAGGTTCTATCCACTAGTCACTCCTCTGGAACCTGCAGTAGTCTGGCCTGGGTCTGGCTGAAGCCAGAAGTCTGAGTCTCCTGTATGGGTGGCAGGAGTCCAGCACCTGGACCATCATCCAGTACCCTTGCACACATTAGCAGGAAGACAGACTGGAAGTAGAGCAACTGGAACTCTAATTTGTGCTTCTAATTGCAATTTGAAAAGGGGCAACTTAATTAATCTATGATGCCACAATGCAGTCCCTGTTTTGTCCCTGCTTTGTACTGGAAAAGGAATGGGGAGTGGTTTAACCAGTGATTACCTGTGCCGTGCTGTGCTTCCCACTATGCAAAGCATTGGAGACATCACAGAGAAATAGTCCCAAGACCTCTACAATTACAGTTTTTTTTCTGTTTTGTTTGGTTATTATTTTTCCTCCCAAAGGAACTACAACTAGGGCTTGGTGCAAGGACTCCATTGACTAATCTTCCCCCTTCAAGCACCAGGATCTGATATGGGCACTGGTTTGTGTCCCAGCTGCTCCACTTCCCATCCAGATCCCTGCCTGTGACCTGGGAAAACAGTGGAGGATGGCTCAAAGCCTTGGGACCCTGCACCCGCGTGGGAGACCCAGAAGAAGCTCCTAGCCCCTGGCTTCAGATTGGCTTGGCTCTGGGCATTGTTGCCATTTGGAGAGTGAACCAGTAGATGGAAGATCTTTCTCTCTGTAAATCTTCCTTTCTAATAAAAAATAAATAAATCTTTAAAAAAAGATACTACACCTAGCTTTGTTATTTTCAAATAATTTACAGGTCAAGTCAGTAGTTGAAATAAAACCTAGGGTCTGTTATGCTATCATTAAAAATGCAGGTAGAATTTTGTGACTTATATTTGATGTGAAGATAAATGCAAATCACAGGGCTAATTCTGGACACTGCTTCCTGCTTATTCGCTTTCTCATGATTTTTTTATAAAAGGTATTTAGTATGAACAAATACAAATAATAAAGTCAGCAAAGAAAAATCTATCTCTACATAGGACACTTAGCCCTACTAGTTTCTCCATATTTTTTTTTAAGATTTATTTTATTTATTTGAAAGGCAGAGTTACTGAGAACGAGGGATAGGCAGAAAAAGAGAGGGACAGAGAGAATATGAGTTAGTCTTCCATTGCTGGTTCACTCCCCAGATGGCAGCAATGGCCAGGGCTGAGCTACAAGCAAGCCAGCAGCCAGGGGCTTCTTCCAGGTTTCCCGTGTGGATGCAGAGGCCCAAGCACATGGGCCATGGCCAGCTGCTTTCCCAGGTATATTAACAAAGAGCCAGACTGCAAGTGAAGGAGCCGCCCATATAGGATGGCTTTACCTGATTCACCTCAATCTAACCTCTAACACATAGTTACTGTGTGTGACTTTATAAGGTAACGAACTTTCAGGCATTTTAGTGCTATGTGTCATAATTTCTCTTTCTCTCTCAAACTTAAAAATTTGAAAAGTTGATCAACTTAAGAAGCATGCTAAGATAGCACTTGGTCATTTAAAATGACTGATTTGAAAGTTTAACTTTATGTATCGTTTTAATTTTCAATTCTTTGTTAGTGATGCTAAGCATTTTTTTTGGTAAGTAACGAGATGACTTAATAGAGAAATAAGGTTTTATTTGAAAAGTATGGGATGAGGGGCCTGGCGCAATAGCGTAGTGGTCAAAGTCCTCGCCTTGAACGCACCGGGATCCCATATGGTCGTTGGTTCTAATCCTGGCAGCCCTGCTTCCCATCCAGCTCCCTGCTTGCGACCTGGGAAAGCAGTTGAGGACGGCCCAGATCCTTGGGACCCTGCACCCGCGTGGGAGACCTGGAAGAGCTCCTGGCTCCTGGCTCCAGATTGGCTCAGCTCCAGCCATTGCGCTCACTTAGGGAGTGAACCATTGGATGGAAGATCTTCCTCTCTGTCTCTCCTCCTCTCTGTATATCCACCTTTCCAATAAAAATAAATAAATCTTTTTTTTAAAAAGTATGGGATAGGATATTTTCAAAAACAGAATATACTACATTTTTAAAAAAGATTTTTATTGGCAAGGCAGATATTACAGAGAGGAGAGACAGACAGAAAGATTTTCCATCTGCTGGTTCATTCCCTAGTAGCCACAATGACTAAAGCTGAGCTGAGCAGGTCTAAAGCCAAGAGCCAGGAGTTTCTTCACACAGGTGCAGGGTGCTAAGGCTTTGGACCAGCCTTTGCTGTTTTTTCTGGCCACAGGCAGGGAACTGGGTGAGAAATGGAACAATCGGGACACAACAGGTACTCATATGGGATGTTGAAACATACAAGGTAAGGATTTAGCTGCTGAGACATTGTGCCAGGCCGGGAATGCACTACATTTTAAGAGCAATGCAATGCAATGCTCTAGTTCTGTGTGCTATAGTATTCTCTTGTTCTGCCTTCCAGATTCTTGTCTGTTCAGACTCTTCTGCCTAATAGGCAGTGTTCTAGTGGTTTCTGACTCATGTATGTGTGATTCAATTGTGTATGTGGTAACCAATCAAAAGTACAATCTATACTTATCTCTGTTAGCGTTTCTGGCAAGATAGAGTTATTGCAGATTTGACTAATTTTGACCCAGGATCATTATACCATATTTGTTCCTTGCTGTGTACAAATCAATTTCTAGATTAACAGAAATAATTTCTCAATGTTGGCTTTGTGACACAAAAAAGGTGTTTCTTATTAGCAATGTCCTGAAATAACCCTTGCAACTCTGTCCTATTCCAACTACACTTCAAAGGCTGTCAGAATAAAATCAATGGCAATCCATTTCATTAGTAATAAATATTTACCAGTTGTAGCAGATGGTATGAGAAGATTCAAATAGGCACTGAAAGGGCCTGGCGCACTGGCTGAATGGCTAAACCTCCCCTTGCAAGTGCCAGGAGGCCATCTGGGCTCCAGTGCATTTCACTTCCCTTCCAGCTCTCTGCTCATGGTCTAGGAAAGCAGTCGAGGACGGCCCAAAGCCTTGGGACCCTGCACGTGCATGGGAGACCTGGAAGAAGCTCCTGGCTTTTGGCTGCAGATTGTCTCAGCTCCAGCTGCTGCAGCCATTTGGGGGAATGAACCAGTGTATGAAAGATCTTTCTCTCTGTCTCTCCTTCTCTCCATCAACCTGATCTGCTGGCTTCAAATTGACTGAGTTCTGGCGGTTGCACCTATTTGTGGGGTAAACTATGGATGAAAAAAATCTCTCTCTCATTCTCTCCATAAATCTGATCTGCTTTCCAATAAAAATAAATAAATCTTTAAAATAAGGGCGGGGAGGCACTGAAGGGCCACTGTTTTTTTGCTGGTGTCCCATTTTAGAATACTGGTTTAAGTCCTGGCAGTTCCACTTCCAATCCAGCTCCCTGCTAAGGAAGCTGGAAAAGCAGTAGAAGACGGCCCAAGTGTTTGGGTCCCTGTAACTCATGTGGGAAACAGAGATGGACTTCTGGGTTTCTGGCTTCTGCCTGGACCAGTTCCAGCTGTTGTGGCTATTTGGGGAGTAAACCAGTGGATGCAAGATTCTCTTCTTTATTGTCATTCCACCTTTCAAATAAAGTAAAATAGATACCGATGGCTTTCTTTGCATTTTTGTTTCCTTTGAGTAACCACCATTTGAATGAATCACTATGTCTAATGAACATTTAACTAATTTGTGAGGATGTAAGAATTTTTTTGAAGTAGATATAATTACAACTTCATGTCCAGGACATGTTGGAAAATGAATTTTGGATGGTTTATGTTGGTTCTTAGGAACTTACACCATCTTGGCTCAAAGACCCATTAAAGATACACAGAAGTCAGGCTATGTTGCTTCTAAGGTACAACTTGTATTCTTCTGTATTTCACAGGAGGATGCTCATTGTTTCAGCTGCTACTGAAAGAGGCTCTAAACATCTCTCCAGACTTTCATTTACAAAAGCCGATGCAAAGTGAGAGAAAATTTACATGTCTCATTCCAGCATAAAGACCAGGGATACTGCATTGCTTGTAGATTTTTTGTAAGGAGGCAAAGCAAAAGTCACTGGCCCTCTGGCTTGGCTTATTTGACCCTCCCAGATTGCCTTGAAACCCTGACACACTTCTATTCTGAAATACTTGAGAACTGACTTCCTTATTTGGTTGCTGGAGCTGCTCTTTGTCTTGTTCAAACATTCTGCTAAGCTTGCAGCCTCTGTTCCCCCCCTTGCCCACTGCTCCCCCTTTTACACACACACACACACACACACACAACTGGCTTCAACAGGTCACTCTGACTCAGCCCTCTCTCTAGTTCACTAGCCAATCACTCGTTGGTTATGCCCATTTAAGGAGTACCTTTTGGAAATCGTCAGGGACCACAGAGTCCTCAGCTGTTTGGAAAGATTGCTATGTTGCATACACCCGAAGCCACCACAAAACATGTGTTTCACACAACTGCACTCCTTGTACGGCAGGACATGTATTTAAAAAGAGAAAGAAAAAACAGCTGAGAAATAAAAACAAAACTCCAGGCAGCTTAATTCATGGTTACTTGGGTTTTCATCTTTCTTCAATCAATGATACCTGCCAAATCCTCCAAGTTAATATTAATACACACACACACACACACACACACACACACACACTCACACCTAAACAGCTATGCCAGTAACACAAAGTAAAGCTCTTAGTTCTTGGGCAAAGAACACACTTTCAAGAAATGCTGTTCCTGCTGAAAACAGCGTGGCATTTGGAGTGCTGAAGGCTATTATTTGAGTTGTCTGCTCCATTGCATTTGGAAAAAGCAAAGCTTGCTTGCTTGTTTGCTCGCTCTCCTCTCCATTCCCTATTTAAGAAAGAAGCTGCAGTGGTCCCCTCCAATAAAACAGAGCAGTGTTTCTTTACATATAAACAACTGCGAAATTCCTTGGGCAAGCACATAGCCTTTTGGTGCTTGGAACAAAGCGGATGGTGGTATTTATTATGTCAAATAAACACATCATCTACACTCCAAAGGCAAACCTGAAACAATCAGCTGAACAAAGCGGCTTTAATCCTTCTGCAATTAGCTCTTGTTCAACTCCACTGAAAAAATTAAGAATGAGTTCTATTCCCAGAAAAAAGTTTCCTCACGTTGTTAAGTATCTACAGTTCATTCCTAACACTTGATCTGAAAAGGAAACAGAGCTGGTTTCCAGAGGCAAGTAATATAAACATACAGGATATCCTATCATTTAGTAGTATTTCTCATTTAGCCACCAAAAATGATCTGTACCCTTCCTTTGTCTATTGTGCTAATTTATAGAAGCCCTGGTATGGATCAGGCACTGAGCAGGACACTGAAGCCACCATTTACAGCCACCACTTCGGTCATTACAAGATTCAGATCAAACTCTATAGAAAGTAACATTCTCTCCCTGTCTTTTGATCACTCAATTTTGCTTATTTGTGTTCACCATGGCAACCAATGTGGAAACAGTATTCAGCTTGCGAAATTCCCTAAGTACATTGCCCTCTTTAACTTAGGACAGTTTTAGTCTGGCTTGGATGAGTTCTAGTTGGAAGACGACTCAAATTCTTCTGGTATATAGGTGGGGTATAAGTCACAAACATGCTTTTTATTATCTATTGCTTATAAAGCTTGATGAGGCTGGATGTGCTTTAAAACACAGTTTGTGGGTTCAAACTGGTTCAGATTTTAGAATACATAGAAGTCGTAACTCTCTGCACACTATTTTAACCTATTATAGGAATGTCAGGTGATTCTACTAAAAGAAAATGAAGTTATTGTATGCCTTGCAATACTTAAATGGTCACAAGCACTAGTCAGCAAAAATTGAAATTTGGGGTTGAAGTAGTGGTGCAGTGGGTTAAATGTTAAGTGTCAGCATCCCATATGAATGCTGTTTGGAGACTTTCCTGCTTGTTCTGCTTCCAGTCCAGCTGCATTGTAACGCACCAGGAAAAGCAGCAGATGAAGCAGTGCTTGGGCCCCTTCCACCCATGGAAGAGACCTAGATGAAGCTCTTGGATCCTGGCTTCAGCCTGGCCCAGTTCCAGCCATCGCAATCATTTGGGGAGTGGGCCAGCATATGAAAGATCTCTCTCTCCCTATCTCTCCTTCCTTTGTATAACCCTGCCTTTCAAATAAAAAAAAATAAATCTTTTTTTCAATTAAGAAAAAGGAAATTGGTTCAAGCCCTTCTGAATTGTTTAATTTACATTTCTCCATTTGTCTTGTTATTTTGAAGAAAAATGGTACTAGTCACTAAAAGATTCTTTAAAACATTGTTTTGGGGGGGAAAAAGCTTAAAGAAAATTACCCTGTGATTTTGGGAAGCCTGACCTGGGATAGGCCAGCTTTCTTGGGAAGTATCAGAATAGAAGCACTAGCATGAAGCAGTCAGCCCAGGGGCCAGTGTTGGGGTGCAGTGAGTAAAGCCAACTAATGTGAAACTGGTGTTCCATACAGATACTCGTTTGAATCCTGGCGAATCTGCTTCTGATCCAATTCTTTGATAATGAACCTGGGAAAGCAGCAAGTGATGTCCCAAGTACTCAGCCACCCATCACCCATGTGGGAGACCTGGAGGCAGTTTCCAGGCTCCTGACTTCAACCTGAATCCAGCCCAGGCTGTTATGGTCATTTGGAGAGTGAACAAGTGACCTCTCCCTCCTTCTTTCCTTCTCCCTCTGTAACGCTGTCTTTCAAATAGAGACCTCTGTGTGCTCCTGCCACTACTGAGGATGTCATTTCTCTCTCTGAGTCTTACTCTCCAAACCTATAAAGTGCAGATCTCTCACATGGAGGTGGGGGTTTGTTTGACTGAATGGTAAAGATGCTTGTAAGATGGGTGCCTCATATCAGAGAACCTGGGTTCAACACCTGGCTCTGTTCCTGAGCCCAGCTTCCTGCTATTGTGCACTGTGGGAGGCAGAAGTGTTTTCCCACATGATTGGTTCCCTGCCACCTATGTGAGCGACTCGACTGAGTGCCAGGCTCCTGGTTCGGGTCTCAATGGGAACCACTATGGACAACTGAAGATGAATAAGTGGGTGGAACTAGCTCTGTTACTCTCTCACCCTCTCAAATAAATTTTTAGAATTCCCAGTGAAGATAGACTGATGATATAGACGATCCTGTTACAGACTTCTACTCTTTGCCTCTTTGCCCAACAAATTTGGTATACGAGCTAAGAGTTTGAAATAGGAATTCTCAGAAACATCAGACACTGTGGGATTCAAATGATTTCAAAGCATTTTCCTAAATCAAAGTTCCTCAAATCTGAGAAGAAAGGTTCTTGGTTCTTACATTTTTGGTTTGTGGTTGTCACACATGATTCTCAAATTCAGCCAGAATTTTAGAAGACAACCCAACATTTCTCCTCATGTACTTGGGATCAGTCTCAGTTGTTCTGAGACTGACTTGGAACTTCTCAAAAATGCTGGCAAAATCTATTTTTGGCAGCCTCTACATAATTTTTGTTGTTGTTGCTTCATCCATACGTTCCCTGCTGAATTCAGAGTCTACTCTGAACTTCATTGTTTTCTATGCTGCAGCCCTGAGCTTTACCCATCGCTTTCACCCCCTGGCTCAGGCCGCTGCTCAGGGACCATGTGAGGTTCTACATGGAGTTGGGTCTCCAATGTGGGAAGAAGGTTTCTGGTACACACATTACTGAGTCATGAACAACAGCTTCTAAAAAGATGAAGGAGGGGTTAAGTATTATGATGAAGGCGTTCCTCAGGACGACCACATTCCATATTACAGGACTTGGGTTCCATACCTGCCCATGGCTCTGAGGACCAGTTTCCTGCTAATACCCACCCCGGTGGCACTGGGAGGCTCAAGTAATTGGGTCCCTGCCACCCACATGGGAGACCTTGATCACATTCCCAGATCCTGGCTTCAGCCCCAACCCAGCCTGGGTATTTGGGAAATCAATCTCTCTCTGTCAAATATATATATATATAATAGGACAAAAAAGCTGAAAGCAATATGTATTTATGTGCATGTGAGTCAAAATATTACATACATTAAATTTACCAGTTGAAATATATTTGATTATATGGCTCATCTGTTCTTAGTAGATTGCAACTGGCCCACTCAGGAGCAGAAGAGGAGCCTCAAACAAGGTCCTTCCTTCTACCCTTTGCACACTTAGGAAAGTGCTGGACATGATGTGAGAAGACATAGGCATTTCATGATTCCAGCAAAATCAGTATTTCCATTCTATTGCTTTAACTTTTTCAAATCTTTACTTGCATTATAATTATTTTCAGAAAAAGGAAAAAAGTGTCACCTAAGTTGTCAAATAAATGCCAATGCTTCTCCCCCAAAGGATTCCCTTTGTCAAAAGCAGACTCAAAGTATCCAAGGAACAGTGAGCTCCCCACACTACATTCCAACCATCTATTTGCCTTTAGGAACGATTCCAGGATCCTCTCTCGTAGGCCCAGGATTCTTTGAGTCTGGCATTGGCCTTTGTGAGGCTGAACTGGGTGAGGAGGTGTGAGTCAGGGCAACTTTTAGGTCCTATTTTTATTTCCACACCCACATTCATACTGTAAGTTTTGATGAGTAAAGAAAGAAAATGATTGCCATATGCTTCCTTGCATTTGTTTCAAATACACACACACTTCATTATGAAACTCCAAGTAAATGAGCATAATTGAAAGCTGATTCTTTACATTTGATTTTGAATCTAAATACTCAAAGAGGCCTAATTGTGACTAGAACAAATTCATAACACAATGTCTTCACATTTAATAGTCTTTACTACTCTTAGGAAGAAGAGCTGCAGAAATATCCTGAAGTGGAAAAATCTTTGCAAACTCACAAGCAGGAGAAAGCGTGACTTCAATCATTCCCAGCAATGTGCTGGAAATGCATCCCCCCCCCCCACATGTGGCCCTGACGCAGACTGTCATCCTGGGAGCCGCCAGACTCCCTGTCCACGCATGAGGACCGGCTTTAGTGGACAGCATCTGGGACTGATCCGAAGGCATTTTTGCATTCTGCATACTGCGACAAACCACCTTATGCTAATCTCTTCATGAAACAGCAAAGAGAAAAACAAGATACTTAGCAAGTCCCAGACACCCCTATACTAATGGTCGATGCTGACAGATTTCTAAGGAGGTGAGGCTTGGACAAAGAGGGTCTTGAGTCATCTTTGCCTGGCTTTTAATTGGTTCCAGGCCACAGCTGGAGACCAGTTTTCTTAGAACTCAAGTTGAGTCTCACCAATCTATTAGAAAAATAGTGTTTTTACAAAGTAATTTATTGACATGGACCTCGTCAGCCAATAAAACCATTCTGACTTCATACTATCCATTTTCATTTATGGAAATGCAGTTTTTCACTGTTTGACGTTCTACCATCGGCCTTTTTAGATTGTCTAGTAAACCTCCTAAAGCAACTGCATTTTATTCAGCAAATCTTTAGTAGGCAGGTAGGGCCAGACTTCTACCTTCATACAATGTTTCTATTTGGTTTTCACACTCTCATTGCACATCTTTAATATCTAAAGCTGAACATAATATGATTGGTGCTGTGGCATAGCAAGTAAAGTCACTTCCTGCAGGGCCAGCACCCTATTTGGTCATTAATTTGAATTCTAGCTGCTCCACTTCCAATCCAGCTCCCTGCTAATAAGCCTGGGAAGGCAGCAGAATATGTCCTAAGTACTTGGGCCCCAGCATCCACTTGAGAAATTTAGATGAAGCTTCTGGTTCCTGGCTTTGGACTGCCCCAGTTCTGGCCATCTGAGTTGAGTCCATCTGGGGAGTGAATCAGCAGATGGAAGTTTTCTGTCTCTTTTTCTCTCTGTAATTGCCTTTCAAATATGTAAATCTTAAAAAACAAATATGACCCCCAGATACAGAAAGGAAAAAAAGAATGTGAAAATGGTCTTACCCACCTTCCTGTAGTCCTTGGCCCTTATCACCAGAATTAACTATGTAAAAATCATTAAAATTATGATAATTATTTAGAAGAACAAATACAAAATTTAATGTATCATATCCTTTCCGCATGGAATCACCATACTTTTCAAAATCTCCTGTTTCAATTAATAAGTATTTCCCCCCAATATCTATGCAATAAAGGATACTTCTCTAATTTATTGAGGACAAGAAAAGATCCTTATGACACCTGCTTCCTATATTGAAATGCTGTGGTTCAAATTCCAGCTCTGGCTCCTAAGTCTAGCTTCTGGCCAACGCAGACTCTGGAAGGCAGCAGGTGCAACCCACATGGTGAGACTTGGATGAGTTCTTGGTTTCTGGCTGTGCTAATCCCTTTCCCCATCATTGGAGCAACTGAGGATGCACAATCAACCACCTCAGTTATAAGTTGGCAGTGAAATAATGGGCAAATGAAGACTCTATGATGGACTGTGTCAATCAGTGGACGACCTCATCGAGTGAAACTGGCAGCGATTCATAACTGGAGAACTATTAAAACCATTTGAGCAAGGATCTCAGAGCATGCCCCACATCCGGGACTTGAGGTGGGTGGGAAACTGGGTGGGGCTTCTCCGTCAATATCCCCCTTTACCTCAGATACATGATGGAAACAATATGGACATAATACTATTACCCACTTCCCTATACCCCTTGAACCTTTTTTTTTTTTACCGTAATTAACTATGTAAAGATTGTCAACAAAAATACAATAAAAAAAAGATTTAGTTCCAAAAAAAAATATGATACTAATCTTCCATTCCAAACACAAAGAGAAAAGAGACAGATGGACAATTCTACTTTGAAATGACTGAGTGTCACTGCAGAAGAAAAGGAAACATGTAACCCAACATGTGTTCTCGGGGAAGACTGGGAAAAGACCATGGAGGTCTGACAGGGCATTCTGGAGAATATGCCCAAGACGCCACATGACGTCACATATGGCTGAACCTCAGATCCAAGTTCGGTTTTCTTCAGCTAATCATCTTTTTTGTTTTTGCTACAGAGTTGATTTCCTAAAAGACCGACCATAGCAAAGGCTGTTCTTTTCTTCCTTTCTTCTAAAATCCCTGAATCTTCTCCATCTTACAACACCTGGAGATTTCATAACCTGACCTGTAGTTTTTATTTTTTAATCTTCAACCACTGACTTTGGAGGAGAAAGGCTTCCATTCTCTTCAAGTACATTATCCAAACCCCAACGTATGTTAATTTTGCTTCCTTCCAATCTTCTCCAGGGCCTACACATAACTATCTTTGCTTTCTTGAATTTTCAATTCTCAAATCCCCTTCTCTCATCAACGGGCTCTTTAAACCATCTTCCAATGTACCTCTCACGATCAATTAGCTACATTTTCCTCTCCTTTCATCATTAAGTGCTTTGAAAGAATAATCTGTGTACTCATGGTCTTTATGTACTCCCTTCCAATCCTCTTTCCAACCTCTTACAGTCTTGCTCTTCCAGAAACCAATGCAGCAAAGAATCTCACTCGCCCCTGCAGCACCAAACTCAGGAGCATGTTTGTAGTCTCCCCATGCACTTCTGTCAAAAACAAACCCTGTCTCCCTGCCCAGCTCAGGGGCTGACCTCCTGGTCTTCGCTTTCAGCCCTCTTTCTGCCTCTCTGGCCGCTTCTTAGCATTGCTCATTGACTGCATTTTGCTGGGTCTGATCCTTAAGTACAGGTGTCTTGCCAGTGTGTTTGCTTTCAGTTGTATTCCTGTCTCATTCTAAAAACTGTACTCTCCCTAGCCTTTATGGCTGCATCTTTCTTTTATTTTAGACTTAACTTCTCTTCTGTGCCCCAGAAATATCGTTCCATTTAGACACCCACTAGCTAGAACACAAGTTCAAAGCCGAAGTTATCACTCCCTTGATCTACTCATTTGTGTCCTTCTAGTTACTTTCCCACTTTTCCGCTTATCCTACCCCATGACATTGTATATGCATGGCTAGTTTTTGAGACTACAGATTTTATTTTTACAACTTCTGCTTTACATGTTAGGCCTGCCCACATGTCTTGATTTCTCATTGAACACAATAACAAATGCATGCCAAATCATTAAATATTTCCTGAAAATGTTGGAATGCTGTCAGTAAATAAAGATGTGTGAGAGGAAATCTGAATAAAGGTGAGAACACAGAACTGCAAGCACAGCTCTTTCAGCTGCTTTACCCTGAAGGAATTCTTCAGAAGTTACAGAAGGAAATTTAGCTTTTAAGACCTCACGAGACCAAGAGACAAAAGACAAAAATGCATGAAGGGGCCTAAGGTGACGAGCCTAATTCCAAACCCTAGCAGCAGAGTTTCTTTACTGAAGAGTCTCAGTGGAAAGGTGGCCCAGAGGCTGAAAGCTGTTCCCTGCATCTGTGGCCAGCAGATCACAGGGGAAGCCAGCTTGTATTCCTTGTCAACCAAGACTCATGAAGGGCTGAGCTTGCACCTGAACTCTCCTGCTGATCAATCCAAACTTCATTGTTAGAATAATCAAAAACAGGCCTGGCGCCATGGCCGAGGAGCTAAAATCCTCGCCCTGAATGTGCCAGGATCCCGTATTGGTACCGGTTCTAATCCCAGCAGCTCCACTTCCCATCCAGCTCCCTGCTTGTGGCCTGGGAAAGCAGTCGAGGACGGCCCAAAGATTTGGGACCCTGCACCCGTGTGGGAGACCTGGAGGAGGTTCCTGGCTCCTGGCTCCGGAATGGCACAGCACCAGCCATTGTGGCTCACTTGGGGAGAGAAACATCGGACGAAAGATATTCTTCTCTGTCTCTCCTCCTCTCTGTATATCTGAGTTTGTAATACAAATAAATACATCTTTAAAAAAATAGAATAATCAAAAATAACACTAAGCTACCAACCTTCAATTTTCAGATTTAGTTTGAAACGGTCTTAGACTTTTTTTAAGCTTTAAGCACAGCAAATTCTGAGAGAAATCACCTTTTTATAGACCTCCAGGGATTCTCACAAACAGTATTTCAAGGCATCCCAGTGGTGTATGCTAAAATAAATAAATAGTAAATCCACCAAGGACACAAGGGAAAAACATACTATGAGCAAGAGCTAGTACAATAACAAAAGAAACTGAGACACAAATACTTCTGATTTGGGGCTTGGTAGACATGGAGCATGCAGCAATAATACTACGTTAAACAAATGAGAACCAATATTTTAAAAAATCTGCTGTTTTTAAGTTGCAAACTGCTTTAATTGTTTAGACTGCTTAGCTACCTTATATAATTGGTATGCTTCCTTTATGCATCTCCTCAATTTTCAGCATCTTATGCAAACATCAATCTTCATAAAGTTGTTTGATTTTCCCAGATAGCATTAATACTTTCAAAAATGTTTTCATATGTATCAATGTATTTGCTTCTTACGTTTTCCAGACTTCCCTGTGGTGTGTAATAGTTGTAATTTACAGACAGGCAATAGTTTTGCTTTCCTTATTGGATTGTGAACTTGGATAATTCTAAAACTTAAACTGGTGTCTCTGAATGTGTCACAGTATCTTGCTAAGTTCGTTTCACACACTTGGAGATTAACTAGGGTTTGTTAAACTAGAATATGTTGGATATAGTTCACCTTGTGGAATGATTTCTCTTGATTCTCAAATAATTGTAGCACAAAGTGAAATTTTCATATTCACAAAATTGTATTGGCCTCCAAATCTCTCTGTAAGATGCCTAGTTTTGTCTGTGACCTCACTGCCCTTTCAAATTCCAAGCTCATTTTCCACAAATTCTTTGAAGTGCTTCATGAATGTACATATATTCAAATGCAGACATACAAACACACATACAAGTCTTGTCAACCCAAGTACATTGTGAGCACCTAGAAAAAAAAGTGTGTGTGGGGGGGAACAAATGTCTTGTTTTTAAAAATACTTTTTATTTTGTTACTTGAAAAAAAATATCCATGCCAAATGATCATTTTGCTCAACTGGAGAGAGATTGTATGTAGCACACTTCCACTTAGCTAGGAGCAAGCAGCAGCAAATGACCAGTAGCCTGACTCTTTGCTAAAAATGACAGGTGGTCAGATAGGAAAGGACTATGCAAATAACATTAACTGAATTTCTACCACGGAGGATGCAAGAGACACACTTACTATAGCTGAGACCAAATCCCTGCTTTCAAGGATCTCACATTCTAGGGCAGCAGAGATAAGTTATGACCCACAATGATAAGATGTTAAATGCTCTAGCTTGGCAGCAGGTAAAAGAAATAAGGCCAAAGCAATTACCCCTGTAACTGGAGGAGCAGGGCGAAGCATCTAGTTCACAAAAGAGGATTGAAAAAGATGAGTAAAGAGGAGTTTCAGGGGTGGGGTGGGGTGGGGGGCCGGGGCATTCCAACTGTGGAGACACTGTGTACAGAGGCATGAGGTTATGCAAGAACCCGGCATGCTCAGAACAGTGAAAATCTGTTGGAACATAACCCCAAAGGAAATCCAGGCAAGTTGAAGCATTGGATTGCACCAAGAAAAGGAAAGAGTACTTTGGGCCTAACATGGGAGGAAAAATTCCTCAAATACTTTTACTTTTCCTGCTCTCGTCTTTATGCTTCCTTCCAATCACTGTGACTGCTGCATTTGCTCCCTCTCTTACAGCAAACTTTCCTCAAATGACATACACTCTCCCTTTCTCTTAAAGTAAACCACTATCCTGACCTTTCTGGTTTTTTTCCCCCATTTTATTTGAAAGGCAGAGACAGAGGCAGGGAGAGAGGAGGAGACATTTTCTATCTATCCACTGGCTCAACCCCCAAGGATCCCCAATAGTGACTACTGGGCCAGGCCTAAACCAGGAGCCACAAGCTTAGTCCAGGTGTCCCATGTGGGTGACAGGAACCTAAGCAACTGAACCACCAGTAACTGCTTCCTAGGATGTGCAAGAGCAGAAAGCTGAAACAGATCTTGAGACCCTAAACCAGGCATTCCAACATAGGATATGGGTGACCCAAATGATGTCTTAATCGCTGGGTCAAATGCCGACCCCCAGCCCTCACATTCTTTAGGAGAAAGGTGACTGAGCACCTGTTACCAATATAGACCTCAGGTGAAGAAATGCTTGCAGATATCTTCAACCCTGACCCCTTTACACAGCAGAGTGAAGTAAGCCTCCCATCTCAGATTGTGGCCTGATGTGATCACTTTGGAAACTCTCAAAATGGGCAAGTCTTGCTCTTTTTTCTTCAGACAAAATATAATCCCCCAACACACATTTACTCTGAATATATGGCCCTTGGAATGAAAAATACCCTTTTGGGACAGTGACACAGATTTGATGCTGTGGATCATATATGTAATATCTAACTAACTGAAATCAGTAGAAATGTAAATTACAGTCAGTTATATATTACAATATGGTCCATAGCATCATATCTGTGTGGGTATATGACTTTGAACACAGGTGTTTATGACTGTAACTGCTACTGCCCAGGACTGCAGCCCACTGTGGCCTGATGGTCAAGGTGGATGTTTAGTTATGGGGTCTGCACACTCGCTGATCATCTTTGTGAATCAGGACCACAACCTAGGCTCAGAACTATAGATAATGAGAAGGCAGCTCAGTGCCAACTGGAGAATTTTGTAAAATGCCACCAAAGACAGGATCTTAAAAATCTCAACGCTGCCCCAAAAAGCATGCTTGAGTAGTCTCTAAGCTGGTTTCTGGATATGTCCAGACAGATGATAAAGTAGCTATGTTTTGGCTTATACCAACTTTTGGGCAAATATATGCCTATGACTTGCACAGTGCTGAGTGTTACTTTTTGAATGAATTTATTTCTACTTTGTTTTACATGCAAACCACATACTTCCCTCTTTTATAAGAAAAATCAAATCTGTGAGGATCTATTTTCTACATGGTCCTGTGTTGAGTGATATTTTCGAGGGCCAGGTGAACGGCATCAGCCGGCACTGTTCCCACAGTGAGTAATGCTTGAAAAAGTGGAGCCTGTTTACAGCTGTGAAAGCTATAGCCTGTAAATGGCAGAGAAAAGGTGACAGCACCTCAGCTGCACAGGCAAGCCTGGACAGCATTCCCAGGAATCCTCAGCACAGGAAAAACAGCCCCGTGCAAGCAACGACCAGCCCAGTGCTAGGCGTCAATCAGCTTCCTGTGGCCGTGCAGGCTGCACATCTCACTGAGCTGGATCCTCTCCGGGCACTCCATGAACACACAAGGTCCCAATGCTGTCCTGGCAACCCTGGCCGTGACAACCCTTCAGAGAGCCAAAGGCAAAAAGGTTCATCCCTGGGACAGCTTTCCTCTGGCATAAAGGAGTCCCTGTTTCTGGTGAGCCAGAAATCAGCCTCACCGGTCGGGTGGACGCTCATCACAGATAGTATTGGTGAACAGGATTTGGTGGTTTGTGTGAATCGAATGGTAGACTCTCACGATGTGACAATACACAATTTAGATCATGTGATGTTTACCACTCAAATAAATGAAATTCATTTTTTCCACGTTTAATAACTCCTCATGGACAAGTCTTTAACTCTACAGACTACTGAACATTTTAAAAAATACTTCCTACTACTTTAATGAAGTGAGTAAAACCAGTATAGTTAAGGTTGGTAGTCATTAACCAAATCCCTGCTCTCGTCTCCTTGGTGGGGACAAAATTACACGTTTCTAGCCTCTCTTGTAGTCAGAACTACAAATCATTAAGAAAGGACAATGCCAGACATTTAGTATGTGCCACGCAGCTCTAACCTCCTGTTTAAGCAGTCTTCATTTATTCAATGGACTCCACCCTAAGGCTGGTATCTTTATATGAAGAAGATCATTGTAACAAAAGGACTGCTGGTTGCCCATGACACAGGAGCGCCCTTCAAGCACAATGGGGTGCTAATCAGTAAGACAGGAGTGGACATCTGGTGCAAGTATTTAAATGCTGCTTGGACTGCCCATATATAAGTAGCTTTATTCAAGCCCCAGCTCCACTGCTAATCCCAGCTTCCAGCTAATGTTCATCTCAGGAGACAGTAGGTGGTAGCTCAAGTATTTGGGTCCCTGCCACCCACATGGGGAACAGAACTGAGTTTCCAGTTTGTGGCCTTGATCTGGCATAGCCCTGGCTATTGTGGGCTTTGGGGGAATAAAACAGCAGACAGGGAGATATCTGTTCATCTGTCTTTCAAATAAAGTAAACAATACACCTTTTTTAAAAGAAGGGGTATCGGGCCCGGCGGCGTGGCCTAGCGGCTTAAGTCCTCGCCTTGAAAGCCCCGGGATCCCATATGGGCGCCGGTTCTAATCCCGGCAGCTCCACTTCCCATCCAGCTCCCTGCTTGTGGCCTGGGAAAGCAGTCGAGGACGGCCCAATGCATTGGGACACTGCACCCGCGTGGGAGACCCGGAGGGGGTTCCTGGTTCCCGGCTTCGGATCGGCGCGCATCGGCCCGTTGCGGCTCACTTGGGGAGTGAATCATCGGACGGAAGATCTTCCTCTCTGTCTCTCCTCTGTGTATATCTGGCTGTAATAAAAATGAATAAATCTTTAAAAAAAAAAAAAAAAAAAAAAAAAAAAGAAGGGGTATCCTGGCCCTTTTTCTTTCTTTTCCTTTGATGCAACTTGTTAGTGGTATCCTATTTTTTTTTTCCTGAGGATTTGGGGTCAAGTCTCTCTTTTCTCCTCTTTAAAAAAAAAACTCCTATCTGCCTATCTTTTAAAAAAACTTATCTCTGCCAAGAATAAGAACTCAAGGTCTCAAGGAGGAACCACTGCCCAGGTTGAGAGACAGAAGTACCTTGTTGGGGCTTCCCTTTCCGCTCTGGCTCCTCAGAGTAACTGTGAAACTGACCTGCAAGATCCACCTTCACTTCATTTCTTTAAAGTTACAGGATCCACATATGCACATCTGAGCAACATTCTTTGCTTCCAACCTTTTAAAAGCTCAGTATAATTGGAGTCCTACTGTAAAAATATCCTTTTGTCTTGTTCCTTTAGTTTCATGTATGTAATATTCATCAGTGCTGTTACGTCTAGTGATAGTTCATATACTTGATTTAAATTCTTTTTACTTATTTGAAAGTCAGGGATAAACAGAAAGTCATTTTATTTTAATGGGTGAATGGTATTTAGGTGAATGACGCTACTACCATTTCTTCATCCATTGGACTGCTGATGGAGCTTTGGACTGTCTCCAGTGCAAAGCTCTGAGGAGCAGGGTTGCTCTGCACAACTGCCTGCGTGTCTCCAGGTGCCCATGTGGGAGCACAGCCTGCTGGAATATAATTAAAGTAGGATTGCAGGGTCATAGGGTTTATATAACATCCGAGTTTGTCCAAGGAGGCAAAACTCTTTTCCAATGTGGTTTTTAGCAACATATACTCCCACCATCAGTGCACGAAATATCCTGTTCATTCACATCCTCACCATTACATGGTATCATCAGACTTTGGCATCTGTGCCAATCATGTGGGTGTATAATGGTATCTCTGTTGCTTCAACTCATATTTCTCTTGTTACTAAGAAGGCTGAACATCTTTTTATGTTTCTTGGTATTTGAGTTCCTTCTATGGTGAAGTGGCCAAATTAAATTTTTCATTTTTTAAATTGGTGACTAGCTGCCTTTTTGTTACTGATTTGTAGGAAATTAATTACCCTGCCTATAATTTGCATACCCTGATCTAGTACTGTCTGCATGAGTTGTAAATATTTTCCACTCCTTTTCTACTTTATGGCGCCTTTAGATGATCCAAAATTTCCTAGTTTAATGTAATGGGATTACCAAATCTTTTATTTACAATCTTATGTCTTATCTACACAGGAAAGAAACTCCTTTTAAAAACAAGTGTAAAAGTTTGCAAATATTATTTATAAAAAGAAACTTTTTAAAGCAAATGATCTATGATTTCTTCATTGTAGTTATGAAGTTTGTCTCTA
The DNA here is from genome assembly GCF_030435755.1 of Ochotona princeps. Lineage (NCBI taxonomy): Eukaryota > Metazoa > Chordata > Mammalia > Lagomorpha > Ochotonidae > Ochotona > Ochotona princeps. The sequence continues at coordinate 35,790,421 of NC_080842.1, forward strand.
ACTAGAGGCAAACAGACCTTTGCCATACATTGCCACAGCAGTGTAAAAAGTTATTTGTTTATGACACAAAGAGGACAGTTGCACACAGAGTTCCCATCCATTGTTCATTTCCTAAATGTCTGTAATGTCCACAGCTGGACACTGGCCAGAGCCAGGACTGATACTACAACCCAGTACTCCTACATGGGTGGCAGCGACTCAAATCTTTGAGCCATCAGCTGCCACCTGCTGTGCACTAGCAGGCAGTTGGAAATGGAGCACAGAGCCAGGACAGAACTTCCAGGCACTGTGATCTGGGATTCAGGCATTCTAATAAGTTTCTTTCTTTCTTTTTTTTTAAAGATTTATTAATTTCATTACAAAGTCAGATATACAGAGAGGAGGAGGGACAGAGAGGAAGATCATCCGTCCGATGATTCACTCCCCAAGTGAGCCGCAACCGGCCGGTGCTGCGCCGATCCGATGCCGGGAACCAGGAACCTCTTCCAGGTCTCCCATGCGGGTGCAGGGTCCCAATGCATTGGGCCGTCCTCGACTGCTTTCCCAGGCCACAAGCAGGGAGCTGGATGGGAAGTGGAGCTGCCGGGATTAGAACCGGTGCCAATACGGGATCCTGGCACGTTCAAGGCGAGGACTTTAGCCGCCGGGCCCTCTAATAAGTTTCTAAACTGCTACACCAAACATCTGCGCCTATGTGTGCTTCAGCAGGATAAAATTGGTATATATAGTATGGTTCCAATGTTTAAAAACATGAGTATAGCTATTTCACCATTTAAAATATATAGCTACTATCTGTTGAAATAGTTTATGGGAAAATCATAGATTTCCTTTTTTGTGCTTTTCTGTGCTTTCTAGTATTTCTATAAATCTACATCTATATATATATATGTCGGCGTCTTGGTCCATTTTCTGCTGCACACAGAGCAGATGAACCTCGGTGATACTGAAGAACTCAGGTTTCCTTGGCTCATGGTTCTGGAGGTTGAGAAGAACACAGAGCCAGCACTGGCTCAGCTTCCGGTAAGGGCCTCGTGCTGTGCAATAACACGAGGGAAGAGCAGAAGAGCAAGTGTGGAGGGGGACAACCATGAGACAGAGCCTTGATCTGTGCTTGATCCACCTCTCCATGAGTCCTCCCTCCTATGAGAATCGAGCAGCAGGGCCCCCAAGAACTAATCACCTCTTCAAGGTCTCACCACTTCCTAAACCTGACTTTGGCAATTAAAGCTCAACATGAATTTTGGAGAGAATACAGGACAATAGGCAAATAAATGAGAGGTGAAGCAGTAAGAAAATTTTTAACATATGTCTAACTTCTAGTTATAACAAACTTGCTTCTTTTTTTAATACAGATTTTATTTTTTCATGATGTTTACATAATTGGTTAGAGTGGGAAGGGTCAAAGCTTAGGGAAGGGTGACTGAGACCATTGTTTCCAAATCTTCTTTTTCTTTTTTCTGTGTCTGGGGGAGGGGAATTAAGATTTTTTCAAGTAACAAAATAATTTTGCTGTATTTAGCAATTCAGAAAACAATGCTAGAAAATTTGCCAGTTTCAAAGACAACTTTTCAAACTGAAAAGCCTTCAGCTCTATCTCTTTGCATATAGTTGAAATTTTTCCTAATGTTGTCCTTATTCAGAGGGTTTCCTCGACAGTCACCTTAGTTTTTACATTGCGGGGCCATTTAGACAAGTCCCTTTAGGTGGGGCGGGGCACATTAAAATAGGCTATCATCCATCTGTTAACAATAGGCAGAATACTGGAACAGACCCATTTTTCCATATATTTGGAATCCTGACCCTGATTCCAATAGCGCATCTTTTTTTTAAAAAGTTGAGCTCTTTCGTGTATAACTCTGAATTTGACACCATTAATACAAGTGCGTTTGGTTCCAATTTGACAACACAGAACTGAAGAAAAATAACCAGGCTGGAATCAGAAGGGAAGTTTCATGTCCAATTCAATATGTTGAGAAACATCCTGAGGGATTTACTGCAGTGTGATTCATAGATACAGGGACATATGTTCTGTAACTAGGAAGAGAACAGCTCCAGGAGATGGTGGGGGTGGCATGCAGGGAGTTAAATATAGCTACCAGTGGGACACCAAAGAAAGCATGAAATCTACACAGCTACATTTGCAAAAGTGGCTGTGTTTTCCTTCATTAATTAGGGAAAATCCCAGAGTCTACGGAACTGTATCATAACATAAATTTAAAAAAATCATTACTTGGGTTTTGATTGTCTCTTTTTAAGTTGATTTTTGTTGTGGTTGTTGCGTGCTGACAAGAGGCGTAGTCTGACTCTGCCACACAGATGGCAGTTGGATCTGCATCATTCATTCCCAGTCATTGGTTCAGAGTACAACAGAAAATAGAAATTGGGAGCATGGATTCAGGTCTCACAGACAGAGATTCTTTATCACAAGGCAACTCTGCCTTTGCCAAGGTGATGAGGCCTATATTTCTTTGGTTATGAAGCTATCCTCAAATAATGTAATTCAGAGTGGTCTGCTCAGCTCCTTTAATTAGGAATTAAACCATTTCCTGGAAAAGATGACGAGAAACAGGGACGCAGTAGCTCTGTTAACATGTTAGATTGGCACAGTGGTCTAAGCATTTTAGAGTTTTGGATGGATCAAAATTTTTTTTTCTACAAACATTTAGTAAAGAAGATTAAAAGAAAAAGAAACGGGTGGTATAGATATAAGAGTTTCAAAATACAAGCAGATATTCATTCAGAAATATCTTAGAGCCAGTTACTTCCTAAACATTTGTTTATTTTCACATATTTGAAAGAGACAGAGATCTTTCATCTACTGGTTCACTTCCCAAATATCCCAAACAGCCTGGGTTGGACCAGGTGGAAGCCCAAAGCCTGGAATTCAGTCTAGTTATCCCGCATGAGTGGGGAAATCCAAGTATTTGATCTATTATTCAGTGCCTCGGGTGCACGCTAGCAGGAAGCTGGCTTGGAGGAGGGAGAGGTGTCACAACCCTCGGACTACAATGTGGATGCAGGCATCTTAGCAGCAACTCAACCACAGCACCAACACTCATTCCAGGTCCTCTGTAGCTTTCTTCATTCATACCATGGTGTGTTAAGATAAATACATTTTCAGAGATAGAACAACGTTTAAATATTCTAAGAGGTAGACAGATCCAAAGTAGAAGCCAACTGACCTTACACTACTGTACTTTCCTGTATCTTTGAAAAGACAATGCAGACAACACAAACTTAGGATGACTGATGCCTTAGGAAATGAAACAACTCAAATTTCGTCCTTGGAGCCACAGCCACGGCTATGGCAGAACTGACCAGGTATGCGTACTGGATAGCAGGTTTGCTGTGCTCCCTACAGACAGCTCATGTAGCACAAAATACACACTTGCTCCTTGGATCATGAAACAGGAAAAGCAAAATCTGTTCCCTATCACAAAATTACCATTACCATCAAAGAGCAAGGGGGCAAGCTCTCAACTGGATCAAACTGCATTTTTATGAGAAAGTCTATAATCTCATTCCCTGTGTATGAATAGTTACAATGTGTCTTCAAGTATCTCATGGCCTTGGAATTCTTAAAAATATAGTGAAATTATGCAACTAAAGACTTACCAGCCCCCAGTTGCTTTTGTGTCATTCATAAAACCCCTCTCTCACCTCACAAAGATTGCTTAAGCTGAGGCTTTGCTTCAGGCCCTGCGAAGAATGGAAAGGACCCAGTAGAAAGCTGGAGGGGCTCCCTTTCACCCTGGTGTTGCTTAATAACTATTCCTAGTGAAACCCATGTATGCTCAGCTAACACAGCTCTCACAGGACAGGAAATGCTGCCCACTGGTGAGGTTAGTCCAGCAAGGAGCTGTGCTCCTTGGTGCTGGGCTTGGTACACAAAAACATGTTCTCTGCAACTTGGGGGGTACAACTCCTATTCTCAAGAAACCATTAGGGGAAAAGCATAGAAACAGGTCCTTTCCATGACAGCTTCACAGCAGTCATTGCAGAGAGCTGCGGGCCCTGAGATGTTCTGGGCTCCTCACAGCTCATCGACAAACCAAGTCAACGTTCACTGTCACACGTGAACACCTGCGACAGACAACCGGAACACCTTAGAGCCTTTCCATTTCTTTTTCACAGCTACCGATAATGAATATATTTTTAATCACAACGTGTACACTTATTTTCAAATACATAGTTTACAAGCACAAAGTAAAACACATTTTCTATTTTACTATCCTTTTTTCCCCCACTCTCTGATTTATAAATTTCCAGTCAATAGCCTTTGAATCGATTTCCTACAATAGGTTGGAAAAACACTGCCAGACTAGCAATTGACAAATTTCGATAAAGCTACATGTAACAGAGGTACCGTGGGACGAGGATACAGATAAAATATCTGTGTCTCTTTCTAAATTTATGCTGACATCCCTCAGTGTGATATATTGGGGTGTGAGGCCTGTGGTGGGTGATTAGGTCACCCCCTCATGGGTGGCACCAGTGAGATCTGTGCCCTGCTAACACACTTGAGTGCTGCTGCCCCTTCCATCCTGAGAGGCCACAGGGAGAAGACAAACTTGTGTGAAGTAGAAACTCAGCTGTACCAGGCTTTGATCTGCTGTTGTTCTACTTTAGGGTTTCTCAGCCTCCAGGATTTACATTATTTATAAGCTACCCGTCTCAAACACGTCAGACCATAAGGAGACACACAACCCTCATCCTGACAATGACAATGATGGCTCACATGTCCCGAGCAGGTACTATTTACTAAGCCTCCAGTTTGGGGTCCTCACATTTATGGCAGGACATGACACAGCAGATTCCTGACAAGCTCCCCACCATCAGACAGATGTCAAACAGCCCAAAGTCCTGAAGTGTCGGGCTGAGAGGCTCAAAGAGGAACACAGAGGATGCACCCACAGGCTGGAAAAGCCAGCACAGCTGTCCTGCCCTGGCTGAGCTCCAGCTAAGGAGACAGGAGTGGGTGAGCACTGGGTTCCCCAGGCTTCTGTCCCCACCTTCAGTGAAGTGACAGGGTCTAAGTCAAGGGCCTGGGCAAAGACATGCCTACTGAGAAGGAACCTGGAAGCCCAGAAGGCTGAGGACTGGAGAATAGATGCTGTTGTATCCAGAGGAATAACAGTACCTAAGTATAGTGATGGTAGGGGATGGGGAGCTGCAGGGAGGGGTGGGGAAGGCAGAGGAAGTCAGCCACTTGTCCCCTCCTGCAGATGTCCTTGGCACATGTTGTAAGGCTGGGTGTGGGAGAGGTTTTATGTAGGCCTGGACTGGGGTTTGGATTACTGTACCAATTACCCTAATGAGAACAATCTGTTTCTGATGAGAAAACTTGCGTAAAAGCTACTACAAAGAAGGGGCTCGTGTGGGATTTCTCCCAGTGTGAGGCAGGAGCAGCCTCCCAGAGCAGATGAGGGAGGGCCAGGCTCCTTTTGCCCTAGGTACTCAAACCCACATGGCGTCCTACAGGGGCAATGCTTACTGCACACTACACATCCTCCCTTTGGGCAAGTCCTCCAAGCGGGCCACTTTTTACAGATGAAAACATCAAAGTTCACAGAAGGGTGAGGCATCTCCAGCCAAAGTGTCATGCTCGTGAATGCTAGAACTAGGATTCAAACTTGGACAGGCTCACTTAGGTACCGCATATCTAACTGCATTGAGCGAGGGAACAGGAAAGTGTATTCAATAACTTAATGAATATGGTATAATACCAGCCTTTTCTTCCCTACTTTTATTTCTGATATATATGTCTATGATAAACTATATCATACATGCTGAAAATAACGTCTGTGATATATATTTCAGACTAATTGCATGTTGAGTTTATGCACTCTACTAATATACACAAGTATTTCACAGTGGAATTCTTTAATGCATAGACTAAACTGTGTCCCTGGAGTACCCGGGCCCTCCCCTCTCTCTGGATCCCTTTCATGGGAAAGCGTGTTGAGTGGGAGGTTTGAGGTGAGGGACAAAGGCAAGCTTTTTGGGGAGGACACTACTCAGGTAGACATAAAGGATATCAAAAATTGGGGCGGCAACAACAAACAGAAGAGCCCTAAGAGAGACTCAGAAGTGGGGGTGGAAAATGTTGACTGAAGACAAATTCCTATTACCTAAACAATATTCTCAGGCCAGTTCTAAAGTTTACCTCAGCTCATTGGGTAACAATGCAAAATGACTCCTCAAAATGTTTCATTGTTCACAACTCTGTTTGCAGGGACTCTTTATTCTACAAAGGGGCTGGGTGACTTGGTGAGAGTCTGCCAGTGGCTGCTCTGGGAGGCAATGTGAGGTCTGACAAGAATGCCAAGAGTGCCACAAGCAGGTGTATTGCCTCAATGATATTTACCAGTTATGACAGACCCTCATCTCTGCTGGGATGTGGTGGCCTTTCTTTGAAATCTTCTCCCAGATTGCATTTATGTATAGGTACGCTGCAGGGGAGAGTAGCTGTGGTTTTCACGTTTTTGAAGAGTTCCTTGTCCCCAAAGCATAAGAAAGATTGTGCTAGGCATTTGTTTAAACAATTCTTCTTTTAAAGCAAATTTAGGAGGCTGGCATTGTGACACAGCAGGAAAGGCCACCAGCTGCAGTGCCAGCATCCCATATGGGCACTAGTTCATGTCCTGTTTCTAACCTAACTTTCTGCTAGTGGCCTGAGAAAATGCAGCAGCAGAGGATGGACCAGGTGTTTGGACCACTCATGTGGGAGACCCAGATCAAGCTCCTGGCTTTGGGTGCTTGACTTCTGGGGACAGAACCAACCGATGGATGAAGTCTGTCTTTCTCTCTCTATAAATATTAATCAATCAATCAATCAAGCATATTTTTAAAACACACACACACAATTATTGGGCCAACAACAGCTTAACCTACATTCCATATTAGAACACCAGTTTGGCCCATTTTCTTGCTTCCTCAGAGGTAGTAGATGATGCCCTGAGCCTTGGCTTGGGTCCCTGCACCTGCATGGAGACCTGGATAGAGTTCCAGGCTCCTAGGTCCAGCCTGGCCCACACCCCACTATTTTAGGCATTTGGGAAGTGAACCAGTGGGTAAGAGATCAACTCATCATTTTCTCTCTCTTTCTCTGCCTTTCAAGAGGATAAAAATAAATGAGCATTACAAACCCAGAATTCATCATGGGAGAAGGAAGATATTTTTTCTTTTAGCATATTTTCTTTTCATTTTGTTTAGCAGATTTTATGTTTTAATAGCATTACTCATTCTGAGAAAAAGATAAATACGGAGATATATAAAAACTCCTCTCCTTTAACCATGTAATCCTGCCCTCCAACAGTGTCTTAGTGCATGGCTTGTTGTCTTGGAATTAAAAACGATCTTCAAAATTCTTTCAATCAGAGAACCAACACCCAGCATAAAAGTGATGGAAAAAGAGGAAGTCAGAGTTTGATTACAGTAGCAGTGGTGGAAGTGAAATTAAAAGGAGGGATTCTGAAGAAGGCGCTGCTTGGAGAGTGGCAGCTGCTTAAGGCAGAAGTCACTGCGTACAGGAGAGAAAGATATGAGCAGAAAAAGCTCAGGGGTGCAAACCCACACACCACTCAGAGACCCTTGCCCGAGGTCTGGAACGTCAGTACTTGATGGCCCATGTTAGGCTGGAAAGACACTGTAGTGCTGAAATGTAGAATAAGAAAAACACAAGGTTGAGATGAAGACTGTCAGAATATTACTGAGGGAGTCAGAAGAATTGATGGAGACAGTCATTTTCACACATGCTAACAGCTCCATCAAAATTCCACACAATCAAATTTTAATTTTAAACCAGTATCTAAAAGGTACAGTGAGATAGTTCTCTGAAACTTAACATAGGATGCAAAAGTTTGTCTGAAAAAAATCAGTACAAAAAGAACACTGCTCTGTGTGTGTGTGTGTGTGTGTGTACATACATGTACCAGAAGAGGCTAACAGAATTTAAAGCACAATAATTAGAACTGACATGATACTGGCTCAAGTGCAGACACAGAGGTCAACATCATAGAGTAGAAAATCAGAAACAGACATGAGTACACACAGCTCAGAAAATGATAAAAGTGCTGTCTGAAATCACTAAGAAAGCATGGATAAATACATAATAAACTTCAGGAAAAAAACCGCATCCATATCTCTTGCGGCATGACAACATAAGTTCTAGCTGTTTTAAACTGCTAAACTGAAAAAGATGAAAGCACAACAATTTTTCTCTAGAGCAGAAATTCAACTTGAAGGCCTTCCCCTTCCCCTGCCCCCACGCTGCCCTGAGGGGGTGGGTATTGTGGCACAGAACATTAAGCCATCTCTGGGAATGCTTCCTACCATATCAGAAATCTGGTTCAGGGGTCAGAGCTGTGGCACACTAGGTAAAGTCACAGCTAGGTAAAGCCTGTGACACTGGCATTCCATGTAGGCACTGGTTTGAGTCCTGGCTGCTCCACTTCTAATCCAACTCTCTGTAAATGTGCCTGAAATCAGCAAAGAATGGCCTAAATGCTTGAGCTCCTGCACCCACATGGGAGACCCAGAAGAAGCTCCATGTTTCTGCCTTCCAAATAAATACATCTTAAAAAAAATGAAACAATAATGAATTTCTGATCCAGCTTATTGCTAATGTGTCAGGGAAGCACAGATGCTGGACCAGGGAACTGGAGTCCTGCCACTCACACTGAACACCTGGATGGCATTCCCATGGGGCTTCCGCTTGGCCCAGCCTTGGTTATTTCAGATATGCAGAGAGTGAATCAGCCAGGAGAAGATACCATCTCTGTATCTATCTTTTTTACTCTGCCTTTTAAGTCAATGAAAACAAATAAACATTTTAAGAAAATGAAGTCATGCTAACCAATAGTAAGACATGGGTGAGTCTCATAAACAAAATTTTTATCAAAAGAATATATAAACATGAATGATTACATTTATATGATGGATCTTCAAAAAGTTTCTCAAAAATGTTATTATAAAAATTATGAATGGATTTCAATTTGCTTTTAAAGATTTGTTTTTTATAGGAAAGGCAGATTTAGACAGAAGAGAAAGAGAGAATCTTCTATTCACTGGTTTACTTCCCAAATGACTGCAACAGCTGGAGCTGAGCCATTTCAAAGCCAAGAGCCTGCTCTGGAACTCCATGTGGTTGTAGAGTCTCCTGCTCTCCCCAGGCAGGGAGCTGGATGGGAAGCGGAGCAGCCAAGACACAAACTGGTGCCCATATGGAATCCTGGCACTTACAAGGTAGAGGATTAACCAATCAAGCCATCCCATTGGGCTCATGGGATTTCAATTTTTTGTACTAATGTCAACTAGTAATAAGTTGTTACAATATGTCTGAATAGGACCTAATTTGAGACACTGAGGGTAAGACTTCAGTTTGCAATAAGCTTCAGTCAGAGTAACAAATTCTGATAAAATGAATAACAAAAATCTGATTTATGGTGAAGTTTGGGTAGGAAAGGTTAAAATTACCGAAGCTTCATGAAACATTCATGGGGACGATGTTCCAATCAGCGGCTTCTGAAGGGATAGTTCATTTCAATTACAATTTTGAACAAGATACTGCTGAAGACAGAACCTCCAGCAGAACACCCACATCAATTTTCAAGGAAAAAGCTTGTTTTAGTCATGCTCCAATTGAAGAGGAAAGGTGATCAACAGTAGAAACAATAGCTAACGCCATAGGCATCTCAAGTGTTGAACCTACATAACTATGACTGAATAGTCAAAGTGAAGCTAGCCTTCTGCCGTACGGGTGCCAGAACTGCTGCATCCAAACCAGCTACAGACAACAGCAAAGTCTTCAATGTACATTGGAAACAAACAGGATCCTTATCCTGGAATATTTCTTCAAAGAACTGTAAGGCAGATGAGACATGTCTTCATTGGTACTATCCTGAAGACAAAATACAATCAAAGCAATGACTACCAAGAGGTGCAGGTGGTGCAGTTGGAGGCAAAGTGGAACAGTCAGGGCAAAGGTGCTGAAGGTATTTTGTTTGTCGACTTTCTAGAAGTCCAAAGAACAATAGCATCTGCTCGTCAGGAGAGTGTTTTGAGAAAGTTCCCTATAGTTTCAGCAAAACGTCACCCTTGAGAGCTTCAGCAGGGAGTTCTCCACTACAACAGGACTCCGCTATATTCTTCTTCTTGAACAAGAATGATTTTTCTTCACCACTAGACCAAATGCTTGCGTCTATTATCTGTTTTAAAACAGTTTTATAAAAGAGTATTTTACGTTCAGAGAAAAACTAAACCAGTTCTAGTGTTTCCCTCCACCCTCACTTCTACTCTCTGGCTCTCATGATCAAAGCTTCAGATTCCTTGCCTGAATCACACTAGGACTAGGTACTGGACAACTAGGCACAGCTATGGCTGAGAACCTGCTGCAATGATCTAAACTAACCAATGGTAAATGTGCTTTCCTGCTTCACCTGACTCCCCATGGAAACCACAGCAACGCTCTGGCCCACATCTCCCTTCCTGCTTCTGACTCCTGAGGAACCCAGGCACTTCCCCTGGGGCCAAGTAGGGTCTATTGTCCTGGTTCCTTGTTCCTCTTGGGAGTCTCCGTGTAACCAATGGCAACCATCTCTTGATCTGTTAGCCTCACTACAACTTGATAATAACAAATCCTAAATTTAGAAATAGTAGATGGGGCTGGGTTTTTGTGACACAATGGTTGAGATGTTCCTTGGGCTGCTTGAAACCTGACTCCCTGCTGATGCACACCTTGGAAGGCAAGAGGTGATGGCTCAAGGGCTTAGCTCCTTGCCACCCACAGGGGAGACCAGGATTGAGTCTATAGCTTCCGGTTTTGGCCTTGCCCAACTTCAGCTATTGTGGACATCTGGACAATGATTCAGTCTATGGAATAGGTATATTTGTCTGTTTCTGATGGTGCCTTTCAAACAAATAAAAAAAAACTATAAATTTTAAAAGCATTATCTGGAACTTTATGATTGTTTGTTAAACAGAACATTCATGTTCATTACACCATTTTGTGAGCATGAACTTTTTCCCCCATTAAAACTAATCAGAAAAATTTCTTATAAAAATGCAGTGTTTGGGCCAGTGCTGTGACATAGTGCATTAAGCTGCTCCCTGCAGTACCAGCACCTCATATGGGACCAGTCTGAGTCCTGGCTGTTCCAGTTACAATAATAGTTTCCCATTAATGCACCTGGGAACAGAGCAGAGGCAACTGCAGTCATGTAAGAAACCCAGATGAAGCTCCTGGCTCCTAGTTTTTTCTTTCAAAGCAATCTTTTTTTTTTTTTTAAGGTAGTGAGTTTCTTTCCCAAAGATTTATTTGAAAGGCAGAATTGCAGAGCAAAGCAGAGAGCGCTAAGGAGAGAGAGAGAGAGAGAGAGAGAGAGAGAGAGAGAGAGAGAGAAGAAAGAAAGATTTTCCATTTGTTTGTTCCTTCCCCATATGGGTTTATATGGGAGCTGAGCTGGAGCTGAGCTGATCCAAAGTCAGAAGCCAGGAGGCTTTTCCTGGTCTCCCATATGGGTGCAGGGTCCCAAGGCTTTGGGCCAACGTCTTCTGCTTTCCCAGGCCACATGCAGGGAGCTGGACTGGAAGTACAGCAGTGAGGACATGAATCAGCACCTATATGGGGTGCTGGTGCAGCAGGAAGAAGCTTCTCCACTACACTGTGGCGCTGGCTCCTAGGAGTAATGTTTTTAAGTATAGACAAAGCAGAGCACTAATAGTCACGCCAGTTTTCTAGCCACTTATCTAAGGAAGACACAGTCCAACGTAACTGCACAGGACTTCGGAGAATCCCTGGGTGGTGATTTAGTCTTCAGATTTCTACTTAAATAAGTAGGAACTGGGTCATCTCATATCTACAGGAGTGAGTGAGCAATAGTTATTTGGACATCATTGACATTTTTGGCATCACATGCTCCACTGCACAGCAAAGCAAAAGTTTACTAACTACCAAGAATGCCACATTAGTAACATTTTAAGAATTTAACACTAATAAACACGTTTTTAGTAAGGTTAGACAGGCTTTTTGTTGTTGCTGCAAACACCAAATCTAACTTACAATCATTTCAATCCAATATTGAGCCAAATGCATGCAAACACACATAAGTGTGTGAAGGGTTGTCATTGTCATTTGTTGGCTCCTCTCTGAAGTAAGGGCAAGCAAAAAACTTCCCCAGAGTTCACGGCTCAGGGAGCTTACACCAAGAGTCTATTAAAAAATGAATAAAAGAAAGTATACTACCAATAAGTAGCTGAGTTTTTAATTAAGTCAAGAACAAAACTGAAAAATTCTTCCTTGTATATAAGTATTCTTATCCACTGAGTTTAGATCAAGAAAATCCATGGCAACTTCTTGTGGTGATGTAACTAATGGGTTTCGCACTTTGCAGGAGGGTAGCCACTAGCTACATGTGGATGGATATTCTGCCCCTGGAATGTGAGTGGAGAACTGTAGAAACATTTATTCTCATTCAAAGCTAAGCATGTGAAATTCATGGCCACTGTATTAGCATAGGTTAAGACATATTTACCAATTTAGCATTTTAATATTTCCTTAAAAAACCTGCTTTTAAAAATAACTTCAGTAGTATTTCTGGAGGAACTGCAATTGTTATAAAGAATTTAAGTGTGTCTTTTGATATTTTTAAATAATGTATTTATTTTACTTGAAAGAGTTACACAGAGAGAGGTACAGTGACACAGAAAGATCTTTCATCTATTGGGTCACTCCCCAGATGGCCACAATGGCCATGGTTAGGCCCGGCTGAAGCCAGGAGCCAGAGGCCAGGAGCTTCATTTGGGTCTCCCACAAGGATGGCAGGGGCCCAGGCACTTGGGCCATGCATTTTACACTGCTTTGCCAGGTACATTATCACATAGTTGGATTGGAAGTGGAGCTGCTGGGACATAAACTGGTGCCCATATGGAATGCCAACATACAAATGCCTTCTTATGTCAGCTCCTGTTTTAATAGCTTGTATTCAATAGTCCATATGCTCTCTCTCTCTCTCTCACTATATATATATATATATATCTATATATATATATATATATACATATCCATGATAAACCTATATAACCAGTTTTTCACAAATATTCATTAAAAACCTACCATAGGCCAGAAGTAATAGGAATCTCAATTTTAAACTCTTAAGATATTTTTAATCATTTGAGCCTTCTCTGTTTTTGCTCACTGTACATATGTAATGTAAATATATATGTGTTTGTATATATAGGTTTATCATGGATTTGGAAACTTGTTTCACACTCATTGAGGGGTGGAGGGGACCTTACTGGAAAACAGTGAACGAATCTTTGAAATTTAAAGCTATCATCTCTCATCTTGTTTCTCACACCAGTTTAATGGATACACATGTTGACAGAACAGTAGCTGGATGGTAGAAAGTTGGCTAGTTAACTAGCTTGGTAATTAGATGCTAGATCAACTGTTTGATAGATGGACATCAGAACAGTAACACTTCTATCCGCGAGGGATTATATTCAATATACCCCGTGGAGCAAACTGTGGATGCTTAAGTAGTTCTTTATGTGAAACGGTATAGGGCCACTGTTGTGTTGTGGCAGTAAGTTGAGCTGCCACTTATGACTACTGTAGCTCATGAAGGAGTGCCAATCTGAGTCCTGGCTATAGTGCTTCAAATGCAACACTCTACGTATGTGGCTGGGACAGCAGCAAATAATGATCCTATCACTTGGGTCACTGTCACTCACATGGGAGACTCTGGTGGAGTTTGAGGCTCATGGCTTTAACCTGGCCTGGCTCATATTTGAGGAGTGAACCATCAGATGGAAGATCTCTCTCTCCATCACACTGCCTTTTGATTAAATAAATCTTTTAAATATTTATTTATTTTTATTGGAAAGTCAGATTTAGAGAGAGAGAGAGAGAGAGAGAGAGAAATCTTCTGTGCACTGGTTCACTCCCCAAATGCTTGCAATGACTGGAGCTGAGCCTATGCGAAGCCAGGAGCATCTTCCAAGTCTCCCACGTGGGTGCAGGGTCCCAAAGCTTTGGGCTGTCCTTAACTTCTTTCCCAGGCCACAAGCAGGGAGCTGGAAGGGAAATGGAGCAGCTGGGATACGAACCAGCACCTCTATGGGATCCCAGCACATGTAAGACAAGGATTTAGCCACTAGACTATTATGCCAAGCTCTCAATTAAACAAGTCTTAAAAAATGGTATATGTGCATATAACTAACACAATCCTCCCATATGTTTTAAAACCACTCCTAGATTACTTACAATACCTAACACAGTGTAGTAGAAGTTGTTATACTGCATTGTTCAGGGAACAATGACAAGGAAAGCGCCTACACACAGCAGTACAGACCCAGTTTTTTTCTTCCGCATATTTTCCATGGAGGTTGGCTGATTGTGGAATGCAGGTGTCTGGAGCACTGGCTCTGAAAGGCTTCCAGGTGCTATCCTCCTTCTGGGATGTCTCTATCTCACTTGGGGATCAAGGGCTTTCCGGTTCCCTTAGCCCCTAAGTGGCTTTTTTGCTTCAGGAGTAAGCACATTTTCTGTAGTAATTTTTAACTAACATAAGCTCATTTTTAAAAACTCTAAAAGGAAAGGAACAACCACGTGTAATATCTGCCCAGAGATGACAGTGGCTAGATTGTGTTGTCTCTCCAACTGGCCTGCTTTCTGCTGCATACACTATTACCTGTGTGTGACTCTTAGAAATATTCCCTAACGGACACAGGGTGTACTTCATACTGTATTTACTGCTTTTAAATGATCCTATATTGGAGAATGTATTTTTATGCCAAGAAGTACGTTTCTATCATATTCTTTTAATTATCTGTTTAGGTCGTGTGCCATTGCCCAAAATATTAATGTGGGTCACAATCCTATCTCTGTCTACCCATTATTCTATGTGGCATTCTGATGCCCATTCACCAATGTTCAGTCTTCACACTGAATTTTGAAATGCTAGGTAAGCCCCTATAATTTGTTAAAACGGTCTCTACATTTTTGTGTGTTAGAACCTGCAGGGTGAATACCACATGCCTCAGTGACATCACCGTTTTCCCATGACATGCCTGGCCTTTTGATCTGAAATGTTGTTAAATAGGTCTCTTTTAGTCCAGTCAGGAGGCCTAAGCAAGGCCTAGAATGGCAGCTGTTGGCTCTCTCCACCCAGAGATGGGGTTTGGGAATGAGAAGGCAAACAATTTCATATTAGGAACTTGCAGAGGAATCAAGCAGCAGTTCCAAGGAGTGACTGCTTCCTTGGTCATGGGGGAACCACAAGTGAAAATTAAATGTTTCACATTCCTCACTACAGTTCAGAGTTCATCGTTTGGGTTTAACTTCGTAACTCTCCAGTTCGTCAGCAACGAACAGTGAATTTCCACCAGATGCATTCGGCAATCCCACCTGGTATTTGCAGAGGAGATAAGGGGAGGATTATGCACACTTAGCTTGTCCCAGCACAGGCACCCAGCAAGAGTCACGCTGATACTTGGAACAAACAGCCTAATTTCTCCCAACACACATTCACACGTCGCTGGCATTCAAGGCACCCAGAGCTCCACTTGTTAAGATGGAATTCCACCGTAGAGCTAATTGGTTCACAAGGTTGCTAATTCCCAGGGAACCACTTAAAAGTTAATGAGACACAGCCAGGGCCCCATTCCATTTTGCTGGTGACAATCTTTCATTACTAGAATGGAAAGACAAGAGGGGAAAGAAAACCGGGGCTTCATTCAAAGGAAACCATCTGCGGCTTCAGCCTGGGCTGGAAGGCAGTCCTGGCCAGCAGCATTCCTCAGCTCGGGCCTCCGTGCCACGTCTCCCAGCAGCTGAGAGAAACCATCACAAGTGCATCCCATGACCACCTGTCCACCGCAACCCAGGTTCACAAGGCTGCGTGGCTGTGGCTGCGTGGGATTGCTCAAGGCGGGGGACGCTTGTGCTCTTGCCCACCTCCTGCTGTGTCCTGCCTTGAGGCTCAGTCTCCACCCCAGACAATCTTTGCATCCTGCTTTCTTCCTTCACTCCCACAGATGAGTCCAGGGCAGCAGACTCTCTTATCCTAACGCGAGAAGGTGTGAGTGGCATTAAGGATTCAAAGCTCTGCTCTGTCTCTGGCCAGATTCTGTCTCAATGCTTTCTTCAGTGGTGGCCTTGTTTTCCAAGTTTCTCTCTGGCGCTCCCACTCCAGCCTGCCTCTGCTTCTAGGCTGCCCATGCTGGTGCTACACCATCCCCAGCTCTCCCCGAGACACCTCTCCTCCAGGGGTGGGAAGGAAGGGCTTCTTCATCCTTCTCGTGGCACTGTGAGCCGAATCCAGGAGTTATTTATATTCCTCCCTCCCTCATCACTCCTTTAGGATCTGGGAAGATGGCAAGTGTCCTGGGGGCAAGTTCGCTCAGCATCCTGAAACCAGTGGATGCTATGGTTCTTTGCTACATTGCTACAGAAACAAACTGTCTTTGGAGAAATATTCTGTTCTCAACCCAACTTCCTCTGACCATGTCTGACTGACTAATCCCCTCTGTCTCCAGCACCTGCTTCTTTGATACGTTCTTGTATAACATTGACCACGTGCCAGGAGCTCCAAGTTGCCTCACAAACATTCATTACCCAAGTCCTCCTGACAGGCCCAAAGGAAGCCACAGCTATCATCTCTACTTTCTGGATGGAGGAGAGACATGACTACCTGACCTGGGCTTTCCTGCAAATAGGATTTCTTTCTGATATATGCACAGTCTCTGTTGGTGCTCCTCCTGCTCTTACCCTCTCTCCCCTGCATGCTGTCCCCTCACTCCCCTTTTTACAGCTCTGTGCTGCCTGCAGCCCCCAGGTGAGGTCATCGCTCCTCGTAAGGTTCTCCGTGCTCCCACTGACATGGGTCTGCTCCTCCTCTGAACGCCTCTCCCACTGTAGGTGTGCTTCACTCGTGCTTCTGCTCTGCTGTGTACTTTGCTGTCTTTCAGTGTAAACTTCTACAGGTCAGAGGCCACCAGGCTGTCCTTTTCTCCTCCTCCAGAACCGTGGATCACTAATCATTAACTAGACCAAATGGTAAACATTGCCATCATCCAAGGGAAAACAAACAAAAAAATAAGGCAGAAAAATAGCCACACAAGGGTGCCTTTTTTTTTTTTTTGCGCTACCATGAATATATGTTTATCTGTTGTCAGTGAGAACACTATATTACATATACTTGTGGGCAGAAGTGCTGTTTTCTTACTTAGACCAGGAAAAGCCAACTATGCACGGTCCAGATCTGGCCCTCCGCCTGGTTTTATAAATAAAGTTTATCTGGCACAAAGCCATGCTCCATTCATTTCTGCATTGTCTACCATGGCTTTCACACTCCAAGGACATAGTGGAGTGCTTGTGATGGAGACCACATGGCCTGCACAGCCTAAAATATTTACTCTTTGGCCCTTGACTGAGAAAGTTGGCTGGCCTCTGCATTGGACAAAACAGAGACAAGGCATCTGAATATGAAACGCTTCACATTGCTACTTTTAATTTGAACTTACTTTTCCCTAATCATTTTCTTGACACTCTCTACCCATGGTCTAGGATCAAATCAAGGTACACACAGAATTTGTCGGGCTTGACAACACAGGCCCAAGCGTACTCGGAAAGAACTGGCCAAGCCAGTGTGCACTGATTGCTCCCCTTTCTGTAAAATTCCTGTGGCACCTCACTGCTCCTTGCCAATCAACATCTGTGGCTGTTTCCCACAAGTCTATTCTATTAATGAGAGGCATAGTCACTGGTAGCAGTCTGGTCAAGTTTGCAGTTACCTAGATTTTCCATACCAATGGAGGCGAGGAGAGACACGGGTAATAAAAATCAGATGATTGTCAAGCAAGGCCTCAGCCTAGTTTGGAAAGGCAGGCAGAGATAGCAGGCAGTTCTGCTGGGCGTCAGGTCAGTGTTAACTGAAGCAATGCTAGGAAAAGATGATCTTCATACTTCTCACAAACAACAGTGCAGATCAATCCACTGATGACCTTTACTTGATTTTTTTTTTTTTTTTTTTTTTGTGAGGCGGGCTGGGGGGAGCTCAGTCGTGTTTTTGGCTTTTGTGAACCATATAATTCAGAATTGTGTGGCCTCTCCTTTCTGAGTCCCTCTGCAGTAACCTGCTTCATGACCAGCCCTCTTATATGGGCACAATTTTCAAGATTCTCCAAAGTTTGGACTGACCAGGAGCCCAGTGACTGGGTCTCCACTGCCTGCTAACAGGTCTCCTCCACGCGCCCAAAGAGCACAGACTCTCAGGCTGCCTACCACCGTGTCACCAGGATGGGTGATAACCGGTCTCTCAGTCTCAGCCTGTATACCACAGGGAGGTTATTCTGTTTATCAGTCCAGACCACACTGAGCGCCTGCAGTTTTGTCTGCCTGGTATGTAGTACACTTCTTCATTGGCTCATTGCTTGTCTCCTCTGTCCCACTGTACCTAATTGGCCTCTGCCAAGCTACAATTTGACACTAGACAAAAAGAAGTCCAAACCTTCACCAAGCCCTCTTGAATATCACACTGTTCAACAAATACAAACCTGGTGCATACATAGCCAGAGTTCTATCATCTTCCTAATTTTTATTTCATGTTAGTGGTTTAGGCAAGGATAAGCCACTTGCCACTCAATTCATATCCTGAACCTTTGCCACCACAAAACCAAAACAGGGACAGGTATTATGGGACAGCAGGTTAAGCTGCACTTGGGACCCCTATATCCTGCATGACAGTGACTAGGTTTGAGTCCCACGTCCACTTCCTATTTAACTTCTTTGCTAATGCATACCCTGAGGACAGCAGGCGATGGCTCAAATACTTGGCTTCCTGACAGCTTCATGAGAGACACAAATGGAGTTCCTGGCTCCTGATTTCACCTGGCCCAGCCTTGGCTGCTGCATGCATTTGTGGAGTGAACCAGCAGACTGACTTTTTTCTTTAAGATTTTTTTTTTTTAATTGGAAACGCAGATTTAAAGAGAGAAGGAGAGACACAGAGAAAGATGTTCCACCCACTGGTTCACTCCCCAAGTGGCTGTAATGGCCATAGCTGAGCCGATCTAAAGCCAGGGGCCAGGAGCTTCTTCTGGGTCTCTCACGCAGGTGTAGAGTCCCAAAGCTTGGATGGACTTTTTCTTTCTCTGTTTTTTTCTCTCTCTCTCTTTCGTTACTCACTCTGCTTTTCAAATGAATAATAGTAAAAATAAAACTTAAAATTAGAAGTCAACAAATATTTGTGGCTTTTTAAAGTTATGTATTTTCTTGGCATTTATTAAATGTCCATTTTGAATATTCCCAAGTACAGACTTCTGTCTATGGCTTTTTAAAAATCTACACACACATAAACACACTCACACAAGTGCTTGTGCACTTTAAACATATAACTCTGATATTACAGTGTGAGTTGTCTACTTTTGGTCTACTTTCATAAAAACTAGAAAGTAAAGTAAAAAAGAAAGTAGAAAAGAACAAAATATGGTAAGAATATACCAGATAATTTTGTGTAAAAAGAACATATTCTAGAGCAATAAAGCAGCGTAACAATAGTATGAGCAATATCTCCTAATAAGAAAAACAAAATATCCAGTCTTCAATTTTCCATGACAAAGTTGGATTGAAATCTATAGAGAACAATATTGCACCACCAGTTAGGGACTGTCATTGTGTTGCTAGCAGCAATTTGGTAAGTCCAGCAGGCAGGGGAAGCAGGAAAAGGTCTGCCCTCTCACATTCTATCTGAAAGTCAAGGGGAAAAACAGAATACTTAAGGAGATACCACTAATAATATCACACTCAGGATTCGTGGCAGACTGCAAATGAGGAAAGGGAGTCGCAGCAAAAGTGACACAAAAGAACAGGAGAAAAATTTGACGAGAAAGTAGAAAAAAGACATTAAATAAACAAATCCACTAAAAGTCAAATAATTCCTTGTTGAGTTTTCTGTGGAGTAAATTGGGAGACATGTGGCTAATTAAGAGTGTGGTAGGAGCGTCTCCATAATTACAGTCTTAAGTGAATAAGAAATAGAAAATTTGAACAGATACAGTTTTATTGTGTGGTACACCAAAAGCCAAATAATCACACCATCTAATAGGATATGTGTTTTATGGATCTCCTCAAATTCTTATGTTAGGTGAGGGGTTTGTATACATATCAGATATTCAAATTGAATTTAGATTTCTAGACTTTAAAGCTAGACAATATTGGACTGTCAAAAAGATAGGACTGGTTTCTCCCCAGCATCTTCATACTGTACATTTAATATAAATAATGTCTGAAGAACAAATGAATGATTCAGACTTGTAATATAATACAGAATATAGAAAAACACAAACTAACCAGAGGATCATTTTTTATATATAGTAAGAAAATAACAAAGTTGAGTAATAAGTAATGGTGCAAAAAATACACAACTCCGTATGGATCAACCAACAAGGAATTAATAGACAGCAGATAATTTAGGAAGTGGAGGTATATTCTAATATCTGAGGCTTAACTATTTTAGATCAGTGGCCCTTATGGGGCATATCACAATCCCATAAGCATTAGTAACATCAATATCAGAGGATTCCACATCAATGTATTCCTAGCCAGAATCCAGAGCTGGGCTGCTGGAAGCAGTCATCTTGGGTCTAACGTCCAGTTCCTCCCTGTACTAGCTGTGTGACCTTAGGCAAGCTGCTCAGTCTCTCTGATTCAGTTTCCTCACCTGTAAAATGGAGGTTGAAGCATCTCTGTTGCAATGAGTCACAAAGGATAAATGAGCTTATATTTTTGAGCTTACACTTCAGGATAATGTTTGACACGTCATCAGTGTTATGTAAAAGTGTCTTATGGAGAGGTGGGTGTTAAGATGCCATGTGGGACTTCCGTATTCCCCATCAGAGTGCCTGGTTCAAGTGTCATCCAGCATCTTGCTAAGGTGCACCCTAGGAGGCAGCAGGGATGGCTTAAGCATTTGGGTGCTTGCTCCCCACTGGGGAGACCCAGACTGATTCTGGAGCTCCTGGCATTGGCTTGGCCTTTTATGAGTAAACTAGCAGATGGACAATACTGCTCTATCTTTCAAATAAAATGAAAACAAATAAGAAATTAAAATCTGTATTTTCTAAGTAAATATTTACTGAGTATCTCCCATGTGGATGGCACCAGGAATCCCATAATGAATAAAGAGAGCCCTTCCCTACAGGGATTTTGCAAGGTAAACCAGTTACCATGGTTTGACACACATGTAAACTTACAAGCTAAAATCTACTAGGATTCTTTTTTTTACTGTATATTTTAATTCTCTCACACAGGCCAAATGCATTAAGCATAGGGATTACATAAGGTGCTTCATCTATCTGTCTCAAACCTTAACCATATTAACAATTTGGATCACTTCCTTAGAGATTAGGATGTTCTTCTAGAGTTAATTAAGTGACGCATGTATGCTAGAAAGTGTCCAGACCTCCATTATCTCCCAGTAAGGCAGAAAGAAAAAGATCCTCCTCCTAAGCACTCCTTTCAAAAAGCAGGCATTGGAACACTTCAAGACTTCTCTAGGGAAAAAAAAATCAGGAAAGAGGAGGGGAAGGAAAGCTCTCTTGACCGCAGGTCTCCTGCTCACTTCCTTTTCCTTCCGATTCCCCCACGGCACCCTCCCATTGACACAAGGGGCACCTGGTTCACCCCTGAGCGGCAGCCTTGGGACGAAGATGATGGGCTGCAGCCCAGGGAATCTTGGTCCCGCTCCATGTGCTGCAGAGCCGTTTCCTTCTCCCAGGCCAGCCGGCTCCGGGCATTCTAGCGCAGCATAGGGGACAAGGGAGGCCCCAAGAAGTGAGCACTCATTAGGCAGTGTTGAGTGAGCAGGGTGGTGCGAATGCCCGGCCGTCAGCACTCACCTCAGGTCTCACCATGTGTGAACGAGCATTGCTTTCAAAGTAAAAAACTGACTGGTAAACTCAGGCCTTGGGTGGGGGGTGGTAGGGAGGGGTTGGCTCCTATTGTTTTCCGAATGTCATAAAGAGGGGGGGAAAATACTTGTCCTTGGTTGGAGACAAAATCGCTATTTACAGCCTTAGTTTCCTCTTCTGTGAACTGGGTGAAGTGGCCCAGGGTCTCATAGCTTCTGCTCCTCTCTGAATCCATGTGTATAATCTGTGGGAACCCACTAGGTTGATCTTATTCTCTTGGTTTTGCCTTCCATCTCCTTGTGTCACGTGGTGTCCTGTAATCATGTTTTAAACCTTGTCCCCCTCACTCCATCACATGTACCTTGAGCTGGCAATTCTATATCAGTCCATGGCAGGAAGAAGTCCAGTGTGTGTCAAGCCTGGGCACTGGAGCAATATATGGCACAAAGGAGTATTGATGGTGTCCAAACCCCAACCACACCACGGCTGGGCTTCCTGCTTCTCCCCCATATCCATGGAGGCTTCTGGAGACATCTTGGATCATGTTAGCTCTATTCAACACAGCTGAAAACCTCTGGCCCATCTTCCTGATGCTTTCTTGATCAAACACTATCAGACTTTGTGTGAAAAGGTGGAGACCATGTATATGAGTGCCTCTGTGTGTGTCCACTTGTTTCTTTTCTTGCTTTTCAATATCATATAAATCAAAAGAGAAAAAATGTTACTTGTTATCAGTAAGCAAGCTGGGGTTAATTTAAGTAGAGTTTAGTACACAGACTAATTCTAAAATTCCAGTTAGAAACCTATTTATCAAGTATACTGAAAGTAAACTCTGAGCAAATCAGATGCAACAGCTGTATAAAAAAGGATATGACACCATGATGAAATGGGAATTATCTCAAGAATGTAGAGGTAATTTTAACTGTAAGATTACCTCAATAGAAGCAGAAAACGCACTCAACAAAATCCAACATCCTGATGAAAAAATTCTCAGCAAACTAGGACTAGAAGGAAACTTCCTTAATCTGATAAAGGGTATCCATGAAAAAATCACAGCTGATCTCCTACTTACTAGTGAAAAACTAAATGTCTTCCCCATAATATTAGAAGCAAGGCAAGCCTTTTTGCTCTCATCACTTGTATCCAACTTTTCCTGAAGGTTCTGGACACTATAATATGGCAAGAAAAACAAATAGCAGGCATCCAGTTTGGAAGGGCAGAAGAGAAATTCTCTACATTTGTAAACAACTCTATTGTCTACATAGAAGATTAGAGGAGTCTACAAAGAGCTTTTGAATTAATGAGTCAGCAAGTTGGCAGATTACAGGGCAAGTACACAAAAATAGATTTTATTTCTATATATCATGAATGAACAATCAGAAATTGACATTTTAAAACTCATTTGTGAGAGCATAAAATACGAAATGTGAAGAAACCTAACAAGAAATGTGTAAGATCTTTATGCTGAAAACCACAAAACAAGAAATACTAAAGAACCCCTAAGTAAATGGAGACACACACTATGGTAAAGAGAGAAAAGATTCAATTCTTTTAAGATGCCATTTTTTTCCAGATGTGTCTATAGATCCAATACAATCTCAAGTCAAATCCCAGGGGATTTTGTGGCAGACAAGCTAATTTTAAAATTCATAAGGAAATGCAAAAGATCTAAAGCAGCAAAAACAGCTTTCGATTAGATCAAAAGTAAAAAGTCAACATTATCTTACTCTAAGACGTACTACAATGCTGAAGTAGTTAAAAGAGGAATACTGACAGGACAGAATAATTGAATAGAATAGGATCTACAGACTGATTAACACATATGTAGCTAATCCATTTTTGACAAAGCTACAAAGTCAATTTGGTAGACAAAAGTCCATTCCACAAATGGTACTAGAACAACTGAACATCTATATGCCAACACATAAATACAAAGGAAGTTAAATTTCCCATCCCATACCATGTAAAGCAATTACTAGTAATTCTGTCATAAATCTAAATACAAAACATAAGCCCTATCCTGAATGTCTGGGAAAAAAACTGAGGAAAGCATGGTTGTGAGCTTGGATTAGGCAAGGATTTTCTACACTTGACCTCAAAAACATGACCTAAAAATACTGACACATTTGATCTTATCAAAATTAAAACTAATTCTATTACTATTGAGAAAATTAGAAGACATTTCAGAGGAAGACCAAATGTTCGCAAGGCATATATCTGACTAAAGATTTGTATCTAATGTACACAAATCATGTAAAAACTCCAAAAGAAAATTTTAAAATAGCCAACAGATTTGAACAGGTATTTCAGGAATATATATACATGGAAGTAAATGCATGAAAAGCTGCTCCAAGGAATGCATCATTAGAGATGTGAAGATTAACACTATAATGATGGGCGGATGCCTGACTTAGAGGGGACCCTGTTAGGATGCTGGCACTCCATATTTGAGTGCTGGAGTTCAGTATACCACTTGAGGCCCTGTTTCCACTTTGCTGCTGGTATGGACTCTGGGAAGCAGTGGTGATGGTTCAAGGGCTGGGTTCCTGCCATCTACACAGGAGTCTAGATTCAGTTCCTGCCTTCTGGTTGATGTAGGCAACAGGGGAGTAAGCCAGTGAATGAGAATATTCTATCTCCATCCCCACTTATAAAGACACATGAAATCAAAGAAAAGTTAAAACAACAGAGAAACTTAATTATGCATCCATTAAAATAGCTAAAATTAAGAAAAAGTGAAGGTACTACTAGTATATGGAAGAAATGCTTCTCTCATATAATGATACTGGGCCAAATGATATAACCTAATACAGAAACCAGTTTAATAGTTTCTTCATTTTTTAAAAGGTTTATTTATTTGAAAGGAAGGCTGAGTGAGAGAGAGTAATGGAGAGGAGAAGAGAGAAAAGGAGAGGAAATAAAAAAGAAGAGAAAGAAGAAAGAAGAGGTTTTCCATCTGCCAGTTCACTCCCCCAGATGGCCACGCTGACTGAGGCTGAGCTAGACTAAGCCAGGAACCAGGAACTCCATCCTGTCTCCCAGCCAGGGAGCAGGGGCCCACATATGCGGCATCAGCAGGGAGCTGGATCAAAGCAGAGCAGCTGGGACTTACTGCCCTTGATCTCCTGCTCCCACAACATAGGACACTGACCTTGAAGGCGGCAGCTTTATCAACTGCACCACAATGCAGGCCATGACAACTTTTATTTCAAGATTTACTTATTTTTACTGGAAATGCAGATTTACAGAGAGAAGGATCTTCCATCTGGTGTTCACTCTGCAAGTGGTCGCAATGCCCAGAGATGAGCCAGTCTGAAGTCAAAAGCCAGGAGCCTCTCCCAGGTTTCTCAGGCAGGTGCAGGGTCCCAAGACTTTCTGCCATCCTTGACTTCTTTCCCAGGCCACAAGCAGGGGGCTGGATGGGAAGTTGGAGCAGCCAGGATTAGAACCAGCACCCATATGTGATCCTGGGCATGCAAGGCGAGGATTTAGCCACTAGGCTACTGCATCAGGCTCCATGATAGTTTTTTTTTTTTTAATTAAATGTGCACTGACCAGAAAACCCATTCACCCACTCTTAGGTTTTTACCCAGAAAATCCTAAATACATCCAAAGACTTGTTTACAAGGAACTTTATCCATACTAGTGAAAAGAGGAAATCATTCAAATATTATCAATTGAATGGGTAATTGATATTTACATAGAGACAGAAAACACATCAGGGGTTAGGGTTATCTGGGAGGAGCAGGTATCAGGAGGGAAGTGCAAGGGCTAGGAAGGAATCACTGGCTATGATGGCTATGGAGCAGCTGTCTTGACTGTGACGATGCTTCCAAGAGTGTATACAAGGGTCGAAACAGAATTGTACCTTCTAAGCAAATGCTGATTATTTTATCTCAAAGATCCTAACCATGTTTTGCAAAAACAAAACAAAACAAAACAAAACAAAACAGAAAAACAAGGATTCGAGTGCTCTGAGTTAGAAGAATATGGAGAGGGTAGCCAGGTGGCGATGGCTGTGACTGAGATGGATCACATGGCGCCTGTGACTGGTGGCAATGTCCCAGTGCCTGAGCTGAGTAATGATCCGATGGTCCCTGCCTACTATCCTTTCCTTCTGTATGAATCTGCCATCATCGATTGCTCTGTGGGGTTTTCTTCATTTGTTTCATTTTTACAATAAAAATGTTGTAACAAAAAATGCTAGGAAAACAATGGCATGAGAGAACACATAAAATATGACTCAGCTTATGATAGGCACATTTCCAACTCTTATTCCCAGGGCTATACAATGCTGAGGAAAAGGAAATTGAAATGATATGTGTTAAATTGAAAATGAAGTGAAATAGATTTGTTAAATGGCTGCAGCATTTCAGAAGCATTTCCTAAATGTGAGAGGGGAAGCTAAGTGAATGCTATCTGCAGTTGGGTGTGTCCCTGTGACCTCTCAGACAGGAGACCAGGCCATGAGGTGGGTGGGGAGGCGGGCAGCCAGGGTAGTTGTGCAGATGCCATGAAGGCCTAGGAACAGACATTAATCAGGAAGGCCAGGGACAAAATGCCAGCACATTCTAGCAGAAATGCACCATGGGGCTGTCGAGGGTAATGGTAGGAACACTGGCTCTGGGGTCCAAGTCGAGGATTTGCTTCTGCCACTTCTAAAAATTTACCTTGTCTACCCTACTTTCTGCACCTGTGGCATGGTGACAATGATGTGAAATACTGTGTGAGGCAAATGACATAATACTTGCTCAGGGCTTAGCTATCCTTCCCAGTTCAGTACGCATGTCACCTGTTGTCATCATTGAATTTATAAATGTAGAAACTTCAGCTCTCAGTAGCAGAGTTACAGAGAGCAGAGGCAGAGAGAGCTTCCATTCGCTGGTTCACTCCCACAGGAATGTGGTTTCTTCTTCCCTCCCTCCCTTGTTTCCTTCTTTCCTCCCCTCCATTTACATTTGAAAGGCAGAGTTACAGACAAAAGGAGAGAGAAAGAACAAACTTCAATCCACAGGTTCACTTCCAAAGTGGCCAGAACAGCCTAGCCTGGGAGCGTCTTCCAATTTTCTCACATGGGTATAAGGGCCAAAAGACTTGGACCATTCTCTGCTGTCTCTCCAGGTCATAAGCAGGAGTCTGGATCAGAAGTGAAGTAGCCAGGTCAGTAACCGTTGCCCTTCTAGGATGCTGGTGCAGCAGACGGAGGATTGGTATAATATACCACTGCAGCAGCCCCATAAAGGTAGTTTTTAAGCAAACTTTACTGTATTCTGGCCTAGGGCATGGCATGATCAAAACCCACTAGAAGCTACGGACAGGAAATTGTTGTGGAGTCCTTGTAGGTTTTCCTTTGGGACTTCTGCTGAAGTGAGGACTCTGGTAGACAAGGGCAGGCTTGGGTGTTCAAATCACAAACAACCTTGTGATGGTTCACATCAAGGAACGATATCCGCTACTAGATGCACAAACAATATGGAAATTTCACTTGGCACTGTTACTTAGAAAATACTCTGGCTGCTCCTCCTCCTCTTCTTCTTTTTAAATATTTATTTTATTTTTATTGGGAAGTCAGATATACAGAGACAAGGAGAGACAGATAGGAAGATCTTCCATCCAATGATTCACTCCCCAAGTGACCATAATGACCGGTGCTGTGCTGATCCAAAGCCAGGAACCTGGAACTTCCTCCAGGTCTCCCATGTGGGTGCAGGGCCCCAAGGCCTTGGGCCATCCTCCACTGCTTTCCCAGGCCACAAGCAGGGAGCTGGATGGGAAGTGGGGCCTCTGGGATTAGAACCAGCGCCTATATGGGATCCCGGCGCATTGAAGGGGAGGATTTTAGCCACTAGGCCATGCCGCTGGGCCTTGTTCCACTTCTGTTCCAGCTTTCTGCTGATGACTTGGGAAAGCAGTAGAAGACATCCAAGAACATCCTTGGGTCCCTGCCACCCCATGAGAGACACGGACAGAGTTCTTTGCTCCAGATTTCTGCCTGGTACAGCTCCCACTGTTGTATTTTTTTTTGGAGAAGGAACCAGCAGATGGAAGATGAAGACCTATTTCTTTTTCCCTCATCTGCACTCTTTCAAATAAATAAAGATAAAATAGATCAAAATGTGAAAAAACATTCTTAGGGTCTAAACTCTGGGTTAAAGATCATAGTAAGAAATGCATACTAGCCTGGAACCTTCAACACATGCCTGGAAGCCTGGCAACTCAGCAGAAACAGGTGTCTTCTAAGGGCCCTGTAGCAAGAACCTCAACACAGGAGCACACATTCATGAACACTCAGCTACACCAATAAAAGTTCTCCCTCCTTATCCGCATTTCTCCTGACATTCTCTCCTTTGCCAGCACCTCATGTGAGTGCTCCACTTCTAGCCAGGATTATTAGCAATACTGTTTGATAGCAGAGAACCTGAGTGTTTTACCAACCGCAGCCTGAAAGACTACAGTTCAGCTGAGAATTTTGCTATCAGAAAAATCGTTTAGCTATGAATAACCCTCTTTGTATAAAAATATATACTCCGGATGGGCATTGTGGCAGAGAAGATGTATTTGTGGAGAATGAACCAGAGGATGGAATCTCTCTCTCTTCCTCTCCCTCCCTGTCATGCATTTTATTTGAAATCATAAACATATGAAAGGCATTGTGTGCCAGCTAGCAATTGAGTGACAATAAGCTTCCAGGTGATGTAGGTTGGATGTCCCCACTGGCACTTCAGGTTGAAATGATGGTATGTCAGGCAGTGATTCAACCTGTTATACTACTGCATCAGCCTCTTAGTGTGTAAAAGTTTTGATTCATTAAAAACCATTATGTTTCTGAGATTCTGTTGTAACTGGAGTTCAGAGGAACTCTGAAGATGTTCACAGAAAGTCTGGGAAACCCACTTAATTCAGGCCTGGCTTTGGGAAGAGCAGAACCAAGCACTGAGAAGGCACAACAACAGGAAAGATGAGGCTTTCTTTCTCACAGCAAGGCGGAAAGCCATGCTTTCCTAATTTGTCTTTACTGAGAGAGTTCTGAGGATCTTCACAGGTGTATCCCTGGGAGGACCTGTCACATGAGTAGGTGGTGCTGGACAGCTGCTGGGTGCATGTGCACAGCCCTGTACAGGGGCTGATGAGCTGGCTGTGGTGCAACCCCGGGCTCAGAGCCCAGGACTGGGCACAAAGACCTGGGCAGCGCCCCTGAGTGCAGGAATGCAAACTTCCCCACTCTCATTGACAATCAGACACTGGGAACTGCACCTAATTTTTTTAACTAAGCTTGCAAATAACCCAAGCCTGGACAATCTCAGAAAGAGCAGGACTGTGAACAGTCATCTGAGAGTGGGTGCTAGTGAAAGAAGCCATTCGGCTCAGTTTGCCTTTCCTGATCTCTTCCCTTCTCCTGTTCCAACTCACCCTTGACCTCCCAAACCCTCCTGCCTGACCCCACTCACACCACGTCTCCCACAGGGGCAATGCTGTTTCCTCACAAACAGACTTAGGAAATGCGCGTCTGCTTTACTGCTGAAAGAAAACCCTGCACACACAAGGACATTTGTGTCAGGCATCATTTGAGAAAGCTGAAATATTGTAATAGCAGCGTTTATGTTCTCAGACTGTAGATAACTAAAAAGCAGCAAGATTTTACTTTGAGCTTTGAAATGAAAAATATCACCCACTCAGAGGAAATACACATTCCTTCCTTGCTCTCTCGACATGGTTAATGTTCCTCTAGATCTTCCTTCTCTCCTTGAGATTTCTGAGTCACCACAGAGGGAGACCCAAGCCGATGTCTGGCCAAGTTTTGCAGATTTAGCATTCTCAAGGAAAGCAGACTTGAAAGGTTTCCTTTCACAGTTCCCTAAGCTCCTCAGACAGTCTGGAGCAGAAACTGTCCTGGGACCCATGATAGAGTGGAGAGCAGAACTGCAGCAGGCAGGGGAGTTCAAAAGGGTAAGGCTAAGCCATGGCTGCCTTCAAGGCAGCAGCCAGGAGACCGATCCCGGGCCTGCCTCCCGCACACCAACGCAGGGATGCTGGGTTCCCAGGCTCCGTGCTGCATCATAGCCTTCCGGCTTTGGCCCTTGAAAGAGTCAAGCCTGCAATTCTCGGTTCTTTTTCCTTTCCTAAAGATAGGAGCTTACACAGACAAAGTGAATTTTTTCAAAGTTGCTGTGAGGACAGTTTTACTGAATGTCTCTGGAGTCGGGCTCATGGGCAGGCTTGTGTACAAGGACACTTTGCCAAGATTAAGTTATTTAAAAAAACATTGTGATATTAGTGTATATTCAGCTGTATGTAGGTTATGAAACAGAGTCTTACTACTTTTCTAGACATTGCTTTTGTCCTCCATTCTGAAATAATTCAATCTTTACCCCTGAAACAACTATTATTCTGTTGTGATAATTATTTTCCTTGTTTCTATCATTATCACTAATATATGAACCATCAAATCTCATTGCTTTTCCTTCTTGAGCTTAATAAAAATGAAGTGATGCTGAAAATATAAGATTAAGTGTACTTGAAAATCTGATTTATAAAGCAAGAACAGCTTGTTTTTTAATAATTGACTGGGTTAAAGCAGTCGTGCTTCCCTGAAAAAGCCACCAATACACACTAGAGCAAAATACATACCAGTCAAATGAGCTGCCTCAGCCAGATTTTTTATATTAATTTCGTCTATGCGCTCCAAAAATAAATCCTGTCTATGCTACACATGCCTGATTAAATGTTTTGATAAGTAGACTATATTTCTATGAACCATGAACATATAAGAATATCAGTGTAAGAACCTTATTTAACCATATTAATCCGATTCTGTTAACTAGAACCTATCTTTGTTTCTTCCTTGTAGCCTTAATATTGGCCTTTATTCCAATACCTGATCTGTCATGTCTTGGAACAAAGTGTTCTAGGCACAGGGTAATTAAGAAGAACATGAAAAAGAAAAACTCTCACTCAAGTCAGCGGCGCGGTCTCAGCCCTCCCTCTCAATGCAGTTGGCAGATGCTGACGTGGTGGCTCCTGGAGAAGTGCTCAAGCTTGGTCAGGCATGGTCAGCAAAGTATGATCTCAAGTGTCAAAAGAACCATAATGGTCAACAGCATTACCAATAAGGGGACAGAGTTCTATTAGAATGGTGATGGCAGAGGAAGTCAGGCAAACTTTACAGGAGAGGCATCCTTTGGACTGTGCCTTGAAGGTTGAATAAGAGTTTTCCAAAGGACACATGGTGGAGATGGGACAGATTATGTGAGAGCTGGGTAATGGCCACAGAAAAAGCTTCAAAGGTGGGCTGGTATGAGAAAAGCGAGAGCCTTGCATTGAGAGTTTCTGCTTAGAGTATAACAAGTGACAGGACAAAATTAAAGATGGGGAGTGATATTACCTATACCATATAATGAAAACCATATGTTGAAGTTGTGAAATTTAACAGTATCAGGAGAAAAATGAACAATGTTATCTCTGAATATATGAATATATCTCTGAATATATATGATTTTAGAGGTTTCTCAGTTTTTTTCTTTTTATATAAATACATATGATTCATTTAATGAAAAGGAGCAAATCATTAATGTGGATTAGGGAATAAAGTTCAAGAGTAGTTCATAAAGAAAATATCTGATTTCACAAGTTAATCTCAACATAGTCTATGCCAAAGGATGACTCTGGTGGCAGAAATAACTCCAGTAAATGCACACTCAACTGTAAGAGGCACAGGATCTCGATGGAGAGCAGGGGTGGGCGGTGGCTAACGGGCCCACTTCCTGTGCTCACTGGGACTTGCTCTCAAGTGTAACCTCCAGTTCTGGGAACTGCACTACCAAAAGCTTTAGTTGAGTGGGTCCGGAAGAAGACTCCCCAAATAAGGAAGATGTCTGATGACTGAGTCATAAAAGAAAGATTTATGTTATTTTGAGATGTTTATCCTGAAGAAGGGACTTCAGGGGTCACTTGAGCCATCTTCAAATGTTTGATGAGCTAACACGTCAATAAGAGACAAGATTCATCCTCTCCAGTTCTCAAAGTCAGAACTAACCACACTAGTTACATGGAAGCTAGTTTTGGCTGGACATGAAGAAGCGATTTGAGAGTACAGTGTTATGGCTAGAAGTGACTGATATCATATCAAACAGCTTCATAGTTGATAAAAGTGACTCATGTTGAGTCACAGTGACTTACCCCAAGCCTCTGTAGCTGGTCAGCTGGACACCAAGGGTTGAGCCAATTCTCAGGCCCCTGAACCTGATGTTGCTGCCTCCACTCCAACATGCACCTTGTAGGCACTGCAAAAACTCAGCTATATCTTGGCCTTCTCAAGAAGTAATCTTGAGTTCAGGATGGCTACAATCCCAGGCTGTATTACTGCCCATTGACGGTGCTTCCGAAGAATGTGTGACATGCAGAATGTTAGAATGGAGACTGCTTTCAAGTCCATGGTCATTTGAATTTTTAGGATGAAAATTTAGAGTGATGTCCTTTAAGCTCTCATATTCATTAATGAGAAATCTAGGAAGTTAGGAACAATGGCTGATAAGTAGAGAAGGTACAAGAAAGTATAGTTTCCTAGTTTCTTTAGACTCCATTGGGGTTATTATTGGTATCGTTATGTTGATACATCACTCCTACCTCTCCCATTTGGCAGGGATGAGGGGTGTGTTGGGTGGGGGGGAAACTCTCTTTCTGCTTTGGTTCCTACCCTGCCAGCCAGAAACTGTGATAACCCACAGAAAGGGACTGAATCCAGATGGGTGTGCCCTGAGCCATGGCAGAATGCCACCTGGAAATCGTCACAGACTAGATTATAATAACACTCAAGGCATTTTCATTCATTTTGGTCCATGCCAAGAAAATACTCACTCCCTTTTCCTCATCCCCACCCCCACCCACCACACTTGAAAAGAAAAATCCACACACCCATTTGTAATTCAGCCATTTATTTGGCTCACAATCATAGGAAAAGGGCTGACTTGCTTACCTCACTAGCGGCATATCCAAATCCTGAATCTATACTTGAAAGAATGTACAGTACAGGATTTCCCTCATTACCAGTGAGCTGCAGACAACAAATTCATTAATTAAAAGCTATTTTCTGGTTCCTGGTATGTCTGTTCTTTGGGAATGAGATTACAATCTGTGGCGTGCAGTGAGTTAGCCTATGAAACGGGAACCCAGTTCGGCAGTGTAATCTGGCTCTGCACTTAATTGTCCCTGAACATGTGGTTAAATTATTGCCAACAAGAGTTTTGAGTGGGTGACGCTGTGATAGGATATTTTCTTCTCTTTGACATTATCCTGTGTCCCCAAGAGCCCAGTCTTACTTGTGTTATCTGAGTCCTCTCTGGCTGGCATTTCCAGGGCATTCATTCCTATCTGTGCTTTCCTTTTCCTTACTAAAATGTAGCTACCACCAATCTGACACTCTCAAGCACAGGCTGTGCCTTCCAACATGTCAACCAGATAGTTAATGATTCTCTCCTCTTCTCCTACTGTTCTTTCCCTTCCTAACTCCTCCATCATTCATTTCATTCTCTCTCTTTTTTTCTTTTCAGATAATTGAACAAACTCACCCAGGTAAAAGGTAAGCAGTATAGATCAGATTCAAAACCTCTTTTTCTGATTCCAAAGTCTAGAGAATCTACAAGGCAGTCTACATAGTGTGAGCAACCAGTCTGCTGTCCCGTTTGTATTAGAACTTTTATATCAGGTGGTGTATAAACCTTTGTTTCAAATGAGGAACAGATAGAGAAGGGGAGCTTAGTGGGAAGTTAACTCAGCCTACTCAGGTCAGGAGGATGACAGTGGAATGAGGCAGTAGAAGGTATTCATTGCTGCTGCAGGCCAGGATGGATGTGGGAACCCAAGGAGCAGGTGAGTGAGGACAGGATGCTTGACTTGGGAATGGGAAGGTTTGATGCAGGCCACATGAAAGTCTAAAAACTTGTGGATAAATAATTTTTCCTGACACACAAGGATCAACTGGAAAGAGTGGGGCAAATCTGAGAAGGAAGTTTTTGATCGCAAAAAACAAACCTCAAAATGTTCCCTAGGGCTAAGGTGTAAACAGAGTTTTCTATAAGAGATGACATTTTATGTTAATTTATGATATATAATAATAGAGGCATATTTAGAAAAGTAATAGAAATAAATACTTTCCCTGTATTAAGTCAGGTGTATTCTTGGTCTAAATGACAAGAGTCAATTATTTTCTCTCCTGTTTTTTCACTCATTTGTTTATTCATCTACAAATGTTTACTGAGCAATCTTTTAAAAAATGATCTATAAGGAGATGACGTACAGCAAAAATATTCTTTAAGCATCAAATTTGCATACCTCTTACCTTCCCTCCTATAGTCTCCACCCAACATTTTGTGGCTAACAAAGTCAGTCATGGAGGAGAACTTGCCAAAGAACTCTGGGGCCTTGTGGCTAATGCTGGGGATAGGGGTGAAGCTACTTAGGCCTAGCCTGAAGGTATCTAAGTTCTTTCCTCTTTGGTTTCAGATTTCTGTGCACGGTGCCGACCTAAAGCAAAAACCACGGCCAAGTATGATGGTCCTTGCACTAATATTTACTTGAATATCCCCTCTTTGTCCTGAAATACTTGATTCAAAACTGGCCTGGCCCCAATCCTGCTGCCAGGAGACTCAGAGTAGCTCCAGTAAACAAGATTGTCAGCTCATCTCCTATGTGCTCAGCCATCTACCTCATAAGGGTTCAAACACTCTGAATGCTGTTTGGCTTTAAATAGCCAGGTGAGATTTCAGCTCTTACTCCATGACCTGTTGCATACAGGACCTGAGGCCATCTCATGGCTCTGTACGTGCCTTCTGCCAACAGCTGGAAGGGTGATGAAATCTCCACTTGGCATGGTTCTGGTGAAAATGAAGTGGCAACAAAATAGAGAACATCCATCAGAGTATTGGACACAAACTAGGTATTTTCCAGTGTCTGAGGACTGGGTCTGAATTTTATGGCAAGACATTGACATAACTGCATGTATTAAAGCTATGTAGTTAACGATTTCAAACTCCAAGACTAAAAATAGATCAAACTCATGGTGTAAAGAGTGGCATTTTTTATGTATTAAGTTCTATAATGCATAAATAGTCAATGAATGTTTATAAGAGTTATTCTAGAAGGAAGAAGTCATTAAAATTATTTTTAGGTGTATATATTTGGGTCTTCAGTTATATATCAGTGGTTATGGTCATCACGAAGCATGTTTAACAGATCCCTAAAATTAGACTTGCGTGTGGATTTTTTTCCTTCATTGGGTAAAAAGATTTTTAGTTTAGAGAATAGAATAAGGGAGGGCTACAAGGTGATACTTGTGAAGCACACCCATGGTTTCTTAGGAGAAAATTACTAGAATGCTAATTCCAGGCCCAGCATGACAGGAAAAACAGATTCACACCCTCCTTTACTGCAAACAGAGTGCAAAAAATATCTTGTTGGGCTACTTTCTAGCTACCTTACAAAGAAAGGTGCCAGATACAATATTGCAAGTCATGAAAATCTGCTGACTGCGATTTTCACTGGAAGGAAAGGATCTCAAAATCCGATGCAAGAATTGAGAGGCAACGTGGAGCAGTCCTACAGAGGATGCCAGAAGCACAGGGGACTCACAGTTGAAGTTTCCAGTTGGAAAGATGCTCTTACTTGAGAGCCAAAGACAAAGGCATTGGCAGACATTGTGGGAAAAGCATATTCCATGGAAATGTGTGTCTTAAAACTTTTCCATAGGAAAATGCAAAAAAAAAAAAAAAAACTTTTTCCTACTGAGCAGTGTTCTGAAGTACAGGTAGTTTAAGAATGAGAGCAAAGAACAAGGAGATTCTAGGCTGAATTCTCAGTTTACTTTGGTGAACCCTATACCCCCCAATTGTTTGGATGCAAGAAGGACCAAGAGTCAAACAAGTATTCAATTACTTTATCTAAACATGTCATGACCATGTCTCCTCCTCGGTAATTCTTATCACTTTGCAGTTTTCCACCTTTGAAGATTCAGTTATCCACATTTCTTGGCAATGGCAGAACCATATAGAGAACAGGAAAATCATTGCTAAGCTAGGATTTTCACAGTAGGTCTTTTTTTTTTTAAGATTTATTTTATTTTTATTACAAAGTCAGATATACTGAGAGGAGGAGAGATAGAGAGGAAGTGGAGCTGCTGGGATTAGAACCAGCAGCCATATGGGATCAAGGCAAGGACCTTAGCCACCAGGCCACACTGCCGAGCCCCACAGTAGGTTTTGAGAGGTGGGTATTTGACTCAGCACTTAATGCCATTGGGGACACCCCCATCCCGCAGCATAGCACCTGGCTTTGAGTTCTGGCTCTGCTTCCAGTTCAATTCCAGTACTCTAATATATGCAGTAGATAACAGGAGGCAGTACATGATGTCCAAAGTACTTAGGTCCCTACCACCCAAGTGGGAGACCAAACTGAATTCCTGGATCCTGGTTTTGATTGTGCCCAGCTGTGGCTGGGGAATGAAGCAGCAGATGGGAGATCAGTTTCTCTCTCTCTCTCTCTCTCTCTCTCTCATTCACTCTTAAGTAAATTGAAAACAAACTGCAATGAAATAATAAGATCTTGAAAGTTAAAAGAAAAAAATAAATTGAAAACAAATTGCAATGAAATAATAAGATCTTGAAAGTTCTAGATTTGAGTTTTCAAGAACCAGACACTTCAGGGAGGAAACACAGAAGTTTCTTTATTGTCTCCCACAGCTGGGCACTGAATATTCAGAACTGATCTTTGGACAGTAAGGCCAAAGAATTTTCCAGCCCTCTCATGAATAAGACAGATGTTACACATGGTGTGTGTGGGGGTAGTTTCTCTCCTAGAGGAAAGCAGTAGAAAATCACTCTTGAACAGAGAGATTTTCTTCTGCACAAGTAAATAAGGGATAATTTATGGCTAATTTTGTTTGAATCCTTTCTCAGGCTCTCATTAGCCCCTACTCCCCTACACCTCATGAGGGGTAAGAGGCAGAATATCAGAGACAACAAATAGGTAGATAGGTAATCCAAAGTTGGACAAGCCCCACATTGCAATCTGGTGACTGGCACTAGGTCACCAAACCTCAGAGTCAGAAGGCATCTGTGGCAACAGAGGTGTAAAGGGAATGGTACATTTAGGCTCTCCATCCACTCCCCAGTGCCACCACCAGGACTCCTGGCCTTACGCACTGCAGTCGGAGCTTTCCTCACCCTACACTTCAAAGTGCCACCTTCTTCAAAGGAAGAAGGAAAAAACGGAGGGGTGGGGTCCTTCAAGCTAAGGATACCAATACTACAGATACTGAGTTAACCTGGAAAAGGGTACGTTTGAAACGGGAAGTGACCCAGTTACTCTAAATAGGTGAGCTGAGATCCTTCAAGCAGAACCAGTTGAGTTCATAAATCGTTAAGTAAAGGGAATTTTTTCTAAATATGAAGGGAAGATGTATTTTAAATCATACTATTCAAGAATACTTACTGGGCCACTGAGCTTGAGGACTGTGTAAAGCATAAAGTTGGTAGGGTCAGTACAATGGAGTTTACATTGCTCTTAAGCTTTTACTTTCATTTGTTCTGGCCTATCCCACTGATGTGTAGCCCAGCATGTATTTTTTTGGTGAGAATCTGGGGATTTAAACTATGCACAAGTGAGGACTGTGGGAGGAAAAAAATGCTTTAAAGCATTTTAAATTTGCTGTTCGTGGTTACAAGTTTCCTTAGGAGACATAATATTTTTTTTTCTCTCGTCTAAAAAAATAATTTGGACTAACCTCAAAAAAGCTGGGTTTAATGTTTCTCAGACTGTTTCCAAGCAGACTAAAATACCAACAAACTCATGTCCACAGGGAGAGTTTATGGTTCACCAAGTTTGATGACTCACGCAGCAGAACCTAGATGCCTGAGATGAAGGATAAGTCTTGTACCGGGATGCATGGAACATACAGACCAGAACAGTGGATTCTGCACAGTGGCTGTTTGACCTACAAGGTCAGTGGGCAGACAGGATGCCACTGAGAGCAAGACAAGAGTAGGAGAGCAGACAGTTTTTCACACTCAGCTTTGATCTGTATGGGAAAAGCACACTGGTGGTAGCAGCCTCAGACATTAACACTGGATCAGTATCTGAGCCAACAGTTTGAGATGATGCTCGCTCCAATCCTCTCTGAAGCAACGGCTCTTCAGGCGAAATAAGAGCTATGCATATTTTGTTTTAAAATGGATAAAAGCAGAAAGACACCATGTGTAAAGCTCTGTCATCCATATTGAAGTTGTCAAAAGTTAAAGAAAATATATTTAATGTATTTGAAAGATTAGGGACTGGCATTATGGAAAATCAGGTAAAACCTCTGCCTATGACACTGGCATTCCATATGAGTACTGGTTCGAGTCTCTATTGCTCCACTTCGGATCCAGCTCTCTAATAATGTGCCTGTGAAAGCATCAGAACATGGCCCAGGACTTGGGTCCTGCCCTAGCATGGAAGACCTGGAGGAAGTTCCTGGCTTCTGGCTTCAGTCTGGCCTAGCTCTAGCTGACGCAGCCATTTGGGAAATGAGTCAGCATCTCTCTCTCTCTTTGTCCCTCTCTGTAATTCTGACTTTCAAATAAATAAAATACATTTTAAAAGAGCATTTTAAATAGCTCCTGTGATTACATAAGTTAATTTTTACAATAACAAAATCTTTATAAATTCTAAAATGTCATAATGTTATCATTTCTTATTACCAAACAGCCCATATGTTGGTTACTATAATGAAATACCAGAGGCAGGTTAAGTATGACAATAAAGGTTCTTATTTACTCACTATTCTGGAGAATCGAGGGCATGGTATGAGTATCAGTGCAGCAATGGCAAGGACCTCATCGTGGACAGCAATGGTGAGAGCACGTGTGCGCAAGAGGAAGAGATGTCTCAAAACCGAAAGCCAGAAAGAGACTGGGGTTCCACAGTTACTCCTAAGGACACATTCCTGATTGACCTAAGGACCTCCTAAGAGGTTGTACACCCTAACAGCCCACGCTACTTCAGTGCCAACATGCTTCCAACATATGATCCTTTAGGATAAAAGCAGCAGTCAAGACATAATAATAGCTATGGTTTACATTTAGTTTCAGTCATCACTACACGAGGCTGGTGTTGTGGCACAGCGTATTAAGCACCACCTACACCACCAGCATCACATGTGAACATCACATGGGTTCCAGTTCATGTCCCAGCTGTTCTACTCCAATCGAGATCCCTGTAAATGTACTTGGGAACCCAATGGAAGAAGGCCCAAGTGTGGGCCCATGTACCCATGGCGGGGGTCTTGGAAGGAGTTCCTAGCTCCTGGCTTAAGCCTGGCACAGCCCCAGCTGTTGTGGTCATTTGAGGAATGAATCAGCTAGTTTAAACTCTCTCTTTCTGTCTCCCTCCCTTTCTCACTATAATTCTGTCGTTAGATAATAAAGTCTTTAAAAAAAAAATTTTTTAAAGGACAGTCATCACTGTTATTAGCAGTTACAACAGATCAGAAGTCACTTACCACACACCTAACTGTGTGGCTTAGGTGATCATCGGGGACTGGGAGGTCAAATTAGAAATACATGCAGATCTTGGCCCAGCACGGTAGCGTAGTGGTTCAAGTCCTCGCCTTGCACGTTCCAGGATCCCATATGGGCGCCAGTTCTAGTTCCAGCAGCCCTGCTTCCCATCCAGCTCCCTGCTTGTGGCCTGGGAAGGCAGTCCAGGATGGCCCAAAGCCTTAGGACCCTGCACCCATGTGGGAGATTCGAAAGAGCTCCTGGCTTCAGATTGGCTCAGCTTCAGCTGTTGCGACTGCTTGGGGAGTGAATCACTGGACGGAAGAACTTCCTCTCTGTCACTCCTCCTCTCTGTATATCCGCCTTTCCAACAAAAATAAATAAGTCTTCAAAAAAAAAATACATGCAGATCTCTTCTTACGCTTTTTGCTCTCAGAAAATGGCTACAATACTTATTAGAACCACAGAAGCAGCATAAATAAAGTTCTGATTGTAATCTGTCCTCAAAAACAGAATAGTCCAATCATTTCTTATACTCTCCGCTATCCCAGATCATCACACAGGCATCCGACTCAGACAAGGCCAGCATGATCCCTTGCACATGACGACACCGTCAGAGCTGGACTGTGACAAACTGATTCAGCAACTGTCTCAGTACTTTAGCCTTTTCACCCCAAGTCCGTGTCTGACTTGCAAACACAGAGTACTTTTGGAGATGAGAAGTCATTAAAGGACTCCCCCTGTGCAGCCATGAAGTCTGAGGAAATCACCATTTCCAGCTAGTTTTTCTGTATGTCTTCACAGGACCTTGCTTGAATGATTTGTTCATGTTCGTTCTGTCTACTTTTCTACCTTTGCGTCTTCCCTTTGCTCAGCACACTTTACTCAGGGTGTACTTTCCTCCACTCAGTGGCCAAGGCCAACCACAGCCTCCACCTTGCCAATTCCCAAATACAATTCTCAGTATTGACTTACTTTAGACCAATATCCTGCACTGATGGAATTGATCTCTCTTCTATTTTATCCTTTAAAAAAGCATTTGAGGGCCTGTCCTGGTAGCCTAGTGGCTGAAGTCCTTGTTTTGCATGTACCAGCACCCCCATATGGGCACTGGTTCTTATCCTGGCTGATCCACTTCCCTTCTAGTTCCCTGCTTGGGACAGCAGTGGAGGATGGCCCCAAACCTTGTGATCCCCACATCCATGTGAGAGACCTAGAAGAAGCTCCTGGCACCTGGCTTAGAGTTGGCTCAGTTCTGGCTGTTGCAGCCACTTGGGGAGTGAACTAACAGACTGAAGATCTTCCTCTCTGTCTCTCCTTCTCTGTAAATCTGACTTTCCAATAAAAATAAATGAGATCTTAAAAAAAACCTACCTTGTGAAATTTTTTTTGAAGAAAATTCAGAGGGAATTGGGGAGGGAGAGTTTCTGTTTGCTGATCACTCCCCACACACCTACAACAGCAGGGGCTAGGCCTGGTGGAAGCCAGGTTTCCCGTGTGCGTATCAGGGATCCAATTACTTGGGTTATCAACTCTGCCTCCCAGCATCTGCACTGGCAGGAAGCTGGAGTCAGGAGCTGGAGCTGGGACTTAAACCCAGGTACTTGAATATAGGATGTGGGTGCCTGAACTCCTAGGTCAAGTGTCCCCTCCATATTTTCTTCTGGGAACACTCTTCTCATTTTGCATACACTTTTCCAGTTTTTTCTCTCTTAGAGGGTGCTCCGTCTCATCCCTTTCCAAATGTCTCAAAAGCAGGAGAGCAACTAGGTCCACTTCTAAGAGACCCTTTCCCTTAAGCGATCACAAAGAGTGTCATGGGCTTCAGTACTACCTCTTTAGTGAGGATTCTCAAGTGCATAGCTCTATTTCAAGATCTTCATTTCCAATGGACATTTTCATATCAAAATCTATAAAATGCCTCAAACCTAACAGAGCCAAAAAAGAATTACTGACTGCCAAATACTTTCTTGCTTACTTACCAACATGCCCATAAATGCTATATCCTTAGAGAGGAAAACCACCTAGGAATCATCCTTGATTCTTTTCTTCCATTGCATGGTAACTTTAATTGATCAGAACATCCTATTGTAAGCCTGTAGAAGCTCCCTAACCACCACCACCCTTACAAGCTACTCTGTTTTTCCCCTGAACTAAAATAATCTATCAAGTGGTCTTGCTTGCTTACTTTCTTGCTACCTCCAGACTAGCCTCCAGGCAGCTGCCAAAAACTTTTAAACAATAAGTTGGATCATATAACTTCCCCGCCTGGAATTTTCCTTTGGCATAGCACTCTGAATAACACCAAGTGCCTGCCCCTGGTCAATAAAGTTCTCCTTCATTTCTCCGATCCCATCTTCCACATGTATCCTCCTCCGCTATTATGCACTTCCCACTCTTACATTTACTGCTCCCTGTTACTCTAAGTGCCTGATTACCAAGCTCTTTCTCCCTCTAGGGCTTTTAAACTTGATCCTTCTCTTTTTTTTTTTTTTTTTTGTTCCCATTATACTTGTCTTAGTCCAAATGTCATATTTCTGATCTTTTGTCTAAAATTTTTTTTGCTGATACTGTCTATATATTCATTTCTTCTGCTGCTTTCTCCTTAGTTCTTATCAATACCCCAAATGCTACTGTTCAGTGTTTATGAAACTTCTTCTATCTTGTTGATTATTCTCTCTCCCATGCCTAGAACAGTGTTTAGCATGTTTGAGCAATAAGCCATGTCCAACAAGCACTCATGGAATTAGAGTTCATAGTACATTTGTATGGTTCGTAGAACTAGAGCTAAGAATTCAAGAGTGAACACCACAAAGGCGGTATTTAAGGCCACATGACTGTTATCTTTTGATCTTAGAACTGGGCATAGCTGCTCTCCTGCATTTGAGAGGTCTGGACAAGGATGAGAAGGAGCACCCTGCGAGAGAAAACCCACAAGAGTTGAAGCCAATGAGGAGAGTGTTCCAAGAAGAAAACAGTACATTGAATAAGCAGTTGAATGACATGCACCCAAATGTTACACAGAAGGATGGGAGTGAGTCAGTGGGGCAGAAGTAACACTCCAAGGTACTCCATGATGTAGAATCTTGAGGTTTGATTTTATCTAAAAAAATCACACAATTGCATTTCTTCAGATTGCTCCCATATAAACGTCACCACCATATAATGAGCTTTAGTGCACCAGAATGGAAAATGACAGTATAGTTGGAAAGCTACAAAATCATATTGCAGATTGGATCTGGAAGATATTATTAGCAATTTCACTCTATAGCATTGAGAAATCTGTCTACAGATCAACTTATTTTAATTATTCTAAATTTGATCATTACCCACGAAATAAAACAAATCATGTGGCCTAAGAAAGTAAACAGAAGGTACACTGTATATAAATACACCTTCACCTTCACCACATCCTGTGGCTCACACAAGTCTTCAAGGTAGAAAAAGACTCCTGAAAAGCATGAATGCCAGGAAGTTCATGCTGGGGGATGGGTGGGTGGCACCTTAGACAGGATTATGAGCTTGTGCCTCTCCACTTCCTGCGCTCAAAAGGAAGGAACAGTGAGTAATGGGAAGAGAAAAGAGGAAAGGAGGGAGGAATAAAGTTAGTGGTAGAAATGCTGAGGTATCTGAGGTTGGGACCAAATGAACTTCAAAGACAAAAGAGGCACAGACATCCAGCCCAGTGGTTATGATGCCAGTCCAAATGCCTACATCCTGTATCAGTTTGACATTC
The DNA here is from genome assembly GCF_030435755.1 of Ochotona princeps. Classification (NCBI taxonomy): domain Eukaryota; kingdom Metazoa; phylum Chordata; class Mammalia; order Lagomorpha; family Ochotonidae; genus Ochotona; species Ochotona princeps. The sequence continues at coordinate 35,833,594 of NC_080842.1, forward strand.
AGTTCTGGTTTCTGGCTGCAGCTTTCTACTGATGAATACCCTGTGGGGCAGCCTGTGATAGCTCACGCAAATGGACACCTGCCACCCACATAGTTTCTAGTACTGGGCTTTTAAAAATATATATTTTTATTGGAAAGTAAGATTTACAAAGATGATGAGAGATGGAAAAAGAAGTTCTTCCACCTGTTAGCTCACTCCCCAAAGGCTGCAATAGCCAGAGCTAAGATGATCTGGATTCTAGGGCCAGCAGCTTCTTGTGGGTCTCCCATGTGGGTGCAGGGCTCCGAGGACTTAGGCCATTCTCCACTGCTTCCCCAGGCCAGAGCTGGCTTGGAGGTGGGGCATCCAGGACCCAAACCAATGCCCAGAGTGAAGGATTAGCCTGTTCAGCCACAGCTTAGGCTCAAAGCACTCAGCTTTATCTTGGCTCATTCCAGGCTATCGCGGGCATTTCAGGACTGAACCCTTCTCTCACCCATGCCCCCTCAAGTACGTTTTAGAAGCTAAAAGACTTAACTACATACATGTGCATCTCTACATTTTCTCCTTTCACTTCAAACTGGATAATGGGTTATTGATCCTAAGAAGATAAGTTTGAACAGTCTGATTTAGCATTGGCTGTTGTTTGGTAATCAAATGGTTGCTATATTTCCTTCAAGGATAAGTAACGAGAGAATACTTAATTTCAACTGAGATAAGGGCCCAGCGCACTAGCCTAGCAGCTAAAGTACTTGCCTTGCACATGCCAGGATCCCATATGGCTGCCAGTTCTAATCCTGGCAACCCTGCTTCCCATCCAGCTCCCTGCTTGTACCTGGGGAAGCAGTCGAGGACGGCCCAAAGCCTTGGGACCCTGCACCCATGTGGGAGACCCAGAAGAGGCCCCTGGCTCCTGTCTTCGGATCAGCACAGCTCTGGCTGATGCAGTCGCTTGGGGAGTGAGTCAGTGTATGGAAGATTTCTGTCTCTCCTCTGTATATCTAACTTTCTAATAAAAATAAAATAACAAATTTCAACTGAGATGAGTCAAGACTTGCTTGCTGCCCCACTGTTTCATAAATACAATCTTGCGCTAAAAGTCCAGGCTATTTCCCCTTTTTCTTCCTTTTTCCTTTCCCTATTTCCTTTCTTCCACTTTAAATTTCTTCTCACGTTTTGGATTATTTACACTATATGTTTTTAAAAGATTTTTGCTGCTGGATCATAGTGATCAATATACACTGGACAATAATGATCAATTGACAATAATAATCAATAATCAATTCAAGTTCGTGGTCACTAAAATAGCTTGTGAGTAACGGAGCCCGTCAGTACATTCAGATGGCAAAGATGAGCACCACACATCCAAAGCAGAGAGGCTCAGGCTATCATTGTCAACCGATTCTCATCAGGCACCATTCAGAAATGTCTAAACAGATAATGTGGGGAAAAAAGTTTTAAAACTCAGCACAACCTCAGAACACGTAACTAAATAACAGACATTTTAAAAGATCCAGAGTCACTGTACTGCCCACGCTGTCACATAAACAACTTGGCCATAAAAACTGCTCAGCATCATCTGTCTTTTTATCAAGAAAAGGATGGGAACTGATTAGATTACTGAAAGGAATGAGAACAACTCCAGTGTGACTCGAGAAATTGACTTTTAAGCTTGAGCTTGACCTTGTGCATTCTTCTGCTTGGCGGGGGGGGGGGGGGGGGGACTGAGTGTTCCAAAGAGCTCGGAGCTGTGTAACATTCCAGCCCTGAGTCCCTGGAAGCAGCTCTCCTAGCCCTATGTCACTCCAAGAGCAGTGTTTAGGAAAACATGCCTACTTCCTCTCCCTTGAGTCTGTGAAAATAACCAGCCTCCAACACTGGTTATCACAATGGAGTTCCTTACATCTTGTCACTCCACCCACTCTTTGTAACATTCTAACCACTAAACTCACAACCAGAGAGGGAGACTGTTTCGAGACAGTGTTTATCTAGCCTGGGTTTTCTAGCAGCTGACAGTACTATCACAGGAACACGATACATGAAATGATAACTCACACAGCTGAGTTTAAACAGGACAGGCCTTGAGAAATGTTAATGCTTCCATCTTGATATTAATCACAGGGTTTGATAATTGTTAAATAATGATGCTATTGAGAAGAGAGGTCTAGAGCGTGTCTTGTCCAAGGTCAGATAGCCATTAATTAGAGATGATAGGAAAGTAACTCGAGGGTATTAAATGCCAGAGCCATTACTGTATGATATCATGTCTCTGACCTGGTAATTTATACTGCACTTAAGTCACAACACCCAAAACTCATTAATCACTTTTGTAACCAACAAGTCTTGATATTAGCATGTATTACACCACTTGACTCTCCAAACATATAAAATCTGATTTCATAAATACAATATCTGTTTGCCAAGTTTCTCTTAGGTACTGAGAGAGACTTTAATACTATAGCCAAGACTGACAGCTGCAGGCATTTCACTTAGGAATTAAGATTCTGATTAAGATGCTTCCATCCAAACTTGGAGTACCAAGATTCAAAACTGGGTTGTGGCTCCTGCTTCCTGCTAACACACATACTGAATGGCATTAAGTGATAGTTCCAATCACCGGATTTCTGCCACTCACAAAGGACCTCTAGGTTGAATACCTGGCTCCTGGTTTCAGCCTAACCCAAGATTGGGTGTGCAGATAATTGGTAAGTAAGCCAGTGCGTAGGAGCTCTCTCCTTTCTCTGTGTTTCTCTGGGGCTCCAAAGAAGAAAGAATGGCACATACCTTTTGTCTAGCCAAAGAGATACAATAATCTAAGTACTTGTAAAGCAAACCTGAGAAATACAATACTACAGGTACTAAAAGGCAAACCAGTTCCAGCTTGAAGCTGCAGATAGTATTCATGGAAAGATTTTGCATGGGTCCTTGAAATATAGCTAGGAGGTAGGCATAGAGGCCAGTAAATAACAAACCCAATTAAGTAGGAAAATTTGTCTTTTCTACTTTACTGAGTTTTTCTTTCCCACCCTCATTCTGACCTGTGCAATACCTATTTTTCTCACCCTTCTCCCCTTCTTCACTAGCATGGATGAGAGCCTCCTACTCTGGCATAATTTCTCTTCTTTTTCTCCCCCTCTTTAAATATAAAACATGGATATGTGAATTCTTTTTTTTAATTGCTTTTCTTTTTATTGTAGTTTCATCTCTCTCTTTTTAAAAAATAATATTACATAGTGGATTAGGGTACAAAGGGTTAAGGGTTACAGGAAAGTGGCTAAGATTATGGTTTCCACACTATTATCATCGTTTTTTCCCCCCTGTATCTGGGGTCAAGGCAGAAACAAAGGGAGAAGCCCCACCCAGCCTCCCACCCATCCCAGTTTCCCAATGTGGGGCATGCTCTGAGGGTCCTGCTCAAGCAGTTTTGATAGTTCAACAGGTCTGAATTGCTGCCAATTTCTCACCATTCCAATAGCGATGAACCCTATTCAGAATCCACTGGCTGACATAGTCTCTTCATGGTTGGGGTTCTGAGATCAGCAGTTCAGTTGGAGGGTTCTCCAAAGAAACTTCATCTGAGGTGATCCTAGACCTGATTGCTGTGTGTGTGAGTTTGCCAGTACAGGGTCTGGCATCGCCCATCACCCCAATCAGCTTATGCACATGCTGGTTGCTACAGTTGCTGGGTCAGTTCTGTTTCCAGCCCTGTCTTCCACACGAACCAATGGGTGTTGCAGTCCAACCTGCTCCTGCCCACTTCATACTCAGCCTTCACGCAAACCAGTGGGAGCTTCAGCCTAGTTGGGGTGACTCTCCACAACCCCCACCAGGCCTGCTCCCTACCCTGGTTCCCATCTTGCCACTTTATACCACAGGCTTGTTCAGTCTGTCCCACATCCCATTTGGCTCTGGTAAATGTGAATGGGTATTGAAGCCTAGTTCAACCCCACCAACCCTACTACCACTAACCCTACTATCCAGCCCACACACATATTGGAGGGTGCCTTTCTGTCTAGCCACGCCTGCCCCAGTCCCAGTTTTCATGCTTTCCAGTGGGAGTGGTAACCCAAGAGGGAGGTGCCCACTATCTCCCTACTAGGCCATTCCCACTTCCCGATTATGCACTCTCCAAGTGGTTCCGGAGTTTAACTTGACAGATTTAGCTGCCTCTGCCAGCTGATGCTGTGGCAAAGCCCAACCAACCCTTGCCCACTCTAATTTTTGCTTGCACCAGTAGGAACAGTCAGCCCAACCTGGCTTTTCCCTGATCTTGCTCACATGAGGCTCACAGGTGTTGTAGCCCTTCCTGGTCTGGTGTGCCCCCATCCCAACTCACGCTTTCCAGTGGGAGTTGCTGTCCCGCAGGGTAGCCAACATTCCCCCTGTCGGATTTACCCCTTCCATCCCTGGTTCTCACGTGTGCTGTTTGGGCGCTGTGGCCACATCTGCTATGGCTCACCACACCTTGGCTTTTTATAATGTGCACTGGTTTATGTGGTGATCAAACCTGGCCCAAGCCACACTCTATTCTGGTGCTTGGATTCACCAGCAAGTGACATGATCTGGTTCAGCCTGGTCTGCCCCCAACCTATGCCAAATGTATGCCAGTGGGTATCTTTCTCTGGCCTGGTCTGGGTTGCACCCTATCATGACTGTGTCCCGACAGAGGAGTTTCCCAAGCTCCTCCATCAGAACCTCTCCCTATGCCAGATCTTGCACGTACTGGTGGGTCCATGGGTCAGCCCTACTTAGTCCACCTCCTGTCCTAGTAGGAACAGTGGCCTTTCCTTGCTGGCCTTCAATCCATTCCAGTTCTTACTGTTGGATGTTTCAGCCCAGCCAAGGCTCGTCCATACCCAGACACTGCTCACTCATGGCTCAGTAGAGGCAGAGACCTAGCCTAGTCCATTCTACATATACCTAGGTTCTCCAGAGCACCAAATGGTGCTGGGGTCTCACCCGGCTAGGTGTATCCAGCCCCAGTTTACACTTGTGCCAAGGGAGATTACAGTCATATCCAGACCAGCATACCAGAACACAGCCCCCATTCCAGCCCCTGCACTCTCCCGTGGGAATCCCCAAACAGCAAGGGTGTACTCTCACAACTTCCCAACCAAGTCTAATCCCAGCCCTAGATTACACACATGCCAATGGTTGCTCTGACCCAGTTGTCTTAGCCTCTCACCTGTCTCAGCCTTTGCCATCAATGCTGTGGCCTAGTATCCGTGGCTCATCTAGACCAGTTGGTGTAACAGCCTAGTTCAGCATGACCTGTGCTCCATCCTGATTTCTGTTTCTCCTTGTGAGTTTAGGTTTGCTCCACCCTGCCCAGTCTGCCCCCTTCCAGTTGCAGTTTGGCCCACCCCGCATCCTGTTTTAGGATGCACTTTCAGGTGCTGCTGCTTTGACCTGTTCAGACTGTTGTTGGTTCCTTTACATGTAAGTGATGGTAGGTTCCATGGCCACACCTAGCTCAGCCCGTCACCACCCCAGCTTGCGAGCTAACCAGCAAGCTAACCAGGGTTTGGCCCACATTTCCCCCACAGAATCTACCCCAGGACCTGGTTATCTCGTGTTCTGGTTAGTGTCTTGACCCTGTCAAGTGTGATCCATCCACTGTTCCACCACTCAGTCAGGTACTGGTACCTCATGCTGCCAGACAGGCCCCAATCTATAGCTTTCATGTGGATTAGTGTGTGGCAGTCAGTGATGCTCTATGCTAACAGACCATCTCAGGATTCCCATTTGGGCTGGTGAATCAATCTGATTCAAATAGATCTTATGGACTCTCCCCTCCAAACCACCAGGTCTCAGTCCCCAGAATTGCCAGAAAGTTCTGTGACCCCGTTGCTGGGAATCACCCAGAATTCATCCCTCACCTACACTCACACTGGCCTTATCCATGGATGTCCCTTGGCAGAATTTAGATATCCTAAAAACCCCAGAGCTCGCTGCTGGGCAACCAGCAGGCACAGTCTGGCACCACTTGGTGCACTGGCCACCCAAACCTAGGACTCAGTCACCACCTGGTGGCTGTGACTTTGGCCTGAGTCCCCAGCACTGGGTCAGGGCACTGGGTCAGGCCTGGCTGGGGCACACTCCCCCTACAGCTGCCACACTGCAGGAAGCTGCTTTTGCACCAACCCTGTGGCTGAATGGATATGTTAATTCTAAAAAGCCTGCTTAGATAATCAGATGCCCTGTAACCAAGCTCTTCCCTTCATCAGGAGGGACCTGAACTTCTAGCATGCGGACAGTTCCCGAGATAGAAACCCCAGGCCTGCAAGGGCTCAGGCCTGGCCCAAACTGTCCATTGCAGCCATCTAGAGAATGAACTAGTGGATTAAAGATCTTTCTTTCTTGCTCTGCAGTTCATTCAAATAAATAAATAAATACATTTTTAAAAGGAAACATTAAAGTAGAAATGTATTCACAAGAAACAAAACTCAAAATAAAATTTAGACTATTTAATACACTATCTTGATGCACAATATTCCCTTTCAAACAGTTATATCTTATTTAGAAATACAAAAAACACATGATTTTCTCAGCATCTCATAATATCTGCCTAATGATGCCACAAGGTTCTGTACTTTAGTATAAAGTGAGGTACGCAATGTAGTATTGTCAATACATGAAGGTGAGTCAGAGAGATGTGGCAAGAGGAATGCTGAACTGGGAGACTTAGGTCTGGTGCCCTGGCTTTAAAGTGATAATGATAATGACTTATCATGATGCTGCTGTTGCACACAAATAATTGGTATCAATTTTTAGGCACTTACTGAGTTTTAGAGATTAAGTGCCTTATATGAATTTTATGCCATTTATCATCTCAGTTGTTCTGAGTTCTTTTATTATTTGATATATGACAAAGTTCAAAATTTTTTTTTTGTAAACAGAATGTCGTTTATTTGGGGTCAGCCTGCATCTTTTATAGTCTTCCTAGTTCCTCCCAGTATTATCCCAATGACAAAGTTCAAATTTAACACGGGTGGTGACATACTGAAGATCATAGCCAAGAAGGTGGCTGATGCAAAGCCTCTACTGTCATCTCCACCATAACTAGGCCACACCTGTAGCATCACTGAATATTTGTGGTCTCCGCTCAATTCCTAAAATTATGGAGTGGTTGGACCAGGTGGCCTGTGAAGTACCTTTTAGCTTCAAATATGTCATAAATACTTTACCCACTATTGAAAAGGCCAAAACACCGCAACTCTGTCTATATATATATTATTTTATTTTCTTTTCTCCAACATCTTGCTTTGGCCCTGTTCTATTCCATGCTTTGGAGATATCATGAGAGTATGGAAACTTAAGGTAGAAGTTGGGCAGACTACCAGCTAACTGACCACAGTACAGAGGAAAAAGAAGTAGCCTTAGCAGGGTGCTTTAGTCTCATAGGTCCCAGGTCCTAAACAAGCTGCCTCAATAGAGTAAACAGAAGTGGAGAAAAATGAGGGACTCCAGGAGTCCCTGCTAAGCAGCATCTCTTCCTGCACCTGCAGAACAGTCCCACTTCCATCAGACACAACACTCACCCCAGAGATTAGTCTTTCTCCTGGGTTGTTTAGAAAAGGGAGTGAGGATGGTAGAGGAACATCCAGTGGATGGGTGACTGCCCAGCACACTGTGCTCTGGGCGGGTTCACCATGAGCCTTGACAGCACTGTTATCAGCTTGTTCCTCTCCCTTCCCCACTCGGCCAGGGACAGCGAAGGCAGCTTTCCGCTTGAGTTTTGAACTGTGATTCCCTTTTTGGTACTGGTGTTATTAAACTGTATAAGAAATACTTTACGGGTAAGTCATATTTGGAGCATCCAAGGGACATCTGGCAAAGATTTTTGTGACAATGGAAGCAGATTCCCATTTACTATAATTTGGAAATTTCCAAATTCCCCTTATTCATGTTACGCGTGTTTTGAAAAATCTGGGAGATGTCCACAGATAGATATATTGAGGTCTCCTGAAGGATGTTTTGAAAAGATTGCAAAAACTGAATCACAGGGAAAGGCAAACTGCAAGCAAGCTCTTATTTTTAGGCTCCCGGCCAGACTTGACCAAACAAAACAAGCAGGAAATAAACAAGAGGAGCAAGTTAAAGACCCCAGTCAATAACCTCATTCAAACTCTCTAAACAGCGGTTGGGGTGACCATCTGCAGTCAAAATTCCAACTTAAAGCTCTTTACAGACCTGAAGTCATGGTACAGCTCACTTAGTAGGAATTCAACAACATCGTACATGGTACCACTTCTCATTGGAAGCTGACTGGGATTTTGAGAAAAGGTCTTTCATAGACTCCCCAATGACACACTAAATCAGCATTAAAGCCTTCTGTCAAAATATGTAGTGCTTTCTTTAAAAAAAAAAAAAACCTCAAGTCTCACATGTAATTAAACCATGGTAATTTGTTTTCCTTGACCTAGTGCTTGCTAGGTGTCATGGAATTAGAAATGAGGAAAACCTTCCTAAACATCATGTTGCTCCAGAATGCGATGACCTAACGGGGGAATCAACATCTATATGTCATTCAGAGTGACAATGAGAATCACCTACCCATCAAAGATGCACTGGGGTGGGGGCTGGGACAGGGCTAAAACAAGACACCCACAAACCTGGTGTCAGAGAACCTCCACTGTGGTATGGAGGCAACCCTGAGACAGTGGTCACATGAGGGTCACAGCATGTGCACGGTTTCCAGCAACAAGAGCGGGGGGAGACAGAGAAGAAGGGCTGCTAGCCTGTTCCTCCCAGAAGTCAAAACATGGTACCAGCTGATGGAGGAAACTCACAGATGGGCAGCAGGCGGTCAGGCAGACAGAGGAGGAGAAGAGCAGGCGGGAGGCTACGAGTCCAGAGGGAGGGGCTGGATTGCTGGAAACATGAAGGAGGGAGTGAGATTCTCAAGGCAATGACACTGAGTGGGTGGTTAAAATGGTTTTCTCGTTCAGTGCTAGAATTTATATTCATATAGCTGTGATTTATTCATAACTAGCTGCCAGAGTTTACGATGAGCACATGTAGGGTTAATATAATCAATGAGTGATTCCTGCTAAATGTCAATTTACTAGTTGTTTCCATTAACTTGTGCAACCTGCTAGATTTTTGAAATACTGAAAACTTTTCCCAAACTCCTGTTACTGACTTTCCCTGAAGTGTATTGAAAAACGCTGTTCAAGGGAGTCAGCATGTGGAGCACCAGTATTAATTTAAAAAATGAACTCCTCTTGGGGCCAGTGCTGTGGTGCAGCATCTTAAGTCACAGCTTGGGATGCCTGCATCCCATACCCTGGCTGCTCAGCTTCCTGTTAACGCATCCTGGGAGGCAGCAGACGATGGCCACCCATGTGGGAGTCACAGATGGATTTCCTGGCTCCTGGCTTTGGCCTGGCCTCATTCCAGCTGTTGTGGGTGTTTCTGGAGTAAACTACCAAGAGAGAGGTCTCTTCCTCTCTCTCTCTGCCATTTTTTCTCTGTCACTCTGCCTTTCAGACATATTACATATACACAAAAGCATGCCTTTGAAAACAATAAAGTTTTGGAGGGTAAAGCAATTGGGTCTGGTAGTTAAAATGCCAACGAAGATGCCTGCATCCCATATCAGAGTATCTGGGTTCTAGTCTTGCCTCTGCCTCCTGACCCTAACTTCCTGTTAATGTGGGCCCTTCACCTGTGATACTCGAGCTGAGTTCTCAGTCTTGAGCTCGGCAGATGTGTTCTTGCCCTCTCATTCTCCCTATCCCTCTCCTGCTCTTCGTCTGTCTGGCCCCCTGCCTCTCAAATAAGCAAATAAATTAAAAACCACTTGGGTTGGGTATGTTCATGGAACAAAAACTATTTTTTTCCTCAAACTGTCTGGATTCGGCTTTCTAGCCATGTGAGTTACTGATATTAGGAGGACATTCTAATCTTATCATAATGCTGAAAACAAACCTGAATTGAAAGCACACAGCCTCTTCCAAGTGACAGCGATCAAATATGCTTTCGTCTTCCCCAGGGCAACACTGACCTTGACATTCCACCAGGGGTCAGAGAGCTAAGATCACCTCCTCTGAGGGTGAAGCAAAAGCAGGACCCGGGAACAGAACCAGGCAGGCAGGGGAAGCTACTGAAGCCACATGTGGGGGCAGGCATTTGACATAGCAGATAAGACGGCCTTTGGAGGATGGGTGATGAGGCACAGCAGAACAAGGCACTGCTTGGCATACTCAGGTCCTACATCAAGACGCCGGACAAATAAAATCCAGGCAAACGTCTTCTGATTCCGCCTCCTGCTAACACTCCTGGAAGGGCAGTAAGTGATGGCCCAAGTGCTGGGGTCCCTGAGGCTTCTTGTGTGGTAGCCCCAAGTGGAGTTCCAGGCTTCCACCATCAGCCTAGCTCAGTTTGGGCTTCTCCAGCCTTATGAGGAATAAATAGCAGATGGAAGGTCTCTCTTTCTCTCCTTCTCTCTCTTCCTATTGCTGCATCTTTCAACTAATCAAATAAATGAACAAACAAAACTGAATAAGAAAATACCACTTGGAATGCCTGCACTCTACACTGGAATGCCTGCATTTAGACCGCAGATCCACTTTCAAGTCCAGCTTCCTGCTAATGTGCCTCCTGGGAGGCAGCCAGTGATGGCTCAGCTATGCGGGTTCCTGTTGTCCATGTGGGAGACCCAGCTGGAGCTCCTGGCTCTGACGTCAGCCTGGCTCAGCCATGGATGCTGTTGGCACTCTAGGAGTGAAGCAGTGGAGGGGAGATCTCGGACTATGCATCTCTCACTGCCTTTCGACTAAATGTGTGTTAAACATTCTAGAGTTAAATGAAGACACGTTTGTCTGAGAATTACTGGGTAAAGAATTTGAGGAGGAAGCAGGAAGAGACAGTGCTTGCAGGCTGAGGCAGGGAAGCCAGGAGCTCCACGTTCAAGTGTGGGACTTCTCCAACCAGGAAAGCCAGGGCTAGGCACCATCCACACTGCTTCTGCCAATGCCGTGAACAGCTGAGCCCATGGTGCTGATGGTGTTTCTGGAAGGCCAGAAACCCAACAGGCTTTCATTAATGAAGCCAGGATGGGTTGAACCTCAGCCCTTTCCCTTGGGGCCCTGGTGCATTGTATGCTTTGGAAAAGAAACAAAGAAAGTCAGAGCAAGCTCTCTTCTGCAGTTCCTCCATTGCCCCACAAAGCTTGTGTTTTGTTTAGGGTCAACTCATATCAAAGCTGTATGTAGGATGAATGACATGGTTTGTTATTGTTTTTGTTTTTGTTTTTTGCAGTGTTACCATTCTTTTTTTTTCCCCTGAAGACATATTCTTAAAAAAAATCCCCTCAGGGCCAGCATGATGGCAAAGCACCCTAATCTTCTGCCTGCAGTGCTGGCATCCCATATAGGAACCAGTTCAAATCCCAGATGCTCCACTTCCCATCAAGTTTCCTGTTTACAGCCCGCCTGGGAAACAGTGGAGGATGGTTCAAATGCTTGGGCTCCTGTATCCATGTGGGATAACTGGAAGAAGCTCTTGGCTTCTGGCTTCTAACCAGCCTAGCTCTGGACATTACAGTCATTTGGAGAGCAGAAGGAAGATCTTTTTCTCTAACCCCCTCTAACTGTAACTCTGTCTTTCTGATAAAAAAAAATAATAAATCTTCAAAGTAAAAGAACAAAAATAATTTTCTATTTCTCCTGCTTCAACTTTCTAATAAATCAATACATGTTTAAGAAAAATAATAGGGATCTAGTGTCATAGTGCAGTGGATAAAGCTGCCACCTGTGACGCTGGTGTCCCATATGAGTACAAGTTCAAGTCCCAGCTTCAACACTTTCAATCGAACGCTCTGCTAATGTACAGTAGAATATGGCCCCAATACTGGTACCTCTGCACTCACATGGCACTCGTAGAAGCAGCTCCTGGCTTTCACCTGACCCTCCCTGAAGTTGTGACCATTTGTGGAATTAACCAGCAAATGGAAGACCATTGCCTTTTCTGCTCTGTGTAATTCTGACTTTCAAATAAAAAAAATCTTTAAAAAATATTTATATGCAGCAGAGAGACACAGACAGACAGACAGAGCTCTTCTCTCCTCTGGGATACTCCCCCAGTACCCACAATAGCTAGGGTGCAGGCAGGCCAAAGCCAGGAGTGGGGAAATCACTCCAGATGTCTCATGTTGGTTAGATCTCAGTCGTCCCATCAGCGAGCTGGAATTGGGGGTGAAACAGGGTCCTTAGTTCAGGCATTCCAATATGAAACACGAATGTCCCAAGCAGCATATTCTTATTTTTTGATTGATTGATTTTGAAAGTCAGAGTTACAGTGAGAGAGAGACAGAATAGAAGAAACAAAGAGATCATTCATGTGGTGGTAAATTCTCCAAATGGCTGCAATGGTCAGCACTGGGCCAGGCTGAAGCCAGGCCAGCAGCTTCATCCAGGACTCCTATGTGGGTGGCAGAGGTCCAAATACTTCAGCCCTCTTCCACTGCTTGTCCCAGGCCAGGAACCAGCACCCATGCTGGTCCTACCAGTGGCATCTTACCCATGACATCAAACACCTGCCCCAAGACCTACACACCACTAATAGAAGCAAGGATTCCTTTTCAGAACTTGAACTTCCTCAGGAGCCAGCAATCTCATATGATAGGGATAAAAGCAAGTAACAGTTTTCAGAAATGGCACTATTCTACTTTATTCCATTTTTGGAGTTTCAGAAACAGGTGAGCAACACCAACTGTAGGAGATCTTTGCACCACCCACAGTTGGATCTGGTTGTACGGAAATGAGCTGTATGTAGGAGATCTTGAAGGCACTGGGAAACATCTTAAACTTGGAATAAAGTTAATCAAGGCCACATTACACTTAACATTCTTCCCTATTAAATACAGGTCACTTCCTTCAAGATACTATTTTGAGCGATTAAGATTTCTGCAATTCTGCAAAGACTGAAGTTAATTAAACAGCACAGCAAAAATGGGAAACAGATGTCACAGAACATTTAAAAAAAGATTTTAACGACAATCACTCTGTTTTCTTAAACTCATTTGCTGTTGCTATTGTAGCCTGCACTCAAGTTCATGAGCTGCTGCAGGATTTTGTATCAATTTCATGTAACTGGCAGCAGAAGAGCTATTTAAAGGGAAGCGTAACTGGGGCAGTCGGCAGTCTGGTTTCAACGCTTCAAGTCTTCTAAATGAACACTTTCTATTTCTTCAAGAGACCTTTGTATGCTATCAACTCTGACTCCAGTTTTATTATTTTTTAAACAACCTTTTCTAGTGACCTCATGCTCAATTTTTCCCAAATCACCTGCCAGGTTGACTAAGAAACTTAGTATCTGTCAAAGCCAGTTCACACACACACACACACAAAATCGCAACATGATGAAATTTTTGGAGATGAAAGTCAAAGTTAACCTTAGGTACATGCACAATGACTGGGTTTGCAATGTATTTTTTTTCTGACCATTTGGGAAATAATATACTCGCAATTCAAAACTACAAAGTTATCTGGAAAAGATCCAGATTTGATTAAAGTGAGGAAATGTAGCTTTCACAGAAGGAAAATGTAGGTTTCTATGAGTGATCACACAGGATTAGAGAATCTTTCGGAATTCGCCTTTTAATGCATTTCCAATACTTAAGATTATCTGCTGATTACTATGATAGGTCCTATGTAGCATTATAAAAGTTTTAAGAGCAAATACTTTTCACACAGGTAAGCCTGACTATCTTTTAAAAAAATGAATGGACCGGTATTATGGCTAGGCTTCAGTCTACACACGGGCATCTCAAATCAGGGAGCCAGCTGGAGTCCTGCTTGCTCTGCTTCAGATCCAGTTTTCCGCTAAGGCCCTTAGGAAAGCAGTGGAAGACCGATGCTGCCTCTGCCACCCACATGGGAGACTCACAGGGAGCTCTAGGCTCCTGACCTTGACGTGGCCCAGCCTCAGCCACTGCAGCGTTTGGAGAGCTAACCAACAGTTGCAAGATTTGTCTCCCCTTCTATATCAACTTGGCTTTCAAATAAATAAATCTTTTTTTCTTTCAAAAAGGAAAACTTCATGCATTAGTGTTTTCAAGTTTCCACTAACATACCAACTGAGAGGAAGCAATGAATTATTCTGCTGCCTGCTATTTATAGAAGCATCTCTATGCAATCTACAAATCAGGAATTGCTTTTACACTGAAACAATGATCTCTTCTAAATCAGAGAAGAGCTGTTAAATCTGAAGAGAAGGTTCAAGACAAGGGAAAGTTCTCATTAGAGCAGTAATAAAGGAAGACTAAACAAAGTGTAAGGGTGTGATGGTGTGATGGGGAGACCTGCAGCTGCTACACTAATGACCACCAAAATGAACCTCTTCCCTGACTGCACTTCATGTCTGACAGTCATTGATTTCTAACAAGAGGCTGCAGCAACCTCGGTTTGGATGTTTGGGGAATGCTGGGAAACAAGATGCCCAGGTCTGCAGCCTCTTGGTGGGCACGGGACAGGAAAAGTAGAAGGAACACAAACTGAACAAACAGGAATGTTAGCAAGTACTGTTGGTGACACGTGCCACACCTAAGTCTCGTGTGTGCGCTACATCCTCCATCAAGCTGCCTCGGTCATCGTGCCTCCTGGAGTCTTGTTTCCATAATCTTTCCTATCCATGATCAAGACCTTGTTCTATACATGTGTCTTCTAAGAATCACACCTTAGGTCTAGTAAAAGACCCTTGAAGCATAATTGATTCAAAAGCCTGACCAATAGCAGTTTTCCTGATCTTTCTCCAATCAGTTTCTGGCCACAAATCCATGAAGCATGTAAAGTTGAGAGGGACAGGACAAAGAGAATGTGGTTTTAAAATGAGAGTGGTCAGATTCCATCTGTACTAGGAATTCCCGGGTGATTATTCTCGTCTCCTGACTTCACAGCTCAGGAAGTATGTCGGGAGACAGATGGGCACACAGCTGCTCCTGCCTCCGCTCAGCAAGTTCTGCATGCTTAGCTCCACCTGAAACCACGGCTACAGCTTCTCAGGAAGTCCTCCACTCCTTGATCTTGGAAGTCAGTCTATTAAACTTCTAACAAGTGATGCACTTTGAAGGATGAGGGGTTATGGGCTGAATTCTTCTTCTTAGTCTGTTAATGACTAACAGGTTTACCAAAGCCAGTCAAAAAAGAATTCTGCCATATAGGCTCTTCAAAAAGCCAAGCACAGGAGAGGCCTCCAGAGAGGATGTGACAAGTGCGGGCATTTGGTTCAGCGGTGAAGATGCCCCCATTCCCTACTAGAATCTCTGGCTTCTAGTCCCAGCTCACCCTCTGATGACAGCTTCCGGCTAAGGCACATCCTAGCAGGCAGCAAGTGATGGCTCAATTACTTGGGTTCCTGCCACTCATGTGGGAGACCTGGATTGAGTTCCTAGCCCCAATGATGATGCACATTTGGAAAGTGAACCAGCAGATAGAAGAGTCTCTCTGTTTCAATACAATGAAAATAAACTAAAAGTTTAAAACAGCGATTTTTAAAAAGTGTATGGGGAGGGGCCAGTGCTATGGCATGGTTTCTACCTACAGTGCTGACATCTCATATCAGGACCGGTTCAAGTCCAGGCTGTTCCACTGCTGACCTGGCTCCCTGCTTACAGTCTGGCAAAGCACGCTTCAGCCCCTGCACCCATGTGGGAGACCCCAAAAAAGTTCTTTGTTGCAGATTGGCTCAGTCCAATCATTGCAGCCATTAGAGACTTAATAGCAGATGAAAGATTCCCCCTGCATAATTCCATCTTGCAAATAAAAATAAAAAAATAAATCTTAAGGAAAAAAATGTCTAAAGAACACATATTATGAGAGCCTTGTGCTCGAGTTCCAGACATTTTGGTGCCTAAATATACTCATCTTTCAATTCACTTTTCTGTGAACTTTTCTGAAGTACCTCGTTTTTTTCAGAGACTGACAAGACTACCACACGTTAATGGAGACAGACAGAATCTCACTAAGGAACACACAAAAGAGGGTCAGAGATGAAAGCAAAACACTGCTCTTGGGTTTTACCGCACAGCATCTTGTCAGTATAGAACACTGCCTTAGGGAAGAAGTGGGACTTGTCATGTGTGTCAGTCACTGGATAAAGTGAACCACGCCATCCACAATCTTCTCCAGGTGCCTCATAAGAGCACAGCCCCCAGTGTGCTTCTACTGTGCCTTGGTCTTAGATGTTTCCCTTGATTTCTCAATCTACAGATGTCTTTTCCCTCTGGCACTCAAAATTCTGATTCTCGCATGCAATTGTGTTTTGAACACAAGCCGACCCCTAGTATAGGTTGTGCAAGAACTTGAAGTTGTTTCAGAGCTCTAAGCATGCTGTTCATCTGCCCCCTATCCCAGGCTTTCAAAGACTAATCAGCATGGGCCTGTTGTTTTGGTTCTACTCATTTTGCAGATCAGATGAAGTCTGGGTGTCCGAAGGGGAAAGGAACAAAAACCGGCATCTGTCTCACACAGCTGATAGATTCATCCATTCACTTACTGCAAGGATGCTCCTAGAGGCAGCTGAGCTGCTGCCTGTTGAAAGAATGGGGTTTCAAGATTGCATACACCTGCTTGTATACAATCCGATTCAACTCTTTGTTGTCTATGTTAACGTGTTACACCTGGTGTTAGTAACGGCTCCCTCCTCCACTACCATTACCGGCTCATCTGCTCATTCCAACTGTCAGCATATATTTGCCACTGAGGTCACACGGGATTGGAAGGAGAAACCTGAGCCAACCTGCGTGAACATTTCTAACCTGCCACGCGGACACTGCTCCATTGTTGGTCCCATCCCTTGCAGTCACCCTGCTCCCCGCAGGTGGAAGCTGATTTCTGAGGCTAATGGATGGGGCCCCGCTGCTCACAGGGCTTCCTCCAGGTCCCGGTATGAGCTAGAAATCACCAGTTTGGTGATTCCATTCCCCTTGGCCAGATACTCACTTTCCCAGCCTGTCTGGGAAACGAAAAAGACTAAACCCGAGTCACAGTTGTGATTCAATGGCCCTTAAAAGGAAGTAGACTGGAGAGGGTTTTTCTTAACAAAAGTTACTAGTTCTGAATGCGTCCTTCCCGCTCTGGAGTGAGGACTTGATGGTTGTGTCGCTGCAGCTACTTCATAAACATGAAGAAAGAGTTAAGTGACTCCAAATACACTTTTTTTCTGAGATACATATATGTATTCTCTGTGTATGATGTTGGCCCAAGTATATATACTTAGCAGAATAAGGAGCTATTATTTCAAAATTTTGTGCTCACAAAATGAAGTCTTATTTTTTCAAAGAAAAAATGAAAGCAAAATGGATAAAGTCAAAGATGTGGTCAGAGCAGACACCATGGAGCTCATCAAAGAATTTCTGGGTCTTTCCTTGCAGCTTCTTTTGGTAATGTTTGGGTTAAACTATATAGTGTTAATTAAATGTCAAATTCCTGGGAGGATTAAGTCTACTTTTCAGAGTGGTAAAACAAATAAAATTCTGTGTATATGGGAGAAGAGGTGAATAGGAAAGAGAAAAGTCAGTCGAAACTGACATTATCAATCTCAAATTTTCTGGAGGAGACATGTTCAATTCCTATGAAGGACTAAGAGCCAAAGCTGAAACTTACTGCTTTCAGGTCCCTGAAAAAATGCCTCAGGAGATTTTACCAGCATGCCTGTTGATGGTGCAGATAACAGAGCTGGGGAATTCCTGGCCCACAGCCAGGTAAAGCCTGCAGAATCCCTCAGTCTGTCCCTGCCAAGGCAACTGCCAGTGGGACTCAAAATTCAATAAATCTGTGGCAGGCTAATTTTTAAGTTGATAATTGTGCATGGCCTGGGAATGATGTTATAAATATCCAAATGGCCCTTGGCAGAAAAAGGGTGTCCCACCCCTGGGCGACGAGATTGTCTACTAGAAGCACGCAGAAACAGAGCTCCCTGTGGAAGGAAGGCACAGCCAAACTTATAACATGAGAGAAAAGGGCTTCCTGGATTCGGGTGGGTTTTGGCCACCTCCTCGCACCTCTGCTGGCACCTGCCTCAGCTTACCGTTCAATCAAAATGGAATGGCTCGAAGAGACAGGCCCATAAAGCATCTTCATTACATGAGAGGACGTGTTAATGTGAGTCAAAGTGAGGGCTTAGAGAATGACCTTTCCCAAATAGCCGCTTTCCTTCCCAGGAGCAGCCGTGCAGGGAAACACTGTGAGGAAGACACAGTAAGTGGAACTGCTGGAATGCGGATCTGGCCCCTGAAGAACAGTGCCGCAGAGAGGAATGCTGGGAGCTGGGGCATGGGCTGCTGGTTAGTGAGAAAGCACAGAACTGCTTCACCTGTGCTGTTCCGAGTGGCAGGAGTGACACACTGCTTAAATACTACACTAGCAGAGTCCTCTTGCAGGTTACAGGTTCAGTCTTAGATGTGCCTCAAAATGACTGAGCCTCCAAGTTTCAATCGTGACGTAGAAAGATGGGTATTTCCAAATGTTTTCATCCTTAGCACTTATACTTTTTACTATTATTCTGCTAATATTCCTGCCCCTGCTTCCCATTCTCTGTTTTCTAATGCTGATTTTCCAAAGAACATTCATTTTTCAGCATAATTAGGTTTCTGGAAAGTTCACCTATTAAAGAATATTACACTCTAACGGGCTGATTTTTGAACACATTTACATGAGGCACAGTAGGTAATGTTGCCTGTGATGGCAGCATCCCATGTGTGTGCTGGGTCAAATCTGTGATTCATCTCCCTACTCACAACCTGGGAAAGCAGCAGCAGATCACCCAAGTGGTTAGGCCCATGCTCCCATGGAGACCCGGATCAAGTTCATGGCTCCTAGCTTCAAGTTGGTCTAGTCCTGGCCACAGGGGAGGAAAACCATTTGAGGAGGAAAACAGTATATATAAGATACCTCTTTCTCTGTAACTCTTCCAAATAAATCTGTCACACACACATACACACACACACACCCAAACACACAAGATACCACACCACACCAAATCACAGTTTAGCCATAGTAAACCCTAATAAAGAGTGGAGTAGCAGTTTAGCCATAGTAAATCTTAATAAAAAGTAGAGAATGCTAGACAGGAACTAATATCAGAAAATGTTTCCCTTGAGTTATATGAAGTTTAAATTAAAAATATGCTCAAGCAAGACAAAAGATAATTGGCAATTATGTAAAGACTCAAACTAGCTATTCCTCCATCAATCCCCCCTATTTCAAAGCTTTCAAAAGAACAACACAGCAGCAGACACATAAATTACACCCACGACACTCCGCATACATGTGTGACTGCAGCTGGCAAGCTACTACTGATCAGCTTTGGGCAAGCTTCTAACTACGAGGAGTTTGCTTTGAGTCTCAGAATTTCTGACATCCAATTTGGTGCTGGAATTAATTAAGACTTTGGGACTTGGAGGGAATTAAATGACTATTTTTCATTATGAGAAGTACATAAATCTTGGGAGCAGAATGCTATAGTTTGTATCTGGTCTGAGTATTCCCCGAGACTTCCCATGTTGACATTCAATCCCCTCTCTGAGGTCCTAAGAGTGTAAAAACTTAATCAAATGATAGGAGGTGACTAAGGTGAGATCGGGTCATTAGGGTCGAGCTAGAGGAGACACACCTAATGTGCTCATTTCCTGCCTTTTGCCAAGTGACCTCTTGTGCTACCTTGAGAATCTGCTAGCAAGGAGGCTTTCACCAGAGGCAGGCCTGCAACATTCAGAACTGTGAGCTCCACAAACTACTTTGCTTTATAAGGTCACCCTACCTTGGACATTTCATTACTGTAATGATAAAAAGTGATGGATGTAACATTCTAGGATAGCTTAATGTATTTGGCTTCGAATAGTCTCAGCTTGAGTAGACACTGGATTACTTTAAGATTAGGACCAGGGGCCTGGCACAGTAGCCTCGTGGCTAAATCCTCACCTTGCATCTGCTGGATCTCATATGGGTGCTGGTTCATGTCCCAGCGGTCCTGCTTCCCATCCAGCACCCTGCCTGTGGCCTGGGAACACAGTCGAGGACAGCCCAAAGACTTGGAACCCTGCACCCATGAGGGAGACCTAGAAGAAGCTCCTGATTCTTGGCTTCAGATTGGCTCAGCTCTGGCTGTTGCAGCTGCTTGAGGGGTGAAGCAGCAG
The DNA here is from genome assembly GCF_030435755.1 of Ochotona princeps. Classification (NCBI taxonomy): domain Eukaryota; kingdom Metazoa; phylum Chordata; class Mammalia; order Lagomorpha; family Ochotonidae; genus Ochotona; species Ochotona princeps. The sequence goes on from NC_080842.1 coordinate 35,853,713, forward strand.
ACAGAAGTTCTCTCTATCTTCTCTGTAAATCTGCTTTCCCATAAAAATAAATAAATCTTTTTAAAAATCTATATATAAGACTAAGGCCAAGCATATAGCACAGCGATTAAGGAGCTGTTTGGGATGCCCACATCCCATTCAGGAGGGCCTGAGATCCAACCCGCTACACTTCCGGGAGGGAGCAGGGGACATCTCATGTATTCGGGCTCCTGCCACACATGCAGGAGACCCAGATTCCTGTCTCCTGCCTTGGCTGTTGTAGGTATGTGGAGAGCTAATCAGTCGATGGGGGGATTTTTTTTTTTTCCTGTGTCTCTGCCTTTAAAATGCAATGCGAATCAATAAGTATAAATATAAGAAGAATAACTACTTTTTTTGATGATCCTTTTTACACACACTGGTCCTTTACATTAAAGAACTTTAATTTTTATTTTTTTAAAAAAACATTCCTGATAGACCTGTCATATTCTTAAAAAAGAGGAAACACATGTGGAAGAATGACTGGTTCCTCCAAAGGGAAAGCGCACCCCCACACTCTACATGCTAAATTCCTTCTGTTATAATGATTCAGTCCTCCCACAGACCGTCTCCAGATCGGCTCTGTAAATGGCTTACCGCTGAGGAGGATTCAAATGCCACGTACAAAAAGCCAGTGTTTGCTGCCTTCTCCCCTAAGATACCCCACGGCAGCTGCATCGGAAGGTTAGTGCCTGGGGAACAGTAATGGAGGCGGTAGCAGAGGTAAGCACACAGTGGGGCATTTACAACAGATATAACAGCTTGGAGAGAGGAGACTGAAGAACAAGGCCAATTCAGGAGGCCTTGGTCTGGGGGATTCCCTGTTGCTGGGGAGAGAGCAAGCAAGAGAGAGTAGGCAGAACCTGCCTGCACTGACCCCTCACCTAGATGATCGACCCAAGAGGAATCCTGCTACCATAGACCAGTAGCTGAATGAGGCATGTTCCCCGGAGAGCTTGGTGCAAATCTCATAGCTCTCGTTCCTCAGAGCCGGGAAGGCGGTGTGGAGGTGCCATCCTGAGAGAGGAGTCCCCACCTAACTTCATACAAGGACCCCACGGACATTTTAGAATTCTTCCAGGGAAAACTGAACCCTAGGGGTGTGGCTGGGCTTGGCAGGGCAGACTGGCAAGAGGTCAGGCCCACAGCAGCACTCCACTCTGTCACAGATGGTTGGGCACAACAGCTGGCATAGACAGGTTCCAGGATTCTGGGAATCAGGAGGCAAGTCCCACCAGAATTGATTCTCAAACCTGGACCATGTGAACAATCAGGCTGCAGCTGGGTTCCCCGTACCTGCCCAGCCTGGCTTTAGGGGCACGGAGCTGCCCACACGGTGGGGATGGATCTCAGAGTGCATACAGACAACATGCTATAGAGTGAGTTGGTGTTTCATAGGGGCTGCACAAAACAGCAACAAAAGAGATGGAGGAGGATTCCAAAATCTAGAAAAATCTTCTGTTCTCAAGGACTGAAACAAGTATCATTAAAACTTCCATACTGTTTGAAGAAGTTTATAGATTTAATGCAATCTCAATCAAAATTCCAAGGACATTCTGCATAAAACAAGAAAAAACAGCAATCCTGAAATTCATATTGAGACACAGAAGACTCCAAATAACCAAAGTAATCTTAAACAAGAAAAACAAAGCTGGAGGCATCACAATAATAGATTTCAAGAAATGCTACAAGGCAGTTACAATCCAAACAGCCCGGCAGGTTTACAATCCAAACAGGTACTGGCATGCACGCATGTGCGTGTACACACACACACACACACACACACACTAAACATATAGACCAATGGAATTGAACAAAAACTCTAGCAATTAAATTAACTCATATATCTACAACCACTTAATTTTTGACAACAAGCTAAAATCATTCCCTAGCAAAAGGACAGTCTCTTCAACAAATGATTATGGAAAAACTAATTTTCCACATGTAGAAGTTTGAAGCAAGACTGTCACCTTATCCCTTTGCAAAAATCAACTCAAATTGTATGATACAAAGTTAAAGCCTGAAACCATCAGTCTGCAAGAGGAAAACATAGGAAAAATGCTGCAAGACATTGGTCTAGGTAAAAACTTCTTGGGTAAGACCCCAGAAGCACAGGCAATAAAAGAAAAAGTAAATAAACAGGATTACATTAAGCTAAAAAGCTTATGCTAGCAAAGGAAACAATAAAGCAAAGAAGCAACTGGCACAATGGAAGAAAATACTTGCAAACTATGCACTGGATAAAGGATTAATATGGAAACCATATAAGAAGCTCAAAAAACTTCACAACCAGAAAATAATCCAGTTAAGAAATGAACAAAGAACAGGAAGATTTTCCTTTTCTTTTTAAATATTTTATTTATTTATTTAAAAGGCACAGTTACAGAGAGAAGAGACAGAGAGATCTTCCCTGTGCTAGTTCATTCCCAAAAGGCCACCACAGCTGGGGCAGGTCCACAGCCAGGAGCCTGGAACTCCATCCAGGTCTCCCATGCAGGTGCAGGAGCCCATGGAGTTGGGTTATCTTCCACTGCTCTCTTAGGCACATTAGCAGGGACCTAGACTGAAAACGGGGCAACAGGGACTTGAACAGGTCAGTGTTGTAGGTGGCAGCTTAACCACCTCTGCACAATGGTGACTCTAGACATTTTGCAAAGAATGAAATACAAATGGCCAACAGACAGAAGAAATGCCCCGGGTCACTAGCCATCAGGGAAATGCTAAAACAAAACAAAACAAAACAGAAACATAGAAGCAGGTATTTACCCCCAATTCCAGCTAGAATGGCTATCATTCTAAAAGCAAGAAAATAACATACAAGAACGAAAGATCACCCTCTCTCAGTCTGCCATCCGCAGTCTAACATGAACTTTGCCCTCATTCTGATTCTCAAATCCCTGGAGTTCATGTGCATCATTTCCAGGAACACAAGGGTGAAGTGAATGAAAACAAAAACTTCTCCTAACAACTCTACAAACTCTTTTTTTGGTGGCCATTTACTAACATTATTTTCCTTTCTTGCTTTTTGAAGGCAAACTCAACCAAATTATCCCTTTGGTGTGAGGACAGAATAGACATTTCTCAGACAAGTAGTGTCTAGAAACCTAAATGTGTTCTGTATCCCTTGCTTGGAAGTTGCTGGAAGACACTGTTCCTGATACATGCAAAAATAAAACATAAAAGTGACCTCTACGCTCTTTAGGTCTCAGGGGAACCACAATAGGGAAAAAGTGCAAGTGCTCCCAGGATGAAGGTGAAGTCCTGGGAGAAGAGCAGTGCATTAGGTTAATCAAGAATGCAGCAGACAGTGGGGAGTTTCCGAGAACGGGGGAGGGGGATTTCCTGCATTATGGCATAGAAAAAAAAATCATGAGAAAAATGATGTTTAAGAGATTGCCCATTTGCTGTACTGTGATCCCAGTGAGATCTGGCAGGGGTATAGGCAGTTCATTGTTTAAGCAAAAATCCCACAACTAGGAATGGAAAAATAAGAGGGAATGAATAAATAAGCATCATTTTAAAACCATTTCAATCATTAATAACAGATCACTTATATTTGTACAATGTCTCTGAAGTAATTTCTTTGTGACAAATAGCTTTCTATGTTGTCACACTAACATAAAACACGTTCAAGTTGTAGAAGTAGCAGCAATAAATTTATGGAAGAAAAATATCAAAAAATGTGTATTTCCTCAATCTAAGTAAAGGATGGCAGTAGTTACCTGTAGCAGAAATCTACGACCTGTCTTTGTCAAGGGTGGGGTAGCCTGCACAAGGTAGGATTCTTATGACTAAACACAGTGTTTTAAATCTCGAAGTACATGAAAATGTCCTGTTCACCTTTACGCAATATACTGAAGTGTATGCTAAAGTCAAATGAACTCAAAAATGGAAATACTGTGTTCTTTCAGAATAAGAAGCATTGACACTTAAAATTTTTCACTTAAAAACAGATCATGGGAGAAATCCGTTACTAGGCAGAAGACACTTTGCTGATGCAGGCTCTGTATCTGACAGACTGCTCAGAACTAAGTAGGACAAGTTAGCCGAGGAGCATGCTTATTTCACCCTGTCCTATAATTGGAAATGAGATTTATTCCAGATCATGTGCAATGTGCACTTCAAGACATCCACAACATTGCAGTTACTGTTGGACACTTATCAGAGTTCAAGTACTTAAGAAAATGGCCACTAACTCAGCCCAACCTCCCACCCCCACCTTAGACCCAGCACTGCAGGAGGGCCTCCCAAGATCCCTCCTCAGTCTACTAAAATCCACCTCATATGTCTGAAGGCTGAACTTGATCCAGGATCAGAATTGAGTACTTGCCTGTCTGCATTTCTTCTACAAGATACTCTCATAGAAGAGAGTGGACAGAAGTCATATTGGGTGTAAAGCAAAATCTAACAGACACTCATGAGCGAACACCAGGTAAACCACCAAAGCAACTCAACCACTAGTCTTTTTTGTTCTGCTTAAAGGGAAAAGATTTTATTCATTTATGTTCTTATTAAAAGACTTTATTTTATTTTTATTGGAAAGTCAGATATACAGATATACAGAGACAAAGAGAGAAAGAGAGGAAGATCTTTTGTCTGATGACTCACTCCCCAAGTGACCGCAATGGCCGGTGCTGTGCTGATCTGAGGCCAGGAGCCAGGAACTTCCTCCAGGTCTCCCACGTGGGTGCAGGGTCCCAAGGCTCTGGGCTGTCCTCGACTGCTTCCCAGGCCACAAGCAGGGAACTGAATGGGAAGTGGAGCTCCCGGGATTAGAACCGGTGCCCATATGGGATCCCAGTGAGTTCAAGGCTAAGACTTAAGCCACTAGGCCACCGTGCCAGGCCCAGGACAAAGAAATTAGACAAAATTGGTACTTCTCTAGTCCCATTTTACTTTTTTTCCTAGAATACAATTTCAATTTCCTTACTACCATCAAGGCTATAAAAACAAATTTCATCATTGAAAAGCAGCTTTCGAAGGGCCAGTGTGGTGGTGTAACAAACGAATTCTCTGCCTGCAGCGCTGGCATCCCATATGAGCACCAGTTTGTGTCCTAGATGTCTGATTCAGCAGCAGAGGACAGCCCAAGTCCTTGGGACCCTGTATCCATGGGGGAAACCCGGAAGAAGCTCATATCTCCCAGTTTGGGACCTGAGCAGTCCGGTTATTGTAATCCTTTGGGGAGTGAACCAGAAGATGGAAGACATCTCTCTTTGTCTCTCCCTCTCTGTAACTCTTTCAAGTAAAATAAATAAATGTTTTTTTTTAAAGTGACTTTTAGTCCATTTTTATTTTTAATCTGTAGTTGACATGCTGATGGAAATACAGCCAACGATCCTCAGAGAGGGAAGACCCTCAGAATTTATCTACTTGCTTCTAGAAACTTCTCTGCCAAATTTTGGTTGAACGGGGTTTTCCCCCTATTTCTCTACAGTAAAACAGCTGTTTAGCATAAAAATCTTAATTACTTATAAATACACTTCTGCTTCTGAAAGAAGAATGAGAACCAACTCTTGTTGTTAATCTAGAAAACATCACCATGGAGTATCTTCTATATATTCCAAATTGCTTTGTGATAGAATAAAAATAAATGTACTTTTGGTATAGAAGACTAGAGGATGTCCTTTGAAAAAAAACAAGAACTATGAAGGAAAGGATGATTATCAGTCATGAAAACATACATCTGGAGCAAGAACTGACCACAAAGGCTAAGACTGTTTGGATGTCCAAGCTACAAGCTCTATTTTAGAAATTTTGGAGAAAAGACATTTTTTTAAATTTTCATTGCATTGTACTCAAGGTGCTTTTTATGTTTTTTTTTCTTTCTTTTTTTTTTTTGCTGCAACCATTATTGAACTTAATGATAGATCCCTGAAACCAGATGGCATATGAATTATTTCAACAAAAACAGAAAAAAGGACAAAAAAATATTTGTGGTCTTTCCAGAAATCTTTCACAACCTTCACATTTAGTGGCAATTACTAGGAAAGCAGCTTGTCTACAATTGTGGCTGAGGCATACGATTACCCACATTTGACCTATTTATAAACTGCTTTCAGCCCAAGGAATACCAGATAGCTACCACTACTCTTTATGATACCCAACATATAAAGTAAAAACATTTGGATGGCATTTGAGGCATTCAGTTATTTTACTAGCTTTGTATGAGGAAGTCACAGCTGTAATCCTTTAAACACTGCCCACAGTGGATATCTTACATCATTACATTTAAATAGCATAACAGACCCAGAGTATGCTTTGAAATGGAACAGCACACAAAACAAAGTTACTTTCAGGGTTTCAGAGTTGACATGGCATAGAGTAGTGAGCTCTAGCAAAAATACAGTGGGACTGGAGATAGAAAAATTAAACCAATGTATATAATTATCCTTTAGGTAATGTAAAAGAAAAAAAAACTATACAACCCACATAACGCTTACAACAGCTTTGAGCAGGCAAGGTCAGTATTGTTGGTCAGGGCCCCTCCACATCCACCAGTCTGAGGACATGAACCTGATTCAGGAGCCTGCATTTAATGGGGGTTTCCCTTTCTTTGATTTCAGCAACTATGGTCAGTCATAGCATGATGGAAAACTCCAGAAATAAGTTCCAAATTACATGCAACTCTGAGAATGGTGAAGAAATCTTGAGATTGATTATTCAGAGCACAAATCATCCCTGTGGCCAATGTATCTGCGCTATATTTAACTGCACATATTACTTGTTGGTCAGCCATCCCAGCCGACTGACTTGAGGTTCAAGTAACACTTACTAAGGGCCCAAACCATCAAGAGCAATGATGGTGGCAATTTGAATATACCAAAGAGTAGCTGTAAAAATGCTTCGTATAAATGAAAAGGTGAAAGTTACTGATTTAGCAAGGAAAGGACAGTCACATGCTGAGGTTACTGAGATCTATGGTAAGAATGATTATCTTAAGTCATGAAGAAGGAAAAAGAAATTCATACTGTTTTTCTGTTGTACTTCAACCATAAAGTTTGTTTGATGAAGTGCCTAGTTAAGACAGAAAAGGAATCATTTGTGTGTGTGTATGCAAACATCATCCTGTAGGGTTCAGTACTATGTGCATTTCAGGCATCTACAGAGTCGTGGGTATAATCACTGTGGTTAAGAGAATGCACTGTCCAAAAGGTCTTCAATAAAAGTTCATGGAAAATGTGTTTTGATGCGTGAGAGCCAGAGGGGAGGAGGCAAAGCCGGCAGGGGAATGTGGGCTCCTCCAATGGACAACCACTCCCACTGGAGAGCATGAGTTGGGATGGGGCACACCAGACCAGGAAGGGCTACAACACCTGTGAGCCTCATGTGAGCAAGATCAGGGAAAAGCCAGGTTGGGCTGACTGTTCCTACTGGTGCAAGCAAAAATTAGAGTGGGCAAGGGTTGGTTGGGCTTTGCCACAGCATCAACTGGCAGAGGCTGGCACTGGGGCTAAATCTGTCAAGTTAAACTCCGGAACCACCTGGAGAGTGCATAATCGGGAAGTGGGAATGGCCTAGTAGGGAGATATGGGCACCTCCCTCTTGGGTTACCACTCCCACTGGAAAGCATGAAAACTGGGACTGGGGCAGGCGTGGCTAGACAGAAAGGCACCCTCCAATATGTGTGTGGGCTGGATAGTAGGGTTGGTGGGGTTGAACTAGGCTTCAATACCCATTCACATTTACCAGAGCCAAATGGGATGTGGGACAGACTGAACAAGCCTGTGGTATAAAGTGGCAAGATGGGAACCAGGGTAGGGAGCAGGCCTGGTGGGGGTTGTGGAGAGTCACCCCAACTAGGCTGAAGCTCCCACTGGTTTGCGTGAAGGCTGAGTATGAAGTGGGCAGGAGCAGGTTGGACTGCAACACCCATTGGTTCGTGTGAAAGACAGGGCTGGAAACAGAACTGACCCAGCAACTGTAGCAACCAGCATGTGCATAAGCTGATTGGGGTGATGGGCAATGCCAGACCCTGTACTGGCAAACTCACACACACAGCAATCAGGTCTAGGATCACCTCAGATGAAGTTTCTTTGGAGAACCCTCCAACTGAACTGCTGATCTCAGAACCCCAACCATGAAGAGACTATGTCAGCCAGTGGATTCTGAATAGGGTTCATCGCTATTGGAATGGTGAGAAATTGGCAGCAATTCAGACTTGTTGAACTATCAAAACTGCTTGAGCAGGACCCTCAGAGCATACCCCACATTGGGAACCTGGGATGGGTGGGAGGCTGGGTGGGGCTTCTCCCTTTGTTTCTGCCTTGACCCCAGATACAGGGGGAAAAAACGATGATAATAGTGTAGAAATAATGGTCTCACCCACTTTCCTGTAACCCTTAACCCTTTGTACCCTAATCAACTAAGTAAGATTATTTTAAAAACTAAATTAAAATAAATAAATAAATAAATCTGTAAGAAAAGAAAAAGAAAATGTGTGTTGAGAAAGAAACCTAAGTGGCTATTGTATGCCTTGGTCACCCACATGCCATATCTGGGTGCCTGGTTTGAGTATCAAATACAGTATGCTTCCAAAACAGCTTCCTATTAATGTGCCTGCAAAGAGCACACACATTCAGGTTCCTGCTCTCCCTGTGGGAGACTTAGCTGTAGTTCCTGACTCCTAGCTTCAGCCTGGCTAGCCCCTGGGTTCTGTAGACATTTAGGAAGTAGATCAGAAGATGGAATATCAATTGATTGCTCTCTCTCATTCACTCTATCCTTTAAATAAATAAGTAAACCTTCAAACAAATAAACAATGTATGGGCTTCAAAATTTTGCATCAACTTAAATATATATTTTAATTCTATTTTCCACAAACTATTAGAATGCCTTTATATACTTCAAATGCAAAATCAGGGTTCTTTTTCTAAGTAATTTATAGTTTCTTTTTGAATAATGAAGCTGATGATATGCTAAGGTTTTTTTTTTTTGTGAGGGGCTGGCATTGTGGCATAGCACGTGAAGCCATCATCTGTGATCCCAGCATCTCATATGGGTGCAGGTTTAAATCTCATCTGCTGTCAGATCCAGTTCCCTGCAAAGGGCCTGGGAAAGCAGTTGAGGATGCTTGGGCCCCTGAATCCATGTGGGAGTCCCTGAAGAAGCTCCTCATTGCTTCGGCCTGATTCAGCCCAGGCCACTACCGTCATCTGGGAGAGAACCAGTAGATGGAAGATCTTTCTCCCTCTCCTTCTCTCTCCTTGTCTCTGTAACTTTGACTTGCAAATAAAAATTTAAATCATTCAAATGAAAATTTAAATCAATCAAATAAAAATTTAAATCATTCAAATTTAAATCATTCAGTCAACTCATTTCTTGAATATCTATGTATTTTATCAAATCAATATATAATACTCTTTAAAAAGAATGAAGGGTCTGTTGCGCAATCGGTTAGCACATTTGGCTAGTAAAAATAATTAAGGAATGTTTAATACCTTATCACACATGCAAAGTGTATTTTAAAAACTCACATAGATTCTAGTGCTACCCAGGTTTATGTAATCATAACTTCAGTCAAGTAAAGAAACAGTCATTCTTAATTCTGTTGAGAGAATGAGTCTTTCTGCTTTTACATACGTAATAGAAACCAACTAAAACAAACCTATTATTAATGTTTTTAACATTAGATGATGCATTAGTCTGAATCTAAAGTTTACACATTTGTAGGATAAATAAACCAGTATTTAAAAAAGGGAAACCCAATGTTTATCAGTCTGTAGTACACAGAAATAAATTCTCTAGTAGAAACACTTGTAGAAACAAAATAAAATCCAATACACATGAGAATAACCAATTTTAAATATCCAAATACAAGAAATAATCTTGTTTAATAAAAACCCAATTCAGGGGCTTGGATAGAAATTAGTAACCACAAAATGGATGGTGGTGCTATGACGTAACTGAAATATACAGGGGACTGAAAAAGCAGAACGGATTACACTGAGAACGGCTCTGTTGGCCTCCATCTACAAACCATCTTAATCACACTTCATGAAGTAACCACTGCAATCCCCAGGATGATGTCATCAGTCTCTGGCAAACCTCCCCCTACAGCTCTCTTCTTCCTGTTCCTCTTCCAGTTCTGCCTCTGGAGTCCCTGTCTAAATCCCTTCCATGGCATGTGGGAGTCCTTAACTGCTTCCAGCTAATGTCTCTGCTTCCTCAAATGTTCTCATTGGCAATGCTCTGTCTTAACTAAACTGCCTTTCCGTGATGATGTAACCAATCTCATCATGCCCTTCCCAGAGCATGGAGGCCCTGCAAGCTCCGGGCTTTCCAAAGCTCTGTGTCCAACGGTTCTGCCATCATCACTCTGTATCTGCTTCTCTACTGAAGTCCATGTGCTCCGTCTATACTCACTCTCCTCCCTGTATGTCAGCAATAACCTTTGTTATTTCCCCACTTTTCTCGATGTCTTGACTGCTTAGCCTTTGGTTTTGTGCCATCACCTTTGGCCATCTTCCATTTCAATGTTCCTGGTAACTTCCTGTCTGTCTGGTTTGTTGACTGTTTCATATACTACTGTGACCTGAAATTCCCTGCATACTCCCCAAAATATCCTACATTCTTCTATCACTCAGAAGTTTCTCTTAGATTTTGAGCTTTTACATTACTTCCTTTGATCACAACTACTGTTCTTTTTCCAGAGTTTCTTACCTCGTATTTCCTTTAGCCATTTTCATTTTGAGTACAACTTGAATTTTCTTTGACCCCTGCTATTTTCATCGGTCCCTTCTATTTTCCCTTAAGCCTAGATCTGGCTTAATTTGCTTCCTTTTCTTATCCTAGAGAGTGCTTGGAAGATGATTTCAGTATTTCTAAAGGATCATCAAATTAAATATGAGGGTACTTCAAAAAGTTCATGGAAAATGGAATTTAAACATACATATGCCTTGGTGCAATTTTTGAGATCAAGCAGTTTGTTTTCATAATACTCACTTTCCATGACTTTTGGAAGACCCCTTGCATTACAGTATTCTCAGTGAGCCAACACTACCAATGTCACACACCCTGCCTTTATCTTCAGAAACATGCCTCAAAGTCGAGGAGATATGTTCACTGAGTTTTCATTCTCAAATTGCAAATGGGTTCTAGGAAATGTATTTGTAACAACAGAGAGAAAGCATTTGCATACATCTCCTTCTTGACAGTCCTGATTTTTCCCTCATTGTTCTTGCCCAGCCTTTCTTAGTCTCTCTAATCTCATGGTCACCACAGCTATGCCTCCTGTTTCAGGAGATGCCTCCATCACATACTTCCTGACAATTCTGTCCTGGGTTCTGGAATCTCACTCTACTCTGATACCTTTTCTTCTCCACCACTGATGCTTAAACATTTTCATCTAACATTCTGTAGAAAGCCTTGTATGATTACACATGAAATGTTAGTCCTTAAAATACTTGGCTTCTCTGGGAGGTTACAAATTAAAATTAGCTTATTCACATCACTTCCATCTCAAATGCAGTGATGCATAACCGAAGAAATGGGAGTTATGTGAAGGGCGAGGTGGCTATAAGAGAGAATATGCGGAGGGATAAAGTTATTTTGGAATTCAGCATGTTTCCAAGGAAGGGTTTTCTAGGATGGGGCAATAGTTAAGAAATGCAGTTGAAAAACAATGAATGCAGGGGAAAATCAAGATGGTGGAATAGGGTAAGGACACGTTTAAACAGACGGAAAAACATTTAATCAGGATGAAGCAGATAGGACACATTCCAGGAAATAGGAAAAGGCAAAACAACAGCAGAGGGGTACCTGAAGACTGACAGACACAGGAAAGCAACGGACACAACGGTGTAGTGTTGCAGTGACTGATACTCCAGTGGCATTCAGCTAATGGCATTCTCAGCATCTAGAATGATCCACCACTTTCCGGATGCTCAATTCCCAGTGAAAAAAAAAATGAAAAATTAACTTTTTAAAACATATTTAAATACGTCTAAGGGTTTCCTCAGCATATTTCATAATTGCATCTCTCTGATCTTTGTAACTTATTGTGTCCCCAACTGTTTTATTTTTTTTTACCTTCACTTTATCTTTCATGATTTTGTTTTTTTTTTAAAGGCAAATTTACCATGCAAGGTCAGCATGACTAGGAACACACTTGCTTTCTAATGCCATACAGTAGTATAGTGAGATCTTGAACCCAAAATAGTAGAGGTTAAAGAATGGAAAAATGTACAGCTTTCTAAGTTACTCTGCCTAAGCTACACATTGGCATTGGAGCTGCAGTCCAACATAAACAGGACATGAAGGGAGTAACACAGAAGCTCTTAACCTTTCATCACACGTCTGGCATCTGATGGGAGTGTTAACACGTCAAGTACTCATACCTTGAAACTGCAGTTTGATTGCACTGATTGTACTCTGGCCAACTGATATTACAAGTATGTGCTCCACATCAAAACGTCTTCCTAGCCCTTTCAAATGTCTCATTTTCTCTATAAGACTTATTGATTAAAAGACATTTTATTTATTTGAAAGGCAGCATGACAGAGAAGGAGCAACACAGAAACAGCCATCTCCAGCTCTGGTTCACTGCCCTAACAGCTACAATAACAAGGCAGGAGTCAGGAGTCAGGAGCCAGGAACTTCTTCCTGCCCTCCCACAGGGGTGGCAGGGGTCCGGGTGGCTGAACTATCTCCCACTGCTTTCCCAGGTGCATTAGCAAGAAGCTACACTGGCAGTACAGTAGCCCAGATTCAAACTGACACTCTGAAAAGGGATACCAGTATCAGCAGGGATGGCTTAACCCACTGTGCCACAACACCAGCTCCTCCTCTAAAGCAGGATGTCAATCAAATGAAGATGCCAGAGAAGTGAGGAAGAATTTGGAAGTGTTTCCAAATTAAGTAACTAAGATATATTTTTCCAATGTAATTCTACCCCTTAGGATTCCTGTTCTACATCTTCAACCAGTTTACAAGATAAGTGATGTCAACTGGAGAATAATGGGACAATAGAAAAACTTTTAATGAATGAGGTTTGAAGACAGAAACCTTGTGCTATATCAAGATAAACAGTTTAAGAGAACAACTGGTGGGGATGGGGAGAAGGAGCAGCTAATCCTTCACCCTGTGGCACCAGCATCCCATATGGGTGCTGGTTCATGTCCAGATGCTCCGCTTCCAATTCAGCTCTTTGCTTATAGCTCAGGAAAGCAGTGGAGTCAGGTCCAAGTCCTTGGGATTTCTGCACCCATGTGGGAGACCTGGAAGAGACTCCTAGCTCCTGGCTTTGGATCAGCTCAGTTCTGGCTATTACAGCCATTTAGAGAGTAAGCAAAAGAACGGGAGACCGTTTCTCTCTCTCTCTCTCTCCCTTTCTCTGTAAAATTGTTTTTCCAATAAAAACAGGTCTTACAAAAGATGAACTGGGTTGAGATATTTCTACTGCTCCATGCACTCAAAAAGTATGTTTGAACATCTGTTTGTCTAGTCCTGTTCTAACAAGATGCTTAGATTTAGAGGTCTGTGAAGGAACAAGCAGAAAAAAACCAGTCAAGGTCTCTACTCTCAAGCAGCTTACACTATAATACTATGGGAAAGCAACAGACAGACCAAAACTCCAGTGAGTAACTGTCAGAAACTGTGACATACATGTCGTCATCAGAAGGGATGATTTATTGGAGAGTGGCCAGCACTGCTTCAGATGGGGTGGTGTTGGTCAGTGATGACACTGAGATTTTAAAGACAAGAAGTTATTAGAAAGAGAACAATACAGGGAATCGAACATTCTAAGCCAGAGAAAAACTGGTACTTCAATTTGAATGTAGGTGTGTAGGGGAACCAGCACAGAATTTCCAAATATAGAAAACCTTACACAGTTAAGTCACTGATATATACAGGACAGCCTGCTATTTCCTTCTCCTTTTCTTGTCTCAAACACATTCTCCCTCATGCCTGCATGTACAAGGCAATGATGATGCTCTGATTCTGTACAAGGCTTACTGTTATCAAGATGTGGTTTCATTTTTTTTTGTCAGCCTAGTACCAGGACTAGTGCCCCAGTACCCCAAACCCCAATACCCTTACTAAACATAAACTCAAGACAACCCCGCTATCCCCAACCCCCGCCTCCACGAGACAAGGTATACTGGAACAACTTTCTAAGGGTAGACGTGAAAGAAAGGAGAAAAAGTACCAAAATCCATGACTGAGAAAGGCTAACTCTATTTCAAATCATTTCATCCTTTTAAAATATGAACCAATTATTTGGGGTAGGGGAAAGAAAAAGTAGTAAAAATAAGAGCTATTGTTTAAGCATGGAAAAATAGTAAAGTCATTTCATTAAAATTCTCCTGGTCAAAAAACATGAACTTTTATGGCAAACTATACATTTGGCATGAGAACATCAAGTTAGCGTATTTTTATCTGTTGACCTGTCCTGCTCCTGAAGATACGGTCTTGTCTATTGTTTCACCCCTCTGGAATCTCGTTGTGGCTTTCCATTTTGCTTCTTCTACAGGTGTATTGTCCCTCCCTCCCAGAAGACAAACGGAAAATAAATGAAAAAGCAAGTAATAAAAAGGGTTTGAAAAGAAGGAACTGACATTTTTATATTATTTGGTGTAATTTATGGGGGTGACCTCAAAGGAAAAAAAAACAGGACCACACTTATCTAAATGCTTTGCAAATAACCAACTAAATTTAGCATGCATAAGCTTCCTTACATGGCTTATTCTTAAGGATTCCACCATATCCATGTCTTAGAGATTGTTGGAGGTTTTGTTTTATTTTGTTTTGTTTTGTCGGGATAAGAGAAGCATAAATTTTCATACTGACTCCTACATTTGTTTTGAATTTTTAAGCATCATTTGTACAGAAAAGGCAGTAACAGATTTATTGGGCACACTCAGAATCAAGAAAAGCTAACAGACTGTTAAGTATGGTTTATGTTTATTCTCTTCTTGTTTTCTTCTACCAAGAAATGAGATTTAAGCACCATGTTATTTTTATTGCAGTGTCATAATGGGTGTCAGCCGCTGAGTAACAGAAATAACTAATCATGTATTCTTGAGTGCCAGGTAAGTCGACTTTATGGTTCCAGAAGTGGTAAGGCATCCCAAAAATCTAAGGTGAAGAGCTTGGGGCACTTGCCAAGGGGTCTACATTTAATTATATTTAGCTTGAACTTGAGGGACAGGGTCAGAAACATAGACACCAAGGGATACAGAACTTGAGGTTGGTGCCTCTGTGACCCCAGAGCAAGAAATGCATTGTCCTGACAGGGAGGACAGGCCCAGCTGTATATCTGGGTTGGTGGCTAGTGCACTATTAAAGAAAAGATTTTTGTTGGATGAGGAAAATAGGAACTGGACATAGAAGAATGCATTCATTTCTATATTTTGCTTTAATTTTGGATTTTTTCTCTCTTTGCATGATTGTTGGTGGAGCTATTTATTTGAGAAAGAAAAATGCAGAGGGTAAATAAAATTTTTTAAGAATCTGCCCCCACTCCTCCAAATTCTGTCAGGTAAAACTACAGAACCACTTGGAGAATGCAAGATCCGGAAGTGGGAGTGGGTCCAGTAGGGAAACAGTGGGTACCTCCCTCACCACTCAGAACCAGGTCTGAGGCAGGCATGGTTAGACAGACAGTGGCACCCACCCACAAGAAGCAGGTCTGGGATCACCTCAGATGAAGTTTCTTTGAGGATTCCCCCAGCTGAATTGCTGGATTCAGAACCCCAATCAGAGAATTGCAGGTCCCATGGTCTGACCAGGGAGTGCCTGCATCAGAGCTAGGCCTCCTCAGTGGCTCAAACAGAGCAATGGAGGGCATGTCCGGGTGCACATGGAGGACATGGCAGTATATTGGAGTCTGTAGAGGACTCCTGATACCATAACAGAGGACAGAGGACAAAACAAATTGATCAACTACCTCAGCCAAGTGTTGGCAGTGAATACCTGGGCACAAGAAGAATCTAAGATGGGCTATGTCAACCAGTGGATTCTGGAGAGATTTCATCGTGTTTGGAGTGGCAACACTGGCAGCAATTTAGAACTGCTGAACTGTCAAACCCTCTTGAGAAGGACCGTCAGAGCATGTCCCACACTGGGGACCCTGGGGTAGTTGGGAGGCTGGGTGCGGCTTAGCCCCTTATCTCCTCCTTACCCAGATACAGGAAGGAAAAAAAGAGAATGTGGAAATGGTGATCTCACCCACCTTCCTATAGCCCTTGACCCTTATCACCCTAATCAACTATGTAAAAATCATCAAAAATAAAAATAATTTTAAAAAACCTGTCCCCCTCCAATTTTAGATTAATTCACTTCTGGGGTGAACTATTACTCATCCCTTACCAAATGTTTCCTATTTGTTTGGCTACAAATAAGTGAGATGCATCAAACACCACAGAACCCCCAAACACGTCTCTCTCCTTTTACGCAGGAAACAGAACCATAGGCTGATGAATGAAGATTGGATCAGACCATAGTTTCTCCTTGCCTATCTCAGAAGCCAAAAAATTCCATTATTTTTCCCCTAATGTATGAAAGGACTTAAAAAGATATAAAGATTTTACTTGGCAGTTACCTACAGTCATTCATACCAATAATGTAGATGCCATTCTAACTTATTCACAGATGCCACTCAATAGTGTTTCTCTATTAAGTGCTATAACCTTGGAAAAGACCAGCAAGACTTCTCAGCATGGGATGCAAGTAGGAGAGCTTCTATCAAACCAGTTGAGTTGGTTCCCTCTTTCTTCAATCACTTCTGTTTCATTGGAGCTGTCATAGCAAGCCTACCTTTTATGTAACTAAAATGAAATCTAATAAAAGTATGATTATAGAGTAAAAACAAAAAGAAAAGTTAATCAAAAGAAGCCTCATCTTCTATGGTTTTCTGCTCAGTTAAACAGTGGATAATTGCATAATATTAAAATTATCAAGTGGTGTCCTAAGGAAATATTTAAACATGCAAAGATTTAACAAAAAATCCAGGGATAAATGATCATTCAAGGAAAACCTGTTCCTAAACTAACAGGTTCAATATTAAGTTGCTTTGCCTTTCCCTAACTTCTCTTATGACAGAGGAGAATCCTGTCATTCAGGCTTTAACACTAACATTCACTTTTCCTATATCCTTTTCTACTGAAAATCTGAGTCATAAGTAATTTATGATGTCACTCTTCAAACTTGTACTGAAGCCACTCACCTCTTCACACCCACAAGATTGTTTGGTCTGCCGTATGTAGACATGTTCCCCGCCCCCAACATCCACACCAACACCACTGTCAGCAGAGCTAAAAGCTGAAGAGCTGTTGAAACTCCTGAGATAAGAAGGGCTGTAAATGCCTGTTAACAGCTCTTCATGTTTACTTTCCTGTGATTTATATTCAATTTATGATGGCCATTATAGTAGATACACTTCACTTAATCAAGAGCAAAGTCAAGTCCTGGTCATGAAACACATCCCCTCCCTTGCTTTCCTAGGACAGCATATCCCTTGTTTCATTAGAAGGACTGCAAATACATACTCAACATGCAAACATGAAAGAAGTCAGCAGCAGCGATTAATTTTATGGGCTGGCGCTACTTGAGTATAAATCTCTTTCAAGGCCACCATTTTTGAGCTCATTTTACCTGCTCAATCAGAGACACTGGAGTTCAGGTAGTAAGTGTTCACCGGTACCTTGCACATTACTGCAGAAATCTAATAGTCCCACTACCTTAACAAAGAGCCAGATAAGAACACAAAATGAAGCAATCATGGCCTTTGGAAACAGCAACAAGCTCATCTGGAGGTCTATCTCCATAAATTGCATGTTCTTTCACTATTATTTTAGACAGTTTGTAATTTATTTATTCTGACAGTGTGTATTACATTCCCTTAATAAACAGAGTACTGTATAAATGGAATTATTCTAATTTGATTATCCTAGAAAAATCACATTTTTAACAAATGAGCTGTTTATAATGCAAAGAGATTAGATTTAAAAATAAAAAAGAAAACAGGCATACATGCAGACACACACACACTCAAAACCAAAGAGATTAGATTGCTCAGGTTCAGGGGAACACAGAATAAATGAAATTTATCCTAAAGAAACCCTTTATACCCCAAATAAAAAACATCAGACATCATGTGGAAATTGGAAGGGTTCTCTGAGATTCCAGTAAATTTATTCTCATGGAAATGTGACCTTATAAGGGCTCTATATGTCTTGTATGGCTCTCACTTTTTCACTGATCTCTGTCAGGTCAGGAACTCAAGGTCTGTTAGGCTAGAAATTTTTGGGTTAAATTATTTTTGCCTCTCTATAACATTGTAATGGCCCCATTCATAACATAACTGTGTGCGGTGCCAATGGAAACAGCTCAGGCAAGGTTTATCATCCTAAGAAAATAACGGAAATTAAATATGAAGGTGGTTTTCAGGGAAATGTGCAGTTCTACAGAATTCCAAAGCCAAGTGGGTTGTGCTGTGTAGGGCCCTCTGCTTCACGCTCTCAGTCAACATCTGTATTTTCACCCTTAGCTTTCAGTCTTCCTCTGCCTATCCATAGCACAGTTTCACATTGGAAACATTTGGAAACACTTGATCATCAAAGCAGGAGTCTCCTTTATCCATTACTTCCAGAGAGTGGCTACCTCCTCCGGTATTTTGTTCAAAGGCCACACCACTCAGTTATTTTCACAGTTATAACTGGTTACAGCTTGAAGGAAAGGACAAATTTAGCCCAACTTCCAACTCACCTTCTCTTTCTGGGTATCTTTTACATTTTTTTTTTTTGAAGGATTCCTCCTGGCCACAGGTCATACAAGTAATGCAGAAGGGACAACTAGCCCCATCCTTGAATCTGGGCAAAGACTTTTCTCTAACTCAGAAAGTAAATCTAGCAAGAGAAGGAAATTGCTATTAAACCATGCAGAAATACTCACAGTTTCGGTTTGGCAAGCAGAGGGGGTGGCTCCTTCGTGGGCGAGAGCAGGACAGCTGGCGATGGAGGAGATTTATGACTGTTGGTTTTGCCATTAATCAGGCCGTTGACTCCATGGCCAGGAAGGATGCCATTAGCCTCCCTCTCAGCAGAGTTGAATTGCATTTGAAGGACTGCCATACTAAGTCCCAAGTCAGGGCTGTTCACCTGCTGGATCTCAGATGGTTTCTTTGAAGCCAATTCAAAGGAATTTGTCTCCAAGACCGGTGGCGGAGGTGGAAAGTGCTGGAAATCATTGTTGGATTCGCCTACTGAATCATAGCTACAGTTTTCAGAGTTGGCTAAAGAAGGGGAGAGGAAGGAAGAAACAATGAGATGCCACTGCTAGTTCATAAGCAACTGGAACACTCTCATACATCTTTGGAATCTCATGCACTCTTGAGTTGTTAAAGGACAGGTGGCTGTGTTGTGCTCATTCAAGCTCAAAGCACTGGCCTCTGGAGAGCCTGGCTCTTCCAAGCTTGTTTTTACTAACTGCTACCTGTTTCATTTCCTAACTGAGCTCACAAGTGGAAAAATTACCTACTAAGTAACACATTTCAAATTAAAGGCAAAGATAGGACTTGGTTAAAATGACAACACAAACACTATCAATGAAGGCTTTGTTGTCTGACATTTCAACTCATTGGTCTGACTGAACGTCTCAATGTCTTTACTGACACTGGCTTCAGCTATGAAACTTTTCCAATCTCTGAGTCCAAGTGAAATGTTTCATAATCTCCTAGAAAATGTTTTCCCAGGTCAGGCGATGGTCCCTTTGGATTCTTCACCTTTCCCAGAGCCCAGAAAAGCTACTGGTTTGTACTGAGAAGTGTGCACTGAGGTAAATGGAAACTTTGATATCTGTCGATTATGTTTGGCCAGCATGGATTTATCCCAGATAAAAATGGGAAATATTATATACCAATCTGCCACTCAGACTGCACTCAAGGATTTGGGTCATGTTGTTGGAACACTGCACTATCGCTACAGCCGTTCAGTGGTACAATCTTCCAGTTATCTCCTGCTCTGTAATTCCAGTGATGACAATGGGTTCTCTTTCGTCACTTCAGCCAATTTTCCAGGAAGGTGAACCTGGCATCTCTCAGTGTAATTAAGATGAGAAAGCATTTACAGTTGCTGTTCTAACAACCCTAGCTGGTTTTGGCTGTACCTCTACTGCCACCTAGCACCAAGTTCTTGATCTTCAAAGAAATCAATCTAAGTGCAATTCAGCCATTCTCCCCAAGTTTATCTCTCACAATTAACCAGGAATTTATTGTTTTCTTACTATGTGTATAACATGTGCCAGGCTTGGTTGAAGAGAGATTTTGAAAAATTATGTAAGAAGAGTATTACAGTTGAGGCCATTAACATAAGCTAAAGAAAATTCATTCATAATTGCAGAAAATAGTAAAGTAAAATAATAATAAAAAAAGTCCACAAAGCTGTTTCATATCACCTTAACTGGTGGTGAGTTTCTGAGTTTCAAAAATATTCATGCATTTTTGAGTATCCTTTACTGCTGTGTTTTTCAAATCATAATCATACACAAGGCCTTGAAAAGGTTCATGGAAAATTTATATTATGCAAAAATTATACATGGATTTCAAAAAATGTTTGCACCAAAATAAACACATTTTGATTTCATTTTCCAAGTACTTTTATAAGTGCCCTCAAATATGGCCACTGGTAAATACCATCCATGAAATTCAATCCAATCTTGACAATTTCTCTGAAGTACATTAGGTTTATCTTGTGTTACTCTTACAGAAATCTCCAGAGGGGCCTGAACAATGATTTAATTGTACATGAATCTTCAGATCTCAGGTGTTGGCCCTGCTGAGAACAGGGACTGCCCCTCTGATTTGGAAGTGGCCTTTGGATGTGAACCTGTTTCTAGGTTATCACAAAGATGTTAGGAAACCAGCCCCATTGTTTCCAGGAATAAAACTGCAGGAGTTTAACCACAGCCCCAGGGGTGCTGAGTTGTCATTTCATCATTACCTCTTTGTCACTGCTAGTCTCACTCCTTGTCTCCCTCTCCCAAAGCCTTTGCTTTCTCCATGAAGTATCCGATTGCAAGCACTACTCCTGGAATGGCCACACATTCCTGAAGGCTGAGCCTGCTCCCTGCAGCAGCTCCTCTCTGCATGGCCAGCCATCCTGGAAATGGGTACTGGAACCCAACCATTGCTTCCTCCCCACCTACCAGAGGTGACAACCAGCTGAGCAGTGCTAGTTGCAGATCCGTAATCATTTCTTGCCGAGCATGTAAAGATCCCTGCATCTTCAGGGAAAGTCTCTGCGATAACCAGGGTACAGATCTCCTCTGGAGGGGAAGAGAACAGAATCATTCATTAGAAGCAAACCACCCCACAGAGGCAGATGCTCTGCCTTTCTCCATGAAGCCAGTTAGGTCCTAATATCCCAGACTTGCTTCTCCAAAGGCGGCCTGATAGAAGAATCGCCTTACATTTGATGAGCAATTCAACCTAGCTGGAGTTCCAGAGATGGACTCAGCCTTTGTGACGCTTAGAAAAACACTTTCAACAATCATGTGAGAGGGAAGAATGATGGAAGGACCAACAGAAAAACAGAGTTCCTGTTGCCTGATTCACTTTCCTCAATGCCCTCAGTGCCCAGGGCTGGGCCAGGGGTGGCCCTGGTTAAAACTGAGCATGCTGAGAACTTAATCCAGGTCCCTCCTTGTGGGAGGTAGGAAATAAATGACTTGAGCAATCTCGTGCTGCCTCACAGGGCAATGACAGGAAGCTAGAGTTAGGCGTCCGAGCTGAGGACTGAATACAGGCATTCCAGCATTGGAGGCCAGCATCTCAGTTCCTAAGCTAACCATCTGCGGCACCGATTTCAGAAAATAGCAGTCTGTTTTCTCATGTATAAGAGGGATAATGTGTACCTAATGAGAAAGCTGTGTAAACAAACTGGGATGTTTCCAAGTGTGTAACTCTGAACTCGACATGTGTATGATGTTCCCATCCAGGCTAACTAGAAGTTCTTTCTGTGCAATACAGAGGCCTCCTACTTCTGCTCAACTGAAGATAAAATTTGTGGGGCAAATAAAGATCCTCTAAAATGCTGATAATAGGAAAGAAGAATATAATGTACAAATTATGCAGGTAATTATCCCAAATTACAGTTACACAGTATGGCAGTATAACCTGAAAAGTCTAGTTCGAGCCAAGTGTCACTTGACTAAGAGTTCCAGCTCATCTAAGACACTAAAGTCCAAGCCCTGTGACTCCAGTCAACTTTCTCACACTCTGTTCTTACATGTAAAATGGAGATAACATTAGAACCTACCTTAGAGAACTTGTATTTTTTTATGGCTTATAAAAGTAACCACCATAGGGTTATTGTGAAGGATGAGGATGAAGAAGATAATAATAAAAGGATTTGCTGTAACTTGATATTAACATTTAACATACATGAAATATGATTTAATCTGCCTTACAAGTTAGGCAATTATTAATTTTTCTGTGATTGTTTTTCCATTTTATTCAAAAGGCATGAGAGAAAAAGAGATCTTCATCCCCACATGCTCTCCAATAGCCAGACCTGGGCCAGGAGCCTGGAACCCAATTCCATGCACACAGCAAGACCCCACGTACTTTTCAGTCCTTTTTTTTTTTTTTTTTGGACTCCAGGTATGTGTTAGCAAGGAGCTGGATTAGAGGCAGAGGAGTCAAGACTGGATCCAGGTACTTCGTTATGGGCTACTGGCACCCCAACTAGCATCTTGACTCTTATGCCAAATGTATACCCAGGTGATTATTACTACTAGCCCCATTAAGTTGACTGAACACTGAAGCAAAAAACACCTACGAGGTTGCCCCAAGTTCACATGGCTGCTGAGTGGTAAAAGCAGGCTTCCAACCAAGCTGGGTTCTAGACTTCACACTCCTGAAAACCCCCATTCTCATGAGTTAAAACCAGATATAACAAATACAGTATAGACAGGGGACACCAGCATTAAAAGGAAGCTAGATTTATAGTGTGCCAACTACTTTTAGGTTGAATAATTGTCATCATTGTGGATGTAAAATAAAGATTGCACTGTCAAATGTAAAAGAAGGTGATATATTTCTGATTGCCACCAAGTAACTCTATCCTTTATTGACATACATCTGAGCAATTTAAGACTTCATTTGGGGGGGGATGGTAAAATCTGGCTGTAATTATGACTGTCTTTTGACCCCATGTCCATTTGTCACGTGGCTATGCAGCTCCTTCCATTAAGTGGCAGAGGCTTTGAAACTAGGCTGCCCGTGTAAGTCTCTTCAACCTTGAGCTATATGGTTGGCCAATTCTGAGCCAAAAGCCTCAAGGGTTTCTGACTACTTTTGTTCAGTCTTTTGGAATCCAGATGAACCTGTAGGTCATCAAGGCTGCACTAGCTTGTTGGGAGAGGAGACCACATACAGCAGACAAGACAACTTGCGAAACAGACCAGCCTAGACTAATTCATTGCTGGCCCATCTTCAAGCTGATCACAACCACACGGAGGGAGTCCAGCTGAGATCAGCTGAGTCCAGTCCACAAGAACTGTCCAGCTGAGGACCAGCCAAATAGCTGACCCACAAAATTGTGAACGAAACAAATGATTACTGCTTTAAGTCATTTCAGTCATTGGTGCCAAACTGTGTAGTATGCGAACAGATATAATTCGACACCGTAAAATGCTTATTTTTAAAACTCTCACTGATATCCTTCCTGTAACATCTATGAAAACCAAACATACTTTCTTGAATTTCTCCCTTTACTACTGGTTTATTGCCCAAATGGCTACAACAGCCATGTCTCCCATGGAGGTGGCAGGGATCCAAGTACTTAGGCCATCTTCTGCTGCTTTCCTGGACACATTAGCAGGGAGCTGGATGGGTAGTGAAAACAACCAGGTCTTGTCCCCAGCTATGGTATGCTGGGATCAAGATGGAGGCTTAATCCACTGCACCAGGATGTTACCCCAATCTACTCTTTATTTGTAGATTTACTTTTACTGTTTGAATTGGTAGTATAAATACAAGGCACAAAATTTAAAAGGCCTAAGTAGGTACATGATTCTTTGCCTTTTAAATAATTGTTTAAAAACTCACAAGGCTTTCATTAGAATTTCGTATGCAGACTTACACGTTTCAGCTGATACATATGTATTATACCTTGCTGAAAAGAAACAACAGGACTATATAAAGGGATGTTTAAGAGTATACATGAGTGAGCAGGATCACAAGTGGGACAGCTGCAAGTTGAACTAGAGCCCCTATGGGATGCTGGTGTTATAGGCAGCAGTTTTACCTACTATGCCACAAATGTCAGCTCCGTTGCCAACAAGCAAAAAAAAAAAAAAAAAAACTTACACGTGATCCACCACAGACATTATTCCAGCAAATCTCAATCACTCCTTTTGGGATTAAGAGAGGTGTCAGGCATATTAAGAAAACCATTTTCAGGTAGGGGTTGTAGAGACAGTGATAGAGTTACAGTTCACAACCAGTATTTGACCATAAGTTCCCTGAATAGAAGGAAGACAACAGGATGACAGAATGTGTGAGGCAATCCTGTGTTTGCTGACCACACTGAACACATCTCTTGGCTTCCCAATGGGAGAGGAAGATACAGAGTGTGGAAGTAATTCAAATTGGGGCTTCAGGTCAGATTAATCATTGGGAAAGTGAGATGTATCTGGAAAGGTACAAGGGACTGGAAGTTTTAAAATTGAATACATATGGCTTTAGGATGAATTAAAAGTGTACGGCGGGGGAGGGGGGTGGGAAGCACAACTTAGACTTATAGTGCTAAAAGACATTCTCAAGACTGACTAGCCCACATCCCTCACTTCCTCAGGCTAGGTCCACACTGATTCTCACGGTCATGGCTAGTGAAGGTTAGAGCTCAGAGGCCAGGGGCCAGAGGCAGCCTGCCTTGCACGTACATACCCTTTTCTCCATGAAGCATGAAGTTGCTCTAGCTGCTCTGCAGTTTTTCCTGGCTCACAAGATAAGGAACCTGACATAAAGTGAGGTCATGAAGGAATTGGGCTGGGAGACTGGGAGTTTCCTAATGCTGAGAACTTGAATTGCTCTCCTCAGTATCCAGATAATTCATCAGAAATCCATCCACACAAGGAGCTGAGCTCTGTGTCTTCTAAGATGTGATGTGCTAGGGGTGGGCATTTGGCACAGGCATGGAATGCTACCTGGGGTCCCTTCATCTTGTATCAGAAGGCCTGGGCTTCAGCCATGACTTTGCTTGTAAGTCTAGCTTCCTGCTAATGCATACCCTGTGAGGCAGCCATGATAGTTCAAGTCCTAGGGTTGCCACACCCACGTGCGAGGCTCTGATTGCATTCCTGGCTCCTGGCTTCAACCTGGAACAGCCCCAGTTGTTGTGCACATTTGTGGAATGAACCAGTGGATGAAACATTATCTCTATCTCTCTCCCTTTCTCTGTGTGTTTTTGTGTGTTTATCAGATATGATACATTGGAATAGGATATGAGCCAAGCCAAAGTACATTAAAATATTGACATGCTGCTAGGAGAAAAAAATGAAGACCATTCTTAAATTTTGGAAAAAAGAAGAAAAAAACTGCTATGCTAGCTGGCCTTTGGGCAATGGAATCACTCATGCAGCAGGTCTCCTTCATTCCCATTTTAGCAGACACTACCCAGAGCAGGGAAGTCTTCCCAGCTCCCAGCAGCACCAGGTGCTTCCTGACTGGACACTCATGGCCTGGATCCCTGTGCACCGCTTTCTCCCCGAGACTTGTTGCTGTCTGGAGAAGTCTTGGCTCAACCTTTGATTATCTACACCTGGGAAGATGGAGCTTCTCTGGACATACGAAGCCATTGCCAGTTCAGTGTCCCAGAATGCTTCTGCTGTGAGCACAGACAGAATTCAGTGCCTTGAAAACATTTAAAAAAGGATAATAAGATTTGGGCCCCGCGCAATGGCTCAGTGGTTCAACTCTCACTTTGCATGCACTAGGATCCTGTATGGACATCTGTTCATGTCCTGGCTGCTCCACTTCCCATCGAGCTCTCTGCTTGTGGCCTGGGAAAGCAGTGGAGGACGGCCCAAAGCTTGGAACCCTGCACCCACATGGGAAATGCAGAGGAAGCTCCTGGCTCCTGGCTTTGGATCACCTCAGCTCTGGCCATTGTGGCCACTTGGGGAGTGAATCAGTGGATGGAAGATCTTTCTCTATCACTCTTTCTCTTCTTAAATCTAACTTTTCAATAAAAATAAATAAATCTTTTATAAACCAAAATGTAATTGGTCTGCACGAAGTGGTCCTGGATGATCTGCATGGTTTCACAGTTCCTTTGTGGCCTCTCTATGATTTGGGGGAGTCTTGTAATTACAATATCTTAAGAAAACTTGAGGCTGTAGGTATATTGGCCTCTCTAAATCAGAAAACTCTTTAAAAACATTTTTTATTTAGTAATCTATGGCACAAAGAGGAGGAAAGAGAGACAGGGAGAAATCTTTAATCTGCAGAATCACTCCTCAAATGCCCGTAACAGCAAGGGTTGGACTAAACCAAATTCAAGATCCAGGAATTCAACTGGAGCCTTCCACATGGGTGGAACGGATCTGGTTACATGAACCAAACCTGTTACTTGTCCGAGTATTCATGGACAGGAACCTGGATTGGAAGTGAAGCAGGTAGGAGTTAAACCATGTGCTCTGAGACAGGATGCAGGAGTCCAAGCAGCTACTCTCACTGCTGCCTGCTCCTAGGCAGACTCCAAGTTTAAGGATGCAGTTTTATCATCCCTCAGCCTTCCATGACTCTGAGGATAAATTTTTAACCCTTCATGTAGTCTGTGAAGGTCGGCCTCGTGTGGACTGCTTGCTCATCACCAGCTGGTCGTGCACATCTCACCTTGGCTCCTGAGCTCTGGACAGCCTACTGGTTCAGGTGCCGCTCCTTGGGAAGCCCCATTCCCCATTTCTCTGCTTTGTGGAGCTCCTTCCCACCCTGGCGTACTCGCTGCTCTCCTACTCTGTGTAGTTTCCAATAAACCTGACTTCCCGAGACAATCATTTTTTAGACCTGGGTCAGATTTATGATCTCTAGGAGGGCATTTCAAAATGTCTGTGGGGAAAAAAAATGGAATTTAAAGTTATTTATTTTGGTGCCAACATTTTTGAAACCCATACCATAGTTTTGCATAAGAAGTATTTTCCATAATTTTTTTGAGATCACTTGTACGGATGGGTTTCAACATTTTATGCAAAAAATAAACTTATCTTTCAATTCCATTTTTCATAAATGTTTTGAAGTGCCAGCATGTGCCATTTCAAAATGGTAAACTTTCTTTAGAGACCCATATCACACTATAATTAGCTTCTGTAATTAGTTTCTGGTCCCTGACTAGAATATAAGCTCTGAGAGCAAAAACCATCTGCTTTGTTTTGGCCACTTTCTTAGTATTCAGTAAACAGCAGGCTCACCATAATTATTTTTGAATAAATGCATGGATGAAATTTAGATGGAGGTAGAAAATAAACACTTGGCATCCAAACAGGCTGTTTTCTAGAGGAATTCTCAGTAAGACTGCTTTTTCTATAAACTTCCTTCATGTGCTTCCAATTCAAATGAACAGAACTCATTGTATATGAATTTTTGGAATACTTTATATGCATCAGATAGTATTTGTCTATATATGCCAATTTATATTTAATAATTACCTGGCTATCTAAAAAACATCACAGACTTAACAACAGAAGTAGGAAGATGTTCTTTTTACATAATTGTAAAGCCTTTACGGGCTAGTGGTTTGTCCTAGATCAACTTTTACTCCAATGCCCCAAAGGCTGTTTGGATTTTCTTCTCTTGGAAATTTCATTCACTAGTGACCTCAGGCTTACATTCTGTGGTGAGAAAGATTATCATTGCTTGGATGGGTCTGACATTATAAAAATAATGAAAACCATAAGGAAATGAGAGGAGCCAGGCTGCAATATTGAATTTTCATCTGGTAGCATCTTCCTTGAACAAAGACCTGTAAGACATCTGTAAAATATATCTTGGTAAGGCATGGAAATCAGGAAATGACTGCTTCTGTCAAATAAATGGAGCCAGAAGCTCACTTATCTGTATGAAAAAATTGAATCCAGCATACACGGAAAAATTTAAAATTATTAATAACTTCAATGATGATCCATTCTAACCCAATTTCCCTAAATTTGATTTCCTAATGTTTTGACTTGAGGGCATATAATAAATTACTAACTCAAGAAGTTATTTTTCTTACTGGTAATAAATTCTGTTTTTACAGTTACCTAAAAAGTACTTAATAATAGCAGCATCTCCCAGAGGACAGTGTTAAATTTCATTCAAATTCTTGGACAGCCTTAATACTTGTTTAAATACAAACAAAAATAATTTTCTTCATGGAAACTCTTCAAACTGAGCCAAGGATTTGATTACTAGGTTTTTTGGGCAGTAAGGGACATTTTAACAACTGCCTACCTTTATTTATATCTATCTATCTATATATATATATATATATATATGTATATATATATAAAACTGCTATCCTTATATATATTGAGAGAGAGAGAGAGATCGAGTAACTGAAAAGAAATCCAGCTTCTATCTTTCAAACCACATGATTTAACAGACACAAATGATTAAAAAAAAAACCACCTCTTATTTTTGGATGATTTTTTAAAAATCATCAAGACAATATCCAATGTAGATAAAATATCCTACTTAGGTTAAGATTTATTAATGATTCTTAAAAGCAGTAAACTAATATATGCAGAGATTATTTACAATGTGTAGATTAATTAATTATTTACAATGTGTAGACCCTATGTGTTCCTCAAATCTAAGGAATACACCAATGCTTCAGAAATGCCTTTACATGCACCCCACTTAAACTTTCTTCTTCTTTTAAGGTAACAATTATTTTCATTTTCTGCGTATGTTTACCATCCATGTAGTTGACCTAAAAATGTATTCCTTAGTTTAAAAAAAAAAAACAACCTAGGTAATAAACAGAAATCTTGAGGAAAGTGGGCACATCTTTGTCACTGCTGGAACCAACACTGCAGGAACTATCCCAGGTCATAAGTGAGAATAAAATTCCATGAACATTTACAAAATGTCTTGCCCAGTTACTCAGCAAGCCCTATGAATTACAAAGCTCACGTCACTGGGACCGTCTCAGTGAGGGTAAGCACAACAGGAACGGGTGGTCAGCCTGACTAGCTGGTAGAGCAAGTATCTCCATGTCTTCTGTTTGCAAACTCAACATGGCCAACAATGAGGTCTCAGGATTGGGTCTGGGAAGATCACTACTATGTGAGTGAAATCAATGTTCTTGGCTTGAGGGGAGGATGGGAAGGCCAAGCAGAGATGAGAATTTGGCTCAGGCTCACTAGGCTGCCACCCTGTCATCAGAATGAAAAAGGGGATGATCCAATAGTCACAAACCACTTTGTCATGAAAACTCTGTTCTGTCCATCTCCAGAGCCACACAGCTCCCATCTGGACTTGCCATCACTCCCGAGGCACAGCTGTTATCCTCCTGTGGGTTTCCTTTGATCTCTGGCTTCCTGTTCCCACACGCACATCTTGCCGTTCCCAGGTTCCCTTGTTATGGGGGAGTACATCCTCCATTAAGAGTTGTGGAAGAAAATATCTAAGACTTTGCAGTCTGAAAACATCTTGGCTGGATCACCACACAGAACTGAAGGTTGGCTGGAGGCAGAAGTCTGAATTGGAGGTAAGTTTACTTTTGAATTCTGTAGGCACCCCTGGCACACAGTTGGGAAACACAACAGATTTTATACAATCCTAATGTAGAATGCCCCTTGAGCTTTTCACATGCATATACTCTACCAAGATCTCAACAATCACCTGTACTAGGTGCCCTTCCACAACTCAGCATCTTGGCATACTCAACTCAGTTTAATTCACTGTACATTCAGAACCACTGTACAAGATCCAGGATGACTTACACTGGTTAGCAAAGATTCACAGTGGATGGAGTAAACACTGTGCTTTCATGTGTGCAATTTCTCTACCATTAAGACACTTCTTTTGCATTAATTTTACATGCCATTTGACAATGCCGCAGAAGCAACCCAATACAGTTTGTGGCTGTTTCTAAGCAGCTGAGTAAGAACCTGAGTATTAACAGCTGTTAAATGAGTTTTCTACACTCCCAGCACCAGACCAATCTTTGAAGAATTCTATAAGTGTGAAGCCAGAATGGCAAAGGAGGAGGCCAGAGCAGGTAATGTGTCAAGCGGATGTTGGTCTTAAGTAAGCTGACTAGCTATTAATTCAGAAAACAGTCTGAAAAAGATTTGTGATGCAAGCTGACTTCTGTCTAGACAGAGAGGCGAGTGTAAAACGCATTAGACAGATATAGCACAGTAGTGACAAGAAAAACCTGTTCGGTTGCACAAATGCATTTGGGGGGGGGGGGAATCTGCTATTTCCTTCTTTATCTAAATATCTTACCCTATTTGGGCTTTATCTAGGTAATAGTCAATTTCCATCATATTTCTAAAGCTTTGAAACACCTTCCCATGAACAGAAGTAGAGAGTAGAACCTGGGTGACCATGGACTGGGAAGGGTAGGGGAGAAGGAAGCAGAAAGAGGTGGATCACACTTCAATTAGAGCATCAAGCCCAGTAGGGTGACTACATCAACCAATAATTTTTTATATATCATAACAGCTAGAAGGATTCTGATTGTTCCTGACACAAAGAAAGCGTATTTCCGATGAAAGATGCACTATCTGCCCTAATTTGAATATTACACATTGTACACATGTTTTAAAGTATCACATTGTATTCTGTAAAGATGTACAATTATTATGTGTTCATTAACAAATAACAGTATCCAAGTCTTGCCATGAGTTAGAACAGTGAAGATCTGCTAGCACCCCTTCACTCTGAGATCTCCTTCAAGATCAGTCTGGGCTTCTGCTGTGTCACAGGGTGTGACCTGGGCTGCTAATTAGTGCCATCTCCGGATGTGACTCACCTAGGCCCCGGCTGCAAAACCTGTACCTATGCGTACAGGCGCCTGTGCTAAGGGAGCCGAGACTTGGTTTCCCCATCTGTCAATCTGGCCTCCTGCGCTTTGCCCCATGACAATCATGTGGCTTGTCTTCCCTCTCCCAGTTGTAGGTGGAAGCTAGGCCATTTCCCCCATGGAAATCTTGTCTGCTTAACCTTGCTCTACCCTACGCAACTGAACAAGCTCTTCCAGCAAAACTTCTGTTGGATTTAAGGCCAAGGGTCAGTGAGTGACAGGGGGTGACAGCAAGTTTGTGCTGCTGGATTGCTTGCTGTTGTGAATGGGAAGGGCTTCCCATTAGGGTCCTCGTTCTACATTTCCCTCTGAGGTACAGGTTCAGTGTTGACTGTCCCAGGGACCAAAAGTCACTGGGCCAGTTGCCATTCCCCAGGATGGTTCTGCAGTCAGGCTGTGTCTGAAATCATCATGGTTTCTGACCCACTAAGCTGCAGTCAGCTGGAGTTGTCTGGAACAGGCCAGTCATGAGGCCTGGCTCTGGTTCTGAGGTTATGTTTCTAATGAGCCATGACATAGGGGATGACTGTCAAGTCTGGTCTTCAGAACGTTCAGATATCAACACCCAGGACCTTTGCCATCCTGTTCTAACACCCAAGAGCCACCTGGTGGAGGGCAGAGAGGACACTGGATGACTTGCCTCACATCCCTAGCTCTGATGGAGTCAGCATGGACATCCCCTTGTGGTCATCCTGCTGTGAGCTTCTGCACATTCTGGAACCAGAAGGCATGCCCAGGAGCCTCACCCATCATGTCCTTGCTCTGCTGATGAAGAGAGGCCTTCTCAGGGCTAGGCGGGTGGGTAAACAGGGTCTGCAGGGCCACTCTCCTTTCATTTTCTTCTCAGGAAGTTCCAGGCCTTCCGCCCCAGCTCATTCACTCTGGCTGTGGTTGTTCCCGCATCAGGTGCTGCAGCTGTGGCACTAGGCTGAGGACCAGCTGGGCACTGGGAAGGAATGGCCACAGGTGGGAGGAATGCCCTGACAGGTCTAGGCACAACCTAGGCCTAAGCACAACCAGTCTTTCTTTCCTGAGTGCTTTGTTCATGAACTTGCTCCCATGGATGCTGTACCCTGCTGTTGTCTCTGTCTTGGTCTTGCCCGCCACATGGGCTCCTTCTACCATGAAACATGGCCCTGTCTCTGTTGGTATTTTCTTATTAAATTGGCCTTTTCATTTCCCTGAGGTGTGGGGGAGAAAGGACAGAGAACAGATAGTAAAAAGAATGGGAGTGGGTGGGTGTTGTGGTGCAGAGTGTGTTCGCCTGCAGTTTGGGATGTACACATTCCTTTTGAGAGTGCTAGCTAAAGTCCTGACTGCTCTACTTCAGATCCAGATTCCTGCTCATGTTCCTGGGAGATGGGAGATGAAGGCCCAAGTACTTGGTTTCCTGCTACCTGTGGGGAAGACCCAGATAGAACTCTTGACTTCTGGCTTCAGCCTAGCACAGTCCTGGTTATCTCAGGAGAATGAATCAGTAATGCAAGTTCTCTCTTCCTCTCCATTTGCCTTTCAAGTAAACAAATGGGCTTTTTTTTTTTTAAAGAGCAAAGGAGTTAAAAAGAGGGAAAGGAAATAGCAGCAGGCTGTTGGAGAGAAAGAGCAGGAGCTAGTGACTGCAGAGAGAGCAAGTTATATCACAGAGGAAAAGAAAGAAACAGGAAGAGAGAGTAATAAAATCTGAATGTTAAATATTTTTCTGAATTTCAAAGTCTATTTATGTCTTAGAGTTTGAAAAATATCATTGGCCAAGTGCCATAAAATTAATTTTTTGTCTCAGATGCATGTGGTCATGCCTGGTTTTCTCCTTTCCCCTCACCAGTGGCTAACACCAATCTCTCAGGGAGGCTGGTGCCCACACACATTCTCCATGGCTCAACAGGTCAGGGATCCATTAGATATGCACAATAATTAAGCCCTTAAGGGCAAGGAAGTAGTCTTACATCTTTTTGAGGTTTTCCCTCTGACATAGTAACTTCAAGGTCAAAGTAACTAACCTATCTGGCAACTACTAAAAGAATTATACCTCCTTTTGTCAGATGTGTCAAACGATGGTCTAAATACAAGTATGTTTATACATTTGCCCGTTTTGAAATTCTTACTAATAACTCAAGTAGTTCCTCATATGTTTAAGATTTTAGTTTGTTTTAAAAGTATGATCAAAGAGCTTACATCATAATACATGCCAAGTGCAGATTTCTGAAGCACGGCATTGTAAAGGAAAGAGATGCTATTCTAGGAGAGTCAGGGTGAATCCAATTGCAGAGCAATGGTCAGATGTCAGGAACAAACCAAATGCAGAGTAGAGATCAGGTGTCAGGGACAATCTGCTGCATTTGACTAGCTCTTGAGTACATATATATACTATACATGTAGACTAGACACAGGTTAACCTGAAATACTTTTCTGCCAAGAAATATTGATTTTCAGCAAATGCCATTATTGTGGTTGGTATGGAGGAATTTTCTTAAATGCTTTCAGACTTAATTAAAGTGAAAATAAAGTTGAAAAAGCCAGTAAATGTGGAAAAGAATAAAAAAAGATCATCCATTGCCAGCACATGGAAATTAAAAGGAATGCCTTCCATTCCTTGTTCTAATTTTGCTATGTTCAACCACAAGGCATTGAAGTTGGTCCTAGGGATCAGGTGTCAATGGAGCCAGATGTTAGTATGGAGCTGTTAGAATTACTTCTGTCAAATAATTTATGATGCCCCTCCTCCTTTGTAATCTAGAAGGAAAACAGCCCATCCTGAGTCAGAAGGATTATGTGTAGGACGGGGGTCAGGGCCAGAGGGCAGGCAGGAGACAATGGCATTCTGCTTCCTTATCCAAATGTATTCCTTTTAGCCAGGACATTGTTTCCATTTTTCTCACTCACTCACACACACACACACACACGCACTCTCTCTCTCTCTCCAACGTAAATCCTAATTTCTAACCAATATGTTGTAGCTTCAGATAAGTTTATGATTTTGCAATGAATGTTTTTGAAGACATTGAGGAAACCATCGTCACCTACTCAGAGGATGACAAGGGACAACAACATGATGAAAAAGTATTCATTCAGCATCTAAAAATGTAACAGCACAAGTGGTCTGAATTCAAGCCACCATTAATGTTATCATTTTGGGCATGATTTTAGTATTATTTGTATCTAAAGCATTAAAAATGTATTGTTTTACACATTTGTTTCACATAATACAGTATTTCTTAAAGGTAAAAATCTATTTCTATCTCTATATCCATCACCTATCTATTTTTTCAATTCTCTTTAAGATAGTAAAAAAGGGCTGGTATTGTCATGGGTTGGTAAAGCCCCACACCTGTGATGTCGGTGTTCCATATTGCTACCACATTGTGTTCCAACTGTTCTACTTTCAATCCAGCTCTGTGATAATGGCCTGGGATGGATCCCTGACACCATGTGGGAGGCCCAAGTGAAACTCGTGGCTTTGGCCTGGCCCACTGCTGGTCACTGTGGCCATTTGGAGAGCGAACCAGCAGATGGAAGATCTCTTTCTTTCTGTTTCTCTAACTTGAAAAATAAATCCTAAAAAAATAACCCACTGTAAACAACATGTAAAGGTGTATGCATTCACAGTCAGGAATGGGACAGTGTTGGATGTGGAGAGTGATGCACTAAGCAGGTGACACATTCTAGTTGCTACCCTTGGCAAGGTGGCCATAGAACAATTCCAGCTGTTCCCTAATGATGCTGCTCAGCAGTATCTCGGACCCTGCAGCCTAGCAGGATCATATTCTGCTTGGAAGAACCCAACCTGCCCACATGTGAGAGGTTCAGAACTGAGCACAGCCATTTGAGCTGCAGTGGCCCACACAGAACCCTCAAGTTCCCAAAGAAGGGCAGCAAGGCCAGCACACAGCTGTGCTGACACCTGTGGCAGCAATGGGAACTTATTAGGTGTATAGTGCAGCTGTGATTCT
Source organism: Ochotona princeps (assembly GCF_030435755.1). Lineage (NCBI taxonomy): Eukaryota > Metazoa > Chordata > Mammalia > Lagomorpha > Ochotonidae > Ochotona > Ochotona princeps. Next base: position 35,888,694 of record NC_080842.1, read on the forward strand.
GCAGGTGGAAAATCCATAGCAGAAAATGGTCTTGAGAGGATGTACTATGAAATCCTCAGAAAAGACAGTTTCTGTTTCTTTTACACACACTGTTTGAGTCTACTAGGAGTCACAAATTTGAAGAAGTCTGAGTTGGAGGAACAGTGGACACGAGGTTTTTGATCTCCCTGACCTGATCATTCAGGGAAATCCTATGATCCTCCTCAGACTAGGAGAACAGGAAAAGTTTATAGCTCAGAGCACTTCAGTAAGAATCACTGGGGGTGCACTTCTCTTGCATCTTTGGGCTGTGCTCAGGAGAGACATTTCTGAGCTGGGCAGTCTTGCTGGTGTTGGGTTTTGGTCACTGGACACATGCAGCAAATTGTTCATGCTTGCTGCAATTTGAGGAGGATGTCTTTTCTTCCTTGGCATAGATCACCTTTTGAGTATGAAAGAGTATATTCTAGAAAGTCTTTACAAACTGAGCACTTGACCTTGTTATCTGAATTGAATTGAACGTCTTACTAATAAAGAAGCTGATGCAAAGTGCACCGTACAGACTTCATGATAAAGAAGATATTGTCTTTAAGAGGGCTTCACGTTTCCAGGGGACTGCAAAACCGTTTGCTCTACTTATGGCTTTAAAGCAGGGACAAAGAGTGATTGATGTCCTGAAGATACATTAGCTGCTCCCCACCCACCACAAAAAACAAATGAGAGAGATTATTCTTACCAGGTTCAGCTGTAGATCTAGGTTCTGTTGGTCACATAAGGAAAAGAATAAATCAGAACAAAGTATTAGAATGTGGTTCTCATTAATAATAAAACCATCTATCCTTTTCTATGTCCTTGTCTGGGTCAACTCTACAGAAATGTTGGACAGACTCTAGAACACATGAGACATAGTTGAAGCCATTGGACAATTTATATTTGAACAAATACTTGAATTCTAGTGATATACTGAGTAGTTCTTTAAAACACAGTTCACAGAGGAAAGAGGCTGGTGAACATTCTAAAATGATACACACAGCTCTTAGAACAATGATATATGTCTACCTTTCTGAAGAAAGAATAGTAACTTTCATCACTTTCCAACGGGCCACAATGGGGTCTGCTACCCACTGACTTTGTGATCAATAGAAATGCACTCATGCTAAGGCCTTAGCCTTTCTTGGTCTCCCTGAAGTGAGAGGGAATCACATGGTTAGATCTGGGAGCAGGGGCCCCTCCCCTTACTTTTCTGCAGAATCCTGAAATCTGGTGAGTCCTGGATTTCACTCCCTTGGCGGAACCACTGGACCTGCAGAGGGGGTGCCCCCCGGACCCGACACTCCAAGACCACCACTTGGCCCTCGGATGCTGCCGTGTTTTGCAGCTCCTGGAAAACCAAGGCAAACACTTTCTGTCAGACTTGGGTGCATTCCTAAGCAGTTTCATGATAGAGAATAAAAATGCCAATCCTTAGACAAAAGCAACCGCCCCCCCAAAAAAACCCTTGCATCATAACACAATTACCACTGACTCAGGTAAGAATAAACACCTCGAAACCCATGGATCATCTGCTTTTTATAATCTCTGTGTCATCCAATTAGGGAGGTTTACCATAAACCCTGAAGAACGTGTGGGCGTGCTTTGAAATTTGCACTGACCTTTTTACACTGAAGGAATTTAACCCTGCCAACGGTTACCTTTATCTACATTTCAGAATAAACGGACGATACATGACTTCCCTACATTACTATACTCCAAATGGAAAGCAGACAAGAAGAGAAAAAAGGAAAACATTTATTTTCACATACTTTTCACTCCTTCCTGTACTCCTCCACCACCTCTACCTGCCTGGCTTCCTGGGTCAAGTTTATTTAGCCAAGAGGTTTTGGTATTTTCTCATTTTGAGATTCTAAATACAGTAATAAAACCTGTCACATTTCTTCCTTCTGAAGTTTCATTTCCTTCTTGCTTGCTATTGCCCTTATTGCTTCAGTCCCCTCTCCAACACCAGACCAATAAATTTTTACAATGCAACAGATTATAAATTAATTTGGCATTACTAAGAGGTAAAACCTTTACAAAGTTATTAAATAGTAAGACATTAATAGTTCCTAGATATATGCTTTCCCTCTCCCTTCCTCCTCCAGGATGCCCTTGAACTGTTTGAACTACACATACACTTTTTATTTATACATACACAGTACTAGATCTAGTAAAGTGTTGAAAAAACTCATACATAACCAAGTATTTTACCTACGTATTCAACAAAAGCAAACACATTCACATTCAGAATATGGGGGACTTTCAGCAATCCTACTCCAGGGAATATATCTAAAGGCACTAAAATCTGCATATGACAAAGTGACCTACAACCCTATAATTATAGCAGCACAATCCACAATAGTGAAAACATGGAAACAACCCAGATTTTCATTGAAAAGAAAAATGAATAAATACACTGTGGTATATCTATTCCATGGAATACTGTACAGCCATGTAAAGAATGAAATTGTACCATTTGCAACAAAATGATTCTAATTGGAGACTATTATGCTCAGTGAAATAAATCAATCCCAAAAGGACAAATATCCTATGTTCTCTCTTATCTAAGACAACATTCACGCAAAACAAAAAAACAGATGTACAGATAGACAGGTATATACATATTCTCATAGATGAACTGTATAATGGAGACTAGCAAGACAGGAAGGGAAGACACACTGCAGTAGGCATTTCAACTCCCAAATAAAAGGACTCCTAGTGAAACAGTTAAATATACCATGTTAATATGATACTGAATTTCCTACTTTTGACTATATCTACAATGTCATGATGCACTGAAAAAGCAGAATGTTAAACTTGTAATTGTTACCAAAGGACTATACAACTGTAATGATATGGGGCAAAATGGTGGGAGGGGAAATTGGGAAGGGAGAAAGGAGAGAGAAAGCAGGAAATCCTTACACCTACAAAATGTATCACAGAAAATATTTTTTTTTAAGTAGGGGAAGAATGGTACAATGGATCAACTGGTTAATCTTCCACCTGCAATTGTCAGCATTCCATGTTGGTGCTGGATTGTGTCCTGGTTGCTCCGCTTCCCATGCAGTTTGTGGCCTGGGAAAGCAGCAGAGGATAGCCAAAGGCCTTGGGACCCTACATCTGCACAGGAGACCTGGAAGAGGCTCCTGGCTTTGGACCAGCTCAACTCAGGTCATAGTGGCCACTTGGGGAGTGATACACAAATGGAACAATGTCAAGGAACTTAGGCAGTCAAAACTGCATAGTTATTCATAGTTATTCCTCCTGGAGCTAGCTTTTTTTATCTTGCCAAAATCTATAGCTGAACAAGAATTTGAAAAAATACTCAACATCACCAATCATCATGGAAATGCATATCAAAACCAGAATAAGATATCATCTCTCACCTGTCAGAATGGTTATTACCATACACAAAGTAATAACGAATGCTGGCACGGGATGCAAAGAAAGAGGAACTCTCATTCACTGTTAGTGCCAATGAAAATTCGTACAGCCATTGTGGAAAACAGCACAGAGGATCCTCAAAAACTAAGAACAATCGTCTGATCCAGCAGTCTCCTACTGGCAGATATACTCAAAGGAAATGATATCAGTATGTCAAAGAGCTATCTTCACTCTCCTGTGTACGGCAGCCATATTCTTGATAGCAAAGATATGAAACGAACTAGGGCCCACCAATGGACAAGCACATTTTTAAAATGTGTCAACCATATACAATGGAATATTATTTATTTGTCATGGATGAATGAAATTGTGGCATTTGCAGCAGTATGGATGGAAATGGAGGACATCACACTAAGGGAAATTAGGCACAGAACAGTGGCCTTAAGAGCTTGGAAAGGTGTGGGTGTGGCAGACATGGAGAAAAGATGGTTAACAGGTACAGGATGCAATTGGATAGGAAGACTGTTCATAGCACAGCAGAGAAACTCAGGTGGTTAGAATTAATTCCCTGTTTCAAAATAGCTAGTAAAGAAGATTCTGAATGTTTTCAACAAAAGGAATGATGAATGTGTGAGTTGATAATTACACCAACTTCCCTGAACTGAGCATTGCATACTGTGTATATGTACTGAAATGCCAATTAAAAACAAACTATACATGGATATTTGATACATATATAGCCATGGCTAAACAGTAAGCTATTAAGAGATCCTTCAAGAATGTATCAAGTAGCCTCAAAGAAGATAGTCATTCATTAGAGGTTGTACTTGGTAATGAGGATTACCACTATATAAGATTTGTGGTTTGGGGGGTTGTTTTCGTAGCATCTCCCATCATGCTTCAACTCTACCAGATACCATGATTCCTTGGAGCATTCTTACTATTTGGAAAGAGATGCCATGTGGGAGTCACTCTCTCCTGGCCATGCTTGTATTCCCAACTCTCCAACCCATAGTCCATACCAGCTCTGTTGCCTGAGCATGCTCACCACTCTGCTGATTGGTCTGCAGGCAGAAGCCCTGAGCATCTCTTCCAGAAGAGTGGGAGGAAATGAATGGGGGCACCCTTCTCTTGGCAAAGCCCAATGGCCATCCACTGTCAGCATCATGCCACAGAGAAAGATCAAAGAAGGTGCTAAGGAAGACAAGGTGAAGGTCAGTTGGAGTTACACATAAGGATCAGCAGGAGTAATTCCCAAATCTGCTAAAGCCAGATCCCAGACATGAAGAGGACCCAGCACAGGAGGGCAGAAAATAAACTGCCCAAAGGAAAAGGGAAAAGCAGATGCAAGTTGAAAAGGGAATAGTATTAGAGAAAAGAAGAAGGCTTTAATCCAGACACAGAAATTAGAGGCTTGCAGTTTCCCAAGGATGTGTACTCTGCTTCCAGAAACTTAAAACTGCAGACTTTGTAATGATGAACCTCTGTCCTAATACAGAACTCTGTTTTGCTTCTCATATAAGCCATCCTACTAGCACAAAAAAGTGCTCAAAATGCTACATGGTTGTTTTTTTTTGGGGGGGGGGGCGGGGCGGGAAGGGGAGAAGTAGGGAGAAGGGCCACTCATAGAATCTCTACATCTTAAATCTGGAATGCAAGGCAGAAACAGAGTTCTCTATCTAGCTTATTACACACTCTAGGCCACCAGAGTGGAGCCTGATGGTGGTGGTGGTGGTGGCGAGGGGTCGAGGGGAGTCAACTGAAATTCCCTAGCCCCTTACACCATCAGTAGGGACTTCATATGGTTAAGTCAAGCAACACATTTGGCCCTGGCACCTTCCAACCCCCTCAAATTAGAACTGTGTCTTGGTTAACAACACTTCAGCTCATTCTTGTTCTCTGATCAAATCCCATAACGGCTTATACCAAGATCATTAATAAAGTTTGAATTCAGACTTGCTTAGGAGAGGAAGAAATCACATTTCAGGAAAAAAAAAGATAATGAAGATGGCTTTCTGTATCACCTCATCAAGGTTTCATGGATGTGTTTTCATATTTGTTTTTCAGTTTACTGATTCTTTGGGGTGTGAAAAGTATGAGGTAGGAGTCTGAGTTAATAGCTGTTCACCACTGCAGAAGAATTCATCCCTTCTCCAGGGACCTGCGAGTTTCTGTAGCTGCTGGGGTATTTTTCTGGGCTCTGTTGTAATCACTCCCCCACCAGCTTCTCTAATCCAGTGTCAGCACCCTTTCCTACTTACTACACTACTGGAGAGATTTCCTATCTCAGAGGACAAATCCCACTCCCGCCCTACTACGACCTCCTAATTTTTTCTTCATGATTACCCTGATTCTTATTTTTTATCTTTGCAATTCAAGAGGCAGAGAGACAAACAGACAAAAATCTCATGCACTCTTCATTCCCCAGATGCCTGGAAAAGCCAGGGCTGGGCTGGGCCAATGCCAGGAACTGGGAACTTACTCTAAGTTATGTGGGTGGCAGAAAGTCAAGAACTTCAGCCACAGTCACTGCTTCCTGACACTGTGCTAGCAGGAAGCTGGAATCTGAGCTGGGTATCCAACCTGGATGCTCCAGTGTGGGACAAGGTCATTGAAACCACTAGGCCAAATGCCTACTCCCATTCTGGCTGTTCTTGGTCATTCTTTTCTTCCACACAACTCGTAAAGTCAGGTTGCCAAATTCTGTATCAAATAAAGAAGTGGAAACAAGCAACTTGCTAAAGTTTCAGCTTACATTTGCAAAAAGCAGGTTAATCATGAAGTCATAACTGCCTTTTAGTCTTTCAGTTGCTAGGCAAGACATATTTGTCCATTTATTTGGGTCTGTCTTTCAACATAGTTTTATAATTTGAGGGAAAAAAGAAAAAGGAAGAAATGCTACCAGGGACTGTTTCTGACTTCAACAGTCAACCAATGAAAGGGATGTCATTTAATTTGGGGTGATGCAAATAGCTAACTTAGGGCAAACAAAAATGAGTCTATCTTTGGAAAATTCTATAAAGCTTGTTTAATCTGTCAAGATATCTCTGAGAAGAACAAAAACCAAGAACATTCTTCACATAATATTGTCTCTTACTTTTGCTACCAGTCTTGGCTTGTGTACCAGATTTCAAGTTCGTTTGGGTCCCTGCTCACACACCCGCACCTCTCATACCCTTCACAGCAAGAGAGTCACATAGCATCGGTTCAACAACTATCTACTGAGCCCCCAAAGGTACCCCTGAGCATCAGCCCCCTATCCATTCTTTTGAAATTTTAAAGACTGCTGCACCAAGTCACATGTGAGCAAAACTGCAGGACCAAAGCAAACATGGAGAATAAGACTTCCAGATGTCAGACCTTTGTAAAAACAGGAGGAAAGTAGGCAGCAGCAGTTCCGTCAGATCGGCAGAGGTACGGAGTTGGACTGTGAACCTGAAATAGCAGAGACACATGGATCAAATTCTTAATATAGAAATTGCTGACAAGATGGGCTACAGAAGCCTTTCATTCCGGGGTTCACTGCACTTGAATGAAACCAGTGGATGAAAGCAACCCATACATCATTTTACTAGTCTGTTCTTACAGTACAGACATTGTTCTGCTTCCTCATTTCACATCTGTTACTCTTCTCTGTTCAAAAGGATATTCAAGGTAAACGTTACTAGGGTCCTGGGGGAGCCACGAGCTTTTAAATGCTATTACCAAATGGATTTGTGTGTGTGGGACTTTCACAGGGGTCTTTTAAAAAGTTCTCACAGACGTTACATTTTCCTCTTAAATACCAACTGGAAGCATTGAATTAAAAGTGTAAGCTATTGACAAGAGAAGCAAAAGGATCAAACATCTAACCTATATTATTTTTAACTTGGACTCTTTTTTCAATAAAAGGATTGTAGGAAATGAAGAGTGAAGAATTTCTTTTTGTCTTGACAGGCTAAACGCAAAGGCACAGAGAAAGGTTCTTGAATGGCATTCAGCTGTGGGGAACTATGAGGACTTCAGAACAGTGGACAGAAAATATTTCTCTGTGTACAATTGTCTATTTTTTTTAGTTTTTAAAGTAAGTCTGGTTTTAATTTTAAAATTTAACAATTTTTTAAAGACTTATTTATTTTATTGGAAAGACATATATACAGAGGAGGAGGAGAGAGAGAGGAAGATCTTCCATCCGCTCATTCACTCCGCAAGTAACCACACTGGCTAGAGCTGGAGCTGATCTGAAGCCAAGAGTTAGGAGCTTCTTCCGAGTTTCCCACGTGGGTGCAGGGTCCCAAGGCTTTGGGCCATCCTTGACTGCTTTCCCAGGCCTCAAGCAGGGAGCTGGATAGGATGTGGAGTTGCCATTTCACGAGCCACAGCCCATATGGGATCCTGGACGTGCACAGTGAGAACTTCAGCCACTAGGTTACCATACTGGGCCTAAAATTTAACACTCACTTCATACGTAGACATTATAAATAGACATGTTTATACTCTTTTTTTTTCTTGAAAACAGGGTAATCATAGCACTAAGTGAGGGATTCATGACAGTCATCACAACATGGGGAAAGATGGGGATATTATCATGTACATGATGTAATTCAGTGGAAAAAATATGGATAGCTTCACGAATGTGCGCGTCATCCTGGCATAGACCACACTTATCTTCCCTGACTCGTTCTGGGAATGCTGCCAAAGCAAGCACACAATTCCTTATTTTCAAACAATCTATTTATTCACTTACTCTGGTGGCTCTCCTAACCCAGAAGGAAGGGGATCTAACACTGTGTGTTTAAATACACCACAGGAGACCACAGAGATCCTGGAGATGCTAAAGCAGGGAGAGACCTGACTCACCATCTTGGGAGACATTTTTTACTGGCTTGTGATGCATGGGGTCTGGGCTTTACCTTTGCATGGCCTTTCAAGGTCCAAATAAGGCATGAACACTTTCAAGGACTTCCTTGGTGCCAGGCCCTATTCTAAGTATCACAGGAAGACCAGCTCCTGTGTTCTCCTTGATGATCCTGTGAGACAGATGGCATCATTATCTTCACCTTACAGGCAAAGCAACTGGGCATGGAGAGATCATCTTCTCACTCATGGGACTACTTATCAGTAATATCATCGGTCAGTACTGACTATTTGTCAGTAATAACAAAGTGCTAGAGTTCCTTGGAGCACGCCACTCTCCCAGCTGTGGGAGTGGGACATGTCACCTTTGAAAACATTCGAAAATGCACTCCTTACAATCAGAGGCACAAAAGTCTTTCAGTTCATAGGGATCTGTGTTATACCCTGCCCTATTTTGCCACATTCAAGAATTAGTTCATGTGCCTATTACCTGCTTCTTAAGCATTTATAAATTATTTGGGAATGAGCTGTGATCTATTTTTTATTCCTGAACTAAAAAGTCTAGTCTTTGCCCCAGTGTGATAGCCTAGTGGCTAAACTCCTTGCCTTGCATGTGTTGGGATCCCATATGAGCATCTGGTTTGTGTCCCGGCTACTCCAGCTCCCTGCTTGTGGCCTGGGAAAGCAGTCGAGGATGGCCCAAAGCCTTGGGACCCTGCACTCGCATGGAAGACCCAGAAGAAGCTCCTGGCTCCTAACTTTGGATCAGCACAGCTCTGGCCACCGTGGCCACTTTAGGAGTGAACCAGCAGATGGAAAATCTTTCTGTCTCTCCTTCTGTCTGCAAATCTGACTTTCCAACAAAAATAAATCTTTTTTTTGTTTGTTTGTTTTTTAAAGTCTAGTCTCAAAACTTACCAATGCTTAAACGACACACACTAAAGAAGTCCACTGATTCAATCAGAATTATTTCCATAAACTCTGTTCCTGTTTAGGGTTTAAAGAAAATATACTACATACATATATGTATATATATGTGTGTGTATACATATGTATATGTCTTTGAGTAACTTGTTATCAATTTTTCTCAAGCTAATGAATTCTAATCTTTTTCTTATTGTCCGCATTTTGTATATATCAGAGTATTATCTACTTTAGTTACTAAAATACCTATTAATGTTCAATAGATAAGAATTCTTCTGTGAATATACATTTAAATATGTGTTATATCTTTATGACACAGAAATATTTGAGGAGAGGGTCAAGGACAGGGTGAGGAATAGGGGGATGAACAGGAAAGAGAGGAGGAGATGGACATGGAGAAGAACCAATTTGCCATCCCCTCCTTCATGCTCCAGATACCTGCCACAGATGAGAATGAGCTAGGTTGAACCTGGGAGCCTGGAACCACACACGTAATAGGAAATGAGTTACTGATATCATCACCACTGCCTCCACAGACTCTACTCACAGGAAGTTGGAATTGGGGGCTGGAGCTAGGAATTGAATCCCCGGGTGCTCCAATGTGGGCCACAGATGTCTAACTTGTTAGACTAAACATCTCCTGATAGCACATTTTTACTTTTCCTTTAAATTTGTCTTGTTTGTTTTTGCACAGTACACTCACTACAATGGCTTTCCAGCAGATTGCATTATTGTTCTTTGTTGGATAAAGTAGTCTCACAAAAAATAAGAACAAATTAAAAAAAAACTAAAAGCATAGTGAAATGAAGGAATTTGAATTACTTTTTTGTTTGCATAGCTTCTAAGGATGAGAAAGCTTTTTTGGTGGCATGTGGACTTAACTGGACTTACCTTTTCATTTGTTTAGACTAAATGGAAAGCGGGCGTATGTGGGAGATTAATCAGATAGTCATAGCCACAACAGACATGATTTTATATTATTGTCTGATACCAAAAAAGTTCCCAATGGAAAAGCACAAACTGATTAATTGGTGGTATGGTTTGGATTACAAATTAATTTTAGTAGACTACAAAAACAGCATTACTTACTATTTTCTTTTTTTCCCAGTTCTGTTCCACTCAGAAAACATTTCAAGGAGAAGCACTAATTAAAACCAAAGTTGTAGCTTTCAAGCCAACAGATCCACTGATGGAATCAAGCCCTCCCGGTCCTGGCCAAAGGCACACTGACCTGCTGAACCGGGACAGACAGGGGCTGGATGACGGCTGTAGTCACGCCTGTCTTTGGGGATGATGACCCGATGGTTAAGGAGACAGAAGTCGTTTTCTTTTGAGCTCTGGAAAACAGGGACAAGTGTACAGTCAGGACTTATCTCACTGAAACACTTGACATGAGAGGCAGGTTTCTTTTTGTATACTCAATCCACCTCATGCAATTACTTCTGAAATGGGAACCCACAAATCTATGACCGGAAGAGTTGCCGTCAGCACATGTAGATGCTGTGTCTTAAAGACATCGAGCAAAATCAACACATGGTGAAAGACAAGCTGCTCAGGATAACTGGCACATTGTTCAAGATTCTACAGCACTAAACTGGAAATCCTAACAGAAAACTCACAGTTGTAAAAAGTCAAATCTTTACCAGTAAACAGATACTTGAAATCTTGACGGAGAGAGTGCTGTATTAACTCAAAAATTTTGCTTGTCTACTTTAAGCCTAGCCTTTGTTCTTTATTCTGGTTGCTTATTTTGTAGACAGTTTGTGTTTTCTTTGTACATACATGTGAGGAGGAAGGAAAAGATTAGGAAGAGCTGGTTTTTAGCCCTAATTTGCCAAGCAGTTGGCTGTGCTGAAGTGAGCCACGTGTCATCACCAAGTCTGAACTCGTGTCCGAAACAAGTTATGGTAAATTAAAATAATCTTCTGTAATTCCCTTTAAATCTGTGATTAAGCAATTCAGTAACACAATCTCGATGTAAAGAGTTATCTATACAACTATTCTCAGTTTCATTTTTATAAAATCATAGATACTTACATTTTATTAGTAATCCATGCATCTGTGTAGGAATAACTACATTTTGCAATTTCCAAGCATATGATCTAACTAGAAACAGATTTCCTAATTAAATATTTACATCCTTATTTACATTTCAGTAATGATGTAATTGCTTTTATTTCAGTTTGCTCATTTCATACTTTTATAATCAAATAACCATCTTTGAAACTAACATAGCACATGGTTAGATTCTGGCAATTTGGTGGTGAAACGTGAACTTAAAAGGTTAAAGTTAAAAATTGTGTTTCAGCCTGAAATATCTGATTTCAGATGGACTTCAGCTGACATTTCCCTTCCAAACACAGCACGCTGGTTTGACACACAGCTCTCCCCACCACTATTCTTCCGTTCTTTGTTGTACAGATAACTGACCGACTCAGGGGCACTTACTGTGGCATAGCTCCAGTCTTTGCTTTGAAAGCCAAACTTTCACTGTCAGAGTCAGTTGAACTGGCACCTGGGAAAGCATTAATAATGATAAAGTTAAGATAACAGCAGCATCTATATGTTCAAAGAATATTTTGGTTCTCATCTTTCAAACAACATAGAGTCTTACTTTTGATGCACAAACTCAACACAATTGAGAAGGATTTGGATTCAGCTTACTTCTACTTGCACAACTTTTTCAGAAAATTATTTTTGAAGCATTCTTGGGGTTAATGTAGAGATGTTAACAGACTAATCCTCTACCTGCTGTGCCAACAGGGCAACAGTTTGAGTCCTGCCTGTTCCACTTCCAATCCAGCTCCCTACTTATGGCTTCAGAAACCAGTAGAGGACAGCCTAAGGCCCTGAGCCTGTGTACCCATACACGAGACTCTGAGGAAGCTCCTGGACCCTGGCTATGAACAGGTCCAGCTCTGGTTATTGTGGCCATTTAGAGAATAAACCAGCAAATGGAAGATCTCTTTCACTCTCACTCTCTTTCTCTGTAATTTTTACTTTCAAGTAACATAAAGAGAGCCTGGCACAATGGCTCAATTGATTAATCCTCCTCTTGCAAGTGCCGGTATCCCATATGGGTACCAGTTCTTGTTCCAGCTGCTCCACTTTCCATCTAGTGCCCCTAGCAGGCACTAGATGGAAAGTAGAGGATGGCCCAGAGTCTTGGGACACTGCACCTGTGTGGGAGACCCAGAAGAAGTTCTAGGCTTCAGATTATCTCAGCTCTGGCCATTGCAGTTATTTGGGGAGTGAACCAGCAGATGGAAGATCTTTCTGTCTCTCCTTCTATCTGCTAATCTTCCTTTGCAATAATAATAAATCTTTTTTGAAAAAAGTAACAAATCTTTCAAAAAGTTCTTGAAAACAATATATAGTTTGTATATTGTATATATATAGTTTATATATTGTATGTATATATTTAAAATAATCTATTTGAGAAACTGAAAAAGCAAGAAAGATTGACATACAGACAGAGCTCCCATTGGCTGGTTCACTTCCCAAACAGCTGCAAGCTGGGAGCCTGGGACCCAATCCTGCTCTCCCAAGCAGAGAGCAGGGATCCAGCTACTGGAGTCACTACCTGTTGCTTCCTAGGGCATTAGCGGGAAGTTGCATTTGGAGGGGAGCCAGGACACAAACCCAGGTCCTGCAAAATGAGATGGGTGTAATCCAACCAGTATGATTACTACCAGGCCAGACACTTGTCCAAGCAGCAAGTCTTTAATGCCAGATTTCTTATGAATTTCTTTCTCTTTTATCTCTTTAGCAAATGCTACCATAGTTTTTGACTTAGGAAGCATGGAATACGTATTTGCAGCTGTGCGAAAAACACCTGGATTTTAAACCCCAACCTTTTCCCAGGAGATCACAGGCTGTGGATAATCAATGTCCATTCTTCATTCATCAGAAGATGCTGTCTGACTCTGGGACGGATTCGAGTACTACAGTAGTGTTGTTCTTGATTAAGAGGAAGTCTCCAACTTCAACTCAGGCCCTCCAAACCTGCTTGAATTGTTGCTGTCCCTCAGCTATCAGACTTTTAGTCAACCCATTAACTGTACCCAGATTTCAATGTTCATACTTTGTGTGTCAAGAGCTTTTTAGGTGACAGATTTGAAATGATTTCAGTAGTCAAATGCACAGCCTTGATATTTCTTTTGTAAAATATATTTTACCTGGGTTACTAAATTATAAAATAATGCAAGCTCATGGAACAATGATCAAACAGCATAGAATTGCATGACATAGTAAAGAGCAGTGAGTAACTTCCTATAAATCTCTCAGCATGTTAATAGTCTTGTATATTTTCCAGATGAGTTTAGCATATCAGTATACATGTATTTAAGCACGTACTTACACAAAGGGATTCACATTCCAGTGCACTCTGCAACTAGCTACTGCTGCTGGTTAGGACATTCAGAATATGCACATCCACTTAGTTCTCTGAGATGCCTGACTGGTGCTCCTGTGACTCACTCTGCTACGGTAGGTTTTCCAGTCTTTTACCAACATTCAAGACAGTCATGTTTAGGTAACTCTGCTCTAAGGCAGGATGTCGCTTTCTACTTACTTGCATAACAGTCACCCAGGACAAGTGTTTCACCCAGCTCTTGACTCCCATAGTAGTTTCCAATTTCAGGTTAATCTTTCCAGAGTGCACCATTCCTACCAAAAAACTGCATGCCTCACAAGTTCTCTACCCCATAAATTTCAAAAATCAAAATTGGACTTTCAATGGCCCTCATTCCAACCTGATTTGCTAGCTCTGTTTGTCAGAGCTTCCTGCATTTCCAGATCATCTGAAGATAGTACAAAAAGTTTAGAGAAAAAAATGGAATTAAAGGATATTTAATTTAATGCAAAAAAACCCCACTTTGAAATCCTTGCATAGTTTCTTTTAAAGTGCATTTTCCATGAGCTTTCTGAAGGCCCTCTGAATGACCCTGTCCCATGGAGTTGGACATGGTCCTTGGTGTGTCCACCATATGCAAGGGAAAGTGGTAGAGAAGAGGCTCACACAAATCCTGGTCCCTAGGGAATCCATGCAAGAACACAGGACACATTAACTTGTAGTGAAAAAAAAAAACAAAAAACAAAACAAAAAACCAGGACAAACCCCAGCAGGGGAGGGGTGGAGGCAGTGACAGGAGCACTGTGAGAAGGTAACTGTACGGAGGGAGGCTGGAAGGCTCCCTTAAGATCCAGAGAAAACAAGGGCTCGTTTGCTGTGCTTGCGCCTTCAGCTAACTGATTCTCATTTTCTCTGTATTGTGGTAAATGATGCATATATTAAGAAACAATGATAAAACTGAGAAGACAAAAAAAGATAAAATTCTATATTCTGCTACAATAAAACAATAGTTAGGAAAAAAATTCTCATTCTCTTCCTCTCTCCTCTCCCCTCCCTTACCCTTCCCTCCTCGCCCAACCTCTCCTCTTTCCTTCCTTCCTCCCTGCCTCTCTCCTCTCTCTCTCTCCCTCACCAGCCCACCCCAATCTCTGTCTCCCTCTTTTATCTCGTTCCCTCCCTCTCTTTCCTTTTTTCAGTAAAAAGGAGAGCAGCAGTGAGGGAGCATGCTTCTATCTGCTGGCTCATTCCCTCAATTTCAGCAACAGCCAAGCCAAAGGCAGAAATCTCCCCTGTGGGCAGGAAGTCTCCCCTGTGGGCAGCAAACTCAAGTATGTGAGCCATCGCCCACTGCTTCCAAGGTGCAATAAAGGAAGCTGGATCAGTAGCACAGGTAGGACTCAACCCCAGTTACTCAGATGTGGGGTGAGAGCATCCTAAGTGGTGGCTTAATCCACTGTGCCACATACCTGAGCTTCATTTCTTTTTTTTTTTTTTTTTGTTTTTGTTTTGTGGTTTTGGCCTTTTTTATTATTATTTTTTTTAATCCATTTTATTGTATTGTTGTTGACAATCTTTACATAGTTAACTATAGTTGAAGGAAAAACAAGAAAAAGAAAAAAAAAGGTTCAGGGGGATAGGGAGGTGGGCAATGCTATTATGTCCATATTGTTTCCATCATGTATCTTTTTAAGATCCATGTTATTGGACCATTCATGAATGGTTTAACTGGCTAATCCCCCCTTTGCATGGCTAGAATTTCATATGGGCACTTGTTCATGTCCCAGCTGCTCAACTTCCCATCCAGCTCCCTGCTTATGGCCTGGGAAAACAACAGAGGATGGCACAATGCCTTGGGACTTTGTACCCATGTGGGAGACTGGTGAGAGGCTCGAGGCTTCAGAATGGCTCAATTCCAGCCATTGTAACTATTTCAGGGAGTGAACCAGCAGATGGAAGATCTGTTTCCCCTGTCAATCTGATTTTCCAATAAAAAATAATTTAATCTTTAAAAAAGAAGATCCATGCATTTTGTTCCATTTTTTGTTGTTTACTCTGTGTTTTTGGATTCCCAGTTTTTCTGTTTAAGCCACTTACTTCTAGGATCATATCTGCTGGAAAACTGATCTCTAAGAACCGAGGTGAGGTTAGCCAGCCAGCTGTCAATTTTTGAGTCCTTCCTATTTGTTCTTAGCAGCCTGCTAGGATTGTTGCAGCATTTAATTATTATAATACACCATATCAGGAAATAGTATGTTCAACAAACATATAAGAACATTGAGGAGACAAAAGGTTAGTTAATTTGCATACAGTCGCATAACTGAAAAGTGGTGGTGAAAATAGGCATATGTGTGCTTTTTGAACTGCTGGTTATGCCCTTCCTGCTTGCCATATGACCTGCACATGCTGCTCATGTCTGTCTGTCTCAGAATGCTCAGGGTAGGATTTGAACCTCTGTTGCAATGGGTGGACAGCACCATGGAACTGCAGCATTCTGGTGGGGCAGCTGCAGGAGACAGTCTAGAAACACCAGCAGGATCTGCAACTCTAACAAGATGGACACAGCAGCACTGGAGTGGTAATGTGGTGGAAAAATGACTATAAAAGAGAAACCAGGCAGGGAGATCAAACTATAGGATATCACAAACAACAAACTGTCAAAAACACAATCAAAACAGGAGAATTTCAACTACGCTAAGAAGGCAGCAGGGAGGTAAGGAGGGAAAGTTAAGGAAAAATCAGGTACAGCTTGGATACCAGAACCTTCTGGTGGGCCTGACAGACCACTGTTACTGGAATCATGAAAGTGATTAGAAAAAAGGGACAGGTGGAAAAAGTCTTGGCAAGTCCAGATACTTTCAAAATAGCCAGAAATCAAGGCCAGCACCACCTATTTTTCACCTGATTCAATTATTTAAACAATATACATAATACTTAAAGACTTAACTGTTATGACCTGAATTCAGCAAATCACTCTTGCTAGTTTCTCCCTGATTTTTAGAAAACAGTGAGAGTTCAGAAAGATTCCTGTGCCCTGAGTGAAATATGCTAGCCAGTTTTTAGCACACCTGTCCAGCCCTTGAACAGCTCAATGTCACCTTACATCTCAAATATCAGAGGAGTCCTTGTAGAGAGTGGCAGATCAAATCTCCCTCTTGGTGCCAGTAACTCCTCTTCCCCACGCCTCAGGGTGATTCTTCCCTGTCCCTGCTATTTTGTACCTTCCTTGAGTCATATGCTTTGCACCTGCTGGTCAGGAAAGAAAACACTCCCGTCTCAGGTTCACATTTTTCTCTGTATTTTCAACCATCGCATCTGGTTTTCTAAAGTAAGTTCCAATACTAAAAAGGCACATCTTCTAGTGCTTGTGGTTACCATCAGCTGTTCATCTAATATGATCCTCCCTGAAATCCAACTATTTCTATTTTGCCTTCCACATGGAATGGGGAACTTTGGCATAGAGTGCCAATGTAAATGTCATAAAAACCAGACTGTTGTCTTAACTTTAAAAAGTATTTCCTTTCCACTTTTAAATCTTCCCCAATTGACTAGTTTCTTACAAGAAAAGACCCATAACATAAACCAAAGCAAAAATTAAGGGAAAAAACATCACTTTGAAACTATCACTCAGCATACCCTTCTCCAAAGTCATCCCTGGTACATAAATCTGTAATAAATAAGTTCTTTAAATTCACTAGCAAAAGATAGACCTCCTATCTGCCGATTTACTCCCTGAATGTTTGAAATGGTCATCTTAAACTGTATCCTTTACAAAGAATTATATCTTTTACAAACATAGAAAACAGAATTTTATCTATGAACTACATGAAATCTAACAATACCTTCCCCCTTCTTCTTTAATCTTAGCATGTTTAATTTACAAAGGTTTAATGTCACGTTAAATAACGAATTCAATAAGTAACAAGTAGAAAGATCATTGTCTTAACTGACATTTTAATTACTTGCCCAAATATCTCTTCCAATAAGTACATTTTTAAAAGATGATGCTATGCATTCTTTTCAAGTATTAGTCCCCTTTCCACTTACTGCGTTGTGAAATAGCTATGTCAATAAGTAAATAATACACTGCATGATTTTTTTCTAACGGCTGCTTTATGTTCATCCCTGTGACTCTGCCATGATTTCATCATTTCACTATTACTGAAAATATTTGATTTTTATTTTAAAAACATATACCCAGAAAGCTATGTAAAACAGTAATGTATCAATACACTCATTTCCCCCATTGTTATAAAACGCTACATTCTAATTGGCTTTGTCAATCTGATATCTTCCTTCATTAAAAAAAAAAGTCTTGCCCTGTGTGCTGCAGCTGCACCAGGCTGCAGAAGATGTCAGTCAGTTTCCTCATAATTTTCACTTGAGGGAAGAACTTGAGCAAGGACAAGAAAGTACTGACAGTTGGAGTCTTGAAAGTGATGAAAACATGACATCTGCAAGGTGGACAGACCTGATTTTCAGGCCACTAAGGACAACTTTATGAGATCAGAAGGCATAGCATGACAGTAAAATATGCAGCTTTATACTCAGAAGCTCCTCTATCACTAAAGTAACATGAAGAAGAATGAATAGCATACATAATTCCAGCGAAATGGTGGATGCATGGAGCACACTGGTATTAACAACATGACAAAATCCATAAAACATCAAAGCTGTACTTCAAGAGCTAAGATGGCTCACAATGCCCAAAGAAACAGGAAGCTTCTATAGCCATCAGAAACACAAACATAACACGACTAATTTTAGTGGATCTGGTCAAACTCATTTTAAATAACAACCTTCCACTCATGTTAGTCTTGATTAAATATCATAATGCAAAGTACTCATATATTGAGCAATGAATTCCAGGTGGCACATATGACACAGATAAGTGTAAAAATAGATTTAACATACATTCAGCACAGTTTTTCTTTCTTTTGTTGGGGCGCTGTCATTTAAATATAAATCCAGAGTAGGGTGCAGGTTTACGTGACAGAAACATGGCTGTGTCAGGTAGCAGTAGAAACCTGTGTTTCTCAAGATTAAAAATTCCACAAAGTTACAAATAGAAGTGGCATGCCTTATTCTTCTTGCTTAGTCAAAGAGCTGCAGTTGAAATTATTTCAAGTAGCAGCCACAATGAAATTGCACAAAATTTTGAAGCAGTGTGGGTGTCTACTACCAGCAGTATAACCAGAATCTTGAGATTGTTTTGATACTTGTATTTATAGTAAAAAAAAAAAAACTGGAAAAGGGCCAATGACTTTGTTAAAAGCTGTGCCTATATGTTATATGTAATGGACAGGATAAATATGTATTGATTGACCATCTTTATTTATATTTAAGTGAAGTCAAAAAAAGGACTGGGTGTATGGATAGCTGATTTTGAGATTAAAGTTAGACTTGAAACAAGCAAGATGTGGAACATGAGAAAAATTCAGAGTGGAAGCATAGTAGATTAAATCATGTAGCTTCAAACTCAGAAAATAGTCTTTGTGAGGGTAGATCTTTCTTAAAGGTGACTTTATTGAAATGCTATCCTTTGGTACATGTTTTGCTGTTCAAAACCTTAGGAATTAAAGATACCCTCCCGCCTGTTATTCTTGATCATGTTTAGATGAGTTTCTAGTATAGAATCAGTGGCAGCAGCTGAGACTAATCGAAGCAATGCCCATGGTAGATAGTTTTATAAAAAATTACTATAAAGTAATTAAAACGAGCTTCAAAGAATGTGTAATGACAAGGGTAAGTGTTTGTGAAACAGTAAGTTAAGTTTTAAAAAGAAATGAGAGTAGAGTAAAAGGCACACATCTACAGGAAAGAGAATGAACATACTTGGAGACTATTAGAAGCCAATCAGACTGCACATGATTTCTATATCCTAATAGGTTGTAAATTTTATAAGATGGAAATGTGCTATTATATAGCAGTAGTATCAGCCTACACTATGTGCTAGGTGGTGCTTTAAGGGAATAGATCATTCAGTTATGCAAATAATCTAATTTTCTCCATATACAGATCAAGAAATAGCAGCATGGAGTCATGAATATTATGAATTTTAGGATTATAAACATTATAAATGTTATTTAAAAACAAATGATGTGGAGAATGATCAAAGCTATGCTTGGATTTCTTCAGCATCTCTGCAAGTTTTGCAACTTCAGCCAAAGGAAGCGACGCTTAGGGAGGTGTGGGAATGGGGCTGGTGCTTCCCTGGCTTTCCCCTGCCTGCTCCTGTAACATCATTACCCACATGCAGGTGTCACTCCCACAGGCAGTACAGTCATCCATGGCACTGGGAACCTGCACACAAATCCACATGGGATCTGCTACCTGTATCATGCTCATGTATTTTCCCTCTTCCTACCTAGTTCATGCTCTCTGATCCAACAGATCCAAATCCAAATCTACAATGTCCAGGCTTCTCCAGCTTCTTCACCCCACATTTCAAAGCCACCACCCTGCCCTCTTCAGAGCTCTTTAAAGCTGACACAACCTCTGTAGTCCAGGGAGGCAGCAATGGGAGCCTGAGCTAGCAGCATTTATTTCATGAGCTGACATTTATATTTCTGTGAAAGCCTGGAAATCATCTTTGCCAACTAGTCCTTGGAGGAACTCCATCCATGTATATAGCACTGGTGGGTCTGAGGCCTCTTCCTGATCCTTTTTTGAAAGACTACATTGTATTGTCCTTCCTCTTGGGAGAGCTCTAGCTCTCTCTTGCACTGTTTCCACCAGCAGAAAAACATATTCTAGTAATTCCTGTCTGAAAGCAAATGACACAATCATCTTTCATCAGGCCATCATTGTGCAATAGCCGGTAAAGCTGCTGTAGTGATGTCAGCATCCCATTGGGCACCAGTTCATGTCCCAGCTGCTCCGCTTCCAACCCAGCTCCCTGCTAATGCACGTGGGAAGACAGAAGATGGTCCACTGCTTGGACTCCCACCACTCATGAGAGAGATCTGGATGGAGGTCCAGGCTTTGGCCTCTCCCAGTGTTGGCTGCTGCAGTTATTCAGGAAGTGAATCTGTAGATGGAAGACTGAGTGCTCTTTCGCTCTCTTGTGTGTGTGTCTGTGTGTGTGTGTGTGTGTGTGTGACTCCCCCCTCTTCTACATATATATCTGACTTGCATATAAATTTTAAAATCTTTTGAAAAAAGATACTGATCCTTGACTTTACCGAGAAGCAAGACTTCTCCAAGCAGTACTGCTGTGCCACTTCTCCTAAGACTTTATTTAATTGAGAGGTAGAAACAGAGATTCCACCTGCTGCTTCACTTCTCGATTGTTCACAATGGTCAGTATTGGGATGGCCCTTGGCCAGTGCTGAAGCCAGGAGCCAGGAGCCAGGAACTCAATCCACATCACCATATGAGCGGCAGGGACTCAAGCAACGAGGCATCATCATTTCCTTCCAGGGAATGGCAGGAAGTCAAAGTCAAGAGCCAGAACCAGAGCCAGGACATAAACCCAGAAACTGGTGTGGAACACTGGCATCTTAATCACTAAGCTGAGCCCTTGCTCTCAATGGCTCTTCCATCCTCTACAGATTCATAGAGTCTTCTTGCTGAAATCACTGCTAACATCAGTATTGCTTAGCAGGGGTTTTCACCACAGCTATCCTGAATGGACCTCTCAGGAACTGGGGACACAGCTGATGCTCCTCTAAACCCCATTCTATTCGGTTTCTCTCAAGATCCTGGGATTTTCCTTCTTGATCTCTCCTGCTGCCATCTCCTCACCTGGGAACTGCACCAGGTAGGGATCTCTCAGGCTCAGAAGGCAGCCCTATCCCTCTGGAGTCCTTGTTAGTCTTGTCTGATGGTGTGTCCAGTCCCAGATCATCGGTTACCATTGGCATGGAGATGCTCCCAGTTTGCCCACTTTGGGCTGTAGGCTGTGTTCACACACGTTCAACCACTAACTTGACACATTCACTTGGCTATCTAGAGAGACTTCAAACCCAGCATGTCTGCAATGAAGCACTTCATTCTTGCATCCCTGAATCCTGGTCCTCCCCATTCTTCCCACTTCTGAGTCTGGCAATACTGTCCACACATACGGTGAATCTGAAATTCAGACACCTGTGGGACTCCATCTGTCCCCTTGTACCTTACATGTAACCCACTGCAGTATTTCTGGAGTCTTACTCCACCTCTCTCTAGAAATGAGCTCTCTCCCTCCTTATGCTGCATCCCCCTGGAACAGCATCCATTGTCCTCTATCCTGCTGCAATATGCTCCTAACTTGCCTGTCTCATTAAAAGCCAAATCAACAGTTTAAAACTACGATACAGACCATGTAATAATACCCTCTGTGATCCACAGTTGTATTTAGGATCCATGCCAGATGGCCACAGGGACCAAGAGGTGTCCTGTATCACTGCCTTCCAACTCCCCAAGGAACCTCTTCCCTGGGATGCGTCCCTGTGGTGTGGGCATCTTCTGTTCCTTGAACACATCGGGCCATGCCTCAGGGCCTCTGTTCAGCCTCCCTGTGACAGCAGCTCGCTTTGCCCAGTCTTGATTTCACAGTAATGGCCAGTGGTCTGGCATGATCAATATGTGCACTGATTTACTTTCCCCTCTTCTTGAATGTCAGCACATTGATAGGAGGGGCCCCTCAAGTTCACTGCCATGTTCCTAGTGTCTGAACCACCGTCCAATACAGACTTAGAGAGGCCACCCAATACAGACTCAAGAAAAACACACTCAGTTAAATGTCTTGAAAAATCGTATGCTTAAATCCTAAATCTGCTTGCTGCCCCCAGACAATGAATCCTTTCACATTTTGCTCTATTGCTGTAAAGAGGGTAGATCCAGGAGTCATACTGTCAGGGTTTGAATCCCAGGTTCACAGTGTATTTATGAGTGTGGGGGCTTATGTGAGCACACAGACATACGTACACACACACGGGATCCTAAACTTTGGTGTTCTCAAGGAGAAAGAGAAGCAGTTTATTTTTTTTATGAACCAAAAAAGAAAACTCAAGTAAAAATGAAGAACATATTATGTTTGGCTCCTAAGTAAACTTAAATAAATGCAAATTACTGTTCTTAAAGTTTGATTTCCTTTGTATCATTCTACAAGTGATTATAAGAGTAAAATTTAGACACTTTCCAACTAGGATGTTAAATTTTAGAGCACATTTTAATAGAGGTTTAAAGTTCTAAAGAAAACTTCCTACCTTCAGACAGATGCCCAAGGACGACAGCTAATGTGATTGTAGCAATGTGCTATAACCCAGGTCAACAGGGACATGCCAGGGACTAAATTAATACCAGAACACATAAAATATGAACCATTTATAACTTAGAGTCATCATGTGAGTCAAAGATTTTATCTTTTCTAACATTTTAACTAACTTTTCTTGGACACAAAAACAGATAAATTCATTTTTAAAGAATTATCCATATTTCATAGGGCCAAGAAGCTCGTTTTCTAGAGTGCTTTATGCTGGGCTTATAAGACTGAATCTTAACAGCTCTTTATTCCTGCCTTCCAGCTCATTATCTTCCTTTCCATTTATCTCTTGTCACAGATACCCAACAGCTGGTTGGCTGACTAAGCAGCTCCAGTGTATGTTGCAGAAAACTGGACTGGGAACATGCCATTATATCTGCTAAAGTGTTAGCAAGAACTGTTGTGGTTCACAGAGCCGGGGTGGACTTCCCCACAGCGAGCAGCTCATCCAGAGCCTTTCAAGCACACACAGACATTGGCAGCTCAGAAATTTCTAAAGAGGACCTACAGGCAATAAAATGAAGTGAAATGCGAACAGTGTTTTGTGTCAACCCGAGTTGGACTTGAAAACTGGTTCCAGAGGTAGGAAAGTATCTTCTTTTAATCATGCAAATTTTATCTATTTTATCCTGCAATTGACTTTTTAACTTCATTTGAATGCTTCTAGCACTGGTTCTCTTATACCACAACAACATCACTTGTCCTTTTACCTTCTATTACATCCGTATTTGCTGTTATATTAAGAATTCCATAATATAGCAGGGACTGTGTGTTGGCTATATTTGTGTCTGCTCCAAAATGCACTTATTATAACCTAAATGAAGGTTGGCTAGATGAACTTGATAGAATGTTCTTAAATGTGAAGTTAATGGGCCCAGTGTGGTGGCCTAGTGGCTAAAGTTCTCGGCCTTGAACGCATCAGGATTCCATATGGGAGCTGGTTCTAATCCTGGAAGCTCTACTTCCCATCCAGCTCCCTGCTTGTGGCTTGGGAAAGCAGTAGAGGATGTCACAAAGCCTTGAGACCCTGTACTCGCATGGGAGACCCAGAAGAGGATCTGGGCTCCTGGCTTCGGATCAGCACAGCACCGGCCATTACGGTCACTTGGGGAGTGAATCATTGGACGGGAGATGTTCCTCTCTGTCTCTCCTCTTCTCTGTATATCTGATTTTGCAATAAAAATAAATAAATCTTTAAAAAAATGTGAAGTTGATCTCATTTAACATTGTGGTATAGGAACACCACACTCAAAAATTCACCATGTTTCTAGGAATTCAGCAAGCAAATAAAGGATTTTTAAGGTGCGCTATCTGAAGTTGGAGATGGGAACAGATCTGATCAGCATCAGCAAATAGAATTTCATTTATTTGAAAGGCAGTATCATCCACTGCTCTGAAATGGCTCAAATGGCTCAGGCAGTCAGGTCTATGTTAGGCCCAAGTCTGTCTCTCTATTCGCCCCCTCACCCAACTGCCTTTCATGTACACAATAAATAAAATTTTAAAAAAATTTAACTGTTTAAGCTACCCATGTATGATTTATAGTTTAACTTTGATTGATAAGGTATTTCAATTGCAAGTACATACTCATACTTTATAAAAATGGTTGGATAGTTTCTATTTTAAATAAATCCAAGTTAATGTAGCTGAAACACTTTAAATGAAAAGGAACAACTGTTAACATTAGACACACTTGATGTGTTCTTAAGTGTCAGGACTGTTGGGTTTATTTGTAAAGTTTTCCAGGAGAAATGAGGTTTGAATCGTTAACACCATGACACTGAGTGCTCTGGAAAGCTTGTTCATGTGGCTGTCCTCTGACCTCCAGGCCACTGGACCGCTGCCACTCCTTTACCCTGCACCACTCCTTACCTTCAATGAACACCTCGGCGGAAGTACTGTCTGAGCCACTAGGGTTCGTGGCCAGGCAGGTGTAGCGACCTGTGTCGTCCTCAAACGCCTCTGCTATAGTGAGAGTATGGAGGTCTCCGCCCTCACAGTGGATTTGAATATCTGGAGAGTTGTGTAGCTCCTTATCCTCACAGAACCACCTGCAGGCCAACAGAGGTCAAAGGACAGAAGTGAAAGAGCAGAAGTGGTCAGATGCAAAACCACAGTGCAAACTAGAAAGCCTGAATACCATGCAATAAGATGCTTGTTTGATTAAAGAAAACATCTTTGGCTACATTACTGATGGGATTTGTTACAAGCCATCATGTAACATTTGACCAACCTTGAAATGAGATCATCATGCTGAAAAGATCACATCAGCTATAAAATTAAAAGAAATATATATCAAAGTTTTTCACAAAGTTTCTATAATAAATGCCTCCTATACTTATAATATGTTTGCCATATTTTAAATTTTATTTTTATTTATTTTTAAATTTTATAATATGGTCATTTATTATAGTTTTATCTAGCATTCTTGTCTAAAATTATAAAATACAAATGTTATACTCAAAACATCTAACATATTAAAAGAAACACCATGTTAAAAAATAATAGGCAGCAATTTTTATTGACCCCTAAGACTTTGTATCAGCTGACCTGTAACCAATCTAATACCTTCCACATTTTGACATTTACAAAACCTTCTGGCAGACTGCCTTGGCCTCCAAGCTGTATAGATAACACAGTTGCACTGTAATTCACTCACAATGGGCAGAATTTTTCCTTTCTTAAACAATCAAGACTTTGGGATGGGAGGCCACAGGTTGCCAGACTACGGTTTTTATTGTTGTTTGTTTTAGAAAGAGAGGCAGAGAAAAAGAGAGCTAACCAGCTCCCATCTGCAGCTGCATTCTTCAAATGTCCTAATGGCAGACACTGGGCTGGGGACAAAGCTAAAAGCCAACAACTTAAGCCAGGTCTCCCCCGTGTGCAGCTGGAACCCAGTGACTTGAGTCCTCACCACTGTACTCCCAGAGTCTGCCTTGGCAATAGTTGCGATCAGAAACTCAAAGCCAGTCACTCCAAGGTGGGCCACGCTATGGGGACGTCCAATCACTAGGTCTTAACAATGGTTTCCATTCCCAAATGTCTTTTGTACATCAACCCCTCAACAGCATGTTGATGCTTTTATGTTTTATAAAACACAACCAAGAGCATAAAAAAGTCCCAGACTAAATTGTTTTTAAAGAAAAATGAAGGAATGTGCCACTTGTAGTTCAAAGGATTGAAGTCTAAGACGATAGCCTATCTAGCTTATAATTAACACTTAGAAGATTTTATCTGACTTTCATTTACAATACCATTCTTTGGAATTAGTATTCTTTTATGAAAATACGACACTAAGATTTTCTGTTTAGAGTGGCATAGTTTAGATATCTGTGCCTAATTTTCAAATTAATTTAGATGCCCATATAGTGGCACAGTGCCAGCAACCCATTTGAGCACTGGCTCAAAAGCTGGCTGTTTTACCTCTGTTCCATCTCCCTGCTAATGCATCTGAGCAAGCAGCAGAAAATGGCCCAAGGACTCGGGTCCCTGCATCCAGGTGGGAGGTGAAGTTCTAGGACCCTAGCTTTGTGTTGTGGCCATTTGGGAAGCAAATCAGCAGATGAAAGATTTCTCGATCTCATCTCTATCTGCAGCTCTGCCTTTCAAATATATAAACACATCTTTTAAAAAGAAAAGTAATTCAATGAAGCAAATGAGTTTGTGAATAGAGCATTAACTCTAGAAATCATATTAAGAATTAAACATGAGATATTCACGAAAAAAAAAAGATCCAAGTTTTAGGATTAAAGCACATAAAATCCTCAGCCAACAGAGCATTCCACCATCTGTGTTGGGGGCAGTAGAGGAAGCCAGTGTTACTTGATTTGGGGGGTCCTTCAGATTTTCCTTGTTTTCAGGCAGTCTTGGAATACTGTCTGATCCAAAGCCACTGTCCAGCCCCTTTTGTGTGGTCTCTTTCCATAGCTACAGCCCAATTTGCACTCTAACTGTGGCTTCACATTTTCAACTGATCTCTCCACCTACAAGCTATAAAGTCTTCATGTATTTTGTCATCAGATTAATACTCTTGAAAAATTTTCCTTCATATATCATTCCCCAACCTTCAGATCTGTCATGGAGACCTTGCATGTAATGTATTTCTGACTCCATTTTCTACCATTTTCCTAGACTGCATCTCTACTTTTGTCACATACTGGCCTGGACTGTTTTCCATTAGTTCTCAACTATTGTTTGAGAATTTACTTTGTTTGTGCATTTCCCTCCTTGAAATCCTGTTCTATTCTTCTTAAGTAACCCCTGTAGGAATGACTTTTCCTTAATGTCAAGGAAAAAGCTTCACTATCATATGAAATTCACGTGAATACATCCTGGGCTGATGAATATCATTTGTATGCAATGTGTTGCACTATACACTACAGGTTATGAGCAAAGAATAATGTCTGGTAAACTCAAACTAGTTGAGTTTGCACTGCCAACTAGAGTATTTTTACTTTCCATAGAAAATAAACAAAAGAAGAGCTGGTGCAGTGGCAAATCAGACTTTCTCTGCCTGCAGTGCCTGCATCACATATGCCACCAGTTTGAGTCCAAGCTGCTCCCCTTCCCAGTCCAGCTCCATACTATCGACTGGGAAAGCTGCACAAGAGGGCCTGAGGACCTGATCCTCTGCACCCATGTGGGACAACAGCAACAAGCTCCTGGCTCCCAGCTTCAGTCTGCTCAGCTCTGGCCATTACAATTATTTGAGCCAGCTAATGGGAGATTTCTCTCTCTTGTGACTTTCAAGTAAAAATAAATAAATCTTTTAAAAATTTTTAAAAAGAAACAAATGCACAATTAAAGGGGAAATGAAGCATGGCAAACTGCAATGGGGATATTAAAAATGGAAAGATTCATTTCTCTTATTAAATGCATTTCTTGGGCAACCTTTGGTAACTGCCTAAGGAGTGCAGGACCTTCTCTAACTCTGCAAACCAACATTTTGCTAGTCTGCAGCTTGTTTTTATTGTAAGTGAAGAACTATTTTTATGCTTTTAAGTATTTGGAGAAAGAAACAAAAGAATATTTTTTGACATAGAATGTTCCATGGATTTCAGAATCTCATAAACAAAGGTTTTCCAGATTCATGCTCATTCCTTAACACATGGCCCATGACTCAACTGCATTTCTTTCTTTTCAAAGATTTGTTCATTTTATTTGAAAGTCAGAAGTGCAGGGAGAGAGTGTGTGAGAGAGATCTTCCATCCACTGGTTCACTGCCCAGAAGGTCACAAAGGTCTGGGGCCGGGCCAGACCAAAGCAGGGAGCCAGGGGCTTGTCTCGGGTCTCCCAAGTGGGTGCAGGAACCAAGGACTGGGGACATTTTCTGCTGCTTCCCAGGCACATTAGCATGGGGGCGGGGGTCAATGGAGTCGCCAGGACTTGAACTGGTGCACATTTGGGATTTTGATGCTACAGGTGGCTTACAGACCCAGTTGCCTCACTTCCTATCCAGCTCCCTGCTACTGTGCCTAAGAAGCCTCCACATGGGAGACTGGGAAGAAGTTCAAGGTTCCTGGCTTGGGTTTGACTCAGTCTTGGCCATTGCAGATAGTTGGGAAGTGACCAATGGACAGAAGATTCTCTCTCTGTCTCTCTTGGTCTTTCCCTCTAACTCTGCCTTTCAAATAAATAATAATCAATACTTTAAGCACTGGCCTAATATGTCCCACACTATACTGACCTCATCACAGAGTCCTGAGTGGGTTCCGCATCCAGGTTAGTCACTTTAACAAAGCCATCTTACTTGGTGTGGTTTGCATCTCTGGTCCCTTGACATGAGTGTACAAAAACTTGTGATTTTTTTATTTGTTTCTATGTGTGCTCAAAATATTTTAATATCACTTATTTGACAACTGATCTTTGGTCACTTTCATATAGACTATGTATTCTTTTCTTAAATATTTGATGTTTAATGCATAATTTCATCATTCAGAAATATCAAGTGTGGCTTTATGGCCAAAAAAAAAAAAAGAGCATCTAAATTTTTTTTTCATTGAGCCGTAGTATGTCTCACATGTTTGATGCTTCAAAACTACTTGATATCTGCCTCATATTACTTTAGAGTATGCTCCACCCAAGAAAAATGAACAGTGAGAGGAATTGTGGCCTACCAGGCCTGGAAAATGCTAGATTTTAAATCTTACTCTTTGATGTTAACTATTGACATTTTGTTATTAAGGCCTGCAACAAGTCCTGTAGGAAGCATTGTCTAATCCAGCATTTATTATTTAGCTGGCTATGAGAATCCTTCTTTTGACATGCTAACATCACATGCATATGACATAGAATGTTTTCCTAGAGAGTTTCTTCCAAAAAAGAAAAAGAGCCCTTAGGAAGTTCATGGAAAATGTGTGTTCTGGAAAAAATACATGAATGTGTTTCAAAAATTTTTGCACTAAAAATTACTTTTCCTTCCATTTGCCACAAACTTTCTGAAGTACCCTCATACCTTTAGAATGAATTAAAATCAACCCTAAACTGAGCAATAGTGATAAGGTTATTGCTGGAGACAGCAATCAGTAAACACAACAAAACACTGGACACCAGAAGAAAAGATACAGGCAGCAAATACATTAGCAGCCTGATCTTACTAACTTATTCACTCAGGTTACAGCAAAAGGTTTATGAACTATGTCATTCACAACTTCTTAATTTCTGATGCTTTGACCTCAGGGGACCCATTCAAGAGAGACAGCCTTGGACTCTCCCTGCAAACCGATCAATCTAGAACCCATACCTCCTACTACTTCTCCATTGGGCCTTACAGCTCAGAATCACTTTTACTCTAGTCCTCCCTAGGACTAGGTGCCAGAAGCCTAGGAATGGCTGCTATGCCTGACAGTCTGCTGACATTATCCACATTCACCCAGCCTGCATCTGCGCACTCAGCCTCACCTACCCCTTTCTGTAGAAACCATCATCAAGACTCGTGTCACCGTTTTCAGTTCCCTCCCTCTGCCTCTTCTCTACTCCTAGTTACCCGTTGAGGAACCTGGGGGTGCCGCGTGTTCCTACTCCAGGGACCTAGAAGTACAAACTGTCTTCCCAGATGACATTCATCTCCTACCCTCCTGGCCTCATCTAATCTGAATCACAGTAAAACCAACATTTTAAACCATGGATCCTTGCCAACAAACTATTCAATGAACAAGTGTACAAATGTAGACAAGATAGAACAGATAGATTGCTCAAATAATATCTGCCCTGGTCTGCTTTAAGATATATGTGGAAAGAGATTTGTTGACTCTCAGCAACCCAAACTTAAGTGAATTTAGCAGCATAAAACTAGACTCAAGATAATCTTGGTTGATTCCATTCAAAGACAAAACTAGCTTTGTCTACTCTTCACAAAATGAATTGAAGATAAATCACCTTCTTATCTGAACTAAGAGGACCTGGGAATTTTTTGACACCACATTTTGGATGAGATGTGTGCGCCTTGGTCATGTTTGCTTAGTTAAATTTCTTAAAGGTCATAATTCCATCAGTTTCCTGGCCAAAGACTCAAAGCACTGAGTAGTCTCTCCAGGAGAGGTCAACACCGCGACTGTTCAATTTTGAACTCCCGAAAACTTTCCCACACTAAATTCTTATTGCTAGTGTAGCTGATGCAAAGCCACACTGGTGTGAGGAGCTCCACTGGGAAGCACAGGGAGAGGACCAACTGTGCTTGGTCAGCAGAACCCAGGTAGGGACACTCTGTCCCTGTGCCTTCTCCCCTGGCAGATGTCACCGGTTCATAGAACGTTCTGCTCTCCCTCACTCCTCGGTACTGCAGCTGAGGCCAACTACAAACCAATAAAGTTCGAAGTTTCTAAACACACTTGCCGTCCCCCTCTTGGTCTCTTTCTAGAGGATACATTCTCTTCCCTCCAGACACTGAGAATTCTTCTCTTTTTATCATGTGGTAAGAGCAGAGAGGAACTATGGTTGAGAGACAAGTGTGAAGGGAAGTAGGTAACGTGGCTAAGTGAGGTAAAATTCTGCTTGAGGACATCTTATGGACTTTCATATTCCATCTCTAATGTCTGGCAGCCATGTGTCTGGTGAACAGGATGCTAGAGAACAGACTGATTAACAGCCTGTCTACGGGGGACAGTGCTGTGACACAGCACAGGAAGTCAGCATAGAGATGGCATCCTATCCCCAGCACCAGTTAGAGTCCCAGCTGCTCTTTGTCTGAATGTTCCTGGAAAAGCAGCAGAGGATGACCCATATGCTCAGGCTCCTGAGACCCACGTGGTAGACCCAAAGGGAGGTCTAGGCTCCAGGCTTCGGCCTGGCTCAGTTCCTGCCATTGCAGCTATTTGACAGCTAATGAATAGAAAACCTCTTTATCTTTTTGTCTCTCTCTCCCTGTCACTCTGCCTTTCAAATAAATAAATGTTTGAAAAAAAATTCTTGTTTATATCCCTATTCTGAAAGTGGTAAGTTTCAACTTAATCACACTTTGAATTTTCTGTCACAAAAATATTGAAATATGTAATTATAATCTCATACTCAGGATGAAGATGACATAATATATAGGAATAATGGTTGTTCTTAAAGATTTATGTAAATGAAAACTAAGCTAATATTTACCGAATGCCTATTCTATGCTATGTGCCTTTCACATATGACTATTTTAGCCGCTAGGCCACACCGCCAGGCCTCACATATGACTATTTTTACAGCAAACTTGTGAAGTGGTTGCTATTACATTTTTGGATGTGAGCAAATCTCACCTGTTTATTAATAACAGAAAATGCAAAACAAGGATAACAATCCAGATAATCTCCAAAATTTCATCTTACACAATACGTGTGTTTTTAACTTTTATGGAGACTTTGACTATGAGTAGAAACATGTTCAGAAAGCATTTATTGATTCTTTGACCTAATCTCAGCACAGTTGCTCAAGGACTATGTCATTATCCACAACAGGGATGTGAGAGAAAAACGGAGAAGCAAACCTTGAAAAATTAGCGTGTGGTAAATCCCCTTTCAAAAGAATTAAGAGTTGCTAAGATAGGAGAGAGCCAGTTGAGACTGGCTGTCAGATTTCAAGGCTATAAACAGGGTGCAAACATAACCTTGCACTAACTGAAAGTCAGATACAAGACGGTTAGGACACAGTCACATTCACTCAGCAATCAACTGTTTATTCATTAAGAGGCTTACTGCACTTCAACTCCAACCCAGGAACTGATACTGGAGACAGATACCAGCTAAAGGGGGTTCTTAATTCTTGGACCTAGTGATGGAGCTAACAGAGAAGAAAATCCAGTTCTGGGCATAAAGAAATACAGAATAGATTTCATTGAATGGGTTAGGCTCTTCTATGCCACGAAAGTACAACTCCTTCAAAAATCTTTCCAAAGTCAGACATGACTGCATACATACACATTGAGTTTGCTTTGGATAGACTAAAGTTGAAATACATTTCTTGGAGAGGGAATAATGTTGACAGATTCCATGAGTCTTGAACTTCCCACTTTTATTCATAGAAGATTACAGAACATAGCAGGGGGTGGGGAAAATTATAGTATTTAAGATCCTGAAGGATGACATATTTCTGTATTCCAGTCTATGCATTTTTTGAAATTAAAACCATACACACCATATATATATATGTTGTAGCCTAATGCTATTTTTCCTCCTCCCTCAGTATTTTCTAAACATTCCTAAAAATGAGATAGTGCCTAAAAATGAGATGGTGCCAAAAATTCAAGGATCATATTGTGGCACCAGCAGGATATGGCTGGACTGAAATTCAAGAAGGTGTTTTACATAGCAAAGTTCAATATTTAATTGTTCACTTTCTACATTTCAAGGTTATGTTTAAAACAACCACTGACTTGATCATAGCCCTAGCCTTGGAGGTCTGACTGCAGTCTCTGGACCTGCTCAGTTAAGGGCCAATGGAGGTCAGGGGAGTAATTAAAATCAGGAGGTGGCACAGATGTTTCAGAGCCTCTGGCTATTCTTGAAAACCCCCACCCATTTCCATCTTGCATAGTGGAAGAAAAACCAAAAAGCTGACCTTCCTGCCATGACCCGTTCCTCCTGCCCTTGTGACATAGCAGGGGGCACGGGTCTCAGATCTGTACTTCAGTGCTGGGTATCCATTTGGGAATGCTTACAACACTGATTCTGCAGCATGGGGTCAGGATTGTCGACTTTCATGAGAATAAATTCAACTGATAAATGAGAGAAACCAATAAATTTACTGGCAGAGTATACAACTAGTTTATGTTTCAATAATCACATCTGGCATTACTTGGCTTTTGAGCTGGCTACAAATGCTATTCTAATACTACCACTTAGCAGGAAGTATAGATTTTATGAGTGACAGTTTCTTATGGCTATCTTTATTTTATTGAGCCACAGGTATGTATCATGGAAATTTTCTGTGCACTCCTTTTTAAACATGTGGCTCTTAAAACAGTGAATCTAGGTTAGTGCTTTTTAACTCTACTAAGGGAAATGGTAGATCTTAGAAGAAGGCAGTTTATTGAAAGAATGAGGTGTTTATTAAATAAAAACACTTTTGGGGCCCGAGAGCGTGGCCTAGCGGCTAAGGGCCTCGCCTTGAAAGCCCCGGGATCCCATATGGGCGCCGGTTCTAATCCCGGCAGCTCCACTTCCCATCCAGCTCCCTGCTTGTGGCCTGGGAAAGCAGTCAAGGACAGCCCAAGTCTTTGGGACGCTACACCCACGTGGGAGACCTGGAAGAGGTTCCAGGTTCCTGGCTTTGGATCCGCGTGTACCAACCGTTGTGGCTCACTTGGGGAGTGAGTCATCAGACGGAAGATCTTCCTCTCTGTCTCTCCTCCTCTCTGTATATCTGACTGTAATAAAATAAATAAATCTTTAAAAATAAATAAATAAATAAAAATAAAAAATAAAAACACTTTCAAAACAGTTGGGTCTTTATGTTCTCCTCTAAGTCAGTGCCTTTATGCTCCTGGGGAAACCAAGTCACGTTGAGAGATGGGTATCTATTTTTTCTCCCTCATACATCACTGATCAATGCTTCCTGGAAAAATTTATCTTCAAAGTGATGGTAATGATTTTTGTGGGATGGCAATGATGTTTGCAGAATGGCAAATTTAGCTGCCAGCTGGCCCTGTCTTCTACATGCAATCAGCCACATGGTTTCCCAGCAAGGACGTTTTTGAAGAAAGCAAAAGCAACCGTTTCCCTAAATCTTTTCTAATGTAAATGCAGGGTAAGAAACTGTCTCAGGTAGAGCGATGGCTCTACAGTGGTTATCTTTTCCAGGGATGCCTTTCTTTGGAAGGAAACTGCAGTGCAACTAGACCGCAACTGGGACCGCAACTAGAAAACTCACAGAACAAAACTGGCAGGTTATGCCCAAGTTGGGTTTTGCTTGTGCCTGTGCTCAAAGCGGGGCCATCTGTAAGAACTGCTTTTCATGCATCCTCCATTAAACATCAATTCATTTTTATGGAGTATTTTTTTTGTCTTGTCACCAAAGATTTCTTAATTCTTTACATGTGTTCACATAACCACAAGACAAACCATGTTTATTCTGTCATGTGGATTTATAGGCAGACCAAAGTGAAATTAGTTCTCATCTAAATTTACTATGGCTATAATTTCATGGTTGCTGAGTCCCAAGGCCAATAGCTAAATCGGTGTGGACAACAGATGTACTTTAACCTTATGGTCCAAAAGAGACCAATAAATAGATTGGCTTTTTTGAAATCCAAAGCCCAGGAAATGATAAAATAGATTCTGAATGAAAACCAAACTCATGTCTAGTAATTCTTTCCTCAACAATCATTTTTATCTCCTAAGAAAGAAAGATAAGACAGAAGGGTGGGCCAGTCCAGATAAAATTCAACTGTAAAAATGATTTCTCTCATTGTGTTTGATGATGACGTGGTAGCTTCATGTCTGGACACCATGTAGATATTTAATTGCTATTCTTAAAAGAAAACTATAAAAATAGGCAAGTAGAAGCCACATTGACATCTGCGGCTGCCAGAAGCTATCAAGTCTGAAATTGCTTCCAATGTTTTTCACGTGGGTGATGCAGTGGAAGGGCTGGAGGCCTGGGAGTGGGTGGCCCCAGGTTCTAGGAGTGCCAGCCCACAGTGGGGCTCAACTGCCAGGGATTCAGTCACTGGTTTGAGGCTACAATATCCTTACTTTTGAAATGTGAGAATCAAGTGGCCAAGCATTTCCTCAAAAGTGTCCCTAAAAACTAGTCCAACAGCAACTTGACAGATAACATTGAAAAGCTTTCTGTGGCCAAACAGGTTTAGGAAACACTGGGTTCAACTAAAACACCTGTCTCAATTACAAAACTTTTGTGAGTTTTGTGCCAAAAACACACTGAGTTTTTTTAAGAGAAAGCCAGGCAGGCATCATTCTCTGCTGTACTTGACCATGGAACATGTGCGTTAAAATCATGAGGAAGGATCAGTGTTTATACAGAATAGATTTTGGAAAACCCTAGGCTGCATTATCACTAAAACCCCAGCTAAGTCTACTATGGTGACATTTACTTACTAGCACACCTTTTTACAACTACCTTTTCCCCACCTCATGACAGACATGGGTCACAGCATAAACTTGACTTCAGAATCTCTCTTGGTTATTGAATGTCAAAGCCAAGGACAGCCACTACCAGCTGATTAGAGCTGGCACTGGAGCTCAAATATGCTTGCCATACCTCTCTCGATAGTCTGTGTTTAGCTGTGTAATTTTCTTACACAGCATTCAGTGTAAAATGCTGATCTCTAACCTCCTGTTTTTCCTTAACTGTAAACACTAATAACTTATTTTTGGTCAAGTTTGACATTTCTGACATGTCACTTAAAAATACTGTGTATTCCCTAAACCCCAACATTCCAATTTGGAAAGTTTATAAGGTGAACCTATCCCATCCCAAGCCAAGGCATTCACGAGAGTGAAAGAGATAACCATTAATAACTACAAAAATAAATGATGATTGTTTCTGGCAACGTTTTGGTTGTAACTGCACTAAATCAACTTGAAATGCCTTGCTCACTGTGAGGACTATTTTGACAATTTTCAAGCATGTTCCATATCCATGAGTAGACAAATGGAGATTTCACAAGACCTGGGAAGAAACCAGGAACCCAAACTCCTCACTCACAAATTCTCAAGTCAATTTTCCACACAAGCACACAAAGAAGTTGGCATGACCTGACAAATCACACTTCAAAGTTGCCCATATTGTGAAAATTTGTACTGAACATTTCCATGCCATCATAGGACTGGAGGGGACTAGATTAGTGGAGAGTCTGAGAAGGAGAAATGACGTACATTAAGTACCTAGAGGAGCACACTCAGCTGTTTGTACTGCTACAGTGATGGCAGGTAATTATTAGCTATTGTTGTGACTTGGATTACATTCCAAAGAGGATAAACTGGGAAATGTTTTACGAAACAATACCATCAGTCTCCGGTGCTCTGGGAACTTGTCCACTGAGAGGCGATGATTATCTCAGAATTATGAAACCCAGAAGACCAAAGCCAGAATTGGAGAGGGACAGCAGCAGCTCTTCTTGGTATCAACTCCGTGGATGACAGAAACCCACATCCAACAGGCCATCATGATGGAAAGCAGTTATTGTCTCGTATTTGAAAGGCAACTCCATTCCTTCACAGTTTTGTTCTCAGCAGTGAACGTCTTCCATCTAATATGTGTCCCTTCATCTTACTCCTCTGCCCCTTGCCTTCATTATCTGTCTTCATCGCACAGCCAGTTAAGTGCCAGTCAAGCATGATCAGGGGTCAGGGGTTAGGGAGGAGGAAATGGGAAATGGATGGAAGCCAAAACAGAAAATTAAGGAAAATAGCTTTCCTTCCAAAAAAAAAAAAAAAAAAGCGGGGAGTGGTAAAACTGCAGGCAGTAACAGTTTGGTTTCTGCTGCACACACGAGCCTTCTGTTGGTTGGGGCTCCATCCATTGAGCCACACTTGGGTGCTTGAGGAGGGAAGGCAGCTTCCAGCTCTCTGATGAGACCATTGGACTCAAAGGTTAGGAAGAGTTCAGGGTCTCGTTGTGCAGAGTTCTTGCTCCCATCTATTCTGATGTTCCAGTGTGACTGGTACTACAACTCAAGAAGCAAGCACTGCAACACAGCCTGTGCATGCCCGTGAACTGTCAAGTGACCCTGCTGTCAGCCACTCAACCCATCAATAGTCATTTGCTCTCTGTTTGCAATTAAGGTTCTCCTGGCTAACTCCTTGTTTGTTGAATGCTTTCTCCTTGCTCTTATTTTGTCCCTTCTCGAAATCCACATTTAGATTGTCAACTTTCCAGGGAGAGCTAGAAGAAATGAAGTCACAAACCAAGAGAAACCCTTAACTGAGTGATCAAGAACTAGAGGTAGAAAGGAGCCCGATCTCAGCAGAGAGCACACACACAGCCCCGTGACTTGACTAAAGCCCTCACAGCCAAAGCTGCCTACATTGCTACACAGAGTGAAACACACAACACCTGGATTTCACATAGTCCTCAAACTTAGTTCCCCACAAAAGGCCCCCAAACCCTGCAAATGCTGTTTGACAACCACCTTTCCAAGTCCAGCCACACAGGCAACTCTAACCCACACAGTAATTCTAAGAAACCCCCGCCTTCTACCCCCAACTATCAGGATCAGATACATACTTGGGATTCCGTGCACAAGAGAGCCATGTTCCAGGCAAGCAGCCTGCAGTGTCTGCCCTCGGACCTGCGTGTACAGTGCTGCAGCCAGAGCAGGGAGGGGCTCAGGTGTGTGAGCAGGAGCAGGAAGTCAGGCCTAATTACACCCTGTTTGATTTGGCTATTTGAATAACGAATAAAATGGCACGTTTCTTTTCAGTTGGCTTTCAGAGGAAAACCACTGAAGCCTAACTGTTTCTGGTAACACACTCGACTGTTTTAAGTGTGAAAAATCAATGTTACCAATAAATATAGTCTTATTGCTTGTTTGAAAAGCACAGATTTGGTTATCATAAACGAGTTCTCCTTTCTGATTATAGTAAGAGCAACCCGCCTCCTGGCGACATTCCATCCTTTAGTGCCCATATCCTGCATGCCCCAAAGGTATGGTGATCTTAC
The DNA here is from genome assembly GCF_030435755.1 of Ochotona princeps. NCBI lineage: Eukaryota > Metazoa > Chordata > Mammalia > Lagomorpha > Ochotonidae > Ochotona > Ochotona princeps. The sequence goes on from NC_080842.1 coordinate 35,926,541, forward strand.
AGCACAACTTTTCAAAACTGGCTTTGGAGTCACTTACATTCCAGGCAAAAGACAAACACACATACACAAATAAAACCCTCTCCCTGTTTATATAACCAAACCCTCTACAACTATTAAATGAGGTGGGAGGCATAGAGGGTTAAGGAAAAAAAGGCTTTGGAATATAATAGTTCCCAGTTATAGGAAATTATGTTAGCTCCTTTGCTTATATAAAATATGCCTTTTAGAAAAACTGTTTTAGTATTTAAAAGAGCTGGCTGATAGGGACTGTATCCTATCTGCTATGCAAACAGCACACAATATGCTCAGTTTGGGAGCGCAGGAGTTTTACTCTGTAAGCCCAGGGCATGTGTAATCAGCACATCTTAATACTGGGACTTCTGATTTGGCCACCTCTTTTCTTAGTGTCCCTAGGTACTGTTTGTGGACAGGAGGAAGGGCTAACAGGTTTAAAAGCTACAGACACTGCGAAAATAAAAATAAAATAAACCTTTCCTTACATTTTTCTGCCATGTGTAGGTCTTGGGGAAATCAGAAATTTTTTTTTGTATCAGAAAAGCATGGAGGGCATCTGTACTACTAAATGCTATTTTGTCCATTTTCCTCATTGTCTCCCTGTAGTGCTCAGGATTCCCAGGTTGTTTGAAGTTGGTTTTAGAAGTACTTGTCTGGGCTCAGACTCTGAGATAGAGCAAATCAAGTTACTGCCCGAGACACCTGTATCCCATATCAGCGTGCTGGTTCAAAGTGCAGCTGGTTTCCCAGCCAGCTCCCTGCTAACGCAGCTGGAAGGCAGCAGAGGAAGGCCCAAGTGTGGATTCCTGTTAACCACTTGGCAGATCTGGATGAAAATCCTGGCTCGAGGCTTTGACCTGGTCCAGCACTGGTTGTTGCAAGCACTTGGAAAGTAAGCCAGTGAATGCAAGATAAATCCATTCTTTCTCGTTCAAATAAATACACATTTTTAAAATAAATAATTATTTTTAAAGTAATACTTTCCTGGATGCCATATGAGGTCAATTCTGAAGGATCTACAAAATTCTCTAAGGTTTCCTATAGTTCACCTTTTTCTATATGCCCCCAGTGGGACAAACTGCAATGTGTTAATGGGTTTCCTGTCACCAGAGATACTGAAGAGGTGTAACAATTGGCAGGGGTACTGTAAAGAGAATTCAAGCGCTAGATGAAAAAGTGGTTCTGATGAGCACTGCTAGGATTTATCTTTCCTTTACCAAGAAATTCATAGCAAGCACAAACAAGTGGGAAAAAATATCCAATGCCCAGTGTACAGAACACCAAAGAATGGCAAAGCCCTCTTAATTATGATGCACTTACTGAATTAGCCTAATTAAACCAAAGTGGCTCCTGGGATTTCCAGGGCCTTTGCAGATAGCGATGTATCACCTGTTAAATGGAGCCTATATTCCACACATGTAACAATGCGACACTGTTTTCCTGTTTAGGTGCAGTTTGCAACACAAAACATATTTTAGGAAACTGGTTCCTACTTTGGACATAAACTTGAATCAATATGCAACAATGGAGTAACTCCTGTCATGGGAAAGTTTCTACATGTAATCCTATTCATGACTCACTTGCTTAGTACTCACATTTCTACTTTTTCTTTGAGAGTCCCATCTTAGCCTTATTTCACTGGTACAGAACCTCCAACTGAAGAAATCCTTGTGCCAGGAAATCACATTCTATCCTCAAGTCCAATGACATGCAATTTAATTTTTCAAGAGCTCATGGGAGAGTCTGAAAGTTTTTTAACTAAAGGCTAATTTTTATGAAGTTCAGGATGTAGGGGCAGTGTGATAGTTCCCTGCAGAGCCTCTGCTTCCTGCATGACTTCAAACATTCTTCTTGAAGAGGGGTCTCATCCTTGTCACCCTAAAAGCACCATTATATCCATATCCATTCGCATAGGAAAGTACTTTTTTCAACCTAAGGAACAGCACCCCGCCCCAGCAGGTTCACAGGAGTGTGAGGCTTCACACAGCCCCTCTCAGCACTGACAACCTGCCAATTCCAGCCTCCAGTGAGGAGAGGAGTACCTGTGTCTGCTGATGTGCAGACACAGCGGAAGGTTCCAAGCCCAGCGCAGAAGTCTAGAGGCTAAAGTCCTTGCTTTGCACGTTCCGGGATCCCATATGGGCGCCGGTTTTAATCCCGGCCACCCCACTTCCCATCCAGCTCCCTCCTTGTGGCCTGGGAAAGCAGTTGAGGATGGCCCAAAGCCTTAGGACCCTGTACCCACGTGGGAGACCCAGAAGAGATTCCTGGACCCTGGCTTTGGATCAGCTCAGCTCTGGTCATTGTGGCCACTTAGGGATTGAATCAGTGGATGGAAGATCTTTCTCTTTGTATATCTGACTTGCCAATTAAAAAGAAATAACAAACAAAAAAAAAGCAGATGGTTCCCACACCAAATTATGATTTCTAGTTGTTCACTCTTGTTCGAAACCTTCCTGAATAAGACATCAAGTTTGCATTTTTTGGTCAGGAGTACACAATACACAAATATGTTTCATCATGACCTCCTGCTTTTGTAATTCATTTTGAACTCACTAGGGAGGAGGAGAAGAAATTCTTCCCTCTCCTCCTCTTCCTGTAAAACATCTAAGAGCATCCACGTGACTTGGAATTATAGTACTTAATAGTTCCAAAACGCTGGTGGGATTAGCAAGAGATTTTTCTTCTGGAGAGTGACTAAAGAGTTAACCTTAAACATTATAAAGAAAATCGTTAAATCTGCTGCCAGGTCACTTAGTACAATGTTAAGAGCTGAAGAAATGAATTTACCCAACACTCAGGAGCCCAATAACGTAATAGTAACTAATACGCCACAGAGAAGCACAGACTTTCTAACGCTGCTTTAGAAGTGATTTATTGATCCCTGTGCAACAACTCTTCGGCAATTAATATACTCAGAATTTATAGATTTATCACCAATGTCAGGAAAATTTGACTTCATTCTGGAGCCTGTTGCCTTGTTGCATCAATCCCTAAATTCCAATTAGCTCAGCTGAATCATGAGCCTCAGCAGGCTCCTCAGCATTCCCTTTGTGTTCAGGACTGAATGCTCCAACGTTTGGATTACATTATTTACTCACTACAAAACCACGGGGAAGTACTTCATATGTTTAGCAAACACTAATATTTTACATAAAGGAAGAAATAAAGAGATATTCAGAACACACTCTCATATGTTGTGATTTTGCTAATATGATACATGTAGAGTGTGTAGGGTTCTTAGTAAAAGTGGCAGATGGGAGCTATGTGAACTTGTAGAAAGAAGACAAGTACTATATAATCCAGCTATCCCACTTCTGGGAATACTGAAATCTGCATATGAGAAAGTGAACTGTAATCCTATATTTACAGCACAATCTACAACAATGAAGACATGGAAACAACCCAGATGCCAGTTGAAATAGTAATGGATAAAGAAACTGGGGTACATCTACTCTGCAGAATATTACTCAGCCATTAAAAAGAATGAAATCCTATCATTTGCAACAAAATAGTTCCAAAGAGAGGCCATTATGCTCATTGTAATAAGCAAATCCCCAAAGGACAAATATCATATGTTCTGATAGAAGGCAACCTTCATATAAAATACCAGACCAATATAGAGGTAAAAATGTATATGCATATATTTATCTAAAAGAACTGTATAAGGGAGACATTCATACCAAGAAGGAAGATACAGTGCAGTAGACACCCCTACTCCTGAATAAATGATGGTTCTCCAATGACTGTTAAATATATATGTTGACCATTAAATGTTGGACACCACCATTATCTATACCTACAATGCCATGACACACTTAAATGGCAGAATGATGGACTTATGACTGTTGCTGAAGGACTAGTCTATCCTAACAATATAGGGGAAATCAATGTATGTGGGGTGGTGCGAGGCAGGGTAAATGGGGAGAGTGGAAGGGGCAATCCCTGAGCCTATGGAACTGTATTATGAAAACAAAAATACAATAAGATGCCCATATCTCAAAATAATAAACTGAGCAAACATACTAAAAAAAGATATAAGCTAACAGCTACACATTGAAAACTGCTGTAATTCATGTAAGACTATGAACAAGAATAAGCTTTTCAGGGCACTTGGCCACAATATCTTTAGAATACATAAGCATTTCACTGAGGACTTTCATTTCCAGACTGACAGGCCTTGTATTGCATGAGGACATGAAGACTTGAAAGACTACATGATGATTTCAGGACCTTTTTTTGTTATTTTTATTTTTATTTATTTTTTAAAAGATTTATTTTTATTGGAAAGGCAGATATATAGAGAAGACGACCGTTCATCCACTGATTCACTCTCCAAGTGGCCACAACATCCGGAGCTGAGCTGATTCTAAGCCAGGGGCCTGGAGCTTATTCTGGGTCTTCCACACAGATGCAGGATCCAAAGGCTTTGGGCTAGCCTCAACGCTTTCCCAGGACGCAAGCAGGGAGCTGGATGAGAAGCAGGGCTGCCAGAACACAAACTGGTGCCTATATGGGATCCCAATACATGCAAGGCAAGAACTTTAGCCACTAGGCTACTGCACTGGGCCAACCTTTTTTTAAGTCACATGAAGACACAGAGCTTGGCCTAATGTTCACTGAAGTTCTGAAGGCAGTTCAATTATGACAACCCCATACATTGTGTCATCTGAGGCTAGCATTATGGCCCAGTGTGCTAAGTCACCTATTGCAAAGCGCGCATTCCAAACTGGAGCACCAGTTGGAGTCCTCTCTGCTCCACTTCAGATCCAATCACTACTAACACATCTGGGAAAGCAGTGCAAGATGGCTAAGGGCTTCAGTTCCTGCCAGCCACACGGGAGGGCAGATTAAGGTTTCTGGCTTCTGCTTTTAGCCTAGCCCACCCATCAGAATGCAGAGATTCCTCTCTCTCTCTCTCTCTCTCTCTCTCTCTCTCTCTCTCTCTGTATATATATATATATAAAATATATGTAATATATACACACACACATACATACACACATACACATATATCTTACCTCCTACCTTTCAATCACATTCAAGGAGACAAAAATAAACGAACATTGTAAAGCAATATCATCTAGTTAAACTTTAACAATCCACAATGAAACAAGATTTTTGGAAAGTTACACAAGAAACTTACAAGCTATCTGTTGAGGAGGACTGAGGCTGAGGAAATAGAACTTTCACTTTTTATTTTGAAGTTATCGTCATTTTTTTTTAAACCACAAACACCTTCATACTATTCTATACATTAAGGTTATTTAAAACATTCAAAAAGAAAATAAGAAATACGTAAGAATGTCCAAGCAAGGAAGTAGTTAAGTAACCAAAAAGAAACACACATTCTTTTTTTTAAGATTTATTTTTATTACAAAGTCAGATATACTGAGAGGAGGAGAGATAGAGAGGGAGTGGAGCTGCCGGGATTAGAACCAGCAGCCATATGGGATTAAGGCAAGTATCTTAGCCACTAGGCCACGCTGCCAAGCCCCAAAACACACATTCTTCAGGACACTCATGTACTATGAAGAGACCCACCTCCTTGTTCCAGCATTCATGACTACTCCAGACTACTAAACTTGTGTTTTACTTGTTCTTCTCTCCTAAGGTTGTTATGAGAACGAAACAAAGCAATATATATGTCTATCCTTCAGAGTTATGCTGAATGTATTTCACTCAGTGAGATTAGCCAGCAGTTATAATTGTTTATAAAATATAAAGCACCATTTGTGGAGGTATAGAAAAAAACAATAAGTCTGGGGTCAAGCATTGCTTGTGGTGCAGGGGGTTAAACTGCTGCCGGCACTGCCAGCAGCCCATGATGCAGCTCACTCCTGATCCAGCTCCTTCTTAAGATGCCTGGAAGAGGGGCCAAGCGTGGTGGCCTAGTGGCTAAAGTCCTCGCCTTGCACGTGCCGGGATCTCATATGGATGCAGCCCCACTGCTCATCCAGCTCCCTGCTTGTGGCCTGGGAAAGCAGCTGAGAACAGTGCAAAGCTTTGGGACCCTGTACCCATGTGGGAGACCTGGAAGAGGTTCCAGGTTCCTGGCTCCGGATCGGCGCAGCTCCAGCCATTGCTGCCGCTTGGGGAGTGAGCCAGTGGACAGAATCTTCCTCTCTGTCTCTTCTCCTCTCTGTATATCTGACTTTCCAATAAAAATAAAAGTAAAACTTTTAAAAAAAGATATCTGGAAAAAGTTAGGAACCTGTTTATATTCTGGGTGCTTCAGAAACTTCATGGAAAAAGAAGGAATAAAGGGTAAGTTTATTCTGATGTAAAAACTTTTAGAAATCTATACCAAGTTTTTTCATAATATGAATTTTCCACAAATTTTTTGAAAACCTTTCATATCATAGTGTCTTCGTAATATTTTCCTTTGCCAAAGAAGTTTATACAAAAAGCAATCTATGGTTTTCCAAAATCATGGTCACAATAAAAATTAAACTGAATTTGATTAAATAAAACAAATGTTAAGATGTTTTATATTATCCCAAAACTAGATTCACTGATGAAAAATGATGCTTGAACATTTTCATACCACAAAGCATTATGACATTGCAGATAAAGCCATTGACTGCAAAGCCAGCACCCTACACAGGCACCCATTCTGCTCCCCAACTGCTTCACTTCCAATACAGTTCCCAGCTAATGGCTTGGAAAAAAGCAGATGGCCCAGTTGTTGGGACCCTGCCAACTACAATGGAGACAGTGCTTCTGTGTGGTCCAGCCCTGGCCACGGCAGCCCTTTGAACCAGCTAATGTAAGAGTTCTCTCTGTATTTCTGTAGGTCTGACTTCTGAGTAAATAAATAACTCCTTTAAAAATTCTCATATCTGGGGCAGGCACTTGGCCTGGTGGTTAAGCACCAGATGGGTCACCAACATCCTGTATTGGAGTGCCTGGGTTCGAATTCCTCCGAGTCCAGTCTCCTACTAACCTAGTCTCTCAGAGGTGATGGTGACAGAGGAATAATTTTTTGATAGCTGGATCATTTTTGGCCCTCAACTGCTGCCTTGCCCAACCTTGGTCATCCTGGGCATTTGGGGACTGAGCCAGCAGATGAGAGTTCATTTTCTCTCTTTAACAAACACATGAGTAATTTTGGTTTTTAATTCACACTAGTGAGGGATTATCTCATCTTGCTTCAAATAGTATGTGGAAAATGTCATACTGTATCACAAAGGAGGGCATGTAGAATGTGGCATGCTCTGATTGTATTCTGTTGTGTTTCCTTAACAACCAAAGGTCCTTGACTTTTCTGAGTTAATGTCCCCAAAACAGGATGCCTTCTGTCTATAAAGTGATCCTTGCAAAAGTCAAAGGAATGTGAGCTACACTTCTCAAGCAGCCTTTCAGTTGGATCTTAAAATTCTGCCTAAAGAAAGAAAGAATCTAATTATGCAACAAAATGAAGAGCTGAAAAATCTAGATGATAAGGTTTCTTTTGCTTGTAGGTAGTTTTTAGTCCAGTGGGGAAGGGAACAGAGGGGAGATAATAAGCACTTTAACTGCAATGTAAATGAAATGACATCAGATGCAGCAATGGCAAAAAGGGGGGGCGGGAAGATGAAAACACAGAGAATCACTGGAGCCACAGTAGACAGGGCAGTTGTAGACAGTGAGGTTAATTCATGCTGCAACAGCACTGCTTTTCACCAAGTTTATATAAGAATATGGTGGATGTCTGGCACAGAGGTTCAAGAGCCCCTTGTGACGTCCACATTCCATATCAGAGCAGATGGATTTGAGTCCCAGCTTCACTGCCAGTTCTGACTTCCTGCTAATGTGCACCCTGGGAGGCAGCAGGGGATGGTGATACTACCTAGAGGGAAGATCGGGATTCAGTTTCAGGCTCCTGGCCTGGGGTTGGTCCAGCCAGGGCTGTGGCGAACATTTGGGGCATGCATTAGTGGAAACAAAGATCCAAATCTATCCCTGTCTTTCTGCCTTTCAAATGAATAGATCTTTCTAAATTTTGAAACTGACAGCATATAGAACAGCACACAGAATTTTTTTAATTTGAAAGTATCCAAGTCAAGAGATTCTGCAATAGTGGTTATCACATCACCTCTCTGAGAGGCTTCTCCATTTTTTCAACTTCTAGGACTCAGTGATAAGCCGCATACCTTTTAAGCAAATAGGATCCGCATGGTCTTTCCTAGTGCCTTTTCTCATCTGTATTATATCCAATAAAGATCCAAAAAAACATTCCTCTCCAGACCTTCTATAGAATTGGTGTTTGTGTCTGCCAAGAGATAGTCCATTTCCCCCCCTTCATTATACCACAGATGTCTACTTGCCTGAAGCTGCAAAACAGCTGTTTCTCGTGAATGTGAGAGATTCATAAATGGAGGCTGCTCTTTTTCAAGGAAGGAGCTATAGCACCTGCCGAGACCTGTCCTTTGGGAGGAATGCTTGGGGGAAGGTGGTGGGCAGGGTGTAGGGGGCGGCTCTGGTAAGCAGAACCAGAAAACAATGGTGCCTGGGGTTGTTGGGTAGCAAGTGCCTCTGAGTACATGAGCTCTCTGGAGTACATTAGATCTTCCTAAGAAGCACACAGACCAGCACCAGGATGGAGTTCATGCCCAGCTGCCTTCAGAAGCTGTCAGCAGCCCCAGAGAACTACTTTCATGGACTGCAATGGGGAGAGGGGAAAGAAGTGCTGCTGGCCCTTTCCAAGTGTAGAGTTTGGATAAATAAGGATTCCGGGCAATTCTCTTCATATGAACATTAAATATGCAGAAGGGTTTTTTTTTTCTTTTATATTGGAAGGGTGTGCTGCCATAGATGGACTACCTAAAGGGGGGGTGCCACCAAAAACCTCCAGGGCTTCCTTCGCACAGACTCCTGAGTGCCACACAGGCTTATCACTGAGCTCTATGGCTACAATTTGTCTTTCTAGAAACTTCGGAAGCATCTTTTTCTTATATTTATTTACCAAAAAGGCAGTTTGACAAATAGAGGGAAAGACTGAGATCTTCCTCCCACTGGTTCACTTCCAAAATAGCCTCAAATGGTAGGGCTGGGCCAGGGTAAAATCAGGAGCCAGGAACTTCTTCCAGGTCTCCCAACTAATAGCAGAGTCCTAAGCACTCGACTCTTCCTCCATTGCCTTCCCAGGCACATTAGCAGGGAGTTGGACTGGAGGAAAAGCACCTGGGGCTGGAGCTGGAACTATGATACAGGATGCTGGTGTGGCAGGGAGCACTGACCAATCTTCAAATGTTTGAGGCTCTATCCTGATCTCAGAAGAATAAACAAACAAGAAAAACATGCCCTATGTTCATGAGTGAACCAGATAATCTACAGATTTTGCATTGTAGTTAATACCATCGGTCTGTGCTTTCTCAAGGAACCTAACCAGATCCTTCTAAAATCTTCAGTGCTCAGGAAAATGTTTTAATCCTCCTCTTCCTATTTTTATTCAGAACTTGTATGTTGAAAACACATAATTTTTTAAAGGATTTATTGATTTTATTGGAGAGGCAGATTTGTGGAAAGGAAAGACAGAAGGAAACATCTTTCAGCTGCTGGTCCACTCCCCAATTGGCCACAATGGCCAGAGCTGAGCCATCCAAAGCCAGAAACCTTTAGCTTTCTCTGGGTCTCCTGCATGGGTGCAGAGTTCCCAAGGCTTTGGGCCATCTTCTGCTGTTTCTCCAGGCCAAGACAAGAGCAGAGAGCTGGATGGGAAGTGGAGCAGCCAGGACATGAACTGGTGCCCATATGGGATCCCTGTGCTTGCAAGGTTAGGATTTAGCCATTAAGCCATCACACTGGGCCCTAAAAGGCTGATGTTGAAACCTTTTCATATTGGTGACTAATGCAGTTCCTTTGAAATGGCTGAAAAAGGAGAGAAGAAACATAGTTTCTTCTTTGTGTGGCAGACTTTCCAATCTTGCTTCTTCCTTCCCAAACTGTTTCTGCTATTCAAGTTGACAGGTTGGGCTAAGTGTTTCATATTTGTACAAAGGGTACTGATTTTATTGGCTATTAACAAATATCTTAATATGGGGGCAGTTTTGAAGATGGAGATCTCATTATATTTAGACCATTATATGGGGAAGCATCAGTATTTGCAAACTGCATTGTTAACAGAGAAGTATAAATAAAGGTTATGTGTCATTAGGGGCTATATTCTTAAGAGATGATGCTCATAAAGATATTACACTCAGAAATGTTACAATGTAAGACATCATGGCTATAACACTTTTTTTTTGTGACAAGGAGAAGTGAGTTGTCTCTATCATTGTTTCCTGAAGCCATGGAAATGAATTATTTGTTGTAGAGGTCAAGGGGAAGCCACAGGCCCCAGGCTGTGAGGTGGCAGTGGGCCAGATCTTGATTCATTCTTGGATGCCTCATATACCATTCCACAAGTGATACCTGGAGACCGTTTTAAATAGATTTCATTTTAGTGCTGGGATTGGTTCTGGAAAGAGGAATGTTTCAGGGGTGGGTGGTAAAGTTGTAAATGGGGACTGATGAACTGATACCTTATAGCAGAGTGTTCTCCGTGCACTTTTCAAGGTTTGGCAATGACGGCCCACACTTGGCCTGGTCTGGGACTAGTATCCTGCTGTGGCAAAAGATTGCTGGTGATCCCTAACCCATCCACCTGTACTGGTGCCCAAGGGAAATCACCATCAATGTGCTCCATGGTGGGTTCTAACTTAGAACACCACTCCTCAGCTCCCTCCATTGGAAGTGCAATACAGAAGAGCATCTGGCCTTGGAAGAAGGACCTCAACCCATCTCAACCCATCTCCTTCCTGAAGGTTAGCTGCCCCCAGTCAGGACAAGGCCATGAATGTTCTGGGATCTGCAGAGGTAAAGCCAGTCCTTGGACAGCAGCCAGGAGACCACTTTGTCACCTGGTGAGGAAGTTGGCTTCTTGCCCCAGTTTCTTCTTAGAATAGCAAAGAACACATAGGCTCAGCATCCCTGTGAGGTCGTCTCCTGGTTTTTAATAATTCCTTGTATTTATTTAGTGCCTTTTTCCTCTCCCAAGAGCTAACTCTAAGAGTTTTCCATATGTTACTTGAATCAGCCTCATTAGAGCCCCATGCCTGAGCTGGTTAGAGAACGGTGCTAATGGGGCCAAGGTCAGCACCCAGTCTCCCACGAGCTCTGTGAGCAGCCCCACCAGCACTGAGACAATCTGTCTCATGTCCTGACTCTGCACAGCTAACCATAACCAGTTATTTTCTAAAGCTTACAAGAGGCTTATAGGGATAACCAGTACTAAAACTACCACTGATATTAGCCTTTAACATATTTAGCAAATACCTAACCTAGAGTAAGAATGCCTAAGTACTTATCACACGTGGACTAATTCAGCCCTCCTTCAAATTCTCAAATTCGATGACTAGAGTACCACCAGTAGGCCCACTCCAACAAAGAGGAAGCTGAGACCTTGGGAGGTTGAATAACGGGCCCAAGGACACAGAGGAAATGAAGGAGCAGGATTCAAGTGCCATCCCAGCTTAAAGGATTGAACTCTTAAGCATCACTCAGGACTGCCACCCTGTAAGGAGTACTGTGACTGACACAACTAAGTTCACAAATCCCTGATCCTAACTACACATTAAGCACAGTTTACTGTATACAGAGGAGTTAGGAAATTGAGAAAAGGATATAACTGACATTTAGAGATCATGACTAATAAACCAAGTCTGGTGTTGGGCTATAGGTGTTGTATGATTCAATGCTTACAAGAATGTAAAGGATCTGTTTCTCACAGTGGCATATGGAGGATGACAAAGCCTAAGTGATTTGAAGGATACTCAATGGAAGATCCAGATTCATGAAAGCAATCTATCTACATCAATTGCATGTATTATCTTAATGAACCTTCAGGTGACACTGCCACTTTAAAGGGCACACTACAATATAAAAAAAGAGATACAGAGGAGATGAGCAGAGTTCTCATGAATGCTTGTAGCCAGGATCAAAACCACACTTTCATGCTTTCATTCCTGTGCCCTCTTCCCTATAACTGCCACATGGCATTTTGGTCCTACTCACATACTGTGAATATGTGACAAGAAACCAGCCAATCATTAGGGTCATAGGGCAATGCAGGGTGGTGGGAGAGAAGAGGAGGCCTTTCATCAGTAACAGAGGCACATCAAAACCTATCTAACCTGTTTATTGGGTAGATTCAATGATGAAGCCATCTCAACTCGTGGGGGCAAAGTTAAGGCCAACAAGTATTTTAACATCAGGATCCAAAGAGCTTCTGTGTGCCATCTGAAGTGCATGGAGCTAATTGTCTACCCAGCCTCTTCTCTGGAGGTGCCAAGTGGTTTTGAAAAAAACAGTATCGGCCCGGCACAATGGCCTAGCGGCTAAGGGCCTCACCTTGAACGCCCCGGGATCTTATATGGGCACCGGTTCTAATCCCGGCAGCTCCACTTCCCATCCAGCTCCCTGCTTGTGGCCTGGGAAAGCACAGAGGACGGCCCAATGCTTTGGGACCCTGCACCCGCGTGGGAGACCCGGAAGAGGTTCCTGGTTCCTGGCTTCAGCTTGGCACGCATTGGCCATTGCGGCTCACTTGGGGAGTGAAACATCGGATGGAAGATCTTCCTCTCTGTCTCTCCTCCTCTCTGTATATCCGGCTTTCCAATAATAATAAATAAATCTTTTTAAAAAAAAAAAACAGTATCATCCAGAAAGTCCAGGCTCAGGAGTCAAGCAAACCTAGGTCGTATCCTGGCTCCATCATCTTCTTGATGTATGAACTTGGGCAAGGTGCTCAGCCCTCCATGAATTCTAGCTTCCTAATAAAGAAATGAGGCTAGGGAAACATCAACATGATAAAGCTCCTGATCATAACTCAGAAGAGGTTCACTATTTTTATTCACATGAAGACCTTCATGAGAAGCTAAAAAACAAACCTGTGCTTCCATTTCCATCATTGAAATATCATCTGTAGTTTGCAAACAGGAGTGCAAAAATGGTGCCACTGGCTGCTTCAGACACTCTTCAGCAGTCGGCTTTCTTGAAAGCCCTCATTAGTCGAGGAAAATTTTGTTTTTCCAGCAGATAAGGTTTCACAGTACACTGGCAGGTTGCATTGGGTACCTTGATTCATGTCTCCACGGATATTCATATTGGTAATAATAACTAACACATGTATACTGGAAAGCATGCATGGTTTGTCATGCACCTCACATTATGATAACCAGCAGCAAGATCTTAAATAGAAACATTTTGGAGGATTGACTGTAATAACTGTTCATGCTACAAGGCCAGTTTTTAGACTACAAGTGCCTTGTAGTTAGAATTTCAAAACCAAAAGAAAGAAAAACCCCAAACTGTTTCCTGTATATTATCCTCAAGTCAGACAAGATAATCTGGATAGGAATTCTACCCAAGAGCAATACTTTCACTGTGGTTAGCAAACCAGACTCCTTCCTTTTTAATTTAACTTGACCTAATTAAGGCTCGACTGTAATATTTTGCCATAATTCTCTGAGATCCTTTAACAAGTCTCTTAACATTGGGGTTATTCCATAGCTTGCCAAGTTAGACTCTAACAGGTAACTATTTCTTCTCATAACACTTAACCTTTTGTATGGGATCAACATTCTAAGGCTGTAAGCCTGGTTCTAACAAGGCTCGGAGCATCCTTCTCTCTCTAGGCACTAACACTTGGCTGTCTTCTCACACGTCTGCTAAAGATAAAGCAGAGTACACATGTGACAATCATTCCCGAGACTAATGTTTACAAATCTCCCTCCAGGGTGTCAAGATAGCAGAGACCAAGCTGGGGGTGAAAACAGTTTTTTCAGATTGTTATTTGTTATCCAGACATGTTATTGTTTCCTATTCCACTGTCACAATCTGTGTATAATTCTGAAGAACTAGCGGGAGACAGCCTATTGTGTAGAAAGTGTTTGCACTTGCAAGAGGAACTGGCACTGTGACACAGAAGGTTAAGCTGCTGCTTGCAATGCCAGCATCCCTTATGGATGCTAATTTGAGTCCCAGCTGCTCTGCTTCTAACCCAGCTCTCTACTAACATGCTTGGAAAGGCAGCAGAGAATGGTCCAAGTCCTCAGATCCTTGCATCCATGTAGGAAACCCTGATGGAGTTCCAGGTTCCCGGCTTGAGCCTGCCTGGTCCATCCCCAGCTGTCATGGCCATTTGGTGGAGTAAACCAGCAGTTAGATCTTTCCCCCACTCCTCTCTGTCACTCAGATTTTCAAATGAACAAATGAATCTCAAACAATATGTATTTTTTACTAAAATGGTTTAAGAAAGGAGAATGGTAAGACACACAACCCAGGAGAATGGGTCAGCAAAACGCCTAGTGCAAATGTGGTGCCCTGAATGTTCCCAGCACCACCCACTGGCCTCTACTGGAGTGTCAGGACTACAAGAGCCACTGTGCTCTCCTTGGAGTGCATTGCTGTGAAGCTGCCCTTGAGAGAATTCTGCAAGCAGTTCCCAACTGGGATGAACATGGTGAGAAGGTCTCCCAAAGACATCCTAAAGAGTCCTCCGATTCTCATTCTACTGGTGACATCAGGAAAGGCCTTGAGGAGACACGCTTTCTGACACAGAGCAACAGGGACTGACAAAGTCATGGACTTGAGGTCATTGAAGACATGGAAGGCCACTGAAGAGTACCAGAAAGAAGGGAGGGCAAACAGACGAACAGAGCAGGCAGGTTTGAACCAGGAGTGGGTGGCAGGCTCTGAGAGCCACAACCACAGCCAGGGCCCCATGGTATTCATAGATCATTTGTCTGGGGCAGGAGTTTTCTAGGGCTGGTTTGTTTGCTGCCAGCTTTATAACGTGGTAGATTTCAAGAGCCAGGTACACAAAGGATAATGTAAGGACAGGGTTTCTTCTGGGAAGGGGCAGTGATTTATTCATAACTCTCTGAGATGCTTATTCACATGGAGATTGTGGGGAGCACTCAGACTCAATCTGCTTTGGAGCCAGGGCCCCAGAAGTTGTGTGCTTGACAGGCACCTGACCACCTATTGTCATGAGACCATGAGGAATTCTAAGTTTGAAGTCACTAAAATATAGATAAGTGTACAGGAATGTACAGACAAGAAATCTGATTTCTTTGCTGTAAGACCTTGGAAACCACTTAAACTCAAGTGAATCTATGTTGCTTCATCTATGTTACTGAAATCATGTTTTGCTTTACATGAGTTGCTCATGCTAAGGGAAATAACACAGTTTATAAAAGCAAATGTTTGCAATTAGCACATTTTTGGGCCAAAGCAAAATCTTATAGACATCCACTGTCACATCCAAGACAGATCTGGGTATGGTTAGTGACACTTCAGCCACATATTTTAAAGAGGCTTTCTAAAAGTGGGGCGAGTTGGCCTAGCAGTTAGGATGCCCACAACTCATATCAGAGTGGCTGGGTTTAAGTTCTGGCCCAGCTCCAGATTCCAGGTTCCCACTCATGCCCACCTTGGGAGGGAACAGTAGCTGGTTCTCTGCCGTACACATGGGAGACCTGGAATGAGTTCCCACCTTCTAGCTGTTGAGGGTATTGGAGAGTTAGCGAGCAGATGGGAGCTTTCTGTGTCTCTTTCTGCTTGTTAAGTAAATACTTTCTTTTGGTTAAAGAGCATGACTCTGGTCGTCTCCTACTCTAACCCTGTGTGACGGTCAGTTGACAGCCTGGCACTAGAAAATGGACAGCTTGCTTTTTCAATCCTGGAGCCATGAGGGAGAAGCACTCTGAGGGACCAAAAGTCTCCAGGGTCCACTTTCCATATTGGTGATTTCCAGGGACTTTAAATGTGCTAAGCTTCCTGGGACAGTAGCTAGAGTTAGGAATTAAGAAGTGGAAGAACAGGATTAAGATCCCAAATGAGCTGATGAATTGAAGACTTTGTCCGGAACAAAAAGAAACAGCTCAATAAGAGAAAATCTGGATGATATAAAGAGGAAATGATCATTATCACAAACACAGGCTAAGCGATGTCTAGCCAAATGAGAATATGTTGAAAATGAGCCAAGGACAGCTGGCTATCACTTAAAACATGAGTGTGAAAGTTGGCTGCACGAACTGAGGCAGTCTGAAGGAACTGTGAAGTCATCGTCGCTGTATCGTACCTTTATGAGACTTTGTCCAGTTTTGGACTTCACAGTTTGAGAGGCACAGAGCATTTGGACATAGTTCAACAGATGGAAATAACAATGATGAAATTGTTGGAGAATAAGAGCTATGAAAAAAAACATATCTGGTATTATTTAACCTAAGGAAAACTAAGAAAAAGGCCTTAACTCTTCTGATCCATGAGCTACAATTGGGAATGACCAATTGTTCTTTGTATTCTTGAAATTGGCTCAAGTTCAGCAGAAGGGATGGGTGTTAAGTAAGTAGCCTACCAAACACCTCTAGTGGTGAGTTAAGGGTCTGAGCAGGCTCTATGCCAAGGGAAAGACCCCTTTCCAAGTGCAGATTGAGGGCTACACCAGACAGAAAGATGACCTTGTGGTAAGATACTGGATTCAAATGACAAAAAGCCAGAATGCAACCATTTTTAAAATAATTCACACTGGATTTGAAAGCAACCCTGTTTGTGGCTCAGAGCTATGATGTAGCTGGGTGATTAACTTCTCTAGACTCACTTTCCTCATCTGCAAAATAAAGGTAATCACCCAGATAACAGACATCATTCTTTAAGATTTATTTAAAAAATAATATGCCAGAATAAAGTTGGCAGAATAGGGTAAGGACATGTTTAAACAGATGGAGAAACATTAGCCGGTATGAAGCAAAGAGGGCACATTTCAGGAAATAGGAGAGGACAGAACAACAGCAGACAGGTACCTAGAGACTGACAGACACAGGAAAGCAGCGGACACAACAGTGTGGTGCTGCAGTGACCGATACCACAGTGATATTCAGCAAGTGGGGATCTGATTTGCACCAGCAGCCAGAACTCCACCAGCAACAATGTGGGAAGGGACATTCACCAGGAGCTCAGGAGATGAACCCAAAGAACTGCTCATCCCTCTGGTCCGATTTGACCAGGAGCAGAGACAGAGTGGC
Organism: Ochotona princeps; assembly: GCF_030435755.1. Lineage (NCBI taxonomy): Eukaryota > Metazoa > Chordata > Mammalia > Lagomorpha > Ochotonidae > Ochotona > Ochotona princeps. The sequence continues at coordinate 35,943,607 of NC_080842.1, forward strand.
AAGTCCCAGATGTGAGGTGGGAACAGGGTGGATTTCACAGCCTAGTCCGCCCCCTAGAGCCATATCGGGTACCATTTTGTCTAGAGACACCAAGGCTATGGGACAGGACTGAGCATGCACTGAGCTGGGAGTGAACTCATTTCTGGCTCAGTGAACTGCATGCAACAACAATGTGGCATCCTACAGGTTCTACCCAAGATAGCTCTGAGTAGGCCTCAGACCTGATGGCCAGCAGCCTGACCTAAGCCCACCCAAAGCCAGGAGCCAGGAGACAGGAGTGTCACCGCTGCCCAGCAGCGGCAACACTAAAACGACGAGGCATGCTCTTGAGGGTCCAAGAAAAGCTGGAACAGCAACCAGACCCTTCACTGCTAAAAGCGGCTGCGTTTCTCTCCACTGCCTCTTTCCCCATTGGTCTTAGCTTTCCTCTGCTGCTTCTCCAGCCCACTCTCTGCCACCCTTTTTGCCGCCCGTCCTTCGTTCTTTCCCCAGTCTTTCTCTCCAGCCTTCTCATCCTCGTCTCTCCGTACTGCTTTTACTGCTTCTGTCTGTATCCCTCTTTTCTACTTTCTCTCCGGCACCTTTCCTCCTGCCCGTTCTTCTTCTCCCTCGTCCCGTATTTCTCCGTCCACCGTCGTCCCAGTCTGTCTGTTCTCTGCGTAGCTTTTACCAGCTACTTTTATGTCGTTCTCCACCAATCACTTCTCCCCGTGGGTCAACTTGGCACTACGTGATAGGCCAGTAATCACAGCGAAGGCATTAGCCTATCCCTGTGGCTTGCAGTTTACCTGCTGGCAGACCAACTCCGCCTCCTGGCCCTGGGCAAGCCGCCATCTTGCAACGGCCCCTACCAATGCCAGGAGCGGTTTTAGCACCCTGCTCCCCTCACAGGAGCTTCTTCCCAGTCTCCCATGCAGGTGCAGGGCCCCAAGACTTTGGGCCGTACTTGACTGCTTTCCCAGGCCACAAGCAGGAAGCTGGATGAGAAGTAGAACATTTAGAACAATAACTGGTCCCCATATGGGATCCCGGTGCATGTAAAGTCAAGATTTAGTCACTAGGCCATTGTGCCAGGCCTGTCATACAGAATTCTGAAGTGTACATTTTATAATGTTCAAGAATAAGCATGGTTGCAATATGCAACATGATTATGCTTTCAATCCAGCGAAGGGAAAATAGTAGATTGCTGGGGGATTATACATTTGATCCCTGAATGGAACGGAGTAAAATCCCGTGACAGAGTCTGGCATCACAGGGTGAGTGAAACTTCAACAGCCCTATGGAGGAATATCTGGGTATGAGAGACAGAAAAGGCAATATAGGGTATTTCTGAGAAGAGTGATAGATGTCTAGAGTGGTGGGGAGAAAGAGAGTGCCAGAGGCCACCCAGGAATAAGCACAAGCAGAGGAGGCTGTAAAGTATGCTGTGGTCTGAATGGTGGTAGGCCCTGAACTCATGCCAAAATCCTAAGCACCAAGGTGGCAGTATTAAGGAGAAGCCCTTTTCAGAGGTGTTGGAGTCATGAGTGTAGGGCATCCATGAACTTGATTGGTGTCCCCTCTGCTTCATTTTAAAATTTTTACCCTGGGAATGGAATTAGGGCAAAATAAAGGAAAACTCATAACTTCATGATTTATACAAAGGGCCTAAACTGGCCCACCACTACTAATGATGTAAACTGACTTTATGTACATTATTCACTTTTGTTCCCCAACTGTGATCTTCAAGAATAATTAACTCCGAAGTGGGTATTGTCAGTCCATTTCTCAGGTAAACAAATGAGGCTGAGTAAACAATACTTTATCCAAGCTTCATTAGTAAGTCTGAGCACTGAGCTACTTACTCAAGCTTCTGGCTCTGAAGTCCTTCTTTTTCTCCTAACATTTATTTCATGGGAGTGAAATAAGAGCAATATGGGAGACTGTTTAATGTTTCAAAACTATAACCTACTGAGCTGAGTAATGTAACCTGCCTTCTATCTGATTGCTGAGGGTTATCCTAGAAAGTGTGCTAGACCCTAACGAGTGCTTTAGCCTGCTCAGCCTGCTTCTCCTTCTGAAACAAAGCCTGTTGTAGGGTTCTCAGCTCACAGGCCGAGCGACGGTCTGCAGGGTGAAGCCCCTTCTGTCAGGCCACAGTGCCGCCACTAATGCAATGCCAGAAAAAGAAGAAGCCGCTTAATAAGAACCCTGTGTCTGTGTATTTGGCTAGGAAAGTCACCAGTCGTCCTTCTCTCCAGGAGTGCCTGATACACTGAATGATCAGTTTTGAGTCATGTGGCTCTTTTCCTTTGTCAGCTGAGGAACCCCTTCTCTAAACTGTCCTGCTTCTCCCCTCCCATCCAGCCATGCGTGCTTGGGACTCTCCTTGCCCACTCTGGATACTGACGGCAGGACTGGGCAGTCACTTCTAGGCAGGCGAGAGGGCACTGCTTGCAGGCCTCAGAGAGCAGTGACATGGTGGCACCTTTTTTTTGTTTTCACCTCAACATGTCACTTTCCGAGGCCCTTCTCTGCCCTAGGCTTGCAAGAGGAAGACTTTTGTTTCTTTTCAGAACAGTTTAGATGGAGTTCTGCTGAAAGCAAGGAATATGACTAAGTGATTTCTTCAAGTCCCTTCCAGCTGGTGATTCATCAGTCGCAGAATTTGGAATTGGAATGGACCATAATATTCTGGGCCAAATGTCTCATTTTCACAGAGGAGGAGAGTGAGGTCCATAGAGGTTAAGAGTTGTGGGAGCTGCTTGCTACAGTGGAAAGGACATGGGATTTAAAGTTTGAAGTTCTGAGTTTGAAGCCAAACTTTTCTGTTCAGGTGCTGTATGACCTTGAGCAAGTCATTAATCTCCAGAGCTCCAGTTTCCATACTTGTAAAAGGGAAATAGTATTACCTCTCCTGCCTGCTTCTTAGCATTGCCCTCAGGGTCCTGTGATACCCTACTTATACAGTTCATGATTTTTTTTAAAAAGCAATACAGTGCTTTATCAATATGTTACATGATTAAACAACTTATTCAAGGTCATGCTATGATGACAAAACTAAGATCTTCAAACCCAGTGTACTTTGGTTTCCATCATACAATGTTGTCTTCTTGATGTTCTTCCAATTTTATAGTTACAATATTTTCTCATAAGCCACACTAATTCGATCTCCACATGTGCTTCTTTGAACCCTTAGATATACGTAGACACAAACTGGGGGAGTCCAACTGGCTTGGATGGATCCTAGACAGGCAAGTACAAAGACTTGTTGGAGATAACTCAAGCAGCCTCCCATTACATCACAGCCATGGCCTTCAGACCCCAGGATGATTGCTGCCAAGGGACTAGGCTTTTCCATGGAACTTCCCTTCCTGGTTTCATAACACCAAATTAGACATTGGTGTTGGCTATCTAACAGCTTTTAGTGGATGATGAGGCTATAACATGTACTCTGAGAACTGAAATAGGATAAGCATGAGCCACAGAGTGAAGTAATAATAGATACTTTAAATTCATGCTGGATAAAGATTTGGGAACTTGTTTAGCAGTAATAGGTGGTTTACAATGCCAGTTGGTGGTAATCCACAGAGGAGAGGCAGGACATTGCAGCTAATTCTCACAAAGTATGGGCTCAATGGTCTTGTGTTCCCATGGACCACTAATGAGAAGGGACCATGGCTCTGAGCCCTTTCATCACTTCTTAGGTACTGGAAAAGATGGACTATATTTCATTTGGCCCCAATATTAATCACAAGGTATACTAAGTCCTCACGAAGTTGACTTAAAATCGTCTCTTCTGATGATCAGGAGACAGGGACTCCCTGCTGGATCTGATGTTCTGTGACCCTCTGGTTCAATGGGGTGTACTGGTACTGGTCCTGGTACTAGTTTCCTGCTGTCATCCCAAGCTGAACATGGGCTAGCTTGCTTTCAGCTGTTAAATAGAGTTGGGTCTCTTCTCCAGCAATGGTCTTAGATCTTTGAGGAGCAAAACAGGCAAATCCTACTTTTCCCTATGTTCTCTGGCATGTAAAGAAATAATGGGAAGATCAAGCTTATCATAAATGGGAAGTGCAACCTCTTGCTCTAAGCAATAAAACAGAAAAAAGCAGGAAGGGGGGAACCCTGTCAGCCAGTTCAGCCAACAATTTCCATGTTAAAAAAAAAAAGTCCAAGTTGGAGCCATGTGGTCTCAATAAAGTAGTAAAATATATTTTCTTTACCCTACACTTCATGTGCCCATAACCTTCCTTTTAAATCATCTCTAAGCAGCCCCAAATCACTCTGACCGCAAATCACTTGGTGGCTTTGGTCTCCGGGCAATGGAATGTGCTGCAGTAGACGGGGAGTCGCTACCAAGTGCGCTGGCTCGGAGGGAGCTTCCAGTCCCTTCTCAGGCACATAGAACCCGGCAAAACCTTGGAAAGGTTTAGGGGCCCTGAGATAGCGCATGACATCATAACTCAATCATTCAGGAAAAAACTGCAAGGGCTGCAGAATCAAACAACATGCCACAAACCACAGTGGGCAGATAAAGCCGAAGAACAGCTTTCCTTACGAAAACATTCACAAATACCACAGGCAGCTGGCAGAGACACATTTAATTACATTTACAGAAACCCATTGTATCCATCAACCCCACCATCTTTGGAACTGACCACCAAATGGGAAGGTCACTGGAGCCCGTCTGTGAAATGAAAAAGCCAGGAGAGCCTCAAGGTTATGTCAGTGCATTTCATAATGCATATTACCATTAGATTTGACCCAGCTGCGAAATCATTTGATAGGCTTTGAAAGGATTTCCAAGCGAGCTAGATCTTAGTAGTAACATAGCTTTAAATTTATAGCAGGGGACTAAGTGCAACCCAAGGTGTGAGAAATCAATTATTCAGCACATGATTAATTAAAGAGACAGCAAGCTTGTCCTGGGTATAAACAAATCTCTCACGACTGCCATCTGCCATTATATCAGAAGACCTAGTGTTGCCTTTTCCAAGTGCCACTGGAGCCTTTGTTTGTTTATTTTTTTTAAAGAAACCATTCAAAGAGTTAAGTGCGCAAACGCTGAAGGGATGGTAAGTGTACCAGGTGTGCTTCTGGCACCTTAAGTCAGCATGCATTGTCAAGGTATGCTTAAAGCTGACAGGGAACAAAAGTTGCCCACAGAAAAACATAATTTTACAGAATACTTGAACATCATCTTATAGCAACTGCTAAGTAGGTGTTTTCAGGAAGACTACAGAACTTTCTAAGGAACAAGAAATATATGCCTAGAAATTTCATGTACTTCTTCATGTTAACCTTACAGTATGACAGCTGCTTTTTCTAGTCTGTGATTTCACCTAAGTGGAAGAAAACTTTCTACAGCAATCAGAAAAAAAGAGAAAAAGCACACGATGAACAACCAACAAATGGAACCACTGTAGTGACCAAAGTATACATGTCTTCCCTAAAGGGCCAATGAAGATTTGTATAGCACCTGCACACATTAACATCGAGTAGCATAATCTATTCTGAAACATGTTACTTCATTGTCTGTAAGGTATCTGCCAGCAATCATTTTCATCAGACACCCAAGGGTAACTTTCCATTTCAGCTGGAGGTGGGGAAAGTTCAAACGCAAGCCCCTAAGATCTTTTTTGCAGTCTGTAAAGCAATAGCAGGGGGAAAAGGCAAGATTCTGGTTACTGAAAATAACCTGTTTGCCATTATGTGCACAATTATAAGCTAGGACTTGCTTTGTAAAATTGCTGGGTTCAGCGGAGATTTCCCGTGGATTTATCGGCAACAGAAATAAACAAGCATTCCACTGAGCTCCACTTGAAAGTAGGAGAAGGGATATTGAAAGCCTTTTTCTTCGTGTGGAAATTCAACTCAACCTACAAGGAGGTGAAGCTACATTCCAGTACTCTGACGATTTTCTTCATCATCAGAAAATGGAAACAACCTAGATCTTGAAGCACAGTCCGCTTCTCAAAGGACTCTCTCCATGACCCCTTACCATCACTCACATCACCCCTCTCTTTCTTCCTCCGGCCCACTGGCCAGGGAAGTCAGAGGTGACTTGAGAATCCCCTGGGGGTGCTCAGGGGCCAGCATCTTCCTGCTTCAAGCACAAGCAGCCCCGGGGGCTGGTGGGGTGGGGAGATCTGTTTTTAAAAGTTACACTGAGGGCCCAGCACAGTAGCCTAGTGGCTAAGGTCCTCACCTTGCACGTGCCAGGATCGTATATGGGCACCAGCTCTAATTCTAGCAGCCCTGCTTCCTATCCAGCTCCCTGCTTGTGGCCTGGGAAAGCAGTTGAGGATGGCCCAAAGCCTTGGGACCCTGCACCCATGTGGGAGACCCAGAGGAGGCTCCTGGCTTCTGGCTTTGGATCAGCTCAGCTTCAGCGCTTGCGGCCATTTGGGCCACAATCAGCAGATGGAAGATCTTTGTCTTTCCTCCTCTCTGTGTATCTTTCAAAAAAAAAAAAAATCACACAGATTACTTTTGGCTTAGCTCATTTCAAGAGGTCTCCCATACTCAACCTGGATAAAACCAGTGTGACAGCGCTGTTTTCCCTAGAAAGGAGCAGGCAGCGGCAGTCCCTCAGAGTAGCCTTTCCATGGTGGAGGTGTCAGCAGGAATGCACTCTTTCCTATGGTGCTCTGCTGGCCACTTGTTTCCACGGAACCACAGCCAACCAAATGCTCACTAACCACAGGGACCTTGTCCAAAGGGCTCTAGAGTACCAGGATAGGAGCGGTTGACTTTGTAAGACAAAGCCCTGCCACCCAGCGAAACTCCCCAAAACAAGCAAACGAACAAGCAACAAACGCAGGCTCAGGCCCCTGAAGAGCAACAGGTGTGAAAGCTGCCAGATTTCACATGGGGAAAGAACCCAAAAGCCTCTCCAGAGACCAACCCTTGCCAGCTAGACTTCATTCAGCCACCAAGCAGCTCACAGGCTGTCAGCAACTGATGGCTTTGTCAAAGGTTTCCAGTGGGGATGGCCCAGCTTAGGGAAAAACAAGCAAAAACACAAATACACAGGGCACAAACTGCTCCAGACACAGAGGAAAGACCTCTGACGACGGGTGCTTCTCTCACAGTATCTACTCTTAATGAGAACAGGAGGAGAAGCAAGGCATGGTTTCCTCCCCTCCCCCACCCCAACTCCAACAACAGTAAAGTCCCGCCGCTGTGCAGCCCCTAGTATCCCAGCCCCCAAGAACGGTCCTCAGAAGGGATAGGGTGAGGGGTGTGCCGCTAGAGGTGCGGCGCCCCCCACTCCACACCTTTGCACGCACCAACGATGGACACTCACCGGCTGGCCAGATCACACTCTCTGCCCACAGACACTGTTCATCTCGTCTTCCCGATCTCGCCAGTGCCCGTCTTGGAATACAGCCTCGTTTGCAGAAGGCGGCAGAGAAAATTAATGGGGAAATGGCTTGCCCGAAGCCCAGCCTCTAGCGGGCTGCGAGGAAGACCTCTTGCGGGGCACTGGCTCCCCTGCAGCCGCCTGGCGGCGTGGTGGGTGCAGACAGCAGCAGCAGGAGGAGCAGCAGCAGCAGCAAGCCAAGTGCACTGTGTGTGTGCTCCTGGTGCAGTGGACCCGGCTGCGGGGAGGAGAGAGGGTGTGTCCTGCCGAGGAATGCGGCCAAGGTCCACAAATAACTCCCCTCACCCCCAAAGCCCAGGGCTCCCAAAGCAAAGCTTTACTTTGCCCGAGGCGGGGAGGCAGGCTGGTAGTCACCCACAGGGAGGTAAGGAGTTTGTGAGTTCCATTCACAAGCAAGCTCTGGGAGCGCCCTTTCCTCCAGCCCTCTGTTAGAGCGCTGAAGATACCTTGGCGGGAAGTCCAGGCGGCAGCCAATAGTGTAGTTGGCGCTGGATATCAAAGAAACCCACGTCCTCCCTGAGCTTCCTTCTAGACTTTTCCACGCAGGGCCATCTTTCAATGATCCTCTCCATCTGTGCTCCCTCTCGTGAACTAAACCGTTCCCCTGACGCTGCCTGACTGCTACCCTATAAATTAATAGCCGCATTACACATGGAGCCTCTAGGAAAAGGAATGCCAGGAGTAAATCTGGCCTTTGTTCTTCGCTTTGTGTTCAACAAGTCCGCCATTCATCAAGTCTTTCCACCAACACCCAGGGGTTGTGACTGATGGAGTGCCTGGCTGTCCCCAAGTCTGTGTTTGTGAAAATCCTGTCTACTTGCTTCACCTTCCACAGGGATACCATGAGGAAACAGCAGCAGCCAGACCCACCTCCCACCCCGCACGCACTGGCAAGCACCGTCTTTGAAAAATGACTTCACTACTTTCGGTTTTTCCCCTTTTCTTCCGGTTACAGAATGGTTTGTCCTTGACCAGTCAGAGGAAGAAGCTTCTACAAGATCCATGAAGCTATGCATGGGGCCAGGGCAATGTCAAAGGCAGGGGGCAGATCCTTGATGTCCAATAGAAACTGTGTCAGAAAGAGGGTTCCAGAGACAGAGTCATCTGGAGAGCGCAGAGCACAGTGCAAAACTATGGGTGAACTGAAACACAGTGTTGGAAGAATCCACTGTGCATCTCTTTTCTAAAGATTTTATCTGAAAGGCAGAATTGCAGAGAAAAGCGGGAGACCCAGAAACAGAGCTCTTCCATCACTGGGACTTGCGTCCCTTCCCTCTTTCTTCCCAGGCACATTAGTAGGGAACTAGATTGGAAGCAGAGAAGTGGGGACTTGAGCCAAGATAGGACATTCGGCTTAGCAGCCAGGTGGTTTAATGCACTGTGCCACGATGCTGGCCCCTCATGTGTATCCCTGGCTCATTTTTATTATCCCAGGGAAGTGATGGGTCGTAAAACATTGCATTTCTCTCTCATATTAAAATTCCCCCTTCCTTTGGCAATCAAAGTAAAGTTAATAAAAGTGAGATTATTTTTCAAAGTGAAAATACTCAGGGTTTGACAGGTGAGACCCCTCCTTGTCTGCCGTTACATCCTTTTATATTGTTTTTCTGTCGCCGCCATCCAGCAGCGGCGACACTAAAAATGCCGAGTCATACTCTTGGGGGTCCGGGGAAAACTGGTAAAAGTGGCTGTGTTTAAAACCTTCTCTCCACTGCTCCTGTACCCGTTGGTCTAAGCTTTCCTACCTGCTTCTTCCGCCACCCTTCTTCCCACATTTCTTCCCGTACTCTCTGCTTCATTCCCCAGTCTCCTCGTCGCCTCCTAGTAGTCTCTGCATCGCCGTCCAGTCTTCTACTATCCATCCGTTCCAGTCGTGCCCTGTCCCCTGTCTTCGTCCGTCCGAGTCCAGCTTTTACCGGCTACTTTTATATCATTTTTCCACCAATCACTTCTGTCCGTGGTCCACGGGGCTATCTGATTGGCCAGCAATCGCAGCAGAGGAACTAGCCTATCCTGTTTACCTGCTGGCGAGACAAATCCCGCCTCCTGGCCCTCGGCCAGCCGCCATCTTGTGACCACCTAACATACACGTGGGGTCAGCCGCTCCCCACATTTTTCCTCTGCACTTCAGCTGTAGTTTTCCTGGGGTTATTAAGTAACAGAGGCAAATACTGTTTTCATCTGAAAGCTATCACAGAGAAGCAGGGTGGTCCCGTGGGTGGGTCTCTCTGATACTTTTCAAGCCTTCACCGTCCTTCTGTTCTCCAGAAAGGGTGGTTAGAGAAATCTTTCTTGTGAATGAGTGAATGAGGGAAGACTCAAATACCGAGGCAAAAGCAGAAGGAAAAACTGGGGGTGGGGAGCTGCAATTCAGTGTATAGCTTTTGAGGACAGAATCTGCACAGCCCCTCAAGTACTTCTGCTAACACTGTGAAAGTTACAGAAGGCTGCGAATTAGTCTATGCGTCTGGGGTGCTGCAATGTCCCAATCAAAGCCAACACTGCCTTTAGTCCTTCTCTCTGATGGTGATAAGAAAGGACAGATGAAGATCTTGCCATTCTGCATCCTGTACACAAGAAGGCTACTGTTTGGGTTATAGTTATTGGCAGTGCCAAGTGTTACTGCAAATTACCTTTTGTTGCTAAGGTTTGCTTGCTTGCTTGCCTGTGCTGCGACTGATAATCCTCACAACACTGTACGTCCTTCAGAGTTCCTTGTGTCAAGAGAGGGCATCTTTGTGTGAAGGATGCAATGCCCAGGAGGCATGGACAGAGTGGGGGGACTTGGTTCAACATGCAGATTCCTGGCCAGCACTACAGTCATGATTCGAGCATCCTATATTAGCATGACAGTTTGAGTCCTGGCTGCTGTGCTTCCAATCCAGCTTCCTGCTAATCCACCTGGGAAGGCAGCAGAATATAACTTAAGTGCTTGGGTCCTGCAACCCATAATGAAGACCTGAATGGAGTTCTGACTCCTGGCTTGGCTTTGGCCTTGTCCAGGCTTCCTGGAGAGTGATCAATGGGATGGAAGACTCACATACTCCCTGTTACTCTGCCTTTGGAAACAAAGCTTTATTTAAAACAAAAAATATTGAACACGCAGATTTACCAAGGAAGTTTTTCCCTCTGCTGGTACACTTCACAAAAGACTGCTACAGCCTGAGCTGAGCCAATCTGAAGCCAGGAGCCAGCAGCCTCTTCCAGGTCTCGCACGTGGGTCCCAAGGATTTGCATCATCCTCCACTGCCTTCCCAAGCCACAAGCAGGGAACTGGTTGGGAAGTGGAGCAGCGGGGACACCAACCAGTGCCCGTATGGGATCCTGGTACATGCAAGGCAAGGATTTTAGCTACTGAGCCATTGCATCAAGCCCTGGAAACAAATCTTAAAAAAAAAAAAAAAACAAAAAACTAACTCACTGATTTCCTGTCAGAATAACCAAAGCAGCCTTTTTTGTTTGTTTGTTTGAGAATCATGATGTAAGATTTTGCTTTATCATTAATCAGTTACATTTATTTGAAGGGCAGAGAGAAAGAGAGAGGTCACCCATCCATGTTCCATTCCTCAAATGCCGCAACTGTAGGGCTGAGCTGGGTTGAAGCTGGAAATCAACAACTTTGCCAGAGGTTGTTGTAGGTTACTTGAGAATCACCTGCTGTCCCTCCGGATACAGATTAGCAGGAAGCTGGACAGGGAAGCAAAGCTTGGGCCCAAGTTCAGGCTCATTCATCTGGAATATGGGTTTTCTAAGTGGCTGTTTAGTTATTATGAAAACACTTGCCCCAGACAGGTGTTTTAACTTTCCTTTTTAAGTTAATATTCTAAGTTACATATTCACACAACTTCAAATGAAAACACATTCTACAGTCTTTCTACTCTACTTGTCATATGCCTAGCCTATGTACATCTCCCCCTATGGGACCACTGACATCAGTGTTCTTTGCACACTTGCAGATTGCTCTATACATGTGTAAATGTATCTTTTTTCCTTTTTTCATTTCACAAAAATGCTATGTGCACAACTGTTAGCCTTTTTAAAAAATTATTTACTTCATTGGAAAGTCAGATATACAGAGAGGATAAAAGATACTCCATCTGCTGGGTCACTCCCCAAGTGGCTGCAATGGCAGGAGCTCTGCTGATCTGAAGCCAGGAGCCAGGAGCCTCCTCTGGGTCTCTCATGTGGGGACAGGGTCCCGAGGCTTTGGGCTGTCCTCAACTGCTTTCCCAGGCCACAAGCAGGGAGCTGGATGGGAAGCGGGTTGCTGGGTCCTAAATCGGTGCTGATATGGAATACCAGCACGCACAAGGCGAGGACCTTGGCCCTAGGCTACTGTGCCAGGTCCAACTGCTAGCCTTTTATCTTGCTCCTCCAGTTAAATGTGTTAATATCTTTCCCACAACACATGTTTCTCTTTTCCTTCATTTGGAAACAAACATTCCTGGAGCATCTAATGACTTAAACTGTTGTAAGTGCTGGTAACCCAGCATCAGACAGAGGAACAGAAGTTTCTGCCCTTTGACGTTTATATCTCAGGGAGTAGACATAAGGCAGGGAATGTGCATAATAAATAATACTGTGCTAGAACAAAGTAAGAGCAACTGAGAAAAATGGAGCATGCTCACAGGAATGGGGAATGTCAGGTGCAGTACTAACATTTTCAATAGTGTGCTTTTGAGTAAGTGACAGGTGAGCCAGCTGGATAGTGGTAAAACAATGAGCTTTGGAGTTATCTGAAGAGTGTGGTGGCCCAGGTAAGAGGGGAAAGCCAGTGTCGAGGTCCTGAGGTAGCAGTCTGAGTAAGGTGTTTGGGAAATATCAAAGAAGTCAGTGTGGCTGGGAAGAGAAAGTGGGAAAGCATGTTAAGAGAGTTCAGAGATGCAAAGGCACCCAGATCATGTATGGGACTCATGAAACAGAGTAAGCGCTTGGCTTTGACATCAGTGGAGCATTGTTGCAGAGGTCTTGGGAAGTGGAGAGAGACATGATGCAACTTGCATATGTATCGACACTTAGAAAACACACTCATGTTTAACGTTGCATAGCATTCTCTTGGATAAATGCGCCACAATTTATTTAATCAGGATCCACTGATAGACATTTAAGTTGTTTCCAAAGTTCTGCTATTAAACAATGTTACAAACTTCCACACGTGACATGTTATACTTGTGCAAGTCTATCTATGGTATTAATTCCCACAAGTGGGATTACTAGGTTTTGCATTTCTAATTTTGATGGTTACAGCCAAATCACCCTTCAAAAGGCTGAATCAATTTACACTCACACTAGCAAGTGATGTTCAGTAGTGCTTTGCTCCCCATGGTTTTGCCCACAGAGTACACAATCAAATCCTGGACTTCTGCCAATCTGATAGGTGAGAAGTGATGTCTCCAGATAATTTGACTTGCATTTCTCTGATTTTGAGTCAGGCTGAGCAACTTTTTCATGCATTTAAGAGCCAAGTCTATAGCTTTGCTGTGGTCTCTCTGCTTTTATGCTTTTATACTTTCCCCATATTCTGTTGGGATCTTGGTGTTTTTCTTTACAGATTTCTTGAAATGCCACATCTATTAAGGAGATTATCCCTTTTTGTGATGAGTTCCAAATTTTCTTATTTTGCCATTTGTTTTTTGACTTTGGCTTATGGGATTTTGTGACATACAAACATTTCTGAGTCTTGTAGTTTGTTTTGTCAGTTTTCTAATGTGCCAGAGAAAGACCTTTCCTATTCTATATATTTCTATGATTTTCTTTTTTACCATTTTGATACTTGACCTTTTTTATCCTGGCTTAGTTCACAGGCAGTTAAGGTATGAATCCTGTTTTATTTTGTTCCAATTAATGATCCCATTGCTCACCACCAATTCTTTTTAACATAATTTTTAAAGCATGGTGCAAGTACTTGGGCCTCTGCCATCCACTTGGGAAACACAAATGGTGATTCTGCTTCTTGGCTTGGCTTTGGCCTGTTCCTGTCTTACCTATTGTAGCCATTTGAGGAACGAACCAACAGAAATTATCTTTTTCTGTCACTAATAAAATAAATCTGGTAAAATAATTTTTAAAAAGCAAAAAAAATCAAATATTCTTGCCATTACTTGTGGCAAGAATAGTGCAGAAGCTTCACATACTCAATAAAATTTAACTACAGTTGGTCATAAATATGTTTATGCTGTGCAATATCTTTCCAGAACTTTTTAATCTTGCAAAACTAGAGTGCTACACTGACTGGAATAATTGCCTTTACACCACCCTTCCACCTCCTGGTAACTCTGTGCTTCAATAGATTTGACAGCATTAGATATCTCACAGAAATGAAATCAGATAGCTTTTCTCTGTGATCAGCTTATTTCATTTAGCAAAATGGTCACAAGGATCATGTATGTTATATCAGGTGATATGATTTCCTTCCCTTTTATGGCTGAATAGTATTCCATCATACGTGTATACAATATTTATCTATACATCTGCTGATAGAGATTTGGGTTGTTCACACCTCTCAGTTAAACTGAGACACATTTTTATGAAAAGAGATAAGAAAAAAAAATCCCTGGGTCCCAGCACCGTACTCTGGTGGCTAAAGTCCTCACTTTGCACACATCGGGATCTCATATGGGCACAGGTTCATGTTCCAGCAGCCCTGCTTGCCTTCCAGCTTCCTGCTCATGAGCCAGGAAAGCAGTTAAGGACAGCCCAAAGCCTTGGGACCCTGTACCCACGTGGGAGACCCAGGGGAGGCTCCTGGCTCCTGGCTTTCGCTTGGTGTGCTTCTGGCTATTGTGGTTGCTGAAGGAGTGAATCAACGGACAGAAGCTCTTTTCTTTCTTTCCTCCTCTCTGTACATATCTGACATTCCAATACAAATAAAATCAATCATTTTTTAAAATCCCTAAGACTCTACTTTCAACGTTATGCTATTATTTGACTTTGTTTTCAGTTCTCTTCGTGTGGTACATCTTTCTGAATCTTCACCTTTTTGAACGGCTTTGACCTATGAGCCACCTCATGCACAGGGACACACCAAACACCCTTGCCTTCAGCCCTGCTCACCCAGGCCTGTGCCTGCTACTGCAAAGCAAAGGAAACAGTTTTCTGCTACTGTTTTCCAGCCCAATTCCTCAAGTTCAGAAGATTTTTTTCCTGGTGTTTTGTGAGATTTCCAATACCTAGTCTGCACAATGGCTATCGCAAAACTGTTATTTCATGAGCAAAATGCTAGTGCCTGTTGTTTAGGCTTCGGTTTATTTTTTTCAGAGATCTCTATTGCTTCTATAACTGAATAACTTAAATAGTTATTTCTGGATTGGGGTTTGATAGACTTAACTTGATGGCAATACAATATCTTCCTTGAGCAATACCTTCTAATAGTTCTAGGAGTGTGTCAAAGCAGTTACCCCAATTACAATGGGAGAGACTGAGGCAAGATTCCTCAAAAATGCATTTCCTCACCATTTCTTACATGAGACACAGGTCTGCTTCAGCCACACTCTCATTGATATTGACAGAGATGCATTCTGGGGTTCAAAGGACACATTGTCAACTTCCTAGGAAGCTGACTTAACTATCTTACACAAATGCTAATACTGTTGAAACACTCATGGTTTACCTGGTGAAGTCAGGAATCTGCTTCTCTGGGGAAATACTAACAATAAAAATCCTCACCTCTTTGGGACAGCTTGAGTATCACCCTGAGGCACAGGTGACAAGACCACCTCTGGAGCCCTCTGCCCTGGAGCACCAGAGAAGGTTATCTCCGAAGATCCAAGTGATTCCTTTTCATATCTTGGCCCCAAAGTCTGATGTGACCAGTCAGTGTTGTCAGGGGTGTTCAGATTTAAAAATATAAAGCAGTTATGTAGCGAGAATCTGCCTGTTGGAGGAATTTAAGTCCAGACCAAACTGCAGTATAGTTATGTGACTTCTCCTTGGAGCTTAAAGACACGGAGATCATGTTCAACTTCAAATTGTCTCATGTTAAAGGAAGCCTAAGAGATTCCACATTTTTCTTTTCTAGGTTGAAGGGAATAAAAAAAGGGAGACGTACACAGAATTCTTCCACATTGAGACACTTCAGGGTAATGTTTTCTTCTAGCTCTAAATTCCCAGGTTGGCTTCAAGCTCAACATTTGGATCATTCTGACTAGCGAGACACTGCTTGAGCAAGACGGGAATTCTGAACATTCTTGGAGGCTTCATAAAAATCCCAAAATGATGGACAAATGCTTATGTTGTGGTCATGCAAAGAAAAGCCCCCTTCTGATTCAAGATGGGATTTGTTCGTTTTATATTTACAGTATCGACCCTGAAGGAATGTGGAATTTGGCATGAGGGAGAGAATAGCAAAAGTAAGGAAGGACTAGAGACCAGGTCTCTGTGTGGTGTGTGTGTGTGTGTGTGTGTGTGTGTGTGTGTGTGTGAGAGAGAGAGAGAGAGAGAGAGTGGTGTGTGTGTGTGTGTGTATGTGTTAAACTGGAGCCTACAGAACAGGGGAGAGGAGTATCTAATAGTTTTGTTCGCTCATTTTTACAGCACAAAATTCTTCTGGTCTATGGTATGGAAGAAGGAATGGAAGAATTTTTTTTTGCTGTTCTTGTTAGCAGCACCATCTGTTTACAATGAAGGCTTGGCTTCTTCTTTTGGAGCAAATAAAAGCCCTAGGGTGCCCATATAAGTCAAACAGATGAAGCATGCATTCACAGACCTGAAGAATCCCCCACTTCCGCCTGTGCAAGGCTTTCATGGTAGATTTACACAGCATCCTACCCCCACATAAATTCAAAAGGAAGCTTCCGAGGAGCAAAGGTGGGTCAGAGGTCACTAGAATTCACAGCCCAGGCAGCTCATGCACCATCTAGTCAAGTGATTGAGACCCCTTGGGTCACATTTGCCAAAAGAGAGGTTGGGCAAATGGCAAAAGAGCCATATAGTAAAAATTCCTTTCGCTGCTTGTCATGGGATTCTTACACATCTGGGAGAGGCATATATACATCAAAACAAGAAAAGATGGAAATATGGCCTTTGCATAATTGCTACATTTGGACCCAAATTCCAAATAGAAAGGCATGTTTCCATAAACAGTGAGTTATAAAGTAAGAAAAACCGATTTCAGTACCAACCACCAGGATTGTAGTGGGACTGGTGGTGAGGTGGGTGGAATAAGTTCAGAAGGGGAGCACACATCCCTCTTCTTGCTCTTTTGGCTTTGTGCTGTGCTGTCCCTGGCTACCACCTGCTTGCCAGGGATTTGTACTCTCTTCCCAGATGTGAAGTTCGGGTAAGGATTTGTAAGATAATGACAATAGTGAAGAAACTGCCTATTCTGAAAAGTTTTGCTCAAAAAGTCACATTTTACTTCTCCACATGCATCATTCCTCATCATTTCTGTTGAACCTGCACTCTCCTAGGTTGCCTAGCAGAAGGTCTAAGCTAAACTTTCAGAGGTTTATCAATGGCTAGGAAAATAAAAACAAAGAAGCCCAGGTGAACAGCTGAGGAAGAACACTGTATTCACAGTGTCAGAGCTGCCCATCTGTATTTTAAACAAATAGCCCCAGCTATTTGATGCAAAGGAACCTTACTGGCTACTGCAAGAATCATTCATGTAGAATATTACATGTAAAAAGAAGTGGGAGGCAAAGCTCAGTGTAGAATCCATGCTACCCCAAGTTTTGGCACACACCTCATGGTTGTTTCATTCTGAGTTGGGTCTGTAGATTTCTGTCCAAAGTTTCAGACTCTGCAGCCAAAGTACAGGAACTTCCTTAGAGAAACAGTTCTCTCTTCTCACCCGAGAAAGGCCAAATGTGAGAACTGACTGTGTGGACTCACTATGCTTGTCCCTGGCCAGCTACCCAAAGCCAGCTTCCACACAGCAACCAAGATGCAAAGCTGACCTTGCACAGTATTGCACTCAATATGGGATTCCACAATTGATCTTTTTTGACTGAGTAGCATCATTTTGGATAACTTTTTGGCTAGGTTTCCCCCACTCCCTTTTTAAAACTACCATTAAGAAAAACATAAAATCAGGTATCATTAACCAAAATCTGTTAACAATATGGAACAAGGCTATCTGGTGGCTCAGACTAGGTCAGTTTTGCTGCATTCTGTGTTAACAGATTGTAAATTTGTCTGTGGGTTTTCAATATTTATGCTGTGAGTCAGGAAAAAGTATAGATGGACTTGCAAAATTTTGTTGTTACTACTGGGAACACCTGCAGTGCATGCTGCACTGGTCACTGGTTAGGGAGACTAGGTTTTTCATCAGGGAGAACTATGTATTCATTTAAGACTATGTTTGAGAGCTGGTATTTTGGCAAAGAATGCTAAGCTCCTATCTACCAAGCCAGCATCCCAGTGAGTCCCAACCGCTCTGCCTGTGATCCACATTAACAAGGATGTTAATGTGCTTGGACCAAGTGCTTTGACTCCTGTCACCCATGAGGGAGACCCAGTTGGAGTTCTAGAGTCCTAGGGCCTGACCCGGCCCTGGCTATTGTAGCCATCTGGGAAATGAACAAGCTAATGGGGATCTCTCTTTCTCTACCAGCAAGGAGAAATCACCATTTTAACAGAGTAGAGGCTTTTGTGGCCACATGCAACTGTGGGATTTTATCAGAGGGATAGACCTGCAAAACCCACTGATTCTGAGTCTGGCCTGGGAGGATGGCAGGGGTAGGGCACCCTCTTAAGCCCTTAAAGTGCTCCCTTCCCCTCACTCTTTTCTGGAACCTGGACTCAAACTGATGAAGTTGAGTATCAACCAACCTCTGTCAGTTACACTACAGCTCCCTATGTGGATGGGGTAGGGTGGTGGATCTAAGTGGGGATACTTGCTCCCAGTGACCTTGGAATGCTGTGACTGTGCCATAGGGTATGGCGGGGCTTTGGGCAATTGCTGTGTCTGGCTTCAGAGGCTCAGCCTACTTAGGAGCACACAACCCCTTGGTATGGTTAACATGCCTGCGTGGGTGAGGCGCCTAGGCATTACCCGTTCCCCCTGGCTGGCTTGTTCATTTTGGCAAAGAGGGCCTGCCACTTGCAGTCACACCAGCTGAGGTGATCACCCCTCCCCTCTGCCGACAATAGAAGAGGCCTACCACACCCAACTTGGGTGTTGTCCTGGACTCCTGCCCAACCTTAAGCCCCTGGAGCACCCTGGCCCCACCCAGCACACTCCTCCAGATATCCAGGGAAAGAGCAGATACTCCCCTACCCAGTGGAGGCATCTTTTAAAGATTAAAGTCACCAGAGGAGAAAATCAGCAAGTGTTTTCACAAATACTTAAAGATAAATGAAGAAATACAAGAAACATGAACAAGGAAGATAATGTGATTCTCCCAAAGGAACACGGCCCTTCAATATTAGAATGTGATGACAAACAGTTTGATGAAATGCCTGAAAAAGAATTCAAAATAATGATCATAGGATTACGCAAAAACACAGAGAAGCAAAAACATGCATTAAAGAAATCCATGTATGACAAGAACAAAAAATTCTACAGGGAAATGGAGATGCTAAAGAGACATAAAACTGAAATATTAGAAATGAAGAATTTAATATGTCAAGTAAAAAATATTAGTAGAAAGCCTTAACAACAGGCTTAGTGAGTCAGAAGAAAGACTACCTGAGCTATAAGACAAATCTTTGGAAATACCTCAGTCAGACAAAACAAAAAAGAAGAAAAGATTTGTGAGACTGAAAATCGTGTTTGAGATTTACAGGCACTATTGCACAACCAAACATGACATGTATTAGGATTTCCTGATGGTACAACAAGAATGGATCAGAAGATATATTCAGGGAAATAACAGCAGAAAACTGACTCAAAATGGAGGAAGATATGAACATCTTAAAAAAAACATTAATGGACATAAAGAGAAACATACACTCTGATACAATAATGGAAGACTTAAACACCACACTTTCATCATCGTGCAAATCAATCAGGACATATATCAACAGAGAAAAACAAAGCTGATCTATACTATAAAACAAATGAAGCTAAATGACATCTACAGAGTGATTCATCCCACAGATGACAACTCATGAAGACCTGAGGTATACAGCAAGAACAGTGGAAAGAGGTAATTTCATAGCAATTAGTGTCTATATCAAGAAACTGGAAAGTCATCAAATAGTCTAAATCCATTTTAGAGACCTAGAAAACAATAAGTCAGATGCAAAACTAGTAAGAGGAAATAAATAATTAAAATTAGAGAATACACAAAACCAAAACAAAAAAGGTACCAAAAAAATCAAACAGTTATACACCAACAAATTGGAAACTCTAGAAGGAATAGATTTCTGGGTACATATACTCCACTAAAGTTTATTCATGAAGATACAAACAAGACAGAAACTGAATCAATGATAAACACCCTTCCAACAAAGAAAAGCCCGGGAACTGATGGCTTCACTGCTGAATTCTACCAGACTTTACAAGAACTAATTCTAACTATTGTCAAATGATTCAAAACAATGGAAAAAGATAATCCTCCCTTACTCCTCCTATGAGATCAGCATCACAAGAATTCCCAAACCAAGAAAAGAAACAACAAAGAAAAAGAACTACACATTAATATCCCTGATAACCGTAGATGCAAAAAAACTCACAAAATGCTAAATAATAAAATTCAACATGCCAGAAAGATCACTCCCCCAAACCCACTAAGATTTATCCTAGGATGCAGGGATTTTTCAACATATATGAATAAATGTGACATACCACATTAAAAAAAATTGAATAAAAATCACATGATGATCTCAACAAATACTTTTCCAACAGAAAAAGCATTTGATAATTTATGTTAAAATAGAAATAGAATATAATATTTTTCAAATGGAAAAAACATTTGATAAAATATAACATCCTTTCATGATTAAAAGGTCTTGAGCACTTTGGGTATAGAAGGAATATTTCTTAACAAGATCAAAGCAAAACATGATAAATCTTCAGCTGGGATCACACTGAATGAGAAAAGCTCAAAGCATTTCCATTAGGATCTGGAAGCAGACAGTGATGCCCACTTGGACCACTGCAGTTCAATGTGTTTCTCTAAGTTTTAGCCAGAGCCGTTAGAGAAATGAAAGGGATACAAATTGGAAAGGACAATGTCAAATCTTCCCCGTTTACAGATGGCATGATCCTATACATATAGAAACCAATAGACTCCATTAAGAGATTATTGAAACTCACATGAGTTTTATACACTTTCAGGATATAAAATCAACTCACACTATGACTATAGAAAGAACTTTTAAGATCAGGCCCATTCACAATAGCTACAATTAATTTTAATATCCTACAATAAATAACCAAGATATTAAAGGAGCTCCACAATGAAAATTGCAAAATATTGAAGAAAAAGAACACACACACACAAAATGGAAACATCTTCCATGTTTGTGGATTGAGAGAATTAATATCAAAGCACAGATTCAATGAGACCCAAACAAAATATCAAGGACATTTTTCTCAAATCTTGTAGAAACAAGAGACCATACAGAGCTAAAGAATTCTTAAACAATCAAAGCAAACCTGGAGTTATCACAACATCAGATTTCAAGGAATACTCCAGGACAGTTTGACGATAACTGATTCTATTTTGCTCCTGATATGGGCATGAAAATAGATTCATAGACTAATGGAACAGAATGGAAACCCCCAGAAATGAACCCACACATCTACAACCAAATAACCTTTTACAAATAAATTGAAAACCAATCTCTGGAGAAAGAATAGTCTCTTTAGCAAATGGTCTTAGGAAAATGGGATCTAAGAATGTAGAAATATGAAATAAGATTCCTGCCTTTCACAGTGTGTGAAACTCAAATCACAATAATCAATGTATGATCTGACACCTTCAAATTACTAGAGGAAAACATCATGGAAACTTTGCAAGACATTGGCAAAGGCAGAGGAGTTACTGGAAAAGACATCAGAGCACAGCCTAATACCAAAAATAGATGAATGGAATTACGTTAAACTAAGAAGAAAATATTTCAAGCGAATAGGCAACCAACAGAATAGGAGAAAATACTTTTAAATTTTGCAACTGATGGAGAATAAATATCCAGGATCTATAAAGTGCTCAGTGGCCTGGTGTGGTAGCCTAGTGGCTAAAGTCCTTGCCTTGCTCGCTCCAGGATTCCATATGGGTGCTGAATCATACCCCAGCTGCTCCACTTTCCATCCAGCTCCCTGCTTGTGACCTGGGAAAGCAGTGGAGGATAGTCCAAAGTGTTGGGACCCTTCACCTGCGTGGGAGACTAGGAAGAGGCTCCTGGTTCCTGGATTTGGATCAGCTCAGCTCAGCTCAGGCAGCTGCAACCGCATAGGTAGTGAACCAGCAGACAATCTTTCCCTTTGTCTCTCCTTCTCTCTGGAAATCTACCTTTTCAATAAAAGTAAACAAATCTTTTTTTAAAAACCATAAGAAAGTAAACAATAACAAAAGAATCCAGTTAAGAAACAGTCAAAGGACATGAACTGGAATTTCTCAAAGGATGAAAAATAAATGACCAACAGACACATGACAAATGTTCTGGATCACTAACCATCAGGGAAATGCAAATAAAAATGACAATGGGGTTTCACCTCCCATGGTTAGAATAGCTATCATCCTCAAACTTAATAAGAGATGCTTTCAGGGATATGGGGGAAAAAAGGTACCCCAAGCCACTGCTGGTGGGACTGTTAACTAGTACAAACATTAAGATACCTCAGAAATTGGAAAATAGATCATATAGCCTCACCATTTTACTGCTGGGACTTTAATCAAATGACATTAAATCAGCACATGAAAGAGCTATCTGCATCTCATGTTTATTACAGCTCAACTTACAATAAACTATGTAATCAACCCAGGTGTCCATCAACTGGTGACTGAATTTAAAAAATGAGATACACACACACACACACACACTCGCACACATATACCATGGAATAGTTCTAAGTCACAAAAAAGAATGAAATTCTGTCTTTCGAAGCCAAGTGGATTCAACGAGAAATCATTATGCTTACTGAAATAAGGCAGTCCCCAAAAGACAAATATCACGTTTACTCTGAAATGCGA
Organism: Ochotona princeps; assembly: GCF_030435755.1. NCBI lineage: Eukaryota > Metazoa > Chordata > Mammalia > Lagomorpha > Ochotonidae > Ochotona > Ochotona princeps. Next base: position 35,966,056 of record NC_080842.1, read on the forward strand.
ATGATAATACAGAATACGAAAAGATGAAAGAAAATTGACATCTTGTGATTAGATAATTGCTTTTAACCCTTGCTTATACTCAGGGGGCTGTGGTCTTTCTATTGTTTATTTCCTGAATATTAGTTAGCTTTGCATTAAGTCTTTGATTATAAACTCAAATTATTACTTTTTTGCAAAGATTTAAAGAAAAAAGGAAGTAAGCAAGGAGGACTGAAAGAAGTAAAGAGGAAGAGAGGGCAGCATGGCTATCTTAGAATTATACTATGAAATACATAAAATCTGTTCTCTATAAAAATGTTAAAAACGCAAAAATTGTATTAAAAAAAAGACTACATGTGACTACAATTATGACATTCTAGAAAGCTTGCAGAAGTTTAGGTGGCTCCAGTCTCAATGGCTTTTGTCTTTCAAGGAACCTACCAGCAATAAGACAACTCAGAATTGTCGGTTCAGTCCTAGTCTCTAGCCATTTCTCAAGTCTGAGTTCTGAAGTCACCTGTCTCCTCCACAAGTTTTCCAGCGTATTCCACATTGCTTCGCTACTGTCTGTCAAAGACATTCTGTTTTTTTGTGCAAAGGGGTCTCCTGCTCAATGATGGCTTCCATGATATGTTCAGATCCCCAGCTCAATGTACACCTGGCACTCCAAAAGGGACAGCCAGGGCCTGGTCATGGCTAGACTTTCACATCATTCAAAACTGCACTTATTTGGCATGCACATCTGCTTGATGTTGAGAAAAAAGTAGGACAATGATTTGTGATGCCTCCTAGAAGCCTGAAAGCAAACCTATTGACAAGCACTCGTGAGAAATGTGTTCCAGGCTTTATACAGACCTAATCAGTGGTGCATGTGAGAATTACACAGACGGGGAGGTCATGAACAAACAATGACACATTTTGTAGCTGTCAGTAGTTTCCTTGGAGGAAAGAACCCATTCTTGTGGTTGGGCAGAGGTGACAGGTGGCATTTTTGACCTTTGATGTCACTGAAGACATTTAAAGTATGACAGAATGAATGTAAGCCTGGGCTGTGCATTTTTGTCAAATTTGGAAGAGATGTTTGCATCTCTTCATAATATTCAAATATGGTTGGCCTTTCCAAACTCTTTTTTCACAGTGAAAGGGGTTACAGAGAGACAAAGGTAGATTTGGAATCATAAGTCTTCTCAAATGCTATGCTGCTTTGTTTTGGCCGATTGCCTGCAGGGACATAGCCCTGTTGGTCCCAGAAAGCCAGTAACTGGAGACAACAGTGCTCAGTTTCTGCTCACAGACCCCCCTCGCCAGGAAGTAGAGATGAATTGGCATCAAACACACTTAGGAGAGTTTCTGCTATCCCCCCAAAATCGCATGAAGTCAGAATAAATGACAAAACCATGCACACACACAGCTCTTCATCATTTCCCAAGCATGTCTACACAGCTATTGCAATCACCCTTCTGAGTTATCCTGTGATGTAGATGCCATGATCTCTGTTTTACAAAAAAAGGAAACAGCTTTAGAATATAAATGAGTTGGTTGGGCTTGCCTAGCTAGAAAAACATTAAGGAGGTAGAAGATACCTTTCTACTTCATGGCTGCCTCTAATTTCCATTCCCTATTCTCATCACTGTCACTTTCTTCACTTTCCTAAGGAAAACACAGGACTTTACTGATAAATTCTTTGCCAGGCAATAACAAAGACTTCAAAAACCAATTTAAACATCTCCCTTTCTCTAAGACTCAGCCCTTGCATTATTTATTTCTCAAGTTGGAAGAAAGATTGTGGTACAGTTGGTAGAGGGAACTTCAAAGCTAACATCCCTTTTGTTTCGTTTTTCTTCTTACTGTTTTCAAGTTACAATTGTCCTTTTTTTGAGAAAAAGCATAACTTATAGACAAAACCTAGTATGTGTGTGATGCAATTCTCATAATAGCCTTGAAAAGTATGATTGTAAGTTTCCTCCATGAGATTTGGAGAAGTTAGGTAACTTGTCCATGGGCATGTGCAAAATAAGGTTAGAGGGCAGATTTGGAACTAGAAAGCATGCCTCGACTCAGAGATCTTGCCCACTACTTTCTTTCTGGTGGATGGCAAAAGGTTGCAGAGCATGTCTCCAGGTCCCAACCTTGATCAGCCCGACTCTGTTCTGATGGCTCAGGAACTATGAAAGCCATGGATCAAAAACTGTTCAAACCCATTTGTACATCACATTACTCATCAATGGACTGCTTGCTGATAAGGAATCATTTGTCTTTCACACAAATGATCAGGGACCCACTCATCTCTTGGGAGCTATCATTGAATGCTCCTATGTGAAACCAGAAACAGCAAGGAGAGGGAAAAAGGAAACCTGGTGAACTCAGTTAAGTAAACACATGCCACCTGTTCCTCCCCCAATAAAAATGTATGTACCGTCTAACTACTCACGTTACCACAAGAGTGTCGCCCCACAGAAAGAAATGTAACTGCATTCTCCCTTGTAAGTAAAGATGAAATCAACAAAATATTCTTTTAATTCCATGCACTAGCCTGATCTGAATTAAATTATTTTCAAATTTAGAATTTAATACATTTAGGTTTATTTTTTTCTTTTTACATTTTTGTTTATTTAATTTTTAAAGATTTATTTTTATTGGAAAGACAGATTTACAGAAAGAGACAGAAAGCTCTTCCATCTGCTGTTTCACTCCCCGTTTGATTGCAATGCCCGGAGCTGAGCCAATCCAAAGCCAGGAACAAGCAGCTTCTTTCGGATCTCGCTTGCAGGAGCAGGGTCCCAAGACTTTGGGTCACTCTCTACCGCTTTCCCAGGCCATAAGCAAGGAACTGGATGGGAAGTGGAGCAGTCAGGACATGAACTGGCACCCATATGAGATGTCAGCATCTGCAGGTGGAGGATTAGGCATCTGAAACATCCTGTTGGCCCCAAAGTCAGGATTTATTCATTAAAGACTTTTTTTTTAATTCTTAAGGACTGAAATGAGGGGAGCGAATTATGGCATAGTGTGTTAAGTCGCTACTGGAACCACCAGCATCCTTTATGGAAACCAATTCGAGTCCCAGCTATTTCACTTCTGATTCAGTTCCCCAGTAATGTGCCTGGGAAAACAGTGGAAGATGACCCAAGTGCTTAGTGTCTGTCAACCATGAAGGAGACCCAGATGGATTTCCAGGGTCCTGGCTTCAGTCTGGCACAGTTCCGACTGTTGAAGCTATTTGAACAGTGAAAAAGAGTGAAAGATCTCTCTCCTACCCCACCCTATAAATCTGTCATTCAAATGGATAAATCACTTTTTAAAAAAATAAAGGCTTGAAATGAAAAATAAAACATTGTTTCTCAAGATACATCTGAATCCTTTATCCTCATGATTGAAAATCGAGCAGGTCAGAGTGAGAAAGAAGATAGGGTGGGTGCAAAATGAAGGCAGCCCGTCTCTCAGTATGAATTCTTTTACCCCCAGATTACAGTGGGCGCCTAGAAATACAACCCAGTTTAAATTCACAGCTAAAGGGAGTATGTAAAGAATCAGCAAGAAATAAAATAAAAAATACTGCAGCAGTCGTGAAAGCCCTGGGACTGCAAAAAGAAAAAAAAAAAAAAAAAAAAACGGTAACACTTTCATTCCTTTCTTAACAATCACATCATAAATAATTTTCCCCAGCTAGCCACAAACTCTCTTCATCCACAACTTAAAGGCAAAGACCTCATAAATTGACTGGGGCCTTCTTCCCTTTGTGACCACAAGGCAGTGATTATTTTAAACTGAAGGCTCTAAGGGACATGTTTTCAGAGCATGTCACCGGCAGGTTTCACAGCAGCTGACAATCACTGCTCTGGTCAACAACACCTCCAAGGTGACAGGAAGGAGTCCCAAGCAGCCACTTTGGCTGGAAATGCAGCGATGTAGTCTTTCAGATGCCACCCCAGACACCTCCGAGGGTACCTCCTGAGGACCACGGATGGAGCTGGTAAAATAGGCTACACCTGCTTCCGATTATCTGATGAGTACACATAGAAACAATGCAATCCGGGAAGAAATGTAAATCCCATGTCCATGCCCTGATGAAATGTCATGTCAGAACTGAAGAATTCCTTTTGCCCCTAAATGGATTTCAGCCAGATACTCACATTCAGACCCCCAACTTCTGTTATTTCTGCTTGCGAAACTGTAAGGAGAAACGTCTTCATAGTTACCAAAAGTATGTGTGGATAGATGGTAATGAAGACAAATGATTTTTCCCTTGCCTGATACGCAAAGTTTTCTATGGTGTGTGCCACAAGGCAGCTTAAAACAAACAAAAACACACATGTATTTTTTGCTGTGGCATTTGGAACTTAAAGTGTGTGAAACTAAGACATGAACATGATTTTTATTCTCAATGCCTTTTGCATCTTTTTTAAAAGCCCATAATTCTTTCTGAAAAAATTTTTAAAACTTTGTCTGTTCCCCAAGAATTAGGACAAAATACTAAAAAGGCACATTGCAAGAAACTGGAGCCAAATGCTATATGTTCATTCTCTTTAATCATGCTACCCCAATCAATCTATCTTCTCATACGCACGCACGAGTGCTCCCTGGCCCTGGCCATCCTCCCATTTGAGGCATCTCACTGCTGTTGTGCTTCAAATTCCCACAGCTTATTGGCTGTACTGTTGCTGCTGGGCCACTTGCTCATGGAATCAGTTTTGGACAATTGAAAGTGCTTATTGGAATGGCTCTGCACCACGCTGATCTGAATGACCCCGCAGAGCTATGGAAGGAACAAAGCTCTGTGTTATTAGAGTTCATTGCTTTGCCTTGTGCTTCAGACCCCTTTTTCAGCAGTATTTGTTTTTCCTTATGATTTTTTAAAAATAATAATTCTATGCAAAATATTCCCCCACCCCATGAGTGGACAGAAATGGAGCCCAACCACATATGGAGCTTTAGACAAACAACTCAGACAGAACCATGCAAAAGCAGAGACACAAGGCAACGATTTAATAAATGCTAGTAAAGACTTTCATGGACTTACAAAGTATTTTACACCAGAGTTCCATTTTTCATTGCTCATTTTATGTTTTCCAAATTGGAGAAAGCCCAAACATGAAAAGGTCCAGATAAGCAGGCAGCTCTAGCAAAGACGCATCACCCTGGCCAGCCGGGGTAGCTTCTCTCTCCTACTTCGGTTTCGGGCACTAGGATTCTCCCAGTGGAGCACTGCTACGGGCCTCCTGTTAACTCAGTGCTGCACAGCTTTTTAAATATGAACAACAGAGTCCACAGTGTCTTACTCAATGATAATACAGTCCAGGGCTTTTAAGAAAAACCAAGTAAGACCTATGTCACGCTCATAGCATATATATATATATATATATATATATACACACACACATATATATACATATATATATACACATATATATATGAGAGAAGAGAAGAGGCGGGAACCCAGCCAAGAGGTAAAGAGACTTTCAATTTTCTTCACGAGACTGGAGATTCTCTGCTAGAGTCAAGGCGCCATCCAAACAGACAGAGCTACGTCTGACGGACATTACTTATGACATTAAACAGAGAAAGAACAGCTGAAACCAAAAGCTCCAGGCTCTAAATGAATTCCCAGCTACAAACCAGAAGGCTAACACTGTTAGGTCTTCGGGGCAGCTAGATGGATAGCTCTGCAACTCGGCTTTCTTTTCCCAGTGTTGGCATGACTTGAGGGATCTGTGTATTCTTCATGTGGTACCGCTATCGTGTTTTTAAGTAATCTTTGGACACATGCCCATGAATTAGTTTAATCTAATTCTCCTTTTATCCATAATGAGTTTTAGTCCTCACAGCCAGCATGACTTCGGGCTTCCTCCCTCTAGATCTCTTGGAAGACTTGGGGTAATCCCAGAGGCTCATTATTTCTAATTAATTCCTATATAAATGTGTGGTGCTGAGCTCACCCCCCCACACACCAGCCAAAGGAGGGAGGAGGCCTCTCCACCCCATTCTTCTCAAATGTAAACATGCCCGTTTCACAACCAGACCCTTGCAACCAAGACCTGAAACCCGCATCTATTTCTGGCATTGTTGTCTGGAATAGAGTTCAGCTCAATTAAGCATGGAGGGTATTGGCACATATCCAAAGATATGGGTTGGAGACCAGGCTGGCAGGAATTCTGAGAAGTGTGGTCAGCATTATTTGGTGAAGAGAGGGCATCAAAAACATGAGGCCTCCTTCAAGACCCCTCAGTGATATTTCAGTGGCTGCATTCACTGTGGGCAAACAATGATGGTGGATCCATGCATCAATTTGCCTGAAATGTTTTATTTTCTGCTCTGAATGTTCTGCATCTCAAAAAACCCTTCAGTACTCAGTTAATCGGGATGGCTAACCACCTTGCCAGGTACCTAGACAAAAGTCTGTACAACATGCAAATTTGTGGCACAGCAGGTTACAATGCAGCCTGCATCCCATGTGAGTGCTGGTTCTACCACGCCTGCAGATCTGGATGGAGCACCTGGCTTCTGCCTGGCTCAGCACTGGCCATTGAAGCCATCTGGAAAATGAACCATCACATGGAAGATATGTCTCACACTGCTTTTTAAGTAAATAAATAAATCATTTTTTAAAAAGGCATGCAAAGCAGTTTAAACAACATTGGAAACTCAGTCTTTCTGTCATGCTACCTCCCGGAATTTTTTTTTTTTCCTTTTTCTCTGTTCATTAGTGAAGGAAGGTGATGAGGAAAGACAGCCAGTCGGTGAATCCTTCAGCCCTTACACCAGCAAGACAGATCCCTGGGATGTAAACTGGATGGCACTGAATATGGTGAAGGGACAGTCTGGAGAACTTTCTGAACTCCGTCGTCTCAGACACACTTGTTCTCAAGTCTAAACATTCACTTTTCTTTCACACTCCTTTCTCTTTTTAAAGATTTATTTATTTTTTTGTAAAGGCATATTCAGAGAGGAGGAGAGACAGAGAGGAAGATCTTCCATCCACTGATTCACTACCCAAGTGGCCGCTATGGCAGGAACTGAACCAATCTGAAGCCAGGAGCCAGGAACTCCTTCCAGGTCTCCCAGGCGGGCGCAGTGTCCCAGGGCTCCAGGCCTTCCTCGACTGCTTTCCCAGGCCACAGGCAAAGAGCTGGATAGCAAGCCAGGCTGCCAGGGTACGAACTGGCACCGCCAGGATCCTGGCATGTACAAGGTGAGGACTTCAGCCACTAGGCTACCGTGCCAGGCCCTCCACAGTCCTTTCTTTAAGCATGATTCTGTGTCGAGCGTTTTTCTGCCAGGGCTCTGGGAGGAAATTTTCACAAAGTTCAGCTCTTGGGAGCACTGTGCACATCATTCTAGCTCTAAAGAGCTTTGAGCAAGGCAGAAAAAAAAATGTTTTGCAAAGCTGCTTCTGGTGACACAACTCTTAGATGGGTCACTGTGTTGAGATATGACTTTGAGGCAGGAGCGAGCAGTGCAGTTTCAGCCAGTTTATATCTGAGGGCAAATATCTTTGGATTGCACCGTGATCCCAAGAACAATACAGATCTGTCCCTTGGAAAATCATTATCCCTGGACACAGTCAAGAAAAACTCCCACCCTTGCTCAGTAGTTGGGCATATGGAGTTCGGGAGTTGAGGCTCAGCTTGACACAAGCTGTCACAGATCTTTGACACTCACCCCCAAAGCAGAGCAACTTGCCAATCAGTCCCTAGGATTGGAGTCACTGCTGTGGGAGAAGTCATGTGCTGGGGCTGAAGGGGTCACAGGAGCCATCACACAGAGATGTCACTTCCAAGTTTTCTAATGAGAGGGACCTGAAGGAAAGAGCTTGGGAACAATAGGGTGAGTGTGTTTCTAACCTGGATTTAAAGTTATGTCTTAACAGAAATTTTAGAAAGCTGAGAAAAACTATGGGTGACAGATTTGGGACAGTGCATCTGATTTCATGCAGGGATGATCTCTCTCCACATCCTAAGTTCTTTGGGTAGGACACAGAACTAAGCAGATTTTGAAGCTGCTGGCAAAGGCACTGTACTAGACTTGAGACAAGTTCATAAGGAGTAGCAGTCCAGGGTTCAGGCAACCCAGCATGGCAATGGTACCAGAAATAAACTCCAAAACAAACGCCACAAACCAAGTGTAGCCTAAAGAAGTTTTCATTAGCACTAACTCAGGCATCAAAAACGACTTTAAAGAAGCCGGTTTGGTTATGGATAATCCAACAATCTTGTACAATTATGTCAATTTGAAGGGGATTGATGGGACTTTTTTGCTCATTTATTTTGGTGTGGTGTAGCTGTACATCAACAAGGAGAGACAATGGCAGTCCATCCATGTCTGGGCTTCAGGAGCTTTGGCAGCTGGCCCCCAACAAGGCGTGGCAGAGCACAGCTAACAGGACCAGAGATGACTAGCTCAGCAAAGCAGGGAAGTGATTTATAGTAAAGGGTTTCTCAACAAGTTTCCACTTAATAGCAAACTGATAGAATGGTCTCATTAGTAGGAAGATCGAGACAAAAGCAACTATTGCAAGCCTCAGTATGCAACAGCAAATAGAATAGTTTGGCCAGAACTCTTCGAATACACTTGACAGCCAGAAAACAATTCAGTTTGTAGATACCAACCCCAGACTAGCAAGTACCCAGTCACTAATGACTTCGGGTCCAGCCAGCCTTCTGGCACATTAACACAGCTTCCAGATGTCACTCTCACGGTGTATTAACTCATCAATTGTTTAATCCAGGGACTAAGCTCTAAATCTTACAGGTAGATGACAGGTTAGATCATAAACCTGTGACTGCACAAGACTTGTGAAGGTGGAGTCACACCCATAGTCTTAGTTGAAATAAGAGTGATCACTTTGTACTCATAAATAATTCCATTCATGGATAATTTTTTTTATTTATACACAAACAACCTGCAGGACAAAAGCTACCCAGACTTTTGTCTGCCATTTCTGAACCCAACACTTTAAGAATCTTAGAAATTAGAGAGAAGATGCTGAGGTCAAATTTAGCACAAACCTGGGAGAATCCCTAAGGACTTGAAGGGTAGCTGGGTCCCAGCATATTTCGGAAACTATTGACCAGGAATAGAAAAGGACGAGGATCTCAAGTGGTTAAGTATGTGTATAGGGATCTTTATCTTTGTTTCTTTTATGCAGTACTGGGGTTGTCCCTGACATGCAGGTGAAGGGCATCAGGTGGAAGAAAATCTGTTGGGGTGAGAAGCTAATCAACTGTTCAGACCACCTGGCCAGTTCAAGGAACTTCCCACTCCATGCTCAACATTTCAGGTCCAGAGATAGCTCCCAAGGCGTGGGCCACTTTCTTTGGGTAATGCTAAATAGGAAGTAGCAGAGCCCAGGCAGTAACTAACACCAGAGGGGCTCAGCCCTATGGCAGCTTTCCAAGAAGGGCACAGACTAGGGCATGGCTTCTATCTTTCCAGAGATGCTGAATCAACCAAGGCAATAGATGCCTTCCAGAAAGAACCAGGGAGTTCTGAGGGAAACACTGTGACTACCAAGGACAATAGTAAGATCTAGGATAGAACAGCTATCCCAGATGAAAAATTCTTGATGGGCCAGCAAGATTAAAATAAGCATATGGACAGGTAGTTGACCTAGCACTTAAGGACATTAAGGACCCAGCACGATGGTTCAATCGCTAAATCCTTGCAAATGCTCGGATCCTATATGGATGCCGGTTTGTGTCTGACTGCTCCACTTCCCATTTAGCTCCCTGCTTGTGACCCAGGAAAGTATGGCAGGATGCTCCAAAGCTTTTGGACCCTGAACCAACACAGGAGACCCAGAAAAAGCTCCTGGTTCCTGGCATTGAATCAGCTCAGCTCTAGCTATTGCGGCCTTTTGGAAAGTGAAACAGAAGATGGAAGATCTTCGTCTCTCCTCTATATAAATCTGATCTGCCTTTCCAATAAAAATAAATCATGGGGGGAAAAGGCATTGACTATACTGCATATGTTCCATAATAGAGTACTTGAGCTCAGCACCCAGCTTCAGCTGCTGACTCCAGCATTCTATTAATTCAAACCCTGGAAGAAAGCAATGATTGCTCAGGAAATTTAGTTTCTGCCCACATGTGTGAGACCTAGATTGAGTTCTCAGCTTCCTGCTTTAGCCCCAGCCCAAAGTAGTCCTGATCACTGTGGACATCTTCCGCTCTGCCTCTTCCTTTTCCCTAATTGCACCTCTTCTCTCAAGCAAAGAAAATAAACATTTTAAATATTCTTAAAGGTAAAGATTTGGGGGATATTTTGGAGCAGTTACAGATAGAAGAGCCATTTCAGATACTAAGCAGGTGAGCATACTAGCCAAATAAATTTCAATGGATTGGATGATTGTAGATGGCACATGACTACCAACAGAAGGGTTGAGATGCAGAGCTTGTTCTGAAGAAATCAGGAAGGGATAAGGAAATGTACTCTGTAAAAGGAAACTGATCACTGTGGGAGAAATCTGCACTGATGTAGAAGGAATGCCAGAAGAGATGAAATAAATGAGGTGATCCTTTTGAATAAGTAATAGCACAGAACTTCCCAGAATCAAGGAAACTCACAAGAAGCTCAGATTCAGAAAGCTGCAAGTTTCTCTGAGATGCAGTTTGGGTTCCATATCACATCCTTACAACCCACCTTTTTACTCCAGGCACTGCAGCTCCCTGCAAGTGTGACTTGACACTACATCCCCTCCACTACCCTGGACATGCCTTCTGTTCTGTTCCCAAACTTCTCTGATGCCATGCCCACGCATACGCGGGAACCCAGATATGCAACTGGGACGCAGATGACGCTGCATAAAGCAACCTTTGTCCAACTGGGCCTGGGGACCAACGAACAAATGCATCGTTTTCTTACCTCCTGATTGAACAGTTCTGAAGGAAAATGCATAGCTTTCCTCAAGCAGTCACTGTTTGGAAAAGGCTTTGATGAACCACCTGTACATTCAATCCCCTAGTCTCTCCCCAGGGGTCACTGCTTGATGAGGTGAACTGTTGAACCAACATCAACACTTCCTATGACCAGACTTCCTGCCGTGGGAAGGAAAAAAAAAAAAACCACCTCCACATTGACTAAAGTCACTAAAGACTGGATTGGGTATGATTCCCGGGTGTTATGATTCTGGCTTATATACATCTTGATCTCACACATTACCTGAAAGAAGGAAGTCTGATTCCTGCTGCTGAAGTTTTAACTTCAAGATAACTGTAGTGTCCCCAGCTTGCAGGAGAGGTAACACCCTCAGGGCCTTGGAGAAAACTCAACTCAATTCAGCAGGAAACAGGAAGGAAACGGAGGCGGAGTAGCAGCAATGTTGGACACCTCATGGGACATTCCCATCTCCAAGAAAATATATACCGATTTCAGTAAGAAAAGTTGGTAGGGAAAAAAGTACAACGTTTTTCCTGTCTCAACACCTCTGATCCTGTGCCTGTTAAACTGATGACTGTAGTAGAAAAGCATCAAAAAATGCCAGAAACATTTATGTAAGTTGGAACACAGAAAAAAAAAAAAAAAACAAATGAACAAGCTAAATCCCTACAATTGAAAAAAAAATAGCTCTGGATATGGGAGGAAGGTTAGGGGAAAAGAGGGATTTGGGATAGGAAAAAAAAAGAAGTATCTAGCGAGCATATCACATGTTTGTGTGTGTGTGTGTAAAATGTATCATCTAATTCCTTTTATGTCTGCTCTGAGAACCTCCTGGAAGCAGTTAGGCTATGTACAACCAGCATCTGGAGTCTGGATCTAGGTTTCTCTGGAAAGAAATACTGAACTAATACAGGTCCAAAGCCTCAACCTCATGGAGACACTCGAATGCTTCATGGAAGCTGGGCATTCAAGAGAAGACTGAAACCACCTTGAGATGCTGCTGTGGGCTCATTACGTGAGTGCTGGAATGTACTTCCATATGCATAGCACAAAGTGTAAATACCAAAACACACACAGTGGGTTCTTCTGGTGGAAGCAATCACTTCTTATTAATGTCTTCCATGTTATCCAACTTGTTATGAGAGGGAAGTTATCTATTTTTCAGTGGAGGTGACAGTAGTTGTAAGAGTTTAAGTAGTAGCTGCTACAGGGAGTAGGCAATGCAAAAATGCTTGTGGCTAGTCTGTGATGGGACCAAGTTGAGCCTCTAGAAAGCTTCGAAGATCTCAATATTGGCCCAACCTCCCTTGCCCAGTGTGTGGGTTATGCCCTTGCAATGTTGGCCTGTCTTGTAGTCTGTACTGTGTGCTGACCCCAAGCACCTGAGTAAGCTCATCATTTCTTCATGCTTAATTCTTTGAGGGTTTTACTTGAAAGTTGGAATTAGAGAAAGAGAGAGACAGAGAGACAGAGAGAGAAAGGGAGAAAGCAGCTATGCAGGGATCGAGACAGATACTCCATCTACTGGCTCACTTCCCAAATGACTGCCATGGCCACAGTGAAGCTGATGCAAAGCCAGGAGCCAGGAGCTTCTTTCAGGTCTCCCATGTGAATGCAGGTGCCCAAGGACTTGGGCTATTCTCTGCTGCTTTCCCAAGCTCTAAGATGGGAGGCAGATCAGAAGTAGAGCATCTGGGACATACACAGGCACCCATAGACAGAAGGTTACCTTGCTATGCCAATGTGCCAGCTACTCACCTAGAGAACTTTCAATACACACAGAGATCTGGAAATTATCCCCAGAAATCCCTTTATTTTTTGAACTAGTGTGAGTTCTATGCAGGGGTGTTTTTAGAAAAAGCTGAAATGCATCTAATGGACAAATGAGAGAACCACTACCACAGGGCTGAAGCCCCAGGGTCCAAGCTGAGCATCTCGAGACTGGAATAAAATGCTGTGACCTCCAGGAACATGGCATTTAAGATTCAGTCCGCTCCCCCACATTATTATGCCCTGAACTAGAAGACTAATTTTCAACAAGAACACATTTTATTCCGCTCCCCCAAAATCAGTGCGTAAGTATTTTGATTAAGAAACAAAGAAGCCAACTTTTCTTTCAGTTCATCAAAGTGGCAAATGACAGACCAGATATCCTTTGATCAATGTCCTATTGTACTCTCTCTTGACTTACAGTAACAGAGCATTAGAGAAAACTGTCAGTTAAGAACCACATAGAACTGGCTCTGCCAGACATTGTCTTCCAGCCTCTTTAGGCCTAGGTCTGAATTTCAGATGAGTCACAACCAAAGACAGTATTAGGTAGCAAGTATTCTCACAGTAAATTCCTTTCTAGTTACTGACAGCAGGAATATTCAGAAACATGTACTTCACGCAACATTTTCTGCTATTAAATCATATGCACTATTAATATTCATATTGTAACATTATAGACTTACGCTTTATAGAAAAATGCTTTCTCGCCCTCCAATTTCTGTGTGCCTTAATCAAGCATTGTTAGCCTGCTAATGGCACTATGCTCTGTTATGTCTAAAGATGTTTGCATTCAGGCACTATTACATCATTTTTGCAGATTTTTTGGGCAGACTGTTTAACTGTGTTAAATTTTCCATTTATAAAGTTTTATGAGATTTCTCTGGGTATTGGGTGTCTCCTAAGGTAAACTGAGACACTTTCTCCAGTTGGCCTCCTTTCTTGTTTGAATTGGAACTGAGAAAAAGAAAGATAATAGATGTGTGGTTTGCCTGCAGTCGCTGTGACTGTCCTTGATTAAGAGGGAAATTTGGCTTTTGTTATTCAAGTGTCTTTTGGTCCTTCTTGGCTTATACTACTGGAGTGATTGTAGACAACAGACAATACCAATTCTTCCACAGAATTCTGTGTGTTTGTTTGCTTGCTTCCCTTTCTTGTTGTTCACCACAGCTATGAACTACTTTCTTCAGGGTATTTCAGAGCAATTTCCTTGCATGTAGAAGGAGCCTAACATCAGATAGTGTTTACCAGATTATCCTATATAATTAATCATTTTACTAGATATAAAACAAATTCAGTCAAGTATGCCTATGAAATGCTATAAATATATATGCTATATATATATTTGAAATCTACAAAGCACATTTGCACACATCCATCTTCTGCAATGTCTACAGTTAAACAAAACTAATGCCTTTTTTAAAAAGATGTTTTTTTGAACAGCAGATATACAGAGAGGAGGAGAGACAGAGAGAAAGATCTTCTGTCCCACGATTCACTCCCCAAGCGGCTGCAATAGCTGGAGCTGAGCCAATCCGTAGCCAGGAACCTCTTCCCGGTCTCTCACGCGGGTGCAGAGTCCCAAAGTTTTGGGCCATCCTCGACTACATTCCCAGGCCACAAGCAGTGAGTTGGATGGGCAGTGGAGCCACTGGGATTAGAACCCTCGGCCATATGGGATCCCGGAGCATGTAAGGCAAGGACTTTAACCACTACGCTATTACACTGCACCCAAAACTAATGTCTCAAAAAAAAAAAAAAAAAACCAACATTTCCTAAAACTGCTTTGACTACCAAACATATTTTTGTATTCTGTGGATATTTTAGAAAACATTGAAGAAATAGACCAGTTTAACTTTTACTAACTGGAGAGGAGTAAATCCGCTGTCCTCATAGGGGCAGTACTGCCATGAACATCTCTTCCCATTGAATTCAGCCAACAGAAGAAGGAGATTACTAGGAGTTCACATTCTAGATTCCCTGTCTGAGCTTCTGGGAACCTGAGGACACTACCAGCAGTTGTCACATTGGGTGACACTTTTGGATTTCCATGTGTATCACCCTCACTAGCACTTAAGCTCCGTGAGGTCAGTGGCTAGGTCTTTAGCAGGGTTTTCACTAGGAGGAAGCCTGGGGCTAAACATGTAGACATTCCATAGATTGAATGGCAGAGTACATGCGTGGGCTGCAAAGTATTTGCCTGGTAAGCACACAGCCTTTTCTTGATAGTTACCGGCCTTTTCCAAAAATCTCAATCTGAAGGGTTCTGGGTGCTCAGTTGCCACACTTCACACCTGATGACTGTGCCAATCTTGCCCCAACTGGCCAGACCAACTGTCTGACTCAAACACCACTATCTGCACTAGCCACAAGAACATGCCATTCTGGTTTGAGGTTGTCCTACCCTATTGCTCTCTGGTAAGATTCAGTGGTTAGAAAGTAGAGACGGAAGAAGGGAGGAGGAGTAGGCAGGAGAAGTAGCAATTGAAAGGTAGAAGTCACCCTATGGAAAACAAAGTAGAGACAAGTTCTATGGATAAGAAGCAGAAAGAAAGAACAGAGAAAACATTAAAGATTAGAGTTCATAAGCTCATCAGGCTGCTAGATTTACTTTTAGATCCTCTCAAGCTATGGTTAGGCCCTGGAGCCCCTGGCTTATCTATATCTAGCAAGGAATGAATTCCCACTGCCTCAAAACCAGGATAAGCCAATGCTGGGTTTTTGCCTCCTTTTATATCCTAGTGTGTCCTGCATTTTGTTAAATGTTTGTTATCTAAGCTAATCTGAGCGTGTTAGGTTATCGCAAAATGCATAAAAGCATTTTTATTCCTGTTGCTATAGATCAGGAGGCAAGTGTTGGATCAACTCAGAGAGAAATGGGAGTTTCATTTGGTTTTATGCATGTGAGCTTTCTCCAGAGTAAACCACTGTGGTCCTCAATCTGAATCAGATGTTTCTGGTGATGGTAATCATGGTGGGGGTGAGGATTTGTTTTTCTAATAAATTATCCACGGCATTCTATGCGTGTGAAATTGATCAAACACTGCTGCTCATTGGTGACACACAAAGTGAGCAAAGGCCTTAGGGGTATTCTAGATCAAAAGTGATCAAAATGACAAATGATTACCCTTGCTCACCTGAGGGTTATGTGTGCCCAAACAGTTCTGCTCTGAAACATTCTGGGAGATCTGGTCCTTGCATTCTACATACAACATGATGTGTAGCCCATTAATGTGTAACACATTATTTACTGGTTTTGCTTAAAGCAAATACTTAATCAAAAAGCTAGAAATTTTGGAACAAAATTAGCTAAGGAACAACTAGCTACGTTTACTTTAAAAAAATAAAAAAGCCTAAAACAAATCCAAACTTGTAGAAAACATTGAGACACAAGGAAATAGTGATAAATCATTGATTTCTTAATATCCTTGCATCATTTAGAAAATTATGCTCAAGACAGCTCTCAGACAAGCCTGCACATTCCTCTTTTTCCCCGGGCAAGTTGACATTGCATCATAGATCTCATAACCTTCTTTTGGAATTACTTTCTTTTTAAAGAAGAAAGATACATTTGCAAATATTCCAGAATACTCATTACTCTTTTCTAAAAGATGACTAGAAATCTTTCAGTCTCTTGTTCCCTGTTGGCAGTTACTTAGAGCCTAGAATTTATGTGTGTCCTCCATTTGAGCATGTCCACAACTAGTATACTAAATACACAAATTCCTAAAAAAAAATTCCCTAAAAGCATTCTGAGCACCAAAATCATCATCAAATATCATTTCATTAAGGCATAATTCAAGAACTCCTGACAAATTGTGAGTTTATTTTTGTCCTAAAATTCTGGTCACAGGAATGAGATTAATACAGAAGATTGAAAAGCAGAAACTCAAAAAACTAAAAATGGTAGGAGATGTGTAAGCAGGAACTCTCTAAGAGGTTCTCCTTTATTAGTTTTTTTTTTTCATGTTATTTTTTTTATTATTATATGTTTTTTATTAATTATTTAGCATTATGTGACAGTTTCATAGGCTCTGGGAGTCCCCCCATACTTTAGAAGATGAATTTGGTGCAGCACTTAAGACACTGTTTTGGGAGGTTTGCAGGCCATATCAGAGT
Source organism: Ochotona princeps (assembly GCF_030435755.1). Lineage (NCBI taxonomy): Eukaryota > Metazoa > Chordata > Mammalia > Lagomorpha > Ochotonidae > Ochotona > Ochotona princeps. The sequence goes on from NC_080842.1 coordinate 35,982,799, forward strand.
GCCAGGTTGGACCTGACTCCAGTAATGATTCCAGCTCCCAGCTAACGTGCATCTTAGAGGCAGCAGGTGCTGATGGCTCATGGAACTGGTTCAATGCCACCCACCTTGAAGACCCTGATTGAGATCCTGGCCCCTGGCTTTGGTCTAAGCCCCGTCATTGTGGACATTTGTGGAGTGAGTGGCTATGCAGAACTCTGTGCATTTTGAATAAAACAAAACGGGGGGTGGGGGAGTCTAAGATAAAGTAATTTATTCATTGGAAGTCACAGACTTTGCTTTTGAACAGTCACTAAAACTGTTTTTTTTTTTTTTAAGATTTATTTTATTTGCATTGGAAAGGCAGATCTACAGAGAGCAGAGACAAAGATCTTTGCTCTGCTATTTTGTTTAGAAAGGAAGAGTGTAACCAAGCTATACAGATTTTGGCCGGCTGCTCCACTTCTGATCTACCTACCTAGTAATGGGCTGAGAAAGCAGCAGATTATGTCCCAAGTGCTTGGGCCGCTGCACCACCACCAAATATCTGGAAAAAGATCCTGGCTTGCAGCTTTGGGCCAGCTCAGCTTTGGCCATTGTAGCCATTTGAGGAGTGAAGCAGTGGATGAAAGATCTTTGTATCTCCCTGTCCCTTGGTAATTTTGACTTTCAAGTAATAAATATTTTTTTAAAAAGTAGGCACTGTAATGGCTATAGATAATAGTATATTAAGTATATAATCTTCAGGCGGGGGCCCAAGCGGCTTGGCCCCGGGCCGCCATGCGGCCCGGGTGCGCGGGTCCCTGCCACGATTCCAGCCTAACACAGCCAAGCTTTCCACCACGTACGTGCGTACATGGGGTGCAGGCTCTTGGGCGGCCAGTGCGCCATTTGGCGCCAGGCTTCGCCTGCTGGCCGCCCGGCCAGGAAGTTCTGGAATTTGGTTTCTCTGATATGTTGCATGAGACACTCCGTGCTGAACCCACAGTACTCTGAGAATATGTATTAGTCCTTAAGCTTTTCAAAGGCATTTAATCTTCCTCTGAAGAACCTGTAGTCACTTTATAGTGCCGATCGCCAACATCAGCTCACTTAAAAGGCAAAATTCCGGGCTTGTCCAGCAGGATGCCCCATTACCTGATAGGATGTGGGATCAGCAGAGGGGTCATAGAAGGCAGGACTATGACACTGACTGGCATTCAAGAACCATACTCGGGGCTAGAATGTGTGAGGCATGCGTGGACCAGTCCCCTGAAACTGACCCCATTAGATGGTTTAGAAGGGCCGGTGGAGTCTATGCAGGAGGCATGACAGTCTATGGGGCGCTCTGGGTTGACCAGAGCAACCTCTGGCATACTTAACACTGGCTGGCAACAGGCCTGGTTGGAGAGCGTGGGGGAGGCCTTGGCTGCGTGGAGCCTACCACTAAGGGGCACAGGAACTGGAGGGAGGCTGAGTTCTGGTCGGGCCACAGTTGTAATCCCTTGGCACAAATATCAATTCGGCTTTGACGCACCATGCCGGATTAGACCACAGCACAGTTTGGTGCTCCGGAGGACCAGGATAGATGTTGGACCGGCTCGGCTAGGCCTCAATCCCATCTGAGCCATATATGAGATATACGTGGGTATGGACGAGCCGTGGCTGGGCTGAAACTCTCAACAGCAGGAATCAGAATGGATTGAAGAGCGGAGCTGGCCGAAGGACCTGCTGGAATGCGTGAAGCCCGACACCATGAAGGAGTCGGAGGGAGGAACCTGAACAGTTCCTGACAGGACACTGGCTCTACAAATAAACGCAGGAAGCATGGAGGTAAATAACCCAGAAGAGGCTTTGGAATGTGACCCACTGGAATACACTTGGCTCGGGTTGGGGCAGACCAGGCTGAGTCGGTTCACGTCATCCACTGGCAAGCCCAAGTGCTGAAACTGTGTGGGGGCCTGGCCGGGTTTGGTTGCGATAAAAAAAAAAAAAAAAACAGTACAAAACACAAAATGCCAAGGTGAAATGGCCTGTGCTAGTAGGGAATGCAACACCAGACCAGAACTCCTCCCACTGGTTTAGGTGAGGGACGAGAGTGTGATGGGCAGAGCCGGGGAGAGATGCGATACTCATTGGTTCCAATAGAGGTCGGGGCTCAGAAGAGAACCAACCCAGGGGTTAAAACCATCAGCTGATCAGAGTGATGGACGGTGGCAAGCACTGTGCTTACTAGTAGTACATGTAGGAGCCTGGACTGGGAATGCCTCAAAGTTTTTTTTTAGGGGGATTCCCCTGAACAAAATGGAGGAATCAAAGCATTAACCAAAAAAAGATGGAAAATGGAGTAGATGAATCAACCACCTCAGCTTTATGCTTGCAGCGGAAAACTGGACAAGGGGAAACCCTAAGACGGACTATGTCAATCAGTGGACTCTGCACCAGCCTCATCATACCTGGACTGTTGCTGATGATATGTTGGAGCTTCTAATTGATCGAGGTGACGCTCTGCTGGCTCTGCCTACAAACCTGAGAGGGCCTCCCTGGGAGGCCGTTGAACTTGAACTGGACAAGGGGGATGCTGGACTCTGTATGGTGTAAACTTTTAATTAGGGAATCTCAACGGAACTCGAGCTGTGGTTATGCATCAAGGTGAAGGAATTCATGCTGGGGGAAGGGTTTGGGGTGAAGGGGGGGAATCCCAGTACCTATGAAATTGTGTCATGTAATGCAATGTAATTAATGAATAAATGAATATTTTAAAAAGTATATAATCTTTACATTAAAATGTAAACTCATTGATGCATAATATGCATATATTTTCAAAGCTTTAGTTTTGTGAGCTCGGCACAATAGCTTAGTGGACTAAATCCTCACCTTGCAAGTGCCAGGATCCCATACAGGTGCCAGTTTTTGTCCTGGCTACTCCATTTCCAACCCAGCTCCTTGCTTGTGGCCTGGGAAAGCATTAGAGGATGGCCCAAAGCCTTAGGACCCTGCCCCCACATAGGAGAGCTGGAAGAAGTTCCTCTCTCCTGGCTTCGGATTGGCTCAGTTTCAGCCATTGCAGCCACTTAGGGAATGAACCAGTGGATGGAATATCTTTGCATCTTCTTCACTATAAACCCACCTTTCCGAAATAAAATATTTTAAAACACTTAAGTTTTTTAATTTAAAATATAGCTTGAGTATCTTTCTTGGTGACAGACGTAACTTACTCTTTTCATAACCACATAGCATACTACTGTGCAAACTACTAATCCTCTGATTTCATTTTCTCCCATACTGTAGACAGAAATTGATGTAATATTCTTGTGCAGAAAGTTTTGCTGATTTGTGGGTTCTTGGACTCTCACTAGAGGCAGAAGTGTTGGATCAAATGATATTTGATTCTAAACATTGGTAGGTACTACATCGTTGTCCTCCAATTAGTGTATCTGGTGATTTCTGACTTTCACCCTATGGCTGTGCTCAGAGTGGTCGGTCAGTCAGTTAATTCATCTTCAGCTTCAATCCTTCCCATTCTTATCCTGAATCCTATATGAAACCTTACAAAGTACAGATATTTTCATATTTCTGTAAAATTTAGAAAAGTGAACAATGTTAACCACAGGTGATTATGACAACTAACTCAACTGACTTCTTCTGTTATGCTCATCACAGACCCACAACACGGAAAGAGTTGCCAGCTATTTTGATGATAGAGCTTCTGAGAGGTAAACTGAAAATGCACAAATTTAAATCAAGTCTATGAAGATTCTTTTAGGAAGCTTCAATATAATAAATGAGAAATTACAGACTCCTGATGTAGTTGTATAGGAACAATTTACTTTGGTTCATCTTTTAAGAAATAAAATAAAACCCAAACTAACAGGGGTGAAACCAACTCAATGGAGCAGGGAAAACTCAGAAGGTATTTTAATTTAAAGATATGAATTAACTTGATCTCCTCCTAAAAGTGCAAATTAAAGGTTACAGTCAAGTTTATATAGAAATAGTAAGAGCTTAAATTATTTAACTACCAAATTTATGAAAAGTTGATTATATAATTACATTGATTTTCTTGTTGATTCGATGTGGAAGATTGGCACAGAGAACAGTAACACAAAGATCAACTCACCCAAGAAAAGAATGCCAACTATGAAATAGTGCCACTAACTTACTGCAGTTCCTCAGTGGGTAACATTTGAAATTCCCTACAACATTACACATCATACGTGAAAGAAACTTAGCTTTTCCAGATTGTTCTTCTAAAAATCTGTGTCATTACCAGTAAGTCCTGAATCTGAAACCTTTGGATACCAAAGATAAAAGAATTGTAGTCAATCATGTTATGAAAAAAATGACTTATATTCCCACTGCCTATATAAAATGTTATAAAATTCACACAAAATTATAATCAGAAAATCCACAGTTGAATTTATAAAATGAAAGTACTAAAGAGGTATTCCAGTTGGGGAGTCATACAAGTGTATTAGCTTTCTGGATTTTTAAATTTTAATGGTATTTTTTATCTTTAAAAATGTGTACGAGGCTCAGAGCAGTTGCCTAGCAGCTAAAATCCTCACCTTGCACACCTGGGACCCCATATGGGTGCTGGTTCTAACCCAGTGGCCTGACTTCCCATCCAGTTCCCTGCTTGTGCTCTGGGAAAGCAGCTGAGGATGGCCGGCCTTGGGACCCTGCACCTGTGTGGGAGACTAGGAGGGGGCTCCAGGCTTCCGGCTTGGATCAGCTCAGCTCCAGTCATTGTGGCCGCTTCTGGAGTGAATCAAGGCACAGAAGATCTTCCTGTCTCTCCTCCTCTCTGTATATCTGACTCTCCAATAAAAACAAATCTTTAAAAAATATGTACCACTCATTAGAGTATTCTCACTGTAAATCAAAATTTAAGGTATACTTTATTTTCTTTAAAAGGATTCTTAAATTATATGAGCTTCAGGCATAAACGCTGGATCCACCCCTGCATTCATGAGAGAGCCTATTTCCCATCACTCTTGCCAGTTGTAGGTAATGTTAACATTTTTTTGCATGTGCCAATCTGATAAATTATATATATTTTTGTAATTAATATTTAATGAGGTAAGATGAGCATTTTATGGGATTACTTTCTGTAAAGCGCCTTTTCATTATCTCTGCCTGTCAGCTGCCTTTTCTTCCTTAATTTCTCCAAGAGAATTCTGGGTATGACACAATTACCCCTGTTACTGATGTTTCATTCATTTTCCCAGTTATCCATGGAGCTTTTGACTTTGCTTCTGGTGCAATTTATTTCTGTTCCTCAAAAACATTTCTGTGAGATTTACAAATTTAGAGGAACTTTTTAAATTGTTTGAGAGGCAGAGAGACACACACATGGAGTATTTCTATCTGCTAACAGGATCAGCCCATGCTTGCAAAGGCTGGAGCCAGGATCTGTGAGCTCAGTCCAGACCCCCTCTGTGGGCAGCCATAGGGAGCCAGCACCTGAAGCCCCCTGGGTCTGGATTGCCAGGAAGCCAGAATTCAGGGCCAGTGTCAGCAGTCAAACCCAGGGGTCTTAATTAGGCCAAAAGTTCACCCTGACAACAGCGTTTTGAAAAAGTGGAAGTGCTACACTTAGTAAATAGAGGCTTTAAAAAGGGTAAAATCCACTGGGCAACTTTAGTGTTAAATAAGTAAAGTTACTTTCTCCAAGTCTGAGAGATGGTGAAATATTTTTTCCTCAGAAGTCAGGAATTCTAGATATTTCTTCCTCTTTCTTTTTTTCTACATGCTACTCTGCACTTAGAACTGGTAAGAGGAAACAGCCCATGAGAAGTTGCAATTTTCTTGTCGAGAAGTAAATCAAAATGCAAGTACATGCCACCTGTGCTGCTGCTGCCATGCTTATGTTTGTTGGGCTAAAATCTTCAAAATTCATTTCTTGGGTTCTTGGGTCTGTTTGCATCTTTAAGAGTGAACAGTGCCAATCTCATACAAACAGCAAGAGTGCCTTACACAGAATCCCATTTGGTTCATTCAACGGCCTCCAACAGGACCACACAGCTTGGCTGCTCAACTTCTGGCTAGCTACTTCTTACCTTTGGTGCCTACCTCAAATGCTGCCTCAACAAATCTTTCCTACACCCCCAAGGAATGATTAATAAGCCTTCTTGATGTTTCCAAAGCATTTGGTTCACAGTATCTCTGGTACTTAAGAGGTGTTGCAGTTTAATGGCATGCCAATTTCTTCTCCATTCGACCATGAATTTCTTAGAAGTGTGGCTCATTCATCTTTACATTTTCAGAACCCGGTACATGATTTGGCAATAGCAACGATGCAAGCATTCTGTGACATGTATATGAAGACTATAAAAATGATTTAAGTGGATGGAGTGGTATACCCAAACCACAAAAACATTGTATTAGAGGTACATTTAGAACAACAGAAGCATGGTCTAAGCTGTTCTGCTGATAAATGAAAGTAGGTATAAGGTTGAGTAGCAAAAATAATGTACTGCAGTGCAGATTTTTATCCTTGGGATCCTCAGATCCTGCAGCTTCATGAGTAGGTTCATGTTCATATTTATACTCAAGGTTCAAGGACAGTGTCACAGCAATCTGGAGACAATCTTGCTGCATACTATGTGCATGCTCTTATTTTGTAACAACCTCGCTTTACATTAAGTGGACATTTAACATTCATAGACCGGCATAAGTTGGCACTAAAAGCACAAAACATTTACTTTACTAAATATTCATCCATCTCCTAACCAGCATGTTAGACAAAGGCTTCAGAGTCTTTAAACATTTACAGTAAATGACGTGATCTGTTACCTCCCTGGGGGACCACCGTATCACATGCTCTGGCGACACCCCATTTGTTGATTATGTAGTTATAGATTTCCTCAATAAATCATGGTGCCTTGCAAGGTCCCATTTATTCTTCAGTCCTTCTCAAAACATAGCAGGGTTGAGAAAACTAAAAAACCTAGTTGTTTTAGAGTTATATATGAACAGGTATTGGCACAGAAATCAAATTATGATCTCAACAGAGACACAGACAACTTCAGGCCCCACCACAATTTGTCCTCAAAGAGGTCAAGGTCAAACAAAACCCATCTGGGGTCTTTAATGACATCTGTGCAATTTATCTAATTCATGGTGTTTTACTCATTTGTCACTCACTTGGGAAAAGAAATGCTACAGTGATGATGCAAATGCATTTGACCTTTTGCTATAAATCATAATCAGTTTAATCAGAATAAATTGCTCTCAAAGAAGATTTTATTCATTGGAATTTTCTTTTGAAAATAATAAGCTCAGCAAAATTTTAACAGCAACTCTGACAACTACATGTGGTTATGTTAACCCTGTTCTCTCTCTACTCTCCATGTTAATACATCACAGATGAAAAACATCTACTGAACATGATACAGATTCAGATACCACAGGAACATTTTTGGATATGTAAGGCATTCCTGGACTGTTCTGGAAAACCAATAACTTAATTATTCAATGTCTAGTAGACATCAGCTATATACAAATTTTCAAGGGCCTGTTTTTAGCTAGCTGTTTAGACAATGTTTAAAATACCCATGACCCAGGGGCCAGCACAGTGATACAGCAGGTAAATCCTCTACCCTGTGATGCCAGCATCCTATATGGGTACCAGTTTGCATCCTGGTTGTTCCACTTCCCATCCAGCACCCTGCTATGTCTTGGGAAGAGTGGAGGGTGGCCCAAAGCCTTGGGACCATGCACCCACATGGGAGACCCAGAAAAAGTTCCTGGCTCCTAGCTTTCAATCAGCTCAGCTCTGGCCATTGTGGCCACTTGGGACGTGAACCAGCAGGTAGAAAACCTCTCTCTGTCCTCTCTCTCTCTGTAAAAATCTGCCTATCAAAATAATTTTCAATCTATCCATGACCAACATCTAATTACCTGGGTTTGATACCCAGCTGTGGTTCCTGATGACGACCTCATGCTCATGAGATCCTTGGCACAAACAGTGATCAGTAAGATGATTGGGTTCTTTTGATTGATGTGGGACTGAATTTCTGGTTCCTAACATTGGCTCAGCCACATCCTGGTTATTATGAGCATTAGGGTAGTGAACCAGTGGTTAGAAAAATGCTCTTGTTCTCTCTCTCCACCCTACCCTCAAACTGAACTTGAAATCTTCAAAACGACTCATTGTGTGATCACCTGTAATAGATCCCAGATGAGGAGAGCAGAGGACTTAGATCATCTGACCAAATCATGTAGCAGAGCCAGAATTGCAATCCAAATTGATCTGACTACAAAGGCATACGCTTTCCACTATCCTAATTTCATTAAGCCCTATACAAGCTTGTGAAAAAAAGTTCCATTTCCTGTGTTTCAGACATGCAAGTTTTGGTTTTTGAATGGGCCAATACCTCCCCTTATATACTTCCATTTTTTTTTAAAGATTTTATTATTATTGGAAAGCCGGATATACACAGAGGAGGAGAGAAGAGAGGAAGATCTTCCATCCGATGTTTCACTCCCCAAGTGAGCCGCAACGGGCTGGTACACGCCGATCCGAAGCCAGGAACCAGGAAACTCTTCCGGGTCTCCCACGTGGGTGCAGGGTCCCAAAGCCTTGGGCTGTCCTCGACTGCTTTCCCAGGCCACAAGCAGGGAGCTGGATGGGAAGTGGAGCTGCCGGGATCAGAACCGGCGCCCATGTGGGATCCCGGGGCTTTCAAGGCGATGCCCTTAGCCGCTAGGCCACACCGCCGGGCCCTATACTTCCTTTTTTCTAAGGATTCTCCATAAATACCACCTCTGCTTGCACTGCCCTGGAACTCAAGTGCCAAGGATGATGCATCCCCTGACAACCAGGTAAAGGACTGGTTGCTTGCTTCCTAAGTTATCACATACATTGTCTGTCACCTGACTTCTTCCTGTACTCAGCCTTTCAATACTGATAGTCTTATTTCACTTTCCATAACTGTGCCCTGAACTGTTTACAAACCTTGCTCAGTTCTTTTAGAGACAAAACTGCTTTTTTCTATAAGCAGTACTTACTTGCTTGATTTATTATGACAGGAGACTTTCTCTAACTGAACTGGCAAATGTCAGTCAGTGGTGAGACACCCCACACCAAGGGACCAGTAATGCCCAGGGTGCCAAAGCTGCATAGATGGTCCCTCCCAGCAGCCTGTGGTAGCCTACTGAACAAAAGATCTTACTGTCAGCACAGCATATTTGGAAAGTAATCATCAAAAAGTCATTGTTTATGTCTTTATATTTTAAATGATTAATTCCACATTTTCTCCCTCCCCAGGAAGCTAAAATGAGAAGTAAAAATACAAACACAGAACCAAAAAAGAAATGGCTATGCATTACTAGTTTGCTATAAATACAGTTAGCCACTGTTTTATGTTTTTAACCATAATACAAATTAAAAATACATTATCTCAAAAGTTAAAACAAAGAGAAAGATAAGAATCATTATATTAGAAATATCTATAAAATACATTAAATCTGTTCTATTCATCTTATTTAATTAAAACCTTTTTAATGATTATTGTTGCAATAGGGTTTTTTCTATTTTTTATATATTGATTATTCAACATAAATTATAAGGTGTTTTTAGGACCTGGCATGGTATGGTGGGTTAACCTGTCACTTGTAAGGTGGGACTCCATAAAAGAATGCTAGTTTGAGTCTGGTTGCACCATTTCTGATCTAGTTCCATGCTAATACCCCTGGAAAGCAGAAGATAGCCCAAATGCTTGGACGTCTCAGGGTGGAGTTGCTTGGTCCTTGCTTAAGCTTGGTATAGCTCCAGCCTGTGTGGCCATTAGGGGTAATAAAAACCAGTGGATGGAAGATCTCCGTCTTCCCACTGCTCTACCTCTGTGTTTCAAATAAGTAAACACAGAAATCCTTTTGTAAAGGAGGACTTTTGGGGAGCCTCCTTTCTAGCATCATTTCAGAGGAAAACTATGTGGGGGTTCCAAATCACCACTTGATAAATGAATTGTAAGACACTATGATTTTAAATTGAGAACTCATTTTGGTCTATTTTTAGTGGAGAGTCATTTTTGTTTTTATTAACCTCATGACCAATTTGCATGTGCGGGTCCATCTGCCTTCTAGTCTTTCTGTTTTCCAGTTTCTAGGCTGGATGGCAAGTTAGCAGGTGACAGGGTTGAGAAAGGTTGGGATTGAAGAAGTCATGTGTTTTTGCTCTAATTTCACAGGTCAACTTTTGATTATCAATGGTTTTATCTAGACCACCTCCCCATTCTTTTTGCCTGGTGACTATTTATCTATTAACGTCCTTTCCCTGGCCAACTAGACATGTACTGAATAGAAGGAGTAAAGTGAGTGCCATCTCTTACTCCCTTTAACTAAAACAGACCCAATAGAGACAAACTAGGGTAGACAGCCCCCTCTGAAAGAATCCAAGAACTTTTTCAACAGTTTTGACAAAAAAGCTTAGCAAGAGAGGACTTAGAAATAAGGGAAACCTTGGGAAAATATTAGATAATATTAACCATAAATATTTTTAAATGTGTTATGATTTTTAAACATCCAACAGAGCTTTTAAAATAAAATTTACAGAGTAGATTGTCTGGGAACCAGCAATTTCATGTGTGCTATACTTCGTTAAGTCTCATGGTTTTTTGCAAAGCTGGCTGTTGGGCAGGGGCCAAGTTTATTGCATTTTATTCAACTGTAAATCTCAGAAGCAAAGCTATACTTCATGTGACTGTTGGCATGGTTCTAGACACGCAGGTTTCTTCACAATTTTATAGCTCAGATCTGTCAGGACAATGACCTAGATTCCTGTTCAAGTTTGGTCCTGTACGGCTGTTTGTCCCACACAGGATAATAGCACTATTCTTTATATCTTGGCTTCTAGTCAGATTAGGCTAAGATGAGATTTTTTCTTTGATTTTGTTTCCAGTACTCCAAATTGCTACCTCTCTGAGAGTGATACGACATCTAAGGAATTAATCATAGCAGAAGAAGTAGTGTCAAATGGCCAAGTCAAATGAGACATTTTAACTTGCTATTTTGCTGCATGTTGGTGATCTTCATGCAATGGAGTTGCTGAAGTTTAGGGGCAGTTCAACTTATTGTATTTCACATTCATTTTTCCAACTGCCTGTTTTGAAGACATATTCTAGCATGACGACCAGTTTTTGAGGTCTCAAACCCTTCCAAATACTTCAGGTTCATAGTGAAGTGTTTTGTTTTGTTTTTGTTTTCAGGACAATGTTATTTCCTCTCTTTTTTTCCTGTCAACTAGGTTCTCTCATACACTTTCCTCTGGAATTATTGGGACTCCTCACAACCTCTCCAAAATCATCAAAATCCATGCAGTCTTAAAAGTAGAATTTCTAGATCTTCTTTAATTTACCAATAGTCTGGAAATTATTTCTTAAACAAGTTTACTTAAGATGATATTAGTATTACTTAAGAGCATTTGATCTTATTTCTTTATGCTATACAATTAGACACTTATTTCTTTATGTCCTACAAACATTTGGGTGCTAAATTAAGAATAGGTCTGCATGTATGCAGCAGTTGAGATACTATTAAGACATCCCATATCTGAAAGGGTGAGTTAGAGTCCCTTCTGCTTCCAATCTAGCTTCATAATAATGTGCACCCCTGGAAGTAGCCAGCAGTGGATCAAGTCCTTGGATTCTTGCCACCCATTTGGACGACTCAGATGGAGTACTTGGCCTCTGGCATTGAACCAACAGAAGGAAGATCGATTGTGTCTGACTTTCAGATTAAAAAAAATAGTACATTCAATCATTAAGATGAAAGAAACTTTAATTAAATTCTTTTAGATAAGAAGATGCAATAACATTTCATGGTAAGATTTTTATAACAAAATCATACCATATTTTGGAATTTCTTAAAGCACTACTTGAAGAGATATATAAATATTATATAGCAAGAGTCAACCATACACAGACTCTAAGTTGACATTATTGATTGAACTTCTCAAGCTAACAGGACTGGAGGTGAATTTTACATGAAAGAATATTTGATTGCATGGTGATGAAAAAGAATCTTCAGTAGAAAAAACTATGACTCTGATGCTGAACATCTGATATACATCAGGCTAAACTATACATTCGTGCGTCTATCATGAATTTAGCATGGAGTGATTGTGATTACAATTCTATAAATTGGGTCATCTGGACTAGGAGAGGATAAAGATTCATTTAGAAGTATCAGGCTCACTAGGATTGGAACCAACAGCTGACCAGCAAGGCCCACACTGGTGTACTGCTGTGCAGTTCACATGCCTCCTGCTATTCCTCTAGTGCCATCTGTCAGAATAGACAGTTGCAGTAACTCTCCTAGCAAAAAAGACTATCATCTCACTCCTATTAGCCAGCTAGTTCTGGCTTTCTGGGGTTTTATAAAAACCCTTGCTTTTAACTTCAACCTTTGAGCCAAACAATAGTATAATGGAAAGCACACCCTTTCTACATTCCCTTCAGAGTAAACAGAGGACTCTTTGCATTGTCCATTTCATCTACTCCGTATTCCATGAGGCCTGTGTCCTGCTGCACCAAAGAATATTGTGGCTTAGTTATAAGGACCCAACTGTATACCACAGACTTCTGGATGTCCAGCCTCTTGCTTACACCTCTTCTCTTGGATGCTCTTGTTTGGTCACCAGGTCTCAATCCTTACCCATACTGCAAAAACTAAGTTCAAAGCCATATCACCTGACACGCAAAGAACACTAAATACTTGGATGTTAAATAGCCGAGACAAACAGAAGCGAGTTTGTATTGTATCACTAAGATGCAAGAAGTGAGTGATCTCCTTGTAAATTTCTCATGATATTGTAATCAGGGTTTCAGGGATTTTTCTAAAGAGGAGAGCTCTTCATGGGGGAAAATTTGATAGGTTCTGAGAATCAGCAGCTGCTAAGCTTTTATGAAGCAGTTAAACTTCTGTCAACCTGAAAAAGGGGGAGCTGATATTCAAGTGTGCTGGTCCTAAAGCCTGTGGCAACTGCTACTATTGTATGACATTTAGTGCAAAAGAATTCCCTTACAAAAACTGGTGAAGGGCTGGGTTTTCCATGTGATTATATGGGGCCAAACAGAAGCAGCACACATTGGATGCAGAAAGAGGCAAAGGGAAACATAAGAAAAACAACAGTCCTGAAATCTCAGACATCAGAGAGTTTAAGTCTTTCTCAGTCTTGGCACTGCGCAAAAGAGTCAATTCTCTACACTGCAAGGAGGTTCAGCTAGTATACTGATTGTAATATGTTTTAGTAACAACACCTTCCATCTCGAACAACTCCCTCAACTTCTCTTTCCTAGCTTTCATATATTACCATCTATGATTAAAAGCTGTAGTGAGCTATCCTTGCACCTAAGTGTCCGTGTAAGGAGAGAATGCTCAGCAATGTATATCCAGAGTAGGAGTGTTGGTAGGAGTGCGTAGTGGACTGGGCTCCTCAAGCAGAGATTTGCCACCTCGAAAATCCTTGACTGCAAAGCCCTAGCAGTGAGAGCCACAGAAGGAAATGGATAAAGAATCTCACCTTTAGAAAACGTGACTCAGAATTCTGACTCAGAGGGATGTGAGCCAATTTATGATCTCACCCCGGAGCTTCCTAAAGCACCTGGGCTTTCCCTAGAGGTCTCTTACCTAGACTGGGGCTTAGGCCACACCTGTCTGGCCCTGAGGGAAGAGGCTGACAAGAACCCTGCCTGCAGTGGGATGCAGCTGTTCCCATTAGGTCAGACACGGCTCTTCTAGCAGCATTATTTACCGTGTACTTCAACCATGACCAACAAATTGTGGCATACTTAAGCAATTGAATAAAGAATATATACTTCTCCTGCTCAGAAATCCAGCCCTGAAGAACCAGCATAATTGTGCTCGACAAATGCCTGTCCTACCCTGGAAATGTTGTCTTGCTAGCTGGTATTCTATAGAAACCCCTGCTTTAAGTTCAAGTTTAGACCCAAACATGAAAGCTGTCAAGGAACAGATGACAGTTCCATGGATTGAGAAATTCATTTAGCCCAAAGATAAACACTAGATTGAGTGTCTCATACCTGCAGGAAGAAATGGGATAAAGGAAAATAATTGTACTTGAATAGGTATCTGACACAGATTAAACAAGGTTACATTAAAATATTTATTGCCATTTACACATTTGAAATTTTTTATTTTGTGAAATAACTTGTGGAAAAGCATAAGCAGAGATGGTTTCAAAGGTGTCTAAAGGTGTTTCTTTTCCTATAGAAAAATATGCAGACAATTCATTTGGTATTGACTGGGGTGGATAAATGGGCTGCAAGTGGCTCCTGTCTTCCCCTACCCCATATTTTGTTATCATCTGAATGACAGTGAGCCAGTCCACAGCTCAGCAAGTTTGGCTCCAGACAGCTTTCATCACTCAAAATATCCTAGAACTACCAATGATCCGGGAACAATCTTGGAATGGGGTCTGGAGAGAAAAAAAAGCAAATCAGCGACTCTCAGAACTACACTTCCAAGATGACTACTGATAGGAGTGGATAGTACACAAACATTTCCAGACCACATGAGGACTGACCCAGATCCAACGGAGCTCGTATTTGTCTCAAGAATGACTCAACTCAGTTTCTGTCTAAATGGATTTAGTCTTGGAGAAAGGCAGTAGGAAGCTGACTTCCCAGGACCATCCTCCAGGCTCATGTCTAGCCCACTTTGGTCTATCCTGGCAGTCCTACCTGCTGCTTTGAATCACCCGCAACACACCCTTTGTTTTCATCTGTTTTGTGACTCAACTGAGTATGATCAGACCAAGTGGTGACTCTGTTCTTTTTTTTTTTTTAAAGATTTATTTTGTTTTTATTACAAAGTCAGATATACTGAGAGGAGGAGAGACAGAGAGGAAGTGGAGCTGCCAGGATCAGAACCAGCGGCCATATGGGATCAAGGCGAGGACCTTAGCCACCAGGCCACGCTGCTGAGCCCGTGACTCTGTTCTTTGACTATTCCAATTACAGGACGGTCTCCCTAACTCAGTGGAGTTCTATGTGGTGATGGTGGGAGAATGCAGTGAAATTCTTGCTCCTCACGTCTCAGGAATGCTGGTTAACGACCTGGAATCCTAGGGAAGAGGTGGAACAGGAGAGCATGCAGCTGGCAAGAGTTAACCTTAACTAGGCACAAGGGCAATCTGAGGTTTGAGAACAAAAGCTCAAGTTGGGAGCTACTGGCCAAGCCATCTGAATGACAAGTCATCCACACTCCTAACTGCCTTCATGTCCATTCTCCCCAGCACCCAGGGCTCCCTGCCCTGCTCATGACTCTGGCCCAGCCTGCCCCGGGAAGTCTTTCCAGTGCAATCTGATGAGCTGCCTGCAGCTTTAGCCAAGCAGGGTTGCTACTGAATGATATAAACAGTTCTGTTTCTTCAAGGGCAAAAGGATTTTGGTGTGCTCTAGTAATCAAGTAAAAGTCAGAAAACATTTTAGTCTTTTTATCTTTATGATACACTCTGATGATCCCAGAATTTTCCAAACTCCCTAGACGCTTGAAGACCTTCCCAGCTGCCATCATTTGAAAGCTTAGCAGATTGCAATTCATTTTCAGACACCAGGGCTGCTCATCCTCATCGTGCCTGACCTCTCTGATTAAGGGATTCACTGTTGGGGGCGTTTGGGCAGTGTGTTTAGCAGCACCTGCAGCCTCTACTTTCTAGTAGCCTGTAGCATTCTCCCCTCCCAGCTGTGACAACAAGAACCTCTCCATTACAGTTGTCTTCTGGATCTCACCGAGCGGCATTGCTATCTACAGACACTGTCTGGTATCCCAGATGTTTCTTTTCACTTATTCTCTTATCATTGTAAGGTGTTCTTAGCTCAATCTTCTCACCATCAGGGAATCCTGCCTGGTTTTTCTTAAACAAATTCAGGAGAAAATATCTTTAAATCCCACAGAAGGCTTAATGGATGTTGAGAAACTGACAACTTTGTATGTGAAGGTTTTTGAAGACCTTGATAAAATTAAGCATCTTTTAACAATTCTCCAAATGCCCTTGACAAATACTAACCCTGAGAGTCTGGAAAGCTCAAGTTGGGGGTCACTGGGATAGCTGACAGTCTTAAAATTGGGACTATAGTTTACATTAGTTCATTTTCTGGCTGTTTTAACAAAATACTCAAGGAAGGCAGCTTTAAAGGAAAATAGTTCTGGCAGTAGTGCTATGGCTCAGTGGCTAAGTCCTCTCTTTGCAAGCATCAGGATCTCATATGGGGGCCACTTTGTGTCCTGGTTAGTCCACATCCCATCCAGCTCCCTACTTATGGCCTGAGAAAGCAGCAGAGGATGGCCCAAAGCCTTGGGACACTGCATCCGCATGGGAGACCTGGAAGAAACTCCTGGCTTCTGATCAGCTCAGCTCTGGACGTTGTGGCCATTTGAGGAATGAACCATCAGAAGGAAGATCTTTGTCTCCTCTTCTCTCTGTAAATTTGATCTGCCTCACCAATTAAAAAAAAAGAAAAAAGAAAAAAGCCTTTTTAAAAAAGGAAAAGAAATTAGGTCTAATTAGCTCAGTTTTACAGGTGCAAAGACATGGCACTGGCCTTGGCTCAGCTCTGAAGGCCTCAAGGCAGGTAACGTCACCATGGTGGGAGCACATACCAAAGGGAGAGATCATACCACTAGACAAAGCCAGACACTGGGGAGTGGCCAAGACTTGTTCTTTTGTGAGAACCAACAAGCCCCAAGGAACCTCCTTGCTCCCTTCCCAGGCCACGCCCCTGTGTCATAAGGACTAACCACCAAGTCTCTCCTCCACAAGTTCATGGCATCCACACTAAGAACCACACCTCCGACACACAGACCCTTGGCAAACAAGCCACATTTGAATCACAGCATGGCTTCCAATCCATAATTAAAAATGGGTTCAACTTTTATGTTAACTACCCATCCTAAAGTGAAGACTCGCCTCTTTCCTCTCTTCTCCACCACATCTAAATTTCAGCAATCAACCAAAGCACTGGGAAGTGGGTTCAGCTTTCAGGCAATGCTCAGTCTGGGTCTGTGCTGCTTAAGGAAATCAAGCTGAAATTCAGAGAGGTTAAAGAAGGCTGTTGCTGCTTTGAGACATCCCTGATCCCAAATGGTTTACCATGAGTTTGGGAATTGCTGGAGCCAAGCAGCAGAGGCCCCCAGCTTGCTCTTTGGTGGAACTTGAAACAGCACCCTGATAGGAAGAACTGCTTGGCAAGAAAGCCCTTCTCTCTTCATCTGGGGACCAAGAGAAATGACAGAGCGTACTGAAGCTATCTTAAAGTACTCACTCTGGCAAAAATCAAAACTTTCCAAGGAGATTTTTTTCCAATCTTGAACAAAAAATTAATGGAATATGAGCCAATTGGTGACATTTAAATGGCAGTTTTAATGCTAACGTAGTTATAATCATTAACGTTATTACTATATTGGGTTTCAGAAAAATGAGTTATCTAGCCAATATCTAGCTATTTGCCTGACATTCTATCTATGTAAAGGGGCCTAGATCTAATATTTTCAAGTAATATGTCATAGTGTGAAAATCATAGATCTGGTTTCTTAATAGTTTCAGAAAGTTCCTCCAAGTTACCTCTGGTGGGTTCTACTCCTGCCCAGAGAGCTTTAGCAGGCGTTGGGCTCACAGGCTCCCCCACCTGGTATCCCAGGAAACAACAGACTGCTTCTCTGACCCTGAGCTCTTGATGCCAGACTCAGAGGACAGAAGCACACTGAAGTCTGAATGCCTTGCCCCTTCTGGTCTAAGAGGTACCCCGCACTGTGGGAGGACTCTCTTCTAGAGTTTACAGGCTCACAGCAAGAAGTGGAAACAGAAGTGTAAGGGCAGCTTCCATGTTTTGTTTTGTTTTGTTTTTTTAAGATGTCAGAAACAAAGTACAATTACAATTGCATTAGCCCCAACGTTCTCATTTAAGAAACAGGTCAATATTTTCATCCCCTTTTCTCTCCAAGTTGATACATACAAACATACCCATACATACACACGGATATTATCAGAATACAAGACATGGTTATGGAACTACTTGGAAAAGTGTAGTGTAAACTCACAACCACTGCTTCTATTATACATGGACAGTATGATCTCTGGTCCTACCTCCTTAAAAGGGATTTAACACAGTAAGACTGTATCACCAAATATTGTCTAAAACAAACGTATTTTCCTCCCATTTTCGACATGTTAGTTAACTTGAATTTTGTCATAAACAAATGCTTATAGTCATATTAGAACTAATATAAAAGGCTATTTGGGGAAGAATGCCAGTAGATTCTGTAACTGTGCGTTTTATGTGTAAGTGTGCATGGGTACTTAGTTGAGAGAATATTTTGCCCACCACTGTGGTCTTAGAACCTGGCCCAGAATAAATATTTATTAAACGAATGAATGAAAATATATGCTATGCAACTCTGCATCCAACAGTTCTCCCTCACATCTATGCATATTCTCAGCTGCCAGAGATTTCCATCACACATGGTCCACATTTGAACGTTCACATTCAGAAACACAGCTGGGTGAAACTAGAGTCTGCTCGTTCTTTGGATGGCAGCAACAAACCACAGATTGAAATAGCAGACATTTAAACAATGTTTCTGACATGGTTGGTGATTAAGATAGAAAACAATTCTTTAGATGTTTTAAAAGTGACACTTATTTTATATATCCCGCTTTTCATTAAGAAAAACCGCAAAAATTAAGACTGTTAACACATTCTAACAAAGGATTAACTTGAAATTTTAATGAAAAGGTGACCAAATGCAAAAAATCATTACTTTTGGTCACGATCCAAGGAAGATGATTCATAACCGCATTTCTTTAAAGTCCTATTTGTTTAATACAGACCTAGGCAAGGTATCTGTCACTTGTTGGCAAAGGTTCCACGTCTGATAGCATTCCAAATCAATCTACACTACAACAGGACTGGGCTTCAGCAGAGAGGTACTTAGAACTGGTGGAAATGAGATGCTATTGATTTTAACTGTTTTAAACTTGAGGGACAAAAGTGAATAAGGTTGAAGGATCTCACTCCTTCAACTTCTTTTCCTCCCCTGAACTTCCAAATACAAACTTATTTGGTGGGATTCTCATCTCCTAAAGAAGGCATGCTTCTCATCTGAACACCACGCATCCTACAAAGTACATTTACATTTTCTAATCTCAAATTTACTATTGAAAAAGAAAGGGTTGCTAAACACTGTGTAGGGGTGGGAGGCGTATGAAGTCAAGGAGACAGCATGTAAAGTGCCGAGGAAAGGGATTGGCACAAACTAGATACCAGACACAGATTCTATCCCTAGCTCATTTATCTTGATTGACTCCAATGTGGTTTTGCAACACCTGGAAATAAAGCAGGTTGGTGTGAAAACAATACTAATATCACAGACATCCCAACAACTGAGATTGTCACATTTAGTTCAGTTAGTCTTTTAGGCTTATATGGAAAATGAACATTTTGATAAAGTAAATTCAGTCTTGACTCTCCCTCTGTATCCGTCTCAACCAGATGGGTGAACTGTAACCCTTTCCAAATGAACCCAGATTAGGAAATGAATCTGGTATGCAAAAGATGGCAACTTGTGTAACCTAGGACCTTGCCATCTGAAAATGTGGCTTGCAGATCAGCAGCGTCAGGTTAGCCTGGCACTCCTTAGGGACACAGAGTCTCAGTGTCCAGCCCAGACCTACTGCATCACAATCTGTGCTTGACCTGGACATGCATTAGTGTTCCAGCAGCACTGGCATGGGAGAGAACGCCCTAGCTACAGCAGCATCGAATCATGGGCAGAGCTTTTTAGATAACTGCAAGGGAAATTCACTCTATTCAGCAACAGCATACAGTAAACAAACTATTGCAATAATATCTTGGATTTCATTGATTCCCATTCATGTCTTTCCCCAATATAACGTAAGGAAATAAATCTCAATGCTGAATCTTACACTTATATTATTTGATCTTTTTATGATATTACATTAGGGCTGAAATCATATATAGAAAGAATTAAGGTTCCATCAGGGAGAAAAAAGGAGCAGGTGCTGCAGTGAATGTATCATCTACTCGTTTATCACCAGTTCTAGTCCTCTGTTGGAGTAGTCTTTGATGGGCTTCAATAAATGGCAAGCTACCAGAACCAAGCAGTATGAATTTGTTCAATTCGGAGTGGAAATTCTTCTGTGTATCAGACGCTGGCTTATGTATACTGTCACTCAAAATATTAGCAAACCTAATTCACCAGCACGTTAAAAGAATCATATACCATAATCAAGTCAGATTTAGCCCTCAGATGCAAGCATGATTCAGCAACACAAATCAGTAAACATCATACATTCCATGAACTACAAGGTAAAAATCATATAACCACATAATAGATGAACAAAGAGAATTTGACATAATTCAACATCCTTTCATGAAGAAAATTTTTCCATGAATTAGCTATATAAGGGATGTGCCTTACCATAGTGAAGGCCATTTGTAACAAAGCCACAGCCAACTTAATAATCAACAACAAAAATCTGAAAGTTTCTTTCTCTATGCTCACAAACAATAAAAGGTTGTTGACTCTCAACATCCATTCAACGTAATTCTGGAAGTGATAGTTGAACAATTGAGCAAACAAAAATAAAAAAAAGGCATCCAAATCACCAAGGAACAAGTGCTATTGTCTGTTCGCAGTTGACATGATTACGGATGCTCACATGTGCATATACAACCCTAAATACTCTACAAAGACTACTAAAACTGACAAATTCAGTTAGGTTGTAGTACATAAAATCAGCACATAAAAATCAGTTGTATTTCTACCCGATGAACTACCCAAAAAAGAAATGAAAAAAGTAATTGCATTTGTAATAGCAACAAAAATAATAGAAGTAAATTTAACAAAGGAGGTAATATATTTGCACCCTGTAAATGCTAAGACCTACTCCAAGGCATTGAAGTCATAAATAAATTGGGGAAAAAAATCAATATTTAAATGTCCACATTACTCAATCTACAGTCAACAAATCCCTACCCAAATTCCAAAGGTATATTTCATGTAAATAGGAAAAATAACTGTAAAATTCATATGAAACCACAAGACTCTAGAGAGCTAAACAAACTTTCAATTCTATAAATGGCAGTTTGACCTATTGTTCCAAATTGGGTCTCACCCTACTATTCTCTGCAGCTCAGCACATACTTCAAGAAAAAGGGGGAACATTTTGATATAGTTTAATTCTTCCTATATAAGGAAAACCTGGATCAAACTGTATTGAAAGTGTTTCCGTATTGCTAAGTCCCGCTTATTTGTGTTTCTTCAAACCTTTAAAAATTAATATATTGGATTTTGCAGAAAGCCAGAACCCTCATATTTCAAGCAGCAGTCCATCTCAAGCACCACAAAGAGAAGGCTGCCAATTCTAAGCACCAGGGGTTCAAAGGTGCCTTCCGATTAGAGATGCTAAAATATGAAAAATTTGCCTCTCCGAAGCAATTAATGCTAACAGCATTTCCTTCACAGCAAGTGGTTTACACATTTCCAGTCTTTATATGAAAATTTCACAAATGACCGTCTTATTTCTAGACCTGTTTTTCTCCCATCAAGGGTCTTGAATCACTTGTAATAGAATCATCTGGGGCCGCTCATTACCAAGACAGATTTGTGGGCCTCACGGCAAGACCACTCAAACAGAATCTGGTGAGAGAATCTAAGCAGTTACATTTTTAAAGCTTTTCAGATGAATTAATATGCTGCCAGAGGAAGACTTTCCTGAAAGTGGTCCCCAGATCAATAGCAATGCATGCCCTGAGAGCTTTTTAAAAGTGCAGCATCTCCAGGGGTGGGCATTTGGTGCAAGGAATAAGATACCTGAATTCCATATTAGAAGCCCTGGGTTTGGTCCTGCCTCTGTTTCCAAATGGCTTCCTGCTATCATACTCTAGGAAGCAGCCTGTGGCCCATGTCCTCAGGTGTCTGTCACTCACAGGGGAATCCTGAATTGAGTTCCAGGCACCTGACTTCAGCCTAGCCTAGCCCTGGCTCTTGCTGGCATTTGGAAAGTGGATGGAAGATCAATTTTCTCTCTCTCTCTCTCTTTCTCTCTCTCCCTTTCAAACATTAAAACAAAACAAGCAAAAATACACAAACAGAAATGCAGTCTCAAACCTTATTCCAGGGACCAGTATCATGGCGCGGTAGGTGAATTTGCCACACACACAGGAGTCCAGGAAGGAGTTCCAGGCTCTTGGCGTCAGCAGGGCTGAGAACTCTAGCTATGTTGGGCCAGAGGAGGAGAGAACAAGCGGGAAAAAATCTTCTCTTTGCTCCCAGATGTACTAAAGCAGTCTGCATGTTAACAGGATGTCCAGGTGAGTCGGAGATTCACTAAATTACAGAAGCAAGGCAGACTGGGAGTTTTCAAATCATGGTTCCTCGACTAGCAGCAGCTGCTCCTGGAAACCTCTTAGCAACATAGTTGTAGGCAGAGTTGAACAGCAACTTGGGGATGAGCTGGAGCCCAGGTTACCTGTAGTTTTAATAAGCCTGCCAGGTGACTCTGATGCTTGCTAAGTTGAGATCTCCTCCTTGAAAACCAAACGTTTCTTGCTCACACCTGATGACAAGCACTGATCAGGTTGATGCAAGGCAAGGAGTTTCAGCTGGTGGCAGATGCCTGGTCCACACTCACAGGGATTGAGAGACAGTAAGTCTCCCAAGCTAGGTGAGGTTTTAGCTACAGATGCTAAAATAATAGTGGATAGAGCAACTGAGAAACAACAAATAGTAAAATGCTGGCGAGTACTAATCGCTTCTATTAAAGAGAATCAAAGAACGATACATTTGTGCTAAGCTTTTTCAGCTTTAATATTTTATTTTAGCATTTTTTTCTGATCCATCAGACCCACCCACAACAAGGCCATCATGTTGTGAGTCCTCACAGTATCCAGTAAGTTCTCTGAAGTGCTATTAACGTGAATTCAAATCTAGGGCCAAAGAGTAGGTACTTACGGGGTTTTTTTCTCCGCTTATATAAGCGGGAAAGTTGATGATGTGAATGCCTTGAGGAATCATTCATTAACTGTTCATTGATGCACCTGTCATAAATCTGACCATTTTGGATAGTAAGGATTGAAGATAGATAGGTATCAAGTAGCATGCATTCTGTTAGGCAGACAGGCATGAGAAAAGGTCATTTCACTTCATTATGATACCATGCATAATGCGTGTCTGAAATGGTCAACCATTGGTATAATAGCAGTTTGAATATGAGGGAGGTCAGAAGAAGAACCAGTAAGTAGCTCCTGGAACATTTTAAGCAAGAAGTTGAATGACAGAAAAGGCATCCTTGTAAGTGTATTATAAGACACAATTATTTATATCTATCTATTGACCATTATATCTGCTAGAATGAAGAAATATTTAGGTGATTCAAACTAATTTTTTAAAATTTTGGATTTTGGAAAGTTTTATAAAAATCATGCTTTAAACAATGTAACAAATGTCTGATGTTTCTCAACATCCACTTTTTATTATCTCTGGCATTCCAAGATTCTATTGTTTATGCCAGTATTATGTTTAATAAAGCATTGTGACAGTATCAATAAGAATCTAAAAGCAAGATGTGACACAGATCATCCAAAAATGCAGTCATCCAGGCAGAGATAAACCTTGCCAGAGAGAAAGAGAGGAGAAAGAGAGAGAGAGAGAGAGAGAGAGAGAGAGAAAGTTCCCAGAAATTATTTTCCATTGAAGTAGAAGACTGAAATACAATAGATTGTGTCCCATCAGTGAGAATAGGGATTATGATGTTAATAGTCTTGAGTGTTTAGAAATATAACATTAGACTGCTATTCCACAACAATAATGTTATGCTGTTTTCAGACAATTTAGGGAAGATAACAGAGGGCCTCCCATAAGAGGCCTCTCTGACCTTCCTGTCCTAGGCTGGTACTGTCTCAGCTTCCCATGTTCTCTTAAAATGCTGCACCTTTTAATCATAGCACTTAACCCTCTGAACTATAGTTGCAGATTTAGTACCCTCTTCCCTATCAATAATGACCAAAAGCATGTTTGGATTATATTTAATTACAGTACCATCAATCTTAGTCATTCATCCATCCACTCATCATCACCCATCCTTCTCTCCATCCCTTCATCAGTTCATCCATATTGTGTGTTGGGAGCAGTTTTAGGCACAGGGGTACAGTATGGGGAAACAAACTTCCAGTTACTAAGGAGCAGAAGATCTATGAAAGGAGACAGTTCAACAAATTAATAAACAAGTAAATAACTGAAGATTTGGCAACTGCTATATAAACAATAATACAAGATGATGGGATGAAAAAGAAAATGGGGTGGAAGAGTGATCTTAGGGTTGAATGTTCAAGATCAGGCCTTCCTGAGATTTTGACTTTGGGGCTGAAAATTCTGCCCATCAGAAAAATCACAAAGGAAAGAACACTCCAAGCAGAAAGAACTGCAGATGCACAGCTCCTAAGTTTTCCTGTGCTTGGAAACCATAAAAAATGGGGATAAGGGCAGGAAAGTCAGTGTACATGGAATTCAGCTGTGGGGGTATTAAGAGAAGAGTGGTAGGTCAGGTAGGAGAGAGGGAGAGTCTAAAACATGGTTAGCTTTCCTTGTAGATATTATAGGGGGATGGAAGATTTTGTTCTAAAAATAAATGGAGAAGTCTTGGGTGGGATAAAAGTATTCCATGATCAGATTTATGTTTTAAAAAGATCACTCTGGGAGCCAGTGGCATAGTTTAGTATAGCAGGTCCATATCAGAGCAGTGATTTGAGTCCCATCTGTTCTGTTTTCAATCCAGCTCCCTACCAATGCACCTGGGAAAGCAGCAGCAGACGGCCCTGGGTACTTGGGCCCCTGCCACCCACCTGGCAGACCCCTATGGAATTTTAGGCTCCTGGTTTTGGCCCAGAGCAACCCTGCCTGTTGCAACCATTCAAAAAGTAAACCAATAGATGGAACACTTTTCTGTTTCTGTCACTCTGCCTTTAAAATAAACAAATAGAATCTTTTAAAGACACTCACCATAACTACTATATGAAATGCATATAGTATCTGCATATAGGTATCTGCTTATGTCTGGGAAGGATGACTTGGAGCAAAGTTGAACAGTGCAGATGGTAGGAAGTGCTTCGGGTTGGAGGTTTTGTCAATCGTTATCATACTGAGTGCATAATTTGTTCATCCATTATTGAATAGAACATCCTTTTAGGTAGATTAAAGCTACATTAAATATGCATAATATAAAGCTTACTATTTTAACCATGTTTATGTGTATTGAAGATACTCTAAAAAGTTGGTAGGAAAATGGAATATAATAGGCATTTCTCAGGAACTTTTTGAAAACTACTTCCTAGAGTTGTATTAGGCACATTGTGCTATCTTCCAGCTGTCCCCACCAACCATCTCTAGACTTCTTACATTTTTTCCCAAACTAAAAACCTGAAATTAATTGTCTATCATTACTAGCCAAGCCCAGACAACAACCACTCTGCTTTCTGTCTCTGTGAATCCACTGTCCCGGGTAGCTCACAGAGGAGGAGTCATATAGTGTTGTCCTTTTGTGGCTTTCTCATTTATGCAGAGTGACATCCTCAAAGTAATCCAAGTTATAGCCTGTGGCAAAATGTCTTCTTTTTTAAAAGCATTTATTTTTATTGAAAAGGCAGATTGCAGAGAGAAGCAAAGACAGAAAAATCTTCCATCTGCTGGTTCACTCCCCAAATGGCCACAAAAGCTGGTGATGAGCTGACCCAAAGCCAGGAGCCTGGAGCTTTTTCCAGGTCTCCCACATGGGTGCAGGGTTGCAAGGCTTTGGGCCATCCGCTGCTGTTTTCCCAGGCCATAAGCAGCAAGCTAGCTAAATGGGAAATGGAGTAGCCAGGACACAAAGCAGTGCCTATGTGGGATGCTTATGTTTGAAGGTGGAGTATTAGCCAGTTGAGCCAACATGCCAGCCCTCAGAATGTCTATTTTTTACATTTATTTATTTATTTGAAAGGCCGATCTACATACGGAAACACATAGGAAGAAAGGGGAGAGAGGGGCCCCAAAGAATCGGACCATCCTCCACTGCTTCTGCAGGCACTTTAGTGGAGAGCTGAATTAGAAGTGGAGCATCCAGAACTTGAACCCGAGCTTACACTGAATGCCAGCATTATAGTCAGTGACTTACTCTGCTGTGTCACAATGCCAGGCCCCCTGTCTTTCTTTTCATGGCTGAATAAGATTCCACTGTATAGACATAATACATTTTGTTTATCCCTTCATCTGCCAATAGACCCTTGAGTTACTCACATTTTGAATATTGTGCATAATGCTCCTAAACATGAGTGTACTTACATGAGAGGTTTTATGAAACAGAATGAAGATTCAGCTGGTGGGCCGAACTAGGATACCCTTGTGCCTGAATCCTCACCTTGCACCTGCCAGGATTCATATTGGTGCCAGTTTGTATCTCAGCTGCTCCACTTCCCATCCAACTCTCTGCTTGTGGCCTGGGGAAGCAGTAGAGGATGGTCTAAAGTCTTGGGACTCGGCACCCAAGTGGGAGACCTGGAAGAAGCTTCTGGCTCTTGGCTTTGGATCAGCTCAGTAGCACCTTCTTCTGTATATTTGCCTTTCCAATAAAATAAATCTTTAAACAAAAAAGATTCAGTTGCTTACCATTCCTTTATTCGCACTCTCACTTAAGTTGGCACTGACACCTCTCATAAGCTACAGTGCAGTAACTCAGTCATTTACTGTATTATCTGGAGGAAATAGAATTATTCAAAACATTAACTTCTCTCCAAGTTTAAAATCTGCTGAAAAAACTGAGTGTTTAGCAATATGCTCAATAAGCAATTAGTGACGGTTCACAGTGTGTCTAGCACGAGATCTGCCTCCAAGGACCTTGCAGGGCTGTGGATTATATGTCACTTGCTTGCAGTGGATTATATGTCACTTGAGACATTTACAGCTCCTATGGGACTGCTGGCATATTCCCTACTGCTCTACTTCCATTCTAGCTTCCTGCTGACACATCTGGGAGGCAGCAGCTAATGGCTCATGTTTGAATCCCTTCTACCCACAGTGGGAGACCCAAATGGGCTTCCTTCCTGAGGATTCCTCAGGAAGGAAGCCCATTTGGTCCAGCCACTGGTCCAGCCACTGCTATTGGAGCCAGTTGAGGAATGCATCAGCAAATTGGAAGGTACTCTATCTCTGTCACTCTCCCTTTCAAGCAAATAAACACACACTTAAAATTTTTGCACTCTGCCATATAAAACCAATCTCCTAAAGAATGCAGAAATTTGTCAACAAATAATCAGGAGAACAAGGGGAACTGATTTGACTTATATAGTTTTCAAAATTCTGGACCTTTGAAAAGTAACATATTTTGGAAGTTAATTCAATGAATTCAGATACTGTCTTTATTTTTTTACACATGCCTTTTTCTAGAGATTCCTAAAAGTTACTAACTGAATGATTGATAAGCTACATAAATACTAACTTAAAATTTATTGCAGTGAGCTAATATAACTCCTAATGATAACATGTGTGCTTAAAGGTTAAAGAAAAATAAGTTCTCATTCATGAAACAGACCAGTTAGGATCTTCACAATTTATGGAATCATACATGGAATAAGCAGAAAATTTGACTACATGAGAGTTTAGTGCATGTGGTGCAAAATAAATGAAACTAAAGGAAAAGAGTCATATTAGTAATAACAAAAGGGAAGATGAAATGACAAATGGATGTTGAAGAAGGCAAGGGTGGTTAGTATAAAGTGCAAAGTAAGTTCATGGCCCCAAAGGTCTTAAACTCTCCATGCTTCTACTTCAGATGTCAACTCCACCATTGTTTTCAAAAAAGAGAGTCAAAGAAATAAACTCCAGAGAATAAAAATCAGGATTAAATAACTGTGTCATGTATCAAGCCTAAACAAATGCTTCACAAGACAACCATTTACATTCACCTCTTTGTCATTCCTAAAATGGGATTTGAGAAGAAACATGAACTGGAGAAACTTGTGTTGCATTGGGTATGTTGGTAGTACAAGTTGACAGATACTCCAGACTCCAGTGGGAGTGTCAGCCAGGGACAGAAATGGATATGAGCAGCTAGGACTCAGCCTGACCTCAGGATGCTGGATCCATAGTATTTCCATAATAGGACTGCAAAAAAAAAATATGTCCCTCTAGCCTTATTTGCTTTCCTTAATGGATAATGCTTCTGGCTTGGATCTTGCTGTGGAAAAAAAAAGGCTCTTTTTTGTCTCGTAAAATGTTATAGATGTTACTAAGGCAACATACTTTAATTTTATTCCTATCTCAGATGATAAACATGGAAAAATGTAATTGGCAGTTTAATCAAACATTTAGTGCTAGCTTTAGGTCCACAGAGCATTTTGGTTTTTTGTTCTTAAGGAATATTGGCACTTCAGCTAACCTGCTGCACTCAATTAGACAGAATCCTAAAGCCCTTGTCTAAAAGGTCTTACTTACTCTGCCAACTTAAAAATACCCCGTGGCCAATTTTTAAAACCCACAGGGGAAAGCAAGAATGCTGCTTCTATGACAAAACTCTTAGGTGGCCAGAATGAGTTTGCATTTGTGGGGAATTTTCCTCTAGGCAGAAAAAAAAATCCTGAACATCTCCACATTGGTGAAGACAGTGCCAAATTGGTTTGAAATAAACCGATTTGTTTAAACAGAGAAAATTACAGAAAGATTTCTTTTTTATTAGTAAACTGCAACACACTGCATGGAGACCTTTGACTTTAAAGCCTGTTTATTTTGCACCCAGTCAATAGCCAAGGTTATTGCATCCAAAGGAGGTCATTTGAAGCCCCAGTTCCCTGTTGAACTGTAACAATAAACATCCACAGGAGACACTGAGACTTCCATACTCCCCAGCCTCAAGAAACAAGGCCCAAAGCACAAGCCTAAGGATGACAGCCAATGTGACCAGCGCTACACTCTGCATTTCAATCCGAAGACATTCCCTTTAGAGCTGCAGACATGCTGGCCCTGGCTGTGGTTTCAACAGCTCATCTCAGCCATTACCGTCACTGGACAATTTTATTAATTGTTCTCTTCTGTGCAAGAAGACAGCTGGGCAGTGGAAGAGTTAAGGGAGGTTG
This sequence comes from Ochotona princeps, assembly GCF_030435755.1. Taxonomy (NCBI): domain Eukaryota; kingdom Metazoa; phylum Chordata; class Mammalia; order Lagomorpha; family Ochotonidae; genus Ochotona; species Ochotona princeps. Next base: position 36,011,904 of record NC_080842.1, read on the forward strand.
TGGTGAACTTCCACCAAGTTTCAGTTACGCACCAGTGGGGACCGAGGCTGATTGGGAGTTTGCATCTGCACCACTAACCAGTTCCAGAGCTCGTGCTGCCATCCCTGCAAACAGGCTCCTGGTTCATCCATTAAGTGGTTAGGAAACATGCAGCTGGCTTGATTTTAATTATTCTAGACCTTTCTACAAGAGTTAACATCACCACTACCACAGATGTATACACTGACATTTAGGAGTACTCATGAGTTTCAAATACAATAATATACATAATTAAAGTGCCTACCTAAGTTGTTCTCGAAGCAAACTTCCGCCTTTTGAAACATTTCCCTTCATAAAAGTCCCCCGATATTTACAGTCTGTAGTTGAGATCATACTCTTGAAATGCTACAGATGAACTGTGGAGAGGAGCGAGTGTAAAAGAGGTGGTTCACACTGAGACTACTTGCATTGAAAAAATTCTACAGTACAGGCTTGGTTCCCATTGGTCACTCGGTGACCTCCAACAATATTTGTCCAGTTGCTATGCAGAGAGGGGCGGCTGCCAGCTTATTTCATTAATAAGCCTGAACCTGGCCTTTGCAGATAAGAGCAGCTATTGTTCACGTGAATGTGCTTGTTGATAAGATGGATGCATCAGCAGGTATAGAGATGGCCTGTAGAACTATAGCCATTTCTGTGTCACACTTTAACTTTTCACAGCTGTTGCAAAAATAAGCCAGGAAACAATTACTACTGCATTTTTTAAAAATTACACTTCCCCTCTTCAGAAACACACATCTAAGAAAATCAACTTTAAATATTTTCTTAAGAAGGACATTGTTCCTGGAAATATAGGATAACTCACTTTTCCCTTATTCCACATATATGTACACAATATGTATAAATAAAATGCATACTTATTTCTTTACTATTTTTAAATGAATATTTGTAAGGCAGAGTTATGGAAAGAAAGGGAGGGATGCAGAGCTATCTTCTTTCTTCTGGTTCACTCCCCCAGATGGCCGTAACATCTAGGGTTGGGCCAGGCTGAAGCCAGGAGCATCATCAGGGTCTCCCACATGGGTACAAGGACCCAAGCACTTGGGACATCCTCTGCTTTGCAAGGCATATTAGCAGGGAGCTAGGCTGAAAGTAGAGAGCCCACCGGGGATGCCAGTACTGCATGCTTTACCTGCTATATCACAGCACTAGTCCCTTTAATATGTATTTTAAAGTGGAGATTTACTTCAGGAAAATTTTCCCAAATTACAAATAACTCCCTTTGGGTGTGACAGGTCTACACATATGTAGGTCCTCATTATACTCTCCATGAGCATTCGAAATGAAATGTGTGCAAGTCTGAACCACACAGGACTAATGTAAAGCACATGCCAATTTAGGCAGGGTTTTAAAAAATGTCAAAGACAGATGTTTTCCTTTTAGTATTTAGAGAAACACCCTACTATTTTTTTTTCAAACTACCCTGACTCTGTGTGCATTTTTGTGGGATTATGTGAGGGGAAGACTGTTTAGATCCTAACTGTATGTAAGGACAGAGGCACAAGAAAATCAACATATTCAGTTAGCTATCTTAGATAGCTAACTCTTTCAACAATGATCTTAGTGTGTTCAAGAATAAAGAAAAAATGGAATAAATTTTCACAAGCAGGATACTTTTTTAGTGTTCTGTTATATAATTTTCAAGGTATTTCTTAGACTTAAATGATGAGTTTATTTTGGTGCAAAGATAAAAAGCATTTGAATCCCATGTACACTTTTTTTTTCCTGTAAAGTTGCATTCCCCTACTTTTGAAGATGCTTCATACTTCAAGTGGATCTGCTAGGCCATATGATGCATATGAGGGCTCACTGCCTTCCCTGCATGTTAACAGCATTTCAAAACATTTGTTTAAAGGTCCACATCCTTTTAAGTGGCAAAAGAAAGAGTTGCTAATTGGGAATGCTACAATAAAATTCACTTCATCACAAATGACCTAGCAACTGTGTGCACTTTTCCAGCTATGGAGGACCAGTCCTGTTCGGGGATCTCGTGAGCCCCAGCCTTTCCACTGAACTGATGTCTGTCATTTAAAATTATACACGCCTGTGTACCTGCATATGGGGTGAGTCATGTATATATAAACAGAACACATATTCAGTATTTTTAAAAACAACTCGTTGTACAGACATCAACATCTGTCTTCCTTATTTATCCTATTTTCTATTTTATCATAGCCCTAAATTACTGTTACCAAAAACAACATGCAAATCCTTGAAGTGATAGTCAATGCAAAAACACAATTAAGTCTTTTCCACATTTTTGAAATCAAATTTACATCTGTCTGTAAATAGCAAGGGAACTCCAGTGCCCCACCCCAAAGGATAGTAATGTGCTTGATTATTTTTCCATTTTGCCTTTTCAGTGATGACATCCAGCTTCCACTGCAGCTACTGGGCTACTGAGCAAAGCTGCAGAACAGGACCTGTAGCACCCAATGGCTCTGATGAGAACAAGAGTATGATGAAAGAAGTGGACTGGAATCTCTGTGGGAGAGTGAGGTGGGGAAGTGACAGTCAGCAGCCTCCAGGGGAAAGTGTGGGTGAGTGAGTAGAGACCTCAAGAACCAGTCCCAGCTCTCAGGACAATTTGTACATCTCCCTGATAGTGGTATGTTTTCCTCTTGTTTTTGTTTTCCATTTTAGTCTGCATAAAAAACACACACGTCTTCCTCTCTACACCATATTTTTAAAATGATGTATGAAATCTCAAAAAGCATATCCTGCTAGCCAGAATCCAGGGATGGGGAAAGGGAGTCGATGGAAGACAGAGAGAGCTCCGTGCAGTGGCAATGCCAGTCACATCTGCATTGCCACATAGTTGACCTGATCGGCTTGAGTGTGTCCACCCAAATGTCTGAGCAAATGTTAATCCCCATCATTCACAATGTGTGTGAAATGTGGAATTTAAAAATGAGAATCAACAGATCTATATATGTACGTACATATACATACATACATATATATATACATACAATATATGTATTGCAATACCTCTAAAGACAGAGCCTGTGAAAATTCAGAACACAAATGGATAGGCAATTTTAGCAACCTCAACACCCCTCTCAAAGTTTCAGACCCAGTGACACAGAGACCACTGCTCTAATTTTAAAATTCAGCAGCTGAAGAAACAGATTGGTGTGGGTCTTCCTATACACATTTTTAACATTATTATCACTTTGATAGTGTTAGCTTGTGTTTTGGGATATATCCCTGAGAGTGGGGTTGCTGCATCAAAAGACAGATCACTAACTTTGTTGAAAATTACCTGCATATTCCTAGTTCACTCTTTTTTTACTGAGTAGACAAAATCCAGTGATTTTTTTTGTCTATATTACTGATTATTGATGAAATAATATGTTTATAATAATGGCTTCCTAAAATTTCTCATAAAGTAAAATAAAATACTCTGATATTTTTTTAAAGTGTTTTATTTTTATTTGACACATACCAAGTATTTATTATTATTATTATTATTATTATTATTAGGAAAGACAGAGAAACAGGGCAAGCGACAGATCTTCCATCTGTTGATTTACTCCCTGAATGCCCGCAGCAACTGGGGCTGAGCCAGGCCTAACTCGGGTCTCAGCAGCTCAATCCAGATCTCCCACATGGATGTCAGCAGTGCAAGGACTTGAGCCATCGCTCACTCCCCCCGGAGTGGGCATTAGCAGAGTACTAGACCTGAGAGTGGAGCCAGGTTTTAACCCGGCTACTCCAGGAAGATGTGGATGTCCCAAGTGGCATTCCATGTGCGTGCCCACCACCATGCTTTAAATCCTGCACTGGATTAGGCTACTGAGAAATTTTAACTTGAAAATTTTTAAATTGAAAAAGTTTTTAGATAATTGAAAAGAATCTCAATGCATATCTCAATAGGTACCTTTCTCATATTCTCATACATTAAAAAATATTTTTTCTGCAACTTAAAAATCTGAGAACTACATGATGTTAGTAAGGTTTTCCTGTTTTAAAAATGGAGCTGCAGGGTCAACTCAACGTCAAGTGAGAGATCAAATGTTCCTAGCTAGAAAGAGCAGGATGTGGTTCCCACCTCTGCGTTATCTTCCCAGGTATGGCAAGATGCTCCCCAGGAGAGCTTGCACAGAGTAACCTGGAGAACCAACTCTGACTGCGTTTGCTGATCTCTGCTGAGCTATGGACAGAGAATTGATTGTGTGCCTGTGAAATACACACCCTTCCACTGTCCCAATGTTTACATCAATGTCCAGCTTTTTTTGTAGTATCTGCTGAAGGTTGAGGCTATCAGAAGACAAGGAGATTGGCAACTCATGTCATCGTAAGAAGAAATATGTTTGCTTGTTAAATAGCACATGTTCATATCTTGGTAGGCTCAGAACTCAATATGATTTTCAAACTGCACATATTTAGTATTGATAATTCTAGATAAATCTCTCTGAAAACATGGAACAATCTTATTCTTTATAACAAGGTATAAATCTAGAAAAGACTGGAAGCTAAAGTTAGCATTTTTTTTTCATTGGAAAGTCAAATATATAGAGAGGAGGAGAGACAAAGAGGATGGTCTTCTGCCCGATGATTCACCCCCAAAGTGGCCACAATGGCTGGAGCTGAACCAATCCAAAGCCAGGAGCCAGGAGCCTATTCCGGGTCTCCCATGTGGGTGCAGGGTCCCGAGGCTTTCTGCCATCCTCAACTGCTTCCCCAGGCCTTAAGCAGAAAGCTGGGTTGGAAGCAGGGCCAACGGCTTAGGAACCAGCACCCATATGAGATCCCAGCCCGTGCAAGGCAAGGACTTTAGCTACTAGACTACCACACCAGGTGCTGAAGTTAGTGTTTCTACAAATATGTTACTTTTTAGCACACACACAGAGAAAATTTTGTTAGCTAAATGCTTATAGATCCAACTTTTCTCTTAGATTATTTCCGATCTGTTTCACATGATTATAACCAAAATATTCTCTTTGTATCCAGAATTTGGTCACAGGACATAGCAGAAATTCTATGCCTATTTGAAGGAAAGGAGAAATATCCACGATGCCCCACAGAACACACTTACTCTGCAACAAACATTAACATCTTCTGTCTAGACTTAGAAGACAACATTTTCTCAAAGCTATGTATGAAGTTTCTAGGAGTAAAAATATATAGAAAAGAATTGACTTTTCTTTTTAATCAAAAGAGATGCTCTTCATTGTGCTTTTCTCTATTCCATAAAGTAGGGAAGATTATGACAAAGTTAACTCCTCCATTCACTACAAACTGAAAATGTGATGAAACAACAGACTTGATTGTAGGGGCTGATCTCCACAAGCATCTTCCTGAGCTCATGAGCATTTCTGCTTCAGGCCCTGCTGGCTTTCTTTTCCCCTTCAAATGACCTTAGAAGTGGCCACCTGGGTTGGACCTGTTTTCCATCAAGCTGGACGGCTTTTACTGACAGTACACACTGCTCTTCCTCACCTCTAAGTTTTTCCCATGTGTGGTTTGCTTGGCCTGGAACATCCTCCTTGCTCTGTCTCTGCTCACCTCTCAATTTCCCTCAGGTCTCCCTCTGGGAGTTGCATCTCCCTCTTGCTCTACCCTCACAGAGCTCTCACTACATGTGTAGTGACTTGAGCCGAGAGGACCGGACCCATCTCCAGAACGCCCTGCAATATTCTCAGAATTGACTGCTATGTCCAGCTAGCCTGTAGTAAACATTCAGGGTATACATATTTGATGAGTGTGAGTTTGTACAGGAATAGTTACTTATATTGGTTGCACTGGTCCAAAAAAGCAAAGGACTAAAATTTTCTTAACAGTGATATAACATTGGCTCTAGAAAGATATGAGGTCTTTTATATAGAAGAGGAAATGAGGGAGAATCAGCTTTTTGAATATTCTAGAGACATATGGTTTAATCTGTAGTGATTTTCCATAAAAACATAAAGATACAGACCAGCAGTCAATGACAAAGTTGCCTTTGGGATCCTAGAGAAATTAACTTTATACATGTAATACAAATTACTACTTAGACTATTGTTTTCATCCATTTTCATTTTAAAGTTCAGTCCCTAAACTTCTAATTCCTGCATGGACTTTTGTCATTACTTTCATTCAAGAATATTAACAGGCATTGTATATCCCTTCCTTGGTGCTATACATAGTATAAAAAATATACAGTATGTAAGTGTATTTATAGTATAATATATACAAGTATTTATGTATTTTACAAACATCATGTATTTATGTAACATGTTACATTTAAATACATCATGTATAAACATGTATCTACATGTATTGATTTGATATACAATATTTTGTAGAGTCTATAAACAATTTTAGGAAACTATCTGCAAGTTCTTGAGTAATAGTGTATTTTGTTTAAATCTCTATCTGTCCATAACAGCACAACGCCACAGAGGCAGCTCAGAACCTTGCTGTTGTACATAGCAGTGAATAAAAAAAAAACTACAAAGAGAGTAAATGTTAAAACTCATGATTAATAGACTGAGAAGAGCTGTTCCACTTGGGATTCTACGCGCCCCTTTCTAACCTTATCTCATGGAGAAATACGGGCTTGGTGACATCTGAATAGGAGCTGCAAATGCTCATTCAGATGTCTCCACAGAGCTGAGTGAATTCCTTAAGGGCCACATTTGCATGGTGTGAACTGTGACAATGCCAAGCTGCACTCAGTGATACTTCCTACTGCTTCAGGCTGCTGAAGCCCAGATGTACCTTCCCAGCAGTTTGGAAGTTGTTCCATGATTCTTGGACTTCAATAGAATATAGACATATGCATATATGTTATTTCAACAGCCTCCAGTACTTACAGTAGCAGAGGCTTTATTCTACTATTTGTCAAACTTCACAACTAACCTGTCAGAAAGTTCTTCCAGCTTTGACTCTAAAATGTAATGTCAACGCAGCTTCTCACCACCTCCAAGGCTACAACAAGGCACTCCCGCTCTCCTGTTGGACTCATTCCTCCCTCTCCTTTTACTTGTTCTCCTGCAGTCCTCTCTCTACACAGAGTACAGAGCCCCATGTGTCTTCTGAAAAACACCAAATGGGTTCCCACTGCATATGGAATAAGAACCGAACTCTCACCCCTGCTGAAAGGCCCCACTTGCCTGAGTTTTCTAAGGGGATCTGACCCCTGAATCTGCCCCGCCCCCCCACTCGGCTCCTGCAACACCCCACTTGCACATGTGCCACTCTCATCCATCCGAGGGCCCTTCTCCACTGCTTTCCCTTTCCAGTAACACTTTCTTCTCCACTGAGGACAGCTCTCCCAAGGAGCCCCTTCCTGAGTACATCCTTTATGGGAATCCTAAGTCCCTGGATGCTTTCCAGCTGCAGTTTTATCCTTCTCAAGCAGGTACCATCCTGTTACACTACATGGTTTACTTATTTATTTACAGATTTGCTACCTTCATCCTCTTGCCAGAACATAAACTTAAAGACACGAAAGTATGGTTAATAATTACATCCCCAGGGCCTAGAACACAGGTTTGCCCCTAAGATCCTTAAGCATGACAAATTGAATGAATAAATCTCAGCTATGACTTCCCTGCTTTGTGCATGTTTGTTATTGTAAATATTGAAGGCTGTGGGAATTAAAGGACCACAATGAGCAGACATTTGATCCCTAGAGGAAGGGTGATCTCACAATTCTGAGCACATACTGGGAAGCAATTTGGTAGAGTGAAAAATATATTTGAAATTAGAAGAACTGGGTATGTAATACACATATTTTATATGCAATATAATATTTTATAGTCTATGTGGTACTGATACTCCAGATTTCTTATTTGATGTTTGTATGACATATTTTCTCCCATCCTTCTACTTTTAAAATATTTGTATGCTCAAGGTGGAGGAATCCACCATGGTGGGAGGGTTTGGGGAGGGGTGGGGAGAATCCAAGTACCTATGAAATTGTGTCACATAATACAATGTAATTAATGAATTAAAAATAATAAATAAATTTAAAAAAAAAGAAAATTAAATGATGAGAAATTTAGTAAAAAAAAAAAATATTTGTATGCTTGACTTTGTATTGAATCTCCCATAGAAGCAATCATAAAAAAAAATTAGAAGCACTGAACCTATGTTCCTGCTTACTGTAATATCTATCTGTCCTGACTACATCTTTTCAATTTTTAAAATATTGATCTATTTAAAAGGCATAGATAGATAGAAACAGAGAATGAGAATATCTTCTACCCACTGGTTCACTCCCCAAATGACTATAATGACCAGGGCATGTCCAGGCCAAAGCCAGGAGCCTCAGCTGGATCTCCCAAGTGGATGTCAAGAGTGCAAGTTCCCGGGCCAGCACTCATCGCTCTCTAAGTGCATTAGCAAGGAGTGGCCCTGTGACACTGGTATCCCATATGGGCACCAGTTTGTCTTCCAGCTGCTCCACTTCTGGTCAAGCTCTCTATTAAGGTGCCTGGTAAGGCAGCAGAAGTATAAGTGCTTGGGCCTCTGTCACCCAGATGAGAGACCTGAATGGACTTCCTGACTTCAGCCCAGCCCAGCTCAGCCCCTGATCTTGCAGCCATTTGAGTAGTGAACCAGCAGAGGGAAGATGTTTACATTCTCTCTTTCTCTCTTTGCAATTCTGACTTTCAAGTAAGTGAACAAATACATGTTTAAGGAAACTTAAATCCATAGCAAATGCATGTGATTTAAACCCTGTATGTGGAAATATCTGTTGAGTAATAGAGGAAGCAATACTTGCTCTTTCTACTAGCATTCCTTCTGAATTAGCTAAATGTGCATAAGCGACACCCTCGGAACTGATCCTGACTTGTCCACTCAGTCAGTGGTGAAAAGCACCTACTCTAATTCAAGGGAAGGGAAGCTTCGAAATCCCTGTGAGAGGTCAGAAAATAACATGAGAATCCAGACTAATCTGTGGATTACATGCATGAAGAAAAGCTTTGAAGACATTAAGAAGATGCTTGTGGAATATGTTTTGATCTTCCCTTTTCTGACTTAGAAAATGATTTTTGCAAATGGGTCATTTGCTTATCAGTCCCAAGTGGGTGGCCAGCTGCTTTACTTCTGGCTTTTTCCAGCATCTGTCTGTGGCAGAACAATGGCCCCAGTGACAACCTGGGCTTCCCTGGTTCATCTGTGACTGCATCTGGAGAGGCTATGAGAGCATGGGACCTGACAGGAGTGGGCCTTTGGCAGGGGCTGCACATGACTGTCCCCTCCCTGGCTCCAGGGCACAAGAACAGGCCCTTGAAAAGTCTCCCTCTAGACTGCAAATGTATTTTCCAACTCTTATGCTGAGAGTTCTTCTTCCGTTGTTGTAGGTCACTCTGCTTTCCAAAGCAAATAAATCACACCCAACAGCCTAGTGACATACTGCATTAAATTGTGTGTGTATGTGCGTGCATTGTTAAAGTGGAATGAAATCTTTGCCTATGTCCAGAATGGATATCCACATGGCAAATTCAGTTTGCCATGAAATTGTGTTTAAGAGTAAAAGGTGTAAAAAGATAAAATTGGGTGTGTTTCCACAAAGCTAATATTTTTAGTGCTTAATACAGTACCTGGCACTTACTAGATGCCCAATTAATGATGGCTGAATATGTGTCTGAATGAGTGGATGACTTGCTCTGATTTCCACAGTAATTTATGCCAGAAATGTGAACATGCACTGCTTAGGAAGATACTACAAATTACATAGATCATTTCCGTATCATTTAATTCATCTGGCTGAGAATCGTTTCTTTACTAATACAACACATTTTGTCTTCCAGTTTCACTAGAGTCTTCTGGAGAATGTTTCCAAAGATATCTGTCTGGTTCAAGTGATGTGTGAAGCTGATCCTGGAAGCTCCTGAGCAGTTTCAGGTCACACTCTCAACCTTGTGCACAGGTCTAGCCTTTGCTAGTGGCAGCCTGCTCCCCAGCTGCAGTGGTCTGGAAGGATCTGATTCTGAAAGGATTGGTCCGGGGGATGGCAGTCACTGAGCAAAGAAGATGACTGGCCTCCCAGCGAGGGAAGAAGCTGTGTGTTTGAGGCTGTGTGTTTCATTAAGGATACATGAATTATTTTATCTCACAGCAAACCACACGTCTAGTCAATAGACTTTAGACAGAACAGTCCATCATGTGTCAGCTCACGTCTGTCAGGAAATCACAGCCTCCACCATCACACCCCTTCAGTTATCTAATAGTAATGTTTGTGGCCTACATATTGAAATGTGTAAAAGATGCTACTCAAATTCCATATGGTCTTAAATATGTTTTACAGATACCAATTAAAAAGTATCTTCTTCATGACATTCAAAAGTACTCTGTTAGTACCTCTTCTATTATCATTGCAATTGTGTTTTGGAGTTTGACATGATATTTAAACATGTTGTTTTTAAATGTTTCAGCTATGTCTGAGTTTTGCTGTCGTTATATCTCTGAATAACCAACATCCACTGAGGAGGACCCTAGCTTACTTAGCTCGAGGGCCAACCGCTTTTGCCTTCTCCATCAGAGGGATGGGCCTGGTGCCATGTCCTGCATCTTTAATGACCTCTTGTCTTGGCAGCAGCACAGCTTCAGACTTCGCCATTTTCTGACAGTCTGCAGCAGCTGAACGACTTGTTACACTAACCCATATTTTTAGAGGCTAAAGACTCAGGATGCTATCACTAAAGATCCTTAAAGCAGATACATTAGGAGTAAATACAGCGTGCCAAACTTGTTATGGCTGAAAGTCTAGGGGTCTTTGTATGTTTCACTGCATTTTTTCCAGGGAAAATGGCTGCTTTTGTTAAAAGCATTTGTGACTCAATGTGAGTCAAAGGGAGGATTTTCTAGAATTATGTCTGAATGACCAGAAGCTGCTTTAGGGCAAATCAGATCCTAAGGATAATCCATCCATTGCAGACTGGTTCTGTAATAACCCCTTAGTAATTTCAATTGCTGTGTGGAAAGTTACAGGTACATTATGTTGGGAATCTTGGCATTTTATAAACACAGAAAGAGACACACCTAGGTCATGTTTTACAATAAGTGGCAGATCCTTATTACTTCCTGTGGTATTTCCTTTGTAATGCTGACTTTGATGAACTCTTGGCACCCTGACAATAAAAGTCATTCCACAGAAATTCCATTTGCACTTACGTAGCAGGATCTAGCATGCTGCTCCTTGGCCTCAGCTTTAATGGAAGTACAAAGATAGAAGGCAACAGGTACCCATGTGTGCGAGACAGAGCCACATGTTTGGATCTGCAAAGCAAGCATCTAAAGACCAGTTCCCAAACACATGAGCCCTCCAGCTAGCCACAATGGTAATAAGTGATCAGAGTTTGGAGAGGAAGGAAAAGCAAGCACACAGATCCCACTGGAGGGTGCTGTTGCCAGGTGGCCCCCTTGTGAAATTCCTAGGGAATGAGGCTTATGCCTCCACAGCACAAGTCACTTCTAAACTTTTGAAATGTGCACCTTGCACTTGGGACACACAGAGGATTGGTGTGTGATGTGTGCCTGAGTAAGCTGAGATGGAACGGGGTCTACTTCGTCCTTGCGAAAATTAATAGAGAAAGAGGCTCTGAGTAGGATCCTGCATGAGGAGAGCCAGGAAAGTCCTAAATCGGTAAGATTGGCGTTGGGTTCTGGCTTATGGAGCCAAGGACTGCGGGACCTACTGCAAGGAGCTGGAAACTAGGGGAAAGAGGACAACCTGGAAGGGTACAACGGGACCTCTCAGAAAGGAGCTGAGGATGAATAACAGATTTGGAGGAAGTGAGGAATCCATCTGTCCCCAAACAAAAACTCCAGGAAAGGTGCCTAGCAGAAAGGTTCTTAGTACCCACTGAGAAAAAGACCTGGCTTTGGGCATGACGGGCCTGGAACTAGCAAAGCCACTTGTCTAGTAAGGACTCTCCAACCCCCTCAGCTTTCCTGCCTTTCCTACTTCCTTAGCAGCATCAAGAGGTGAGCAGGGCAAAATTCAAGAGCAGAAGGAATCTCCTCAGTCACTGCTGGCTTCCAGCTGTAGTAGGTCCTAACCAGGGCAAGGAGCCAATCCCACTCTCCATCAAGCTCAGAAGTTTGACACTTATATGGGGCCAGACCTTCTCAGCAGTGAAGGAGTTGACTGTCGGGCAGCCTATGGGAGAGAGCAGAGCGTCCCTGGAGCTTTCACTCAGGCGCAAAGTAAGATCACTTCAGTTCAATGGCAGAAACTTAAAGGGACAGGGCAAGAGAAGCCTCAGTTCTGATTTATTTCCTAAATGATCCAAATTCAACATATTGATTATGCCTCTAGGAACTCACGGTTGTGATCTAAAGGATATGGTTTCAAAGCTAGCACTTATGGAGAGAACTACAAAAGGAGAGAGCACAGTCATGACTCTTGTCTTTGAATCAGGCCCAGGCCCTTGGAATACCCTCAGAAGCAAGGAACTCTACAGGGCAAATATTGGACAAATAGTAAGTGGAAATGTAAAAGGGAGACTGTAGAAATACCTGCTGTGCTGCCTTCTTACCCATGCAAGGTGAGTGCTTAGAAAATAAAATAGAGCCACCCACTGGAGACAGAGCAACTCGCTTTTGAAGCTCTAGGTCTTAGTCATGGGAGAGTAGGAAGAAGCTGGTAACTCCGGACCAGGAGGAATCAGGACTGGTTCCCAAGTTTCTCTCTCTCTCTCTCTCTCTCTCTCTCTCTCTCTCTCTGCCTCTCGCAGTTTCTGTTCTTTCTCATGTTCTTACAGTCATTTGTGATAAACAAGTCTGTGGAACAATAAAACAGCTATGGTGATATTCCTGCTCAAATGTGACTTCAATAACAACACAAGATGACTTATGGGAAATGGATATTTCTTGTGTTTTAAATTCAGGCTCCCAGGAAGCTAACATGTATGTATTGAAGGGATCCTGCTGTGTTCTGCTTACTCTGGTCCAGCAATTTCCCTTCCAAAAAGCTCATTTTTAAAATCTTGGAAATGCGGGCCCGGCGGCGTAGCCTAGCGACTAAAGTCCTCTCCTTGAAAGCCCCGGGATCCCATATGGGTGCCAGTTCTAATCCCGGCAGCTCCACTTCCCATCCAGCTCCCTGCTTGTGGCCTGGGAAAGCAGTCGAGGACGGCCCAATGCATTGGGACACTGCACCCGCGTGGGAGGACCCGGAAGAGGTTCCATGTTCCCGGCTTCAGATCGGCGTGCATCGGCCCGTTGCGGCTCACTTGGGGAGTGAATCATCGGATGGAAGATCTTCCTCTCTGTCTCTCCTCCTCTGTGTATATTTGGCTGTAATAAAACGAATAAATCTTTTTAAAAAATCTTGGAAATGCATGTGAACAGACAAAGAAAATATTTCACCTTTCTTTTCAACTTCTGCTCCTGAAGAGACATAAATAATATGAACTTCCATTTCTGAGCACAAATCCTACTGAGAGATTGGTAGTATTTCTCTCGAATCTCTAGAATGAAAGTTCAGAATTGTTTTACACAAGGTGGTTTTCAGAGTCCTTAGATGCAGTCAAAAGATTGACTTTGGTGCAAAAAAAATGAATACATACTAGGATCCTCCAGAACATTCATGGAAAGTAATACAAAAATTATGCATAGGTTTCTGTTTTTTTTCATGAAAATAAACTTAATCTTTAAATCTGTTTCCCCATAACTTTTTGAAGTGCCTTCATACAGATTTCTTAAAAAGGAAATAAGAAGAAGACTAAAGAATGCGTCTTAGGTTACACAGCTAGTTTCCATCCGAGCCAAGTACTGATCTTATTCTCTTTCACTGAAGTCCTAGTTCTTAACAACTACGCCAAACAGATCTAAACTTTTGAATAAATTATTAACAAGGTGTCAAGATAGGCCATGATGCTGAATACATAGATGGATAATGAGGGATTAAATCAATCGCCTTGGAAAGAATTGCATTCTCTTCCCAAATCTGTTTAACTTGGCAAATCTGTTCAGAAGCAAACCAGCTGGTCTACTTGGTTTATGGAGCTGTGCCTTACCCTTGGGTTAATTGTAAAACAGAAAGTTGAGAAAGGGATGATTGATTTGCTAGTATCAGCTCCTTCCTTGTAATACTCAGATCCATATTGCTTAAAAAAAAAAAATAAAACACTGTACAGGGCCTTGAGGCTGCCCGAGAAAAGCCAGGGAGCAGCCGGTTTTCCCAGCAAGCTGACGGACTCAGGACTGCCCAACAGCACAGACTTGGGAAGCATGGCCCACCTTCGGCATTGTCCCTTTGCCATCAGCAGCTTCAGGCAGCTCACTGAAAGACTGGAATGTGGGATGGATTTTTTCTCAGGCCCCAGCCTTCTGGAACTGTGTAGTCTAAATTCTGTGGTTCTGTTCTCTATTCTGTGTTCCAGCTAAAGTGAACAGGCACCACAGAGCCCTTCTCAGAAGTATTTAGGGCTTCTAGACAACTTCAGTCCATTGAAAACTTATCAAAACTGGGGGACATCCTGAGTAATGGTGGCTTGGTACTGCTTTCTCATTCTGTTGCCTTTACTCCTGGGCCATACGTTTTTGGCACGGGGAGGTCATGTACAGGTTGATGCGGCCATGTGCTCTGTAGCACATCTTGGGGTAATTGCATTTACTTTATGTTGCATTTCTGCTTTCTCGTTCTCCCACAACTCTTTAGAAGAAGACTCTCTGCTGGTAAGATAAAGACTTGCCTCAGCATCTACCTTTGCTTTGCTAGATTTTCACCTGCGCCACTGCAAAGCTTTCTCACTCCTGGTGGACTTGCCCACCTCCAAGTGCCCTGAAGACCTTCCAGGTGGTAGTTTCTCTGTCTCTTGTGGACTTGTTCTTACTTAGACTGGTTTCAAACCAAACACCTCACTTACTATCTGAGTGAACTTGGAAGACTAAATTAATATCTCTGAGTTTTAGTTTTGACTTCTGTGCAATGGGTCAGTGATCTCAGAGACAGGTCTCATAAAATCATCATATGGCTTTAATGGTTCTGCCCAGCATGGGAAGTCTTAACGTGATGGGTAATGCACATTCACACATAGTACTTGGTAGCTTTTAAAATTGCCCTTAAGATTTCCATAGCTTTCTTACTACAGAATCTATGTTATGATTTTGTGCTGCGAAGTGTAATGTTTGCTATTTTGTTTCCTAATGGGAAAACTTTGCAAATCAAATAGACTGGCTGGCTGATTAGTAGTTAGAGCTTAGGTATATAATCAGCAATACAAGCAAACTTGTATTTAGGTGATTTCATTATCCTAGATTATTACACTTTTAAAAACATATTACCTTGGGCTTGGCAGCGTGGCCTAGTGGCTAAGGTCCTTGCCTTGATCCCATATGGCTGCTGGTTCTAATCCCGGCAGCTCCACTTCCTCTCTATCTCTCCTCCTCTCAGTATATCTGATTTGTAATAAAAATAAAATAAATCTTTAAAAAAAAACATATTGCCTCATACTTGTCTGCCCTTGCATCTGCCTTGCTCCTTTTTGTCAATTCAAAAATTGAACCAAATTAGTTCCTCTGTAAGCCTCCCCCCACCCAAAGAACATTCACTGGAAACCTACCTCTATCTGCTTCCCAAATGAATGTGGTATTTTGTGATTTTAAGCAGTTTGATGTTATTTATATATTGTAAATGTCCTCTTCCTAATATTACTCCACTCTTAAAGTCAGATTTTCCAGCACTAATCATAATGGCTGCTGTTTAATTCTACTTTATTTAGTACAGCTTTATCCTTGCTTTTCTGCAGCTTTTTATCCATGGACAAATTGCTCCAAATCCAAGATTCATATTGGCTAGTCTTTATGTTTAGCAAGCTATAAACACGGCTAATAACTTCCTAATCCAATTAAAAGCAAAAAAATCATTTTATTTTGAATAATCATTAAAGGCCTTTGAAAATTCTAATAACTGTATCCAAAGTTTTGCTTTGATCCACTTACATTTCGCCTTCATAAACAGTGGATAATAAATTAATCTGTCATGTTTACTATTTTTTTAATTTTTCTTTTATCTCTCTTAATTAATGTACAAGACTCCCAAGTTGGTGGTTATGAAGTACTCTGATGGAATCCTTATGAGTGGAATCCTTGCAAAGTGTTACATGACTAGCTCTAAAGCGAGTTATAAAATGTGACTAACAGATTGCAAATTTTACCCTTGAATTTCTTTATAGTACTTAAATGACATGCAAAAGACCTCAACAATTTACAAAAGAGAAAATTCGATGTTTAAGATAGAATTAATGTTCAAAAAGTGCAAATAGATTTTAAAACTCATCAGACTAGTAGATAAAGAAAAAAATAAACTATCCAATATAGGTAAGATTATAATTTGGGCTTTCTCCTGTATAAGAGGACATAAGAGAGCTTTGCATTACATTTTGGAAAAATAGTGTTAATAATAAATACAAAAGAGTTACAAAAATTAGTATATGACAAGAACACAAAGTCCAAAACACAAATAACTCTAAACATAGACATTGCCATTGGATTTATTAAATGTAAAATGTCCTGATGCAATTCAGAATTTTGTAGAAACTACATAAGCATGTTTACAAATTCTCTACTTAGTCAGTATGCAAATCAGCACTGGAATTAAGCCAGTGAAACCATTTTCCCACAAAATAATGATGACATATAGGTAAGAAATGCAGTTCAATGAAAGAATATGGACTTGGGATAAGACATCAAACAAATTAGATTAATACACAAGAAATTCATAACACGAACCCCTAAGGAGAACATACTAAGTACTGACCCTCTCTGAGTGAGAGTAATTTGCTTGCATAGCAAAGTTTGGGTTTCTGGTCCGCAGGCTTGTGAAGTTCCCATACAGTCCAAGCATGCTATGAGTGACAGATAGGAACACAGCTCAGGTGGCACTGGACATAGATGGCCTCATCCAGGCTCTGAATATCTCCAGCTTCAAGTCCAGATTCAGGCCAGGGACTTAGGACTTGTCATATGGCCCCAAAATGCTCATTTTCCTCTAGTTCCACATTTGGCTTTCCATTTGAGTCTTACAGAATTTTATTCTATTTTATCTTAGGGCAAGCCAGAACTAGAATAACTAAAATATTTGTAGGTTTGGGGAAGCTTGATGATTTGGATATGGTGATTTGCTACATTGGACAGTACGACAGAGCAACTTAACATGTTCTTTTGTTCTCAATTTTCTGTTACGATGAAAAATCTGTGGTTTTACCCCCAACTCAGGTCCAATAAGCACATCCCTTTTAGATTAGAACTATCCTCCTTTTTTTCTAGCTGCAGCCCATTTCCAAACCCCTTGCAGTCCCAAACCCACATTAAGCCTAGATATTTGCTAACACAGTGGAAAAGGCACTAAGAGAGACCAACTTGGGTTTTACCTCCCAATGTAAATTTATATACTAAATTTATTTCCTCTATATGTAAAATGATCAATTACACAAGGATATTGGGAGGACTAAATAAGAATGTCTATGATGGTGTTTTATAGATATTATAATTCTATGTAAATCATCAAATCATTACCAATTTCAATTAGGGGGCAACATTTCATTGCCTTTTGCCAAGTACTACTATAAAATCAGCTACTTCAAAATCTCTTGGTTTTGTAAGGGTGGGTTTTTTAAATTCCATCTTCTTTTTTCTTCTTGAATGAATGCCAACAAATTCTAAGAGTCACATTTTCTAAGATTGAGTAGCCATTTGATGAATATCTTTGCTTTTTTATCTCTGATCAGAATATTAAGATAAACTGTGAGCTGTGGTTTATCTTGACAGATACCTTATTAAAAAAAGATAATTGAGTAAAAATTTTAACAAGTGGGAGGAATTGGACTGAGTTTAAAAAAATACAAAGATTCTCAGGAACTAACTGTCTGAAAAACCCTAAGGAAAAAAGGAATGAAAAAATCGATCAAATAGTTGATTTTTAACATGCATTGTGTGCACTTTATTTAATTGGCATGATCTTATCAAAGAAATGAGCACTTAAATAAATCAACTATTAGCTCAAGGCTGTGTTCTGAGCCTGTGTACACACACACACACACACACACACACACACACAGGCATCCGAACTTAAAAAAAAAAGTTTTGAACACCCACCGGGAAGAGCATCTGTTTTCCATTGACGTCCCTGATGCTTTTGATTTAGATGCTGCAACACTGAAGGCTTGCATTTTTTTTTTTTTTTGGAAATGTGACATCAAAATCAATTGGCAATTTTAATAATTACAGTAATGTTTTTGTAAATGAGGAAAATTCATCACTCAAAAAGTAGACCACATGGCAGTTTAATTAGAGTATGTGACATTCGCATGGCTGACGTCATCAGCTGGCGGTTTGCTCTGAGATGCTTTTCTCAAGCTTCAACAACTCTTACTTCTTACCCTCCCCAAATTGTGTTGCAGTGTTGAACTTCTAGATGAGAAATACCCAAGGTAATTCTCTTAAAGCCACATGTAAATTAGTTTTTTGAATGAGAATTTTCTTATTTCTTTAGTGTCCTGTGAGGTGCTTTTGACTAGACTTCAGGCTGTGTTACTCACACAGGGTAACCTGACAGCTCAGTACACTCCCCTTCAGTGCCCAGGCCCCACCCACACACTTCTAACCAGATCTCTGCAGATGGGACACCTTGTATCAGTGGTTTTTATCCCTGTGTTTATGAGAACACACACCAGGGAATCTCTTTAAACAAGGCCAATCACTTAGAAGAACTTAGTCTTCAAAACTATTTCAAATGATTGCTTCATTTCTCAGAAAGCACAAGAAAGAAAAAAAAAAACACAACAGTTTGATCCGCTAAGGCATGTTGGAGCATTTTCTGTTTTATTTCCCCCTGAATTAGAACAAAATAATCCCTTTCACCTTTTTCACCTATGAAAAACAGGGAAGCAGGACCCGGCTTGGTAGGCTAAGTTCTTGCCTTGCATGCACCAGGTTCCCATATGGGCGCTAGTTTATATCCCAGATGCTCTGCTTTCCATCCAGCTTATGACCTGGGAAAGAAGTAGAGCATGACCCAAAGCCTTAGCACGCTGCATCCATGTGGGAGACCCAGAAGAGGCTCCTGGCTCATGGCTACACATCAGTTCAACTTTGGTTATTGCAGCCACTTGGGGAATGAACCAGCAGATGGAAAATCTTTCTCTCTGTTTCTCCTTCTCTCTGTAAATCTGACTTTGCAATAAAAATAAATACATAAATAAATAAGTCCTAAAAAAGGGAGAGAGAGAGAAAAACATCCCATTCACCTTACGTCGCGGTTCTATAATACTCAGCCCCAGCCCTGGGGGCTACACATAGGTCTCCCCTTTTATCTCCTTCAGATTTTCTAACCAATAGCTTTAAGTGGGGTGCTTGTGTCTCGTTAATTTCTGTGCATTAACACACAATGCAATTGGATCTGGTAGACAGCATTGTCTAAGATGTGAAGATGGTTCAAGACCTCACTTGGAAGGTGGTTATGGGGACCCCAGCAGATTCCACTCTCATCACGGTCTTGTGGACAGTTGGAGTTGGAGGGCACACAGCACAGGGACACCAGTTATGCTAACAATGCACATGCTTACAAGATGATCATTTTAGCTGAAGAAGCTGGTTTCAAAGATATGAAAGAACACTCTCAAGTCTAAGCACACAGGCATCATTTGATTTTCATAATATTCTGACACAAGTTTGTCAGACTGTTTTTTTCTATTTTAAGCATAAGGAAATGTGGAGGGTGTTCTGAGTCATTAAATGGCAGGCTCTGCTTTTTTTTTTCCAGAGTCCTAACTAGTGATAAACAACAGCCAGCAACCCAGGGCTTCAGATTTGTGTTTCTTGTCATTTTCTGCAATACCTTTTAACATTTTGTAGGGTGGAATGCATCTGGATCAAATCTGCAGCTGACACAGGGATGGCAGAATCAGAATTCTCAAATATTTCAACAAGTTGGAACGCTAGCCAAGAAAACCTTACAGAGGAAATTTAATAGGAAAAAATAGAAGGTCTTCAGATTATATTATTTAAAAATACATATATGCCAAATGTAGCTTTACAAAGATGGAGAGAAGCAACATAATTTGTGCATGTGAAAAAAAAAGTCCATGACTCTGAGATAAGAATGTGGGAGGCTGAAGTACAAACCACAAACCTGAGTTCTAACAGCATTGGTGGAAGTATAAAAAAATTGAGGAAATGAGGGAGCTCCCATATTCGTCTCTGCTGGAACTGAACTGTTTGGGTTCTGTTTTGCTTTGCTTTTGCTTTTTTGCTTCCTTTTAATTTGTGACAAATGTGTTTGTGTGGAAGAGGGTGGGGAGAGCCCATGTGTCAGTTAATATCCTCACAAACCAGATCAGCCTGGGCTGCCTCCTCCTGCCCCAGAACCTAGGAAGAATTCATTGACCTTGAGACACTTCTGTGAATTTGCAGGCTTAATATCTCTTGGCACCTTATGAATACATGATTCCACTTCCTTAAGTTCAAGTTGCAATATTCAACCCTTATCCACTGTTCGGCTTTAGCCGTTTCAGTTATGGATCTTGCAACATCAGTCTTCATGGGTCTGCAGCTAAAAACAACTGCCTGTTATCAGTGCTGCTCTGTGAACCTTCCCTGCACCTGCTGACAACAATGTCATCCAGAGAATGCCACACTTACAGAAGCGCATCCTTACCCTCAGTTTTGATTTGCACCATGGCAGTTACAAGTAGAGCATCTTGGTTTGAAAACCGTAGATAGTCCCAGCTGTAAGCAACTACCTATGTTGCCTTATTCCTAGGCAAGTGTTACACTGCTGGAAGAAAAGCAGCCAATGGGCATTCTGGGCTAGGCAAAATTTGTGTTAACTATACCAATGTGCAAACATAGTTGCTTATTCAATTTTTTTTACAGATATGTGGGTAAGGGCCCAGTACAATAACCTAATGGCTAAATCCTCGCCTTGCTGTGCCAGGATCTCATATGGGTGCTGGCTCATGTCCTTGCTGCTCCACTTCCCATTCAACTCCCTGCTTGTGGCCTGGGAAAGCAGTAGAGAATGGCCCAAAGTCTTGGGACCCTGCACCCACGTGGGAGACCTGGAAGAAGCTCCTGGCTCCTGGCTTTGCATTGGCTCAGCTCTGGCTGTGGAAGCCACTTAGGGAATGAACCAGTGTATGGAAGATCTTTTTGTCTCTCCTCTCTGTAAAAATCATTCTAATAAAAATAATAAATAAATAAATATTTTTTAAAAAGATATGTGGGTAAGTTGTGGAACTCCGGGGTTGGGACATGCCACCCTGGCCCCCAGGCAGGGAGGCTGCAGATTGCCTGGGGATGGAGGTCTGGTGATGTAATAGAAAGGGAACATCTGGGGGCATGTTTGACAGAGGAGAAATGACTTCTGAGGTCTTCCACAGACCAGCCACTATAATCTCAGTAGACAAGTGACCAAAGGCAAAGTGATTTATAGGGGAGAAACTGGAAGGCATGTCTGGATTAGCAAAGGCACCAGCCCACATGGGAGACTTGAACAGGCTAAATAGCACTGACTGTTGCACACTGCACACACAAAAGATGGAGCTTGAGGGCATGGCTGGCTGAGCTAGGCCACAAAACCTGCCTGCAAGTGTTAGAATAGCGTGTGGGCTAGGTCAGGCAGGGCACAGCACCCACCAGGATGCAAGAGAACTGGTTTTGGGGGCAAATTCTGCAGAGGACTTGTGGGCTCACCTCTGCGGGAGTGCAGCACCTGCTGGTTTATGAAGAGAGCTGGAGGGTGGTGATGGACTGAGCCAGGCTGGACTTGAAACTCACATGACAGAAACACACATGACACTCATGGGAGCTAGAGCTGGGAGGAGGCCTGGCTAGGCCAGGCTACAGCACCCATCAACATATGTATGTGCCAGCTCTGGGGATGGCCCATGTTGGGCCTATAGCACACACTGGCACAAACAAGAGATATGACAAAGTTCACAGGTCAGGCCAAGTTGGACTGCAATACCTGCTAGTTCACATGAGGGACGGGAGAAGTACACACTGGGCTAGGCTGCTGCACCCACCAGTGAGAGCTGGAACTGGGGGTGGCCTGGGTTGAGCCATGCTGTAGTACCTGCTGGCAGATGCCAATACCTGGTGTAGGCCATCTGAGACTGGGTTGCAACAATTGTCAGCAGGTGCATGATCCAGAGATGCGAGCATGCCTGGTAAGGGAACTTTGGTAACTCCCTTCCTGAGCCATTGCTTCCACCGGTGGACATGGCAACTGTGTCTGGGGGCAGGCCAGTCTGGAGGCAGAACAGGCTGGGCTAGGCTACCACACCTGCTGATGCACTACAGAATCAGAATGGTATAGGTTATAGCAACCTCTGGAAGCTTCCAGAACTGGGTGTGAGATATATCTGGCTAGACCATGGTGCCCCCTGATAGGCACAAAATCTAGGGCTAGAAGCAGAAGTGGAAAGAGAACTGTGGGTACTCCTGCTCATGAGCCTAAGAGCCAGGACTGGGTGTAAGCCAGGCTGGGCAAGGCAGAAACATCTGTTGACATGTCTGATGGTGGGGTAGGATGAACTAAGCTGCAGTAGCTATTGGTGTGCATGACAGCCAGATGGGATGTGGGACAGACTAGGCTAGGCCACAGCAGAGGCTAGTGCACACAAAAACAGGGCTAGGAGGACACCTGGCAAGGGTTATTGGGGGTCAACCCAACTGAGTTGCGGAACCCTTTGGTATGTATGAGGACTGGGTCTGTGGCAAGCTGAGCTGGGCTGGGCTGTAGTACCCATCAGTTTGTGTGTGATATGGGACTTGGGTAGAACTGACCAGACCACTGCATCTATCAGTATGTACTTTGGCTGGTGCAGTTGACAGACCAAAACTGACCCTGCACTGGTTGGTACACACAAAGTCAGGTCTGAGGTCACCCCAGGTGAGGTTTCATGGGGGACTCCCCAACTAGATCATTGAACTCAAACTCCAGCCAAGGAAAAATTTCAAGATATATTGGTTCAACTTTTTTTTTTTTAAAGATTTATTCATTTTATTACAGCCAGATATACACAGAGGAGGAGAGACAGAGAGGAAGATCTTCCATCCGATGATTCACTCCCCAAGTGAGCCGCAACGGGCTGGTGCATGCCGATCTGAAGCCGGGAACCAGGAACCTCTTCCGGGTCCTCCCAAGTGGGTGCAGTGTCCCAATGCATTGGGCCGTCCTCAACTGCTTTCCCAGGCCACAAGCAGGGAGCTAGATGGGAAGTGGAGCTGCCGGGATTAGAACTGGCGCCCATATGGGATCCCGGGGCTTTCAAGGCGAGGACTTTAGTCGCTAGGCCATGCCGCCGGGCCCTATTGGTTCAACTTTGGAGTGCACATCTCAGGACTGGGCTCCTCAGTTGCTGATGCCTATGCAGTAGATATCATGCCCAGAGTATATCGGAGGACATGAAAGCCAGATCATGTAGGCCAGCAGAGGATACCAACTGCCTCATCAGGGCATGAAAAGCAGAATAGGTTGGACCACTCTCCTGGTCAAACTTAGCAACATGTTCCTGGGCCTGCGGGTACAGTAAAGTGGACTTGGTCAGCCAACAGACCTTGGCAAAATAGTCTCAATCTTGGTGCAATGATGCTGATGGCATCTCAGAATTATCTAAACCACTCAAGTAACACCCTTGAAACACTCTTCCCCACATTGTGGTCTCTAAAGCATTATCAAATGTCTGTCCCTGTAGTTTAACAGCAAGGAGTGGCCTCCTGCCCTTCCTCCCCTGGGGACACAGGGGTAGAAAATGTGAAACTTTAATTCCATTCACCTTCCTCCATACCTTGACTCTCCCCACCCTAACTGGAGATCCATGAGGGCATGCATCCCTCTCAACTATGTAAATATTAGAAATAAAATTTTAAAAGATTTGCTCAAAGAGAAAACAGTAGATAAGAAGTTTAAACCAAAGTTTCAAAGTACATGTTGTTTAGAGTAGTGCAGTGACATCATACACCCTACTGCTCTGTCCTTTCTAACACATGGATTATCCCCTGTCCCATGTATCCACACTATATGTGCTACCCTCCCAATTAGTCTCTACCTAATAGCCATCTCATTTTATCTACTCTACTATTGTGAGGTCTCAGGGCTTATGTTCAAGTAATCCTATTTTACTAGATAATGACCTTAAGTCTCGAGAGTTGAGATGCTAGTAATTTAAACAGGCCAAAGAGAAATCATAAACTACTTATTTTAGGTAAAACAAACTTAACCTGGGCCCGGCGCGGTAGCTCAGTGGTTAAAGTCCTTGCCTTGCATTACCAGGATCCTATATGGTCTCCGGTTCTAATCCCAGTGGCCCCGCTTCCCATCCAGCTCCCTGCTTGTGGCCTGGGAAAGCAGTTGAGGATGGCCCAAAGCCTTGGGACCCTGCACCCACATGGGAGACCCAGAGGAGGCTTCTGGCTCCTGGCTTCGGATTGCCTCAGCTCCAGCCATTGCGGTCACTTGGGGAGTGAATGAACAGATGGAAGATCTTCCTCTCTGTCTCTCCTCCTCTCTATATATCTGCCTTTCAATAAAAATAAATATTTCAAAAAACCAAAACAAACTTAACCTAAGAAGCTCATATACTGAAGCAAAAAAGATCTACAGTAAGAAAGAAGTTTCTCCCCATGAAATTGCAAAGAAGGAAAAAAGAAATTCAGGCTAGCCTTGTCAAAGCTCCTCCAACCACAACAGTAATAACCATAGTATGCAGTAAGGGCCCAGTAAAGATGGAAAAGGCATTAAATGTGTGGGTGGGAGCCAAAGACAGAAAATGGGATCTGATTGATTGGCAATGTGTTGCCATCGTAAGTGTTGAGCCTCTACGAAGACTTCACCAAGGAATCTGCTAGAAGGACACCAGGCCCCTCACTACCTGTAAGAAAAGGTTACAGGAAGATTTGAACTGAAAACCATAAAAGTGACTGGAGAGGCTGTTAGGTATTGCTGTTAAGCTCTTGCTGTGTTTAATTTATAAATTGAACTGTTATCTTAGGTGTGCATTCATACGTACAAGAAAGACCATAGTGTATCCAGGCCGTAACCGAACCTGGGAATGTTGGGATTCCCCACACCCCCTCCCCACGTCCAAGAATCAGGAAAGCCTGCTGCACAGCATCCTGCCTGGTCTGCACCTCTTCCCTGCTGTGTGGCCCCAGCAGGCTTAGCTTCTTATTCTGATTTACACAGAATTCCACTTACATAAGGCTTTGCTATGTTGAGAGATTTTATTGATAATTTGGGGAGACAAGGAAGGATTATGGAACAGGAACAATAAAAAATTTAAGTTGAAAAGCAGACGTTCCCGTTTTTAAAACAATGTATGCATCTGGTGGACCATTCTGCAGGGAATCTTTCACTGATTTCTACTGTGTTCTGAGCACTCTCATCTTGTGGGCTTGCTCTCACTTTCCTCTCCTTTTTCTTCTTCACTCACTTCCTCTCCAATTTCCTGCTGGAATTCCTTATGCTTCTCATATCAGTATGCACAACAATGTGCCTTTCTCTATTCCTCACTCACACACTCAAAGCCAGACCTGTATAAAAGCCATTAAGACACTTGGTTAAACTAAAGGCTACCCCAAGAGTTCTTTCCTACAGAGACCGCTCTTTTCAGAATTGCACTGTGTAACTAAGTGCCATTTTACTCCTTGTTTAAATCAAGAAAATGAAGGGCTTCAAGATTGTATCTTCTCAGTACTTATTTTAGATAATTTAAAATGATTAACTCCTTTAAAATTGCTATATGAAATGATCATTCTACTTTCCCCATCACAATCCTGAATGAATAAAATCTGCTCATCTTTTTGACTGTAGAAAGGGTACATTATACAAACACAATGTCATATACATATATGAAAAGTGATGGTTACAACGATATCGCTGAGACTGAGAGAGAGGTTAGCACAATAGGCATAAACATGGGATGGATTTGGGCTAGATGTGGGGAAAGGAGAGAAACAAAAAGCTCAGACTACAGTGTGAGTTAAATGAGATCATTAAAATGATGTAAGACACCAAGACAGGAATCTAGAACTTTGAATAGAACTTGGGCTTATCTAGCCATTTAGTGGCACATCCTGCTGAGTTAGCAAGTCAAATTCAGCTTGGAGTTGAAACAATACTAGATCAAGAAGGAAGATACCAAAGTACAACAACAATGCTTCACAGAAAATGAACTGGGTTTTAGCTGAATTGCTTTTTCATCTATTAATTCATGAGCTCTCTCAACAATACTATCATCTCCATTTTATAAATGAGCAAAGTGAGATGCAGATAAGCCAGGTGACTTTCTCAGAGGCACAGTTAGGAGATGGTGAGCTGGGGATGGAGTCCCAGCTGACATAGGCAGCAGCTGTTCTCTTAACGACTGCTCTTTGTCCTTATGGTAGACAAGGTAGCACAATTCCTGGGGCTTGTAGATACATCTAGGGGAAGTGGCATACCGCACATGATACCCATGTGGTATACCAGGACAGCCTGTGTTATGGAAATGTGGTCTAAGAAAACTGGTGGATCCAGGTGGGTTGCTGAAGCAGCCTTTGCTCTGGGTCCCAGAACAGGGGGCAGGATGAAAGCTGCATTTTGGAAGCAGATTTGGCGAACATGATCAGAATAGGTTGGAGGCACTCATCCCCTCCTTACATGCACAGCAAAGGGCTTGGCATTTAGTGATTCATTAAATCAGGCTAAATCTTTCTTGCTATGCAGAAAGACTCTTCCCCCCAAATGTATTCTCATCTCTGTTTTCTACGTAAAGCAGGGGAACAAGGCCACCCTGTGTTGCTGGCCAATTCCAAAGTGGGGGCTGGAGTCTAGGTCAAATTACAAGGATATGAGGAATGGGTCAAATGTGCCCAGGCCTCCCTGGAGATGTGAAATGTCTCTGTTTAAGGTCAGTGTCTGCCAGCTCCCCCTGAAGAGCATTCATTTCATCCCTTTACTTATGGAAACCACTGGATCATGTTCAGTGGGACACATCAAATCAGTGAAAGACCCATTTCCTAGGTCAGAGAGCACTTAGCAAAGTACTGCAGAACTCGGTGCCACTGCAGCTCTGCCACTGCAACAGTCACTGAGGAGGCTCAGGCCTAAGACTGCTGGGACTACAGTCCTGGGCTTGGCACCCAGCCTGGGTGATGTTAGACCTATTACTCATCCTTTCTGTCCCTCAGTTTTCTCATCTGTAAAATGGGAGAAGCAATAGGATAAACTTAGAGATGTGTGTCTGTGTAGGAGATAACTGGATGAGTTCAGCATGCACATATTTGTAAGATGGAATTGGTAGGACCCGGCATGATGGCCTAGCGGCTAGGGTCCTCGCCTTGAACACACAGGGATCCCATATTGGTGCCGGTTCTAATCCCAGCAGCTCCACTTCCCATCTAGCTCCCTGCTTGTGGCCTGGGAAGGCAGTCGAGGACAGCCCAAAGCCTTGGGTTCCTGCACCCGTATAGGAGACATGGAAAAAGTTCCTGGCTCCTGGTTTCAGATGGGTGCAGTACCGTCCATTGCACTCACTTGGGGAGTGAATCATCAGATGGAAGATCTTCCTCTCTGTCTCTCCTCCTCTGTATATCTGACTTTGCAGTAAAAATAAATAAATCTTTTAAAAAAATGGAATTGGTAGCAAAATTATGGAGTGAGTATGATAACAATTCCACTTTAACCCATTCCTGAAATGAACAAGTCAGCCCCTAAAGACAGAACTGTTGTCTATTTTGTTTACTTTCTAGGCCTCCTCAAGAGTATCCATACTTAGTAAGCATTTAGTATATTCTTATTGACCAAAAGGGAAACTTTTCAACATTTTCTTTTTTTTTTTAAAGATTTATTCATTTTATTACAAAGTCAGATATACAGAAAGGAGGAGAGACAGAGAGGAAGATCTTCCATCCGATGTTTCACTCCCCAAGTGAGCCGCAACGGGCCGGTGCGCGCCGATCCGAAGCCGGGAACCAGGAACCTCTTCCGGGTCCTCCCAAGCGGGTGCAGGGTCCCAAAGGTTTGGGCCGTCCTCGACTGCTTTCCCAGGCCACAAGCAGGGAGCTGGATGGGAAGTGGAGCTGCCGGGATTAGAACCAGCACCCATATGGGATCCTGGGGCTTTCAAGGTGAGGACTTTAGCCGCTAGGCCACGCCGCCGAGCCCTTCAACATTTTCTTATAACAATGTTCAATACCTTCTATTTTTAAACATTCAATAGCTTATGTTTTTTTAACAACTACATGCATCATTAAATGTGTTAGAGAATCAAATAAACAAATCCAGCTCCAAGCCCTTTCTAGTATACAACAACTAATACATCACAACTAATATGGCAATGAAGAGAAGACATTTTAAAGGATAGGAATTGGATTTGTTGTTGGAAACACTGCCAGCTGAGTAATTCCCACCCGAAAGAGAAACAAAACCTAAAAACCTCAATAACACAAATGGATCACGAGTGGATGTGGTTCCCAACCCAAACACCTAACCCGGCTTCCAGCCCTGCTGAACAACAAAGGGACTGACTGCTTAGCCCCTTGAATGCTAAGTACCAATGAGTCAACTCATCTGCATAAACCCTACAGTATGTCTGCAACACATTTTCTACTGTTTTCTTTTAAGCATACATTTTCCTGAAATGAACGATTCTTATTAAAAGAGGGAAATTATAAAATCATCTCTTTGCCATAAGGAATTCTGAGACAAACTACTGTCTCCATGAGATGTCAACAGTTTAGAGTACTTTTATAGTCCTTCCACAAAAATGTAATGGGCAGTGAAGGCTAGGGTGGAGCAGAAAGGAATCCCAATAAAAACTCCAACTCCTTAGTCTTCAAGTGCAAAGTGGCCTTTTACCACTTTACCATTTCTAGCAGCAAGTAATCATCTCTTCCCACCTCTTGCTTCACTGAGGGAGTCTTGGTTCAATGTGAGAGAATGTGTAGCAACCACAGTGGTTCTTGGCCACTGAGGAATTCCATCCTGATCTTCCAATGCCAGCAACTCATTTAAGGGTGAAATAAGAAGACACAAGAGAAAGAACATAAAGCCAGACATGTACATATAGACATGTATATATAAACATTTTGTTCCTTTCTCACGCACACATAAACAGAAACCAGCATTTGGTACAGTGGCTAAGATGCCCACATCAGAGGGCCAGTGTTCAAGCCCTGATACTGCTTCTGATCCCAGCTTCCTGCTAATGCACACCCTGGGACGCAGCAGGGTTGGCCCAGTGGCTTGAGTCTTCACCACCCACGTGGGATACCAACCAAGGTGCTGAATGTAGTTCACTAGCTCTGGTGTGTGACTGGTCCAGGCCTTGCTGGCAGACATTTGGAAAGTGAACTAGCCGAAGAGATCTCTCTCTCTCTCTCTCTCTCTCCTTTCTGCTGTTGTGCTTTACAAACAAGCAAAAAATAATTGAGTTACAAACACACTCGTCTCCAAGAACATGGAAAATGTGAAGTGCTTTTTGCACTTGCATGTTTTGGAGACAGAGAAGCAAGCCTGGAGAAAAGCAAAATGGATGTAACAGGCACAAATCAAACTTAATCACCCTCTCACACCACAGGAAAGCCTTTCTGATCTTTTAAGCTTGCCTGTAATTTATCTTTGGAGCCCTGGCCTGTGAACGTGCAAAGTCGAGAGCAAATCTGATAGCGGCCATCTGTGATGCTCATTAGCTGCGGAAAGCCTTCAGAGAAACCCGCTAAGTCATCTGCTAAAAAGAAAATCACCAGGGCTCTTGGCACAGCACAAAGCCTGGCATGGCCTCAGTGTAGGACAGTGTCACAGCTGAGATTCTTTTGTAGCTTCCAGGTCTGGTTCATTCCATTCACTAACTCTAGGATGAATCTGTAGATGTGCAAAGAGCAGGCAGTCGACAGGTTTGACAAAAGGTCATTTTGAGCCACTGCATGAAGAAACAGAATGTTGCATTTCATGCAAATGAAGTACAAAGAGATTCAGAATAGACCCTTGCAGGTCCCTAAGAGATTTCAAGGGAATCTGACTAGAAATGGGAAGAGTGAATCCCTTAAATCTGGGGGTCTAAAAACTTGGTTTTCAAATTCAGATGTCATCATGCTCTAGCTAACAAACAGGAAAGTTTCCCTGAGCCTCAGTTTTCCTCACTTGTAAACTGGGATAGCTCAGCTATTGTCAGACTCAGGTGAAACAGTGGATGCTGATAACATTCAGCTCTCTTACAGTAGGCACCTGTCATGTTGAAAAACTTTTTTTTCAATTTATGATTATACAGACTAGCTTGGTAAAATATTATGCCTTAATATAAATCTGTGAAGTGTTGGTTTTTCATAGTCTGTCGATCTGACTTGCATGGCAGGGCTAAGGGGTAGAGAGGTGGGGAACAGGGAGAGTGCTAAGCCTGATCTGTAGCTTCTAAAATGTGGGAGGTTAGGAGAGAGGAATAGACTTCCAGTACTGGTAAGAGTCCTCTCCCCTGTGCCTGCAAAGGTCTGGAATTATTCCCAAAAGTGTGCCTCATGGAATTTGAAATTCCCTAAGCAAGCAAGGGTTGCTTCATGCTCTGGTTTATACACTGGATGTGTTTTACAGAGTGCAGATGCCCTTCAGCAAAGAATAGTACCGGCAGAAACACGAGACCATCTGAAAAATAGTGTCTAGGGCTACAGTTAATGACTTTCCAAAATGTATTAAATTTTGAAAGAATCTGATTAGAACTTGTGCTATCATGATGTTAACACTTAAAGTAGGACCCAGCATGGTAGTCTAGTGGCTAAAGTCCTCGTCTTGCATGCAACAGGATCCCATATAGCCACCAGTTCTAATCCCAGCGACCTCACTTCCCAACCAGCTCCCTGTTTGTGGCCTGGGAAAATAGTTGAGGATGGCCCAAAGCCTTGGGATCCCACACCCTCATGGGAGACCCAAAAGAAGCTCCTGGCTTCTGGCTTCGGATTGCCTCAGCTCCAGCCACTGCAGCCACTTGGGGAGCGAACCATCAGAGGGAAGATTTTCCTCTCTGTTTCTCCTCCTTTCTGTATATCTGACTTTCCAATAAAAATGAATTGATCTTAAAAAAAAAACTCACTTAAAAATAAAGACTTAAAGCAAGCATTTTCTGGGAGTCAGCATGGTGGTATAGCATGCTCATCTTGCACTAGCATCCAGTAGGAGTGCTGGATCGAGTTCTAAATGTTTCACTTCTACACCAGCTCCCTGCTAATGGACTGAGAAAGCATTAAAAGCCAGCCCAAATCCCATGTTGGAGACCTGGAAGAAGCTCCTGGCTTCTTGCTTTGGACCAGCCCAGTTCTGGCTGTTGTGGCCATCTAGCGAGTAAATCAACAAACAGAAGATCTTATTCTCTGCCTCTCTTTCTCTCTCTGACTTTCAAGTAAAATAAATATACATTCAAACAGTAAAAAGACTTAGAGTAAGCATTTTCTCTGTCTAATGATCAGAATCTTTTTGTATGCTTTTTGTTTTACTTTAAGGGCAAGGAGTTTCAAATACTTAATGGAGAAGGAGCTGGCACCGTAGCACAGTGGGTGAGGCTGATACTCATGACACTGAAGCACCAATTCGAGTCTCAGCTGTTCTGCTTCTGTTGTATCTCCTTGGTAACACATCTGGAAGGAAATAGGAGAAGGCCCACATGCTCACATTCTCGCCAGGACCGAGAGAGACCCAGCTGATTTCCTGGGTTCCTGGCCCATTGCTTATCGTTGAGGCCACTGGGATGTGAATCAGTAAACGGGGGATCTCTCTCTCACTCTTTCTTTCTCCCTCCCTAACCATCTTACTCATTCTGTCACATTGCCTTTCTTTTTTTTTAATTTATTTATTAATTACATTGTATTATGTGACACAGTTTTATAGGTACTGGGATTCCCCCCACCCCTCCCCACACATTGCCTTTCAAATAAGTAAATTAATAAGTAAATAAATCTTTTTTTTTAAATGTGAAAGTCAACTGTTCACTTAGAACCATTGACTGGATCTATAATTCCAATAGGAAGGCATGTTCCATAGTTAAACACATTATCAATAATCACTTTCACATTGCTTCAACTCTTACTGTTTTTTTCTTTATCCTTTTTGAAATCATACTTGCCTGAGTTTTGTCTTTGATCCCTATATATCAGAACAGTTAAAAAAAAGTTCACTTTGGTGTTACCATTTCTATGAGATGAAATAAGGAATGGATCTAACAATATAAAATGTCTCACAGAAAGTTTCTAGAATGGTTATTCTCACTTTAATGGAATAAGAGGCCAATTTATTACTGTAGTAAGATTGCCACTACAACCTGTTGAGTGTGCCAATAGGTATAAATTATACTGAGCTGATCTTTAAAAAATACGGTTTTTTCATGAACCTACACTCATTTTGATGCTTTGAAATACTTATTTAAAACCTTCTCTCAGTTATATCTGCCTTTGTAATCATGCTTGCAGCCAGCACTGGAAGAAGATACTGCAGCTCTTGCAAAAATAAATAAATAAATACATAAAAATAAAAATGTTCCCACAAGATTGCGAGCCAAATTTTGCAGACTCAGATGTTTGGAGACTTTGGATAATCCTGGCAAGTTCTGGACGACC
Organism: Ochotona princeps; assembly: GCF_030435755.1. NCBI lineage: Eukaryota > Metazoa > Chordata > Mammalia > Lagomorpha > Ochotonidae > Ochotona > Ochotona princeps. Next base: position 36,044,472 of record NC_080842.1, read on the forward strand.
GACTGAGGTAAACAGAAACACCAGACCTTGAGAGCTTCATTGTCAGTGTCAGGATGATTCATCACCAGGCTTTTCTGTTCTTGACTGTTGGGTAGATGATAATTAGAAGGTTTCTTCATTGAAATTTAATTGAAGATACAAAGTAATACCTGTCAGTTTGTAAAGTATCACAGCTACCCAATTTGTTCCAGTGCACTGGACCCGCAGAAAACAGAAAATAAACACATTGTAAGAACTGCTAAGCAGGCTTGGTTATGCAGCCTAATTGCTCCAGTGTATTGAAAAGATGTTATTATTTATCAGTTAAGTGAAACATGTTTGCTGTCACTGCACTTTGGAAGGCTAAAGGCAAGAGCTGGATTTTTGTGCAGGAATATTCCTTCAATCCTGTATTCCCCAACTCGAACAGGGTAACAACATCATGAAGATATAACCTTTCAGAAATACTTCTGTCATAAAGCTCATTTCGCAGTACTGAAGTCTAGCAAAATGTCCTTGATGCTAAAATATTTTTGAGAGGTAAAAACAGGGAGGGAGTTTGGGGTGAGGAGAGGCGGATGACAAAGTGATTCCATTGCTTGCGAGGCTGATAGCTTTATCCTAAATCAGAGTGTGTGTAGGGGGAGGTGGCACAGTGGGGAGATTTAGAACAGTTCTAAGTAACTCTCCTTGTTGTTAAGGCATGTAAAGAAGGAAAGTTAAAACTATTAAGTGAATCTTGGCACCTGGGTTGTTAGAGTTCTTTAAATCTTATTTGTAAACTACACAACGACTTGCAACGGGAATCTTTGTGTGAGACTGTAAGGGTCTACTTCTAGGTGGAAAGAAGCCAGGCCTTGATTGCTAAATTCCTCTTCCTGCTCAGTTACCTCCTTTAAGACTCATGTTTGGCAACTTGCCATTCATGTCTACCTTTTTTCCTTATTTCAGTTTAACAACAGCTAAGAGAGAAAGATGGGGAAATCTTCATTCACTGCTTTACTCCCCAAATGCAGTAGACAGGGCTAGACCAGGCCAATGCCAGCAGTCTGTACCTCAGTTTGGGTCTCCCACATAAGGGAGGGACCTAAGTGCTTGACCCACTGCTGTCTCCCACTGTGTCCATCAACAGGAACTAGGAATCGGGAGCAGAACCATGACTCTGATACAGGACAAAGTTGCCCCAAGAAAGGCACTAACTGCCATGCCCATTTTCTGATCCTATTTTGTAGATATTTGATGCAGATTTAATAAGGGAAGACTATGAGACATTTTAAGAAGTGGCTGAAAATTGCCAAATTTGCTGAAATTTGCCAAATATCTCTATGGAGAACACTTAGTATTCAAACACAGTAGTTTTCATTGTGCTACTTGTATTATTGCAAGGTATTTATACCCCATCCATTAGCTCCCATCTATATTTTTTGTCTGCTGTGATACCCACAATGCAGTAGCCTTACATATCTCCATTTCTTCCTTGAGAGCGGTATATGGACTCATCCCATGGCCAACACAGTGAGAGCCACTGGAACAGGATATGGAGATTCCATTCTTGGAATATTGACTATTATAGAAGAAATCAATAGCAGGGCTGATAGGAGGACCCAATTAAGAATAAGAAAATATTCTATTTTAATGCTGAACCTTGTAGAAGAATCATCAAATTTCTTGCATCTCAGTTTAGCCAAATATTAAATGGCAACAAATGTTCTCTTTCTTTTTTTAGATTTTATTCATTTTTATTGGAAAGATTGATCAGATTAATGGAGAGAAGAGACAGAAAGATCTTCTATCTGCTGGTTCACTCTCCAAGTGGCCACAACAGCCAGAGCTGAGCCAATCCGAAGCCAGAAGCCAGGAGCTTCTTCTGAGTCTCCCACTCAGTTGAAGGGTGCCAAGGCTTTGGGCCATCCTCTACAGCTTTCTCAGATAAGCAGGGAGCTGGCTGGGAAGTGGAGCAGCCAGAACACGAACCAGCACCCATATGGGATCCCAGCACTTGCAAGGTGAGGATTTAACCAATTGAGCCATCATGCCAGGCCCCCAAATGTTTCTTCTACTGAAGCAATTTAATTTTTAGGAAAATACAAACCTTAAATACATTAAAATACTTTATATAAATATGTACACATGGTATCAATAGATGAGCAACTCTTGCTTGTCACTAGCTTTGGGTAATGTCCTAAATACCAACCAGTTATTATGAGAGAACGTATCACTCTTGTAACATTAATGGAGGCCTGCAAAGAGGGCAACAGAGAAGCCACACCCATCTGCATCTTACCACACTGTGGGAAACACAGTGTATACAGTTGAAAAGGTGAATACAGAGGTGGCAAATGGTTAAATCACAAGTGTGCTATCAGCAATATGCAAGGAAAACATTTAAAGGAGAACATATATTCAATGCAAGAGTCAAGAAAGCTGCAACTTGGGGTGGGCCTTGTGGTGCAGAACGTTAAGTCATTGTTTGGACCATTGGCATTCAATATGGGAGTGCCTGAGATCAAGACCCACCGCCGCTTCCGATCCAGCACCTACTAACGCGCCTGAGAGGCAAGAGATGATGACCCAAGCCCCTGAGTTCCTGCCACCCACAAGAAAGATCCAGGTGGAGTCACTGGCTCCTGGCCTGGCCCAGACCCAGCTGATTTGACATTTAGGAAGTGAACCACTAGATGAATGGTCTCTCTCACTCTTCCTCTCTCCACCTTTCAAATAAGTAAATTTAAAAAGTAGCTTTTTTCCCTAAAAAGTTAAAAAAAAAAAACCATTTCCCTTATTACACTATTTTAAATGTGTTGTCTTCTTTCCTCACAATATTAGAAAAGTACAGGTTGGGGGAAAGATGCTTGGTTTGGTTGACAAGATACCTGCACCTTATATCAGAATACCTAGGTTCAATGCTTGACTTTTAACTCCAGTTTCCTGCTAATGTACAACCTGGGGGCAGCACTGATGGCTGAAGTAGGTGGGTCCTTGTTATCCATGTGGGAAACATGAGCTGAGCTGGTGACTCCTGGCTTCATGCGCATTTGGGGAGTGAACCAGCAACTTGGAGGGTTTTTTTGTTTCTGTTTCTCTGCCTCTTAAAAATGTATGGGTTGGACCCACCACCATAGCCTAGAGGCTAAAGTCCTCACCTGCACATCCCAGGATACCATAATCCGCTGGCTCGTTTCCTGGCCGCCCTGCTTCCCATCCAGCTCCCTGATTGTGGCCTGGGAAAGCAGTCAAGGATGGCCCAAAGCCTTGGGACCCTGCACCCGTGTGGGAGACCTAGAGAAGGCTCTTGGTCTCCTGGCTTCGGATTGCCTCAGCTCCAGCCATTGCAGCCCCTTGGCGAGTGAATCACCAGACAGAAGATTTTCCTCTCTGTTTCTCTTTCTGTATATCTGACTTTCCAATAAAAATAAATAAATCTTTCTTTTAAAAAAGGAGATTTCCTATTTTTGCCTTACTCAAAATGTTTAAAAACACCTCACGAATGAAGAGATGTCTGTATGAAGACAACTTGATGAACCAATGAGTGCATGTTGCCAACCTATCTAACCATTACAAAATAACATGAAATTTCTGAGAAAATATTGTTAGTTGCCAAAATTTGCATTTTGATTCCTGCATTTTACATTTGTTGATATGACAGATCCCTCCGACTTTGCTAAAAAATCCTTTGTTAATGGTGTCACTGAGCTCTCAGATTCCACTTCCTTCTGGACGTTTGCCTGGGTGGCCAGTGACTTTCCTTCCCTCAGCTGTCCAGCAGGCAGGGTTTTTCTTGAGGTGATGTCATCAGTCCCTGTCCTGTCCTATCTTGTCCCCACATGGCCCCAGTCCCTATGTCAGATTACAGGCAAGGCATTTTATACTAATGCCTCATAAACATAATTTCAGCCTTCCCCTAACAGTCCACATAAATCTATTTTCCTGTGTTTCGGACAATATGAATGGCAATAATCATTCATTTGACCTTCAAGTTTTTAGGACCCACCTTTTTTGTTACTTTTTCCTTTATTCTTGATTTCAACACACTCAAAATCTTCAAAATTGTCTTCAGAATGTTCCTTGCTTCTGGCCCCTCGTTTCTATATGTAGCTTTTCTTAGACTGAGTTTTCACTGGCAACAACTATAATAACCTTCATATAACTAGCAGCCTCCAGTCTTTTTCCTGTCCAATTAATCCTATTCACTGATGCCAGAGTTAACATTTTATTTTAGCACAATTTAACTTGTAAGTAATAGATCATTTTAAGAGGAAAACAACAGTAAAGTACAAAGTAAAAAGTGAGTCAACATCTCCCTCATCTTCCAAAAACTTCGTGAATGTTCCAGAAACATAGGCACATAAATATGATCTGTGTTATTGCCCTCAAGAGCTGGGTACTTGGGTGTGTGTCTCAGTCTTTGACTTTGTAACCTATTTTGATTCTTTAAAAGATCTGAGGGGCCAGCATCATGGCTCAATAGTCTAATCCTCTACCTTATGGCACCAGTTCATGTCCCAGATGCTCCACTTCCAATCCAGTTCCTTGTTGATGGAGTGGCAAAGCAGCAGAGGATGATTCAAGTCCTTGGGCCCCTGCACCCACATGGAAGACCTGGAAAAGGCTCCAGCCTTTTGGCTTTGCATCAGCTCAGCTCTGGTTGTTGTGGCCATTTGGGAAGTGAATGCCAAATGCAAGATTTTTTTTTTAAGATTTAGTTATTTTTATTCAAAGGACAAACCAGCTTTATGGAGAGAAGGAGAGACAGAAAGAAAAATTCTTCCATCCCCAAGTGGCCACAACTGGAGCTGAGCCAATCTGAAGCCAGGAGCCTCTTTCAGATCTTCCATTCAGGTCCAGAGACCCAAGGCTTTGGGCCATTCTCAGCTGCTTTCCAAAACCACAAGCAGGGAGCTGGATGGGAAGTAGAGCAGCTGGGACGGTGCCCTCATGGGATCCTGGCTGGTGGGAGGCAAGAATTTTAGCTACTGGGCCACTGTGCTGGGCCCAAAAATAAATAAATCTTAAAAAAGGGGGGGTGTGGAGGGAGAGAGATAGGGCCTGGCATGGTAGCCTAGCGGCTAAATTCTTGCCTGGCATGTACCAGGATCCTATATCCTGGCTGTTCCACTTCCCTTCCAGCTCCCTATTTGTGGCCTGGGAAAGCAGTTGAGGATGACCCAAAGCCTTGATACCCTGCACATGAGTGGGAGACCCAGAAGAAGCTCCTGGCTCCTAGCTTCAGATCAGCTCATCTCTGGCTAGTGTGGCCACTTTAGGAGTGAACCAGTAGATGGAAGATCTTTCTGTCTCCTTCTCTCTGTAAATCTCATTTTCCAATAAAAAAAAAAAATAAATCTTTAAAAAATGATTTAAGAGTTGACTTTTCACCTTGAGATTTTGTCAAAAGTTTTACTAGCCTTTTCAAATTATTTATTTAAAAGGCAGAAGGAGAGAGAGCAAAAAAGAGGGGGATGGAGAATGAGATGGAGAATCTTCTATCCCCACCTACCAGTTCTCTCCCCAAATGGCTGTAAAAGCTTGGACTAGTTGCCAGGAACTTTATTCAGGTCTCCCAGGTGGGTGGCAGGGTCCATGTACTTGGATTATCTTTGCTGATTTTTCCGGAATCACTAGCAGAGAGTTGGATCAGAAGTGAAGCAGCTAGGACTTGAATTGGCATTCATATGGGATGTTGGCATTACAGGCAGTGGCTTAGCACACTGTGCCACAAAGCCAGCCCCTATACGTCTTTTAACATTTTATTCTACCCTATGCATCATTGATGAGCCTTTTATCTTAAGACTCTTATTTTTTCAGCAAAGACTTATTTATCTCTAGTATTTTCCAGTGGCTTCTTCCCCCTTTATTAACTCAGTTTTCTCCTTATGAAATGTCACTGCACTGCATGGATACAGATGCATACCTTAGTGGCTAAGAGACTACATGTGACACCTATATCCCAAATCAGATTACCTGGGTTTAAGTCCTGGCTCTGCTTCTGATCTAGCTTCCTGCAAATGTAAGCCCTTGGGCAGAAGCAGGTGATGACCCAAGTAGTTAGGTTCCTGAAATTTTACTTTCATAATTCAATTCTAAATTTCATTATATCCTGTTTTTGCCATATTTTTCCATGGTTAAGTAGAAATTTTCAAAATTATTTTTTTCCCTTTCTCATGATGTACTTCAGATAATTCTTGGGTTGGTTCTTTTTGTTCATTCTTTGCTTTTATCAAAGTTCTTTTAGGTTGTTTGTGTTCCTATATTCCCTGCGATCCATGGTAGCTAGAATGTATTTATAAATGTAGACCTAGAATGGCTGTACATGTGATGTGCTGGGTTTCCTCTGTAGCAACAAAGATCTTATTTCCCTGTGACTCTCGTAACAGGAGTAAGGCTTACTATGGAAGCTTGTACTGTCAGAGACCAACCCCTGAATTGCCAGGGCAGGAAAAATTTCCTGCCAGGGACAGAGTGGCTTTTTGTGCAAACTGCCCTGATAAGACATCAATAAAGCTATCTTCATTAACCTAATGGCCAGGCACTTCTGAAACTATTTATTGAATCCACATTATATGCACTTAAAGTAAGGGAGAGGTGGGTTTTTTTGTTTCATTTTGTTTTGTTTTTTTGAGAGCTCTCACAATTTTGGGTTGAGTAATCCTTTCCTACAGCTGGCTTTCCAGATTCATTTGTAAGCTTTGTATCCTGGGTTTTTCAGGTCATTTCCACTGGACCTGACATAGGAGGTATGTGAGTGGCATTCCCCAGTGTCATGTCAATCAATCACTTACCCCTGGTGGCTTTTCAGCTTTTCCCACAGATTGTTTGTTATTCCTCATGTTTAAGATGAATTCCATCTACATCTGGGGCATTCTCTACAGAATTGAAGGCAACGTTTGGTCAACTGTGATTTGTTGAAACAAAGTGATCATAGGCTCTGGCCCTGATCATCTATTTCAGATTCGTGAGTGGCTTAAAAATTACATCTCCTCATCTTTAGGCAATCATCTTTGTTACTCTAAAGTAGGCTTACCGCCAACATTCTGTCAAATGGTAGAAAAAAAGGAAATAATTTAACCATATAGTCCTGAAATTAGATACACTCAAATGCATTATCAATAAATCTCACTATTCTAAGCAATCTTTAATGATATTTAAACATTAATATTTTCTAGCCCTTTTTTATTCTTGATTTAAAAGTATATGACCAAAGAGAGAAAAATTTAAACATCAGATTTGTAGTTTGCACAAAAATTTCTTCCAGGGAAGTAATTCTCTAATGGAAATCTTCGACGAGGCCCAAACTTCAGAGGAGGGGAACATTAGCCTGTCACAGAGACAGAAAAGAAGTTAAAGTGTCTGTCTTAATGCAGAAGAGAAAGGAGAATTGAGAAATATGGGAGAGATGGGAGAGAGGCAAGAACAAATGAAAGGAGGTTGACTGGGCAACTGTAGTGAAATGCCACAATAGCCTAATGCTAATTAATAGCTGTTAGACACATAAATGTTTCCCCTGCCCCCATAGTCTAGGTTTTTTCTTTTTCTTTAGGAGAAATACATAGTGAACTGATACTATTAATAGTCACCCTACTAGAGATGACTAGCTTAGCCTGAGAATTACCTCTAAGATCATCTACTCTCCTGGAACACTTAAATATTGGGGTCGTCCCCTAATCTGGTTTCATTCATGGCATCTTCCATGAAGTTTTCTCATACATATGAACAAAAACTTCTAAATGTGGAGCTCCAAAAGCAGTTGCAAGGTAACATGAGAGTCCACTCAATCCAGGACAGGAACAGGATGTGCAGAAAGAGTCTTGTAGCTAAGGATGGCTATGAAAGAACTCTCTGAACTTTCACAAACTATAAACTCAGAAAGGGTAGAAGACACATACATGTGTATCATGAGAGGCAAGAGCTTCTTGATGTTGCTTTTGAAATTTTATTTTCTGAAGGTATGGATCAAATCTTTGTACCCTCCAATATGGAACAGAGCTTTCCCTTAGAGAATGCTCTATAAATGTCCATTTCATGAAGAGCACATTCTAGATTCATGTCACAGACATGCAGCAACAATATGAGAACATAAAGGCAGAAACTACTTGGAAAGAATTTTTTAGTAAGAAAGTTTAAATTGATGATTAAAATACTTGCCATCCAGTCCCTGATATCCTACTGAACTATCTTTTTTGTTAGCAATTGCAGTGACCATTTTCTGCCACCTTGCTGGGTACATCAGCAGGAACCTGGGGTTAGAGGTGAAGCAGCTGAGACTTAAACTGGCACTTTGATAAGTCAAATGTTAGTAAGTCGCTCACAATTTCTCTGAAAGAATCCAAGGGTGCTGAGTCTTCCACATCCCCCTAAATTTTTGGTGCCCCCGCAAGACTCCTTTAGGCCATTCTTGTATTTTCAAACTTGCTTGTCCAGAACACAATTTTTTATGGCACACTTGATTCATATGCATTTCCCTCCATCATTTTCATCAAACCAGTCTCCTCTTCTCATTCAAACTATGACCCTATTGTCCCCAACCTATCATCCTAACCCTCACGGCATCCTTTAATCTCATTACAGTTTTCTCAGTTCAGAATGATAGATATGAAAAATGTCCACGTGTGTCCATGGGGTAAATAGTCTCCAAGTGGGTGAGTAAGTAGGAGACAATCCTACAGTTTTTGAAGCCACTAAGTTTTGGAATGGTTTACAGCATTGCTTCATAATAAATATACAGCTTCAAATGATAACTCCTCAATGGTTACAAATTCTGCCAAATAGCAGCCTTCTGGTGCTGGTAATCCCATGCACATTGCTAACCATGGGCATGTCTCTGGGTAATGACCTCTTTGGCTCTCACATTTCCTCCTACGTAAAATGCTGATATATTAATGACAGAGTCCATTTATTTTTTTAAAGAGAGATCTTCCATGTATCAGTTCACTCCTTTTACTTTTTTATTGGAAAGTCAGATATACAGAGAGGAGGAGAGATGGAGAGAAAACCTTCCACCCATTGATTCATTCCCCAAGTGGCCTCAATGGCTGGAGCTGAGCTGATCCGAAGCCAGGATCTAGGAGCCTTTTCCAGGTCTCCCACACAGGTGCAGGATCCCAAGGCCTTAGGCCATCCTTGACTGCTTTCCCAGGCCACAAGCAGGAAGCTAGATGGAGGTGGGGCCACCTGGATTAGAACTGACACCCATATAGGTACATGCAAGGCTAGGATTTTAGCTGCTAGGCTACCATGCCAGGCCCAACAGAGTCCACTCTATAAAGCTCTGGAGAGAACTGAATAACAATATGTGTATGTAATTCTTTGTAAAGTTGCCATGCACATGTAGTGCCCAATTAGTCATGATGTATCTCATTGAGACAGGGTGAATGGATGGGAAAATTCTACTGATGACACCAATAAGAATCAAACCAATAAGATCTGTCTACCAAATCATAGCCCTGGAGTTGAACTTTACTTAAAAAGCCCATGAGCAAGCAATGAGAAATAAAAGGGAGTATAATTTCCAAGCTAGGAACTCATTTGTGGGTAATCCAGATTTTACCTTATAATTATAGGGCAAAGCATTTCAGAGATTGATGATGTCACCATGTCTGGGTCATGTCAGAAGATAACAATCATCTTAGGAATGGACAATTAGAGGAGGGTATACCAGTTGTGGTCTCAGCTAGAGAGGTCCCACTAAATTTTGACAACACATGGAGGTTTTCACAAAAAGACTGGATTCAAATGTGTGCAAGCAAGCATAAGCACAATGGAAAACTCCAGGACTTTAGCACAGTTGTTAACAACTCTAAAGGGACCAAGGGCAGGTGCAGCTTCCTGAACACAGGGAGAGAGTATCATTTTGGTGAGAGAGCTTCATGCAATTAAGAGACCAAGGAAATCCCATAAGAAGGCAGAAGGCTAAGCCCCTTGAGTTCCCCACCTTCTTTTCCTTGGATCTGCTAAAACTCTCCAGGTCTTAGTCCAACCACATCTGAAGGGAATCTGCTATAGTCTGGAAAGATTGGCCTCTTACGGCAACAGAGTGGGGATACAGAAGAATGGAAAGAAGATCTGTACAGGTCCAGAGGCCTATGCAAGTTAAGTGGTCAGAGGCTCATGGGGCAAAAGCTGAAAGAAGCAGAATTATGGATTATCATAATTAAATTCTTGGGTTTATAAAGAAGTGCTCACACAATTCTATGGCATCCTGAACTAAAGAAGCAAATGCTAAATTTTATAATCCCTTTAGAGAAGTTTGGAGAGGGAGAGAAATGGCATTGTGGCATAGCAGGTAAAGCCACTATTTGCAATGCCACACCCATGTGGGCCTTCATTCATGACCTATTTGCTCCACTTCTGTTCCAGCTCCTGCTATTGTCCTAGGAAAGGTAGTGGAAGATGGCCAAGTGTTTGAGCACCTGCCTCTCACACGGGAGACTCAATGGAGCTTCTGCCTCCAAGCTTGAGCGTGGTTCAGCCCTGGGCATTGCTGCCATCTGGGAGTGAATCAGCAGATGGCCAATCCCTCCTTCTACGTCTCTCTCTCTCTCTGTAGACAGATATATCTAAAATAAAGAAAGGTATGGGAAGATATAAGTAACTCCGAAGAGGTATTGTCTTCATTCCCTCCCAATCTATCCTCAAAGTCTTAAGGAAACAATCTCACTGGCATTCCTCTAGCTAGGAATGACTCACACAGCTAGAAAGGCTCACTGCTCCCCTGAGTGGTTATCATGAGCAAGCAGCTGTTGGTCCACAAGTAGCCCGAGACAGATGCCACAACTGGCTGACAAAGTAGGAGAACCATGCAAAGTAATTTCTTTCCCCTACAGGTTTGATCTGGAAGCATTTGGGAGATGCATGCTCTGATAGTTGATGCCTTGCTCTTTTATTTCTCCTTGGAACAGGTCTCGTGCCAGCTGTTTCTAATCCCTCCCTTGGTTTCCTCCTAATCAACACACTTTGCAGCCTTCCTTTGCTTTTCTGTAATTTTTTAACCCCTGACTTCAACCTTACTTTCTGCTGTGATAATCTAAATTGATTGACTCTTTCAGGGTGACTAAGTATTCCCAAGCAGGAGAGGCTCTGAGCAAACATGCCAGGTGCCAAGAGCCTCAGGGAATTTCTACTACTCATCCCTCCATCACCCCATGAGCACTGAACATAGGTGATCGGTGCAGGTGTTCTTATGTTTGAACACTGACGGGAAAACTAAATCACTTTTCAGGAAACCCACCTGAGGGATTAGAAGCCGCCCCTCCTCCCTTCCCCCTGCCAAAGAAAGTGAAACAAAAGGAGAAAAAGAGCATGAAGTTTAAGGAGGGAACTAGGTCTGATTTGCAATGTGCATATGAGGGAGCTCATCTTTCAGTATGCATCACAGTTTTCTCTAATTCCATGAATGTGAAAAGAAAAAATCTAACATTTCAACCAGAGCAAAACATAATGAAAGACAGGTTTGGGCTGAGTTTGCTCTTTTCTCCGAGTTGTCAAATCTGAAAGCCAGAAAACCATGCAAAGGAGCAGCAACACATGCAGTACAGTGGAGCATTTGTGGAAGACCCCAGGGAGAGTGCATTCTGAATCGCAGGTAGCTGACAGCGGGGAGCACATGTGGTGAGAAACTCAGAGCTGGTAAGGACTTCTGGGGTGCATGGGAAGTGCTACTCTGCTCAGAGGAGGGCTGTCCCTTAGCCTTTCCGGAAGCCACACCTTCAAATCTTAAAGTGCTAAAGCCCTTTCCACAGCTCATGGCATAAAGAAAACTTAAGTTTTTAAGGTTTGCAGATGCAAAGGACTAGATAAGTATGAAAGTTTTCATTGGTATCCTAACTATTGCAGGTAGACATTAAATGTTATGTACTGGTAGTAAAGCTGCTTTGATTTGGAGTATGAGAAAAACACCTGGTTAATAGATTCATATCCTACCTGCATTGGCCTGTTAGAATTTGAGGAGGGGGAGGGGATTACAATCCAAGCATAACAGCTCTTGTACTGGAGTTACTCTACTGGTTGTTGCCCTGGTGAATATCTGTGCCTTAAACTAATTTTTTTCTCTGATTGTTAAGAATGGTGGCATCTTTAATTGGAGAGAGCACATTGGCATCTTCCACTAACGAAGAAACAAATGGGTCACTTAAAACACAAACTCCAATCCCCCCCAACTAAAATATGACTCCCAAATCAGGATCTGAGACAGAAACGAATTGGTCAAGATTGAGGAGCAGAGAGCATACAGCGGAGTAGCACATATTTTCAGGAAATGCAACTGACCCAAATGAAGTAAGAAGGCAATGATTTCCCAGAGAGCTCTTCTACCGGCACAACCAACACCTGTTCCCCATATTCAGCATGCCACATGGTCCCCTGGTGCCTTTCACCTGAGGCTAAGAATATCTGTCATTTTGAATTTCTCATTGAAATTCAAGGTGATAGCAACAATTTATCTGTCCGAAAGTTAATATGATTTCTTCATATTACTCAGTCTTGATGTCCTTTTCTCAATAGTTGACTGTTCAAAGCTAAAACTGTATATTCTGTAAAACACTGCCTTAGTATATGTTTTATAATGGCCTTTTGTAGAAAAGGTCTTGAAGAAATCAACACAACTAAAGTGTTGTTGGGGCCCTCTCCTCCTTTATTCCAGGCAGCAGTGGTTTGTCCTTGTACTTGGCATAGGGAATAATTCCATTTATCAGGATTCTGGCCAACATATGCCAACACATTCTTAATTAAGATGCTGGCAACAAAACACAGGAATTAAACAGTACCATGCAGAACTCCAAATCATATTTGTTATGTTTCAGTCAGGATCACTGCTCTGTCTTGGAAAGCCTTGGTTACAGGTCTTTGCTGGTGGAAGTTAAAGAACCATGACTTCACCAAGCTGCATCAGTAAAGGTCATTTCTACAAAGAGGATGCTGTCTCTCCCCCATGGCAATACAAGAAAGCTGGCTAGAAATAGGCACAGCACTAAGTTTTCCCTTGAGGACCACTGAAGAAAGGATCACTGCTCTTGTCTTTTCCAACTTTATGCTGTCTGGAACAATGGAATAAAGCCACTCACCAGCCTTTACTCTTAGAAAACTAAACAACTCTGTTAGCTGCATGTAAGCTATTAATGTTACTATATCTGCTAGTACTAGTAGGTGACTGACAAATTTCATCAGAGTTCAATAAAGAATTGTTTTAGCTTCTGACTTTGGAATGACAACCAAAGGTTTAAGAAGAGTGAAAGTGACATTTCATCACAAGTTTCTTGTAACCGAGTGTTTTATGTAGTTCTGTGTAATGACATATGATGCTGCGTAAATGCTACTCTAAGCTCCTGGTATTAACTCTCAAGGTCTCCTTCTTGGGAGTTAACACAGCCCCTTGAGAGGAATGGCTAGATCTAGCTAATCCTTCGCCTTGAATGAATCTTTTCATTTGTGAACAATACCCTTGCACTATTATCCTCCTAGAAAGTGGTTAGTTTACACTAGTCCTTTTACCATAAATACAGAAAGCATAATCTTCTCATTGTGGTGGTTTAAAGCCCAAAACTGAAACACAAATATTTCCACCTGGTTTTCCTAGACTTCATCAACTGTGTATCTAAAACCCTTCCTAGACACAAGCATGGTCCCAACAGTCTCTGCTGGTGCAGTTGGTCTATAACACATCCTAGGATGGTAAAAAAAAAAAAAAAAAGAAAAGAAAATCAAAAATCTTTCTGACTTTTAAAGGAAAAACCTTTTTTTCTTTTTTCTTTTTTTTTTCTTTTAAAATGTGAATTCCTGTCCCTTTTTTCCTTTCTTCCCTTTTTCCTTTCTGTCCTCCTCCTCTTCTTCCTTCTTCTAGATTCTCCATCATCACTTGGAAATCCTTTTCTCTTCATTTAAAAAAAAAGCGTCCACCAGAAATACTTCTTCAGTCCCAGTAGCCGAGGTTAAAGGCTAGAAAAGAAGTCCTTATTCCTTGAGTACTTTCACTTAATTTTTCTGGCCCATAGTGTGGATTATGTGTTCAGGGACTGGAATCACCATCCACTGCTATGTGGAATCAGATTTCACTGCTGGAAAATTTCACCAAGGGAACAAATGTAGATTCCATTGAAATTATTAAATTTTTCTGCCAGGAAGGAGTTTCTCTATCAGTGCTCAGGTGACTGGCAATTTATTCCTACCCCAACAGCTACTAAATGTGATACTACTTCTTAAAGAAATTAAACAGGATAAAAACCATTTCTATGGATATATGCCATTTTACATGCCATTGACAGATCAGTTTTGTATCTTGGTCAGCACAGTAAGCAATATCAAGTTACAAATTCCAAATTATATTTGCTACAGTTGTATTTGTAAAGTAGCTCCTGTCAAAAGAATGTGATTTCTAAGTGGAGTTCTTGAATTGCTGTAATTATGCCTAAACAGATGCAGTGATCCATGAAAAGGCACTGCCCCAAGGCAAAAGAAGAAATATGTCAAGAAGTACTTAAAGCATGGCTACAAAAAAAAGATTTGTGAAACTAAATAGATTGGACTGTGAAAAATAGCCAAAAATTTAGAGTTAAAATTTTCAAAGTAACCATTTCACACTAGCTTGCATACTAGCTAAGTAAACTTCCAAAAAGCACATTTTGAAAGCTTTGCGGCATGGTATAATACTTAGTAGAAAAAATATATATATTTATAAAATCAAAGCTAATTTATCTAGCTGGGGAAAAGCCTGCATTTGTTTCTTAAATTATTTTTGGAGTTTTCTTCCTGCTGAAATTATTGGAATACAAAAACAGGGTGTGGCTCAAGCAATGGAGAACCACTTTCAATTGACTTTAGCAAATATTTAACAAGAGCACATGAAGCAAGCAAGGAAACTGCTGAACAGTTTAAAATGCAACAAAGAAACAATAGTCAAAGGGATGTGATTTTTAGAAGGCTTTCCAAGTTGACAGTAATCCACAATATGCCTGACCTTCACAGCCCTGGAGTTTAGAAAGAGAGAATGAGGTGGTAATTAGTATGAAGGAGGGGTAGAGATGGAAAGAAATCCCTTTTCCTTGGCTATGGTCCCATCTCCTACAGCAGTAAATGAACAGAAAGCCAAGGGAGGGAAAAGTTTCTGGAAAATGACAATAGTCTGAAAGCAGGGAAAAGCATCCTACCACCCCATAGCAGCAGTGGGGATGATTCTGATTTTGAGAAGGTAATCAGAAAGAAAATTACAGCACAAAGATTTTTTTTAAAGGGCAAAACAGATTCACAGATTTGAGAGAAGGCAGAATATAGGTAGTTTATCTCAAGAGAATGGCAGTTAATAAAAGTGGGGCCGACTTTGTGGCATAGCTGGTAATTTTATACGGCCACTGGCTCAAATCCTAGGTGCCCCACTTCCGATGCAGCACCCTGCTAATGGCCAATAAAAGTGGTGGAAGATGGTTCAAGTTCTTGGGTGCCTGCACCTACATGGGAAGACCAAATGAAGCTCCTGGCTCTGGCCTGGCCCAGCTCAGGCCATTGTGGCCATTTGGGGGAGTGAACAAACAGATGGAAAGTTCTCTCTAGCTCTTTCTAACTCTCTCTCTCTCTCTCTCTCTCTCTCTCTCTCTGCAACTTTGCCTTGGAAATAAGAATAAATGTTGGAAAAAATAGTTTTTAAAATACATAACTTTCTAGATAATATATGAATGCTTATAGTTAGTTTCAAACTATATATAAATATTTATACTTAATTTCAAACTCTTTCCTTGCATTAAATGACCTAACACTCACAATTACCCTAGAAGTAGGTACTTACATTTTTTTCATCACACCAGCCAGGAAACTGAGGCACAGCTGATATACATAATTTGCCAAAGTGACCTGACTGATGTGACAGAGCCAAGATTGATGCTCTTGCTCCAGACACACAGACAAACACAAACTTTGCCAACTCCTATTCCACAAGCAAATCTTTCATTCTAAGGAGAGTAGTGGTGAATACATTCATGCCTTAGGTACACTTGGCTTGGTATTTATTTATGGGTTTTCTTGTAAATTCCAGAAACATGGCCATTGAGATGTAAACTGATGTCAGTAATTCAGCTACTGCTTCCTGGCTAGATACAAAAACAAAATATTTAGGGTTTTATGGTTTTCTGAAACAATGTTCTCATGAACACTCTTATCATATATTTCTGCACCCATGAGTGTAAGTTTTTCTTTCAGGCTTAAACTTAGGAGAAGGATTCATTCACATAATTATTTTACAGTATTTATTGAGCACTTATTAAATGTCAGAACTATTGGAGGCCCTGGAGACACCAGAATGAGAAACCCAGGTGAAGTTCTAACACTTGTGGATTTATAGTCTAGCAACAAGATACAGTGTGCTAAAAACTAAACAAAATATGCAGGTTATTACACAAATTCTATGAAGAAAAACGAAGCGAGAGTGTGGAATGGGAAAGACTTGTTCTTTTTCATAGGATAGTGTTGGCAAGCCATACTCTAAAGGTGACATTTAAGGTAAGATATAAAAGAGATGGAAGATCCAACTCTTTGTGCATTTAGGTGAACACTGAAGTAGAAAGACTTGGGAGGCACGCATGACTCAGACAGGAACACACCTGGCATGGGGAGGATGCAACCAGGATGGGGAGAGGAGGAGAACACAGCACGAGAGAACAAGACCTTATGAGTGCTAGTACGATCTGGGGATTTAACTCCGAGCATGAAAAGGCATTCGGGTGAGCACCATGGAGACTCTGATGAGCAACAGTGGGGGGCAATACACCAATCAGAGAGTGATGTGAATACCCGAGAGAAAGTTGATGGTGGTTTGGGCTGGAAACTGGTTAGTGGAAGTGCTGCTTTTACCATATATATATGGTAAAATTCACACACACACACACGTGTGTGTGTGAAAGAGAGAGACAGAGAGAGATTGATGGATTCAAACATTCAAATCCTTCTGGCTAGGATACTCTGGCCATATCTTCCCAAAGCAGTCAACAGACAGTATATACCACACACTGCTAGGAAAATGAAATCAAAGGTTTGTTTTTCTTAAATTGTCTTGAAAACAGAAATTTCTACAGGCAGACTTATACAGATTTTATGTTGTTCATACTGATGTCTTTGCTTTTGACGATGATCAGAGTCTTGTTAACCCATCAGAGGCATTTGAGGTACTGGATTTTTATTATAAAAATAATTTAATTGCCTTTAATTACATGCACTAAATAAAAATTTATGGGGCTGACAAATTTATGATCTAATCGGCATCTTATTACTAATGAGTAATTACATCGAGGACAACGAAGCACATGCTTGGACTGTTACTGGAATGTACTTTTACGGCAGTAAGTGGGTGTTTCAAAGGCATCTCGTCCTTGGGCACATGTGTATGTTTACCTTATGCACATGAGCGTGAGGATATACGTGTCTGGAACCACTCTGCCTAAGCTGGGAGTGCTTTGCTATGTAGTTATTTGATGGAAATTCCCTAATCACTCCTTTTACATTTTTTGGTTGTGTGCTGATGGACAATTATTATCAGCATGCTGCAATAAAAGGAAAGAATAACCATAGAGAGACATGGCTTTATATTTTCAGAGACATGCTAACTGGCATATTGTTTCCTTAGAGGGCATTTGGAATATAGATTTTTCAAGGAGGAAATTCCTTTTTCTTCAATCTGGAGCTAATTGATAACCTAGGTACTACTACTAAAGTCATGGTCACACTGGCTAAAATGCCCCCAATAGCTACTGCATAAAGAATAAGCAATCAGAAAGCCTGAGGCACACCCTGGAACTAGGACTAAGTATTTTTATGTTGCTACGCACATCATTCAAGTTTTCTATTTCAATATCCTCGTATTTGTAAGGTTTAACACAAATAGTGGCCACACCTATTTTTAAGCATAGGGAAAAAAATAATAAAATCTGTTTCTCATAGTGTCAGAAGTCATTTTGAATTAGAATTCTCACAAAGTTTTTAGTAGTTCACAGAAGCTGAGAGGCCAGGGAAGGGGAATGATTTCAGGGGCCGTAACCTGTTTACCCAGTTCTGAAGCAGCGATAGTATGGTGGGAAGACAGAGCAACAGGGCATGACCAGAGACACACATGAATCCCAACCCAACTGGGTTTAATGTGGCAACTCATAGTACTGACAAACACTTCATACATTTATTTGAATACTACCTAAGTTGTACATAATTTCAATTAATTTGCACAAAGTTTTTTCCACATCAGTCTCTAGGGGACGTCACTGGGCAATGGTGTTTCTTTGTCTCTCTGAAGCAGTGATTTCACCTTTCACTTGCTTCAGCTCTTGAACAATGGAATTTTCTCCTTGAGTCCCAGTCCCTGATCTAGATGCCAACACCTGCTCCCATCTCTTCCTATGGCCCATTGCTGTTAAGTGGGCCTGGAGCATTCTACTGGCCAACCACTAAGTTTCATTGCTTCCCAGAGCAGTTGTCACCCAACACTGAAGGTCTCCGCATTTTCTAAGCAGCTACTGGGCCTGTGCTTTTTGCTTGCTTCAGGGTTCTTTGTCACCCACCTTGCTCTACACAAGCTTATTGGCTGCTTCTAGGGCCTTAGGAGCTAGCCCACCAATCAATATGTCAGCCTGCTCTCTGAGACAGGCTCTGAAATGCCCTGTGCAGAAACTCTTCATTTAAAGTTTTCTTTCTTGTGCAAAATTTCCTTCCAAAAAGATTTTCTCCTAAAATTGTCCCCATTCCTCATGTGATCAAGAGATCTCAGTGCTCTCAGGCATTTGGTTCACTTCCAGAAACACAAAGAAGACTGAGATCTTGAGAACAGAAATGTCCAAAATCCAAGGCACATCTATATTCATTCTCAACAAAAACAATGACAGCAACAACCACAATAACCCTTCAGAGTATAAAATACAACTAACTTTAAACAATCATTGCACACGATTCTAGAACACGTACAACGTACACTGGCTAGTCAATCCTAGTCATGGACTACAGTAGACCAGATGATGACAAGAGAACATAAGCCAGTCAGTAACACTGTGCTTGCTAACCAAATTAATGCCCTCACACTCAAAAAAAAAAAAAAAAGGCAGAATTTGATAGCCCCTCGCATTAGTCAATGTGTATAGGTACTTATATTAATGTGAACACAGTAATCAAAGACTGCTTCTCTGAATTAGTCCTTTGGTGCCAATTGGATAACATCATGTTTGAACGGCCATAGTATAGTTGCTATGCTAAATCAGAGAGAGGGACTATTTTTGCAGTAAAGATAGATAAAATCATACACAGTTGGAAAGTATTTGTACAAGATTGGTAGACTTTGAAAAACTAGCTAGAATCTGAAAGAAATCTCAATTTCATTTTATCAGAGGCAGAATGAGGCAAGTAAGTTCTTTATGAACAACATCAATGTGGAATTCAGAATGTTTAAATAAATGAACACATTAGCAAGGTTTTTGCTGCCCCCTGCTGTCAGTGTCTAAAAGAAACAGAAGATGGTAAAATCACTGTAAAATTGATTTAAGGAGCTTTAGTTGAATGAATTGAGGAAAATCTGCCTGCCTCTAATTTACACCACCCCTCAGCCAATCATTCTAATGCATGTGTCACGTTGGTGAGCCGTGTTTGGTCAAATGAAACCAACACTAGCAAATAGTATACTAGACACTGGATGGGAGGAGAAGCTGGCAATTGGTGAGATGTGATTTTTTAAAAAGGATCACTGAATGTTTGTTTAATGAGGTCCATCATGTTTCCAAATTAAATAACTTTGAATTGATTTTTCATATGTGCATAATTTAGGTAAAAGTATCCATTTACAAAGGCAACAATTCCGATCATCAGAACAAAATAATAACAAAGAAACCTCAAAAAAAAAATAAAGGCAACATTTTCAAAATCAGGGAAGGACGGTTTTTTTTTTGTATCATAATCCTAACTTAAAATGTTACATTCATTTTGGCACATGAAATTAAGAAATGAGAAAGAATACAGTTTAAATAGAACGTGAGTGGAACAGTTGCTGGGTGACTATTCTTTTTCACACAGTATTCTATTTGGCCACCATAAAACTATTTGAAAATTATTTGAAACTATTGGAAAATTATTTGAGTGCCTATTCCACAGGCAACGACAGTCATGGAAGAGGAAAGTAGCTTGACTCTGGAGATCCTTTTGGAGTCGTAACAGGAAGTCCTGCAGTGTGACTCCAGGGTCCCTCCTCAAATGCTTTGCACAGGAGAAGGCATAAACTCCAGAACTGAGGAGGAAGGCTCTATGGAAACGTTAAAGGACACTCAAGGCATGCTCACTTCACAGCCGCTCTTTGCCCAGCACTTACTCTGGGGGTCTGAGTCCAGGCATGAGTCACCGGCCTATGGCAGCGCCACCTGGAGGTAGCCGTCGTGTTATACAAGTTCTGCCCACCTTGGCTGCACTACTGTGGAGGCAAATGTGTGTGGCTTTGCTGACTTTCACTGAATATGGGCCACTTTGGCTCACATTACTCATCAAATTCTCTGTTTGGGGGACTAACTTTATGCTTGGCCTCAGCACACCTGTGCCTTTCCTCTCACCTTCCAGCCAGATTCCCATTATAGCCACAATTTCGCTATCTTCAGCCACTACACACACACACACACACACACACACACACACACACACACACACACACACACTTTCCCTGATACTTTGAATAAACCAGTTTTCTACTTCTCTGGCCTCTATCAATTCCAGAGTCCTGGATAACACCCACTTGTGCTTCCCTTTGCCTGAGCCAATCCTTCCTTTTCCCTCCCAGTACAGCCCCACAGGTCCTGCCAACACAAACATCTTACCAGGCACATGCAGCAGGTTCACAGTGGTTTTTTGTTTGTTTTGTTTTGTTTTTGTTTGTTTGGCAATTCTGGGAAGCTTCTTCCTTTCAGATAGTCAGTAAAACCTTACTTCAGTTTGCAGAGAACTAACTTTTCTCTCCCATGTCAAATACACCATTTGGCATTCACAAGAATTCTTACCTGACATGCGGCATTGGATTTCCAGTGACTCTACACACCAAATAAACGCGACTTCCCTCTGCTACTTCTTGGCTCCTGAGCTTCTGCGTGAACCGGGGTGCAGACAGAAGATAGGATGCAGCGGAGGGTAGAGGGCGTGGGATGCTGGCACAAGGTGCAGCTGCGTCCTGGTGCACCTTGTAGACAGGCCTGGCCTCAGGCTCCTTGACCTCTGCTTCCAGGCCCTGGTGATCGCCAGTGGGGCTCTGGCTGGCCGACGCACTCATCAAGGCTGTCGGCTGGTTCTTAGGAGAGAGGTAACCACTGTCAGGCGAGGAGGACTCCCCATTGGGGCTTCTGGTCCTTGGCTTTGAGGCCTCCCTGAAGATGGAGGTGAGCTCCTCGATCAAATTGGCTGCCTTGTCACTCAGCTGGCCCTGAGGACCAGCCTTCCCGGCACGGGTGGGCTTGGACTTCAAGCCACAGCCGGTTGCTTTTCCACTACGCTTCTCAGCCTTGCGCAGGCTCCGGATGTAGCTGGGGCTAGCCAGCAGTGGCGACATGGCTGGTTTCCTCCTGGGAGCAGGTGAAGCGGTACTGTTAGCCTGCCCTGCCGGAGGCTGCGCAGGTGCCAGCCTGGGATCCTGTGGACTGACCGGAGAGCTCCGCGTCACCAGCTGGGCTTCTGGATGGGAGCGGTTTGCACAGGGGCTTCCACAGGAAGGGTTGAAAATCTGTGAGATCTCCTTCTCCGAGTCGCAGTCCTCGGTTTCGGAGTCGGCTATGGCCCTCCGAGCCAGGTCAAGACTCTTGTTTATCTCTTCCTGACTGAGGAAAGCAGACAGCACTGGGAAGAAATCAGTGTGCTTGCCTTCTTCCTGCATGTCTGACAGGGAATCGTAGAAGGAGTCGTGGGAGGAAGTTTCAGACATGGCTGAGACGTCTTCATGTACTGCTGTCCACCTGCAGCAGGAAGGCCAGGAGCGCCAGCAACCTGTCGATGGCGGCTTCGGTGTCCTGAAACAACGTTACAGAATTAGCATGAGGCGTCAGGAGTTCTCAGTTCTCTCTTGTAAATTACACTGCTCATATACAAATGGAGAGACCCATGGGAAGGGACCAAGGGGAGCTTTCTCTATCCCATCAGGTGGACCTAGCTACAGGTATATACATGCCAGCTGTTGTTAAGTTTATTTCCTATGTGCCTGTAAATGAATATCAAGTATAGCCCCAACTAGTGTTGGAGAACTCAGTGAGCTGGTATCTGGTGGCAGCATTGTTGTTGGCTCACTAGGGGCTCAGGACCTTCTCAGAGCCTCTTTCTTGTCCATAACACACTTCACCAGAGCTCTGACTTCACTAGTCTAGAGATGTAATAAGCATGAGTGCTCAGCTGATGCTAAACCAGAAGATACATGTCACTATTTTGATTTCCACTTTTGTTTTTCAGTGGAACATTTGAAGCTCTACTGCCTCATCCTTTCTTGTGTCCAGTTGTGTTTTGTGTTCCATCATATGGATTCCCTCAGTAGTCTGTTACATAGTAATCATCTCTTAGGAAATGCTGCAAGCGCATTTGTGCACTATACTAGGAATGGTCCAACTTTCATTTTCCATAAAAGCCTGAAGAGTTAATATTTGTGACTTGGGGGGGTGTTGTACAGTCTTCAGTGTGATTACCAACATTTCCAAGGAATCCTCAAACCTGCCACAGGCAATACATATGTGAACAAGCATGAGTGTGTGTGTCAAGCTTTAATTAGAGGGAATTGCAGCACAGTAGGTAAAGGGACACCTGTATTCCAAAGCAGAGAACAGATTAGAATTCTTGCTGCTCCTCTTCCAGTCCAGCTCTCCACTCACGCACCTGGGAAGCACAGATGAGCCCGCAGTACCACATGACTGACTGGGAGCTCCTGGCTCCTGGCTTTGGCCTGGCCCAGCCCCGACTCTTATGGTGCTTTGTGAAATGAACCAGCAAATAAATGATGTCTCTTTCTCTCTCTTAGTCTCACTTAGAAATAAATTAATTTTAAAAACTGTACACAACTGAATTCTACATAATATTCATGAGTTAAAGTGAATATTCCTCTTTTTCAACAACAATGTATAAATTTTTAAAAATTAAAAAGAAAAACCCTTAGTTTGCCGGCAGTAGAATTGTTTTAACTCAGAGCCAAAAGTTTGGTGTCTTGATCCTGATGATATTGCCTTTATGTTGAAGGAGTTACAATCATACGCAGCGACAAGCTGAGCGACATTGAGCAGACATTAAACTAATAATGGGAAATGTTGATAGGACTTTACAGGAAAGTGAAAAGGACTTAGAAGCTATGAATGTCTAATCTAACCTTGAAGGGACTGTGAGAGAACTACACGACTTGCATAGAGTGTCTATATCAAAATGTCATCAGATTAAATAGCAGTTATTTCATTACCTGCAAGATAAATTGGAATGAGTTTAAATTCCACAATAATCTTGAGCTGAATATTGTGACCACCTTACTCTGCGTTTGCTGTTCTTTTCTGTATGTTGCTCACAGATTCACAAAAGACCTAGAGATTCTCAAAATTGAGTCCAGAAAGCAATAAAGGAAGCTTCCTGGGCATGGTAAGGCTCAACTTAATAAGTTCTGTCAAGAGTAAACCTGGTGGGACATTCTCTAGAAACTGTGTGTTGTGAGGACTGAACTGGACTGCTTCGTCAAAAGTACTGTCCCATCCAGGGAATTCTCTGTTTTCAAAGAGTGTTATGGAAGAGTTTAGGTGAGTTCCAGCAGCCCTCCTCAAGCACTACCACGTCATGGGCTACGGAGATTCGCAGAATCTATTAACTTCACAGAACATCATCAATCAGAGGTCCTAAAGCTTAGTGTTAACCTACCATATCTTTTCTAGTTAAATGTTGTTCTTTTTAGAAAGACTATTTTCTTGCATTTAAATTGCAAATTTTGGATAAGAGACAGTGAGACCTCTCTAACCTTTGGTGACTTAACAAGGATATTAGCAAGCTCACTGTTCAACTTCTAGTTACAAAAAGCTAATTTTTTTCCAAAGGACTTTTTTTAGGTTGTTTTCTGTTTATTACTCAGTCAACATCTATACACTGCCCACCTACTATGTGCTAAGTTCATCTTTTTATAGCCTGGGACCCTTAAGTGAAAATATGGCAGTTTCTCTGCCCTAAGGAGCTAACAGTCTAACAGAAACGACAAAAGTAGTAAATTCAGAAAAACTTGCAGGTTCTGAATTTCTTGTGTTTGGTCTGATCTTAAGTGTTGTCAATTTATTTGGGGCTATTCTGTGACTTCTGTACACAGCCTCAAGTTTTTGTTGAGAGTTGATAGGATACAAATAAAACACAGGACTATGAAACAGCAGGCACATCTCCATGGGACCACTGGTGTCTGCAAAGTTCAGCTTCATAGGAAGGCACAGCCCTGTGCACAGGGCGGGGGCCAGAGCAGCAAGGGGACCAGCTCAGCTTCATGGCGCCTTAGGTTTCCTCAAACAGTGCTTCTCCAGTGCTCCAAGGGACATTCTCCTCAGTGAATTCTAAAATTTATGTGTGAGAGCCAAATGCTCCATCTTAAGCAAGTGTTTGGTGAAGCAGGTTTTGGGAAACAGCAGATACCATGGGCTCGCATCCACCTGATACTTGAAGGTCATCTGGCACTGTGATTTTGTGGCTCACAACTTTTCCCTAAGTTAATATCATTCTATTAATACAAGTTAATATCAGCATTCTAATAGAACATGCAAGTAAATTTTATATTTGGTCTGTATTTCACATAATCTCATGTAAGTTATTTTATTATCTTGAATTATCTTTGCACTTGTATCCTTGTATTTGGGAAAATATTTATTTTGGAGCTCCTGGATATATCATATAAATATTAATGTAAATGGTTCATATATGTATATGAATGTACCAATGATAAAGAGATTTTACAAAGTCCAAATCATCTTTGCTGTGAAAGTTTCTGACTTTTGGGAGCAGATATTTCTTCATGAATTTGCATGTCATCTTTGTGCAGGGGCCATGCTAATCTTCTCTGTATTGTTCCAATTTTAGTATATGTGCTGCCAAAGTGAGCACCATTTTTCTATTTCTTTATTTCAATCATCCAAGACCACCCCCCAAAAAATTTCAATTACTTGGCCAGATTTGAATCCTTAGGAAACATCAGATCCAAGGTTGAAATCTAAATTTAGGGCCTAGCATGATAGCCTAGTGGCTAAATCTTCGCCTTGCAACCACCAGGATCCCATATGGGGGCCGGTTGTATCCCAGCTGCTCCACTTTCCATCCAGCTCTCTGCTGTGGCCTGGGAAGGCAGTCAAGAACAGTCTAAGCTCTAAGCCCTTGGGACCCTATACCCATGTGGGAGACCCAGAGGGAGTTCCTGGCTTCTGGCTTTGGATTGGCTCAGCTGTGCACTTGGGGAATGATCCAGCGAATGAAAAATCTTTGTCTCTTCTTTCCCTGTAAATCTGCCTTTCCAATGTAAATAAATAAATATTTTTTAAAATGGAAGGAAGGAAGGAAGGAAGGAAAAGAAAGGAATGGAGAGGAAAGGAAAGGAAAGGAAAGGAAAGGAAAGGAAAGGAAAGAAAGAAAAGGGAAGAGAAGGAAAAAAAAGAAAGGAAGATACATTTCACTGTAACATTTTCTTTTCCCATTGGAAGTATTATGGCTAATTACTCGATGAGTTTAGGTAAAGCAAGAACTTTCACAAACTGTCTTGTACTTTTAGATACATAAAGCTGGTTACCACTTTGAGAGAGAACTACTTGACGTTAGGAGCAGACAGATGGGCACCAAGGATCCCTCAGTATCACAAGGCATGCCCGCCAGTTTCTCTGTAGAGTCCAGATAAAGGCAGTTACACTTCAGCAGCCATCTAAAACACATGTACAACTAGGATTAAGACAATGAAAGTGGCTGGAAGACCAGGCACTAAGCATCCAGCACAGAACCTCTGGTAGAGTTAGGCAGGGGGTAGACATTGCAGGGTGCTCTTACGCTGTTTATTTCATAAATTTATGAAAAAAGAAGTCAAAATTATTTTTTAAGGCTAGCCATACATTTCCATATTTATATAACTACCAAAAAGCAATAAACTATTACTATTAATGCAAAGATTTAATATTAGAAATGTTTTAGAATATCTAAACTATCAATACCAAAGTTGAAAAAGCTTTCAAGCTTATTTTTCTTGTTTCAGAATCATAAGTAACCCTTAGATTGAAGTCTCTATCTACCATCCTTCCTTGTTTTCATTTTCTTTATTTTTAAAATTTTCTTACAGAGAAAGAATGGAAGAGACAGAGATCTTCCATCTCCTGGTTCATTCCCCAAATGGGAAAAACACCCAGGTCTGGGCCAGACTAAGCCAGGAGCCTAGGGACTCTATCCCAGTCTCTCACATGGCTGCAGGGGCCCAACTACTTTGGCCATTTTTTCCTGTTTTTTTTTTTTTTTTTTTTTTTGCGCTACCTTTCCAGGTATATTAACAAGTTTGGATGGCAAGCTGAGCAGCCAAGTCTTGAATGGGCATTCTGATATAGGATGCCAATGTCCAAACAGTGGCTAACCACTGTGCCACAATGCTGGCATTTCTCTGAAAACAAATCATCCCCTTTTTACCATGAAGTCCAAAAATCAAATGCGAAAAATTAATAAAATCTTGTGCTTGATGTAAATAATTCACTATAATTTTCCAATCATATAATCTGCTTTTTTAAATCACTGCATCTGGATTCCTTTCCTTCTAACTGATAATTGTCATAGTAGGCAGACATATTATATTTATCCACAGTTTTAAAATCTCTCCAATAGATATTTTATTTCAACTTCAAGAACAGAATCTAATGGTTCATCTAATGTCACATCAGCATGAATGTATTTTACAGAGGATTTGGAGTTATTCCTGTGGTGTTTTTTATGTCATCATGTTTATTCATCATACCAATGGATACATCTAGGTTGTTACTTTCAGATCATCCTTTCTACCACCATTAGCCAAATTCAGTGCTGCTCCTCCTCACTTAAATACAAAATGTATTTACCATTGTCTCCAACATGATGACCTAACAGTTACAAATTATAGCCAGAGCTGCTTCGCACACCTTGGGTTCCTTTGCTGAAATTTAAACAGGAGTTAGCAATGAACTAGAGAAGGTCCACATTCCTAACTGGAATTGATCACTCTATCATCACAGTCCCCTTCGATCACCTGAACACATGAACTACTGTAGGTCACCCTGTGCATCACTTATACTCAGTGTCATTGAAGGAACTTGTCAGATTGACTTGGAGACCTGAATAATGCTTCCTCCGCCATTTTTGTCATTCTCAAGGTAAAGAAATCAAAGTGATTCATTGTTCAGGGTAATTATTCAGCTCCTCCTTCCATTGTGTGCAGCAGTCATAGCATCAATTTCCATATCCAATTTAACAATAAAACAGAGAAGCCCAAAGAGAGAGAGAACATGGAGTTCTTAAGCAACAGAATCTATTCTATACCAGATAATAGGTAAGAATAATAATTGGTATTCTAGGAAAATAAAATCCTATATTTATAGGTGTTATTAGCTTGATAAATCTCTCAGAGTTTTAATATTATTAGTAGTAATTTATCAAAAACACTCCAATTTTTAAAATCTGAATAATTGAGGTATGTATTTAATTTACTTCAGAAAAAAACAGAAGATATCCTTATCATATAATATTCAAGTTTTACATATAAAATAATTTTGAGTAGTTTTAAATTGCTAGGAAGTTGGCTTTACATAGAGTCACAGTATTCAGACTAGGTGGCCATCAGTAATTCTAGCAGACACTGAAAAGTAATATAAGGCTGAAGTCATTCTGCATCAGTCTAGTATATTGGATCCAAGAGTTTCCCATCTAACTTAAAACAGCATGAATAAAGTTACACTGTGGTGTTTAAATGTAACTGGACAGCAGAGAGACTGAACTGTAAATTTCTCTTCACAAGACTTCTGTTTTTAAGAATAAAAATGTAAACTTTAGATATGGCTATAATTTCTTAAATCTACTAATATCTTAACCTATTAAATTATATCCTATGAGTTGTTTCTAAGAATCTTTCAGAGGTATAATTAATATTTTAGAACTCTATTAAAGCCTAAAGACCACTTTTAGGTCAGGAACATTTAGTTAAAATGTGGATGAGATATAGGCAACTGCTTTTTCATTTTCTGTGAAAAAGGTAACACACACAAATCTTAACAATTGCCTCCATAAATACATGTAATGCTTTTGGAATTGATAACACCAAGTTAGCATGCTTAAGATAATAGGAAATTCCGGTCTCCGATAGCAGAATCAGCAATAAAGAAGGTGAATTTTACATATTATATACTTTTGGAAAGACTATAATAAAGTTCCCATTGCTTTCCTCTTCAAGAAAAATCAAAACCCCTGATAGATAGTATCACAAACTTAGGCAAACCACTGTTATATGCTTTTAGCTTTTGAATACTGGCCTTAAGGTGCTGCACTCCTGGTTAGTATACAAAGACATCTTACAGACCTTTGCAGTGCTGGGTCAGTTTGAAGGCTTCTGACATGGGAGAAACTTCAGATGAGCATTTCTTTTCTACCCGGAGCGTGGAGGGTGGCCTGGCCTATCCATTAGAGCCTGCTGGGTTTGTGGTCACTTGGACGCAACTGTGGCCTCAGACTCCTCTGTCTTCTTACTCCACTCGACTATATTTGGAAACTGAACTCATGTTTCAGCAGAGGGCCACCGTCAGGAATCCCAGTGGCAAGCTGAGAAACAGCCCCAAGCTCTGAGAAGCAGCTTCGTGGAGATGAAAGCTAGCACGGCCAGGACTCCGTTTACAGAGCTGATAAACATGGCATTCAACCACGGTCCCTTATACTCTGATCCTGTAAAACCTCACATGTTCTTTTAACATGTTCTTAAGTGATTAAAAATGGAAAATGTGATTCAAGTAGAAAAAGTGATTATGCTTAAGGAATACCCTTCTTACTGATATCTTCTGCTTTGTATGTTAAGTTTAACTCATGTGGCAAATTATCTTAAAATAGAAAATGCAGTAACTGTTTAAAGATCCAGCTACTTTTCAAATTGAGAGGAAAGTCCCAATGCTAAATTTTATGGGGCTAACTAAAATTGTGACTTGACATACTCAATAGCAGGATTAAATAGGTATGAACATATAGGGACTGCAACTTCTATATATCATAACACTGAGTTCTTAACTCAATGCCAGCATACAGAGTGCATAAGTAAATACTGTGCTCACTTTGGCAGCACATATACTAAAATTGGAATGATAATTAAATACTGAATAAATATTGATTGACTCAAGACAAACATGAACATTCTTATCATTATTAAGAAAAAAAAAACCTCACAATCATTTTATTGCTTGTTTTGTAGCAACTCATTGTAACACAGTTGAATATGTCTTCCAAGTAAAGGATGGAGGTGAAAAGAACAGTAAGCTTTTCTGTTTCAAGATCAGGTAACAGATCCAGATTGAAGGAGGAGAAAACGACCACACCAAGTTTCCAGTTAACTTGTAAATAAAGCACTGAGTCTTTGTTTTTCGACATGCAGCCATCAAAACATGTCTACTTTCATATCTTAAGTTTCTTGGGACCAGTATTATGGCAAGATAATCAGCCTGGACCCCTGCTTCTATGAGAGAAGTGGAGGAAGTTCCTGTTTCTGGCTCTGACCTGACTTGGCCTGGCCTAGCCTAGCTGTTATAGTCATGCGGGCAATCAATCAGCACAAGATCTCTCATTCTGTCTCCACACCTTTTGCCTTTCAAATAAAATAAATCTTTCTGAAATGTTTCTCTCAAATGGTATAAATTGTATGATACTTTTGATATGATACTCATATACTTTCTTTTTTGTGTTTTCTCCTAACTTCAATGGCAGAGGGAAAAAATAAGGAAAGGAGAAGGGGATGGGAAGGAGGGAGAGAGAGAGAGAATAATCATTGCACTCTCTCCTGGATGCTGAGATGCCTGGGGTCAAGAGCCCAGCAGGTTCGCTGGCAGAGGAAGTTTCTGCCTCTGCTTCCAGGTGGCTGCTTCACCTCTGACTCCCTGGAGGAAACACTGCATCCTCACATAGAGGAAGGTAGTAGGGGGAATGAAGCCTCCTCTGTCCAGTTCTTTACTAAGTGCAGCTAATCACTTTCCAAAAGCCACACAACTCAACATTATTGTGCTTGGTATTTGCTGTCAATGCAAATTTTGTAAGGGACACAGTGATTTAAGCCATAGGATTAATTAAACATTTGTATCTAATTTTCACTAAATCTCTGTAACAATTTTTTAAAAGACAAGCATTGGGAGAAGACAGCAGAAAGTAGCAACAAAAGTAGGCAAAGTGGTTGGAAACTGACAAATATCAGAGGACTATAACCAAAGATAAAACTGAAATTCCTGTGAAAGAGACTGATAAAAACCAAGTAATTTTCCCAAAGAGTCCCAGAAAGGCTCAGAAGTTGGAGCTACTGCACCTCTCCTAAGATACCAACTTTTGTGAATCCCAGACTAACTTTACAACCCTATTGTGAGTGCTGAGGGCATGAACACTCATGCTAATGTTTGCTTCTTTTTAATTTTTAAAATAAATATTTATTTCAAAGTCAGATTTGGGAATGGAGAAAAACAAAGAAATCTTCCATCCTCTGGTTCATCCCCCAGATGGCCTCAATATCCAGGGCGAGGCTGTGAGTGACCAGGGCTCCATGCACTTGGGCCATTCTCCACTGCTTTCCCAAGCACATTGGCTGCGACCTGGAATAAATATGGAACAGCTGGGGCTTGAACTGGCACCTATGTAGGAGGCTGGCATTGTAGGCAACAGCTTTATCTGCTACATCACAGTGTTGGCCTCTAATATTTTCTTCTTATTGAAACATTATCAGAGGGGTTGGTGCTGTGGTGTAGTCAGTTAAACCTCCTCACTTGTGGTGCTGGCTCCCCCTAAAGGCACCTGTTCAAGTCTCAACAACTCCACTTCCAATCCAGCTCCAGGCTAATGTGCCTGGGAAGGTAGTGAAAAACAGCCTCCCAAGTGCTTGGGCCCCTGTGCCCACAGTGAAGATCTGGAAGAAGCTCCAGGTTCAAGGCTTTGGACCAGCCCAGCTCCAACCAAAACACCCATTTGGGGAGTCAGTCAGCAGATAAAATATCTGTGTCTCTCCTTCTCTCTCTATAAGTTTGTCTTTCAAACAAAAATAAACATACTGCTTGAAAACTTTCATAAAGGTAATATTCTTGCAACCTCTTGAAAGAAAGGATTTGAACATACAATCTAATCAGTGTTTACTGTGACCACTAGCAAGAATAGTCATGAGTGTTGCTAAAGTAATGCCTAATTCTTTCTGTCATCATGAAATCATTCACAACAGAATGAAAATGCATTCTCCCCTTTTATTTCCAAGAATAGCTGAGTTTTCTGAAGTTTTGTCCTTCTTTTTCACAGCAGGAAATTCACATCTTTTTATACAACTGATAAAAAAGTATACAGCTGTACAAACCCTCAAAATGACTTGTATTTGCATGTATGATTTGGTTCATAGAATCCTGTTAGATTATCTGCAGGTAGACGGGCACAGATACTTCTGGGGTAAGATGCTAGTGCCAGCCAGGTGAGAAGTTGAGTTTCCAGAGCCTGAAGGGCTGGGAGAGTAGCAGCCAATGAGGTTGACCAGGGTGTTCCCACAGGCTAGAATAAATCCCAGTGAGAGCACCTATGGCGTCGCCTAACAACTCCAGCAACAAACGTCACTCAAACCTAGTCAGTCTTTTAGCTTCTTTCTTTGTGTCTATGTGGCTCAGTTCTATTTCACAGAATCGGGCATGGTCCCAAAGACCTGCTCAATTAAACCAGTGATACCCATCTGCACCCAAGAGAGAACCTGAAATTCCCCCCTGGTGATTTCAATCTTAGGAACTGGGGTTAAATCTTCTGTACATGCTACCCAAAGTCTGTGGGTGGCCTCTTGGTCATCTGTTTCTCCTAATTGAGATGTGTGCCTATATACATTCACAAAAATGAATAAAGAAAAATAATCTTATAATGACATAGTAATAAAATTAGAGCTGAAATTGCTGTATGCCATATGTAGGTAGCTATCACAGTGTACTTAGGTATTACAAGTTTTAGCCAGAAATGATCTCATTTCCAATCGGCTTTACAGGTCCCAAATGCAGACAAAAGGTTAACATGGAAAAGTCAGTAAAGCTAATTTCTAGTGCAGCTTTTTATTGCATTTATGTGAAACAGTATTAATTTTGCTTTTCAAAGACAGAAAAACACCATTTTTACTGTATCATTTATTTAATAATATAAATTGAATAGAGGAACGTATGTACTAGTGTTTTGAATAAAATTATCAAATATGAAAAATAATTAATAAATAGGAGTCAATAGTAAAGAATACAGCATGACTGATTAAGTTTATCCAAGTTAAAAAGACATAACAACAAAAGAACTAGTGTTTCATTTACCGTGTTAGCACATTGAAAGAGAAATAACCAAAAGGGCAAACGTCAAATTAGTGAATCTTGTGACAAAATATAACATTCACTCCCAGAAAAGACGAATCTTTTAAAGAGGAGGAAATAAATATTTCTGCTCTCCCACGATATATTAAGAACTAGGAGTGTGTGTAAAAGTGTTACACTGCTGGGAGAAAAGCAGTCAATAGTTGGTGGGCATTCTGGGACAGGCCAAATTTGTGTTAACTATACCAATTTACCAACATGGTTCTTTATTCTTTTTTTTTTTTTTTACAGATATATGGATAAGGGCCCAGTGCAATAACCTAGTGGCTAAATACTTGCCTTACATGTATCAGGATCCCATACAGGTGCTAGTTTGTGTCCCAGCTGCTCCACTTCCTGGCCAGCTCCCTGTTTGTGGCCTGGGAAAGCAAAGCCTTGGGACCCTGCATCTGTGTAGGAGACTAGGAAGAAGCTCCTGGCTCCTAGCTTTGGATCAGCTCAGCTCTGGCCATTACTGTCACTTGTGGAGTGAAGCAGCAGAGGCAAGATCTTTCTCTCTGTTTCTCTATAAATCTGACTTTCCAATAAAAATAAATTTTTAAAAAAGGCGCTGCTTGAGATGCTTGCTTCACATACTGGAATGCCTACATTCAAGGCCCGGCTCGATGTGATCCAAGCTTCCTGCTGCTGCACACTCTGAGAGGCAAACTGACAGCTCAAGTAGGTGGGTCCCAGCCACCCATTAGGAGACCCAGATGGAGTTACCAACTCCTAGCTATGGCGTAGTCCAGACTGATGCTGGCATTTGAGAATGAACTAGTAGATGGAGAATCTCTGCCTTTCAAATAAGTAAAAAAAAAATGCATTTTAAAGTAGTAAAATGTCATATGAATTCAATTAAATTAGCATTCCTCTTTCATAGAACAACAATGAGTGATATAAGGGTTTGTTAAGACAACTTGCAATGGCAAAATATGCAGGAAAGGAACACTGAGGTGGTAGGATAGAACTTCCAGATAATTAGAGCACTAACAGACCCCTGACTGTGTCACCACAAGAAATGGAGGATGGATTCAATAAAATGACAGGTCCCACTCTTCTATGGGAGCACACAGCTGTGAAGTGACGGCGTGTAGTAAATGT
The DNA here is from genome assembly GCF_030435755.1 of Ochotona princeps. Lineage (NCBI taxonomy): Eukaryota > Metazoa > Chordata > Mammalia > Lagomorpha > Ochotonidae > Ochotona > Ochotona princeps. The sequence goes on from NC_080842.1 coordinate 36,078,089, forward strand.
CTGTATGTGCCCTCTCTATTTTTCAGCCTTGCTCAATTCTACCCATGTAATGGTTTCAGGAACTTGATTCCTGTTTCACTTCATTCAACAAAATAAAAGTTCTTCTGACCTAATGGATAAGATAAAAGTGGGATGTATAAATAAATATGGAGTCATGTTAATATATTCAAGAGAGAAAGGATAAAAGTAACATCAACAACAATTTGTGTGAAATCATCATTGAAACCTAATGTGTATTTCTTTATTTATAACTTTTTTTCCCTGGCATGTCCATTGATCTTAAATGTCTTAAACAACATTTCCTTCTACTGCTGGTCAGCTCTTGCCTGCTGATTTGCAAATCATCAAAAACATTCACTCTGCATATCTGAACATTGTTGTTCATGTGCCTAACTTTTCCTTAAGATTTATTAATTTATTTATTACTGAAAGATTTATAGAGAGAAGGAGAGACAGAGATCGTCCATCTGCTGGTTCACTCCCCAAGAGGCCTCAATGGCTGCAGCTGAGTCAATCTGAAGCCAGGAGCCAGGAGCCTCTTCTGGATCTCCCAAATGGGAGAAAGGTCCCAAGGTTTTCGGCCATCCTCTCAACTGCTTTCCCAGGCCACAAGCAGGGAGCTGGATGGCAAGTGGAGCAGCCAGGACATGAATCAGTCCCCATATGGAATCCCAGCAATGCAAGGTGAGAACTTTAGCCACTAGGCTACTGGGCCAAGCCCCATCACCCAACTTTAAAATGTCAGTTCCCTTGACCCACTCTATCCTACGCTTACTACAAGGACATAGTTATAGCAAACTGTTATGTAAAAACATGTTCTACTAAACATTATTTATAATAGCAAATGATGGAAGTGATCTAAATACGTAACTTACGGGATGACTTAGTAAACTCATGAAATTTTTAAGTATCTATAAAAATCTAGTTTTAAAAAGTGTTTATATGAGGGGAGAGAAAAAAACTAAGGGAAACAGGAACAATAACAAGTCTTTTAAGTTTGAATATAATAATAAAGATCCTTGGGTGGCTAAAAGTATTAATTATTGAAATTAAGTCAGTTTGGTATTTCTGTAATATGAGACTTCACTGTGCTATGAGGCCTTCTCCCTTTTTGTTTGTTTCTGTAATAGAAGGGAATAGCTAATCTGCAAAATACCTAGATATTCAGAAAAGGATCTTTAAAATGTTTTCAAAGAAAATTTCAATTAAAAATTTTTACATATAAAACCTATGTATCTTTATGGGGTATTGTGATGTTGCGTTACATGTATACATTGTATAATCTCCAATCACAGTGACCCAATTTCTCCTTCAAGTGTTTAACATTTCCTTATAGTGAAAACACGTAATTTTTTTTAAAGTTTTTTACCTAAAGCAAAACAGCTTCTTGCTTCTCTCCCAGTTTGCATTCTGTAATGCTCCATGGAGCTAGTATGCAAGAAAGCAAAACAAGCATTGCTGCCAACGAAGAGAGCCGTGTAGCCTGCTCAGCAGCTGCTTACCCACGCCCTGTCTAATGTGGATGAGTGTGGCGGCTACTCCCTGGGAAAACAGTAGGGAAGGAGGAAACCAGCTGCTGCCCCAAAGTAAGATTTCAGCATTAAGAAATGCCAACCATGAAGGTGGTTGCTCTGCCTTGCAAAATCCAGAGGTCTTCCCAGCTGGCGTCCACTTCTGCTAGCCTAGCAATGCACTCAGCTCCTACTATTTTAGGAAGGAATTTCCAGAGCTGGCCTGTCTTCAGCCCCCAAGGTTTCCTCTGATTGACTGATCAACAGGTGTTGAAAAAGCCTGTGGCAGAAATATCCCAGACCCAGTGTGCTCATTTGACTTCTGTCACTGAGACCATAGTTTCATTTGAATTTATCCTTCCTTAAACATCACAAAAGCTGAACAAATTATCCATAGAATTTATAGGCAATAACCTTATTACACATAGCATATGTATGTTTCATAACATACATTGTTTATGCATCATAAAGTAAATTCCCACTAATGATTATACAACTGAAACCTAAATGAATATAAGGTGAACTTTTCAAAAAATATTCTTAGTCAGATGATCCTAAATATACACTAAACTATTGGTACTTAATGTTGCTTTACAAGCAAATTGTGAGAAAAGCCATTAAGATAATATCACACCAATGTCACAGAAAAAAATATGTACAATAAATTACATATAGTATCAGAAAATAAATCATATAGATTGTCAAAAACTTAACTACAGTCTGATATACTGATTATTACTAAATCCTGTGTCTTAATTTTTGTCTTAGAAATATATCCAAAGTAAAAGAAGCACATGTCTACAATTTGTTCACTAGAATTTAAATAAGAATGAAACTCCTATCCCACCTGACCATGACAGTTTCCTGCTGTGGTCAGAGTCCTTATTTTGTTCTTTGGGACTGCACAAGGTGCTTCCTCACCTGCTGTTCTTGGCCTGTGCTGCAGCTGCACCCCAAGCCCTCCGAGCTGCTCTTTTAGGGCTTCCCTGCTCTCTCAGCCCGGCACCTGCTCTCCAAGAAAACCAAATGCAGGACTCCCCACCTCCTTCAGCCCAGCTGCAAAGGCACCGTCTCACTGGGACTTGCCTTGTCCACCCTAACTAAAATTTAACCTTCTTCCTTCTTCAGTATTTTACTTATTCATCTTTTTTTTTTAAGTGAGGGAGAGATAGGGTGAGACTTCTCACCTGCTGGTTTACTCCCCAGATGCCTAAAGCAGGCAGGGTGGAGTTAGGAGCTGGGAAATTGAGCCTGGTCTCCCACATGAGTGGCAGGGTCTCAAGCGACTCAGCCACCACCTCCTCCTCCCCAGGATGTACACCAGAAGGAAGCTGGGATTGGGAGAAGTGTGAGGACTTGAAACATGGCACTCCCCTTATTGTGGGATGTGAGATCCCAGGCGTCATCATACTCAGTAGGCCAAAGAGCCAGCTGTGCTTTCATAGATTGCATCCTCTTTTCCCCTTCCCTGTGTATTGTTGCCTTCGCAGCTTATCTGTACCTAACACAATTTGTGTTTTACTTCTCTGATTGTTTATCTTCTCCACTGGAATGTAAGCTCTATAGGGAGAACTTTGGTGTTTTATTTGCCACTCTATTATCAAACTGTAAGTGCCTGGGACATAGGAAAGCCATCAATAAATATCTGCTTAGTGAATGTGTAGAAAATCCATTGACTGGATGGCTATTGCTATCATTCAAAAGAAGGGTCTTTTTTTAAAGATTTATTTATTTCCATTGAAAAGGCAGATTTAGAGAGACAGAAAGAAAGATCCTCCATCTGCTGGGTCACTTTCCAAGTGACCCAAGCTGAGTCAATCCGAAGCCAGCAGCTCCTTCTGGGTCTCCCAAGGCATTGGGCCACCCTCTACTGCCTTCCCAGGCCATAAGCAGGGAGCTGGAAGGGAACTGGAGCAGCTGGGATATAAACCAGTGCCTATATGGTGTCCTGGCACATGCAAGGCAAGGATTTAGCTATTAAGCTATTGCACCAGGATCTCAATATAAGGCTTTCACGTCTTATGCTTGCCTCACAGTTAGGAAAAGACTTACCACCTAGGGGCCCATACATGATCATCAGCATCATCTGCGTAGTATTAATGGTAATGCCTGCCTCCTATTGCTTTGTTCTCTCTATAAAATGTATTTCACTGAATTCTTTAACAATTCTATGAGTTGTCATTGTCCCCATTTTACAGATGAAAAATTGAGGGTAATCAATATAGTGATATTGAAGCTATTATGTGATAGAACTGGTATTAGATAGGTCATCTGAATCAAACTACTTACTTCTCAGCACAAGGATATAGAGTTTGGTAGGATAATAGGAGATAAAATACTAGAAAGCTGATCAAATATGAAAACAATGAAGATATGTAAACAGATTTTAAATTAAGGAGTGATATGAGCAGGTTTACATACTAAAAAAAAATTATCCTGCCGTTGGAATAGGAAATGAAATGGAGATCATAGGCTGGGTCAGGAAATGAACGTTGTATTGCAATAAACCAGAATGAGAAAAATGAGTGAAGCTTATTTTAACTTCTGGAAGAGGTGACTCAGAAGAGAAAATCGAATGGAGACATGCCATGAGTCTTCACTGAGGACCAAGGGATTGAGGAACCAATCATGGCTTCCAATTTTCTTCCATAAGCAGTTACAAATTTGCATGGGTACCCTGATTGTGATTAGAAATGTAAGAAGCAAAGGAGGTTTAGAAGAACACAGTGTAGCTGAAGTTAAGGGAAAGCAAAGTGTTTGAAAAGAAACTCTGGTTTGAAGCCTCAACTATGGTCAAGAGGTCGATACATCAGGACCAAGCAGCAGCGTTTAAGTCTGATCATCAAGTGTTTAACAGAGAAGCACTAGGGCAGATTCTGGTCTAGTCATCTCCAGGTGTGTCAAGGGAAAGATGGGAAGCTAACAAACATATATCCCCAACAAATGAGATGAAAGTGGGCAGGGACTCATTTGATTGTTTTTTTAAAAGATAAAAGTGACTTCATCATGTTAGTGGAATGAGTGGTAAATGACAATTTTTTTAGATTCCAACTGATGCTGTAACAAATCAGCACAAACTTTCTATGTTAAAACACAAATTCATTCTTTTGTAAGTATGGAAGTTGAAAGTCTAAAACCAAGGTATTGGCAGGCTGTGTTATTTTGGGGGACTTCCAGGAAGGAGTCCCCCTTGTCTTGCCTTTTCCAACTCTGAGAGGGTCCCTGAACATGTTGCCGTGTGGCCCTTCCTCCATGTATAAACCAGCAGTATATTATCTACTTTCCTTTCTGATTTCCCACCTTTCTTGTTAGGACTTTTGCAATTACTTAGTGGCCTCCTCAGACAAGGCAGGATAAATCTCCCTTCTCCAGCACCTTTAATCAGTTGTGCATGCAAGCTTTCTTCTGCCATGTAAGGTAATAGTCACAGGTGTTGAGTAGCCTTCCTGAAAGCGTGTCATACAATGAAGTGAAGGGCTGCATTTTGCAGTGTAATAGAACGCAGGTGCTGCCAGTTGAGGGGGTTAAAAAGTGGGGATGGAATTCTGCTTCTAAGGCTCCCACTGTTCCCACTTTTTCCAAAACACATTGGGAATTCTTTGATGTGTATTCCTCCCAATATTCTCTTCAAAAACAAGCTAACCACATACAGTCCACATAACTTTTTGATCCAAATTCTTGTCTCCTGCAGCAATAGTATCAGTATCATGTGCATATAGCAACAGAGTATATTCGGCAAGGAGGGAGCAAACACACATTCACGCATGAGTGGAGGCTGCCCCACACCAAGAAATAACCAAGATGAGTGGGCCAAAGAATTGCCCACAAGCTAGAGAAAAGAGAAACTAAAAATGGTACCTTTAATTGGGAAGGTCTGTCCTAGTTCCGTGGCAGAAGGGCGCACCTGAAGGCTGTGTCTCCGAGTTCTGTTATTGGCAGAAAAGGCAAACATGGGAGAAACGCTCCCAAATGAGTTCATGGCAGAAAGAGCGCTTCATACCATCCTCCCTTTATAAGCAAGCGGGTGGTATCCAATTGGCTATTCAAATAAAGTGGGGTGTTAGTGGTGCTGTGGTCTGAAATGCCACAGGTGCGTCCTGAGAAGGGAGGACAGCAAACAACAGTTAAAGAGGCAACATCACCCTGCAACAGTACTAGTTTCCCACCTATTTGTATCACAGCATTACCACCTTTCATCCTGTGTCTGTCTATATATAGACATACTTTAAAAACATTTGATGAAGGACTGGTGCAATGGCCCAGTGGTAAATCCTTTCCTTGCCCAAGCCGGGATTACATATGGGTACCAGTTGGTGTGCCAGCTGCTCCACTTCCCATCCGACTACCTGCTTGTGGCCTGGGAAAGTAGTAGAAGACGGCCCAAAACCTTGGGATCCTGCATCCAAGTGGCGGACCTCGAGGGGGCTCCAGGCTCCTGCCTTTGGATTGGTTTAGCACCAGCCTTTACGGCTACTTGGGGAGGAAACCAGCAGATGGAAGATCTTTTTTTTTCTCTTTCCTTCTCTGTAAATCTGTCTTTCCAAGAAAAACACATAAATCTTTAAAAATTTTTGATGATCTCGGGCCCGGTGCCTTGAAAGCCCGGGGATCCCATATGGGCACCGGTTCTAATCCCGGCAGCTCCACTTCCCATCCAGCTCCCTGCTTGTGGCCTGGGAAAGCAGTTGAGGACGGCCCAATGCATTGGGACCCTGCACCCGCGTGGGAGACCTGGAAGAGGTTCCAGGTTCCCGGCTTCGGATCGGTGCACAACGACCATTGCGGCTCACTTGGGGAGTGAATCATTGGGCGGAGTGAATCATCATCCTCCTCTCTGTATATCTGACTTTGTAATAAAATAAATAAATCTTTAAAAAAATTTTTTTTGATGATCATATTGGTGTGCAATATTCTTCTGTCACATGATTTATCAGTACATACCATCTCATTTAGTAACTACTGTAAAGCATTTCATTGGTGCCTGGCATAATGGCTCAATTGGCAAATCCTCAACCTCTAAGCACTGGGACCCCATTTGGGCACAGGTTCATGTCCCAGCTACTCCACTTCCCATCCATCTCCCTCCTTACGTCCTGGAAAAGTGATGGAGGATTGCCCAAAGCCTTGGGACCCTATACCTGCATGGGAGACTTGGAAGAAGCTCCTGGTCCTGGCTTTGGATTGGCTCAGCTCTGATCGTTGTGGCCACTTGGGGAATGAAGCAGCAGATGGAAGCTCTTTCTCTCTGCCTCTCTTGCTGTCTGTAAATCTGCTTTTCTGTTAAAAATAAATGAATAAACTAAAATGTAATTGAATTTTTATTAGTTTTATTTCAGGTAGAATAGAATGTAAAACAAAACATGAATATGCTACTCTACTTCTCTCCCTTTCATATTCAGCTTCACGGCTGTAGTTGTTCCAAGGGTTACTATTGTAAAGATATTCTTATAAAAGGGTTTCTTACTTACTTACAAATTATATAACTGTTTCTTGTTTTTTACCCTTAAACAGATGCCACAAGCTCCATGCTGTGAAGGAATCATCCACTCATTTTTTTCTTCTAAGGTGGGCTACACATTAGACTTTTTAAATTTTTATTTATTTATTTATTTGTTTGTTTGGAAGGTGGAGTTACATAAAGAGAAAGAGGAGGAGAGATGGGGGAGAGTCCTTTCTTGTACTGGTCACCCCACAAATGATGCAAACACTGAGGCTGCAGCTGGAGCTTCTTCCATGTCTCCCATGCAGGTGCAGGGGCCCAAGGATGTGGGCCATTCACCACTGCCTTCCCAGGTGTATTAACAGAGTGTTGGGTTGGAAGTGGAGCAGCTGGGACCTGAACCATTGTCCACGTGGGTTGCCAGCATTTCAGCTGGCAGGTTAACATTACATCGCAGTGCCCCTGAGATATTTTCTAGTGGTTCTTTTACCAACCCTTCCCAAAGGCAAAGATTGTCTTGAACCATCCTTATTTTTAATGGCTATATAACTTACTGTTTAGGGAAAGTAGTTCTGTAAACATAATTACTTTTAATAAGATTGAATGTATCTTACAAAATTATTGTTATGGTACATTTACAAAGACTTAACTTGGTCACAAGTCAAAGAATATCTATGACTTGTGATAAACTAGTGATGCCTTAAAAAGGATTAAATCTGTACAACTATTCGGGCTCTTAACTTAGAGGGATGGGAAATGAGCCCACAGCAGAGAGGAAGGCAGGAACTTCAACTCCACATCACCATGGTCTTGGAGGATAACTTATACAGATACACTATTAAAAGCCATAAAGCTTATCACTAAATGTGGGTCTCACCATGGCTTCCACTGGGGTGATAAGCTGGAGACCTTATGAGGTCTCGGTAGGGATATTGTATTCTGAGTATGAGAGAACATGCTCACTTATATTTGATCTCTCTGCAACTTTTGTAGCCTCTCTTCATGACTAGGTCACATAGGCTCGTTGTGTATTAGATGAAGGAAGGAGATTCCTTTTGCCTCACAGTTTTGGTGGTTCACAATCTAAGATTAGTTGGCTCCAGTGATCTGGCATCTGGTTATGCACTCCTGCTCAGAGTCCCAAGGCAGCACATGGTGAAGGGGAACTTGTTTCTGCCTATGTTTCTGCTTTTCTTATCATGTATCTTTTGTTTGCTTTGCAATAACCTATACCCAGTGTAATAAAACACATTCCTTGCCGCATACCTCCATCCCCCATAAGTTCAACCCTAGAGAATATATGTTATGTGTACATGAGTGTGAAATTGCATGTGTACATACACGCAGATGCATCCGTTTTTATGCCTTCTTGAGAGGCTGTGATACTTTCAGCATGGCAGTCCTTGAAAGTTTCTCGTTGCATAGTACTTTATTTTTAAGGCTGACTCTCCTGAGGACAGTTCAAGACAGGTTATCTTGAGGCAGTTGTGAGTACAGTGGCCTATGTACTTGATGAGATCATCACTTTGGGCCACTTGCCTTTCTCTTTCTCAGGAGCTATTAATGGAATAACTGGAAAGCGGCAGAACATTACAGTTCACTCTGACCCGGAGTGACATTTCATGGCCATGCTGGTGTATGGGTCTTCTTCAGTCTTCACCTTCTCACCTTTTAGAGACATGCTTTTTGAAATATTGAGACAGGTGTTTTCACAGGTGCACATACCTAAGACCTCACTCTGTGTTCCCAAAGTTGCAATAACCAAAGCAAGTTGGTCTATCCAGACATGCAAACAATTCCTGTTTCAGTATAGGACTCTAAATTGAAACCACTAAATCAAGAGGAAAGCAGGATAAATGGAGAAGAATCAAAAGAAATCTCTTCTCAGTGACTCACATAGAAATTGTTTCAGAAAGGAAAGGATGGAACAGGATGAGGAAGTGGCTTTCAAACCAGCTGTGGCCTGCAGTGTACATGTGGGTTATTCCTAACGTGCCAATGAGCAGCTGCTTAGCTCCTGGGGATCTGTCGGCTGCAGGCACTGCAGAAAGGACTGCTCCTGTCCCCTGTCATCCAGCTCAGGTGACTGTCATTGCTGACCTCCTGGACTCAAGTTTTACCTGATTCATTGTTATTGTTTGTATACAGAGCATCGTTATTTCAGTCAAGGTTTTAACACAGCACAATAAACCACTGCTTGTGACCTGGCATTCCCATGGGAGCCATGTCCCTGGTTCATGTCCCAGCTGCTCCACTTCTGATCCAGCTCCTCTTAATGAACCTGAGAAAGCAGCAGAAAATGGCTCAAATACTTGGGCGCTTGTAACTCACTTGGGATAGTAAGATAGAATTCCAGGCTCCTAGCTTCAGTTTGGCCCATCCTAAGCTACTGCAAGAGGCTGGACTGGAAGCACAGTATCCAGGACTTGAACTCCATTCTCTGATATGGGATGCTAGTATCACAGGCAGCAGTTTAATGTGCTGTGCCACAGTGCCAGACCCTAAAGCTTTTTTTAAAAAGATTTATCTATTTATTTGAAAGGCAGTAAAACAAAGAGAGATTATGAAAAAAAGAGACTGATCTTCTATAAGCTGGTTCACTCTTCAAATGGCTGCAACAGTCAGAGCTAAACCAGGATGAAGCTGGGAACCAGGAGTTTCTTCCAGGTCTCTCGCGTGGGTAAAGTGGCCCAAGCACTTAGACCATCCTATGCTGTAATCCCAGGAGTATTAGCAGCAAGGTGGATTAAAAAATAAAGCAGGGCTTGGCAGCGTGGCCTAGTGGCTAAGGTCCTCACCTTGATCCCATATGGCTGCTGGTTCTAATCCTGGCAGCTCCACTTCCTCTCTGTCTCTCCTCCTCTCAGTATGTCTGACTTTGTAATGAAAATGGAATAAATCTTAAAAAAAAAAAAAAAAAAAAAATAAAGCAGCTTGGACTGAACTGGTGCCTGTAAGGGATGCTGACTCCACAGGGAGGGGAGGGTGCTTAATGTGCTATGCTGCAGCAATGGTGCTGGACCCACAAAAGCATTTTCTTTATTGCTAAAAATGTAATGCTTTCACTTGAGTTGAAATAAGGAAAAGTAAAGTTTAACTGAGTGAGACACCCTCATTTACTGTTTTATTTTAGTCTTCTCCACTGGGGGGGAAAGGTATATCCACCCAGATGGATATTTAGAAATGGCTTTGCCACTGACGTGTCCTAAAGTAAAACTGTTATTTGCTTCTCTTACAGCTTGCCTTTTGTATTCTGCATGGGGCTGGTCTGCAAGGGAATCCTCAAAGTTGTGAGCGACAGGCTGAGGAGTGGTGAGCAGCTGCGCGGCGGACCTGTCTAGTGTAGAGAGGTGTGGTGGCCACTCCCAGGGAAAACAGGAAGGAAGACGAGGACCAAGGAGGAAATCAGCTGTTGCACCCAAGGATTTTAAAATTGAAAAATGCCAACCATGAAGGCAGTTGTTCTGCCTCACAAAATCCAGAGGTCTGCCTGGCGTCTGCTTACTTTAGCCTAGCAATTGGTCCAGAACTATTTTGGGAGAGAATTTCCACAGAGCTGGCCTATCTTTATCTCCCAGTGTTTCCTCTCATTGAATGGTCAACAGGTTTCAAAAAAGCCTGTGGCAGAAATATCCCAGACCCAGTGCGCTCATTTTGATTTTACAACTGCATCTGTGTCTTTGTATGAATGTATTACTTAAAAACTGACCTATTCGAAAGGCAGTTTCAGCAAAAGCAGGACAGAGGCAGAGAGAGCCAGATCGTGCAACTGCTAATTCCCCCAAACGAAAACAATGTGTGGGGCTGAACTCCATCTAAGGCTTCTACACGGGTGGTTGGGGCCCAAGCACTTGCGCCGTCTTCTGCTGCTTTCCCAGGGACATTAGTAGGGGGCTGGATCAGAAGCAGAGCAGCCAGGACTCAAACCTGCACTCCTGTGGCATGCTGCTGTTGCAGGAAATGGCTTAACTCACTGTGTCACAACAGCAATCCCTGAATGTATTACTTCTTAAGCGAGAAAACATTTTTTTTTTCAATAGAATGAGGTAAATCGTTGACAAAATAATTTCGTGACACATTAGATGACATGAATGCCATAAATTAATTTGTTAAATTTAATACTGAAGTAATGGTTACACAATTGAAGTCTAGACAAATTTAATAGTGAGTGAATTTCCTTTATCATGAGCTATGTTGGAATTACGATTTTAGGAAAGCACCACAACTGGCTTGGTTTCTTTTTTCTAACCTATGGCAGCTGGAGAAGGAGATAGTAATGAATTTTCTTAAAAAGTCATGTGTCTGAGAAGGTTCTGAGACAAGAACAACATACCTAAGAGCAGAATCAGAGAAAAAGGAAAATCAAAACAACATAGTGTGAAACTGCAGAACTGTTAACTTACAAGGCTTAAACAGTGAAGGGGTGATTGTCCTCACTGCTTCCCCACTGAGTCGCCCCATATGGCTTTTTTTGTGTGTGTGTAGGTGCAAGGAAAGGACTTCAGCCACTAGGCTACTGTGCCGGGCCCTGTCACTGTAAACAATACATTATATGGAACAGGAACTCGATTATTCTTTTCAGTGTTCAACCACAAAAAGAGAAAAACTGAATAGATCCAGATGATTAAAATGTAGGCAAGCAAAGAGGGAGTTGAACAGGTTAATTAGAGGCTACTTGAAGGAAAAGGGCTTCTGAATTTCATCTTGACAAGAAGCAGTTAGCAGCCCATAGAGACATAAGACAAGAGATAAGAAAAACATACATAGAATTTGTGATTAGCATGTTCCTGGACAAGGTCCATGGCACAGTCATCGAAGTAGGTTTCACAATGAAAAAAAGAAAAACCAGCCTGTGTTATTAACACACTGTGTTACATCTCTGGGTTATCTATGTAGTGTGAGATGTGATATAGCTTGAATTTTCTCTCCTGGAATTATGGGTGGAAACATAATACTCTGTGCAGTAGTGATCAGAGGTGGGGTGTCCTGGGGAGTGTTTCGGTAACAGAGTCCCATCCCAGTGAATGCTGCTAAAGGTCTTGAGGCAATGGGTCCAGTTGACCTCTTGCTATCTTATCTCTCCCTTTCCTGGCTTCCAGCCATGGGATGACGCATCAAGAACGCCCTTGCCAAATACTAGACCAAGTTTTGAATCTTGGCTCCATTTACTACAAATATAATTCCTCCTAGCTTTGTTTATCTTTATTGATTTTATAGCAAATAATTGTTACCACTTCACGAAATGGTGCAAGTAACAAAATAAATGTAAGGACAAAAGCAAGGAGACATAGTCCAAACCAGCTCTAGCTCTGAGTTACTGTCAGAGAGCTGGGAGAAGGGAGCCACCAGTCACACCCTTCTGATGTCTTTTTTGTTCTGAACAAGATGCTAGAAATTGCTGCCCATTGTAAATGTGCCCCTGGCTGAGACAGCGCTGAAAAGACACCACTTCCACCATTTTCTCAGGTCTTTCCTTTTTTGGAACCCCCTCCTCCCCACTATGGCAGGAGACCTCTTTCTCTCTCTTAAATCAATCTTGCTTTGCATACTGAAATTGTTTACCCTGAGCAGCATCCAGTGGCTCCTGGTGTGTCCTTGTGTTGCAGGGAATTTGGCACAAAAGGCAACATCAACTGCATTTCTTGTCTCACATGAAAGACTTTTTCCTGCAGAAAACTGTAGTGTGCAAGGCAAGATTTATTTAAGAAAGGAAGGAAGGAAGGAAGGAAGGAAGGAAGGAAGAAAGCAAGCAAGCTCCTGCTGAGTGACAGGAGGGGGCTCCAAGGAGGGAAAAGACCTGAGGAAATGGTGGAAGTTTGCATTTTTTGTGCACCGTCTTGGGGAGGAGGACAAAGTGGGGAGAGAGAGAAAAAAAAACTAATTCACAACAGGCAGCACTTTGTCCAGAACCAAGGGACATCAGAAGGGCATGACTGGTGGCTTCCTTCTCCCATTCTGAGGGTTATGCTGACACTGTGGGGTTAGTACCTGCTATGTCTCCTTGCTCTAAGAGATGGGAATTGATATGTTAATTCTGTCCTTTGGTTCCCCCTCAAGGGGAGAACTTGCCCTTGGAAGGCTAAGAAATCCGGGAGAAGCAAGGTTTTATATTTTAAAAGTGGTCGAATCGGCCAGAGCTCAGCCAATCCGGGGCAGGAGCTTTTTTGCGTGTCCAAGGTGGATGCTGTGTCCCAAGACTTTGGGCCGTCCTCGGTCACTTCCCCAGGGAAGTGCAGCATCCGGGACAGGAATCCACGCACACATGGGATCCCGGAGCTCACAAGGCAAGGGCTTTACTCACTAAGCTACCGTGCCCTGTTTCACCTGTTTTAAAATACCACCGTGCGTGTGTGTCTCAGATTTCTTCCTTGTTTTGGTTTTTCTCCCAGAGCATCTTTGTGACCAAAGGTCAAGCCTATCCGTATTGCCTGAGCTTTCTCTCTGAAAGTGCTGATCCGCGAGGACGATACTTTTTCCCGACCTGCATTATCCAGTCCGAGGTGTAGGGGAGGCGAAACCGAAACTTAAACGCTTCTACAAGAGGAAATGAAACCGAAACTCCTTCTCTAGGTTTAAAACACAGCGGGCGATGCAGGGAGCGCCCAGTCAGACGCAGTTCCAGAGTGTGCTGCAGCTCTGCTGAGGTTCTGCTGGGTCCTTTTCCTGCCTTGCCACCTTGTGGAGCGAGCCGCTAAGCAGCAGCAGGTGCTGGTGGGGATTTAAGATTGTGAAGAGTGGGTGGTGCTTAAGGGTGGGAGGTGGGACTTGGAGGGGGTCACCCAATGGAGTCTTAGTCCCCCATCGGGAGGAGGACAGCTGGAAAGGAGCTGTCCCCTGGCACTTGTAAGTCTCTGTCCACGTTGGATGGATGGAGCTCTCCGTGCAGCTTCTGGGTGCACAGAGCTGGGAAATGGGGAGCTTGTTAAGGTGCCCAAGGAATTCTCCTCTGGGGGAACCTGGACAGTAGAAAAGGAACTAATTGAAGGACGTGAGATGCTCCCCATTCCAAACCGATCAAACCTGTACAGGACAGCAGGATGCATGCTTTCTCCTAAGCAGCATCTAAGGTTGCACACTGGGAATCTGAGTTGTACTAGGATCTCCCGGTTGGTGCCTACTGAGGCTTAGGACAGGTTTTTGGTGTTTTGTTTTTTGTTGTTGTTGTTGTTTTTGTCTCGTTTTGTTTCAGTTCGAGGAGTGTAAAGAATGTATTTATGGCTAGGGGCAGGCTTTGCCTTTCCACTGCTGCGTGACAAATGATCACAAGCTGAGTGGAGGGGAACAATACTCCTGTAGTGGTGTGCCGTTTCCGAGGGTCACAGGTCCAGGCTTAGGGAAATTGAGTCCCCTCCTGGCTGACTTCCAGGCTTTGATGCTTATTTCGGCCACGGAAGAGCTGAGCTCCTTGTAGCTGAAGGGTTGTGGATCCCAACTTGCTGGCTGGCTCTTGGCTGCGGATTACACTCTGCCTCCAGAGCCCACCCTTGGATCCTGGCTACGTTATTAGCCTGCAGAGGTGTTCCCTTGCAGGTCTTGAGAACACCATAACCCCGGGAGGGACTCTTACTGCCACGGGTCCTGCTCTTACTGGAAGGATGGATATGTCCAGAGTCAGTGTTCTCAGCATGGTGAGAGGCTTGGAAACAATCTTAAAATTCTGCCCACCAGTTTTTCTTCATGCAGCACTTCGTGTCACGCTTCCACTGAGTTCTAAGTGGTAACACACGATTTACCTTCTTTCCCCAATCCCTCCCTTTTACTTCCCTTTTCTCATCTCCCCCACTCCTCTGCTTCCCTTTTAAATTTATTTGAACCAGAATCCAAATATCACTCTGACATCTGTGATTGGATAATAGTGCCTTTTGAGTTTCGTTGAATCTCTTCTATTTCCCCCGTCCTTTGTAGCTTTTCTTAGTCCTTGTGCCATGTAACAGGTTCCTCTCTTTGAATGTCTTTGAGTCATTAGGCTAACATTTTGATCATATTCCATTCGGATTGGGGAGGACGAGTTACAGTACTTTACAGATGGTGGGGACGCTTGCCTCTGTTATTGTGCTCTTTCCTAAAAATACCAAAATCGTCCACTCATTAAGGATTGCGAGATGCTTATATGCTATCATTCTTTTTCTGTTAACTAGCTGGATTACTTCTAGAGACAAAATTCTCCTCATCTACTATTTGGGTATCCATGGTGTGCAATTGTTAGAGGCAACCAAAATGTTAAAAGGTCTACATATTAGAAGTAGTTTGAATAAGCCAGAAGCAGCTTAATGTAAAAAGGAGAAGTTTCTACAAATAACTTAGGCCACACTCCCAGGCTTAGGCTGTAAGGGTCAGTGGGTCTTTTGCAGGCACTGATAAGAGTAAGAGCAAGAGCCCATTGTCCACCACACCCAGGCTCAGGATGTAAGGGCCAGTGGCCCTGATAAGGGTAAAAATAAAATAGCCCCATAGTCTGTATTTCACAGATATGTTACCTATTGCTTTGCATCTGTAACCCCTTAGCTTAGAATAGTTTTGTCTTGTCATGATGAATAAGGACTTGAGGCGTTCCGCGGGCCTCTAGTCTTGCCTGTAATTGATTGGAGTGTTTCATACTTGCTTTAAAATGATTGGAATGCTTTTTGTGGGCACAGACTTTGCTGTAAAGGCCAAACTGGCCTGTAAGAATCTGGCTTGTCCCTGGCTTGGGGTCTTGCTTCATCCACTGGTCCTGTGTGTCCATGTGAGGAGCTTGACCTTGGCTAGCCAGCTCAATAAACTGCTTGCTGATTGCATCCACTTCTGGTTCTTTGCTATCCAACGGTGGGACGATTTTGGACCCTAACACAATATTTAAGAGAAAGGATAACTTCCTGATTTCAGCAATCATTATTTTTTGATTTATGATCTGTAAGGAATTTTAGATTCTAAAGGTCACAACAAATGCGTGATAATTACTCCAACACAATTCTCATTAGGTCTCATGTTTATGTGATAGTATTATGAAGGGAGCCAATACAGTATACTTCTCAAATGCAGTTCTGTAAATAGAATACTTTCCTTCCTTCTTCCCTCCACTTGTCTTTCTTTCTTGTAATTTTTGATATTACATTTTAAAGGTTTATCGCTCCACAAAATAGAGTTCAATAAGCAAAAACTAAAAAGACTCTAGTTCAGTAGGAATGTAACAATTACCATTGATTATTCCCTGTTCTCTCTCCTTCATCCATATCGGATGTGTTACCAGTCTTTTAATGTTTATTTATTTTTGTTTATTTGAAAGGCAAAGAGCAGGCAGTGAAGAGAGAAAACAGGAAAGAGAGACAGATACAGACACACACAGAGATCACCTATCTTCTGATTCACTCTCCAAATGACCCTAACAACCAGGACTGGGCCAGATGATGCCAGGAGCCATGAGTTCACTATGGCCCAACCACTGCAGCCATCATCTGTTGCCTGCAGGGTGTGAAATCCAACAAGGGCTAAGCTTTGATTCTTGGATGAAGGGGAAAATTCTGGAATATGCCCTGAAAGATTCTGCAGACCTGTACGCCCATATTTCTCCAGCTCCTCCTGGCATGGTTAGTCTTCCTCTCACTCTATGTACTAGCCCTGCTGGCTTCTTTTCAGAGCCCCCTTCCATCCAGATTTCTTTATGCCCCTGCACATGGCATTGTGCTATTCCATCTGCCTGGACTGCTATTTTGCCTTTGTTGCTCAATGAGTTCTGACATAATCCTTTGGATCTCAGTTCAGGGATTTCTATTTCTGGAAAGCTCTCTTTGACCTCACGGACTGTCTGTCACATTTGTGTTTTCCATGGATTATGTGATTTTAGGATTTGTGGTTTTTCCCCCTGCTTGATATAATTTCAGGAGAACTGGTCACATGTTAACTTTGTTCATTCTTGTCCAATATTTTGCTTTACATATAGAAGTCACTTAATCCTATTCATTGATAACTAAGATCTTTTATTCTTCCTCTTCCTTTGCAGGCCTGCCATTTTCATTAGCAACAACCATTTAGAGGAACCAGAGTAAAGGATATTTACTACATTGTAGCTTCCAGTTCCAGTAGGAGGCATAAAAGCAGCAAGAATGGGTAATTTTCAATGGGAAATATTCATACATGATTAAACAGTGATTCTCTTAGCCCCACAGATTTAAAGGAATTAAAATAATTATATTACTGTTACTTCATTCTCAGTGATAAAATATAATAACTTCCTTGAAAAAAGATTTGAAAATGACTTATCTTTCTCTCTTTTTTAGATTCAAAAGAATGCTTAAAGTTTTTAAACAAACTGTCAGATATAATTCTGACTCAGATGCCAAGAGCTCAGTGAGTATCTTTGTTATAATGAAAATACATGGAAACATCTCTTTTTTTTAAAGATTTATTTATTTTTATTGCAAAGTCAGATATACAGAGAGGAGAGACAGAGAGAAGGATCTTCTGTCAGATGATTAACTCCTCAAAATTGACCGCAACGGCCAGTACTGTGCCGATCCAAAGCCGGGAGTCAGGAGCTTTTCCGGGTCTTCCACGTGGGTGAAGGGTCCCAAAGCTTTGGGCTGTCCTCGACTGCTTTCCCAGGCCACAGGCAGGGAGCATGGATGGGGAGTGGAGCTGCCAGGATTAGAACCGGCGACTATATGGGATCCCGGCGCTTTCAAGGTAGGGACTTAAGCCACTAGGCCACGGCGCCGGGGCTGGAAGCATGTATCTTAATGTCCTTTACCAGGGTACTTCATAAAATGTGTGGGAAAATGGAATTAAAAACTTGGAAATTTGCTTCAAAAGTTTATAGAAAATGCATATTATTAAAAAATGACATATTAAAGCTTATCTTCCAATGCTCCATTTTCATGAACAGTTTGAAACACCCTTGAATATATTTGTTTGACTTTACACTGATAGTGTGTGTGTGTGTGTGTGTGTGTGTGTGTGTGTGTATTGCTGACAATTATAATAATGAGGTCATAGCAATATTACTTCCTTTTTTGGACATTCTTTAATCTCCATTTGACCTTTTTAAAACTCTTCGATTTTAGGTATTCCAGCATATTCAGTGATTTTGTTGAATCTGAATTTTTCCTGATTGATGGAGATTCATTATTTATCACAATGATATGTGAGCAGTCATTAAGGAAGGGACAAAACCTCCACTTCTTCTATCTGGTTGAATGCTATCTTTTGGATCTCACTAGTAAAGGAGGACAATTTGCCATAGTCTTCTTCGAGGTAACTCAAGACAGTTGAGTTCTTTCTTATGATTTCAGAGTTAACAAAATCCATTAAATTCTTTCATGTATAATATTTTTTCCTTATTAGAAAGCAAATGATACCTTCTTTTAAAAAAAGATGTATTTATTTTTATTGGAAAGTCAGATAAACAGAGAGGAGGAGAGACAAAGAGGAAGAGCCTCCATCCGCTAATTCACTCCCCAAGTGGCTGCAACAGCCAAGCTGAGCGGATCCGAAGCCAGGAGTCAGGAGCTTCTTATGGGTCTCGCATGTGGGAGCCCAGTCCCAAGGCTTTGGGCTATCCTCTATTGTTTTCCCACGCCACAAGCAGGGAGCTGGAAGGAAAATGAAGCAGTTGGGATAGGAATTGGTGCCGCTATGGGATCCTGGCATTTGTAAGGCTGAGATTTTAGCCATTAGGCTGTAGTGCCAGGCCCAAAGTAACTGTATTTATAAAAATTCAAAAAACTTACAGGAAGAAGACATGGCACAAAACTGACCCACAATTCTAGCATTCAGAAATGACTACTCCTGAATTACTCTCATAGCAGAGTTTTATTGCAGGGAAGGTACATGAGGAATCTCCTCTGTAATGGCCTGCTTGATGCCCGATCCTAGTCTCTAACTCTGAGAAGTGCTTGTCTTCAAAGTCAGCAGTACAAGTATTCAAGCCCAAAATCACTAGCCCTGCTTTTTTTTTTTTTTTTTTTTTTTGGTTCTGTAGTAAATACCTCTAAGAGAATGTTGTGTTTTTTGCTTGATTATAAATATAGTGAAAGTTTTCTTATTCTTAGAAGTAACTAATGTTTTATACTTAGTGATTTTGTGCATAGATTTGTTCTTATTTTGCAATCCAAACTATCGTTACGGTTTTTTGGTACTTCTAATTTAATATGTTGCTTGTTGAATAAATTATTTATTGGTCAGTTTTTTGTATGCTTTTCAGGTCATAGTAGGAGACTCGCTATAATTGCATAGCAAATCCCCACACTCAACTAAAACTGAAAATAAATAATATAGCTGCTCCACTTGCCATCCAGTTCCCTGCTTGAGGCCTGGGAAGGCAGTAGAGGACAGTCGAAAGCCTTGGGACCCTGCACGCGCATGGGAGACCCGGAAGAGGCTCTTGGCTCCTGGCTTAAGATTGGCTCAGCTTTCGGTCATTGCTTACTTGTGCAGTGAATCATCAAACTGAAGATCTTTCTCTCTGTCTCCCATTCTCTCTGTAAGTCTGTCTTTCCAATAAAAATAAAAATAAGTCTTGTAAAAAATTGATACAAAGTAAGTAATTTTCACATATTTCATGAAGCTGATTTAGGAGCACGGGGTACTTCTCACTTTTTGGCCTCTCTCCCACGTTTTCCACCCACCCTCCTTCTTTCTTTTTGTTTTCTCCTAATTTTTACAATGGCAAAATTTTCATTTCACTTCACAAACACAGATTTAATACTCAATTTCGTAAAAGATATCAACACACAGCAAGCATTTAAAAAAACACTGAGCTATTATTCCTTGGGCGTGTACACAAAGGCTGAAAACAATAGTTAAGTCTCAGGATGTCAGTCTCACTCATGTATGTAGGTTACACATTTTTGTACTTTGTGTATGAGTTATCACAGATCAGGGAAAACATGGTATTTGTCTTTTTGGTGGGCTGGCTCTTTTCACTAAACATAACGTTTTCCATTTGGATTCATTTAGTTGCAGAAGACAAGATTTCATTCTATTTTTTCATGGCAGAGTAGTAAACATGATGTTATAGGTTATGTTTTTAAACATTGCTGACTGCTTGCCAAGTTGTTTTGAAGAATTATTCTGGGTCTTGATCTAGGGCTAGCAATCAAGCTAGCAGCTACACTTATTTTAGTTCCTTTAGAGCAACTAATGCTGCCTCAGGAGGATTGCAATGGCCTCTAGCAACCATTTAGAACAAAGCGATCCACTTCTGTTTCCTACTCCAGATAATTCATACTTATTCATCATTTTCTTTCTATGGATTTTTCTGTCCTTTTTCTTTTTGAGGTGAGAATGGAGAAAAAGAATTAGACACTGGAAGGGGGAAGTGTGATACACCCTGAGTATGATGTACCAGCCTATGGCAACACATGTTTTTCATGTAAATTGTGATGGATGCTCTATTTGTGAGCAGGGCCTATTTCCCAGCTGTGAGACCAAACACAGTGATGTTGAGCTGTATTCCTTTAATGCCTGTAATGATATGTATTAACCAGTTAATGAATGAGGACATCAAAATAATGCACCTTACCACTATTCCCTCCAGGATGCTGAGTATGCATATTTCAAATTCCCTGAACTTCTTCCTTTGAGAACTGCTTTGATCCTTCATCTTAAGAATAACACCACCATTGATGTCCGAACTGAATTTTCTGGATGCTTGTCAGAAGAGTGGAAAGTCTTCTTGGAAGCAAGTTACCCATATTTCCTGATAGTTGCAGATGAAGGCCTGAACCACCTGCAAACACATCTTTTCAATTTATTAATCATTCAAACTTGGTCATTGAAGGTCAATGTTGTGCTTTTCTCAGGGCAAGCATCTGATATTCTTCGACTTAATGCTTACTTTATGCTAAGCTTGTCTGCAATAAGGGAATTTTTCAAGAAGGTAATTTATATCTAAAACACTTTTTTTTGGAATTCTACAAAATTTTCTAACTTATGTGACTCAGTTTTCTATCTCCTCTATGGAAATTATCATAGATTGAAGAGAGATATATAGAAAGTAATAACAACAATACAAGAGGAATAATTTACTGAGCCCTTATTGTTGTAACAGTAATGCAAGGTACTTAACTGTCACAGTAACTCCATATGACATGTGTTAGCATTGCTTATGGTTTACCACTATGAAAATAGACACCAGACTATGTAATTGACTCATCATCAATGCCAAATTAGGAATAAAACATTAGTTTGAAAGAGGTGGTCTAACTCCAGCCCCCATTTTCTTACCCAATACATTGTGTGTTGGCTCCAAGTTAAAGATCAGATCGTATAAGTTAGAGGCAAAAATCATGTCTGTTGCTGAGACATCCCAGTGAAATAGTTAATGTCATGGCCTTTAATAATACAGTTTGCCTCCTAATTTGTTGAACATTCACCTTAATCATTTTGAAGATTCCTGGAATACAATGGAAATGCAACTGAATATATTGTGTTCAGCAATGAAGACTTTGCAAATACTGTTAAAAATATTGCTGATAGCTTGCTGGGTGATAGTCCTTGTTGGGGAAATAGTTTCTTTGCTATGAACAAATTGTTGGAGGTTTGTTGCAATAAGCTACTTTGCATGAAATAGGCATGGCGATATTTTGAGGTGCAGGAAATGTGCTAAAATTAGAATACTACAGAAGTGGCAGATCTTGGTAAATTACGAAAGGTCATTTAATTGTATGCTTAAAATGAATGAATTTTGGGGCTGGCATTGTGGCACAGAGGGTTAAGTCACTTATTAGGACATTAACATCCCATAGATGCATCAGTTTGAGCCCAAACTGCTCGGTTTTCAATCCAACTCCCTGCTGATGCATGAGGAAGGAAACAGATGATGGACCATGTGTTGCAGCCCCTGCCTACCCATGTAGGTGATCTGAATGGAATTCTGCAATCCTGAGGCCTAGATTGGTCCCAGATGTTGAGTTTAGGGATTAAACCAATAAATAGCTCTTTCTGTCTCTCCATCTTTCTGTCACTCTGTTGTATAAGTAAATACATATTTTTTTAAAGAATGAATTTCATATTAAATCTAATCTCAAAACAAAAAATTAAAAGGAAAAAATCATTTGGTAAAGACCAAATATCTCTATTTGGGAGGACTTAAAAACATCAGTGATCATCTGCCATCAAGTTAGTGCATTTTCATTTTCTAAACAAATTTTTGGTAAAGATTGTATCTTAAATGTCTTACTTTCTATATTAAGAAAATATTTGAACAGTTTATTTATGACAATTCGATCTGACTTTCCTTTATTTCACAGAATGTGGAGACAATTAAGAGTGTTTATCAAACCCTGCTTGAACAACTGGAAAAAAGTAGAGATTTACTACTAGCACCACTTTTTGGAGATTTAAAATGGGAAAATCTGATGGAAGAGGTACGAAACTTTAAAAATAAGACTCTATTTCAACTAACTTTTTAACTATGGAAAATTTTCAAAAATAGAGAACTGTTTGTGGAAAGGGAGAATTAAAAGATAAATCTACTCTGATACAAAATCATTTTGAAATCTACATACAGTTTTTCTCATGGTATGTGTTTCCATGTTATCTTTTCCCAGTGTTAATTTTTAATGTAACCACGATACATTTAATAAAGCCAGGAAATAAAAATTGCCACAATACTACTAACGAAACATCAGACCTTAATTGAATTTCACTTCCTTCCCCACGAATGTCCTTGTGTTCTAGTTTGTATCCAGGAAACCATATCTATTTAGTTGTGGCTGTATGTGCTTTTTATGCTGCTATTCTAAATGAAATGTTTTCATACTCTTAATTTCCTTTTCAGATAGTTTGCTATTAATATATAGAAATACTATTGATTATTGTTCGCATCCTGCAGCTTTATTAAATTCACTTATAACAGTTTTTTAAAGGAGTTGTTAGTTCCCTGTATGTATAAATCATGTCGTCAGCAAACTGAGACAATTTCACTTTTTCCTTTCTGTGTTTGGGATGCCTTTGCTTTCTTTCTGTGGTCACAATTTCTGTCCTTTGAAGATAATTTGTCCCTAGGAATGGAGTCTGTCTCCTCAGATCAAGTCCCTGTCTGTGTAACTCTATGGCCTCCCTACAAGTCCTCTGACACTTCAGATTGTACATGCTTTGAAATTCATTTCCTGGGCTTGGCGGCGTGGCCTAGTGACTAAGGTCCTTGCCTTGATCCCATATGGCCGCTGGTTCTAATCCCGGCAGCTCCACTTCCTCCCTATCTCTCCTCCTCTCAGTATATCTGACTTTGTAATGAAAATAAAATAAATCTTTAAAAAAAAAAAAGAAATTCATTTCCTATAGTATGAACTCTTCCACCTCTATGGTTTTGTTTTTTAAAATATTTTCAGTTTTAGGGTCGATTTAGTCTCCCATCACTTATTCTAGTTCACCTTTCACTAATGTCCTGCTTCTGTGCTTTGTGATATGTTCTGGGTCATTTTCTGTTCACTACAAGGTCTTGAGTTGGAATGTGGTAATAGACGAGTTGAAGAACTGAGATTTGGAATGTGTCAGTTTTGTTCACACAGAGATTTCGCAGTGCCGTTGCTCTTCTTAAGCAGTGCTGTGAAGGTGACTGTAGGATGTATGTAGTTGTAAAGTACTCAATAGTTTTAGGAAGTTGATTACTACAG
The DNA here is from genome assembly GCF_030435755.1 of Ochotona princeps. Lineage (NCBI taxonomy): Eukaryota > Metazoa > Chordata > Mammalia > Lagomorpha > Ochotonidae > Ochotona > Ochotona princeps. The sequence goes on from NC_080842.1 coordinate 36,101,635, forward strand.
ATTCTATTGTCCTCAACTATAGGGCTATATCACAAAACTGTATCTGTATGATAGAAGTTGAAATATGAAAAATGGTTTGTGAATAGCCTAGCGCTTCTTGCTGAAATATACAGTAGGTGAATTTCATTAATGCATGTGTCATATCTAGATTTTTCTCTGTCCCGGTATTATTTCTTTTCTAAATACCCTTCATACGCATCAAGAGGTTAAACCACCCCTTGTGAAACTGGTGACACAAGCAGTGCCAGTTTGTGTCCTGGCTGCTCCGCTTCTGATTCCCCACGCCTAGCTGCATGCTAATACACCTGGGAACGACACGGGAGATGGGGCCAAGGGCTTGGGCCCTTGTCACCCACATGGGAGTTCTGGATGGAGGTCCTAGTTCCTGGCTGTGGCTCTGACCTGACCATGGCCGTGACCATGCCCAGCCACTGAGGTCATCTGGGGAGTAAAACAGCAGATGGAAGATTTCTCTTTCTCTCCTGCTTTCTGTCACTGCCTTTCAAATAAAAGAAGTAAATCTTTTAAGGAAAGTAAACTCTCACTTTTAAAATATATCATTTCAGTGATATTCTATGTTTCTTTTTTTTAAAGATTTATTTATTTTTATTACAAAGCCAGATATACAGAGAGAAGGAGAAACAGAGAGGAAGCTCTTCTATCCAATGATTCACTCCTCAAGTACCGATCCAAAGCCAGGAGCTTTCCTCCAGGTCTCCCACGTGGGTGAAGGATCCCAAGGCTTTGGGCCGTCCTCGACTGTTTTCCCAGGCCACAAGCAGGGAGCTGGATGGGAAGTGGAGCTGCCAGGATTAGAACCGGTGCCCATATGGGATCCCGGCGTGTGCAAGGCGAGGACTTAAGCCACTAGGCCAAGGCGCCGGGCCTGATATTCTATGTTTCTAACAGTTGAGAACATGTCACATATAACTTTTTTATTCACTCTGTAAGATTATTCTATAAACACTTTCTGAGTTCACTAAAACTTCAAAAATTTTGTATTTACTGGGCACATAACATTTTCCTAATTTAATCTGTTTAAAAATTGGCTGTTGCAAATAACTCTGGTGAAAATCTTGGTACATAAACATTGGTGCTTGTTTGGTATTTGGTATTATCTAGTTAAGCTAGATCCATAAAAACAAAAATATCAACATGGTTAGGGATAATTATATTTATTGTTAAATGGCTTTGCCTTGTTTTTGTAATTGTATGTATTAACAAAGTATAACAGAGATGATACTTCACATGATTTCTAGTGCTAACATTAAAAAGTACTTTGCTAACATGAAGGTAAAAATATACCATTTAAGTTTTTGTTCTAATTTTTGCAAAAGACACTGTGCATGTTTATGATTTGGTAATGTTTCCATTTCTATGCAGTTATGGTCTTACTAATAATTAGGTTTCTTCATATAGTTATTGGAACTTTGTGCATTTGCATTTTGTTTTGTTTACTTTTTTAATAAAGTTTTATTTATCTTTATGGAAGGCTGAGTTACAGAGTGAGAGAAGGAGACAGAGATCTTCCATCTGCTGATGCACTTTTCACAAGCCAAGAACCAGCAGCCTCAGAGAACTCAGGAACTCAAGATCTCCTGTTGTCCTCCATGGTCACCCTCCAAGCAGTATCAGCAGGGAGCCAAATTGAAAATGAACAGGCAGGACTTTAACTGATGCCCAAATGTGATGCCAGCATCACTGGTGGTTTAACCAGACACACCACAATGCAAGTCCCTGAATTAGTACTTTTAAAAAAGAATTTGTGTGTTTACTTGAAAGTCAGAGTGACAGCAACAGAGAGAGATTGAGATTATTTCCATTCACTAGTTCATCCCTTAAATGGCTGTAATATATATAGGGCTGGGCTAGGCCAAAGGCAGGAGGCACTAACTCCTTCATGGTCTCACACATGGGTTGTAGGGAATCAAGCACGTGAGCCATCTTCTGCTGCCTTCCTAGGCACACTACTAGAAAACTGGATTGAAAGTGGGGGAACCAGGACTACAACCCACACTCTGATATGCCAGCAGCAAGTGGTGGTATAACCCATTAGGTCACACAACACTTCATTGTGATGTTTATTAACCTATGGGTTGCAATGATTTTCCCATTGAAGTTTTTTATATTTTAAAAGAATCATAGTTCTATGTTGTCATTATCTATCTTTTCTGCATCATTTCTTCTAAGACCAACTTAAGAATAAAAACGAGTAAAAAGTTTTGTAAATACAATGACATGTTACAATTTCCTTCTGTGACAGGCCTGTGAGACTGTTTTTCGCCTTGAGCAAGTCTGGCCAGGGGGAGCTGACATTCGGCGTGTCCATTGTGTTGCTTCATGTGCGTTGTCCTTGGGAATGTACCATCGTTTTCTAGAAAGCAGAAAGACTACAACTGATCAGAAAACCGACACTGATGAGGTGTGATTGCTATTTTACTCAGAAAAACCATGCTCTGCACTTCCTTTTGTAAAAAAAATTAATTTCTTTGAAAGGCAGCATTACAGAGAGAGGGACAGGAAGAGACAGAGAAAGTGAGAGATCTTTAGTCCACTAGCTCACTCCCCGATTGGCTGCGACGGACGTCTGCTGCATCCCGGGTTGCACATTCGCAGGGAGCTGGATTGGGAATGGAATTGCTGAGCTGGAAGCAGCCTCGCACTCCCACAGAGATGCGGGCATCCCAAGTGTCAGTCTAACCGGTCGAGTCACAAGCTCTGCCCTGTGGTTCAGTGTCTCACCATACAGATATTTAGTCTAAATCGTCTCAAGAGGGGAGACGTGCTCTCCTTTGCACTCCTCCTAGTTTCTCAGTCACATGATGCAAGCTGGAGTGATCAGAGCTGCAAATCCTGCAGCTGTGGTCTCACCGTGAAGTTGGCTGATGTTCCTTTTGAGTGGCTTTGATGGCTGCCAGCAGTAGAGCCTCTAACTGAGACTCAGTTACTGCCAAGTCCTATGGGAAGGAATCCCAACTGCAGCTGAAGATCCTGAACCACGTTTACATTAGCTGCTACTAAGCCACAGTTTCCTTTCTCCTCCTGTGTCTCATATCTGTATGATTCTAAAAAAGACTGTTTCAAAAAGGCCGAACAAAGGGTTAACATGGTGGTGCAGTGAGTTAAGCCACAACTTGAGATGCTGGCATCCTATATTGAAATACAGGTTGGAGTCCTGGTTGCTCTGTTTGCACTCCGGCTTCCTGCTTATGTGCCTGGGAAGGCAGAGGAAGATGGCCCAAGTGCTGTCTCTCCCCCTTTGTTTACATAAATAACTACATAAATCTTTATACATATATATATGTGTGTGTATATATATATATATATATATATATATATATATATGCACATACATATGAAGAGAGACAGTATGTTGCGGGGTGCGAGCAATATCACACCAGACAAGTCTAGGGTTTATTAAGGAGTCTTTATCAACAAAGCTTGGTGATAACAGGGCCCATTAGAAATAGCAAATCACAAGTCCATATGGCAATCCAGTCAATCAAAATTCCAAGAGGAACAAATGGTCATTACCCTCAAGTCCATCCGTTAAACTGAAGACCTATGTCCCAGCTTCCCCAGCAATATAAGTTATCCCAAGATACATACAGTGAACAACCTGGGCACACTTGTAAAGCTATACACATTCACCTCTCCCTGGCTTTTCTGCCCACATTCCATTACTACCTGCCTCACTTCTCCTGTAACTGTCAATAGTATACAAATTAGAAATACAAAGCATCTTAGCATTAACATCTTCACTGTCCAACCCAAGCAGTGAACAGAGTGAGGAAGGCAGACACACAGGGACTATGCTGGGGAAGAGGGATATCTGTCCTTGGAGCTGTAAGTGGGAAGCAGGAGGCCAAGCAGGTACTGGGGAAGTCAAGAGTCCTAGTGCCAGAGTGAAAGAAGCACAGGACGAAGAGAGAGAGAGACCCTCCCTATCATGGGCATTTACAGGGGCTTGTGAGGGCAGTGGTTACACAACAGTGCAATACTGCCCCCTCTCAGGTTCCAGGTGATGATAGGTGAGCATCACGGGTGGGCAGGAGGGAACACCTAGGTGGTGGTGGACGGGAGTGGCTTCTAAGCTCATGACCCTGAACGAGCTGCCTACCTCACATGTGGAGAGAGCATGACCCAGAGAGAGTAGAATGAATAATGTAACAATGTGTGATTCCCACCCAGAAAAGTGTGATAAACAGCTTTATTTGTGCTGTGTTCATTACATGGCTTTCACAGCTGCCAACTGGGTCTTGTCTCCTTTGTTTTATTCAGGTGGAAAGTAATTGCTTAAGCCTGCAGGAAGTGGAAGATCTGTGCAGACTGCATTGTCTCAGTGTGGTGTTTCTCCTCCACTTACCTCTTTCGCAAAGAGCTAGTGCTCGATTCATCACTTCTGATTGGATTCAGGAAATTCATACTTTTTTACAAATGGTAAATATGCTGTTGATTTAATTTGTTTGCTACATAAAGACCAGTAGAGAGAGGCCAGCTGAGAGGATCAGAAGGAAATTGCACAGGCAGTCTCCTCTGAATCTTAGGTTGTGTTGCAGTGGACAACCAACTGCAGAGAATCCACTGGAAACCATTTCCTGGCTCTTGACCACTCATTCGGCTCTCAGGGGAGCTGGATGTACAGAATGAGGTGTAGCCGGAGTCACCTGATTCTTAGGGAAGTTAGGATGGCTTTTGCATGAATCCTCTGTTGAAATCCAGAATGGGACGTGGGGAGGTAATTTTTGAATGGAACTGACCTAAAAGTAATTGAACTAGACTAACTTGACTTGTTGGGGTGAGATTATTTTCACTCCACTGGCATAAGGGCAATGTTGGATGAGCAACTAGAGTTCCCTTGCAGAAAAGCACATTTGTTGCCCATCTGAGTTTGTATTTGTGATATAGTAAGTATTAGATGTATGAAAATAGCACCAATGTGGATCCTGCTGGTGCTTGGGTGAGAACATGAAGTCTTATATTCCAAATTCCATTGAGGAACTTCTCTCGAGAAATTTTTATAGTCTGTTACAAGACAGCAGAGAATGACTATTTAAAAGGTGACAGGAAAAAACAAAGAATAGAAGATTCCATTTATAGCTTCTATTACATTTCCTTTAGTCATTTCAGGTTTATATGGTAAGCCTCTTGATATTATATGTGAGATTTTGAAATGATGTATTATAGCATCTGTATTACTGTGCAGTAGCTTTGTAAGCTTGTTTCTCAGAAATACTTAACGCGCTTTGGTAAATTTTATATAGGTTGAATTACATGCAAACTATGGGATAATATGCATGTGATAGTTGTATTACTATACACATTTAATGTATATTGCCTATGTACAGTTGCCATTTATGAAGAATTTTCTAGAGTTTTTAAAATGTGTAACAAACTCTTAACTGAAAGTACTTTACAAATATATGCTTAATAAATTGTGAAATATGGTAAATTGCCCTTGATGGACATGCCTTATGTTGTTAGCTGAGAGAAAACCTTGTATTTAATTAGGACAACTCTGTTGGGAATGGTAATAGCCACGATTTATTCTGCACTTGTTTTAGGTGTTCATTTGACTTCCATTGCCCCACGTAGATATCACGAGTTCTTTACATCCTTGTGTTAGGAAGGAGCAACCTGAGCTCCCAAAGGTTGGCAGGCCATCAGCAGAGCTGGTAAAGGAGCCAGTGGGAAGCTGACCTCTGCTTTGTCCAGCTTCTTAATAAGCACTCTGTGCATGACCGCTGATTGTAGTCAGCCACCCTTCTTGCTTTTCCCACAGTCGGTGCTTTGACCTTGGCAGCACACTATTGCTTGAATTGGGGTTTCAGGTTGCAACTGAAATATTCACAGTCATGAACATGTTTTGAAGGCTCTGGAGAAAGCAACTAGCAATCATAGAAGGGATGGTTTCGTGTGGTTTATTCCAAATCCTGATACCTTGGAGACTACACACCTAGTACCTGAGGGACTTTTTGTTCCAGGTGAAGGAAAAGGGTCTCCACAGCTGTCCCACTTTCACAGATCACTGTCAGTGTGGAGTGTGGTGCGCATAGTCACATCAGCAACAGCTGGATCCGTCTTAGAAATGCACCATTAGAACCCAGTGTGATAGCCTCGTGGCTAAAGTCCTGGCCTTACGCATGTCAGGATCTCATATGGACGAAAGTTCATGTCCCAGCAGCCCCGCTTCCCATTCAGCCCCCTGCTTGTGACCTGGGAAAGCAGTAGAGGATGGCCCAAAGCCTTGGCATTCTGTATCCACTTGGGAGACCCGGAAGAGGCTCTGGCTCCTGGATTTGGATCAGCTCAGCTTTTGGGGAGTGAATCAGCAGATAGAAGATCTTCCTCTCTGTCTATCCTCCTCTCTGTTTATCTGACTTTCCAATAAAAATAAATAAATCTTTTTTTTTTTTTTAAAGAAACACACAATTAGGTCTCAGGCTTACTGAGTTAGAATCTTGGGCTGATGGCCAACAAGCAATCTGTGTGGGTAACAACTTTTCCAAGTGAAGCTCATGCTCACCTGTAGAGTCGCTCTTGTACGACTCATGGAGCTCTCTCATGATTGGTTCATGTATAAAACTGCACTATGGGTAGGCAAGTCAGCGCTTCTTTGAAATCTATGATTTTGTTATTAACTCTGGGGATACTCTCCAGCTTATATGGATAGAGCTGGGCTGCCAAATGCAGCACCAATAGCCACAAGTGGACCATGAGCTCCTGCAGTGTGGGTACAATGGCTGAAGATGTGCTATCCATTTAAAAAAAATACCAGGGGTGTGTTTGGTCTGGCAAGTAAAATACCAGTTGAGATGACTGTGTCCAGAGTACCTGGGTACCAGCTCTGCCTCCTGATTCTGGTATCATGCTGATGCAAACCCTGAGGGGCCATGGGGATGGCCCATGTAATTGGGTTGCTGCCTGTCTTAAGGAAACCTGCATTGAGTTCCTGATACCAGTTTTGACCCCATCCCAGCCTCAGCTATTGTGGACATTTGGAGAAGGAAACAGCAGATGTGAGATCTCTCTGTCTATATGTGTGTCTTTTTCTCCCGCCTTCTCTTTCTTGGAAGGAAGGAAACAAGATTAGATTTCACAAACCGTATGAAAATTTTGAAATTACTTGTATGTTAAAATGATAGCATTTTAGATATTTTAAACAAAATTGTTACAAATTTCTGCTTAATTTTTTTCAAAAACATGACTTCTAGAAAATTTAGTCCTCACATACTCTATTTTTGTTGGGTAGTGCTGGGTTGAAGTTGTTCAGCAATAGAAATCAGTATGTTGTTCATATCTGGAAAGCACGTTGTTCATATGTGGAAAACACTTGTGTTTTGCTGTAAAGGGAGTGTGGGCAAAGAAGGCTCCTTTTCTTGCTCTGAACTGAACTCCCCAGACACTGTCACCGACTGAAAGCTGAACTAGGCTCTGCTTGTTGGCACTGCTCCCTAGCATCTCCCCTCCCATGAACTCACTGTAGTTAGTGAGGATCTCACCTGCTAGGTGGGAACCCAGCTGGCAGGTGCACATTGCTGATGTGGGATGGAAATCCGAGTTTGGAAGTTTCAGCATCCTCTAGACTTCTGAAGAACCAAAGACTCTTTAAGATTTTTTTTTTTAACCTGGAAGATTTGAAGAATATTAAAGCATGGGTAAAACAGAGGCGTACTTCAGAAATATTTCTGTTGGCTCAGGACTTCAGCTGTGGATCACAGTGTGAGACAAAAATAAAATTGCATGTAGGATAAAATACAGATTTCCCTGATTCAGGACACAGAATTATATTGAACCCACCATTTGCTGAGTATTGTTTTTATTTGTACTTTGTATATATTTTCAGGTACAAATCACATATCATTAGAACTGTAACAGCCCTGTCCACCTGCCGTTTGGATAAATTAAAGCAGCATTTGAAATCTCTGTGTCACCTATTATTAATGTGAAAATAGTAACTATTTCATTTTCCATTTTCAGAAAAGTTTGTGTGAATACTTCATCCTAAGTAACATAAGTATTTTTGAATCTTGCAATCTGAATTTACTTCACCTTTCTGACTTAAATGATGAGGCTTTGTGGAAGAATATTGTTTTTTATTATGAAAATGAAAGTGTACAAGGTACCACTTCAGTATTATCATAGTGACAGTTCATCTAAACATTAAAATAAGTTAAAACTTTAAAGTAATGTCTTATTCTAATATATAATTTTTCCTCCTTTCCAATCTTTATTTATGTATGTAATTTTTAGCTATTTATCACTAAGTGTTACTCTAAAGTAGTTCTGGAAAAACTGTGTTCAGGTATTTGGCATTTCCTTTAAATGTTAATCTTTTTCTAGTTGAATACAAGCATAATTCATCTATAAAATGTATTCTTGGTAATATAATCACTCCATACTACTACATATTTATGGAATCCTTTTTTTCACAAAATAAAGCCAACTTATATGTTATCTAATTTTATTTTCTTGGATTATTTTCTTAGTAGAAGTTCTTTGGTATTTCTGAAAATTCAGAGCAAAATGAAATGTTTTGAGAGAACTGTGACTGGGTGATTATTCTTGAAGCTTCTTTGCTAGGATTTGGTTCTCCTTCCTATAGTAAGCAAAGGAATAAGTTGGCTTCATGTAAATATTCAGCCCTGTCACATTTTCTGATTTCTCAAAAAATGTAGTGTTTACTCACTGTAAAGTTTTATGTGCCATTATTTAAAAAATAATTTATTACTTATTTATCTGAGAGGCAGATAATGACAGCAATATCAATGATGGGTTATCCAAAGCTGGGAGCAGGGATCTTGACCTGTGTCTCCATGTGGGTGGCAGGGACCCACTACTGGAGCCATACTTGCTGTCCCTCAAAGTCAGCAGCAGTAGGAAGCTGGAATCAGGAGCCAGATGGGTGACTTGAACTCAGGGACTCCAGTGTAGCGTGTGAGTGTCCTAATCAGCTTCTCAGCAGCTAGTCTAAATGCCTGCCTCAACACTGTTCATTATCCTAATAAAATTAAATACCCATCATCTATTTTTGTTAAGGAAATCATATTTTAACATTTAATGATCAAATTAGGAAATAAGACAAAATTTAAAACCTACTTTCTGGTGGTCAACACTGGTGGTCACTTTTCTGTTGGTCCAATATGGAATGGGTTAATTTCAGAGCTTCATGAGTTCTGCAGGTGGAAACACATGTTCTGATTGTGGATGCCTTCTTGTGTTCAGTACTCTGCTCTGCTCTGTAGGCCTGCATTTGGATGTGGGAGAAGTCATTATGAAGGATTATGAACATCTCTGGAACACAGTGTCAGCGCTGGTCACAGAGTTTGAGGTTGGAAATCCTTTTCCTCTGAGAACAACGGAAATTTGCTTTCTTACCAAGAGCCCAACACCAATAAAAGGCAAGAAATTCCTAAACCACTTGGAAATAAGCATGTGGGTCTTCTGCAAATGTTTTGAAAACACAGTTTGAGTTGCATGCACAAATAACTCTGATGTCATACATTTTAATAATGAATATTCATTACCTTTATCATCATATCCTGTGAGTGATAGGCTGTGAATCTGAACATTTCTGTTTTACATATAAGTACTGTTGGAAATTTAAAATGGACAGATCTGTAAAGGGTCTTCAGAAAGCTAATAGAAATGCATATTATAAAAACAACATGATTTTCAATCCTTTTCTGTCAAACATCTTCATTTTTTTTTTGAAGTTCTGGCAGTCATGTGGTATATGACTTCCATTTCAATGGCAGTGTAGAGCCTCCTAAAAATCTGTGCAAAACCCTTGACATGCTGTGTGTGAGATACCAGTTTTTTTCTCCTTCATCTTATTATAGTTAAGTTCAAAATAACACCAGGAGCCAAAGTGAATGGGAAGCTGAAAGCCCTGGACAGCATGGGCTGCTCTCAGTCCTCCAGAGGCTTGCCCTCAGCTGCCTGGACAGAGCCAGAAGGAAGGCCTGAGAGAGAGAGAGAGGAGAAAGAGAAGGTGTCAGAACAGGGACCTCTGCAGAAAGCTAGCATCCCTAGGAGCATACCTAAGTGTTCTTATCTCCACATCCTTGTTTTTCAGCAAAGATGGCCACAGACTAATCTCACTGACCCTCGAACATAGGACTTCTTTAAGAACTTAGGATTTAAATTTAGACAGTTAGCAGGATCAAGGTAATGACAAGCCAAACAATTCACTTAAATGAGCTCCAATGGAGACTCTTGCATGTGGTCTATTGATCCCAGAAAGATGCAGTGACAGATGGTTAGGTAAGGTGAGGAAGGGAAGAACATGGTTGCAAGACCCTTATGTGCAGGGGTCCGCTGTGGTGGACTGCTGGGAAAGATCATTTAGAATCTTGAACTTACGTGTAAGCTATGTTGGAGCTGTGTTTCCTGAAGAACTAGAGAACTTCACTGTCTATTCTTTATGACTTTGACTGAGGCATTTTGTCCTTGGCATTGCTGGCCTGTTCCACATGAGCTGTTGGAAGAAAAGTGCTTAGGCAAGGGAGAGCAAACATACAACAGTATCAAGAGGGTAGCAGGTGGAGCCACAGCAGTCTATTTAGAACCATGAACCAGACATTACTTAAGTCACTCATTAACCTCTTATCATAGATATTTGGTGTATGTCATTTGTATCATCTTTGGGTGGCTGTTTAAAATCAAAGAGGACTCAAGAAAATATTGTAATGATATAAAATAATTTCATTATTATTTGCAGTTCCACACTTACAATTTTTGTTTGCATTCTATGTGGATATATGAAAAAAAGCTTTTGATAATTTCTGTGACTTTATTTCCAGATTCTTTGTTTTGTAAGAAAGAATACTGAAAGAAATAGATACAAGCATACATAATTGGCATACATCTGCTTGTCTATCCATCCACTTATCCATCCATAATACCAATGACCCACCCACATGCATAAATGTTGTATCTTTGTGTTATGTTTTGTTCCAACATGTTTTAATGTGAGAAAAAAGCTTTAGGAAAGAGCTGAAATTGATAAATGTTGACAAAAATCAATGTAAAATATTTTTCATGCGAAATTGTATAAAATACAGTGCCAGTATGAAGGTTTCACATTTCACCTTTTTTTTACAGATGGCTCTGAGAAAAAGATGACTGATTTGGGTTTCATTCCAATGTCATCTGCTATAATTGATAAGTTTGCTGGAGACATTCTAAAGGATTTGCCCATCCTAAAGAGGTACAGTGCCCCAAGTGTGCCTCATTGCTGGTGTGGACTGGAAGGGTAGCAGATCAAATAGAGACTGCTTGCAATATGCACTTGTAACATAATGAATTAAATATCAAAATTTGCCATTTGAGCATTGCTGGATATATATTTATGTAATCTACTTTAAAATTAAAATCATCTGAAAATATGATTTATTGTGAAGTGTTGAATGAATGGATATTTGTTGATGCTAATGGGACTTTGTAAGTGACATGAAGCAGTTTCTGACTTCCTGAGCCCCTGGTAAACTGCTCTTTGGATGCCACCAGCCACCTCACATTAAAGAAAAGGGAGCTGTGACTTTCAGAAATATCATTAGAAAATGCAATCTGTGCTGTGCTATGTTGGGAGGCATGCCATTTCAAATTTGTGTCTGTCTCTTTTTGTCTCACAGCAATGACCCTATTGTTACTTCCCTGGTTAAACAGAAGGAATTTGATGAACTTGTGCATTGGCATTCTCACAAGCCCCTTAGTGATGAATACGACCGGGCAAGGTGCGATTTTGAAGGTGAGCTCTGTGACTCCGGGGAAGCAGATTGAAAGTAGGCCCACTTTCTGCCTTTTATTTTATGGTGAAAAAAAAACTGATGACATTCAATGGAATTTTTAATTCAGAGTAATTGATAAGGTATTTAGGTGTATGTCAGCAAGTATGGATGTCTTGGGAGGAAGTGCACAAACTACAGAATTTGTCTCCACAAAAGCTAGAAACTATTATAAGGAAAAATGGCTTGTGATTTCAGTCATGTTTTACTTACTATCAAATATATTGAACTATCTTCATCCCTCTTCCTCAGTTGACTCCATCTAAAATACCAGCAGGGTATATTACGCATCCACCCTCAGGGCTGTTGAGACTCCAGGAGATTCATAGACCAAAGTAGATCAAAGCAGAATAAAGTGGGGATCTTGTCTCTAGTTCATTCCTTGGCTTCATCTCACTGTTTTAACCCCTAATGTCTACACCACCTTTCGCAGAATCAGTAAAACTTAACTCTAAGAAGAATCTAGAAACATGCACAGTAAGAGTGTTTTTATAAAATACTTATCAACCTGCTCATATAAATAGCTACCAAGAGTCTGCAAGGGAATACTTTAGATTACCCATTAATATCCTTCAAAGTGGTTTGGTTTGATGATATAGACACAGAAAAGTTGCTTAGTTACTCAATTTAGTTTTGAGTATTAGAGTTTTTGAGGTTTGTGGGAGGAAGTCATGCCGTGATTGCTGGAGCCTCCTCTTGCTGGGATTTACTACAGTGAGCACTTCGGTCAGTTTCCAAGCTCTTGGTTCAGTAACTGCAATCCAGTATACTAGATTTTTCTATCCAATTATTTTTATTGTAAAGATTTACAGAGAGAAGAGAGAGAGAAAGACCTTCTATCTGCATATTCACTCCTCAAATGGCCACAACAGCCAGAGCTGAGCCAATCCAATTCTCCCATGTATGTGCAGGGTCCCAAGGTCTTGGGCCATGCACAACTGCTTTCCCAGACCACAAGCAGGGAACTAGAAAGGAGGTGAAACTGTGGAGACACAAACTGGCACCCATATGAGAGCATGGCATTTGCAACGCAACGATGTTAGTGACTAGGCTAACGTGCCAGGCCCACAAGTCAGTATCTTTGACAACTGACTTCTTGATTCTGCCTCTCCATTTCCTGAAACCTCACTCACCATGCACATGGCAAAGGTAATGCCAGAATCTGCACTATGTGTAGCATTCTGCTACATGTTGTTGGAGGTAGACTGAAAGAATATTTTGTCACTTTCCTTTTTAAGGTAATGAGTTATTCTACGCCACAAAAGACTGTGGCTTAAGATGTGCTCCTGGCCAAGTAGTTGAATTAGATTACCACACCAGAAGACTGCATATGTGGGTGGGATGCTCTGAAGAACTAATGAAAATGCCTCTGGAAAAATTTAATGTTATGTCATCAGCTTTTTTTTCTTTTCAGAAAACTCTAGAGACCCCCGTGTACTACGATCTGTACAAAAATATCATGTTTTTCAACGATTTTATGGGAATTCGTTAGAATCAGTCTCTTCAAAACTCATTGTAACTCAAGATGTTAAAGGAAAGAGGAATTTTGGTGACTCTAAGAACAAAAAGACTCGTGTAAGTTCTAAAAATTATACAAAACAGTTTTGCATTTGTTTTTCTTAAACTGTTATCTGTTTATCTCTTTGGTATTTTTCTTGCTAAGAAAATAATCTTCATATAAAAAGTTATATAAGTTACTTTATCCATAATAATGTACATGCACATTTAAAAAGAAGGCATTAAGCAACTAAAGAGTTGACATTAGAAATGGTGAAATACCATTCTAAAGATAATTATCTACTAATGACAATGAAAATCTTTTTCTTGAAAATAGATATGGTTGTGTAATACTTATTTTCAGACCTAATTTTAAAGGCTACACTTCCCCTAAAATGGTTGAATAATTAACTCATCCCCTTTTCAAGTTTATAATCTCTTCATTTCCTTTTTCTATGTGGGCTTGATTCCTACTTTATCTGGCTCCTTTTTATCTTTTTTCTTTTGGCATATCATTTCCTTTTTTCCCAAGGGCCATAATAGAGGATGGAGTACCTAAGTGAGGAAAGTTAAATCTGTTTCTGGAATAGTATTACTGATCATTTCCCCTTCATAGAATATTCTGTCTATCAGCTAATATTGTTGATGTCCAAGTACCAAAATTAGTAAATTTGCTAATCTTTTTAATGGTTTTAAAGCAAATATTCTTTTGCTATGATAAAACAATGAACAACTCATTAGGTTTTAGACTATTTCTGTGGACCTCAGTTGGGGTTAAGAAAAGGCATGTTTATTTCTTGAAAAGTTTCTTATAAAATCAGCAGTTTAGCATCTGAGATAGCCAACTGAAGAAAGCAAATCATGGGGTGGGTGTTTAGGATACTCACATCTCACACTGGAGTCGCAGGGTTGAATTTCAAGCTCTGGCTCCCAATTTCAGCTCGTCTTCACTCAGAACCTGGGAGGAAACAGAGGAGGAAACAGTGATGACTCCTGTTCCTGCCAGTTATGTGGGAGACCTCCTTGGGTTCCAGGCTCCTGAGGTTGGCCCAAGTCATAGCAGGCATGGAGAAATCAAACACTTGATGGATTCCTTATTTGTACTTTTATGTAATTAGCTAATTATTAATGTTTTTATTGGAAAGGCATATTTACAGAGAGAAGAAGAGACAGAGAGAAAGATTTTCCATCCACTGGTTCACTCCCCAGTCCGAAGCCAGCAGTCAGGAACTTCTTCCGGGTCTTCATGGGGAGGAGGGTCCCAAGGCCTGGGCCATCCTCCACTGCATTTCCAGGCCACAAGCAGGGAGCTTGATGGGAAGTGGGGTAGCCAGGACACAAACTGGCACCCATATGGGATCCTGGCAGGTGCAAGGCAAGGATTTAGCCAATAGGCTATAGCACCAGGCAAAAAGTATTCTTCCTTACTTTCTGTCTCTATCTTTCAAAAAGGAAAAAAATAAAACAGTAAGCATCAGGGGCGTCTGTCACATGTCTGCCTACTTAAGCTTGGTGAGGGTATCATAACTGAAACAGAAAGACCCCAAAAAGAAAACAAATTTGAGTTTCAACTCTTCTGAATGCTTATTTTTAGAATACTTGTCTACAGAGAGCCATTACACTAAATCATATTGCCATAGGTTTTCATTAAATAGAGGTTTAAGGAAAAGATCTTTTTTCATGACTATTCAACTGCAGAACAATAGACTAAGTCATTAGTGAACAGTTAAAATATCGTCTCACTCTGGAAATACAATCACAGAATATGCCCAACTGCTGATACATGTTTCTCTTCTTTTGGGCAGGAGACTAAGGCTGAAATAATTATTAGAGAGAATAAGAAGAGGTTATTTGCCAAGGAAGATCAAAAAGAGGAACAAAAATGGAATGCTCTTTCATTTTCCATTGAAGAGGAACTGAAAAAGAACTTAATCTCTGGAATTAAAAACCTAGAAGATTTTTTAAAATCATGTAAAAGTAACTCAGTGAAATTTCGAGTGGAAATGGTAGGGCTAAATGCCTGCTTAACTGCGTGGAAAGAACATTGCCGAGGTGAAGGTATATGATTTGGTTTTCTTTCTTTTTTTATTATTTTTTTTTAATACCATTTACATAGTTGAAAGGGATGCATGCTACGTGTGCCTCAGATTAGGGTGGGGAGGGCCATGTATGAGGAAGGTGTGTGGGACAAATGTTTTAGTTTATTTTCTTTTTCTCCTGTGTTTGCAAAGGAGGAGGGGGCCCCTTGCTGTCAAACCACATCAGCACCTGGGGATGGGGGACTGTCCCTTGATGAGGCCCTAGGTTCCTTCTTTTTCCCAGCAAGCACTTTCATTCTGCTATCTTGCATGTGCAAAATCAGCCCCTCACCAAATACTACGTCCCAATGAGAGGTCTGAGTCTTAGGTTATGCTCTCTCTTCAACCGAGATGTTGAATCTGAATTTTCATTTCATTGTTATTAAAGGAGATCAGGATGAGCAAGGACTTATGGGATGTAGAAATGCATTGCATTTATTTAGGTAAAGTTCCTATGTTGGCTATCCAAAACTGCTTTTGTAGATCCAAAATGTCATCCATGACCCATGCGCCTCCATCTTTGCCTTCCATTGTCATTGGCATAGGACTTCAAGTCACCTCATAGTCCCAGATGACTGCATTTTTAGCAGCTCTTAGAGCAGAGAAAGGAAGAGCCATCTAAGTTCCACATTTCACCTTTTAAAAAAAGATTTATTTCTTTTTATTGGAAAAGCAGATCAGATTTACAGAGAGAAGGTGAGACAGAAAAATCTTCTTTCCACTGGTTCACTCCCCAATTGGCTGCAATGGTAGGAGCTGAGCCAATCTGAGGCTGGGAGCCAGGAGCCCTTTCCTTATCTCCCACAGGGTTGCAGGTTTTCAAGACTTTGGACCATCCTCTACGCTTTCCCAGGCCATGAGCAGGGAGCTGGATGGGAAGAAAAACAGCCAGGACATCAACCAGCACCCTTATAGGTTTTCGACACTCGCAAGATGAAGATTTAGCAATTGACCCATCATGCCGGGCCCCACATCCGTCTTTTATGAATCTTCCATGTCATTAGTCAGATCACCATCACAAGGCCATGTCAAACAATAAGAGAAGCTGGTAAATGTAGACTTTGATTTGTATACACTGAATCTCCCAATAATAATAAGGAATAAGGAATTTGGATCCTACTTGCTATGTAGGTAATGAGGTTGTGGTATTAGCCAAAGATATCATTTTTCATTTTCCATCTACCTAAATTCTATCTATTCTTTGAATCCATTTCATGGCTTTGTTTTCATAAAGCATTCCTCAGGTAATCTAACTCATGTAACACTGTGGTCTCTATTGCTCAGTTTGAGCCCATCCAGTATTATGCATTGTCTTTCTAAGTCAACTGGAAGTTCTTGGGAGGTGGAACTCTGTATTAGATCTCAAAGTTACAGTTCCTCTTATAGTATTTGGTAGATGTTAGTACTGTTTATGAGGTAGACAAAATATAGCCTGATTACATGGCAAGTGGAATTACATCAGCCCTGATGTGGTTAGTATATATGAAAATATTAGCAGAGAGGAGGAGTAAGATGGACATAAGTGACGATTAGAAATCAGTTATTGTAGCAGAGTAAGCACCCCTGGCACTGTATAAATAAACTCTTCTAGCAATATAAATTGCTCATGAATCTGCATACTCAAGGCTAGGGATCAATGTACATAGAAAAAAACCCCTTGTCTTAATGAGGCAGAACTGTGCCAAACAGAACATAAAAAGCTTTGAAAATGAAGCACTGGGAAAATTAAAATATTATTTATTAAAATCAAGTGCTTAAAGAGAGGTGATAGCTAAAATTGATTGTATCATGTTTTATTGACAGATATCCCATAGAGTCAGGATCTGGTAATCAAAACAGACTAAATTGATGGGCTCCAGTGATGTTACCAAATATTTAATTTATGGTCAACCGTAGGATTCAGTGTTGCTAAGTCTTTAGCCAGATATTTGCAATCACAGACACATTTTTTTTAACATGGTAGAGGAGACACATAACTGGTAGCTGAAGAAAATATTTGTTACTTTCCATAAACTCCTAAAAACTTGGTATTTAGGGCTCGGTGCAGTGGTCTAGCAGCTACAGTCCTCATCTTGAACGTGCCGGGATCCCATATGGGCACCGGTTCTAATCCCAGCGGCCCTGCTTCCCATCCAGCTCCATGCTTGTGGCCTGGGAAAGCAGTTGAGGACAGCCCAAAGCCTTGGACCCTGCACCCACGTTGGAGACCTGGAGGAAGTTCCTTGCTTCAGATTGGTGTAGCTCCAGTAGTGTGGTCACTTAGGGAGTGAATCATCAGACAGAAGATCTTCTCCTCTGTCTCTCCTCCTCTCTGCATATCTGACTTTCCAATAAAAACAAATAAATCTTTAAAACAAAAAGAAATTGGTCTTTAGACTTGATTTCTATCATGAAATGTATTTTTCTATTTTCCCAATATTGACACATTCACCTCTGTATAAGTCATGGAGGTGATTTAATATGGATAACTAAATTTCTATTTTATTTATCACTCTTTACTCCAACATCTCCACTAATGGCAAGAAAAAGAGTGAGTTTAATGAAGAGTGATAGATGGCTTGACTGTTGTGGTGCAATGGGAAGGTGCTACTTAGGACACCTGTGTACAGTATTGGAGTGCTGGTGTGAGTCCCATGTTTATCATTTCCCTTCTAGTTTCTTGATAACGTGCCTGGAAAGCCAGAGAATGATAGTCCAAGTATGTGGCAGACCTACATGGATTTCTTGGCTCCTGATTCTGCTTGGCCCAGCCTCAGCTGTTGCAGGCAATGGGCGAGTAAACCAGAACATGGAAGATTTCTGACACTCATTTTTCAAACAATTACTTTTTTTAAATAAAAAGATCGTATGTGTAAATCTATATTAATTTTAATTATTATTTATCCTTTACCAAGGAAGACACACGAAAGATTTAAGGATAGCTGTTGAAATGATGAAGAGAATCCACTGCTTGATGGAAAAATACCCTGAACTTTTGCAAGAAGCAGATCGGCAATTCATAGCCAGATGTCTTCAGTATTTAGGGTTTGATGAGTTGGCAAGTTCTCTATGTCCAACCCAGGTAATAGTTTCAGCACAGTTCATTTTATTCCAGGAAATATTAGGTATACAAAAATTGATGTGTAACTCTCTTCTATATTTTTAAATTTTAAGTATTATTATTATTATT
Organism: Ochotona princeps; assembly: GCF_030435755.1. Lineage (NCBI taxonomy): Eukaryota > Metazoa > Chordata > Mammalia > Lagomorpha > Ochotonidae > Ochotona > Ochotona princeps. Next base: position 36,120,168 of record NC_080842.1, read on the forward strand.
TGCCCAACAGTCTGCTTTTGAAAATTTGTACAAATGTTTGGGTGGTTAAGCAGATTAAATATCAGATAATCTCTGCAAACTCTTAAAACTTGACCTATACTTAATTATATTAGAGCATGTGACTATTCAACAGTCTTTGAATTCCATGAAATGTATTTGGAAATCTGGATGTCTGCTTGTTTATTCCTAGGAAAGATGATGAATTAAGGAATAAAATCTCCACAAAATATTAATGATAAAAGGCTTTTCACACAGAAGGTGCCTAGCAATAATTTTTTTATGTTACATAAGAGATATTATGCTTTAAAATACCTTTCAAAGTAAACTTTAAAATAATGCAGGATATAAGTGATGACACAAAGAAGAAAACAAATAAATATTCAGTTGGCATTGGTCCAGTACGGTTTCAGCTGCAACACATGGGGCACAATTTGATGCGAGAGGAGAGACAAGATCCAGATCCCAGGGTCCAGGATTTCATTCCCGACACGTGGCAGGTAATGACTTGAATGCAACACAGATTCTTGTATTATCTTACAATATGTGATCTCAGGCATTTCTCAATATTATAACTTTACATTGTATATTTGACATGATTTTTCAAATATTGAGTCGTTTCATACAAAATGTTTTTATAAATATTGTGTTGGGTATTATTTTAAAAGAAAGTGAAATTCAGCAATTCAGCTGAAATTCACACATGCAATTTAGAAGAGCTGTGGTTCTGGGGCCTTATGCCAATGGCATTCCCTAAGTTAATGAGTAAATCTTCACAGAGAAATACATTCAGTGCCTTTATCACTAGAGTCACTTTCCTTCTATAAATATATATAAAATAACTACTGATTAATATACAGTTTTGAACCACATAAAATTATTGATAAATTGGGCATACTTTTTTTGCCCTGAGAGATCTCAAACAGGAGGTTTATTTGAGAGACATAATTGTGTCTTCAAATAAATCTTTTTCTGATTCATGTCCAGTATATGTACCATGAATGTTTTCTTTCTTGCTCCAGGCTTTAATCCATCTTACACATGTTTTTTTTCCCCACACTAATATCATTGTTGTTTTTTGTCTTTTTTTTCTGTGTCTGGGTAAAGGGAGAAACAAAGGGAGAAGTCCCACTCAGATTCCCACCCATCCCAGGTCTCCGATGTGGGGCATGTGCCAAGGTCCTGTTCAGGCAGTTTTGATAGTTCAACAGGTCTGAATTGCTGCCAGTCTTGCCATTCTAAGCACAATTAAATCTCTTCAGAATCCCCTGGCTGACATAGTCTCTTCATGGTTGGGGTTCTGAGATCGGAAGTTCAGTTGCAGGGATCTCCAAAGAAACTTCATCTGAGATGATCCCAAACCTGGTTCTTATATGAGTTTGTCAGTACAGGGTCTGGCACAGTCTATCGCTCCAATTAGCTTATGCACATTCTGGTCGTTGCAATTGCTGGGTCAGTTCTGTTTCCAGCCCTGTCTTCCATGCGAACCAGTGGTTGTTGCAAACCAGTGGGAGCTGTAGCCTAGTCAGGGCAAATGGGGCATACTTTAAAATTAATTTTTAAAGGGGGGGTGTTGATCTTCCAGCTGCTGATTCATTTTCCAGATGGCTACAGTTGCTAGCACTGGACTGAAGTCAGGAGCCACGTGGGTGGCACATGTCCAAACACGTGGAATATCTTCTGCTGCTTTCCCAGGACCATTAACAGGGAACAGAATCAGCAGTGGAACCAGCCAAGACTCAAACCAGCACCCACATGGGATGCTGGCAAAGCAGGCAGCCATTTAACCTGTGATGCCACAGTGCTGGTTCACAACCTTTATCTTTCTTATGTTGATGATGATGGGATACCTTACAAAGTCATGTTATGCTTTTACAAGAAGGAAGAAAGCTATTGTGATTCTTCCTGTGCTCACATTGCTCAGAGATGGCTTGGAATGGGGCTAGGCAAAACCATGTGCAGGCTGGCATTTTGAGATCTTTTTCCATCTTCACTCCTCATATATGATTACAATGGTTGACAAGTCATTATAAAATAAAACCATAGTTTGAAGAGATGAAGCTGTCATGCACTTTCCAAAGTAGATGTAGTAAATCAGAACACAGAGTCTTCAACCTTTCAAGGAAAATGAATTTATTATGAAGCAGGGCAGCAACTATCTCCCATGATGGTGCACCGAGGGGGAAGGAAAACAGGGTTATGTGGCAGGTATGCTCTGAGGCTCCAATGCACTACCATATCTTTCATGCCCAGATATTTATCCACTGACAAGGCCTGGCTGGAGTAGTTGCTAAATTTGCTGTGCCCTCATTCCTCTGATGTGGTACCAGGAATCCTCTGCAGGTCACAATGCACTGTCATATCCTCCATGTGCACGTGGATATGCTGTCCACTACTCCATCTAACCCACTGAGGAGGTCCAGCTCTGACACATGCACTCCAGGGTCAGATCATGGAACCTGCAATTCTTTCCATGATTAGAGTTCTGAGTCCAGTGGTTCGGTTGGGGATATCCCCAAAGAAACCCCATCTGAGGGTATATTGGAAACTTTCAGTCATTTCACTTGTGGTTCAGAGGATCATATTGGAATTGTATTCCTCTGTTTGTTCTGTTATCATCATCATGGTCACGTTGTTCACATTTTTAACACAATGGTGCTCGGATTCCTTCAGCGAGAGCTCCTGGATGTTGTGGATAACCATGAGTCAGCAGTGATCGTTGCCCCAACATCCTCAGGCAAAACCTATGCTTCCTACTACTGCATGGAGAAAGTGTTGAAGGAGAGCAATGAAGGGGTCGTGGTGTATGTGGCGCCAACAAAGGTAGGGCAGAAGCAGATGTAATATTCTTGTTCATTTCTGAATCTCTCCTTTCAAAATAACACACACTCTTGGTGGTAGATCTGGTTCACTTTATTTTTTGCCTTCAAGTCTCTCAGTGTGGTTTCAGATGCTAAAAAGAACACTTCCCTTAGATTCATTTTGAGAGAGAATAAAAAGCAGGTTTTGGAATCTTGTGGTTAAACTTTATGTGTGGGTTGACAGGTAAGCACCCACAATGAATTTCACTCAGGACCTTGGGTTGCCTCTGAGAGGTTCATGGAATGGATTATTTGCCCTCTGGCACTGGTGATGGGGCTGTTTGCCGTCCTAGATTATGTTACCGTGTTCCTTTCATGTCTAGTACTGTTTGCTTAAATACAATGATTTCTGTTGTTAATCTTTGATGTTGATATTTAATGTATGGAGAGTACATATATTTGCATATCCTCATTCACAATTCTTCTATTTCCTGAGGTTACGTTTTTTCTGTTACTCTTAAAAAAGTCCTATTTACTTTATTTAGATGATTTTGATTTTACAGACAAAAATGAATTAGGCTACATTTTATTTCTAAGAAAATAAGTTGTGCTGAATGGTCTGTGGTCAGCCTCAGGACCAAACGGGACAATATAATCAGTTGAAATTAGCACTTTTTTTTTTTTTTTTTAGCTTTTACTGGTTTGTTTTTCATGACTGTATAAAAGCAAGGCGTGCTTTTATAGTCAAGAGAAAATTAGAATGTTAGAAGTGGAATCAGTAAGTTGTCTCCCTAACTATGCCAACTGTCACACTACTAGAGGCCAAAGTCCCAAGAGTACTCATGTATAATGTTCATTAACTTAAAAGATAAGCACCAAAAAGTTCAGTTGGGAAAGACATTTACACTTACTCAAGGGAGTTACGGATGTGGCCGGTTAGCTGGTTAGTATCTTTCCTGCCTGGCTAGAACATACAGGAGTAATCAAGCACAATTGGCTCACAGCTGAGACAGCCCAGCTCTTCCCAGTGTCCCACAAGCCTCAGCTTTGCTGGTCTGGCCTGGACCCTCCCCATCTGATTCTCCTTGAGGTGTTTCCTCTGGGCAGAGGCCCTCTCACAGAGGCCACCCGCAAGGCATAGAATACTCATTTCACGGGGAAAGGGCAGTGTTCTTGAGCTTTCCTGCTGTAATTCTGAACACAATACATGTGACCAAATTACTCTTCTAAAAGTTGAATTCTAGTCTGCTGACAGTATATGGCATGGACAATCTCCTTTTTATCACGTGGCATACGATAGGTGAAAGTTGCAATCTTCAGCTTGAAATTTGTATTTCTATTATTGGCAGTGACTTGGGCACTTTTATGAATGATTTTTGAACACTGTCATTTCTTTGTTCATTGACTACTTGTAGGTTGCTTTTGCCTACTATTTGGTTTGAAAATGGTTGTCTTTATTAATTAAAAGCTTGTACAATTAAAACTTCGTATCCTTCCCTGTGGTAGGCATTTGGCCTGGCCATTAAGGTACTGGTTAGCATGCTCATATCAGACTGCCTGGGTCCTAGACCTGGCTTCATTCCTGATCCCAACTTTGTGCTAATGTGAACTCTTGGAGGCAACATCAGTGACTCGATTGATTTGGACTGAGTTTGGGCTCCTTGTTTTGGCCCCAGCTGTGGGCCACTGCACACATTCAGAGAGTGAAGCAGCAAATGGGAGCTCTCTGTTTCTATCAAACACACACGCACATTTTTACCCCAGATATAATTTTCATTTATTTGAAAGGCAGAGAGAGAGAGACAAAGAGCTTTTTCATATGCTAGTTCACTCCTTCAGTGGGTGTAATGGACAGGGCTCAGCCAAGAGAAAGCCAGGATCCAGGAAATTTGCCCAGGTCTCCCATGTGGATGGAGGGCCCATGCACTTGGGCATCCTCTGCTGCCTTCCTAGCTCATTAGCAGGGAGTAGAATCAGAATGGGAGCAGCCTGCCACCTCTGATCCAGCTTCCTGCTAATGGCCTGGGAAAGCAGTGAAGAATGTCTTAAGGCTTTGAATCCCTATACTCTGTGGGAGACTAGGAAGAAGCTCTTAGCTTTAATTTGGCTCAGCTCCGGCCATTACATCCATTTGGAGAGGGAACCAGTGAATAGAAAATCACTTTCTCTGTCTTTCATTCTATCTATAAATCTGCCTTTCAAATAAAAATTTTTTAAAAATCTTTAAAATAAGATTTATGTTATTTCAAAAACAAAGTTACAGAGACAGGGAGAAAGAGATCTTCCAACTGCTGGTTCACTTCCCAAATGGCTGCAGCAGCTAAGGCAAGGTTGGACCAAAGCCAGCAGCTTCTTCAGCATTACCAGTGTGGGTTCAGGGATCCAACAACTTAGGCCATCTTCTACTGCTTTCCCAGGTGCATTAGCAGGGAAGTAGATTCAAAGTAGAGAAGCCAAGACTAGAACTGACACCCATATGGAATGTTGGCATTACAAGTGTTGGCTTAAATGCCTCTCCTTAGCTTTTATTTTCACTTTTTCTATTCTAATATATATATGTAAGCTATATTTCCTGGTTTTTGTTTGTTTTTTTGTTGTCATTTTTCAAATAGTTATACAGAGATATCTCACATCTGCTAATTTCTCCCCAGATGACTGCAGTAGCCAGGGCTGAGCTAAACTGAAGCCAGGAGGTTCATGTGAGCCTCACACATGAATCAAGGGGCCCAAGTACCTGGGCCATCTTCCACTGCTTTTCCTAGGCCATGAACAGGAAGCAGGATTGGAAGTGGAGCTCCCAGAAATCAATCTGTTAAAAGTTACAGGTGGCACCCATTAAGCCACAATGCCAGCCTCACTACTTTTCCTTTTGATGGAAACATTTCTTTTTTCCCCACTTTATTGCAGCTTGAAGTGTATTCATCAGGTTGCCTGCCTAGTTGAGCATCTCAGAGAGAGCACTTTGGTATACTTGAGGTGTGAAGGGGCAGAAAATAGTTAAACATTCTGCATTGCAGCAGAATGTATTGTAGGCAGTTCCATCATCCCCTGAGATTTCACCTGTCTGTACTTTATTGGGTGACTAATGGACCCCGTTTGTGTCAACCAGGCCCTTGTTAATCAAGTAGCAGCAACTGTTCAGAGTCGGTACACCAAAATTCTGCCAGGAGGTGAGACTCTATGTGGTGTTTTTACGAGGGATTATCGACACGATGCCTTGAACTGTCAGGTAAGATTTATGAATTAACCAACTTGTTCCTGAATGATGTAGCAGTATTTGCATGCCTGTTTGATTAGAAATTCAACATCTTCATAGGGCCTTGAGAAGTTCCTCAAATTTATGACAGCTTTAGAAAAAAAAGCCATTTTGCCATCAGAGTAATAAAACTTACTGTTGAATAAGGATACTTCACTTTTTATTCTAGATTTCAGATATAGTTCATAGTATGTCTGTTTTTAAATAAATCCAAAATGAAGAATCCTAGAAATTATGAAGTTAATAAACATCAATGTCTCCGCAGAACTACTGTCTCTTGTTAAGTATAAGCTAAGAATACTCATAAATTCAAAAATGGTGTATTATAGACCAAATTCTGGTTTTAACAATATCATTGAAAGTTGAACTCACAGATCAACATTCAGGGCTACAGAGTGAACATGTGATTGTAGAACTTAGAGATGTACTTTCTAAGTCGCCTTTAAGGAGGGACTCACTGCCTACATGCAGGGGGTGTGGTTAAGACAGATGCTGTGAAGCCTTCGCCATCACAGTTCTTATCCAGTGACTGAGATGTATGAAGAGCTGGCCTTTGGGGCTTGGTGTGGAACAACTCAAAGGGCAGTGTTCACTCCAAAGTGTTAGGCTCAGTGTGCCGAGCTCTACCTGATCTGCTGTATAGTTTGGCTTCCCCTCTTCCTAACGTTGCTTGCCATTTCAATTTTCAATTCTTATTTTTTAGAAAAGTTTTATATATTTTATTTGAAAGGCAGATTAAGCAGAGAGAAGGTCGTCCATCCATGGGTCACTCCCCAAATGGCCCCAACAACCAGAGCTGAGCTGATCTAAAGCCAGGAGCCTGGAGCTTCTCTCAGGTTTCCCACATGGGTGCACGGACCCAAGAACTTGAGACATTGCCCACTGCCTTCCTAGGCCATAAGCATAGAGCTGGATCAAAAATTAGGCAGCTGGGACATGAACTGTTGCCCATATGGGATTCCAGTGCCACGTGGTGGAGGATTAGCTTGCTGGGCCACTGTATCAGCCCCTTAGTTTTCATGTGTTAATAAACATCTTCAACCCATACTCAGTCTGAATCAGGTTTTAAAGAACCAAACATGTGACGCTGAGCAATTTCTACTTTTAAATTTTGAATATTCATAAATAATTATTTTGACTTAAGATTTGATATTTTTACCATTTTTGGCCTACAAAAAAATGAGGTTTCATTTGGCTCAAAGTCGTACATATAAAATTCAATGGAGCAATTCTTAATAGCAATATTACATACTAATTATCAACAGGTCCATTTGGGACTCATAAGCTTAATTTACATAGTCTTAGAACAATGACAGCACATATAAAGTGCTCAACATCTTAGTTCATGCATCATTTTTATTTTTAGGTTCTTATTACGGTGCCTGCCTGCTTTGAAATTCTGCTGCTATCTCCTCATCGTCAAAAGTGGGTGAAAAGGATCCAGTATGTTATATTTGACGAGGTATGTTTGTTGCTGTTTGGGCAAGTTTCCTAGCACACACAAACACTGCAATGGAGCTGCTTTATGGCATCTGTTCCATCAGGTGGAGTTCATATGGGCAGGCACTACCTTCTGAAGTTTCTGAAGTGCACGGTCATGGGTCTTTTGGTTTCCTGTTCCTGCTGTGACTTAGTAGCATATGTTTGCACTCATCTACACAGCCCTGGATGGGAGAGGAACCTTTCTGTAGAGATTAGTGTTTCAGGTGGAGTAGAATTCAAGCACCACAACATAACTTCGCATGGACAGAGATTTCAAAATCAAGTCTCACTCTCTAGTGCAAAATATTTTTGGTTCTAACAGGCATTCAACGACAAAAGGCATTTTATTTGTCATCATAGCAGCAGAAAGCTATGGCACATTTCAAAATGCAACAATAAAAACGTAAAACGTATTTTTCAAAGATGCGTGCGTGTGTGAGGAAATCAGAAGAAGTAGCCTTTCCCCAAGTTGAAAATCACAAAGCCACTGAGCCTTTTCTTAGAAGCTGGCTGCTTTGGTAGTTCACTGAAGGGACAAAACTGACTTTTCAGCTTGCTGGAGGGGCAGAGCAAGCCTTCAGTTCACTGCCAAACAGATAAGCCATTTTTATACTTTTTAAATTATTATCATCATTTAATGATACAGTTCTATAGGCCCTGGGATTTCCCTCAACCCTCCCCAAGTTCCCACCTCACCCTCACTGAGAAGTACAATGACCAAGAACAAAAGAAGAGAAAAAGGCACAATGAATATTACTGTACTCCCCTGCAAAACAGCAAAACAGCAAAAGCCATTGCCAACCTTATAGTTAACTGAGAAAGACATCAAGAAAATGGGGGATACAGAATTCAAAACACATGTTATAAAGCTTCTTATTAACAATCAGAAGCACGTAATGCAGGCATTCAAGGAATTTAAGGAATATGTCATACAGGAAATAAGTCAGATGAAAGCTGATACATCAGAAATGAAGGATACAGTGGAGGAAGTTGTCATGGCTCTAACAGCTAGTAGGATGGCAATCCTGAAATGGACGGCTGGAAAAGTTTCTCTTATAGAGTGATATTAAGCTGAACTTGATAGGTTGGATGAGAAACAGTATGTGTATTCTGAGCAGTGGGACCAATAATGTCAAAAGGTCAGGGGTGGTAAGGGTGTGTGTTCGGGGAGCAAAGGAAAGACTGCATGAGCTGAAGCTGGAGAGTCAGCAGGGGCCAAATTATGTTATGCATTGTGCATCCCATCAACGAGATTATACTTTGTTTCATGAGCAGTGTGCTATGCTGAAGGAATCTTATTGCGGACATGACTTGATCTCATTTATCTTCTAAAGAATGTAGAAGGTATGAGAAAAGGAAGCATAGCAGTAAGGAGGATATTGTTAGGACAACTGAGTTGTGGTGGTGGCTTGTTTGGCGGAGTTCTGACCAGCAATACATATGTTGGAAAAGAATTTTTTAAATTAAGGAGCACTGCTACTACTGGAAGCAAATTCAGATGCCACATTTTTTATCTCATGAGTTTTTCCTTTATTTTACCTTGGTCAATTAAAGGTTATTGGAAAGTATATATGATGATTTCCATTCTCATTTTCTTTCTTTCTTTTTTAAATCTACTTTTCAATTGAGGAAAATTTTTTTTCTTTAATAGGTCCATTGTCTTGGTGGAGAAATTGGAGCAGAAATCTGGGAGCATCTCCTTGTCATGATCAGATGTCCTTTTCTGGCTCTTTCTGCTACCATCAGTAACCCTGAGCATCTCACTGCGTATGAACTGGGTTTCAGTTTGAACATGTTTACCTCTTGGGTCTTCACATTTCATACTGTTTGCATGGGTTTTGAAGAGTTTCCTAACTTGCTAGTAAACTTAATGACTTATTTTTGGTTCTCGTGAGCACCTGCCAGCAGGTGTTGAGCAAAGCCACATTCTTTGGGAATGGAAAATCAAGCACTCTCATACTCAGTCCTGCAATTGCATAGGAAATATCTCCCCCAAAATATTTCATCAGAAATGTCAGATTTGTGGTTTTTTTTAATTTTTCACCAACAAATAAAAACTAAAACATACCCAGACACACTCAGCCTTGGACCCTGATAACCATGGTCTCAGTTTGTACAGTTGCTCCCAAGATAAAGAGCCCATATTAATTTGTCTTTGGGCTTGATATTTGCCTGCTACTAACAATTATAACATCATAATATGTCAGGTACAGTTCTAAGTGCTTTGCTTTTATGAGAATGCATTTTCAATACCTGAAACTCTTGTGATTTACTGGAGTAGTGCACCACAGCTTTTCAAATATTATTGGTATTCATTGTAAAATGTGGAAAGTGAGGCACAGAAAGATTGAGTCACTCAGCCCAGCACCATGACTTTCAGGAAGGAGGCTGGAATCCATTCTCAGGTGGCTGGGCACTGGAGCTAATTCCCGTAAGCATAGATTTTTAAGGTACCTGAGATGATCTTACACTATTCAGCTTCCTAGGATGAGTTCCATGCTCTGCCTAAACAGTATGTAAATTCATTTCTTCAGGTGGCTCCAATCAGTGAAACAATACTGGAGACAAGAAGATGCCGTCATAGAGAAAAACAGCTCTTTTAAAAAATATGGTCATCCTACCAGTTACCCCAAACATTATTTGCGAGTCAGACAATCATATAAAGTTAGACTTGGTATGTTTGATACATGCATAATACATATTATTTTTTCCTCTGAACTTACATCATTGCATTTTCATCGATTTGAACTTTGTGCTCTTCATTTTTAGTGCTCTATGGAGAGAGATACAATGATTTAGAGAAGTATATTTGCTCAGTTAATCAAGATGACATTGACTTTGAGCATTTTCATCCATGTGCTGCACTAACAACAGATCATGTAAGCAATACTTTAGCCATATATGTCCTGATATAAATCACTTGTATAAATAATTTAAAACCTGCCTAATTGATTCTTATCAGAGATAGCCAGTGCTTTACAGCTGATATTTTAATTATTTTAATTATCTTCATTGAAAAAGGAATGTTCTATTTTTCACTGACAGTAGGTTATGTAGCAAGTAGTTACATAGGACATTTCCTTATGTAGCAATGATAGGACATATGTAAACCTTCTAAATCCTGATCTTGTTCAGTATAGTTAAAATTAATAACAGAACAGAGTGGCAAGTTTAAAATGCAATAAATTGCATCTCCCAGAGAAAGGCTAGGAAAGGACAAGTGAGCTTGCTTTGATCCACTTGCAATAAGGGATCTCCTTTAATCTGTGTGTAGCTTGTTTCAGGTTTCAGGTCAGAGCAGAAATATTTGGGCCTTGCCATTAGCATGCCATTAGCAACTGCTGCTGACTCCTGGAGACTTCTCCGCCCAGGAAGACCCTCAAGAATGGCTGTCTCTTTCTGCCCAGCCTGGATCCATACTTACCATTTTCTATGGCATTAGGGATAATGTGGATTGCAAAAGCAGCATCATGGTATACTGATGCATAGATTTTCCCTCTTTATGAAGGCATGGTACAACTCACTCATAATTAAATCAATTTTCACTTTTTTTTCTAGGGTAGAGTTGTCTGATCTTGTCTAAACTCATAATCTTTCAGCTTCTAGTACTCTCACTGGAATTATAAGACAATTCATAGGAAATCACATGCAGGGCCCAGCATGTGATGGCTCAAGTAGTCTTGCAAACACTGGATCTCATATGGGTTCCGGTTTATGTCCCAGCAACTCTACTTGCCATCCAGGTCCTTGATTATGCCCTGGGAAAGCAGTAGATGCCCCAAAGCCTTGGAATCCTGCAACCACATGGGAGATGCAAAAGAAGCTCCTGGTTGCGAGCTTCAGATCTGCTCAACTTCTGCAATTTGTAGTACTTGGGGAGTGAATTAATGGAAAGAAGTTCATTCTCTCTGTCTCTCCTCTTTCTGTATATCTGCCTTTCCAATAAAAATACAATAAATCTTAAATAAAAAAAGAAAGAAAATTACACCCATTGAAGGATCATGGGAATTAACATGAAACCTATTTTAGGTGGAAATTAAGAGATTTTGTTCATGCTTTAATCATTCAGAAACACTTGTGGATCATAACTTGTTAGTATTTTGCGCCATCAGCACTTGAACATTTTAGTTCAACTCTTTTTAATATTTTTGGGTTCATGATAGCAACCTTGTGGCAAGGGGAAGACATGATAAAATCAAAACAATATTAATTCAATTAGTTCAATTTTGTTTTAAACGTAGATTGAAAGATATGGATTCCCTTCTGATCTTTCCCTTTCACCTCGAGAAAGTGTCCAGCTCTACGACACCATGTTTCAAACATGGGACAGTTGGCCCAAGGCTCAGGTAAATAATAATCATGGAAATTAATGCTGTGATTCTTATAAGTAATAGTAACATTAATGTTCAGAAAGACAAAATTTCTCCCTTTCTAATCTCTTGCCTCTGATCTTTTAAAATCATTAGTAGATACTTACCAAAGCAAAATTGCTCTCATACTTCTTTCTTTCTAGTACTTTCGTTTTCTGTTAATGGGTTTTGAATTGTGGTTTATTTCCAAAAATATTTCTTCTTTAAATTTCTCTGATAATATCATATTTTAATTTCTTCACACTGTTGGCTTGTATGTCATTACACTTGCATTCTTTCTGAACGTGGTCCTTGCTGTTTTCATTTTCCACCTTGTTAGTCTGTGTCCTTTGCTTTTATGAATTCATCTAACCTAATAGTTTTATGTCTTTGAAGCTATGGGGAGATGAAAACAGCTTCATACATCTCTCTCCTCAAGAGTTCCTAACAATGGTTCTGATGAGAGACGCCATTAGGAGTCATGTTTCGATTTGTCTTGCATGATATTTAATTCTGTGGCCTCTGTTTTCAAGGAATTGTGTCCAGAGAACTTCATTTATTTTAAGAATAAATTAGTCATTAAAAAGCTGGATGCCAGAAAATATGAAGAGAGCTTAAAGGAAGAATTAAGAACTTGGGTTACAGATGGCAACAAAAAGAAGGTACTTTTCCTAGATTTTGTGTTTTGGGGAAAACATTCCATATTCTGTATTGTTTTCAGTGTGTCATTTAGTTAATACCATTTTCTGTTTACTTAGTCTTCAGATTTCATCTTAGAATTGTAAATTGAACATGGAGTCTTGTGATTCTAAGATAAAATATAAAGAGACAAAGGAAAGAGATATTTGTCTTATCCTGTTTCCTAAGACATATGGTGCCAGAGGTGGCTGGTTGTTCCCGGATGCTGCAACAACCAAAACCAAAGAGTTCACTGTCTGCAGGGACAGACTCACAGTGCCTTGATACTGCTACAAGGGTCTAGAAGCTTAGGCAGACTCATATACTTTGGATCTTTGAAAACATTGCATCGGGATTTTTTCTTGAAATATTTTTTATGATGTTTACTTTTAATTGTGGTCATTATTTGTGATGTAAAGTCTGAAATTCAGTCATTTATATTATGCATACTTTGAGGAACTTGATGGTCTTTATGCTTTTTTTCAAAGATTTATTATTATTGGAAAGGCAGATTTACAGACAAAGGAAGAGACAGAGAAGATTCTCAGTATGCTGGTTCACTCCTCATATGGCCACAATTGCCAGAGCTGAGCTGATCCAAAGCCAGGAACCAGGTCTCTCACGCAGGTGCAGGATCCCAAGGCTTTGGGCCATGCTCAACTGCTTTCCCAGGCCACAGGCAGGGAGCTAGATGAGAAGTGGAGCAGCTGGGATATGAGCCAGTATCTATAAGGAATATCGGTGCATGCACGGCGAGGATTTAGTCACTAGGCTAGTGAACCAGGTCCAGTCTTAATGATTTGAACTGTGCTTTAAAGCCACAGATGGTGGTTTCTTATTTTTTAGGAGTTGTTTGTATTAGACTCTTTAATGATGTATTTTTCCCCAGTATACTATAATTGTTCTTATTTTTTAAAAAGAACCTGAAAGAACTTACTCTTTTGTTGGTGTGTGTGTGTGTGTGTGTGTGTGTGTGTGTGTTTCCTAAAAAAAAAAAAATCCTGGAAAATGTGTTTGGAAGTAATTTTCCCACATGGAAAAATCAGTTAGGTCAGTGCAGAAGGACTGGTTCACCATCACCCCCATGCCCAACCCCTGCCTGCCTACCCTTTGTGTTGCCAGGAAAGAACCAGCACCAATTTGTGAACAGTTCTTCTCTTGACTTAGGCTGTCTTAAAAAATCATCTGTTACACTACAAATATGTGGTGTGGGCATTAGCGCTACCTACATTTTGTTCTTTAGCAAAATATTTTTAGTAGCCTCTAAGGGTTTATTCTATGATATGCTTTCAAGGACAATTTTAAAGAACCACAGAAACATAGATCATCTAATGTTGAAAGTATTTTAATAAAAAATAATAAATCATTTTTTCTATACAGAGAACTTAAGTGTTTTTTGAACACTCTTTCAGGCCGAAATGGTGCTGAAAAATCTCCATCCGCATGCGGATGTTAGCACGAACAACATAGACAATCTGTTTCCAGTTCTTGTTGAGAAGCTACAGGAGATGGACAAGTTACCTGCATTATTTTTTTTGTAAGTTTTTTGTTTTGTTTATAATTTGTATTACAGTTTGTATTCTGTATTTGCATTCCTTTAAGATGTGGTGGGTTATAGTATTAATTGCTATTTTTGTTGCTCATTTGTTTTTCAAATGCATATGTTTCTTTTAAAAGGTTCTCTTTTGTAGTTCAGTTTTTCTTAAACATTCTACTTACGCTATTAAAAATTAACTCATATTTTAGTTTGCTACTGCATTTTTTGTTTTCTGTGTGCTATACACTGTTCTTAAAAAAATTTAGGTCTTCTTTCAATGTATACGTAGGATGTTTGTAAGACAAGTTGGATGTATAAGCAGACAAGTATCCCACATAAAATTAAAATGTTATTACAACATGATAGAATATTTATTGGCAAAAGTATTTTATTACTTCAAATTTACACTAATAAGAAATAGGAGTTATAGGTAATGGCTGCATTTTAGATGTTGTACTCTAAGAATATTTTAAAATTGAATAGAGAGGCCTGGCAATATAGCCTAGTGGCTAACGTCCTCACCTTGCATGTGCCGGGATACCATATAGGTGCCAGTTCATGTTCCAGCTGCTCCACTTCCCATCCAGCTCTCTGCTCATGGCCTGGGAAAGCAGTTGAGGATGGCCCAAAACCTTGGGATCCTGCACTTGCATGGGAGACCCACAAGAAGCTCCTGGTCTTTGAGAACACTTGGGGAGGAGTGTACCAGCAGATGGAAGATCCTTCTATCTGTCTCTCCTTTACTCAGTAAATCTGCCTTTCCAATAAAAGTAAATAAATATTTTAGAAATAATTTAACAGAATAGTCTAGTTTTACACCAATGGGTAATTTATCAAGTGGATTAACATTCCATTGCCCGGTTAACCTTAGCAACATAGTTTGGTTGCCAGATTTGTGGTGTGTCAAGTAGAGCCACTACTTGCAAAGCTGGCATCCCACATGTGCTCTGGCTCATATCCAGGCTGCTCCACTTCCAATCCTGCTACCTGCTGATGGCCTGTTGAGAGCAATGGAAGATGGCTTAAGTGTTTGGGTCCTGCTGCCCATGTGGGAGACATGGAACAACCTGGCTCCTGGCTCAGCCAGGCTACTTTAGACTAGTCGGGGACTGAATCAGCAGATGGAAGACCTCTCCCTTGGTCTCTTCTGCTATCTGTCATTCTGATATACAAATAAATAAACAAATAAATATTTGAAACACACGAGATATAGTTAGGGATCAGAACAGAATACATAATTTACTTTAGATAGTTTCTAATTACACTTACACTACAGAAGCTTTACATAGATGAAAGCATAGTGTTTTACTCAAGTGCTAATTTTTTTAAATTTGGTGATATTACAATGTTTTTAATGAAAATACAATGGTGAATTATGATGTAATTATGAAGATCACGATATTAGGTGTATGAGATTTGATATGGTTGTATGTCTGCACAATTGATTTTAATATCACAATGTTTGACTATAATATCAGAAAGGTGGCTTATTGTAAACTAATTATGGTATCACAATAATTTTACAGGAGTAAAAAGGTTATTTATAATGTCAAACTTAATTACTATAATTCAGTGATTTAGGATATACAACTTGATTTTGATGCCATTTTGTTAGCTTTATGGTATCACAGTTCACTACAACATTACCATTAGTATTGTCAGTTTATGGTTTTACCATTCTGGATTACACCACATCCCACTTGATGACATCAGGATGTATTTATAAAATCATGATTGGTTAAGACATTCCAATGACAGCTTTATGACATCCTTATGGTTTTTTATGAGTACATAATTTTTTATTTTATTATATATGTATTTCTTTATTTTTCATGATACAGTTCCTTAGGCTCAGGGATTTCCCCTTCTACCCTCCTCCTCCCATCTCCCTGTAACTATTTATATATTATATTATACTATATTATATCATATGCCTATATAACAATAGTATAGTCCTTCAGCAAGAGTCACAAGTCCATCATTCTGCTATTTAAGTGTATCATGACACTGTAGGTATAGACAATGGTAGAAAGTCTGGCATTCTAATGTCAAGATATATTTAACAGTTTTATTGGGAATCCATCCTTTATTCAGAAGTAGAGATGAATAGTATACTTGCCTCCATTACACAGTTCCTCTAGATGAATATACGAATATACATGTTTACCTATATATCTGTTGATCTTGTATTTTGCATGAAGTTTGCGTTATATCAGAGAGAACATATGATACCTGTCCTTATGGGATTGGCTTAGTTCATTGGAAACAACCTGGATGCCCATCAAAAGGGGAATGGATAAAGAAACTGGTATAGCTACTCTATAGAATAATACTCAGTCATTAAAAACAATGAAATTTAACCATTTGCATCAAAATAGTCCCACCTAGAGACCATTATGATCAGTGAAAGAAGCCAATCCCAGGCGGTAAAACTTAATGAAAGTCGTTCATATTCAAACACACATCCAGTATTAAATCACCGTTAATGATGTGTGTTTCATGGAATAATGACAGACGAATATAAGCTTGCATTTAGAAATTTGGAATATAAAATAAAATTGTTTCTTCTATCTTTTTACTGGGATGAGAAAAATAAATATCTTAATGTTTATTTTTACTTAGGTGAAATACATATAGTGGGGAGAGTTTTTCATCTTTTGGTTCACTTTCCAAATGGCTGCAACAGCCAAGGCTGAGCAAGACTGAAGCCAGACACCTGGAGCACCACTCAAGTCTACTATTCAAGTCTACTATTATTATGGCATATAATATAATATAATATAATATAATATAATATAATATAATATAATATAACATAATATAATATAATATATAAAAAGTTGGGGGGAAATGGGAGGAGAAGAGTAGAAGGGGAAATCCCTGAGCCTAAGGAACTGTATCATGAAAAAAAATACATAAATAATAAAGTAAAAAACTATGCACTTGTATAAAACCATAAGGATATCATATGAATGGTAAGGACACAACAATTGAGAAATCAGCTGCTGCCTCCCAGGTATTAACAGGATGCTTGAATATACGCAGTGGGACTGTATCCCACATCTGGTATGAGAGGTGGGAGTCCTATTTGATGGCTTAACCATTTGTACCACAGCACCTACCTTCAAACAAATTTCTGTATCACTAATAACTAACACAGTTCTCCTGCTTCCTCAAGGATGGAAGTAGATTTTAGTTAGGAATGAAAATAATTCTGGCACAATGGTTATTACATCATGGAATGCCATGAAAGAGTGCTCAAGTTGAAGTGCCTGCTGCACTTCGTGTTCCTGCTTTCTGTTAGCGTGTACCTCAGGAGGCAGCAGGTGATGCCTTAAGCAGTTGAGTCCCTGTCACCCGCATGAAAGACCTGGACTGAATTCTGGACTACAGCTTCAACCTGGCTTAACTCCAGATGTCGTGAGATTTGGAAACTGAACCAGTGGATTAGGGCTCTCCATCTGTCTCAGAAATAAATAAGTAATAATTAGAAAAAACAATTCTGTACAGATGAATTATTTCCTGTAGCTGATTGCAAACTAAAAAACCCCAAATAATTGTTGCATACTTACAGTTCAATATATACTCATATATACTTTTGTGGGAAAGCAACATTTTTCTTCTAGTCCTTTAGAGTATTTTGTATGAGCCTTATGGTTTTATTAATATAAGACAGACCACTGAGATAAATGTATTCAAGTTTATATAAGGTTTATATGGCATAGGAACATCAGTACAGAAATAAAGACTAAAAGACAAAGAGATGAGCACTTATATGGACAAAAAGTGGTCAAGGTAAAAATGATTTAGGGAAAAGGTTTGAAATAGGATAACTAACTTGATCAGGTGACAAGGAAGAAAATAATTCATTCAACAACGTTTGTATAAATTTGCCTTCCCTCCATTTCCTGTCCTTGATGATAAGAATGGCATAAAGCATCATGTTTTTAAGAAAAAGAGGGGCATCGAGAGCCATCCTCTTGTTCTTGCTGGTTTTGGGTATCTTTACCTCAAAGTAGAATATGCCAGATAGGTGAATTTAATGTTGCATGTACCAAACTTTAACTGTAATAATTTTTCCCCAAAACATCACAGGTTCAATTCTACTGGTGAGTTGTATCTCCGCATGATTTTATGAAATCCTGGTCTTTATAAAACATCTTGCTCTTATGCTATTTGATTTAGTCCTAAGTGGCTCCAGGTCATCAAGAGATCTGAGTGCTTGTCTGGACTGACACTAACCCCTAAGGTCTTTTTAATCATAGATCCCCAACAAACCCCAATGACTGGTCACCGAATAAAAATTTATGGAGTTTGCAGTTTTTGCCAGCAGTATCATTGTGTGCTTAGGACTACACACTTTATGACTAGGTCCAAATTTCAGTCTTGCCTCTGCCACCTGTAGGCTAAGTCACTTCTGCATAGTTACTTAATAACTGTGAACCTTGTTTTTCTCATGCAAACAATGCAAAGACAAAAATAGTAATATGTAGGGTGGAGTTAAGTTACAAAAGCACTTGGTGCAGTACTATGAAACATCATTGGCCAACGACCAAGTTCTAGATCATCTTTGCTCCAACATAGGTAATCAGAGACATTTAAGAGATAAACTCTTTCACAAGTCATCTGCAGTTTTTATAAGTAAAGTACCTTGATGAAAATGGTAGCATTTAATAAAGAAATACGTGCTTAGGACCTAGTCACTTGTGTTAATGTAGAGACAGAAGCAACAGAATGTCATGGTGAACAACATGGGCTTGGAGGCCCGACTGTGCCTCCTGCAGCTTGTAGTGTGGGCCAGCCACATAACTTCTTCATGTCTCTTGTGTTATTATCTGCAAAATCAGGAATGCTAACAGTGCCTGCTTCATAGAGTTGTTGTGAGTCCTAAGTGAGATCATATATGTAAGCTACGTAAAATAATGTCTGACAATAGTCAATATAAATGACTACTGCTACTACTTTATTGTCTGCTGCAAGAAATTTCTTGCCATATGTCAGTGTCACTTTCCTGATCTTTGCTTCATGACTGTGCCAATTTAGTTAACCATATTTCTAGCTCTGTACTTTAGAAATGCCCTTTGCCTCACAATTTAGACATTTAAGCTTTATTACATAAATTAAGCCTATGACTTGTTCTGATAAGCTGTGGCTCATGTCAGGTGAGTGACTATTTTAGCACAAGGATTTTACCAACAATATAGTGGAAAATTAAAACGTCCCTGGGTTTTCTAGTGCTCACGTAAAAAGCCGTAACTTTCTGATACTGAGAAATGCATGTAGAATAGACAAAAATGCTGTTTGCTATTACTTCTTCAGGAAGCATTTTACTTTTCATACATCAGGAAAATTTTATATGCTGTCTTTCACCTAGTTAATTACCCAAGTCTGAGAGGACAGATGGTTACAGCCTGGACTGTTTCTGGTTTAAGCACCAAGATTCCAGCAGGTCTAGACTCCTGTCTTCCCAGGAATTTTATTTCAGAAAGTATAAGGTCCAGACCTTACAGACATTTCTGTATTGTAAAGGCTAGAAAAAACCTAATTTTATCTGGTCTCTGAAAGCAGTCACATCCCAAAAGGTCAAGAATAAGAATGTATGAATTTTTTCCCATCTGGCCAAATAAACAAAGAATTACTGATGATAGAAGATGATATTTCTCCCTTAGGCTTTGGGAATAGGCAGAGATAGATAGCTTTCTTCTGTGTATAGGTAGTTAAGATTCATGGTTTTTGGCTTTTGACTGTAGAGTATCCAATCCTCTTTGGGGAAAATTTCTATCAGTTCTGCTTGAGGATTTCCCTGGAGTAGCATCTGGGGTGGGAGTTGGGAGAACAATATTAGCGTGAGCTTGTTAATAAGGGACTGCTTTCCAGGAACATTTGGTATGCACATCCACAGGAAAATTTCATGAAGATGAACGTTAAAAATCTAATAGATGTTCGTCAGAATGCTAACAATAGATGGAAATGGCCTTTGAAGTTTATGCTGGTATTTTTAGGCAAGCATTCTTTTCATTTGTTTCTAGATTCAGCTTAGAAGCTGTAGAAAACAGAGCAACGAAAGTGTGTATGTTCCTGAATGAAAAGCAGGAGAAGAAACGGCCTCCTAAAGCTAATAAGGAAGCCCATGACATGGCCAACAAACTTCGGAAAGTTAAAAAATCTATAGAGAAACAAAAGATTCAGTAAGTACTTAAACAGATTACTCATAAGAGGGTTAAAATACTCTTCTAAATTCCAGTAGGAAAATACAGTGAATGTACTCCTCCAAGTCCTCATTGATGCCCAGCCTTGCTTGCAAAAGTTTAGTGAATCTGGATCAGAACATGCCATAAACAAGTGGCCATAAACACAAATTCTTGGATTGAATAAATGAGTCTCATTTAGAACCTGAGAAATGTGGTACCACAGCTTTCTTTTTGTTGTTGTTTTTGTGTTTTAAAGGTTTATTTATTTTTATTGGAAAGGAAGATAAAGAGAGATACAGAAAGATCTTCCGTTCTCTGGTTCACTCCACAAGTGGCCATAATGGCCAGAGCTGAGCTGATCCGATCCTGAAGCCAGGAGCCAAGAGTCAGTAGCCAGGAGTTTCCTCTGTGTCTCCCACGAGAGTGCAGAATACCCAAGTTTTGGACTGTCCTCGACTGCTTTCCCAGGCCACAAGAAGGGGAGCTGGGTGGGAAGTGAACTGGGGACATGAACTGGTACCCATATGGGATCCCAGCAGATGCAAGGTGGGGATTTAGCCACTCTGCCATTGCTCTGGACCTGGTACCACAGCTTTCAAGCCTATGTGCACTACTTAACGAAACAAGCTCATTATCCCCTCAAATAAGCATATTTTTGGCACATACTTGATGTTGGACTCCCAGTGAATCTGCAGAAGTCTGCACATATTGTGTGACAATAAAGATGTATCACTTGTTCTTGCAGTTTTGTTAGTGATCCTGGAATGGTAAGGCTAGTGTGGTGGTGCTGTAGGCTAAGCTGCTGATTACAGCACCAACATCCCATAAGTGGTGGTTAAAGTCCCAGGTGTTCCACTTTGGATCCATCTCCCTGCTACTGCACCTGGGAGGGCAAAGTAAGATGGTATGAGTACTTGGAAACTGGCCACCCACATGGGACACTTAGTTGGAATTCCAGTCCTGGCTATGGCAACCATTTAGGGAGTAAACCAGGAGCTGGAACATATCTCTTTCCCTCACTCTGTACCACAGTCTATCAGACAAATAAATATATCTTGGGACTAACATTGTGGCATTGGTGGTAAAGCCATCACCTATAATGCTGGCATCCCATATGAGAACCAGTTCGTGTCCACTTCCAATCCAGGTCCCTGGATTGAATGGGGAAAGCAGCTAAAGGCAGCCCAAATGTGTGGGCCCCTGCTACTCATGTGGGAGACCTGGATGAAGCTCCTAGCTTTGGCTGGCTCACCACTGACCACTGCAGACATCTGGGGAGTGAACCAGTGGATGAAAGATCTCTCTCTGTCTCTCCCTCTCTCTGTTTGACTCTTTCAAAATGAATAAATATATTTTTTTCAAATCTCTGTTTAAAAATAAGTGATCACGGGCTCAGCAGCATGGCCTGGTGGCTAAGGTCCTCGCCTTGATCCGATATGGCCGCTGGTTCTAATCCCGGCGACTCCACTTCCTCTCTCTCTCTCCTCCTCTCAGTATATCTGACTTTGTAATAAAAATAAAAAAATAAGTGATCACAGAATAAGCCTGAGATTGGATCAAATACTGCTTTTTGGCTTGGAAAACATCGCTACTTGTCTTCCCCTGTAGTACCTTATGGTGTCAGCTCTAGGGTCAATATGTTCATTCTCTTCTGTGCTCCTCCATCACTGCCTGTCTTGGATGCTCATCACGTCTTGTTGGATGAATACAAGTTTTCTTCAAGGATCTCAGAGCCTAGAGATTCACCGCTGATTCATGATCTTTCAATTTAGCCTGCACATGATCTTGCAAGTATTCAAGCTGATTAAATTTTTCCTGTACTTGATGATCTTCTTTAGTGAGCTGATGAAGTCTAAACTGCTTGACTGTTACTTAGTATGCCAACATGTTTTGATCTTTGCCATTGTTACTCTCCTCTAGCAATACTCAGCATTCACAGTGTACCTCACACGGCCTACGTGTGCACCTCTTTCCAGGAAATTTCTGCCTTGATTGCCCTTCTTCATTTCCTGAAAACTTGTGTTCATGCTGTTTCTACCTCTTCTCTGAATCTTGTATTGATTTCCCAATAGACTTACTTATGCTTTCTCCCATGTTCTTGCTATATTTCTAGTGGTAGATCAGCACTAGATCAGCTCCCTTACAACAGGAACAGGTGTGTTCCCCCTTTTTTTATGTCCAGTGCTTATTGTATGGCCTGCTAGGTAATACTTATTCCAGAGCTATTATTGATTGAGCAGCAGCTATTGGCTTCCATGTTAAGCCAGCTTCTAGAACTTCTGTGACTCAAATTTTTGAAATCACAGAGCGAGCTGGAATTTCTCCTGATCCATATGTGTATATCTCCTCTGCCTCCTTTTGTTGTTTCCTTAGCAATGTGGGCAATGAAGAACTGTGGCAGAGATAGTATAGGACGTGTAGACTTCCTAATAGCAGATTGTCCTTAGACAAATTTTATTTGCGGTAATCATAGCCACATTTCAAATTTTATTAGTGACCAATTCACGCTATAATAGGACAGACAGTGTGTTTTGATATCTTACTTTGCATTATCATTGTACTGAGATTGAAGGATGCCTGCACCAGGCCCTAAGCTAGAGTATCCCTTCTTCATCTGAATGCCTGCCTGCCAAATGAGAAGTCAGTAGCGTTAAGGAGACATGCCCACTGGAAGTCATTTATATAAATTGCAGGTTGTTATAGAGCTATGGTTTCAAGGGAGGATGCTACAGTGTATTTCAGGGAATAGTTTGTTATCTTGATTTAGAACTTAGAGGAGATGTGAAAGCCCCATTGTCTGCAAATATTAGGGCATTCTCCCTTGAGTTAAGGGAGATATTAATCAGAAGTGAAAACACTGAATGATACAATACAAGCAAGTTCATCTTCTCCTGTTAGGAATTGTCTAATGTGCACAATTTAAAAAGACAATTAATGTGTGTGTGTGTATGAGAGAGAGAGAGAGACAGAGACAGAGACAGAGACGGACAGAGAGAGAGAAAGAGACAGACAGTGAGAGAAATGTTGTTATATTTAGGGGTAGAAGATAACACAGTTTGATGATCTAAGAGTTCAAATCAGGATTATGGGGGAGTGTCAGATTCCCTAGTAGCACATGCTGTGATGGGAATGTCTTGTGTGAGTGACTTTTAAAAGAAGGGGTGCTCTTATGAGTATGGTGTAAGAAAGTGAGGGAATCAAGAGAGGGAAGGTACAGAGAAGCGACAATGTGGGTTCTGCAGGAACAAGTCTGAATGTGGTTCTGTAAATGCTGCAGGCCACCTTAGCGTTGTCTGCTTGAGTCATGGACTGGTTTTTATTCCTCATTTCAACTGGTTATTCGCTTTGAGCCACTCCCTCATCCCCAGAAAAGTATGCTGTCTTCCCAGAAATTTCCATGAGGCTCCTGTCAGTGGCAAACTGCGAATGAAGCAGTTGATAAATTTTAGCAACCAAACTCAGAGAAGCTGTAGGCTAAGGAAGAGAGTATGATCATCATTTTAGCAGATGGGAAATAAAGCTATCTGAGTAGAACTGGATTTGGTGAGAAGGAATACATAGTGAAAGTTTCATGAGGGAATCTTAAGTTTCAGAGGCAGGTGAGCAGCTGCGTGAGGAGATCCGCTTGCGATAGTACAGATGCATACTAACAATGCGAAAGACTGACAAGAGTGATTGGGGTTAAACCTGATGACCAAATGTGAATATTCATTGCCTAAGATTTTATTTCTATGAACAGAGATGAAAAAGGTCAGAAGAGGAATAAAACAATGGATCAAAGCCTGATACACAAAGCCGAACATGATCATCTACTGAAGAATTTGGAGAAGAATCTGGAAATTCCTCAGGACTGCACATACGCTGATCCAAAAGCTATCGATGCTGAGGTCAGGACTTAAAATGGACTTGTTCTCCCTGACATTTCACTCATCAGCCTTCCCTTCCCAGTCATAGACAAGGTCTAACATGATCTCTAAATGTCATCTCAGTCAGAAGAGGAGTTCCATATGTGACTTTCTGGCTACACAAGCCACTTAAGAGTTCTGCTGCATGAATCTTGAGAAGTATAGATTTAGACCATTTCTTGCTCATTAACATTTTCCCTCGAGAATTTCTGGCCTTTCTTCTCCACCTATGATATTGCTTTCCATGGCATGAATTCTGGTTGTCCTCTCCTAGCCACAGTTGAAAATTTGAACACATGGTGACATGATACACTTAAATTTTTTTTTTTATTTATTCACTTGAAAGACTGCTATAGAGGGGGGAGGACTGAACAAGAGAAAGAGACAGACAAATCTTCCGCCACTGGTTCACTCCCCAGATGGTAGCAACAGCCAGAGCTGGGCCAGAAGTATCTTTCAGGTCTCTCCACACAAGTACAGGAGCCCAAGCAGTTGTGCTGTCTTCCACATCAGTCCCACACACATTAGAAGGGAGTTTGATCAGAAGTGGAACAGCTGGGACACCCACATTAGCTCTTGAAATCATGTAAGAGATATGGATTGAGTTGCTGGCTTGTTCCAGTCCCAGCCACTATTCATGTCTGAGGAGTGAACTACCAGATGGAATCTCTTTCAGTGTGTCGTTCTGTCAATTTTTTTAAAATGTTTATTTTATTTTCATTGGAAAGTCAGACATATAGAGAGGAGGAGAAACAGAGAGAAAGATGTTCTGTCCTCTGATTCACTCCCCAAGTGGCTGAAACAGACGGAGCTAAGCCAATGCAAAGACAGAATCCAGGAGCCTCTTCTGCGTCTCCCACATGGGTGCAGGGTCCTAAGGCTTTGGGCTGTGTTTGACTGCTTTCCCAGGCCACAAGCAGGGAGCTGGATGGAAAGCAGGGCCACTGGGATTAGAACCAGCACCCATATGAGATCCTGGTGCATGCAAGGTGAGCACTTTAGCTGCTGGCTACCATACCGGGCCCCTCTAAGTCTTTTAAATAAATTTTTTTAAACTAAAAAAATAAGAAGAAGAAATTTATTTTGATACTTTTTTTTCAAAGTTCATGGTCACTTATCTTATGGTTCAAACTTGCCATGAACTTTTCAAAGACCCCATGGTATTGTGTGTGTGTCTTCTTCATGATCTCTTCCTTTTTCATCACCATCATGTACCTCACATTTTAATGGATCCTTGATATTCTACTGTATGGATAACTGTTTAACTGAAATAAATACTCAGTAGCAGCCCTTTCCTTTTGGATACTTGGGCTATTCTTTCCCTCTCCACACATAAGCACCGTTTACTTTGTTCACAATCTCTGAACACAACTGGATTTCCCTTTTGGGACATGGGAAGTTTTAAGGCCATTCATGACTGCTTTGCAGTGACAAGTAGGCATTCCCTGACCATAGAGGACAAGGAAACCACTCTACTTTCGGGGAGAGTTTGTTCTTCTCTGGGGAAGGCTCCAGTAAAACTACCATGATCTCACAATGCTCTGAGTGTTCTAACAATTTTGTACTGTTAACCCCCCAAATGGGGTGAGATAGTTTAGGATAGTTTCAAATAGTTGGAAAGAATTTTTTCACAGTTTCTGTAACTATCATAAAATGTTTTTTTATTAATGAAATTGATTTCTAACAGTTGCCAAATTAGCATATAGAATGCATGCTATTTTGACTCAAACTGTTTAAGTTGTGATTATCTTAAAAGCAAGCAAGAAATTGTCAATTTTCCTAACCCCTGGCTTCTTTTAGACTTTGCAGATGGTGTTTGATCGAGTAAAATTTCAAAGAAAAGGTCGTATATTGAAAGACTTGGCAAAAAGGGGCATTGGGTATCATCACAGCTCCATGAGTGCCAAAGAGAAACAGTTAGTTGAAATACTCTTTAGGAAAGGATACATAAGGGTAGGTAAAGTTTTCCATTCTAATAATTAGAGTTGTGACTGTGAGTGATTGTTCGCGAAAAGTAAAAACTATAACCACCTTTTTTTCTCATGTAATTTCATCTTCTTGTGCTTTTTTTCCTCCCTTCCTCCCCTTCTTTACTTTCACCACCATGTCATAATTCCACATTTCTTTTTTACTTCATTGCAACAGGACATTTCA
Source organism: Ochotona princeps (assembly GCF_030435755.1). Lineage (NCBI taxonomy): Eukaryota > Metazoa > Chordata > Mammalia > Lagomorpha > Ochotonidae > Ochotona > Ochotona princeps. Next base: position 36,146,518 of record NC_080842.1, read on the forward strand.
AGTGTATCTGTCTGTTTGTTCATTCAATGAGGATAAAAGTATTTTTGTTCATTTCTTTTTAAACATTAGAATATAATACACAACTGCACATAAGTATGCATGTAAATGAGTTTTGTCATATGATCATACTCATAGCCAACACCCAAATGAAAATTGAGCATTTCTAGTGTCCCAATAGTCCTCACTGTTACCCGCTCTCCACTTCTCTTTGACTTGAGAAAAACGTATTTTATCATTTAGATGGTATGACTCAGTGCAGCAAAATTTCTAATTACATAATAAATGACTTAATATCTACTAATTTTTTTTATCTACTCTCCACATGAACTACTGCAAACAAGAGAGAATGTGTGATATTTTTCTTTTTGGATCTATCTTCACATACCATATCTTTCCAGTTACATCCATTTTGTTGCAAATGTTAAGTCTGTGTTTTTCAACTCTTCATTGGTCTTTTGTGTAGTTTTTAAAGATTTATTTATTTTTTTATTAGAAAGTGAGATATACAGAGAGGAGGAGAGACAGAGAGAAAGATATTCCATCCACTGATTCACTCCCCAAGTGGCTGCCAATGGCCAGAGCTGAGCCAATCCAAAGTGAGAAGCCACAAGACTATTTGTGTCTCGCACGTGGGTGCAGGGTCCCAAGACTTTGGGACATCCTTCCCAGGCCACAAGATAGGAGCTAGGTGGGTAGCGGGGCTTCCCAGATATGAACCAGTGCCCATACGGGATTCCGGTAGGTGCAAGGCAACTACTCTAACCCTTAGGCTACCATGCCAGGTCCATGTAGGTTTTAAAAAAAAACCTTCATTTTGTTTATTTCTTCTCTTTCTCTTTTAATAAAATGTATTTATTTTTATTTGAAAGGCAGATTTTCTGAGAAAGAAGGAGAAGCAGCGAGAGTGATCTTTCATCCTTTTTCAGTCTCCAAATTGCCTCTATGGCCAGAGCTGAGCTGGTCAGCAGCCAGGGTCCTGAAGCTTCTTCTAGTTCTCCCACGTGGGTACAGGGACTCAAGCACTTGCGTCATCTTTTCACTGCTTTGCCAGGCATATTAGCAGGGAGCTGGATTGGAATTGAAGCAGCCGGGACTCAAAGCATCACCCATATGGGATGCTTGCACACCAGACCAAGGCTTACCCAGCCACAATTGCTTTTCTCAGTTTTAAAAAGTATTTCTTTCTCTTCTACTAATTTTGCATTTGTTCCTTGAATTCATTCTTAATCATTAATTTGATACCTTTCCTTTTTTTAACGTGGGCACTAATTGCTATAAACTGTCGTCTTAAAACTGTTTTTGCTCTATCCTGAAAGTCTTAATATATTGTGTTTTTATTTTCATTTGTTGCAAATATTTTTAAGAAGTTCCCTTTTATTTTCCTCTGTGAACCACTGTTCATTCAGGAGCTTATTGTTCAGTTTCAGTGTTTAAATATTTTCTACAATTTTTCTGTTGTTAACTTCAAGCTTCATTCCATGTGGTCAGAAAATACAAATATTTGTTAAATTTGTTGAGACTTATTTAGTATATGGTCTATCCTAGAGAATGTTCTATGCACTGATGAAAAAGAATGTGTATTCTGCAACTGAAGTAATGATTTTATTCTTTCTAGGTGGTAACTGCTACTGGGACACTTGCTTTAGGAATCAACATGCCTTGTAAACCCGTTGTTTTTGCTCAAAACTCTGTCTATCTGGATGCTTTAAATTACAGACAGGTATTGTAATGTGCATAAATATGAGTAAACTTGATGTAATGTTGAAATATTTGTATGGATGGATTTCAAACTTTTTTGCAACAAAATAAACATTTGTAAATTCCATTTCCCATGAACCTTTTGAAATGCCGCATATGGCCATAGGATAGTTATATATAAATCTTTCATTCACAAACATACTACATTCATTCATGCCTGACTGTCTAACTTGTGTGGAAGGCACACAAGTGTGGGATAATAAGAACACTATTAATCAGGTATCCGACTTTGGATAAGATATGTAAACTACCTGGTTCCTTCCCACACACCTTTCCTATATTCAGAATGTGGATTACAATGTATCGAATGCTTTATAAGACAGTTATACATGGAAGGTACTTGATAAACATATACTAGTTCATTTGCACTGATTTTGCCCTTTGGATTTTGCACTTTTGATAATGCCTTAATACTGCCCTCTTTGCTCTAGACATATGGTATTTTATAAACCTACTTCAAAATTCTCTCATAGTGCTACTTGATTTTCTCTTTGCAATTTCTGTATCCGTCATCGTTCTTCCAGTGTTCTCTACTCTGTATTATTAGAACAATTTCAATTTTTCAATTCTTTATTATATTCTGTCCTATAGACAGCATAGTTTGTGTAAATATAGTTGTTTTGCTCAGGGACATTTGATGAATATTTCTGCTAGTAGCATCCCAGCATTTTTTTTAATGTATGTATGTATATATAAGACAGAGTGACAGAGAGGGAGATAGGGATCTTTCAACTGTTGTTTCACTTCACAAATGCCTGCAATGAGACTGGGCCAGCTCAAAGCCAGGAATCAGGACCATGGATGGCAAGATGCCTCTCAGGGTATGGATTAGCTCCAAGCTGAGTGGGAAACACAAAGCTGTTGGCATTTGAACCATTCACTCTGAGAGTGGAATGTAGATAGTGGCTTGCCAGGCCACCCCACAATGTCTGCCCCTCTAAATATGTCTTGTTCTATTTACTGGGCAGTTCTGACCCAATATCACACCCTAGGAGTTCCAATCAATTCACCTGCCTCTGAATTTTTAATTTATACTTTGAAGTATATTCTACAGGAACTGTCCCTGCCTCATCTTTGGGAATCTCAGTAACAAAGGTATTGGGATGTTTGGGATGATGGACTTGGAAATAGAAATGCCGGGGTCTGAGTCCTGTGTGTTCCACTTTCTGGTTGCTTGCCTCTAGGCAAGTTTCTTAGATTCCCTGTGCTCTAATTTCAAGTGTACAAAGGGGAACATGTTTATATATTCTTCATATGCCACAGTGGTTTTTTGTCAATTTGTAACTCAACATACTTTTGTGTGACAAGGTAGAAGAGAAAGAGATGAGGTAAAGAATGAAAAGGGAGAAAAATAATTGGTATAGTAAAACAGTTTTAAGTGAACTTGAATTCAAGCTCTACTTTTCTGTTGTTCTTTGTTTCTCATATCATTATATAAATGCTCACTATGATTAACAACATCACAGAAGTACATCATTTTCCAGCTCTATCTCAGTCATGGCACATTTTCAAAGCCCCATATAAGTGGGATTTAGTTTCAGTTAATTAACGATTGGGCATATGCACAATTCATATACTACAAATTAGTGCAGCAAGTTATTTTTTCCAAATATTTTATTTATTTACTTGAAAGGCAGAGTTATAGACACAAAATGAGAGACAAGAGAAATCATCCATGTGCTGGTTTACCCCTAAATGGCCAGAGCTTGGCCAGTCCCAAGCCAGGAGCTTCTTTCACTCTCCCACATATATGCAGAGGCCCAACAACTTGGGCCATTCTCTGCTGCTTTCTCAGGCACATGGGCCGTGAGCTGGACAGGAAGTGGAACAGCCAGGACTGGAACTAGCACCCATATGGGATGCTGGCATTGTGGGCAGGAGCTTTATCTGTTCAGCCATAGTCCTGACCTCAATAAGCTCAAATTTTAATCTAGGATTGGGAAAACATTTAGAGAAGTTTCATGATATGATTCTATTCCATTTCAGATGTCTGGTCGGGCTGGCAGACGAGGCCAAGATCTGCTTGGAGATGTGTATTTCTTTAATATTCCATTGCCCAAAATAGAAAAACTCATAAAATCCAAAGTTCCTGAATTGAGAGGACAATTCCCTTACAGCATCACCTTCATCCTTCGACTTATGTTGCTGGCTTCCAAAGGAGACGACCCAGATGATGCCAAGGCCAAGGTACTATGCTGGCCAGTGCCAGAGGTCCAGTCTCTGTCATTGACCTGTTGTACTTGAGACTACCGTTCTTTGGGAAATATGTAGCAGTTACTGTTCAGTTTATTTATTTATGTATCTTTTAAGATTTATTTATTTTCATTGAAGAGGCAAATTTACAGAGGAGACACAGAGAGATCTTTCGTCTGCTGGCTCACTGCCCAAATGGCCACAATGGCCAAGAGCTGAGGTGATACAAAGCCAGGAGCCAGCAGCTTCTTATGGGTCTCCCAAGCTTGCACAGAGTCCTAAGGCGTTAGGCCATCCTCTACTGCTTTCCCAGGCCACAAGCAGTGAGCTGGATAGAAATGGAGTAGCTGGGACTTGAGCCAGTGCCCATATAGGATGCTGATGCTTGGAGATGGAGAATTAGCTAGTTGAGCCATTGCAGCAATGGTTGTTCAATTTAATCTTCCCTGTATTTCCCTATGGAATGTAAACACTCTACAGCCAGGTATGTTTATTTGCTGCCTTTTTTGGCATAGACATTCAGTCAGTATTTGGGGCATGACTGAATAATTTTAGAAATATCTATAAAATATTATGTGTTTTTGTTTTTCCACATATGAATCTTCCAAATGTAGTGGTTTTCCTAGCAATAGGGTATATGAAATTTCTTCTGGCTTCCTTCTGTGTCCCTCAGACACCTGGGACTGGGTGTGTAGCTTTTGGCTCATGTGTCAAGACTAGCAGATCTTCATCTTACATTGCCTTTCTGGACTGAAAGATGCCTGTCTTCTAACCTTCCCAATCTGCATTGATTATATGTATGTAATATATCACTGGGCTACATTATGAAGTACTATTAAGATTCTTGCCATTTTAGTACAAGTTTAGTTATGGGGTGTGCACCACTGTTGTTACAATGACCCACCATGCCTCATCCCTCAGATTCTCACTGTTCTACTGTTTCTGACTCTAGCCTTCTCTCACTAAATGGGACAAAGGAAGGAGAAGAGTTTGTAGGAAAGGCTACATCTGGTGTGCTTTTAGAAAGCACAGTAAAGGAGATGGAGAGTAAAGTCCCACTTCCCCTACCAGTCTTCCTTCTTTCCAGAATGCTCAGCTTAAAGTAGTGATTTCTTCTAATGTTCTATGAAATCTAGAGATCTAAAGGAACCCAGGCTTAAGTTTTGGTGATGATGTGAAGTTTTCTTTTATGGTGAACTTGAAAGACATGTGCTGGGGGTTTTCAGGCTGGTGAAATAAGAGTAAGGACAGGTTTAAACAGATGTAGAAGGATTAGCCAAGGTTAAGAAAGAGGACAGGCTGATGGCAGAGAGACACCGAGAGACCAATGGATAAGAGGAATGGCAGAGACACCAGAGCAGTCCTGCAGTGACCAGATACCCAGCAGCAACTGATTGCAATTGGAGCTCCACTGACAGCTGGATGGGAAGAAGAGTGCACCGGGAACTCAGGAGGCAAACCCAGCCATCAAACTGCAGGTCCTGCTGACTTGTTTAATCTGACCAAGAGCAGACACAGAGTGGCAAAACTCAAGCAGTTGGGTATGGGAACAGTGTGAATTTCATGGCCCAGACCTTCAGCAATGCCACACCAGGTGCCATTTTGTGAAATGCGACAAAGGCTCTTGATGAGGAACAACAGCAAGCTGTGTATGTGCTAAGCCAAGGGAGAACTCACTCCCGGCTCAATGCCTTACACTGGTTCACCAGGAGAACAGACTCAGCATCCCATGGATTTCATTCAACCTGTTAGCAGGTTCTAGTAAGAAGAGAAAAGAAAAAAAATCCATGCAATGGGCATCACCAACAATCCTGTGATTTAGGACAGCTGGTGTCTTCCTAATCCCAGGTACTGCTGGAACTGGGAATGGGAGAGAGTCTGACCAGGCAACAGTAAGGTCACAGCACAGGATTACAAGGGGGTGGAGAATGGTGAGCTGGGAGCATAACATGGGAGTCCAGGACAAAATCTCGCTGGAGGGAGTGGCACAAGTGACAGCAAACAACTGAGCACTGAATGGGATCAGTAAAGTTGACCTGTAAACCTACGGATACAGTTTAAAACCCAGCCCCAAGGATAAGAATTCACTAATCAGAGTTGCAGTGACCAAGGGTAAAATGAATAAGGTTCCTGACACCTCCGTTGCAAAGGAACAAAATCCTATGTCAACCTAAGAGTTAACTGAGGCAGACGTGGAGGAACTGTCTAATAAAGACTCTTTTAATTGTTATGATGCTTTTTAACAACAAGAAGAAACACATACAAGAGTTCAAGGAATCTAAGAAATGTGTTACACAGGAAATAGCAACATTGAAACAAAATCAAGCTCAATTGTTAGAAATGAAGTACACAATACAGAAAGTTAAAAACTCAGTGGAAAGCCTCAATAATAGGATGGGTGAGGCAAAAGAAAGAATTTCGGGATTGGAAGATGCCTTTTTCTGTAACTGAAATAGCCAAAAAACTGGAAGATTAACTGAGTCAAGCTAAGAAACACATCCAAGAGTTATGGGAGTGCCTGAAAGTGCAGAAAGAGAAACTTGGTTCAAAGATGTATTCAGAGATTGTTTATAATTACCTGAGATGGTCAATGTCCCTTTTATCACTGTTATTGGTACTGCCCATAAATAACAAAGATCTAGTCCTCATTGTACCTACATTAGGGCCCAGGGATAAAAGAATGAACTCACAATGAAATGACTAAATGGAGTCTCCTAAATGGATGGGAGACACTTCAGTGGCAACATGATGGGCTTGGGAAAATTCACGAAAGACACCCATTGTGAGACAGGAGGGGAGAACAGAGGGGAGTGGAGGGAGCTTGGGGGATGGGGAAGGGAGACCCCAGTGCCAACTAAACTGTCTCAAAAAACAATTTAAAAAATAAGTATTCAATGAAATGAAAACTTCCCTAATATGGTGAAATAATTGGGAAACAAAATATAGGAGGGGCATAGAATCCCCAATAGGTTCAACCAAAAGCAATCTTTGCATGATAATCAAGCTCTCTGCAGTTGAACATAACGAAAAGATACTGAAATACACACTTGAAAGACATGTGGACTCCAATGCTGTTTTCCACTGGAAACCAACCAATATTTTTACTCTTTGGGTAATTAAAAAAATCAGGCACTATTATTTCTGCACCAATACAATACAATTCAGACTAACACATATTTTTCTCTTCCAGAGCCATTAACTCTTTTTTTTTTATTTTATTTTTATTACAAAGTCAGATATACACAAAGGAGGAGAGACAGAGAGGAAGATCTTCCGTCGGATGATTCACTCCCCAAGTGAGCCGCAACGGCCAGTGCTGCGCCGATCCGAAGCCGGGAACCTGGAACCTCTTTCAGGTCTCCCACGCGGGTGTAGGGTCCCAAAGCTTTGGGCCGTCCTCAACTGCTTTCCCAGGCCACAAGCAGGGAGCTGGATGGGAAGTGGAGCTGCCGGGATTAGAACCGGCGCCCATATGGGATCCCGGGGCATTCAAGGCGAGGACTTTAGCCGCTAGGCCACGCCACCGGGCCCCAGAGCCATTAACTCTTAAAATGAAGTTGATTTTTTTAAAAGTGTATGTTATTTTAGAGTTATATAGAGGGAGAAAAAAAAGCGATTTCAAATCGCTGCAATGGGCAAGATTAAACGAGACTGAAATCAGGAGCTTCATCTGGGTCTCCCATGTGGGTGGCAGCTGGGACATGAACCGGTGCCTGTATGGGATGCCAGCATTGCAGTAAGAGGCTATACCTGCAGTGCCACAATGCTAGTCTCCTTGAATGGTTTTTCTTAAAGTGTTTGGAAGAGTTTCTTTTCTGGCAATTCTATTTTACATGCTTTTTTTGGGTAAAAGGAAGGCTGTGACATGTAGGAACATAGTAAAACAAATAATATGAAATCAAATGGAACCTGATACATTGCTGATACGTAATTTATAATACGGATGGATAATACCTATCCTACATTATCATTTACAAATATTTTCATAATCTGAACACTACACAATAAAAGTATTATTTCTTAAAGGTTCTGTCAGTGCTCAAGCATTCTTTGCTGTCCTTCAAACGAGCCAGAATCATGGAGATGCTAAAACTCTACTTCTTGTTTTCTCTGCAATTACTGGTCAAACAGGTATGCGTGGTTATGCTTTGTCCTTTGCCCTTTGTTGAAGTACCACTGCTGATGTCTGGGTTTCATGCCAGGCTGAACTAAGTACAGTGTTTCGAAAGTTATATCCAATGGTTACTGTTACTAATAATTGATTAACTATCAAAGCCGGAGTATGTAATTACTACCAATTACTATTGATCTTTCATATTGGCATAAAATATTATCGTAAATTAGCACTTAGTAAGTAGTAACATAAGTAATTATACAGTGACTTAAGTCAAACTAATAAATTATGTTTTGCTTTTTAGGGCTATGTAGATCAAGAAGGTAACCCGATGGGGTTTGCTGGACTTGTATCACATTTGCATTATCATGAGCCTTCTAATTTTGTTTTTGTCCATTTTCTTGTAAGAGGCCTTTTCCATAATCTATGTCAGCCCACCACAAAAGGTAAGCATTGAAGCTGCATGCACAAGCATAGTCTGAAACCACCAACAGATTTGTGCAAAGTCAGCCCTTGGGCAATACTTTTTCTTTCTTTTTTTTTTTTAAAGATTTATTTTATTTTTATTGGAAAGGCAGATATACAGAGAGAAAGAGAGACAGACAGAAAGATCTTCCATCCAATGATTCACTCCCCAAGTGGCTGCAATGGCTGGAGCTGAGCCAGTCCAAAGCCCGGAGCCAGGAACTTCTTTCAGGTCTCCCATGCAGGTGCAGGGTCCCAAGGCTTTGGGCCGTCCTCGACTGCTTTCCCAGGCCACAGGCAGGGAGCTGGATGGGAAGTGGAGCTGCCAGGATTAGAACCGGTGCCCATATGGGATCCCGGCACGTTCAAAGCATGGACTTTAGCCGCTAGGCCATGCCGCCGGGCCCCGGGCAATACTTTTTTCAACAGAGAAAATGCAATGACTGTGCAAATAATCCTTAAATGAAAGAAAACAATGTGAATACTTACTAATACAGAGCCAATGGGAGAGAGCCAGATGTTGTGACACCTCTTACAATTTCTGCTTTTCTGGGTGAAATTAACTTCAAGTATTTCTTGTTCTCCAGGACATAGACATATCAAAGAATATTTAAGATCTAAAAAGAAAAAAATCTCCTTATAAGCATACCATAGGAAAAAGAGAGTTGAAAGCATTTTTAAAAATAAATTATACACAAAAACAAATTGCACTATCTATATATAATCACAGAAAATATTTATGAATATTTTCTTCTAGTTGTATTTTCTTTGAATACAGTTGTATGCTTCACTTAAGTAGATTATCAACTGGAACCTTTTTTCCTAAACCACCAAAATTTTGTACATTTCCTGTAAATATTTATATAATATATAATATATATAACATTGTAGAATTATATATAAAATATATAATTATATGAATATAATTATATGAATATAATATGGTCTTCCACGTGAACCAATCGGTGTTGCAGTCCAGCTCAATCCTACCCACTTCTTACTCAGTCTTCACACAAACCAGTGGGAGCTGCAGCCTCGTTGAGGCGACCCCCCCCCATAATCCCCGCCAGGTCTGCTCCCTACCCTGGTTCCCATGCATGCCAGTATGTACCACAGACTTGTTCAGTCTGTCCCACTTCCCATTTAGCTCTCGTACATGTCAATGGGCATTGAAGCCTAGTTCAACCCAACCAACCTACTATCCAGCCCACACACATACTGGCAGGTGCCTTTCTGTCTAGCCACCCCTGCCCCTGTCCTGGTTTTCATGCTCTCCAGTGGGAGTGGTTACCCACGAGGGAGGCGCCCACTAACTCCCTAATAGGCCATCCAACTTCCAGATTATGCACTCTCCAGGTGGTTCTGGAGTTTAACTTGACAGATTTAGCCCCAGTGTCAGCCTCTGCCATCTGATGATGTGGCAAAGTCCAACCAACCCTCACCCATTCTAATTTTTGCTTGCATCAGTCAGAACAGTCAGCCCAATCTGGCCCTTCCCCAGTCTAGCTCACATGAGGCCCACAGGTGTTGTAGCCCTGCCTGGTTTAGTGTGCCCCCATCCCAACTCATGCTCTCCAGCGGGAGTGGGTGTGGATTCCACTCTACACAATTTTTTTCCCCTGAAGGTTTATATTATTTATTTAAAGTTCAGAGGTACAAAGAGAGAGAAAGATGGGAGATACACAGAAAGACACTCAATCCATTGGTTCACTCCCAAAATGGCCTCAAACGTTGGATGGCCAGAAGGAGCTGGACTGGTCCAAAACCAGGACCCTGGAGATTCTTGCATTTATCCAACATGAAAAGAATAGCTCTGAGCACTCGGGATGTCTTTGATTGCTCTTTCAGGTGTCAGGGAGCTGGACTAGAAATTGAGCAGCCAGGACTTAAAACCGGCACTCAGATGGGATAGCAGTACCATGGGTGGTGGCCTTATCCACTTCACAGCACCAGGCTCACATGTTGCATTTTTTTTCTTTAAGATTTACTTATTTTTATTGCAAAATCAGATATACAGAGAGGAAAGACAAAGACAGATCTTCCATCCTCTGGTTTACTCCCCAAATAGCCACAACAGCTGGAGCTGAGCTGATCCAAAGCCAGGAACCAGGAGCTTCTTTTAGGTCTTCCACATGAGTGCAGGGTCCCAAGACTTTGGGCCATCCTCCGCTACTTTCCTAGGCTAGAAGCAAGAAGCTGGATGGGAATGGAGCAGCTGCGACAGGAACCAGTGCACATATATGGATGATGGTGCTGCAAGGTGGAGGATTAGCCAGTTGAGCCATTATGCCAGCCCCTACTGGATATTTTCAATTAGTACTAACACTAAAATTTAAGAACATAAATTCAAATGTAGTACATATAATCATCGATGTCTATATATAAAAAACAGAACACTTGAGTATTTTTTAAATGAGTAGAATAAGTTCAAAAGGAAAATATTGAAATACAACATAGGAAAGTTAGATAATTATATAAAACTTTAAATTTATATTTGATACTCTGTGTCATTAAACCATTAGAAATGATATTGATGTCAATATGAAAAAGAACATCAAACATTTAATAACTGCTAATATTACAATGCTCATTATAGTTGAATGTAACAACATAATAAACTAGGTACAGTATGCTCTTGTTGTATACAGTTTTAATTTACTCAAAATTAAACAAATTTAGGGGCCCGGCGCGATAGTGTAGTGATTAAAGTTCTCGCCTTGCACGCCCAGGATCCCATATGGTTGCCAGTTCTAATCCCGGCGGCCCTGCTTCCCATCCAGCTCCCAGCCTGTGGCCTGGCAAAACAGCCAAAGATGGCCCAAAGCCTTGGGATCTTGCGCCCGCGTGGGAGACCCAGAGCAGGCTCCTGGCTCCGGGCTTTGGATTGGCTCAGCTCCGGCTGCTGCGGTCACTTGGGGAGTGAACCATCAGATGGAATATCTTCCTCTCTGTCTCTCCTCCTCCCTGTATATCTGTCTTTCAATAAAAATAAATAATTCTTTAAAAAGAATTAAACACATTTACTTGAAAAATTTGATGTGATGGAATAATGAAACAACATAATGCAGATTGTTAATTTTATAATTAAATTATAAATAGTTATATTGAATGATATATAATTACATAAATACATGAGTTATAAATATATTTATATATAAATATATCTATGTAAATATAAACTATATAAGTATATATTATATACTTTAACATATATAACAATTTATAATATATAAATTATGTGTGTATACATATATGTATACTTATATATTCATTATATGGTAGTATACTCATCACATATATTATATATTACACTGTATGTAATATATGCATTATATAAATATATGTGTGCATATATGTGCATTTTATATATCTAATATATATTATATACTTAGTTATAATTATATAATTAAATAGTCTATAGTTATTTTCATGTTTACATTTACATATGTGTGTATATATATATATATGAAACAAGACTACTGGAAGAAAAAAATCATTCTTGAAGCCTGGCTTTGTGGTGTAGCCCCTAAAGATACTGCTACAGGCACCATTTCATGTCCTGGCTGCCCACTTCTTATCCAGCTCCCTGCTAAGGGCTTGGGAAAAGCAGCAGCATGTGGCCAGTGTGTGGGCCCCTGCACCCACGTGGGAGGTTTGAATGAAGCTCTTGCCTACAGCCTGGCTCAGACCTTGCCATGGCAGCCATATAGGGAAGAATCAGCAGATGGAAGATCTTTGTCTCTCTTGATCTCTCCCTCGGTCTACCTGTAGTTCTGACCTTTAAATAAATAAATAAATCTTTTAAAATACCATTTTTTTAAGGTTTATTTTATTTTTACTGCAAAGTCAGATATACAGAGAGGAGGAGAGACAGAAAGATCTTTTATCCATTGATTTACTTCCCAAGCGTCTGCAATAGCTGGAGCTGCGCTGATCCGAAGCCAGGAGCCAGGAGCCTCCTCCAAGTCTCCCACGCAGGGACGGCTTTGGGCCATCCTCAACTGCTTTCCCAGGCCATTAGCAGGGTGCTGGATGGGAAGTGTGGCGGCCGGGGGGTTAGAACCAGTGCCCATATGGGATCCTGGTGAATGCAAGGTGAGAAACTTAGCCACTAGGCCTCCACGCCAGGCCCTATAAATACCATTCTCAGCGCCAATGCCATAGCTCGACAGGCTAATCCTCCACCCTGAAGCACCAGTATCCCATAGGTGTCAGTTCATGTCCCGGCAGGCTCCATTAGCCTGCTTGTGGCCTCAGAAAGCATTAGAGGATGTCCCAAGTTCTTGAGACCCTGCACCCATATGGGAGACCTGGGGGATACTCCTGACTTCTGGCTTCAGAACAGCCCAGCTACAACCATTGCAGCCACCTGGGAGGAGGGGGGAATGAACAATAGATGGAGGATCTCTGTTTCTCTTTCTCTCCTCCTCTCTATAAATCTGCCTTTCAAATAAACATAAATAAATCTGAAAAAAATTACCATTCTTCCAAAAGTTCTGCAAGAGAAATAATTCCAGCAATCTGAAGTACAGTTTTGTTTGATATGGGGATAGGTATATGTGGTTGTAATCATGGGTATAGAAACTTGGTAACTTTATAAGGCTAATATCTATTAGCATCATTTGCAAAATAAGGGCACTGGGGCAAAGAGAAATTAAATAAATTCCATCACCCAATACATTTAATAAATCTGAATGAAGACTCTAGAGCCTAAATTATTCAATGTAGCAATTCTTAGAAAAATTTATTGTTAAGATTTTTGGTTAGCACATAATACCTGTGTATATTTATGGGATTCAATGTCATATTCAATACATTAGTACAGCACTACTGATCAAACCAGGCACCTGATATTTTCTTTACCTGATCATTTCTTCACATTTGGAGCTTTCTAGTTTCTCTTCTGGTTTTTCAAATTAAAAGGAATATCTATTAAATATAGTCATTCCACAGTGCTGTGAACACCAGAACTTACTCCTTTTGGTGCCTGTCATAAAACCTCCTCCCAGTACCACTACATTGCTAATAATCACTACTATAAATTTAGATCCATAGTTGTTGTTTTTTTTTTTAAAGATTTATTTTATTTTCATTACAAAGTCAGATATACTGAGAGGAGGAGAGATAGAGAGGAAGTGGAGCTGCCGGGATTAGAACCAGCGGCCATATGGGATCAAGCCGAGGACCTTAGCCACTAGGCCACGCCGCCAAGCCCAGAATCATAGTTTTTTTAAGCACTAATGTGTGAAAGAACATGTGGTATTTTTCTTTCTGCTTCTGGCTTATTTCACTCAATATGGTGTCCTCTAGTACTGTCCATTTTGCTGCAAATAAGAGGGGATTTTATTCACTTCCTTTGAGTCAATAATATTTCATTACATATCAATATCACATTTTCTTAATCTGTTCACCTACTGCTAGACATCTTAATAGATTCTATGTCTTGACTATTATGAATATTGTTGCAATCTAAATGTAGCAAAAGCTTCTAAACACTACAGAACAGTACTAATGTATGGTAAACACTGAAGTAATTCAAGGTGATAATACCTTAGAACGAGTGGCGGTTGGGAAGTAAAGCTGAGATTGTTTATGGGCTGCATTTTTAAAAAGCCTTAAATGTCAATGTAAGGAAATCTTGGGAAGGTGATTAGGCAAAGTAGGACTGGGATGCTAAACGAGGGTGGAGACAGCAAGAACGAAGAGGACATCACAGAAGAAAGCTGTCAGCACATATGGTCCTTCACCAGTTGCCACATTTGTCATAGAAGGTTTTCCTTTCCCAGGAAATATGATATTCAATTTAAACATTATATTTTCTTCACAGTTATAACAAAATTCTTTGTTTTGTGTAGGCTCAAAGCATTTTTCTCAAGATGTTATGGAAAAGTTAATGTTGGTATTGGCACATCTCTTTGGAAGAAGATATCTTCCAGCAAAGTTCCAAGACACCACCTTAACGTTTCATCAGTCCAAGGTAAAATGTCTGACTCTAATGAAATTTCACAGTTAAGAGCATTAAATAGGCTCTATCAAAAGTTGACTTTTATAAACCTAGGATAGGTAATTTTTCATTGTAAAATAATTATTTTACATTAGTGTGCTAGCCAGTATATAATTTGGAAATCTGTTTCTACAAATATAACAAAAGGTTAAATACCATGAGGAAAAATACCTATCAAAATCTAATTCATGTGTTTCACTTTATCAAGTACTCATCAAATTACAGCATTAAGTAGCCTCAAAAATGTGTGAATAATTATGCATGCACCTGAAATTCCTTGCCCATCTTGGAATAACCAGTATTGGGGTCTCTACCTTCAGGCAGCACTGTGGGCAAGCAGCAAGTATATACCAGGTAACCTCAGAGAAAAGGTACTGTAGAGCAGCAAGTAAGATTTGATTTGTATTGCCCAATGTTCTGCTGAATTATACATCTGTGCCCTCACAGAGTGCCCCACATACCAAGGCCCACAGCCTTAGTGCTTGACCTATCATCACACATTTTTATCACAAGTACATCCTTGAAATCTCATTATTTTTATTAATATAAAGGAGAAATTTTATTCATTCCATAGGTACAGTTCCAACAGGACTTCCCTCCTCCCCTGAAGGAGTGTTTTTTCTTTAATCGATCTACTCAAGTAAATTTTCACTCAACTTAGAAAAGTCCGTATGTCCATTAAAAAGAAAGTCATTACAAATACAATAAAAGATTCAGAGTACAGGGCTGCATCTTTTAAAAATGACTGGAAATTGTTCTACTTCAAAGTAGGATGTAGTAGGTGGATCATTATCCTTACTGCATCAAAGAACTACAGGAAGATGAGAGCTGGATGTGCTGACACTATTGTGGCAGGAACTTTTCCAAGGTGTGCTAGTTTCCACCTCAGGGAACTTGTCAATTCTGGACATGCTTTGACATTTAGATTCAACATTTGCACAGTGTCATTCCAAGAGATTTTTCAATGCCCAGTATAGTTTTTAGTGACTGCATAGCACTGGACGAACATGTTAAAAATTTGAGAGAAAGCAAAAACACAGTAAGCTTTTGCCATGAGGTATTTAGTAACAATTCTGTGTGAAATTTTGGGGTCCTACATCAATAGGCTCTTAAACATAGATTAGAATTCCTGAAGTTTAAGCATTTGTTAATGAAAAATAACTTTCAAAGTGAAGCATTTCCATCTGTCTTCATGAATAAACTAATAAAAAATTCCATGTACTATAGGCGAGGATTGTCCATTTCAAAATTTGAAAAAAAAGAAAAAAGAAAATACAGGAGTGTATGAAGCAATTGGAAAGGACAGTGTGTAGACAGATGTAAATCTACATATAATATACTCAAATATAATTGCAAAATGTTATGAAATGTGAAATACATGTAGCACTAAAACCCATGGCAATCATAATCCAGAAGTTAATGAGATTAAACAGACTTAAAATTTTTCAGGTTTGGAAAGAATTAGGACAAATGAAAGACTAGAAAATAATGTACAAAGAATGTTAAAACAAGGCAAGACCAGAATGAAAAAGAAAGAGGAAGACGGAATATATAGCCATAAGTCCCAAATAGAAAGCAAAAATAAAGCAGAAAACTCAACTGTTTACGTGGTTACATTATATGCACATGTGCAAAATACACTAAACACCAAGAATTTAGAGTGTATCTTTTTTTAAGATTTAATTATTTTTAATTGGAAAGTCCAATATAGAGAGCGGAGGAGAGACAGAGGATGATGTTCTGTCTGATGATTCACTCCTCAAGAAACTGCAACAGCCAGAGCTGAGCTGATCCAAAGCCTGGAGTCAGGAGCCTCCTCCGGATCTCCCATGTGGGTGCAGGGTCCCAAGGCTTTGGGCCATCCACCTATGAATCTAAGAAGGATACAAACATTCGAAATACAACATTCTTTGGGGAAACACAGAGAAAGGAAACATTTGCTCTTTTTAAGAGCAAAACTTAATTTCAAAAAGGAAAATTAAAGATGTATCTCTTTCAGGAATTTAAGTGGGCAACTAAGAAAATACACCAACTAATATAACCCTCACCACCAAGTGAGGTTTATTCTAGGCATACCAGTGGTTTCATCTTGTTGCTTGATCTCCAAATGTGTCACTAATTCTTTGAAATTGTCACAAGATCATTTGAGAACATACTTCTATTTTTGCATAGTTTTAATTAAGTCATATCAAACAACTTTTAAAATTAAAAATTGTAAAAGGCAGGGAGAGGTGCGTAGGGGAAGATAGGGCTGAAGCTGGGAGCTCCAAACTCAATTCACCTCTCACATGAGTGACAGGAACTCGATACTTGCACCATCACTGCTGCCTCTCAGGGAATACATTAGTCAGAAACTAGATTCAAGAACTGAAGTTGCAAACTCAAGCCCAGGCACTCCATTGTGGGATCCAAGCACTTTGGTGTCTTAACCACTAGGCAAAATGCCTGCCCTATAAATGCAAAGAGAAACAAAAATGAATTTTACCTCAAATTTACCGACAAAAGAATGGAAGAATGGCATCATTGACTGAGCAGATGACAGTAGAATTCTGTTGCAATGATTTTTACTGTTCTACCCAAGACTGAGTTGTCAAGGACTCTAAGCACATTTTTCTGAACATGTCTGACCTATAGGTATTCCTTGAGGATCTCCCAGAAGATTTCAGTGCTGCTTTACATGAGTATAACATGAATGTTACAAAGGACTTTACTTCTTTCCTACTAATGGTTTCCAAATTCGCTGATATGAAACAGGAATACGAACTCCCATTATCAAATATCAGTAAGTATGTTTTGTCTCTATTCTGGAACAACTTAAAAAACAGAGTCTTGCATAACAACATTTTAGCCCAGGAGAAGAGAGAAATCCCAGGAATGTCTCTGGAATGAGGGCATTCCATTTACTCTCCAATAATAGAAATGGTGATACTTAGAAGTTAGCAGGACAAGGACAATGAAACCAAATGGAGTCATTTATAAAGAATGTTGATTAAAGGTTGTTTTGGTTCCAAACCTGAAAAATGGATTAAGAACAACTGTTAGATTAAGACAAAGTAAGGGCTCATCCTGAAACTTACTACCGTGAGGGAAGGTGTTCATGAGCATAAACTCTAGATTCCTTCCCAGATCCAAGTCTGCTCTAACACTGATTAGTTTGAGACTGTGGGGAAGAAAAATCCATAGTTGTTTTCTCGACTGATACATGAGAAAGGAAATAACATCTACTTGGTATTGGTGAGCTTTGAAGGATCAAGTTAATATACATAACTATATTAAGATAGGGCTTGGCATGGAGCAAACAACATTCATACATGTTTCTTTTTCTTTTATATGAACTAACACATGGATGCTTTCTGGGAAAAAACAAAAAAGGAACAGACATAACGTACTGAGCTGTGGATGGCAACTTTGTTCACTGTACCTCACATCCCCAGTGGGGAAAATTCAAGTAGAGGGAACAGGTAGCTTTCTGGGCCCTGATAAAATAGGAAAGGACATAAAAAAAAAAAAAAAAAAACAAGCAATAGTGGTGGAACACTGGAAGCTCACAAAGTAGAGGAGTTGTGAACATGTGAATGTTTTGCCTCCAGGACAAAACTGGAACTCAATTTGGATGTGTGATCTAGTGCATTATCAAAGCATGACTAGAAAAGTGTGTTTCTTCTCATTCCATTTCCAAACCTATATGTAGTGGCAGCCTCGGACTTCCTATCTAGAAAGATTCTGAGGCTAACTGTGAGTTCAGTGGTGGGAAGTAACAAGGTAATAACAATTCTCTGCTATGGTAGAATTTAGTCTTGTATTCCTGTCGATCCAAAGTCACTAAAATATAATACATTTTCTCTAATAATGATACTGGCGATTTGTTGAGTGTATTCACTCTCAAGCTGTGGTGTATATTTCATGTGAGATGGCTCACATAGAGTTGAGTGGCAGCTCTTGCAGCACAGTCTATGGAAAGTATGAAGGTTTAATAATTTGGCTCATCTTTTTTAACCGATCCTTCCCAATGTGTCAGATTTCTCAGGTAAAGAATGTGAGGGCTCCCAACTGGTGTCTCACTTGATGAACTGCAAGGAAGGAAGAGCAGCTATCTCACCATTTGCTTGTCTCTCTGGAAACTTTGACAGTGATTTACTTCAACCACATGTTTCAGAACATGTAAGTGAAAAATGTCATTCGTTCATGAAAGACCCAATCTGAAGGTGTCATAGAACAGAATGTTTTAGAAGAATGGGGAATTCTGGCAAGCAAATAATAAACAACTATATAACAATAATACTTTTTTAAATGTTTTTCTGTATTTTAGTTTTATGGTTGTGAAAAATTACTTATAAAATGGTCTATAGCTAACAATATTGAAAATAATTCATCCATGGCTGCTCCATGTTGAAAGCAGGAGCCAGGTCTCCATCCAGGACTCCCTTGTGGGAAACAGGGACCCAGGTACTTGAGCCACCACTGCTTCCTTTCAGGGACCATATTAACAGGAAGCTGGATTAGAAGTACAAGATCTGGGTCTCCAACTACCCATGCAGGCACCCCAAAGCAACATTTTAACTGCTTTGCCAAATGCCTACCCTTCTGTATGTCAGTATTAAACTCACCATCAATTAAGAGAGAGCTTTAAGGTACAGAGCATGAACTAATTCACAGTTGGAAGTTGTTACTGATGATATTCTGGAGGGCAGCAAAGGGTTGGTTTGATTTCATCTGACTTGAAAAATCTTAGACTGTGAACGTTATTGGGGATGGCATTCCTTTCACCTTTTCCAACTCACTTAATGCAAATGTACTTTCCTAGAGAAAGTTGTACTCTGTTAAAGCTTATTTTCCTTGTATTACTTATATCTTAATGCAGTACTAAGTATGTGTACTTATATTTTAAGTAGCTTATACATGACCATGCATCACAAAAGCATCATGAAGTGAGCACCCTGTGTTCATCATTTCATTTCCTTGTCTTCCTTCTCCTACTCAAAATTCCTGAAACTTTTTCATTCTTTTTAATAAGTTCATGTAAATCATTTTTAATTTTTTCTTACCTTTAACTTCACAAAAAGTGAAAATGTTTTTTTGTAATCTGGAAGTTGCTTTTACATACCCAATGCTATGATATAGCCATATTGCAGTGTGAAGCTCTTCTATTTTTTACTACCTCATATATTTAACAGTGTGAATACAAAACATCCTGCTGCTGTATGCTCCTATTAATAAATGTTCAGAGTCTATTTTTGCTATAAATATCTGGTGCACATGTGTGCAATACTCTCTGTTAAGGCTGGGTTTTCTGAGTTAAAGGATTTTCTGTATCAGAGGAGTATTCAAATATTCAACTTTTTAAGCTACTACCAACTCATTTTAGGATGTTTTTGTACAAGTTGACAGTCTAGCACATGTTAGGATTCATCTTGACCCTTTCAAATCTGGTTTATAAAAAAATAATTAGAAATGAAGAGCTGTTTGCTTTCTTCCTTTCCTTTTTTCCCCTTCTTTCCCGTCCCCCTACCTCAAATTCTAATGATTGGGTTCCAAAGATAGTTGTTCAGTGCAATGATTCTCTCGTGACATATAAGCCTGCGCTCCCTGTTACTTTGTTTACAAAGGTATTTTCTGCACCAATAAAGAGAATGATAAAATTCTACAATAGCCTCTTTTCCTAGTAAATCTTCCTATAATTCCAGGGTAGGATGGCATGTATACATTATAATGCAATAGAGGCCATCATTTTCCTAAGTGGAACTGAGTCATTCTCTATGCTTGCTTAGGGTGACACCAGCAGTAGCATGTAAAAGACACTCTCTTCTTTTACTATAAAGAGTGTTCCTTAAGAACACTTATTAAAGGAAAGTAGCAATAAGATCCAATACAAAATGTGATAAACTTTCTTTCCACATAAATAACAAACTAGGAAATGTTATTTCTTCAGCTCATTTTGCGCACAATTGGTATCAGTCACAGACAAGCTCCTATGCTGTGGCCACAGAGATTTGATAGCCAAGGAAGGAGGATTCCACTTGATGCTTACGCACTTGATTTCTACAAACACGGTTCCTTGCTAGGATTGGTCCAGGACAACAGGTATGTGTGTCTTCTGTCTCTATGCCTGTCTCCATTTCCATCTAATACATAAACTTAATCAATTTTAGAGAGAAATCCTAATACTTTCAAATACAAACTATACTAGATCTGTAAAGATATAAGATTTTTAAGTTATGCAGGCATTTTAAAAATAATTTATTTCATTTTAAAAGACAGAGACAGAAATCTTTCATCTGCTGCTTTACTCTCAAGATAGCTACAACAGCTGGGTATGGGCCAAGCCAAGGTCAAGGGCCAGGAAATTATTCCAGCTCTCTCACCTGAGTGGCATGGATCCAGCCACTTGAGCATTCACCTGCTGCTGCCCAGTTTGTGCATCAACTGGGAGCTGGAAACAGAAATGAAATTGGGACTCCAATGCAGGCACTCCCATATTGACTACAGAAACGTCATGTAGCATTTTTTTTTAAATACACTAATGACAGAACATAAGAAATTCTGTACTGTTTTAGTGTGTGGATTATCATCAGAATCTTGGTACTTAGGCCAAGATAGATACTTGTTAGATACTTGTTCAACTTTAAGACATATTCTTAAGATATAGCTTATAGACATTTTTATTTCTCCTACTTGTTCATTAGATTAATAGTAATAATGGGCCCGGCGGCGTGGCCTAGCGGCTAAAGTCCTCGCCATGAAGGCCCCGGGATCCCATATGGGCGCCGGTTCTAATCCCGGCAGCTCCACTTCCCATCCAGCTCCCTGCTTGTGGCCTGGGAAAGCAGTTGAGGACGGCCCAATGCATTGGGACCCTGCACCCGCGTGGGAGACCCGGAAGAGGTTCCAGGTTCCCGGCTTCGGATCGGTGCGCATCGGCCCGTTGCGGCTCACTTGGGGAGTGAATCATCGGACGGAAGATCTTCCTCTCTGTCTCTCCTCCTCTGTGTATATCTGGCTGTAATAAAATGAATAAATCCTTAAAAAAATAGTAATAATACATTAAATATATTCATCATTAATAAAGCCAATGCTATCAAATATCTGGCAGGAGTACATATAAAAGTATTTAATTCACACATGTGAGGACTAAGTACATGCTTCTGGTTTTTTTTTAGGCTAAAGGAAAGATTGCTAAATTAAAAAGTTGGATTTTGCTAAAATAATGGTCCCTAGTCTTTCAGAAGACAAATGATACTAAAATTATGAAATGATCTTAAGCAAAAAGAAAATTCAGAGTGTTGCCAGAAAAACATGAAGTTGGTAGCATAGTTGAAAAGTACTTCAGGGTATATTTAAAATGAATAAATCCTTAAAAAAATAGTAATAATACATTAAATATATTCATCATTAATAAAGCCAATGCTATCAAATATCTGGCAGGAGTACATATAAAAGTATTTAATTCACACATGTGAGGACTAAGTACATGCTTCTGGTTTTTTTTTTTTTTTATTCATTTTATTACAGCCAGATATACACAGAGGAGGAGAGACAGAGAGGAAGATCTTCCGTCCGATGATTCACTCCCCAAGTGAGCCGCAACGGGCCGATGCGCGCCGATCCGAAGCCGGGAACCTGGAACCTCTTCCGGGTCTCCCACGCGGGTGCAGGGTCCCAATGCATTGGGCCGTCCTCAACTGCTTTCCCAGGCCACAAGCAGGGAGCTGGATGGGAAGTGGAGCTGCCGGGATTAGAACCGGCGCCCATATGGGATCCCGGGGCCTTCAAGGCGAGGACTTTAGCCGCCGGGCCCCATGCTTCTGGTTTTTGCTAAGGACACTATTTTCAAAACTAGTAGGCAGGGGTGAGCATTCTGCCTACTGGCTATGATGCTGGCTAAGACATCTCTGTCTCCTGTCAAGGGGCTGAGTCAGACACCCAGTGTTGGCTCCTGAATCCACATTCCTGCTAATGTAAACCAACGCAGGCTGTGGTAATGGCTCAGATAACTGGATTCCTGCCACCCATGTGGTAGGTATTGCAGAAATTCAAGGAATAATCAACTGAATGGGAGTTCTACCTTTTTGCCTCTCAAATAAATATATATTTTTGGAAAATAGTAAGCATAAATGAGTATTTCTGGATTGACACGGTAATGGAGCAACTGATCCCAGTTCTGAGCAAAAAGGTGTGGGTAGAGGCACTGTGTCATATCAAGGCAAGAATTCAATATGCATTTTACATAAAATTTTGAACAGTGCTTACTGAATTATGACACTCAGGAATTGACACTCATCAGATGTCCACTTTTGTTATTTTTCTTACATCTGACTTACTGTTGGGCGTAAAGTAACAATAGTATCAGTGAGACATTTGATCCTAGCTCTCATTCACTCTCCAGAGTTCCACTTTTCTAGTTGTTTTTTTCTGAGATGGCCAGTCTCCTATGATTATTGATTATCTTAATGGTAATACTGTAACTCATGAATTCCTAACCATAATTACTATATCTTAAATTATCATAAGGAATTTTGTGGCAGAAATGATTCTGAGAAATGTCTTGATAAGTTCAATACTTGAATATATAAAATATGAAATTTTCATAAATTGCATCACTAATTTTCAATATTTTGTTCAGGCTACATGAAGGAGCAGCTTATACATTACTGAAGGATTTTGGACTCACCATTAAAGCTATCAGGTGTGTTACACATTAAAGTGTTGATTTCAAGTTTTTCAATTTAGCTACAATTTGAAAACTCGTAACCTCTTATCTGAGCCACATACTTGGGGGTGCCTCTTGTGTGCTATACATTTCAGCTCCCCAGACCCCCTTCAGAATTTCTCAGTCCAGCCTTTTGCACTGTTTCTATGATAAACTAAATCTCAAAATTCATCTAGGATTAAGTTGTCTCCAGACCACAGTCTTAGTGACAAGCATCGAGTACCAATAGGCATAGCCTAAAGTTTTGCTGACTCCCCACTAGGACTTGGCATTCTTAATTGATGTGTGCAGCATGTCAGACACACTATCCTTCAGAGGGTCCTTCTAGTTCCATCAGCCCTCTGGTTTACATCCACTTGCATACTCTTGAATCTCTTTCTTTATCCATTGTTTTCTCTTGGATTCGTCTGACAATCACCTCTCATCTGGGCTTCTTGTTTTTACTGAAGGTCTGAAAAGTACCAAATTTCTGGTAGATTCCCCTATCCACTAGCTCTGTGTGGCTTAGTTAAATTTCAGGTAAAAGGCAGCCTCTAACCTACAGACACTTCAACAGTTGATAGGTGTTTCTTTGTTCTTTCAGTTCCTTTTATACTTTCATTATCAAATGCTTTTAAATTGTAAGTAACCTGTTTATCCCTTTGAACTGAGTCAGATACAGAGAGTAAAATTCAGAGATACTGGAGAAGGAACTGTTTTGCCTGCTTCTAGATAGAATGTTCTCCTTTAGTGCACAGTTACCCAAGTTACAATCTCCACAGAAGCCCAAGAAATGCCAGAGATCTTGGAGTTCTTTCAGAAGCTGGACTAAGGAAATCATTCATCCATGCATTTACCTAACAAGCGATTTTAAAAAAAAGAAAACGCTTATCATCATCATCCCTTAATCAACTCAGCTGCATTGCTTATTCCTTAAGATTTCATCTATTTGAAAGGCATAGTGAAAGAGAGAAAAACAGAAAAAGATCTTCTACCCACTGGTTCACTCCCATGGCCAGAGCTTAGAAGCATAGAACTTCATCCTAATCTACCATGTGCATAGCAGGGGCCCGAGTGCCTGAGCAATCTCCCAATGCCCTGTCAGCAACTGGACCAGAAGGCACAGAGCCAGGATTCGAACCAGTGCTCAGATATGCCAGCTGTAAGTGACAGCTTAACGCTCTGTGGCAGAATAGCAGCTCAGGATTGTGTACTCCTGCATTTAGTTTTTGAGAGGTTGGGAGGGGATCACTTGTTCATTAATTTCTTAGTAACACTGTAAAATAAGTTACCATAAGAGCATAAACCAACACAGTTGCATAGACTTATGGTTCTAAAACTTACACATCTGAAATGGGTCCCACTGAGCCAACATTAGATGTTATCAGGGCTGCCTTCCTTTCTGGAGGCTCCAAGACATGATCTGTTTCATTGCCCTTTCCAACTTCTAAAGGCTGCTGCCATTGCTTGGCTGGCACCCTCTTCATCCTCAGAGCCAGTAGTGTCACACTGCCACATTCTGATAAGAACTCTCTCCTGCCTGTCTTTTCTGTCTACAAGGACCTTTGAGAGATTACAATGGGTCTCCCCCAGATAACCCAGGATAATCTCTGGACCTTGCTTAGCTATGAGCAGCTGCAGTTCCATCTGCAAGTGTAATTCCTCTACTGCTTTCCCAGACCACAAGCAGGGAGCTGGAAGGGAAGTGGAGCAGCTGGGACACAAACCAGCGCCCATATGGGATTCCAGCACTTGCAAGGTGAGGATTTAACCACTAGGCTTGTCATGGAATGAAGCCTAACCATAGGACCCCGTGGGACTAAGGAATACACCTCGTTCACACACTATTATTTACTTACCAATTTGTTTGCTCACAGGTCTTGGTAAGGAAAAAATATTTTCCTCCTCATAGAGATAGGTAGCGAACTGTGGGTTCTGGCATATGTATGCTGTACAAAGTGGCAAACAACACCACCACAAAGTAATGGCTCTAAGAGATGTGTGCAGAAATGAGGAACGGCCAAGTTATGTGGGATTTCTTGGCCTTTCAAGTTCTCTTCATGACAGACAGAGGACCTGCATGGGTTTTGTAGCTTTATCTTTTCTATTTTTTTTCAATGCAAGGTATTTTGAAATAAATGTTTCTTATTTTGCTAGCATTATTTTGCCAATTGATAGTGTTTGCTTCTGCCTTGTCAAGGAAAGCCTTTCTTATGATATTCAGCCTCTATGAAATAGGTGCTGAATAAGTTTTTTCTCCTATTGCAGTGTTGCCCTGCGTGAACTGTGTGAAAATGAAGATGACAATGTTGTCTTAGCATTTGAACAACTGAGTGAAACCTTTCTTGAAAAATTTAATAAAGTTTGAAGACAGAATCTGGGTAAGCCATTTAAAACATCACCCTAGGAACTTGAGGGTTTAGGGTTTAACCGCAAGGATTAAGAGGGCAAGCAATTGTTAGTAGATGCGGCATATTCTGTAAAGAGTGCTCTTGGATAAAACTTCCAGTACGTCTGAACCTGGTTTCTTTATCAGTGAGGTTATTACTTATTATCTTTGAGGATTAGGTGAGAAAACACAACAATTTTGTATGTAATTGAAGAAATTTTCTAATCTGCATAGCCAAAACAAATACTATTTTATCAGTAGTTTTTCTTAAGTGTCAAGACTTGTAAAATTAATTGAGGTTAGAAAATTCTGAAGTAATCTGAAGGTGAAAAGTCCTCTCTTCCAACATTACTGGAATTCTATGACTTACGACATTCTGTTATTGAACTAGTACCTCTTTGTAAAATATAAATTAGTTTTTAATATGTAAATGATAGTTTAGGAATAAATCTTGTTATGTTTTAAAGGAAAACATACAGTAAATGATTTATTTTACTTTTATTGTAAAAAAAAATGTGACATGGAAATGTCCAAGAAGTAAAATGGGCTTAATCTGCAATCACTGATCTCATCAATTTCAATCCAGCAATCCTTGTGCAATGACCTAAGCTTATAGCTTCCTGCAGCTTAGGTCTACTTGCCCTCTTTATTCTCCATTCTAGGATTTATTCTGGACCCTAAATTTGAATGAAGAACCTTTCCTGTGTGAAGCAAACAGTCTGTTCTTTCCTCCTAGCCAGAGTACCCACTGAAGGCTGATATTTCTTTTACGATATATTTATTTTTACTAGAAAGTCGAGTAACTTGGTACCACAACAGAGGACGGAGGACAGAACAAATTGATCATCTACCCCAGCCATGTGTTAGCAGTGAAAATCTGGGCAGAGACTCTAAGATGGACTATGTCAGCCAGTGCATTCTGGAGAGATTTAATCGTGCTTGGAATGGCGAGACTGGCAGCAATTCAGAACAGCTGAACTATCAAAACAACTTGAGCAGCATGCTCCACGTCGGAGACCTGGGATGGGTGGGAGGTTCGGTGAGGCTTCTCCTTTTACCTCCCCTCTTACACCAGATAAAGCAAAAAAAAAAAATGTGGAAACAACGATTTTACCCATTTTTCTGTGTGCAATAATCAACTTTGTAAAGATTATCAAAATAAAATAGTTTTTTTTTAAAAAAGGCAGATGAACAGAGAGGAGGAGAGACAGAGACAAATCTTCCATCACTGATTCACTCCCCAAGTGGCTGCAACGGCCAGAGCTGAACCAATCCAAAGCCAGGAGCCAGGAGCTTCTTCCAGGTCTCCCACATGGGTGCAGGATCCCAAGGCTTTGGGCTGTCCTCGACTGCTTTCCCAGGCCACAAGCAGGGAGCTGGATGGGAAGTGGAGTAGCTGGGACACAAGATCTTCCTCTTCGTCTCGCCTCCTCTCTCTATATCTGATGTTCGAATAATAAATATTAAAAAAAAAAAAACTACACAATAGTGATACATTTTTACACTGATGTCCACTCCATTCATTTTCATGAATCTTATTGAGATATGAAAATCCTTTTTCCATATAATTTAGCCAATCTGACTTCCTAGGTTTATTTTTTGTTTTAAAGAGGATGATAAAATTAAACATTGTAATCTAGAATATTTTCAAAGGACGGGTTTATACCTCCCAATCTCCTTGAGACAGCTCCCAATGGGAAGCTTTTTTTTTTTTTTTTTTTTTAGAGGCAGAAAGAGACCTAGAGTGCTCTCATTTTCTGGCTCACTCAACACGTGCCTGCACTGACTAGGCTGGGCCACAGCCTGGAGTGAAGAATGTAATCAAAGTCTTCCACATGGATGGAAAGAACTCTATCACATCACCTGCTTCCCAGGCTCACATTGGTAGAAAGCTGGTGTCAGCCTGAGCTGGGGATCATGCCCAGGGATTCTGATGTAGGACCCAGGCATCTTAATCAGTGTCCTACCTGCTAGGCTAAATCTCTTCCCTGACTTTTAGCAAAAGCTTTTGAGGAATGACCTGAAACAATTTATGAGGCTTAAGTGAGGACCTCTGCAATGGTGGAGTAGTTTGTCCCAGGCAGCAAATCAGCTAGTCATCATCCAATAGCAATATTGACCACTCAGAGTGTCCCAGAACTTAAAATTGAGGTGTATGATTCCTTGAGATTCACAGAAGAGGAAAAACTTGTATTCTAATGTAGTAAATCTATTTAACCGTAGTGTCTCCCTCAAAACAACAAGTACCATACATGTGAAGGTGCTCTGGTTTCATGACTTCTACACTAGAAAAAGCTGGGGCTGGCCGTAGCAAGCTCCCCTTCTGCCTGTGTCACTGGCATCTCGTATGGGTGCTGGCTCAAATCCCAATTGCTGCACTTCCCATCTAGCTCTCTGCTGATGGCATGGAGCGGTGGGAGACTGGAAGAAGCTCTAGATCAGCTCAGCACCAGCTGTTGTAGCTATTTGGGGAGTAAATCAGCAAATGGAAGATCTTTCCCTTCTGTCTTTCATTCTTTCTATAAATCTACTTTGCAATAAAAACAAATAATTTTTTTTTAAAAGTGAGTGCAAGGAGGACATCAGCATTTCCCATCAGTCTGTATCCATTCACCAGAAATTCATTTTTGCCTTTTCCCACAGAAGCATCACAAATGCTTGCAGGGCTAAAATACTGAATCCAGCTGATGACAAACAGTAAAGGAGTCGAACAGCAAAGGGGTTGGGTGGCTGGTGGGGTGGAAAGGGGAAGGAGAGGGGCTTGCTGGCTGGGAACCTGGTGACATTAAGCTAGAGGAGTCACCAAATCAGAGAAATCCTGGTCCTGGGATCCCCCAGGAATGAGATTTCCCACATAGCTCAGGCACTCCCTGGTGTCTTCAACAGGCTCATTTGGGTCAGACACTGCTCTAATCTTAGGACCTTCACACGACCTCTAGTGAACCTGCACATAGGATTCCATGTGTTGAAAGACTTCAGCAATGTTTGACTAAGGAAAAAGTACAGACAACATGCACAGAATGTTTTGACAGACACTGTTGCAGAAAGTCTGATAATACAAAAGCAAGATGAGGAGACTACAATACCTAATTACTTAGTGCACAGATGCCAACATCATCCCTAAAAACGAAAAGCAATCATGGAACAATCACTATCAAATGGACAAGATAAGCTGCAAGTAACTGTAGAGAGATGAAAGTCTGACTGCTCAAACCAACAATTCAACATAATACACAAAACACAACAAACAAGGAAGGCATGTACCAGAGACATTTAACACAGAATAAAATAAGCAAACTTTTATGGCTGAAAAAATACAACCAACAAATGAGAAATATACTAGCAAGCCAAAACAGCAAACTGCTCAAGCAGAAAAATTCAACTTGAAGGAAGGCAATTTGAAAAATATTCATAGGAGAAAACAGAAAAAAAGTACAAAGGATTGAAGAAAGCTTATAGGATCTAGAAACATCATCAAAAGAATAAATACATCAGCCATTGATATTCAAATAGGAATACAGAAATACAAGGGGTAGATATGTATTTAAATAAATAATAGCAGAAAACTTTCTAAACCTGGACAAAAAGGCAAACGTTTAGGTACAAGAATGACAAAGATAATTCAGCCATATTCAACCCAAATAAGATTACCCCAAGGCCTACAATGAGTTCTGCAAGGTCAAAGGCAAGCCAGGAATGCTTACAAAAATGAAGCAAATAATTTGTAAGGAAATTCCAGTATACCTTTTTTTTAAAGATTTTATTTATTTTTATTGGAAAGGCAGATATACAGAGAGGAGGAGAGACAGAGAGGAAGATCTTTCATCCAATGATTCACTCCCCAAGTGGCTGCAACGGCCAGAGCTGAACCAATCCAAAAACAGGAGCCTCTTCCAGGTCTCCCATGCGGGTGCAGGGTCCCAAAGCTTTGGGATGTCCTCGACTGTTTTCCCAGGCCACAAGCAGGGAGCTGGATGGGAAGTGGAGCTGCCGGGATTAGAACCGGCGCCCATAAGGGATCCCGGTGTGTTGAAGGCAAGGACTTCAACTACCATGCAATCACGCTGGGCCCAAAATTCCAGTATACCTTAGAGCAGACATATTCAAGTGTTGAAGGAAAAAAAATTTTGCAAACCAAGAATAGTATATCCATCAATGCTTTACTCTAAATATGAAAGACATCCCAGAGCACAGCAGCGGTAGTAATTCACAACCACCTTGGTCTATAGCAAATGCTAAAAACAACTCTTCAAACTAAGACAACAGCATAAAAATCACAAGTAATAGTATGTGAATTCAGAGTACTTAAACATTTTACTCCTAATATAAACCACTTCGATATATAGAACAAAGGTGAAGATAGGGCCACTAAACTTAATAACTGTCAACTTGGTAAGGGATAGGCAATACAAAACGATGAAAGCTGTGCTACCAATCTAAAATGTGGTAGGAAGGGTGAAATCAAAATACAGTTGTCTTATACAATCAAAGTTTATTATCAATTCATGATAATTACAAGATATTTTAAAAATATTTATTTATTTTTATTGGAAAACCAGATATACAGAGAGGAGAGGGAGAGAGACAAAGATCTTCCCTCCACTGGTTCACTCCCCAAGTGGCCACAATGACCAGAGCTGAACCAATCCAAAGCCAGGAGCTTCTTCCAGATCTCCCACATGAATTCAGGGTTTCAAGGCTTTGGGCCATCCTTTACTTCTTTCCCAGGCCACAAGCAGGGAGCTGGACAGGAAGTGTAGCAGCCAGGATATGAAAGGCACACATATAGGATTCCAGCACATGCAAGGCCAGTCACTAGGCTATCATACAATGCCCCAAGATCTATTTCATATTTCATGGTAACCACAAGTCAAAGACCAAAACTAAGTACACTAAAAAGCTAGGAATGAAAACATACTGCTACAAAAAAAGTCACTCACCTAGAAAAATAAAGGCATAAGAAAGGACCAGTAACCAGAAAATAACTACTGACAAAACAGCAGTATGAACTCCCCACCTATCAACAGCTATCTTGAATGTAACTATATTATACATTGTTAAAATAAGACATAGAGTGCTAGAATGGATTTTAAAAAGAGAGAAAGGGGCCCAGCACTATAGCCTAGTGGATAAATCCTTGCTTTGCACACCTGGGATCCCATATGGGTGCCAGTTTGTATCCCACCTGCTCCACTTCCAATCCAGCTCCCTCTTTGTGTCCTGGGAAAACAGTAGAGGACGGCCAAGCCTTGGGACCCTGCACCTATGTGGGAGACTCAGAGGAAGCTACTGGCTCCTGGCTTCTGGTTACAGATTAGCTTAGCTCTGACTGTTGTATCCTCTTGGGGAGTGAACCGGCAGACACATCTTTCTCTCTGTATCTTTATATAATATATTACACACATATATAAACATATGTGTGTATATTATGTATTATATACACACACATATATGCATATATGTATGTATCTGTCTTGGCAATACAAATAAATAATGCAGGTGACATGATTCTATACATAGGAGAACCAAGAGACTCAATAGAGAGACTGCTAGAACTTACACGAGAGTTCAGCAAAAAGCCAGGGTACAAAATAAATGAACAAAAATCAACAGCCATAGTGTGCACAAACAACTCCAAGAGTGAAAAACAAATATCCAGCATGATAGTCTTCAAAATAATAGAGAAGAAAATGAAATACCTTCTCTGTTATTTTGAAGGGTACCATGCCAGATAGTCTATGAGGAAAACTATAAAACATTAAAAAATAAATAGAAGACTTCAAAAAGTGGAGTAACATACCATATTCCTGGATGGGCAATGTCAATATCATCAAAATGTCCATATTACCAAAATCAATATATATATTCAACATGATTCCAATCAAAATGCCAAGAACATTCTTCACTGAGCTGGAAAAAATGATATAAAGGTTCATATGGAAACACAAAAAACCACGAATAGCCAGAATTATCTTGAAGAATAAGAACCTAGTGCAGGGATCACAATTCCAGACCTCCGGACATATTACAGGGCAGTGGTGATCAAAACAGCCTGGTATTGGCACAGAAACTAAGAGGAAGACCAAGGGACTGGAAGAGAAGCATCAGCAGGAAACCCACACATGCACAGCCATCCAATCTGCGACAAGAACACAGAAAACAATCCAGGGAAAAAGGAAGGTCTCTTTAATAAATGCTGTTGGGACAACTGGCTAATAGTCTGCAGAAACAAGAAGCAGGAGCTACACCTTTCACCATACACAAAGACCAAATCTAAATGGATAAAAGATCTAAACCTACACCCAGAAACCATCAAACTCTTAGAAGAAAAACTTAGAATTGAACCTATGAAATATGTGAATGTTAAAATTTAAAAATAAAATGCATCCATTAAGAAATAAAAAATATAGTATCCTAATGTATTTTTACTTTTAACACTAAACTATACATGGATTTTTAAAAGAAAAAGACATAATCAAATTAACTACTAAAGTCTAAAAGTATCACTTTTTTTTAAATTTTATTTTTTCATTGGGAAGACAGATATATAAACAGGAAAGACAGAGCTGGTTCACTCCCCAAGTGGCCACACGGCAGGAGCTGAGCCAATTTGAAGCAAGGAGTCAGGAGCCAGACACTTCCTCCGGGTCCCTCATGCAGGTACACGGTCCCAAGGTCTTGGGCTGTCCTCCAGTGCTCTCCCAGGCCATAAGCAGGGAGCTGATCGGAAAGCGGAACAGCCAGGACACAAACTGGTGCCCAAATGGGATTCTGGCATATGCAAGGTAATAATTTAGCCACTGGGCTATCATGGCAGGTCCACTCCTTGATTTTTTTAAGACTTATGGCAGAGTAACAGAGATAGCAATACAGAGAAAGATAAAGAGAGAGAGAAAGAGAAAGACAGACTGACTGACCTTCCACGGACTGCTCCCAAAATGCCCACAATGGCTGGGGCTGGGTCAAGCCAAAGTCTGCTGCATGGATCCAAGGATTCCATCTTGGGCTTCCATGTGGATTACAGAGGTTCAAGCACTTGGGTCATCTTCAATTTCTTTATCAGGCACATTAGCAGGGAGCTGAATGAGAAACAGACCAGCAGAGTCTACAAGAACTGCCCTAACACAGGATGCCAGTGTCACAGGGTGCATCTTAACACACCACACCACTGCACAGATCCCATGCTGCTTCGCTCTTAATGCTCCACACTTCTTCAGCAGAATGAGGCAGTTGTAACTTGTTCCCAAGATCTCTCACAAATTAGCAGCAACTTGCTCATTAATTTCCCATCTAATGATTGAGAAGCTATTGGGCCAGTTGTCCAGCCTTGAGGTTAAGGCATTGCTCCAGACACCCGCAGACCTTATGGGCGTGCTTGTTCTTTGACTTCAGCTCCCTGCTGATGGAGGCCTTCAGAGGCAGCAGGTGATGGCTGAAGTAACTGGGTCCCTGACACACATGCAAGCGACCTGGACTGGGTTCCTAGTTCCAGGCCCAGTTGTCGTTCGTATTTGGGGGAAATGGACCAACAGATTCATACTCTCTTAAGTAAATAAAGATGTTAGCTTGAAGAAAAAAAATCTCAGTGTGGCCATGGTATTCTACAATGGACTGTAGAAAATTAAAATCTAGGAAGCACCCATAGGTGCTCCCTCAAGCTGACTGAAGCTGAAATCCTCACATCCACTCCCTCCGTCACTTTCATAATTTGCACAACATGGATGGGCTTCCACCAACAAAATGCTACTTTTAATCTGTAAGTATGCTATAAGATATTTTTTGTATTTTTTAATAACAACAAGAGGTGGGGGGGTGGAGTTGTGGGGAAGAGAAAGGGAAAAGAGAAACCACCAGGTGGTGACATTTCTGTGTGTGTGGCTGAGAGAGGCCCAACCCAGCCTGCCACTCAAACGCTTGGCCAGGCGCAGGGGAGGCTCTCTAGACCGGATGGCTGAGGCTGTGACTGTCACCTCAGCACTAGAAAAAATGACCTAAGACTAAAACCCTGCGTGAGATACTCGACAACTCCCTATGTACAAACAGCCATTTATAGCTCTGAAGGGATTTCTTCACACACATGAGCTCGCTGGAAATTCGCAAGCTTCTTGTGAAGAATGAGGAGTGGGCATTTTTACTCACATGTTGAGGAGGTAGGTGTCTATCTACAGTAGGAAACTGGCCTGTGAAAACCACAATTAAAATGACAGGGCAGCACTCAAACAGGCCTTTCAGCTTGGACACAGAAATGGAGATGACATACACTCCGTGTCCTTAGACAGCCCTGGTGTGTAACAGTGCAGGCACCCACACAAATCCTTCTAGTAAAAAAAAAAAAAAAAAGGTAATACAGAAAGCTCCTCTGGAGGCAGAGAGAACAGTCAGGATTCACCCAACAAGAGCTGCTGTTAGGGTTGACTCGCATCTCTGACAAAGTAAGTCATAACCCTGATACTTCTGAAAGTAACCTGGTTAGGAAATAGGTTCTTTGCACATGTTATCATTAACAGGTTATCAGGGTGGGTCCCAATCCAGCAGTGCAGTGTGCTCGTGAAAACAGTGAAACCCCCGGTGAGGGTGGATGCACAGCTTACTAATGCAGCCTTAAGAGTGACACCAAGGAGCCAGGACCACCTGCAGAAACCAGGAGAGGCCAGGGGGATGCTGCAGCCTCTCAGAGGGAGGGTGGCCCTTAGGCACAGCCTCAGGACAGCCAGCTGGCCTCCAGGTCTCACAGAACAAATGTCTGCAGATGGTGGTCCATTAGGCTTTTATCAGAAAAATAATGCATTTCCCATGGGCAGGTAATACTTGCACTAAACACTAAAGGCTAGGCAGCTTTCTGAGCCAAACAGAAGGCTTTTTTCACACACATGAGCTCACTGGAAATTCGCAAGCCTGGTTGCGACACTGCAGGCAGAGGCAACAACATGAATGAAGATCTTGCTGCAGGAATGCAGGAATCCTGGGTGACTGGATGGAAGGAATACTGAACCAAGGGGACGGGCATGTGGCTAAGGTGACCAGACCTCAAGCACTGGTATGCCAGGTTTGTCCTACAGCCTAGAAGGGACTTCAGGCCGAAGCCTTTGAGAGGGCTCCCTCTGCTGGTGCAGAGCGGTGCAGTCAGGCAAGGTAAAAACTATCAGCCTAAGTATCAGCTGAGGGAAGGTTTGGGGGGGGGAGGCGGATAGGGGGAGGTTCCTAGCATTCAATTGGAGACATATTAGGTGAAGAGGGAGGCGGGGATCAGAAAGAGACTCCAGAATGGTCCCTGGGTTTCAGGTACCAAATGATGCAAAAAAAAAAAAAAAAAAGGGAAGAAGTTTCTCACAGACAGCTTGCTTGCCATCAGAATCCAATCAGACATATAAGTAACACCAGAAAGGAAATGGAAAGCAGAGGCTGGTATCTTGGTGGAAGGATGTCCTTCCCTAACACTGGACCCAGCACTGTGAAGGGTGCAAAGCAGGGGCTGGCAAACCACTGCCCAAGAGTGCTTTCACATTGTGTTCTCTATGATTGACGTACCACTACAAAGATGGTGAAATGAGTCTCAGACTCAAGCCTTATGGCCAACAAAGCTATATTTATTACTGTCCCCAGAGGAAAAAAAAATTGCTGACTTCTGGTTTATAAGAGCACATTTCAAACATATGTATGTGTGTTATAAAAGACCTGGAGAATTTCTAAAATGGACTCCAATTCAGGAAACCTGAGACTGAGCCCTCTCTCAGGCTTTGGTGATACTGACGCTGCTGGTGCAAGCATCACACTTATTCGAGATGCAGGAACCAAGAGCAGTGCTGCCCACTAGAAACACAGAAGGTGATTTTCAATCACTTTGTGTCCATATTACAAACACAGACATAGGGACCAGCACTATGGCACAGAGGGTGAAACTATCATCTGCACTTCCAGCCTCCCATCTGAACACTGATTTGAGTCCAAGCTGTTCTACTTCTGATCCAGTTCACTACTAATGTGCCTGGGAAAGCACCAGATGATGGCCCAAGTGCTTGGGGCCTTGCCACCCACGTGAGACCTGGATGAAGCTCCAGGCTCTTGACGTCAGCCTGGCCCAGCCAAGGCCACTGTAGCAACCTAGAGAGTAAACCAGTGGATGGACATCTCTCACTGTAACTCTGACTTCAAATTAAAAAATAACAACAACAACAAAAAAAAACCTTAAAGGTAAGAATAAACAGGTAACTTTAACAGTGACAATAGTTCTCTTAATCTTTGGAAATGTTTAAAGATACCAGGAGGATGCTGAAAATCACCAACACTGAACATATTATATACTAGGCTTTCCTTACACATCCATGTGATAAAATCCATAGATTTAGCACAGGGAGACATTAACAATAAAACAGCATTACCACACAATAGTCAAAGTTACATGAACGTATTCCAGAGTATCTTATACTCACTCTTCCTCCACTTGAGGTGAGATTCAATGCCTAAATGATGAGACGAAGTGAGGTAAATAACACAGCACTGTGATTTATTTTTTTATTTTATTTTTGATGATTTTTACATAGTTAAGAAGGATAGATGCCCAGATGGACTACTATTAAGGTGAGAAGGGTTGAGGAATGGGGGAAAGTAGATGAGACAATTGTTTCCAATTTTTTTTTCTTCTTTCGGAATCTGGAGGAAGAGTGTGAAGAATGGGGGAAGACTGCTCCTAGCAGCCTAACCTCATCAGTACCTGAGGACGTGGAATGATCACTCAATGTCATCCTAGGGTCCCCAGTGTGCAGTATGTTCCAAGGCACTGCCCAAGTGGTTTTTGTAGTTATGAGATGTTGATTTCATTGTTCCAAGATTGAGGAAATCCATCCAAGGTCCACTAACAAAGTCCACCTTACAATCTCCACCTGCCCAGATACTTGCTGTCAAAGCTTGGCTGGGAGAGTTGTCTAATTTGTTCTGCCCTCCATGGTACTAGATGTCCTCTGCAGGCCTCAATCATCTGTCATGTCCCCCATGTACATCTCATGCCATCCACTGCACAGGCTTCAGCAACCAAGAAGACCCACTTCTGACACATACACTCCATGGTCAGACCACAGTTCGTGTGATTTTTCCCCATGACTGGAGTTTCGGGACCATTGATCCAGCTGGGAGAGAGGACTGCCCAAAGAAACCTCACCAAACCTAACTCCTGTGTGTGCCAGCCAGTGTGGGATTCGGCTCAGTCCATCACCCACTTCAGCCTACACACAACTGGTGGTTGCAATCACCTGGTCAGTTCTGTCTCCAGTCCCGTCTCATACACAAACCAATGGATGCTGCAGCCCAGCCCAACTCTGCCCACCACTCACTCCGCCTTAACACATCAGCAGGTACGGCAGCCTAATCAGAGCGGTCCTCCAAAACCCTCACCAGGCCAGCTCCCAGCCTCGGTTGGTGCACATGCCAGTATGTGCATCAGGCTGTTCCAGTCCATCCTGCATCCCATTTGGTTCTTGTATACATCAATAGGTACTGCAGCCTAGCTCAGCCCAATCGATCCCACTATCCAGCCCACACTATGCCTAGCTGTCCAGCCAGACCCACTCCCAGTCCTGGTCAAATGCTCACTGGTGGGAGCTGTAGCCCATCAGAGGGGTGCCCACAGTGTCCCTGCCAGACCCATTCCCAGTCCTAGATCTTACACTTTCCAGGTAATACTGCAGTCTAGCCTGACAGGACTTGCTCCCTCACCTCAGCACTCACCAGCTGATGATTTGGGAAAGCACATCCAGACTGCACTTTCTCTGGCTCCTGCATATATCAGTGGTTATGGTCAGTTAGCCAGCCTGGCTCTCCCCCTAACACAGCTCACATGAGGCCAATGGGTATTGTGGCCATGCCCAGCCTGGTCTGCCCCAAGTCCCAGCTCTCACGCTCATTAGCAGGCGTAGTGGCCCAGCAGGGTAGCTCCCGCAACCTCCCTACCAGGTTCTTATTAACCACTTGAACTCAATCTGGTTCTTCTACATACAGTTTTAAAATGTAACAAGCTCTTTGGTAAGAGGGAAGAATCGGACAGATGACTTTGTGACACCTGGGATTCTGTATCACCTTTACCTTTACATACACTATGTGCAATTTACAAACCACACAAAACTGAAATTTGAAGGAAAAAAAGAGAACAGATTGAGAATAGATAAAAAAAAAGCAAGCTTCACCAATTCCAGAGACATAATGTAACAAGATAATCTAACAAAGAAAGCAGATTTGTGAAACACAGATATTTATGAAACATCGCACACTGCAAGGTATTTCTCCATGGAGTGAGTCATGCAGAAAAAGACAGTAAACACAGGACCTGCTGTGATGGTTATCTGAGAAACTTCAGGGATGGAACAAGTTCACTGATGAATACAAGGCCTCAGACTTGGAGGAAAGTTAACTGTAATTTGAACTTTAAGATGCATTGGTCCACTTTGTGTTGCTGCAACAGAATGCCACAAACTGCGTAACTGACAAACATCAGTTTATTTGGTTCACTATTCTGAGAGGCCAAATCTGGCAAAAGTTTTCATGTTGCACTGTAAAGGCAGAAGGCATCCTATCATACGAGTGGGGGAAGGTGAGGGGAGAAGGGACTGAATTCAGTTTTTTTAGCAACTTGTTCTTACTGTGATACATTCACTCCAGTTCTAACAGTGATCCATTCATGTGGCTTGTCCTCATGGCTTAATTGAATCTTAACATGTTTTATTTAAAAGGCAAAGACACAGAGAAGGTTGAAGCGTCAAGGGAGAGTGAGTGTTCCATCCACTTGTTTACTCCCCAGATGGCCTCAGTGGTTGGTTGTTGGGCCAGGCCAAAGCCAGGAGCTTCATCTTAGTCTATAATATGAAGAGAGGCCCAAGCACGCGGATCATCTGCTGCTTTACCAGGTACACCAGCAGAGAACCAGCTCAAAAGTGGAGCAGCTAGGACTTGCACCAGTCACCATATCGGATGCAAGCATTGCAGGCAATGGATTTACGTGTTATGCCACAACGTTGGCAACTCAATTCTATCTTAATATCTTAAAAGTTCTACCTTCCAACTCTTTTGTTCTGGGGACTAAGTTCCCAACACATGAATGCTAGAGACAGCTTCAGATAATAGTAAAAGCGTTAGAAATTTCTACAAACTTCTCTTGTGCTGCCAAAACTGGAAACAAAGATTTATAAGGCTGAGTAAAATCTATTGAACATTTAAGTGTCTTGGTGTTTTTGAATCTAAAATCTAGGCAATAAGCTTGTGTCAGGCAAATAAGGCACACTTTGCCAGGGGTGAGTACCGAGGCTGCTTAAATCATGTTACCACGTAACTGGGCAGTTAGTTTAGCTCTGATATGTTACCTCTTTAGCTTTCCATCAAATACACCCTTTCCCAGGATGTATCTGTTTCATCTGGGATCCAGGAGGGGGTAATGCTATGAAAATGTTAATAGTAAGCTGCATGTGGAAGTTAATGTCCAGATGATTTCATGTGTGTGAAGACGCCAGTACCTCTTATGAGGCCGACAGTCGGAGTGCGCCCTCTGCTTCACTGTGGATCACGGTTA
The DNA here is from genome assembly GCF_030435755.1 of Ochotona princeps. NCBI lineage: Eukaryota > Metazoa > Chordata > Mammalia > Lagomorpha > Ochotonidae > Ochotona > Ochotona princeps. The sequence continues at coordinate 36,185,679 of NC_080842.1, forward strand.
AAAGGGTCACCCAGGTGCTCTCTCTCTCCTGTCCCCATCCTGTCTTCTTCCTTCTGCAATTCTCTAGCCCTACACATAATGGATATTTCTCCATGTGGGACAAGCCACCCTCATTGCATGAATCTGTTCACTTTGTTGCCTTATATGAATAAATCTTATTAACATTTTGTGCACCTTACATGTCTCAACTCAAAATGTTTATCTTTGTGTGAGACAAGGACCTGGAAAGAACAGAATGAATAAACCTACATGTCCACAACCATGTGGAACCACAGACAATGAGGATGATTGACCTTTGTGAGATTTCCCGCTTTAAACTTTTGATTATCTTGAAGCTTGTGAAAAAAATAGGGTTGGGTGGCAGGGAGGCATCTATGAAATGTGGTGTTCATGCGGCCTGTTGCAGACTTGAGAACAGCAATAGCCAGCACTGGTACTTCTCACAAGTGACACAATGCATGTCAGTTTCACACTGAGATTTTTGACCATTTTGCCACAGATTATCTTTTCTGTCAAACATGGGCCACTGGGACCCTAAACCCCAACAAAACTAAACAAGATGCCTCGATAACTGGTTGAAGGGGTAGGGAGGAAGCTCTCCCTTCTCTTCCGTTTAGCTGAGTTTATGTATTTAAACAAGAAGCCTGTCTTTTGTGCTTATCACCACTGCATTCCCTGAGGAACTTTCAGTATTTTTCTCAGGGCAAACATCTTTAAGTCCTGGCTTTCTAGTTTTACATGCAACAGACTCAGACTGTTGACAGAAACATTCAAGTGGCCATGAAGTCTGGAGCCCAGATGTAATTCACCTGCCAAACAGGATCAAGGGCAAAGGGCAAAGATCAAAGGCCAAAATGCCCCCCTTAGTATGCCCTGTAGCAAGTCTCAGTCAACATTAAGGGATGTATTAATAGGAAGAAGCAATAATGCAGTGGAGGAGGAATGAACCACGTTAAAAACTAAAGAAAACAGATCAACAGATAAACTCTCCTTTTGTTAAGAGGCCCTCAGGTTCCCAGACAAGGTGGGGCCAGTGGGACTTTTAGAGCTATTGCATTTCATGCCATCCTGATGCTCCAGGCAAACTGCCAAATTCTGTTTTGGGATCAGTGAGGTGCTTTTCTGTCTTTTGATGACCTTCTGAAGAAAGACCCACTGATTCAAAGGGGACACACACTCTCCACTGTCTGATCAGGGCAAGCTCCACTGTTCTCTCAGTGCAAACATCAACATTGCAGCACCGCGGTGCATATCAAATCTGTGCACCAAACGGGAAAAGAGCAAAAACAAAGGAAACAACAGAAGCACAGCCCTTCAGATCTGCAAGCATGTTTAGGCTTAGAAATAAGATGCTTCTTTTCAATCAAGTGGGGGTAAAAATTTAGACATCTGTACTGGTCTTCTAGATTATAAGATATCTGCCTTCAGCCACAAAGTCCTAAATTTACTCTACTACATCAGGGGTCATCTGTGCCTCTTCTGTTTTAGTAACATCCTATTCATTGACAGTGGTTTGTGTACCCCACTTTTCTGCCTACTTCACTGTGCTCCCTTTCACTTTGGCATTCTTCTCTCCTTTTTTAACATCTGCCTCAGGCCTGAATTTGCGTTACCAACTGATCCTCTTCCCTTTCCATTTGTCTCTATTTCCAAGTGTGGCTCAAGCCCGCTTTTTGCCTCTAGTGACAGGAACACCTCACAAATGACTGAAAAGGCAGGCTAGCTTCTAATCTGATCTTCTCTGAGTTGCAAGTTACATTAATAAGGAGATCTATGTTTCTCTGGAAATAAACCAAAGGCTTGTAAGTTTATATCTAACTGTAAAATAGTATAATACTAAAGTCAAAGAGCAAATACACAAATGTCGTTCACTTTTAATTTTTCTTTTCTTGTCTTACCTACGGTTAAGAAGTACTTCAAAATGACCTGGTAAATGACTTCATGTCTCACAGTGACAACTACTTCTCCTGGTGAATCATTAGGTTCCTGTGCTACCGGGAGCAGAAACTACTCCCTCCTCGACCCCTCCAGTTGTGCTTCATCATATGCGTATCCAACACACCAAAGCTAAGTCAGATCACTTCAGTTCTGGTAACAATGGAGCAGCACAGGCAGTTCCATCACCAGAAAGCAAGTTCACACAGTGTACACACTGCTACATGAAGTTCATTTTATTCTCAATGGTCACTGACATGAAAGTATGGCAACCTGAGCCTGCCAAATAAAAAAATGACATGACATCACAATCACCTTCCAAGAGAACTGTTCTTACTTTGAATGGAAAACATCACTTCAATGGAAAACATTTACACATACTCTCTTACTGCAATTCCTAACTAGAAAATATAATTTTAATAACACAGCAGACACTTCTCCTTGATGGGCCACACCTTTCACTGCTGAAAGGGAAACTCAATTACCTTAAAAACCAAAATACTGAAATAAATACTAAATAACTTAAGGAACGGTAGTTTGCTGCATTACACATTATATCGCAAATCCTAAAGCTGGCTTTTCTTTTTCTTTTTTTTTTTTTTTTTAAGCTTGGAAAACATTTGCCTTTTTTTGTCCCTTACTAAGTAATACATAGTTCTGACAGGGAACATTATTCTGTGGAAGCCTGAGCTTAAAATATAAGCTCTGTTCATGGAGAATCTGTTAATGTCAAGTGCATACAGGGTGAGGAGCTACCTGTTCAACCTTTAGCAGGGCCAAGCAGAGCCTTCAGGTCCCAAGCCTGAAGCCACAGGCAGCGCCCTCATCACTCTAGGCCAACCCAGGACGTATCCCTTGAAGTCAGCAGTTTTGGGGGGAAAGGTACACAAGTCACTTGTACAAGTCCCTGCATTTATCTGTAACTACACTGTCCTTAAATGTTACAAAGTCTTTGAGAGCAACCCTAGAGTTTCAAAAAGCAGCAACACAAGATATGGCAAGAGGAATTTAGTAAACATTTGCTGTGGGAGAAATTTTAAGCAAGATTTAAGAGTGTTTTCCTTTGACAAAGTTGTTAGCAAGCTCCCAGTATGATCCCTATTTCCTTCCTATTACAAATAACAGTGTTCACTGCCTCCCGAGCCCTCCCTTAGCTGAGATCAGCACATCTCCTGAATCTTGCCTTGTTTGTACCCAACCCCGCCTGTACATCATTTAGAGAGCACACCTGCCTGCCTTCTCATTTTTATACAGAGCTGTATAGCTCTGGCACAAGACTGGCTGTAACTGAGGACATCTAAAAACTACCCGGGCTCCCTAGACCAGCACTTACAATTTGTTTAAATGTGAAGAAGACAGATTTCACAGTTTATCAGAAAATCGATCTCAAACACTAATCTAGGAAGCACATATAAGAGGTAAAACTCTGGTTCATCAACAAATACATTTTCAGACTGAAGGCTGGTCACTTCTCTTGTCAATCACTGTATGCACACAGCCACTGTGTTCCTGAATGAGGAGGATGCTATTGTCTCTATCCTTTCTTGAACCAGACGGACCTCACAGAGGGGCAGCAACTATCTGTAAAGGGCCTTTCAGTAGATATTTTAGAATTTAAAGAACTTACACATAATCTGAGGCATATTCTTCAGCTTTTTAAGCAACCTTCTACAAATGGAAAAGCCATTCTTAACTTGAGGTTCTTCCAGGCTTACCTCTCCCATCTACAAGCCCTGCTGTGAGAAGCCCTTAGTCAGGGGCACAGGGACACTAGCCAGGTTTCAGGCAGTTTGGGGTTCAGAATCCTAATGCAGGGATTTTTTTTTCCAGAGTGAGGTAGGTCCTTGTGCAGGGAGCATTAAGAAGGCCAAAAGCAGAGCTCTTTTGAGTCTGGTTCTGCTCTGTCCATGGTACCCTACAGAGCTGTACCAAAACTGGCCTCCAGCTCTTAAGAAGTGGTTATTAAAAGGATGGCATTTACCCTACCACTGAAGATGCCAAGCAAGACACCATGTCCTACCCCAGGGCACTTGGATTTAAGTCCTATTTCTAGCCCCTGATTCCATCTCCCTGATCATGAAAATCCCAGGAAGTGGCAATGACAGCCAAGTAATTAGGTTTCTACCACCTATGCAGGAGACCTGAATTGAGTTCCCAGCTCCCAGCTCTGGTGTCTGCTCCAACCCAGCTGTTAGAGACACCTGGGCAGTGAACAAGAAGATGGGAGCTTCCCTCCTCCTGCTTCTCAAATCAACAAAAATAGAAAACAGATGTTTTGCGTCCAGTGCAATGGCTCAACTGTCAAATATTCCCTTTCCAGTACCGGGATCCCAAACAGGTGCCAGTTCATGGCCCGGCTGCTCCACTTCTCATCCAGCTCCATGCTTGTGGCCTGGGAAAGCAGTGGAGGACGGCCCAAAACCTTGGGACCATGTGGGAGACGCAGAAGCAGCTCCTGGCTCCTGGCTTTGGATTGGCTCAGCTCTGATCACTGTGGGCATTTAGGGAATGAACGAGCAGATGGAAGATCAACAAAAAAAGTGGATGATTTAAGGGAAGAAGTCTTAATTGAGGTTGATTTAAAAATGTGCCTTTGTCGGCTTACTCTTGCCTTGATTTTAAGGGCAAAACCACATGCTCTAAGGTATTTACAGGTTTCCACTTTATAACCTTTGGCCTTCTTACTCCAAACAGTTGGTAACAGAAAAACTAATGAGTAAAAACATCTCTTCTCTTCTTTTGTGGCATACAGAGGGCTAACACACTCTAAGGATTTTGAGAGCCACACGCCAGCTCACCTTACTCTGGATATCAGCGTTATGGCTCCCCTAGACTGGAGAACAGCAAGTCAGGAGCTGTCGCACACAACCTCATAGGGACCTTTCTCCCCATCCTCTTCAAAACAAGACTGCACCACACAGCTCCTCAACTCTGAATACTTAGGAGGTAAACATTCTATGCATATGTTTTTCATTGCAAAGATAGTCACGTGGAAGAGAAGAAGATTATTTGTATTTCTTTCACTGCATATATCATCTTTTCCATCCACATACTTACAGCATACACACTACTAAGTAACTGAATAATACAATGTCAAACTGTTTTCCCTGAGTTAAATAAGATTTCAAAATCTAAATTCTCTCTACTCAATGATTTTCATATGGGTTTATCTGCTACAGGATTAGGAAGCAGCATACATATGCACACTCGCACCCATAAAAAGAATCTAGCCTGAAAAACTATGTATCCAAAGTCCCAATGTTTTTAACCCAAATGGAGAGGTGAAACACAAGCAGACTGACACATGACAATCCAGTTGTCCTTTTTTGATTTTGTTTGACATATCAAATTGTTTTCTTTGAAATGTACTTATTTTGGGGATTAAATTCAGACTCTTGCCTTAGTCTGGCTTCACAGCGACAATGCTGTTATAGCCTCAGCTGTAGCAGTTAATGAGAACTGGTCAAGCCATGTACGCAGAACAACTTCATTAGGAGGGCAAAATACCAACTTGCAGCTAGAAAAAACTAGAGCACAATTAAGCAAGCAAAAGTACATACAAGGAACACTGAAGCACCTGACTACAGCCAGGCAGCAACTCTAGATTAAATTAACACCTGAGACATCATCCTAAACCAAGTGTTCTAAGACTACTAAGAGATAAAGTAATTACTTGCAGTCAAGAAATGATATGAATGTGGATTTTTCTAAATAAAATGAAATGTAAAGTCAATTCTGGTGTGTTTTTAAAACTGTCTCTGGTGCTTTTCACACATACAACACAACATAATACAACACAAGCTCTAGCCATTATTGCACATTGTTCTCTACTATTACTTTTAAAAGCTACTTTCTTGTGTCTGTATTTCTCTGTTCTCAATATAAATGGTTTTCAAATCTTAACCTCTAAATAATACACTGTACCAGATCTGAACAATCACTTTCTTTAAGGTTGGAGCTTTCAAGATAAGGAAAACAATAAATTACAATTTCAGCCATAAGTTATTTCTTTTTTTGGCGGGGTGGGTTGGGGGGTAGGAGTCCAGTTATAGAAAACTATCACTCTTCAAGTCAGCCTCCACTGGTAGCATCTTTTCCAATTCTCTTCACTGTCAAAGTGCATTGGTTTAAAATTTAACAAGCTTTAAGTAAAATCCCAAAATCTTTGTTTTTGGCAGGTAACAATACTAAGCAGCAAAATTCGAGTGAATTTCCCTTTCCCTTTCTCCTCACTTTAAAGCTGCATTCAAAATGGCTGAGTGCGATACTTCCACAATCACAGCGGGACTTTACTAACAATGAATTTCATTTCTAAGGAACAGAAAAGGAAAGGAAAAATAAAATCGTATATGAATACAGAGGAGAAACCCTGAGGCAAAAATGGCTTTTCCTTTATAAAGTCTTCCTGGAACCAACTCCAATTCATAAGGTGCCAGCGAGCTTCTGGGGTGGAAGGCCTTCCTCCATCCAGAGCGCAGCCGCAGAGCCACTGTGCGGTGGGCGCCGATGGATACGCCGCAGCCGCAGCAGGTAGAGCAGGATGGAGAGCAGGACCACCAGGAAGCAGCCAGAGAACAGGTAGTGGTTGTAGACAAAGGAGACACCTCGCCAGTGGGCATGACTGGCCCGGAAGGCCTCCTGCTGGATGTCTCTGCCCAAGGGGAGACAAAACAACAGAAAACACACAAGATGAGGGCAGAGAAGGGGTGGCTGGAAAGAGTGCACAGGTGATGAGGGGAGGAGGGGCTGGGATCCTGGCAGCTGAGACTTTGCTAACTTCCCTCTGAAATGACCCAATGATGGGTACTTGTAAGTATTCAGGAGATGAGCATGTGAAAATGTATTCATGAGTCAGTAGCAGTTACAATCATCACAATTCAGATAATCAATGTCAGCAATTAAGAAGAAACCTGAGGGTTTCAGTAATATACAGAAATCAACGTGCAATCAAAACCTATTTGTTACAAGCAATGCCAGACTAGTTGTTAACAGAGTGACAAGTATTACTGGGAAATGCTCAATATGGGGAGAAAAAGAACTATTCTTTGATGTATTACTCAAGCAAACTGTCCATCTTTATTTTATTCTCCAACTGCAATCTCGCATTCCTTGTGATCAGGAAATAAACATCGAACATAGTATTAGCAGAGCCTGTAGTTTTGCTACTAGAGAAAACTACACATCTTTTGTACAGCTTCATGGTGTCACAGATGCCTCCAAGTGTCCCTGACATTCAGTCCTATATTGTAATTACAGACATTACTAGCACTGCTACCAAACCCTGCTAGTTCTTACATAAAGCACATATATTACTATACCATAAATTTTTCATAATATTTTGGTAAGTGTATTGTCCCTATGAAGATCACCTGTGTAATACACTGCACTTACATATTTTAAAGCGATACTTTGAGAAGCAGTTCAAGCCTATAAATATTAAGAACCTCTGAATGCACCCTTTGACAGAAGTTAGGGAACAGACAATTGACAATAATGGGATACAAAGGCAGGAGCTGAAGAAGCCTTTGTGGGGCCGGGGTAGGCCCAAGTTAACTTCACAGTCTCCATGATCTTGTCCATGGTCAACATTAACAGCAATACACCAAACATTCACAATTCACAGTCACCGTAAGGTTTTGAACTGCAGATCATAGCTCTTAAGATTTTCATCACTAAATTAATGGCTTACCTTAATGGCAAAAACCGGGTCCTGTACAGGATGGCCCCCAGGGTCCATTGTACCTCCTTGTCATAAACCTGCAACGCAGTCTTCAGGCTTTTATAGTTGATAGGAAATGAGAAGCCACTATGGAACACCTCAAACATCCAGGCTGATTTGAAACACTGGTACCTACAAACCCCAAACACACAGACTGTCTTGTCATCGTATGGTCCCCCAGACTGTGGGGAGTGGCTGCCCCAGGCTGCCTACTTGCCAAACAGCCTTATGCCTTTTATAACTGACGCAGTCCACATCCCTTGTCCCACAGCACCAAACAGCTCACCTGCCACAGTGTGTTGAGAACTTGCGTTACCATGACCAATTTCTCTACCTCAGTCATTTCATCAACTACTTGGGTGAATCCTTCAAGCTTAGAACCCTGCTGGACCCCAGTGTACTGTTAAAGGAGAAGACAGGCAGGCTTTCAGCTCTGACACCCTGATTCTAAATATCTATTATAAATGGATGTGTAAATATCTATTACATTGCACTGTGCAGTAGAACAGAAATACAGAAGAGTGCACTTAACTGGCTTCGAATGAAGAGATTTTTAAAAAGCAATAAATAATTGTAAAACTTACAATATATAAGTTACAGGGGTGTGATAAGTGTTTCAAAGAGTCAGAGAGAAGGCTGGAGTCTGGATGAGCAAACACAGGAAGACTGGAAATCGACAGTATCTGGCCTGACTTCTGATATCTGGGCAGGCTGAGCAACTGGGAGCATAAAAGGGGTTCAGGCTCAGGGTGTGGCAAGACGGGGGTCCAGACTAAAGTAGTGGTTTCTTAAAATCACTGCAGCATAACTATCCTCTACTTACTTAAGCCTGTGGAGGTCAGCATGAGACGCGTACAGTCCTCGGTCAAAGCGTTCCCGCAAGATGGACCACTTTGTCGCACAATAATCCTGAAACAAGTTTCACCCAACATAAGTCATTAGTGAAGGCTTATTAAAACATTCTTTTGTTTTAAAAATTGCTTACCAGGCTCACATTCCTATTAAGTACATTCTTCCAGTTAAACACACAGGCTTAATTTATACGTGTATACAATGAGTATCACACACACACACACACTTACTGCCTACTGACTATAGATGATATACAAGCTTTATTCTTTGTTTTAAAACTCTGCTGAAGACGCTGCTAACCAAGATCAAATCCTTCAAACCAGTTCTCCCTTCATGACTGCCTGTCTCAAACCTCTAGGAAAGGGGAGCACTATTACAGCTAGTTCAAATGGTACTTAGGTAAGGGGTAGGTTTAATGTGAGGTACTGGGATGACAATGTTTACAAAAGGTTTTGCCTTAAAGAGAAGAAGGAAAGGCGGCTCCTTTTCCTCAAACTATTCGTAAGACTATTAGCAATCACTTGTATAAATGCTTCTTCTGAATATGATGCTTAGCTCTTCCAACATGGCTCCCATCCCAACCTTTATTTAAAGCGTAAACATTGAGGCCCACAGAAGTGTTGATAGATGCCTGGGTGTGCAGGAAAGGAACAAGAATAGCATTCAGCCCAAGGTAAGAGAGGAGGGGACAGAGAGCAAGTGGAAACACTGTGAATGAAGACACTAAAGCAGCACAGCATGCGGGAAACAAGTTGATGTTTGCTTTGACTACAGCACAAAGTGCTAAGCAGGGAGAGGGGCTACTGAGGTGGGGAGAACCTGATGCATGCAATCGATCCTGTAAATAAACCAGTCGTGGCAACTTTCAGTAGGAGTGAGGAGATTCCATGTGCATTTCACACACTACAGAAGCAGTGTGGAAGATGACAGGGAGAAGACCAGAACAGAACAATCAACTGTCAGCCTTCTGCATGATGCAGGTGAGAGGCCTACAGCAGGACACCAACGGGAGGGGAGAAAGCAGAGGTGACCCTGGATGCCATTGGTCAAGGGTAGAAGTCTAGGACCACCACAGTCTAAGAGACACAGTTCCTGGAAAGAAGCCAAGGACAGGCTGTCATACAGGCAGAGACAGAGAACAGCAGTGTCCTGACAACTCAGGGAGTGGGAAGGCTGGCAGGACTAGCACTGTAACGTAACAGACTGCTCTTCAGAGGTCACCAGCTACCAGAGCAGTTAGCGGTGGGCTGAGGAGCTTACCATGGATTTATTTTTCTGACCTATACTGTGACTACTTCACTTGCCTAAAGGGAATAGGACTTGAGCATGTTGCATTGCAACATTCCTTGCTCCATCGCTCCCTCCATTTTCAGGGGGAGGACACAACCTGTCATGGTCCACACCAGTCGCTCAAGAGCATGCAGGGGCAGCAGATGGTTTCTTTGAAGGTTACCTTGGCAGCTTTAGTAAATTTAGCAGCATTGTAGTCTCCCCCCATGCGTAACACATCCTCGGTGCAATAGTAGAATTCAGAAAAGCCATAGAATTCACTGTTCTGGAAGTGAATCGGGGGCTGGTAGACCCCATTGAGGGAAGTTTGTGTCTCGTTTGTTTTATTCATGAAAGGCTGGATAGTCTCTCGACACAGGTCAAAGTCTCCAGTCCCCCGGAGGTACATGGTCTGCCCATTTTGCTGGATTTCATCTTTAATGTCTAGGGGCAAGCAGGGGTCCAGGTATGGAGTGTCAGGAGTCAAACCAGTCTGTTTACCCAGGAGCCTATGGCACAAAGAAAAACTTTTATCATGAGTCCTACAGAACACAGTGTTTTGGTGAAGTGGCTGCAAGCCAGTGGTCGCTAAGCTATGCTCAGTGGAACAGGAGTCCTATAGGGCTATATCCTGGGAACACAAAAGGGCTGTTGGGTACTTCAGTTAGGAAAATGTGCACTCAATTCACCCCCTGAAAGGCTCATACACATTTGTGTGCAGCAGATACATCAACAGAGTCCATCTGTTCCACTACCTGAGGCTTCCAATTTGCTATAACATAGTCCAGCAGCTGTCTTGTTCTCAACCCCCTTTCTGCCACTAGTGCTTGTGACTGTAATCCTATATAGGTGGATAAAATGTAACTGTGAAAGAAGTAACTGAACTAGGAAAACCAGATAAGCATCTTGAAAAACATGATAACAAGACCCTAGAAACCCAGTGCTGAACTAAGTGTGGACAAAAAATAATGAAAAATCTAGAAGAATTTAGTATACAATTATTTTGCAAGTGTATTTATGAAATTGTTATTCTTTAAAGACAGCTAAACTGACATCCTGCTCAGAGTGCAGTGCAAGCTGGAATAATGATGAATGTGGCCTAACAAGAGACCTTAGTTCATAGCAAAACTTGGGAAGATAAATACAGAAATGAAAACATAATGTTTAAGGCTTTTTTTCACTTATTATGTTTAGATCATCTTTTGGTCCCAGGTACTGCAGGCACTGAAGTTTCCATTTTTCTACAGGTTCTAAGAAGTCCTGGGGAAAAGCAGCATTAACTTTGTTAACTTAAATGTACTAGGCCTTACTATTTCCTAGTGAGATTTCAGGCAACTGGCATATGTCATCTTGATGTGTGTTCACAAATTCAAGCAAATGAGATATCAAAAAAGGGTATGGGGCTCGGCAGCGTGGCCTAGTGGCTAAGGTCCTCGCCTTGATCCCATATGGCCGTTGGTTCTAATCCTGGCAGCTCCACTTCCTCTCTGTCTCTCCTCCTCTCAGTATATCTGACTTTGTAATGAAAATAAAATAAATCTTTAAAAAAAAAAAAAAAGGGTATGAAAAATGAAGATGTCAATGGCACTAGACTACAAAGTGATATTACCTGGTCCGATTTGTGGTTGGAATTGTTTGGAGTTGTATTAGTGGAGTTCAATATTTGTCACTAAGTCAAGTTTTTACTTTCTACTCAACTGTTAAGTATACAACCCTTATAGCAGGACCACTCAAGGTGAACTTGCATGATAAATTGGAGTTTTATCACTGAAACTGTTTACTTAATATTCAAAGCAAGCACTATGAATGGTAAAGACATAAGTATTCATGCTAAGGCTTAACTCACAATACAGGAAAACTTTATTTATTATAAAACCCTAACACTAGGCAAATATATACCATTACACAAGTGAGTGTATATTTGCCTTTCCAATAAAAATAATCTTCCAAAAAATTATACCAAAAAGTATTCAATTTTTTAAAAAATTCATGGGACTAGCAATGTGATATTTAGTACTATTCGATTACCTTTTGGAGCAGACATAGGAAAAGATTTTTATTGATTTTCCTATTTACACATACAAGTTTCTGGTAAAAATGGCACCAAATAGCTGTGAGTTACTCTTTCTGAAATCTAAGCTTCACATGTTTACAAAGACTAAAATGATCAAAGAAATGTACTATTGCTTAGGATGAAAACAAAACAGCAAGTAATTTCTTACATAGCCTCCTAGCTTTTAATTCATCCAAATACCTTGTCTATTCTTATGGGCTAATTTCATTGTGATAAACTTACAAAATAAAAACACAGAATGAAGCATTTTATATATTTTCCAAGTTAGAATTGTGCATGAAGTCATTTTTTTAGTTTCACTGCTAAAAGTGACTAAAAGTCATGAACTCAGACTTCCAGACCACCTCTTCCTCACAGTGACTACCTGTAAAGGGTTCTCATCTACTGAACAGCTGCACAGCCTGGGACCTGTGGACACTGCAGTCTTCAGGACTCAAAACCCTTCCACCTTCTCTTCCAGGACAGCAGCAGACACCAATCACCCTGTCCTAGGTGCCTAGTTTCCCAAGCCTTCCACTGTCAGGAACAGTCATACTCAGGGCTTAAAATCATTTCACAGCCTGACGCTGAAATTTCTAACCCAACATGTGAAAACATGGCTGAGAAACCATGTGTATATAAAGCTTCTGCTAAGATCTGGTAGGATAGAGGCAGCAGTGCCCTGATGCCTCCCTCACTTCTTCCTGATCAGTTGGGGACAAAGCATATAAAAAAACTAACAGTGCAGTGTTCTCCCTGCTCTACCCAATCCTATCTGGCTAATTTTTATTTACTTATTTGAGAGGCTGAGACAACACGAGAACTCCCATCCACAGACTCACTCCCTAAACGCCCCAACAGCTGAGGCTAGGCCATTCAAAGTCAAGCATGAGCAACTCAACACAAATCTTCCACATGAGTGGCAGTGGCAATCTAAATACCTGAGTGATTGCTGCTGCTGCTCGGGTATACAAAAGAGGACAATGGAATCGGGTAGAGCTGGGACTTGGACCCATGAAAATCTGGTAGATTGTGGGCATCCCAAGCTGTATCTTACCTGCTGTGCCAAATGCCTGCCTCACCTGGATCTGTTTTTAATGTACAGTTAGCTCTGCAAGTGAATGCTGGGCACTGGAAGGTGCTTTACCTGTTCTTTTGAATTGTGTTGGCAAATATTCTGTCTTCGTATCTCTGCCGAGCAGCATTGCCACCAAATCCAAGAAATGTGGCCACATAGACCCGGTACACGTGCTCAGTTTGGTGAACATCACATCCCAAGTTAAATTCGGCTAACAAGTTTTTAGCTACTTCCTCCTGAAAACATAAGAATAATAATACACTTCAACATCTTCAGCAACTTTAACCTCCTTTTAAAAAGAAGAGTCTAAAAAGAATCTATTAAACAGGAGTAAAAATTTCTGCTTATATATTTCCCAAGAATTCTTCCAAGAATCCTTTATAATTCAACGTGATAATTCTTTTGCTTTTGGATGTTTTATATGTGTTGCTTGTTTGTGATAATGTTATTACTTTTTGAAAAAAGAAGTTAACAGTACAGTTCATACTCTTTGTCATACAAAATCTATTTATGGAATCTCATGCTGCAGAACAAAACCTAAATATAAGAAACTTTCTATCCGCAACAATTTCCTTTGTCATTCCATGACAGAAAATATTGATGTAACCTAAACATACAAAATCAAGGCATGGTTAAGTTATTTACATTAATTGACAATTTTTGGATACCCTGTAAATACAAAGGACACAAAATCATAGAAACAGTAAGGTTAAAGTAGTCACATTTTTAATAATGAAAAAATTTACTCAAAATGCTAAAATGCTCTTTCTGAATGGCAAATCCATGCAAAAATTTTAATTTTTAACTGTTTTCCCCAAATTTCCTTTATAGGTAGCTTTCACTTTATTTATTATAAATTTAATTTAATACTGGAAAAAATGATTTTTCACAGAACATAAAATCCCAGTACCATATCTGGAATGGCAGAAAAGAAACACAAATTTTAAGACAGGTTGAACATCTCAGATCTAAAAATCTGAAATCTTAAGTGTTTGCAAATCTGAGTTTTTGAGTATCCAGCATCATGCTAAAGAAGCTTCAGATTCTCCATATTTCAGATATCCTGATTAGGGATGCTGATCTGGTACATTTCATGCAAGCTTTCTAAAATGTGAAAAACTCAAAAATCTAAAACACTGCACACAAGCATTCTCAAGAAGGGACTGTCAACCTGTACTTTAATTTACAAAGTTTTTTTTTTTCAAGGAGCTTAAGATATTAACAGCATTGCCTAAGCACATACTAGTTGCTTGGCAGTACACTGAACACAGTCAAACTTAATTTAAACTTAAATTTAAATTTAAACATAGCCTTAAATTTAATGAGGGGTCCTATCATAAGTGCTCTCATCTATTAACATATGAAGAAACTAGCTCAAAAATATTATATGATTTGTATAAGATCACAGGAGTAGTGAGGAAGAGGATGAGGATGCACCCTAGGCTTGGCCAGCTCCACAGTGTCACTTTATCTACAATATACTACATCGTTACCTTCTGAGGACAACTGTAGCAAACCAGGCTTGGGTGTTAATTTACAGACTGACAGAAACACAGAAATAAAGGCAAGCAGCTGTTCATCTGGAGACTGTCCTGGAGTTCCCTATGCAGGGCTGTCCAGCCGGCAGTCAGGCAGACCAGCAGCGCCTGCGAACACTGAGGTGAACAGAGGAAAGATGGAAAACTCCCGAGTTCAGAAACAGGGTGTGGTGGATAAAAACACCAATTCCTTTCAGAACAGGTCAAAAGCTGCCTGAGCCATTAAAAGTAAAGAAAGCATCTTTCCCAATTATAGTTTAAAAGCCTAATGCTATTATATTAAAATCTGTTGAGGAAAAAGTGACAGAAGAAAAAAAGCACACATGAAAACTCAAGCAGATGAGTGACACTTATATCAAAGAAAACTCTAAGTTCAGAAAACCAACCAGCTGATTTCAATGCACACACACAACCGGCTTGGCTGAGGTCAACCTTGTTCCTGTCTGCTTTGTCCTGCGTTGAGAAGGTGGCACCTCAGTAAACACAGTAAAGATGTGTTCAGACTCAGAAAACAAAACAGAAATGGATGGAGAAACGTTAAATGAAAACCAAAGCAAACAGAAGGAAATTTGTACAGATAATAACCTGCTGTGAGGAGGCAAAGCTTACAGTTTTGGGAACTTCATATGCTATCTGAGTTGACACGCCTCCCATGTCAAGAATACCGGCTGTTCTTTTCCGAATAATGGCTTCACTGCTTTCACTACCAGGAATGTTAACTTCCACAACTGCCTCGTCATCTGGAAAGAATAAGACATGTTCACTAAAATGGGACAAATCAGAGAGACGTCATTTTGCTTTTGTGGTATATTTCAAACACATTTAGGCTAATTCTTACCAACTAAAATCAAGTTTAACTGTGTTAAACAGCGACTCTCTCACTCCTACACACTTAACAGTGTTACAAAGCCTAGCTCCCTTCTCAGCCTTTGGATTTAACAAACAAAAACCCGTAATTCCCAGGTAGAAACACCAGCTGGAAACACGACACTTACCATCTTCAATATGCTCAAACCGTCCAAGGACAAAATTGATGCCAATCCAAGCATACACACCTATAGGATTTTACAAGGTAAGAAAAGTAAACTTTTAAAACAGTGCCTAACTTTTACTAAAGCAATCTGTGCCAACATCTCATTTACTTTATTCCTTGATAATTTGTGATCATATGAAAAACATTTTTACTGATATTTTTACCTTTTTTAATGGTTTTTCCAAGAACTCTCAACTTCAACGCCTATAGTTTTGCATCATTTATACAGGCTGAAAATAATTTCCCAGGTACTAGTCTTTTTTTGAAATTTATGGGTTGTTTCCAAACACCGTATTCTCATTCTTTATAAAATTCTATTTCTGATCAAATTAAGCCTATCAGCTACAAGTTTTAAAAATTTAAGTCATAGGGTGGGCATTCAACCTAATGGTTAAAAAGCCCTCAACTTACATCAGAGTGCCTGGGTTTGCTTCCTGCCTCCAACCCCTAACTCCACCTCCTGTTACTGGAACCTTGAGAGGCAGCAATCATGTCTCACACGGTTGGCTCTTCCTATCCACAAAGGAGACCTAAGCTGAGCTTCCAGCTCCCAACTTGGGCCTCGCTGCAGCCCTAGCCATCATGGGTATTTGGGAATTGAACCAGGGAATAGGAGGAGTTCTCGTTCTTTAAAAAAGTTTGTTTGCTTTTTTTCTCATTCTACTTACTTTACAATTCTATACTTTTCTTTATCCCTCAAATCTCTCACATTCACTGAGCAACCAAGCCTAATTTCACTTCTAGAACATTTCCTACACCTAATCTTTATCAATTGTTGCTAAAATTTTCATTTAAGCCACTACAGAAAAAGGATCCCTCTGGTTCCTCTCACCAAACAAAGGGAATCTGGTGAGCTTCCAGGAGGTATCATCAGGCATCCACCTCCCAGTCCTCATTTGAGTACTTCTGATTGCTTTGTTTTTTTGTTTGTTTTTAATTGGAAAGGCAGATTTACAGAAAGGAGGAATGGAAAGATCTTCAGTCCGATGCTTCACTCCCCAAATGGCCGCAACGGCCAGAGCTGAGCCAATCCAAAGCCAGGAGCTTCTTTTGGGTCTCCCACACTGGTGCAGGATTCCAAGGCTTCAAGCCATCCTCGAATATTTTCCCAGGCCACAAGCAGGGAGCTGGAGGGGAAGTGGGCAATCAAGACGTGAACTAGCACTCATATGGGATCCTGGCACATGCCAAGATAAGGATTCAGCCACTGAGCAACTGTGCCAGGCCTTGCTGTTTCTTTAACAACAAACAAAAAAAAAGGTTTTTTTTTTAATCTGGGTACCAGCACTGGGCACAGTAGGTAAAGCCAACACCTACAATGCTGGCCTCCCATATGAGCACCAATTCAAGTCCCAGCCACTCCACTTCTGAACCAATTCCCTACTAATGGCTTAGAAAAAAGGCAGAAGATGGCCCAAACACTCCCTCTACCCACTTGGGAGATCCAGAAGAAGCTCCTTGCTCCTGGCTTTGAATGGGGTCAGCTCTGGCTGTTGCAGCCATTTGGGCAGTGAACCCGTAGATGGAAAATTCTCTTTCCCTCTGCCACTATTTTTCCCTTTCTTTTGTCACTCTCCCGGTTCAAATAAATAAACTTTTTTTTTAAATATATGCAAAAGTGATACATTCTTTAGTTAATACTGACATAGCTAAATTTCTAGAGCCCTCAGTTCTTAAGTGGTAAGATTAATTGAATGATATCATTGCTAACTGTCTTGAACCTACTGTTTCTTACGATAAGACATAAAGTTTATATTTTTTCTTTTAATTCTGTGAAGTTCCTTTTTATTTTTGAAAAACAATAGATGGGGCCCGGCGGCGTGGCCTAGCGGCTAAAGTCCTCGCCTTGAAAGCCCCGGGATCCCATATGGGCGCCGGTTCTAATCCCGGCAGCTCCACTTCCCATCCAGCTCCCTGCTTGTGGCCTGGGAAAGCAGTCGAGGACGGCCCAATGCATTGGGACCCTGCACCCGCGTGGGAGACCCGGAAGAGGTTCCAGGTTCCCGGCTTCGGATCGGCGCGCATCGGCCCGTTGCGGCTCACTTGGGGAGTGAATCATCGGACGGAAGATCTTCCTCTCTGTCTCTCCTCCTCTGTGTATATCTGGCTGTAATAAAAATGAATAAATCTTTAAAAAAAAAAAAAAAGAAAAGAAAAACAATAGATGATTTTGAAATGCTTTTTAATTTTCATTTCATTATTATTCCCAAATAATTTCACTGAGTTGTCATTTCATTCTTAGAGAAACTTCCTTGAGGAAAAAAAAGTTTGCAGTGAATCTAGGTGAAGAATTTTTCCTTCTGAGCAAATCAGATACAACGAGCCCAGTAACTGTAATAATGCCAGAAAATCTTACAACTTGGACAAGTAACAAAAATCTTTTCTATCAAAATAAGTTCAAGACATGTTGCATAATTGTAGTGAAGACAAGCCAAGTTATTTTTTAGTGGGTTAATGTTTGGGGAGTAAAGATCAGTTACAGAAGAGATTAAACTAATTTAGTCATTTAAAAAGTACAGTATCTCAAGGCTACAATCTGTTCAATTTGATGATATTAGCAACGATTTATGAAAGTACACACCGGAGAAAATGAGGATTTACATGCAAGGCTTCTCAACTTGAAGCTGGAGCAAGACATACCCACCTTCTTGCTTCCCTGAAATGACTTCTGCGTGAGAGTCAGAGAACAGAAAGTCGAAGCGCACAGGGATGTCGGTTAGGAGGTCCTCCAAGATGGCTTTCTGCTGGCTGCAAGGCAACCCCAACATGTATACGTTACAGTAGTACATCCTTGATGGGTCTAGGAAAGGAAAAAACAAAAGGCAAAAAGCCCATGGCCCTGGTATGTCCTATGTGAAACAGTTCATTTTAAAACCAAAGCAATTCAGTGAAAATGCTTATTTAAAGAAAAAAAAATTTTTAAATGAACAAGCTGTATGAACTAAAAATGATTCCCACATGTAAAACCATAACTGCAAACATTCCTTAACTTAACAAAATAAGTGTTTTTTCTTTTTCTTAGTGACAACTTTGCCGCTTATAGTCATCTAATACCTGGTAGTGGTCCCAACACAATGGCCTAGTGGCTAAATCCTCACATTGCATGCACCAGGATCCCATATAGGTGCCAGTTCATACTCTGACTGCTCTAGTTCCCATCCATGTCTCTGCTTGTGGCCTGGGATAGCATTAAAGGATAGCTCAAAGCCTTGGGACCCTGCAACCACGCAGGAGACCCAGAAGAAGCTCCTGGCTGCTTACTGGCTCAGCTTTGGCCATTGCGACCACTGGACAAGTGAACCAGCGGACGAAGATCTTCCTATGTCTGTCTTTCTCTCTATATATCTGTCTTTCCAATAAAAAAAATAAACCTTCAGAAACTATTTATTTATTTGGAAAGTCAGAGTTAGAAAGGTAGGAAGAGACAAAGAGAGACAGAATTTGACCTATTGTTTTACTCCCCTCCCCAAGTGGCTGCAAAAATCAGCAGTGGGCCAGAAGCTTCATCTGGGTCTCCCATATGGTTTGCAAGGGTCCAAATACTTGGACCATCTTCCACTGCTTTTCGTAGGCCATTAGCAGTGAGACAGATTAGAAATGGAGCAGCTGGAATATGAATCGGTGCCTACAGCAGACACATCACAAATGGCAGCTGAACCCACAGCACCAGTCCTACAGGCCAATTTTTTTTTAAAGATTTAGCTTTATTGCAAAGTCAGATATACAGAGAGGAAGATCTTACATCCACTAATTCAGTTCACTCCCCAAGCGACCTCAACAGCTAGAGCTGAGCCAATCCGAAGCCAAGAGCCGGGAGCTTCTTCTGGGTCTGCCAAGGCTTTGGGCCGTCCTTGACTGCTTTCCCAGGCCACAGGCAGGGAGCTGGATGGAAAGCAGGGCTGCCGGGGTTAGAACCAGCGCCCATATGAGATCCAGGCACGTTCAAGGCAAGGACTTGAGCTGCTAGGCCACTGCACCAGGCCCCAGGCTAATTTTTAGGCTGATAATTTGGTATGACCTGAGAATAATATTACAAATATCCAAACAGTGCTGGCAGCAAAAAGATTCCATATATCTGAGCTAAGAGAATAGTTGTAGTACCACTCCAGGCCAGAACAAAGAATGCTGATGTTGTGGTTGGGGCACATCCCACCCCCGGCCCATGTGTGGAGGGTCACCTTTCGGGAAGGACTCTCATCCCTGCTGTGCAGAGAATGTAGAGCGGTGTCTCTTTGTGCTTGGCCCGCGGCACATGCTCTGCAGCGAAGCTCAAGAGTGGAGAAATGTAGTCACTGACTTTTTCCGGAGAAGTAGCAAACTCTGAAATGCCTAGAGAAACAGGGCACTTCGGTTAATACAAGGGTTTTCAGCTGATATATTAGGTTTCCTCAATGTGCTGAGGATAAGAGAGCTAAGCTATCTTTCAATGCTCTCCTAGTTTCCAATCTCTCTCTCCTTCAAGTGCTGGTGGTACCAAGTGTTCAGTCCTGTGCCCTCTTCTCCTCAGCCATCAAAGAGCACAGACTGGGTGAGCATCCACCAGGTGCCACGCCCAAAAACTCATCACAGCTCTCAGCAATGTGCTCCCCAGGCAGCTCATTCACTCCCACGACAGCCACCACCATCATCATCACCATCATGCCATGAAGCTCACCAACATCTCATCCCCAGGCTCCAGACCAGGAGGTGGTAACTGTCCACTGTGCACTGCCACTGCTTACCCTTACAGCCACTCGAGAACTCAACACAGTGAAATCTGCCACCATTCCTTATTTTCCCTTCAAACCTGCTCTTACCGCCTGTTAGTGCTTTATGGCCTCAACCAGCGTCCTGGATAAAATCCCTCTTCCTCACCCCACAGTGCATTCTGGGTTTCACAGACCATCTCTGCTTGATTCCTCTCACATTACTTCTCTCTTCATCTTTACCCTCTACAGGCCTGCTGCACACCTCTGGGCCCTCCAGTTTGATCATTTTCCGCCATGCCTAACCCAAAAGCTGTTTCTCTTTGCCTTCAAATCCCCTGGTGGCTCCGCCACGCCCTGCAGTTACAGCTCAACTCTAAGGCTTGCCCTACCTGCACATTCACCTCTCTCATCTTATCCACAGGCTCCTCCCATTCAGCTTCAACTACGCTCTAGTAACACTTCAATAGCACCATCCCCAGCCAGTCTTTCCACCTGCAGCAGAACAGCCTTCTTTACCCAGCCCCTTGTCTTCCCCAGCTCCTTCTCACCTGGCCAGACCCCTCACATCAACTCAGCTCCTTCCTTGATCAAAGAATTCCCTAAACACAGGTCTGGGGAAAGTTTTGCTTGTTTGGTTCCTGCCAAGAGCCATTTGCATATTTATAACATAATTTGTGGGCCATACAAAATTGTCAACTTAGAAATCACCCTGCTATATACTGAATTCTGAGTCCTGCCTGGAGTTGTCCTGTCGAGGCCAGACCACCCAGGGCTTATTCATCTCGCTGGTCACAAGCTCCCCATTTCTGACTGACTTAGCCACACTTAGCAAATAGTAGATGCTTTGTTTCCAGCTGCCAGCTAGCTTATAATAAAAATGAAGGTAACTTCAGACGTGTAAAATTTCTAATTTTATATATTAGCAAACTCTAGATCCAGAAAGATTAAGTGATTTGTCCAAGAATCAGCAGAAAACTGGAGAAAATATAGGTCTTTGGATTCTACAGACAGCATGTTACCCCAGTGGACCACAATCTCCGAAGCAGTCACAATCTATGAGAATATTCTAGAGTCTTGCTGTACCCAATATACAAGATAAAGTACTATAAGAAGGTATTTTGATAGGGCCCGGTGAGACGGCTCAACGGCTAAACCCTCATCTTGCAAGTACTGGGATCCCATATTGGCACTGGTTCATGTCCCGGCTGCTCCATTTCCCATCCAGTTTCCTATTTGTGGCCTGGTAAAAGCAGTCGAGAGTGGCCCAAAGCTTTGAGATCCTGTACCTGTATGGGAGACCTAGAGGAATCTCCTGGCTTCCGGCTTTGGATTGGCTCAGCTCCAGCCACTGCAGCCATTTTGGGAGTGAACCAGCAGATGGCAAATCTTTCTCTCTCTTCTCTGTAAATTTCATCTGCCTTTCAAATAAAAATAAAATAAATTTTTTTAAGATTTATTTTATTTTTATTGGACAGTTACATGTACAGAGAGGAGGAGAGACAAGAGAGGAAGATCTTATGTCCACTGATTCATTCCCCAAGCGATCTTAACAGCCAGAGCTGAGCCCATCTGAAGCCAGAAGCCCACAGCCTCTTCCAGGTCTCCCACATGGGTTCAGGATTCCAAGACCTTGGGCCAACTTTGACTGCTTTCCCAGGCCCCAAGCAGGGAGCTGCATAGGAAGCAGGGCTGCAGGGAATAGAACTGGCACCCATATGGGGTTCCGGTGCAAGGCAAGGACTTTAGCCGCTAGGCCACTACGCCAGGCCCAATAAATAAATCTTAAAATACATATATTTATTGGTATCCATTTCAAATAATCTGTATAGAGACTCCTGTCTGATTTTAATGAGGTTCTAGAAAAACCCTGGGATGATATTTTGTAACTCTCCCTTTCTCCCTACTATGGAGACTTCCATTTAATTCTACGAATTCAATGCAATCAACAGTGAAGCCTAATGAAATGCAACTTGCTTTATAGAGTTTTATTTTTTAGCCTTCTAAAATGATTTTATTTTCAAAATCATCCTGAAAATTTTTGTACATTACATATACAGAAAATTTAGGTATAGGTAATAGAAAACAAAAAAGTAAAAACAGTTCATTAAGACTTAAAAAGATAAATTTTAGGGGACTGGTGCTGGTTCATCTCAGCTGCTCTACTTTCAATTCAGCTGCTTACTTATGTACTGAGAAAACAGTGAGGTGTCTCAACTCCTTGCTTCCCAGTACCCATGTAGGAGACACCCAGGGGCCTCCTGGCTCCTAGCTTCAGATCAGCTCAGCTCTAGCCACTGTGGTCACTGGGGGTAAAACCAGCAGAAGGAAGACTCTGTGTGTCTCCTTCTTCTGTAAATCTGCACTTCAAATAAAAATAAATCTTCAGAAAGTGAATAAATTTCGGTTAATGGAGATTCACTGTGATATTAAAACAACACCTGCAGATTCAGTTAGATTCTCTCTATATATAACCTGAAGCAGTCAAGGATGGCCCAAAGCCTTGGGACCCTGCACCCATGTGGGAGACCTGGAAGAAGCTCCTGGCACCTGACTTCCAATTGGTTCAGCTCCGGCTGTTGTGGCCACTTCAGGAGTGAAATGCGGATGGAAGAGCTTTCTTTTTGTCTCTCCTTCTCTCTGTAAATTTGCCTTTTCAATTAAAATACATAAATCTTTTTTTTTAAAAAATCCACAAATTCCTTGGATGTTTTGCATTTAAAAGTTTACTATTTAATACAATGCAAGATGAAACTGCTATGTCTCTACCAAGATCTATAGTTGATTGTTTAAAATAAGTGATTGCCAGCTTTCAAAACATAACGGTTTATTTCAAGGTCCTGTTCCTGACAGTGCCCAGTCCTAACTTTCCTGACCAAGGGCACTGCCCCTTGAAATGGGCAGAGTTCAACATCTAACAAGACGGCCAACCTGAAGTTTAAAATACCATACAGTGGCTTAGACATTGTAGTATCTTTTAAGACTTGAACATAATTCCATCAATTCCTTTCAGTTCTATGGTCACTAAATACTAAGTACATAAACATGATTAAAAATGTTATTTTGGGGCATATAATGAACAGCTCCTTGGGATGCCTGGTTCAAGTCCTGACTGGTCAGCTTCTAGTCTGGCTTTCTCCTAATGAACAGTAACAGCTTGAGTACATGTCACCCATTTTCTCTCGACCTGGATGGCGTTTCAGGGTCCTGGCTTTGGCCTGGCCCAGCCGTGGCTGTTTCAGTCATTTAAGACTGAACCAGTACATGGAAGGATAATCTGTTCCTCTCTCTCTGTCTGCTTTTCAAATAAAAAGTAAATGCAGCTTTAAAAATAAAATTATTCACAAATAAATCATATATATTTTGGATAGTAACTTCTAAAATGACACATTTATACCAACAGACTATAGACTTACATGAGATGCCTGAAACTAGCTCATCATTATGGATAGAGACCAATGGGGGAAAAAATGTGAAATAAGGAGACTCATTAATCACGTTATAAATAGAGAGGGGAGATGTAAAAGCACACAGAATAAAAGCACAGTACCCACAGTAGTCAGATGATTCTCAATTACTTACCAGGTTTTATTTTCATGACCACAGGCTTTCGGTTTTTGTCCCTCATTTGTCTGATATCCAAAAGATCATGAGGATTGCCATTATGCCTTGGCCAGCAATAGACAAATATCCGAGACCCACTGCTTCCACAGTCCACCACAATACCATAGTTCACATTGGGGTTATTAGTGTCTGTAGCTTCAACATCAGTAACTCGTGCCAAGTACCTTGTTTAGAAAAGCACATGCTGTTAGAGGTATCATCCTAAACCTAACACAATAAACACAAACCTGGTCAGTGATTTCTAATCGGTGTAGCAGCACCACTGCAACATTTTTACAACTGCTAAATGACTGAAGAATCAGAAGAAAACAAAAATGGTGGTAGTAATAAAAACCAGATTCCCTTATTCTTTACAGAAATTTAAACAACTTACAACAAATGAAACACTATTTCCAGACTATCACTGTTAACTCAAAAACTAGCTTAAAATATACACACACACAAAGTTATACCAGAATCTTTTACAAGATGGATTTGGTGATCAGGAATTAGCCAGTTTACAGGCTGGATGTCTGGGCCCGGCGGCGTGGCCTAACGGCTAAAGTCCTCACCTTGAACGCACCGGGATCTCATATGGGCGCCGGTTCTAATCCCGGAAGCTCCACTTCCCATCCAGCTCCCTGCTTGTGGCCTGGGAAAGCAGTTGAGGACGGCCCAAAGCTTTGGGACCCTGCACCCGCGTGGGAGACCGGGAAGAGGTTCCTGGTTCCCGGCTTCGGATTGGCGTGCACCGGCCCATTGCAGCTCACTTGGGGAGTGAATCATTGGACAGAAGATCTTCCTCTCTGTCTCTCCTCCTCTCTGTATATCTGACTTTGTAGTGAAATAAATAAATCTTTTTTAAAAAAAAGTTGGTTTTCTTTTTTTTTTTTCATTTTTAAAAAATTATTTTATGTTACAGTTCCATCAGCTCTGGGATTTCCCTTATTCCCTCCCCAAATCCCATCCACTCTGAATTCCCCTATATTATTACAACAGTATAGTTCTCCATAGATAGCAATAAGCCCATCACTCTGCTATTTAAGTAGATCCTGACATTGCAGGCATGGACAAAGGCAGAGAGCTCAGCATCCGTAGCCAATCTAAAGATTTAATATTTTTTGGTTAATATTCTTTTTGTTTGCTTGCTTGCTTGCATTGTCTTCAGTTAAAAAAAAAAAAAAACTTTCTTTACCTGATATATTCTGATACAGATGGAAAAACTGCATCTGACTGTTAAACAAAAAGATCTCACACCTATCATAGAGTTTCTCAGTGAAATCAGGCAGGATACAGGATTTAATTCTGCCAGCCACGCTATATTCAGCACAGAATCCTGTTCCTATAGCCACTTTTTAAATATTATTATTTTTAAAAATTCATTTATTTTTTTATTGCAAAGTCAGACATACAGAGAGCAGGAGAGACAGAGAGGAAGATCCTCCGTCCAATGATTCACTCCCCAAGTGACCGCAATGGTCGGTGCTGTGCAGATCCAAAGCCACGAGCCAGGAACCTTCCTCCAGGTCTCTCACGTGGGTGCAGGGTCCCAAGGCTCTGGGCCATCCTCGACTGCTTTCCAAGGCCACAAGCAGGGAGCTGGATGGGAAATGGTGCTGCTGGGTTTAGAACTGGCACCCAAATGGGATCCCAGTGCATTGAAGGCGAGGATTTTAGCCGCTAGGCCACCACATCGGGCTCCCTCTAGACACCTGATCTTTAAATTCCAACCATTTGTAGTCCCAAATGTCTTAAAGCCATAAATGAAGGTACCATCATTTGAATGTCTGTGTCCTCTCAAAACACCTAAGCTGAAAATCTCCTCAGCAATGTGCTGCTTCTGAGAGGCAATGAGACCACAAGGGCAGAGACAGAGACACTAGTGGGCACCCATACCCCTTCCCATCGTATGAGGACACAGTGACAAGGTTCCACCTATAAACCAAGGAACACCATGACAGACAACGCCTCCTGGCACTTTGATCATAAACGCCAGAGCCTGCACAACTGTGAAAACCATTTTGCTGTTTGCAGGCCACAAAGTCTAGGTATCCTATCAGAACAGCCCAAGCCAAGACAGAAGACAGAGCATCCCACCTTGGAAATACATGGATTTGCCTCTTACCTTTGAAATTTCTTGTCTCTGGTTAGCCACCCATACTTATTTCGGATTATGACAACAGAGAAGTATAAAAGAGAAACAGCAGCTGCCAGAAGGCTGAGGACAATAATCTGGCGCAAATTGGTATTCAGAATTCGAGGACATCCCACTGGAGAGATGCTAAAATGCCAAGAAGCCGGAAACAGACAGGAAATGCCAATCCTGAAATTAAAAAAAAAAAAAAAACAGAATCTAAAGCAATTTATTTCAAAAACTCCTTTCTACACTCAGACCCTCAGGCTTTAGGATCCTTCTCTGTTTTCCCCTTTTCTTCAAAGTAGTATGAAGGTTTTAATTTTACTCTTTGTTCCAAGAAGAATTAGATAGTTCGTAAGTTCAACAAAATGCACACATAGATAATGGAATCAGACTCAACGACAAAACCAGCAGGAAGTTTCTTATGTAAAAACAAATGCTGTTGGGCCCGGCATGGTGGCCTAGCGGCTAAAGTCCTCGTCTTCAACGCACCGGGATCCCATATGGACGCCAGTTCTAATCCCGGAAGCTCCATTTCCCATCCAGCTCCCTGCTTGTGGCCTTGGAAAGCAGTCGAGGATGGCCCAGAGCCTTGGGACCCTGCACCCATGTGAGAGACCTGGAGGAAAGTTCCTGGCTCGTGGCTTTGGATTTGCACAGCACCGGCCATTGCGGTCACTTGGGGAGTGAATCATCGGACGGAAGACCTTCCTCTCTGTCTCTCCTGCTCTCTGCATATTTGACTTTGTAAAAAATAAATGAATCTAAATTTAAAAAAAAAAGCACAAATGCTGTCAGGTAGGCATGCAGATATTAATGAGCCAAAATACGATCTGTTAGATCAAAAATGTTTAACTTGCTCAAGAGGAATAACATTTCTTTAACACTGAATTCCAAGGTGAATTTCTCCCAGATGACTGATTAATGGAAGAAACCAGTATTTTTGTCAACCTCTCTACAACAAACTCAACAAATGAATTGATATATCCTTTGCTTTTAGAAATATTCCTGAGACATATTTAAAAATAAATAGAATCTTTTCTTCTTGGTTTCTGTCAGGAATGAAAGTCATTTAAAGTGTTTTAAAAACAAAACTTTGCAGGGCAGTGAGGGAAGTGTGACTGTCTTCTTGGAATTATGCCTCTGGAATGCACAAAATCTATTCTCTTTGTATAAATAAAAAAAACTGACAATAAAAAACAAAATGAAGCCCTACCGCCTTTAGGAAGAATTAGCTTTTTTAAGCATATACTTCACGGACTAAAACACTCACTTGAACAGGAAAATGAATATTCTGCTAATCCAGTGGAATTTTCCACTTGTAATTCCCAGTCTCCAAGGATTTTGTGGGCTGTTCGTGGTGTTCATCCTCTTCCTCTCCACACTTCAGAAGCTGCAGTTACCTGTGCTCAATCCAAGGCCCTCATGGATTCCAGGGTGCATACGCCGGCTATTATCTACACTATCCCTGTAGAGGCCCCCGGGTGCTACCGCTGGCTTTCCCGAACAGGGTCCCCAGCAGGGCCTGGAAGGAGCACGGTGGTAAACAAAAGTACCGCACAACTTCACCCACTTTCCACACGAGGTTTAGGTATTTCTCCTCTCAAGACCTGTTTCTGCAGTACCCAAATCTCAGATCCCACAGGGCCAGTGACGGGGCCCATCACTCACCTCCCCATATCGAAAGGCCAGCAAGCAGACAGCGTTGGAAGAGTCAGCTCTCCCACACACAACTACAGAAACCACACTGGAGTCGTCACCGAGTTAAAGCCCACCTGTTCCGGGAAATGAGAAAAATCACAAAGACTGCAAACACACATCTTTATCAAGTGTGTGCTTAAATCCAACCACACCTTATCTGGTCATGATCCCTGCAGGGAAACCACTGAAAGGGTGTATTTCAAGCAATGTAACTCTAATTTCGTGATGTCAGAGATTAAGGCTAAATCAAGGGCTAACTGGCTGGCACTAGTTTAGTACTCTCTACCTCAAGAGTTTCAGTGAGCAGAACTATCAGGACATTGAATAGGTCTTAAATATCATATAGTACTGAATATTGAGGAATATTTAGGGAGGAGGCAGCAGGAGGTAGAATGAAACTAAATAGGAATCTGAAATAGTCATGTACCTGGTAAATATTAGTGACTCTTGACTTTCATACACAAACACGATAGGCTCCTAAATGATTCTCTGCCTCTTCTCACTCTCACTTCTGCAGCCCAAGACTCAACTCAGAGAGAGGATGGGACCTCCAGCAGAGTCTCCTTCCCATCTGTGGGAGCCGGGGGATGTTTTCCAGCCTCTCTCTTGGTCTCCCAACCTGCACAGAACACTCAGGCCATGGATCTCCTCTAGTCTGCATCTCAGCAGGCCGTGGGTCTCCTCTCAGACAGGAGACCTAGATGCCTCCTGTCTTGACCTGACCCAGCCCTGAATGCTGCAGGCAGTTAGGGAGTCAACTAAAGGATAGAAAACCAATCTCACCCACTCTTTTTCTCTCTGCATTTCAAATAAAAAATAATAAAAAGTTAAAAACACATCAAATTCTTCACTTGCAGGAGTCTCATTCCAAAGGTTTAACAGCTACCTGGAGTTCTGCACTAGTCATAAAGTTCTTCAGACAGCACTGGGTTCTAGTCTCATCGTCTGATCTCTGACTGCATTCCATCTGCAGTCACTCCAAACACAGCTATGTACCTGAGGGCCTCACAATCCTCAGGGGCTGCTCAATGCACCTCTCTCTGGCCTGGCATTCCCACACGTTCTCCATATAAAAGTCAAGCATGATTGTGAGAGACTCTCTAACCCTCCTATCTCCAGACTGTTAATGGCAGCAGACGGCTACTGTATGGACTTGTGCTTGGCTTTCTCATGACACGTGAGTCCTTCAGGACAAGGACACCCACTGGCTCTTGTTGCGCTGGTGAATAGCACCTGCTGCACAAGTGATGAGCACCATTGTTTGTTTCATGAATGCCTTGACATGGAAGCTACAAAGATAAGTAAGACATAGAAACAGCCATTAAGAATTCAAAATCCAGAGGGGCTAGCATCATGGCCTAGCATGCAAACCCTCTGCCTGCAGCTCTGACATCCTAAATAGGTGCCAATTCTTCTACCAGCTGTTCCACTTCCCATCCAGCTCTCTGCTTGTGGCTTGGGAAAGCACCAGGGGATAGTCCAAGGCCTGGGCCCCACAGCCACAAGGAACACCAGGAAGAAACTCCAGGCTCCCAGCTTTGGATCAGCTCAGCTGCAACTACTGATGCCATCTGGGGAGTGACCTAGAGGATGAAGACTTTTCTCTCTCTCCTTCTCTCTCTGTAAAATCTGACTTTCAAATAAAATGAACTTATGAAAAAAGGATTAATAATATCTATTTGAAAAAGGAGGAAATTAGTTTACTTTGAATTTCAATAGCATGTTCATACTATACCACATACCCAAAAAGTAGAACAAATATTTGCAATTTGAAAGTAAACACAAAACATGAAAAAACTGGCAATGAGTGTTCACCCTCACATCCCACATTACATGCCTGCTTCTCTCCTAACAGTGCTTGGACTTAATCCTCAGCCCTGGTGGCTGACTCCAGCTTTCCATCAACACAGTGGTGTTGACTCAAGGAAAGGGCTTCCTATCGTCCACATCAGATAGCTGGTTGTGTTTCCTACTTCTTTCTGGCTTTAACCCTGCCCAATCCTGTTGCTGTGGGCATCTGAGTAGATTTACAAATGGCAATTCTCTCTCTGGGTCACAAACTCAATGAAATGGAGGAGTGTGTAGGAAAGCAATTAGCACACTGGTTAGGCTGCTGGTTGGAATCTGCCTCCCACACTGCAACACCTGGGCTTGAATCCAAGCTTCACTCCAGATTCAGCTTCCTGCTAACGCATATTCCAGGAAGCAGTAAGTAATGGCTCAAATAGTCGGGTTTTTACCACACCGGTTGGACACTTGGACCCACGTCCTGGCTCCTGCTCAGGCCCAGGTGTGGTAGGTATCTGCAGTCAATCAGCAGATGAAAACTTTAGAAAAAGTTTTATTTATTCTTATTGAAAAGGAAGATTTACAGAGAGAAGAAGAGACCGAGAAAGATCTTTCATCTGTTGGTTCACTGAGCTGATCCGAAGCCAGGAGCCTCTTCTGGGTCTCCCATGTGGGTACAGGGACCCAAGGCTCCAGGCCATCCTCTACTGCTTTCCCAGGCCACAAGCAGGGAGCTGGATCACAAGTGAAGCAGCAGGGACATGAACTGGTGCCCGCATGGAATGCTAGCACTTGAAAGTGGAATATTAGCTATAGCACCAGGCCCGGAAGCTCTATCTTAAATGGAAACAAAATAATTTAAGTAAAAAGGTGTATAAACTATCAGCATGTTTAAATATGGATTCTAACATGTTTTTATACTGCTCTTGGCTCCTGGCTTCCATTTGGCTCCGCTCTGGCCAATGGGGTCACTAGCGGAGTAAACTAATGGACAGAACATCTTTCTCTCCTTTTCTCTGTAAATATTTAATAAAAAAAAATCAATAAATCTTTAAAAAGCAAACACCTTTTATACTAGCATTTGAATCTAGTGAGATTACTGTATCATACCTTTTATTACAACTCCAGTGCACTACAGACTTTAATAGTAAAATATCCTTTAAAATGTGGGGTTACAGTGTGGGTAAACATTCATGCAAGCTTAAAATAAATGTCTTTCCACAAATAACATCAATGTGTCAAATCATAAGTCAGAAGAAAATATGCCACACAAGTTTAAAGCATCAATTTGCTTTAAATTCATTCCCCCAAAACACAGCTTGGGAAAAAGTACTAGTAAAAAAAATTTTTTTAATGAATAAAAATTTAACCATAAAAGATTTGCCAAACTATTTGGCAAAATAACAAAATATGAAATACAAATGGCTGATAAAATATAAATATCAGCATTCAAAAAACATGAATATATGCAAGAGTAGGCAGCCATCAGACTGGCTAAGATGAAGCCCTGAGGACCCTTTGCTGCTAGAAGGAGGTGAAAAGGTCATCAAGCACTACTGCTGTGAATTTCAAAAGGTACACACCTTCTGGTTAAAAAAGTGGACATTTTAAAGATGCTACACAACCCATCCAATCCTGTCAACTTCTCCTTGAATATGACCCACAGCACAACCTCAAGACAAATCTCCCCATATATCTCCTACCTTCTGCCTTCCCTGTGCGTGAACCCCCTTTTATAAAACACTGCTTTGAAGAACAGAACAGCTCAAGAAGTTTCTAGAAGCCCAGCAACCAATCCCAACCCTCCTCTGAGGCACCTGAAGCCCGTCACAGGGCACCTCATCGGTTCTCTGGTCACGCAGACACCGTCTCTGTCTGTTTTGGGGAGGCCTGGTCTCCTTCTCCCCTCCACACAGCTGGTGCCCAACTACCTCCTTACTATCTGGCCATCAACATTAACACTTCCTTTCCCACACAGGTCCGTGTTTTTGTTTCTCATTATTATGAATACTTTCTAGTGTTTTCCCACACCCCGAATCTGCATTCAGGTACAGTCTATTTTGAGCAAACACGCTGAATACACATAGAATATAAATCCTTAAGCCAACTTTCAGGCAAATTGCTTCACCCTCCAGGGCCAGCATCACGTATTTCCTATTAAGGCTCGGAAAATGCAGACCAGAGACTCAACACGCAACACCTATAGTAAAGCACTGTTGAATAAAAACAGAGAAACACAAAACGAAATGGCCTTAGAAAATCATTTTTGATTTTATACTTTTGCTGATAAGAATGGACAGACCTGGTGCAAACACTCAACTAACTTCAAATCTAACAAGTAGACGATTCTTTCAAGCCTCTCCAAGCCTTGCTGCAAAATTAGAGGCGTTCAAGACACAAAGCAAAAGACAAGACTGCAAATGTGAAAACTGCAATGTGCGCCTCCAGCTTGCGGTCCAGCACGGACAGTTTCTGGATTCTAAGGCATCTGCCTCCTGCTAATAACCGTTCCCGGACCTCTGCGGGTTGTGGGACACACTTGAGAGAATTAATAGTCTCGTTAAAAAGGAGTGCATGCATTCATTACCCAAGCTCAGAAACATCGCTGTGCACCATCACTTTATATCCCAATGACTCCGTAATTCAAGGGGAAATTTAACGGGAAAGTCACGTCAACACAGAGCACAGCAACACTGGTGTCAGGACTTGAGGGGCCTTGAGGTAGTTTTCTCTCCTTCCTGGCCTGTAAGCCGGGGTGAGCAAACCCGGAGGCGCGACAGCACGACATACAGGGTCACCCACGCTCGCAGGACTGGCCGCGAGGCCGGGTGGGCAGCAGCTCCCGAGGGAGGACACCCGAGCGCGGAGAGAACGCGAAGCGAACCTTCGGGAACCGGGCCCAGAGGGGCAGGTCCGCGGCCCGTCGCCCCCGCGGGCCTCCTCGCCCCGACCGACCGCCCTGCCCTCGTCGTCCGCGCGCAGGAAGAAGGCCTCACCTGCTCGGCAGGCGGGAGCGCCCGGGAAGCGGGGGCCGCGAGCGGACAGCATCAGGACCACGGCGGCGAGCTCACGACGCGGCCCGGGGTGCCCTGCCAGAAGCTTCCGCTCCTTTCCGGGAGCCGCGCGCCCGGCCCTGGGCGCCGTCGCGTCACAGCTCGCAGCCGGAGCGCGCACGCTGCCGACGAGACGGCGCACGCCCGGGGGCGGGGCCAAGATGGCGACCAATGGCATCCAGCGGGGTGGCTGCTCGGCCTGCCCTCGGGCTCCAGCCGCCTGGAATGCCAGGCGGGGAAATGGTGTCACGCAGGGATCGGCTCTGAGGCGCGGTGGTCAGCGAGCCGCAAAGTGCTTGCGAAATCGAGGTTTGTTTCCTCAGAGCCCCCCGAGGGTTGCGGAAAATAACACTCAAAGCCCCAAACTAGGCAGCGTTGCTCAACTGTTGAGCGTTTTACACCTTTGACAGTAAATATCCCTTGTTTACAGATGGAGAAATGAAGAACGTGCAAGAGCTAGAACCAGGATTTCATCCTTGCTCTCAGTTTACCTGTGTTAGAGCCCGTTCTGCGGGAGACGCACAGGCCGTCCTCCCTCGCTAAGGCATGCAAGAGTTTCTGAGGAGAAGTATAAAGAGCACAGTTTCTAAAGTTGCCGCGTGACCTGATTTCAGCTCAAGCGGCCATTATCCCACCTCACCCTCACCTCAATGATAAGCTACCTGCACTTTGCACTGGAGCGTCGAAAAGTGACATGGTGCATCACAGCTTCCATCCTTTTCCCCTCTCTTTACACAGGTAGATGTGCTCTGGCCCAAAGGCAGGAGGTGACTATCCAGCCCTGACACTTTTTGAAGATTTCTTTGAAAGGCAGAGCAATAGAGAGAGAGGCATAGAAGAAGTATCTTCCATCCACTGGTTCACTCCCCACATGGCCACAAGAACCTGGTGTTGGTCAGGTCTCTGCCAGGAACCAGAACTCCATCGTGGTCTCAGGGGACCCTTTCCAGGACACCAGTACAATGCTGTTGGATCTTCCTGCCTGCAGGACAGTGAACCAAAGAACCACTGTAGTTCAGACCTCACTCAGGCTGAGTGTTTTGTTTTAACATCACAACCCAGACTACTGCAGAAGGAAACAATAGAAAAGACTGATGTATCCAATTATTTACCAGTATCTCCTGTGAACACAGGGGCAAAAATTCTAACAATATATTCTGACAATTGTTATATATAGTTATACATATTGTTATATATATTCTAAGAATAACAATATATGACAATCATTCATTATCAGAAAAGAGCAAGGTACATGATCAGGTGTTATTTTTTTGATGAATGCAAAGTTAATTAAGTATTTGAAAATTAGTATTTACTACATAAACAAAAAAGAAAAAATCATGATATATATAATCTCAATCGATATAGTAAAAAATGAATAAAATTCAACATCTTAACATTGAGTTCAAAACAGAAAGAATGATCAACTGTAAAATGCAGAAATCTGCTTTAGTAAGATAGGGCAGCTAACAAGGTCATGAGATCAAGATGTTTCTCTACATATCTGAGGTTTAAAATTGAAGCTGCTTCACTGCCCAGTGAAGTCTACGAGAGCTGAATGGGAATGTGGGACAGACCAAACCAGTCCACTGCTCAAGCTGGCAGGCACAAGAACCAGGGCTGAGTGTGGGCCTGTGGAGGGTTATTGGGTATCTCAGGCCCTGGTGTACCTGAGGGCCAAGTGTGTGATTGGGTAGGGCTGGGCCACGGAACCCATCCATTTGTGTAAGAGACAGAGCTGGAAATAGCTCTGACCTAGCAATTGCCACTACTAGTGTATGCATAGGCTGATATGGGTGACAGAATGAGCCAGAAACCATACTAGCAGGCACACACAAGATTCAGGTCTGGGATCACCTCATATGAAATTTCTTTGAGGGTCCCCCCCAGCCTAACTGCTGGACTCAGAACTCCAACCATAGGGAGAGTGGCAGGACCTATGGTCTGACAATTAAGTGCATGTGTCAGTACTGGGCCTCCTTAACGGCTTGGACGGAGCAGTGGACAGCATGCTCAGATGCACATGGAGGATTAGGCAGTCCATTGGAGCCTGTAGAGGACATCTGGTACCATAGCAGAGGAAGGGAGGCAGAGCAAATTGGTCAACTACCCAGTGAAGCTTGACAGCAAATTTCTGGGCAAATGGAGATTCTGAGGTGGACTATGTCAACCAGTGGACCATGGAAGGATTTCCTCATCCTTGGATCAGTGAGATTGACAGCATTTCAGAACTATTGAAGCCATTTGAACAGGACCCTTGGCATGTATGCCACGTTGGTGACCCTGGGATGACATTGGGTGGTCGTTGCCCACCCCTGGGTATTGAGGCAGTTGGAGGGCTGGGTGTGATTTTTCCTCTTATCTTCCCCCTTCCCCAGGCACAGGAAGAAGAAAAACAAAATGTGGAAACAGTGATCTCGTCCACTTTCCCCTAATACTCAACCCTTCCCACCCAAATCAACTATGTCAATATCATCAAAAATAAAATTTTAAGAAAAATTGAAGCTGCATGTGCCATTTTGGAACCATGCAGGTTAGAAGCCATCTCTAACTACAAGGAAATTGAGTTCCTCAGATCTGTCATGGCCTGTTTAACCCATGAAGCTAATGCCAGCTATTGTGTGCTCTCCTCCGTAGGAAGTCACACATGCAAGGGACGAGCCGTTCAGGCTTCTGTTGAACCCTGAATTTCTTCTAAATTGTGTTTGTGGGACGCTGCATGAGTGAATTGTAGCAGATGCACAATCATTAATACTTAAAACCTAAACCCGACTGCATTACGATGCTCTTTCTGGAAAACCCTCCAATGAGACAACTGCTTGGAATTCTGCTGGCTTAACTCTCAGTGTTTCCCCCATCATTGCAGGGAGCCTATTGGCTAGAGGTGCTGCTCTTGTGGGGGTGTTGGGGAAATAACTGGGGTGCAGGCTGTCATGGAGTCAAGGGAATCATGTGGCTGTTGGAAATAATGAGTCCGGTTGCCCCAGCCCTGTTTACTGCAACGCATTTGTGCTCAGACTGGTTTTGAGTGGTTTAGCCAGTAATCTTAAATATTTACACAGCATTTGTCTTTAAACAGAGCACAGCACAGCACTTTATAGGAGTGACCTCATTTATGAATCCGGCATTTCTAAAAGAAAGAATGGGCCAGGAACGTTATTTTGTGATGTTCTGTTGTGGAAACAAAGCGGGCAAGAAAATGGCTTGCTTCAAGAAGCATACAAATATGGTTTCCTTCAACTTTGTCTTGTCAAAACAGAGTGACCAAGCCTTCCTTTAAAGGGGCTGTGTGGGACATGGAGCAATACATACATACATACACCTTCTCAGGGAAGAGGTTTCTGATCAAAGGAGGAGTTTGGCCTAACTACCTCTGGCCGCACTTACATGCTAACCCCTCCACCAGGGAAGGACACACTACCACAATATTGGACTTCCTGGCCTTATGAAATGTTAGAAAAAAATTCATTTTCCTTATACATTGTCCAGTCTGTGGCATTGTTACAACAACACAGAGATCAGATCTCTGAAGATACCTCTGTTCCGTCGGATGAGGAGCTGTGACACTGGCCTTGGTTGAAAAGGGTAAAGTTTCCTGCCGGTCGCCACTTGGCCCATGAGACAGTGTGGTTCTGATCAGATACAAACCACAGTCCTTAACATCAGCTTTGTCTGCAATCAGGATGATGTGTTGCTTTTCCTATGGTTTTTGCTTTGTTTCTGTAATAATTCAGATTCAGGCAGGAAGCAGCAGGTTATTTATTGGATGCCCTGAACCTCAACTGTGTTCCTTCTTTCTTTGTCCCAGGTATCCTGCCTTTCTCCGTATCACACCCTCTTTAATTCTTCATCATCTTAAAGTTAAAACTGAAACTCTTGACCAAACGGACTCTGGCCATCAATGGGTTGATGAGATGTGATTGGCAGGTAAGCTTCAAACCTGCTTAATGTGATACCCCAGAACATGACTAAGTAACTTGCAACTTTTCAGCCTCATGCCCTGAGGCTTCCCCATATATATAGAATCACTTCCCTAAATATGTAAAATCACTCTTTTCATACCCCTATGAGTTTTTGCCTACTAGAGTAAATGCCTCTCTCCTGACTCAACTTAGGGGTTGGCAGAGGAGAGGTCTGGGGGTTCTCTCCTGGAAGTGGCCATGTATAAAAATGATAATCTTGACCTGATTTCTTCAGGGCATTTTGGAGTGAATCTTTTCCTTGTGCTTTGGGAAGGACAGTTCGCAGACATGCAGGGTGTATTTATAAACATGAACTCGTGTTTTCTCTCTGCTAGGGATGCGTAGAGGAGTAAGGTGATATATTTCATAAGGGGACAGTTTACCAATAGTCAAACCAAACACAGGACTGGCCGTGTGCCACATAGGTCAAGAGCAGAATAGGAACCTTCTGGCCTCCAGCATCCCTTCCTTGGGAAAAAGCTTTCCTTGAAGAAAGCTCCCTGTTTAAAATGTATGTGTATCAAGAATGCCAGGGAGGTGAAACAGTTGGGGAAGCAGTTGCAAAGCCACTTGAGATATTTACATCTCGTATTGGAATGCTTGCGTTCAGGTCCAGGCTCTGCCATCATTTCCAGCTGCTTCATAATGTGCACCCTGGAAAGCATGTGATGGCTCAGGTACCTGGGTCCTAGCCAACCACATGGGAGGCTTAGAGTGTGTTCCTAGTTCCTGGCTTTGGCCTAGCCCATCTCTGAGTGTTGTGAGTGTATGTGTTTGTGTTTGTGTGTGTGTGTCTACATTTCAAATAGATTAGATAAATAAGTAAAAAAATCAAAATGATTAAGAACTTCAAAATGCTGCTGATAGAGCACTAAACCAACTGTGAGGTTTTCTGCATGTTGGGCTACCTGTGTCCTCCCACAGCTCAGTGGTTCCAGCAGAAACACACAGCCTCATGGCCTTGGTGCGTGGAAGCTTCTGCTGTCAGCTGACGGTGTGGGCTGGCCTGAGCTGCTCTGTAGAAAGGCTCGGGGAGAAGGGAATGGATGGCTTGAGGGCAGAGTTGGAACCTTGGTCCTTTACCAACTTACAGAGAAGTTTTACAGAAACCAAAGCTTTACAGACCTTGGCATTTTGTTGTTACAAAAGTATGTACTTTTAATGTTTTTCATTTGTGGAAGCCACAAAAAAGGCAATCTGGAGGTAGACTAGTGGTTACTAGAGAGGGAGAAAGTTGCAAGGGGGAGTTCAGGGGGTTGAGGGGGTGTTAGTAGGAGGTTTGAAGAACAAAGTACAGGAAAAGGAAGAAGCTCGTTCTATGTGCCACAGCCCAGGGCAGTGACTGGAGTGCAAACTTTTTACATATTTAATTAGTAATTAGAGGAGTTCAAAGCCTCCACACATAGAGGAATGATAAACTGCTAGGTATGTTGATTACTGTAACTTTTCAGTACACATTGTATGCATGTAATGAAGTACCATTTCCTACCCAGAAATACATAAAACTGTTACGTGGCGATCAAAATCTGTGAAAAATGTTGAAATAGTTAGGACTGCTGACTCTTGGTTTGATTATTATTATATTCATGAATCAAATCATCACTTTGACCCCATACATACATACAATCAAGTTTTTAAAAAATAAGAGGTTTTATTTACTGGGTTGGTATCTGGATTTGTAGTCTTAAACATCTTAGAATGCATGCACATACAATTATCTCTATTTCTGTGAATGTCCGTGCCAAAAACAGGGAGAATAAGCCTCCTGGGAGAGGTGGCATGAGCAGGCACTGAGGGTGCAGAGAACAGGACGTATGAGGGTGAGCCTGTGGTACAGCCCGTAAGCTCCTGCTGGGGAAGCCCGCATCCCATCCAGGAGTTCCTGAGTTCAAGTTCTGGCTCTGCTCCAGTTTCCAGATTCCTGCTAGTGTGCACCCTTGGGGGCAGCAGGTGAGGGTTCAAGTGATGGGTCTGTGCCACTCACGTGGAAGACCTGCATTGAATTCCCAGCTTCAGCTTCAGCTTGGTGAAATCTCTTGTTATGGAGTAAACCAGAGAATGGAAAATCTCAGCCTCCCTCTTTCAAATAAATAAAATTTCAAGAAGTTCTAATAATCATGAATGTATACAGTTAAGAAATGTTAAGTACAGTCATAGTGTTATGCCAACAGCCTCCAGATATTTTGTCTTATAAACCTTTTCATCTGTTACCTGCTAAACAACTTCCCATTATACCTTCTCCTGGAAAACCCCATTCTGCTTTCTGTCTGTCGATCTGAGTTCCCCTTGCATCATATATGACTGAAATCATGCGGTGTTTTTCTCTCTGTGAATGGTTTATTTTATACTTAACATAATGTTCTCATGGTTCATGTGTGCTATAGTATTTGTCGGAGTATGCCTCCTGCCTAAGTCTGAATAATATTCCAGAGCATGAATATTCTGCATTTTATTATCTCACTCATTTGTTGAT
This sequence comes from Ochotona princeps, assembly GCF_030435755.1. Taxonomy (NCBI): domain Eukaryota; kingdom Metazoa; phylum Chordata; class Mammalia; order Lagomorpha; family Ochotonidae; genus Ochotona; species Ochotona princeps. Next base: position 36,224,558 of record NC_080842.1, read on the forward strand.
GGACACTTGGGTAGCTTCAACATTTGGGGTATTATGGATAATGCTGCTGTAGACATGAGTTTGCAAATATCTGTTTAAAATCCTATTTTCAGTTCTTCTGCGTATATATGCAGAAGTGGAATTAATGGGTTTCTTTTCTTAAAAAAATTTGTAACAGACAGAGAGAGAACCCTCCCGTCCATTGGTTTGCACCCCAAATACCAACACCCAGTCAGCTGAAGCAGGCCTCTCATGTGGGTGGCAGGAACCCATCTATTTGACATATCACAGGTGTCTCCCAGAATCTGTATCAGCAGGAAGCCAGAATCAGGGGCTGGAACTGGGAGTTCCATATGGTATTCCCCACACTCGTTCATGAATGCATATTCCCTGCCTCATTTTTTAATAAATCCTGATCTCACTTGTGCGCCTTACTTATGCCTCTGTTTTGAATTCTTATCTCTGTGGGGGCAAGAAAACCTGAATTAAAAATAGAGGTACATATTCCCATGACCATCTAGCTTTACTTATTTGAGGAATTGCCATACTCTCAGAAGCTACAGTCCCTTGAGAAGTGCACAACATCCAGGTTTTCCCAGATCCTTGCCAGCGCTTGTCATTTCAGTTTTGTTTTTGGATAGCAGTCATGTTGGCAGGTGTCAGGTTGTATTGTGGATTTGAAGTTTGAAGACTCCATTTCTTTTAAGATTCATTTATTTACTTGAAGGACAGAGTTACAGAGAGAGACGAATAAATGGAGAAAAGCGATATTCCACCTGCTATTTCACTCCTCTAATAACTGCAACAACTGGGGATGGGGGGCAGGGACCCAAGCACTTGGGCTGTTTTCTGCCACTTTCCAAGCTGCATTATCAGGGAGTTTAATCAGAAGTGGAGCAGCTGGGACTCAAACTAATATCCAGATGGAATGCCAATGTCACAGGCAATGGCTACATCACAGTGTTGGCCCCAGTTCCTCTCCTTTTGAGATCAGAGGAAAAGAAGAAAAGATAAGAGAAGAAACAAACTTTTTGAGGTGAATAAGGATGCAGGGGAAGGCCAAAGCAAATGGCCATTTTGTCCACTGTTTTGGTGAAAGGCCGTTGACCCAGAGGGGAGAATATAAAGCAGGCGGAGGCTGGAGGAAACTGGAGATTAAAACATGAATCAGCATTGGTTCATGTCCCAGCTGCTTCACTTCTCATCCAGCTCCCTACTTGTGGCCTTGGAAAGCAACAGAGGATGGCCCAAAGCCTTGGAACCCTGCACCAGCATGGGAGACCTGAAAAAAGCTCGTGGCTTCTGGCCATTGCGACCATTTGGGGAATGAAGCAGCAGATCGAAAATCTTTCTCTGTCTCCTCTCTGTAAATATGATCTGCCTTTCCTATATACATACATACATACTTAGGTACATACCAGGGACTCAGGAGAACAAAAATGTCTAGATTCCTTCCAAGGACAGTGCCCTAGTCAGTCACCAAGGACCACCCACTGGATCCCATCTCCTAAAGATTCTGCATCATCTCTCACCTCAACCCTTGGGCCCCAAGCTTCCAACATGTGGAACCTCGAAGCACATCTGAGCCATGGAAGTTAGCAACAGAGGGACACACAGTGGAGGCTCCCTGGAGCTGGGGCACTGCAGCCAGCAGCAGCCTCACCTGGAAACTAGCTGGGAATAAAAGAAAGCAAACTCTGCATGCCATTCCATTCAGACCCACAGATTCAAACACTCTAGGGGCTGGTCCAGCTCTCTTTGGTTTAACAATCCTGCCTGCTGGTTCTGCTACAGGAAGATGTGGAAGAAAGAACTGGCAGAGAGCTAGACAGCGTATGGTAGAATGGAGATGGATTAAGAACAGAGGTGTCTTTGAAATGAGAACTGCAGAGGAGGAAACAAGGGTCGAGGCCATCAGATAGGAGCAGAGACAAGCCCAGGAGAAGGGAGCCTGGCTGAGGGAAGGGCAATGGAGAGAGCCGATGGGCTATTTTATTTACTGTAGTTTGGAAGAATGAATAGAATTCATCAGATACAAAGTTCCAGTGTCCGTCATACTGAACTTGCAGGTACTGGGCACTTTAGAAGTTATGAGACCTTGGACAAACTCTGGAACATCCCTCCTTAAGCTCTCTGGAGATAAACTTAACCACCAGTTTGGATTTCTATAGCCCTTAAATTAAATAATCCAGATACCAAAGCCTGGCATATGAGAAGAGTTGATAAACATCAGCTGTTACTTTTATTACCAAGCACCCCTGGTTTGTCAGCGGTGGTGGGCAGGGATAGTCAAGAGAGAACATGTCTTCATAAACACCTTTCCTAATCAAACTGTACCCCATGCACACTTGTTGGATGATTCATGCTCATTGCTAATGAGTCTCTCTTTCACTTTTGACATTTATGTAGTGCCTGTTGGTCATCTACATATTCTTTACATCCATGCCATCTTAACAGTCTCATGGCTGGTCAAAGATTAACACAGGGAAACGGATGTCCAGGGTATGTAGCTTGTCTTCTTCAGAAGCGTGGACATAATTAACAGTGTACCACAATTGTCTTCACAGTTAGCTTCAGTTGGAGCAGCAGGTATGGACAGGTGTTGCTGTCCCTCAAGGCCATACTTATTCCAGTGAACGTCCCTCTAGTCCACAAAGGATGTCAGCTCAGGCTCTGATGTGACCCCTCCTAGGCATGGCCTGGCTTTCAGCTGGCTTCCTGCACTCCTGATGGAGAGGAGGCCTCTCTCTGACCTATGGGGCTGTCATGTATTTCTAAACAATAGTTCCAGACCCTGCTTCCTCTGCAGTGAGCCTGAACCATGGTGGCTCTGTATTCTGATGTGGCTCAAGAATGTTATTGTGGGGCCTGACGTGTTAGCATAGTGGTTAAAGTCCTCACCTTGCACACACCTGGGATCCCATATGGGCGCTGGTTCTAAACCCGCTTCCCATCCAGCTCCTGCCTGTGGCCTGGGAAACCAGTTGAGGATAGCCCAAAGCTTTGGGACACTGCACCCACGCAGGAGACTCAAAAGAAGCTCCTGGCTCCTGACTTTGGATTGGCCTAGCTCCAGCAGTTGCAGTCACTTGGGGAGTGAACCATTAGACAGAAGATCTTTCTCTCTGCCTCTCCTCCTCTCTGTATTGTACCTTTCCAATAAAAAAAATAAATAAATCTTTAAAAAAAAGAATGTTAATGCTTCTTCCTGCTGTGTCCCTTAATTCCCTTAGAACTGAAGAGGTAACAGAGAAGGCAGGTGGAATGCTCAGCACGCCTGGATGAACTTCATGAACTTGATTAGTATCTTGGCTCACCATCTCCCACCTGTATAGGTCATTTCACATTTTTGTGATCACAGCTTTCCTCAGACCATAAGAACATTGGTGCACCTGAAATCCTTGATGCTTAGTACAATACATGATACATTGCATGCAGTCAATAAATAATTGAATTCTATTCTATAATATGCCATTTTCATTGAACATAATAGATATTTATGTCTCTACAGTAAAAATAATTATACTCATAATTTAAAATGTTTTCATAATGTCATGGAATTATACTTTATTAGAAGTTTTTCTTACATTGGACTTTTGAATCTGTTTCTTTTCTTTTTTTTCATTTTTACTGTTAAAATATTTATAAATATTTACAAAAATAGCCATGCATAATTAATTTAACTCCCTGGGAAATCCTTAGGATAAACTCTCAAGAATGAAATTACTGGGTTGAGGAGGTGTGGCCACCCTGATGATGTTTCTTCAAGAGCCAGTCCTAGTAGAGCCATGCGATATGTGCCTGCTCTACAGAAGATATTCACATGCCTGTCTCTAGGATGCATTCACATCGACCAGGAGGGAACAGCTCCATGTCCAAGCTTCCAAAATTCACTGGAGGCCAGGGCATTCGTGACCACCTCATAGGTGGAACAGAGCAAACCTTTTTGATCTCTGAGTAATCAACTAGACCATTGACACGAATTCTGCCTCCCCTCCACCCAGTTCCTAAAGCAAAATTCCAAAATGTGACTCCATCAGAAGGCATAGTCTTCTGAGAGGCAGCATAGCTCCAGGCATGTGGATTGAGACTTTATGATCTCAAAGCTGATGGAAGATCTCTATAATTAACTTTTATTGCATTTCAGACAAACTGTCACAGACTTCAGTGGCTTCCAAAAGTGGTTAAGTTTATTACCTAACACCCTAGATGGGTCTACAACGGTCTTAACCAGCTAAAACCAGGGTACCACCAAGACTGGCCTCTTTTCTAGAATCTGAGGGAATTTTATTTCCTTGCCATTTTCAACTTTCAGAAACATTCTCATTCTTTAGCCCATGTTTGGTCGCCTTTGTCTATCTTCAAAGCCAGAAAAGTTAAATGGATTTCTCCTTCCTTCCTTCCTTCCTTCCTTCCTTCCTTCCTTCCTTCCTTCCTTCCTTCCTTCCTTCCTTCCTTCCTTCCTTCCTTCCTCTCTCTCTCTCTCTCTCCCCTCCTCCTCCTCTCCCTCTCTACCTCCCTCTCTTCTCTCATCTTCACGAGGAGGATTGGAAATAGTCTTCAGTTTTTAAGAACTAGCCTGATTATATAAAGCCTACCTGGACAATCCAAGATAATCTCTCCACAGCAAGGTCTTTGATCTTAATCACATTCAGAGTTCTTTTTGGCACATAAAGCAACATACTTACAAATTCCAGGGATTAGGACCTGGATGTTTTTGGAAGTGAAAAAGGACTGGAGAAATTATTCTGGCTGCTAGAACATGTGAGGAGTGACTCGAACATCAGCCCTAAAGGCCCTGCCATTTTGGACTCAGTACTAGTTTAAACATCTGCTTTGCCTAGGTCAGCTTCCTTAAGTTTCACAAGCCTGTCAGATTTATATTTTGTTATCTGTCAATCTGATGTAACTTTGCAACTCTGTTCCCATCAATCCACTGAAACCTCATAGTGCCATACCTGACAACCCTCCCCACCAATCCCCTGCAGCTCCAATAATCCCATCCACCAATCATTCATGGCTGCCCTCCCATCCACTTCCTCTTCCTTCTCTCTCCCCTGTGTCTGATGCCCCTTCTCAGACCGACCATTGCCTTGTCCTCCATCATCTTGCCCCCTTACTCTTCACTGCAGCCCCCTCCTGCCACTATAGCAAGAGACGTTTCCCTTTTTGTTCTCTCCCCTCAATCCCAACTTCCATTCCTTACCCTGTTGGAATAAAGGACCTCCTAGGTAGGTACTTCTCTGTGTCTGGTAATTTCAGTGGCAAACTTATCCTGAAAAGAGGACCTAACTGCATAGAAGAGCTAACACAAGATCTAAAAGAGAAATACGTGTCTTAGTTTCTAAACTACACAGTCACAGAATACATAACATTGCCAAATTATTCATAACAATACATCAGTTACCAATGATTAAACTTAGTGAGTCAAGTACAAGAATCAATGCAATAGTTCTTTCTTACTCCCAGTTTCATTTTCCATAGCTTTATGTATTCATGGTCAATTGGTTCAAAAATACTAAATGGAAAGTTCTAGAAATAAATAGTTCATAAATATTAAATTGTATACCTTTCTGGGCAGTATGATAAAATCTCTCTGAAAGTTCTCTGGGGAGTACATCATTCTTTGTTCAGTGTATCCCTTCTATATATGTTACTTACTTTCTTGTTACTTAGTAGCTATCTGGGTCATCAAATCAGCCATCAGAGCTTATTTAAGTGCTGCTATTTTACCTAATAAAGGCCCCAAAATGCAAGAGTACTAGTGCTGGCAAATTTACTAAAGAACATTTCTTTATAGTAGCCCGCTATCCTATTATTGTTTCTTTCTGAGTCTGATTTACCAGTTAAACTTTATGAATGATGTAATTACATGTACAGGAAAAAGGATGGCATATATGGGGGGTTGGTGCTATTTGCAGCTCTAGGCTCCATCGATGGTCTTGGAACATTTGGGGAGCACTCCTGTGTGAGCTCAGAAAACTTCATCTTCTAGTTGTACCCTCAAAAGTTCTCTAGAATGCCAGGTAGACTCAACTCTCCATCACCTTGGCCACCTGTGTTGGGCTTGAATCTCTGGATTCTTGAGGTGGCATCTCTGATTTTGTCTGGACTCAAGCTCTGTACAGCTGATTACCATTGTCGGAAGGTGGGACTGGGCAGAGGTGTAACACACCAGGGGACCAGCCAAGGAGAAAGGAGAACGGGAAGAGATCCTGAAGGTGGGCCTTGCCCTTCATTGTGCTACTGTGGGTGCCCGTGTTTCTGAGGTGGTGCTACTGGGCTTCCTTTTTTTTTTTTTTAATTATTTATTATTTAACTTCATTAATTACATTGTATTATGTGACACAGTTACATAGATACTTGGGTTCTCCCACCCCTCCCCAAACCCTCCCACCATGGTGGATTCCTCCACCTTGTTGCATAACCACAGCTCAAGTTCAGTTGAGATTCCCCCATTGCAAGCGTATACCAAACATAGAGTCCAGCATCTTATTGTCCAGTCAAGTTCAACGGCTTCTTAGGTATACCCTCTACTGGGCTTCCTTTTTAAAGATATAGTTCTACTTGCAGCTGCTGGATTTTGCCCACTGGGATCTTGTGTTTAATTCCTGGGGAGAGGTTCTGTGATGAATGTGATACCAGATGTGTGTTTTTCTGTACAAGGCTCCACTAGCTGAGTTCTTTTTGATTTCTGTTTGTTAGTAACACAAGTGAAAACACAAAGGAGAATAAGGAGGGGAATTCACACTCTCCTTTGAAAGCTTGGAACATGAGATCATGATCCAGGAGAGGTGGCAGAGCAAGCAAAAACCTAGGAGTCAGTAGAGGTGTCATGGTGGGCTCTGGGCCTGGAGTTCCCGCCAGCCCCTGAGCCTCCTGGCTCCTAACAGATCTCAAGGGCAGGAGGCCAGCTGCTTCAGAGGGCTTACCATAAGGCTTGCAGTACACCACCAGATGACATCAGAGTCTGTGGCTCTACCACTGTGTGATGAGAGCAGGGACCCAACAGATAAGACACAACCACTCCTGAGTCTGACTTGGTTTAATTCTGCTGTGGGATCCACCAGGACTAACCCAGGGAATTTTGGCTCTAAGTCTCTGGATCCACTCAGGGGGGAAAGGTGAAGCTTTGTGTATCTTCTCCAGTGGTAATAGATTGGTGTCCAAACTGTATCCTGGTGGGTTAATTATAGACAAAATGGTGCTACACTGTCTTGAGTTTTGAGGTTTGTCCTTTATTTTCTGGACTTAATTTTTCTTATAAAACTAATAACCCCTGGCTTATGGGATTCTGTAAGAATAAAATTCAATAATGTTGTAATAGGTGTAGTGAAAGTTGTGGCACTAAGTAGGCCCTTTCCTTTTAGAAGTATTTATCTTTTTTAGAGAGGCAGACAGACATCTTCTGTTGATTCATCTCCAGTATGCCTGTAACAGCTGGGACTGGATCAAGTCAGAACTGGGAATACAGAGCCCAATTTGGCTCTTCTACATGAGTGATGGGGACCATTCCCTGGTGCTTCCCAGGGTGCACAACAGGACAAGCTGGAATTGGAAGTGGAGCTGTGACTCAAGTCCAAGCACACCATAGGATGTGAGCATCCCAAGCACCCATCCTGGTGAACACTCTGCATCTCACGTCCACACCAGGTGGATCAGGGACTCTACTCATCCACCAGTACACCTTCCTGCCGATCCCAGATACTGCACAAGAAAGTCTTCCATGCCTACTTTAAACAAAGTAGCTCATGAATAGAATTTGATTTTAACCAACTCTTCTTTTACTATCTAACTGTGGAGAAGGGGCATCCAGAATATCATCTAAAACTCCTCCAGTGATGCCTAACTCTCTGAGTGGAGGAGAGGAGGAGACAAGATCTGTCAAGGCACATTCAAGAGGGAACACAGGTGCTGACAAGTGAACAGTGGCTTAAAATGTACCATACACATGGTTCATAATTAAATTAAGTTCTTCAGCCAGGGCACAGGTTCTCGCCTGTCCAAGGTATGAGTTTGCATCTGGATGGCTCGTTGATAGCAGGCCCTTCATCTATTTCCAGGTAGTTTGATAGGAGAGAATGTTAATTTTGCTGCAGGCTGTGTGCATCTGAAGCGCAGACTGAGGGATCCAGGAGGCTTCCTGGGACCATCAGGCTCCCTGGGATGGGATGGAGTGCCAGGGGGCCAAAAGGGGAGATGGAAAATTTTTTTCTTTTTCTTTTTCCATTTTTTTCTTTATTTTTGACAGTCTTTACATAGTTAATTAGGGCACAACGGTTCGAGGGCTACAGGAAAGTGGGTAAGACTATTATTTCCACGTTGGTTTTTTTTTTTTTTTCCTGTATCTCGGGTAAAGGGGAAATAAAAGGAAAAGCTCCACCCATTCTCCCACCCATCCCAGGTCCCTGATGTGAGGCATGCTCCAATGCTCCAATGGTCTTGCTCAAGTGGTTTTGATAGTTCAACAGTTACGAATTGCTGCCAGTCTCGCCATTCCAAGCACGATGAGGTCACTGCAGAATCCACTGATTGAAATAGTCCACCTTAGAGTCTGTTTGCCCAGTTTTTCACTGCCAACATATGGCTGGGGTAGTTGATTGATTTGTTCTGTCCTCTGTTGTGATGCCAGGTATCCTCTGCAAGTTCCAATAGACTGCCATACCCTCCATGTGCACCTGAATATGCTCTCCACTTCTCCGTCTGAGCCTCTGAGGAGGCTCGGCCGGCTCTGGCACTTGCACTCCATGGCAGACCATGGGTTCTGAGTCCAGCAGTTCGGTTGGGGAGATCCCCAAAGAAACTTTTGTCTGATGTGATCCCAGACCAGATTGTTGTGTGTACTTGCAAGTACTGGGTCCGGTATAGTCTATTGCCCTGATCAGGTGGTGGTTGCAATTGCTGGGTTATTCTGTTTCCAGCCCTGTCTTCCACTGGAACTAATGGGTGTTGCAGTCCAGCCTGATTCTGTCCAGCACACACTCGGCCCTCACATAAACCAGTGGAAGCCGCAGCCTAGTTGGAGCGACCCACAATAGCCCCACCAGGCCTCCCCCCACTCAGGTTCCCGTGCTTGCCAGTATGTGCAGCAGACTGATCCAGTCTGTCCCACATCCCATTCAGCTCTCATACATGTCAATGGGCATTGAAGCCTCGTTCAACCCAACCAGCCCAACTATCCAGCCCTCACACATGCTGGTGTGTGCCTTTCTGTCTAGCCACCCCTGCCCCAGTCCTGGTTTTCGTGCTCTCCAATGGGAGTGGTAACCCAAGAGGGAGGAGTCCATTATTTTCCTTCTAGGCCACACCCAGGGAAATGGAAGACTTTGAAGATAATGCATAGCTACTGTTCTCAATTCATTGCCAATTTATTCATCCTTCAGGGTGGGAAGAAAGTCATAGAATTTAAATCCAGAAGCTGCCTCAAGCAGTTCTGATCTCACACCCAAATAGGAGCCTTTATATAATGTCTCTCACTAGAGGGAGAGAGAAAGAAAGGTTTCTCTCACCTACTGATTCGTTCCCCAAGTGGCCTTTAGAGCTGCGAACTGGGCCAGGCCTAAGCCAGAAGTCAGGAACTCCATCCTGGTCTTGACCATGGGTAGGAGGAGCCTAAGTGCCTGGATCATCTTCAGCTGTCTTTCCAGGCACATTAGCAGAGAGCTGGCTGAGAAATCAGAGGAGCCAGGACCCAATGGTGCTTTGATATGAGAAGCCAGTGTTTCAAGCAGCAGCACAAACCTAACTCTTTGTGCCACAACACTGGCCCCAGATAGTTCTAATTGGAATTATGAACCTCAGAATTTCTCCTGGCTTCCTTTCATTGGTACGATGCTTCCCTGGAGCCTATAGATTGAGCTTCACTCTTTTTACACGGGGAAATTGTTTGAATTTCCAAGGTCTGCTGTCATCTTTTTGAACTTTTTTCCCTCCACACAAACTACTCCCATTACCTTCAAGCATTTGCCAAACGGCTGCTAGCCTCACTCCACCAGCTTGTCACGTCTAGTGCCTCGGCTAGTCTGCAATGCCATGACACAGCGGTAGATGGCGCCATTGCTCAGGCCCTATGTTAGTGCTCCAGGACTTCAGGAAGCTGTCAACACCAGTCCGTGCCTCTCCACTACTCTCCCCAGGTTTTCCCTGAAAAATCTTCCCTATTTGCCAAGGGAACTCCTGGCCAGACCTCCACCTCTCCACTTCGGGTGGGGAGGGAAATTTCATGTCTCCCCCACAAGCACTTGCTGAGTGATTAGCACTTTCTCGTGCATTCCCACCCTGAATGCAAAGACTGCCTGTCTGTCTTCATGACTAAAATGTGGCTCTCCCTGCAGAGCACGGACACTCCTGAAGTCTTTGCAGAAGACAGCCGCGTGCGTGAGATCCACCAGCTTGTGCCGGTCACTAAGATGGACTCTCACGGTGAATACAGTGACATTTTAGCATTTGCTTTAGCCTCATTTATAAAAGTGAAACAATGGGGGAGCCAATTATTAAAACCAGTGAGGGATAAATTATTATTTACATACACAATGGACCATTTGATAGTAATTAAAAATAATATTTTACGGGCCAGCCCAGTGATGTAGCAGTCAAATTCTCTGCCTGGGTTATCAGCATTTAATAGGGTTTGTGTCCCAGCTGCTCCACTTCAGATCCAGCTCACTGGTGATGGCCTGGGAACAGCAGTTGGCAATAGGTCCCCCCTGGATGTGGGGCAGAAAGCCATTGAATGACACTTCATAAACATAATTTATGTTGAATTATGGTTTGCACAGAAGATTATTGGTTCAAGGATTCCCTGTGGACACTAACAACCCTGGATACTCGGGTCCCTATGAAATAACAAAGTATTTGCACAGAACCTACATCCATCCTCCAGTTGTATTCTTGTATGCTTTAAATCACCGTTAAGTTGCCATAAACATCTAACACAATAAACTGTTTTGTGGACAGTTGCTGTGCTATACTGTTTAGAAGATGATAGCCAGAAAATAAGTCTGTCCCTGCTCAGTTACAGATGTACTTCTCCCCCTAGAATATTTTTGATCTGTGGTTGGTAGAACCGAAGGTAACAGGGCTTGTGGATGTGGAAGAATAACTAATGAAAGATAATGTTCATTTCCTAATTTCAGTTTCAGGTGGTGAAGCTGAAATTCAAAGAATTTACTTGTCCTTTCCATCAGCCCACTGTTGAGGAGACAGAGGAATTTGAAAGTGGTTTTTCATATCTTCTTAAATCCCATGAAACCATATTCTCTCATTTTTCTTTTCTTCCATCTTATTTCAGACTTTGGATCCCTCTGTCCACAAAATTGTCCTGTATGTGAACGTTCACTGGCTTCCCTCTGTAAGGCTGTGGAGACATGGTGCTGTCTCCACTGCAGCCTCACCCCTCCTTCCAGCTCAGGGAAAGACAGCAGGACTGCGAGCTGCACTCACCTTGTCCCTCACAGTAATGACTTCATGTTTGTGACAAACTTCGAACTTTCAGAAAGTAAAACACAAAAGCAGGCCAAGGCCTCCCAAGCATCTCTCGTCCCTGTGCAGTGCGGTAGGAAGGACAAGCAGGGTGTAACAGGGAAGAGAACAATTTCTTCAACACCCACTCTCTCAGTCACTTTCCACACAGTAGCCCTTTCAGTCTTGGGGACAGAGCTGCCAGGGAGGAGATTTTATTTCCCGGAGGGGTTAAGCAATTTTCCCAAAGTTGCTCAGCTCACAAGCCAAAACTGGGATTTTGAAACACCTACACTTAACCATCAATCCTTAACCGCTAGGCAAAATGCTTGCTGTGATCCATGCTCTAACTTCCTCACTCACACCCTACAAGTGGCAGAGCAGGACTCAGCCTTGGGTTGCCTCATTGCCAATCCAAAGAAGGCTCTTGTCAATGCATGGCATGAATAAAATCAGATGAGATGTTCATCCACATCCCTGGGACCTGGAAATACTACAATAATAAAAGCATGATTAAATTAGGGCTCTTATCCTATGATTAAATTAGGGCAGCTTATCCTGGGTTAGCTGAGGACACTAACTATGGGGGCACTTCAAAAAGTTCATGGAAAAATAGAATCAAAGATAAAGTGTGGGGCAGGTGTTTGGCAGCAGGTGGTGGATGACTCAAGTATCTGCATCCCTGTTTTCCTCATGAGAAACCTAGATGGAGTTCCTGGATCCTGGCTCTGGTCTGACCCCACTGTGGCTGTGGCATTTGCAATCTCTGCTCATTTGTCTCTGTCTCTTTCTTTGTGTCTACCTTCAGCTAAAGTGAAAGAAAATACATAGATCTAAGTACATTGAAAAGCTAAGGTGCGGGCCCAGTGCAATAGCGTAGTGGTTAAAGTCCTCACCTTGCCGGCCTGGGATCCCATATGGGCACCGGTTCTAATCCTGGCCGCCCTGCTTCCCATCCAGCTCCCTGCTTGTGACCTGGGAAAGCAGTCGAGGATGGTCCAAAGCTTTGGGATCCTGCACCTGAGTAGGAGATCCAGAAGAGGTTTCTGGCTCCTGGGTTTGGATTGGTGCAGCTCTGGCTGTTGCGGTCACTTGGGGGGGGGGAGGGAACCATCGGCTGGAAGATCTTCCTGTCTGTCTCTCCTCCTCTCTGTACATCTGACTTTGCAATAAAATGAATAAATCTTAAAAAACAGAAAAGCTAAGGTGCATTTTTCATGAACTGTGTGAAGACCCTTCAGATAACCACAACGGGACCTCAATAAGAAGGATGCAGAAGGTAGAGGAGCAGTGGAGCTAAGGTGATGGAAGCCAGAGGTTGGAGTGATGGGAGGCCATGGGTCCAGAAGTTAGTGAAGGCACAACACGACTCCAGCCTGGAGAAGGAACTCTGTAGGTGGATCCCTTGACTTTAGCCCTGTGATGCTGGTTTCAGACTCCTGGCATACAGGAAAAGAGTGAATGTTTTAAGCCATGAACTTCTAATAATGTGTTAGAGCAGCCAAAGGAATAAAACACAAGTGCCATTTACATACATTACACACATGTAAGAGAATAAACTACTTAAAACATTTGAGATCTACCTTTTTATGTGAAAAATGATCTGGAGTAAGTTGCTGTAAACAAAGGCCACAAGTGCTCGGGCTGGCACTTGGATATTTAAATTAAAAGTAATTTTAAATTACTTGTTAAAGCCAAAACTATACTAGGCCAGACCCAGCCAGATTAATTTTATAATTGAGTGTGTTATAGGGATCTTTGGTTTATGTATTTGAAAGTAAGTTTTTAAATCATTCCTAAGACTTATACTACTACTCAAGGGTCTGTGAAGGAAGTTTCCTTGGTGCATGTAGAAAAGATTAATATTCTTAGCAAGCAGGGAGTATAACTTTATTCACGTTTAGTCCAATGAGGTTTTTAGTCATGAAGAAGTATGTATTCAGTCACAAATGTTTGCCTTGAATGGAGGTGCATACATAGGAATCTACATATTTTGGACACATAATGTGATTTATCAACCTCATTTGCATGTCATAAACAGTTTATAATACTAAATTTCATAACAAGGCAAACATTTTCCACCATTAGCCTTGGCACTAAATGCATATATGGGAAAAATGTGTTCTACTTACTATTCTTTCCCCACAAAGAATTAGTATAGAGGGGTTTCAGCCTTGAAATAATTCCTGGGTATATTGGATCATTTTGTATAATCATTATTCACAATGATGATGTTTAACACACCTATTATTTTGTTGAAATTACCTCTGAGTATACAAATTACTATTTGAAACCATGATTGTGTTGATTATAATCTTTTGACTGATAAATATGGGTTTGAAGGACCCATAGTCTAAGGTGTAAATCACGGGTATCATTAGATGTTGATGGTCCTGCCTTCCAAAGCAGCCTCAAGCACGTTCACTGGCATTCATTTAGCAGGAACGAGGGCTGGGGCACACTAGCACTGCGCGCCCTCGGGTCTCCACAGGACACTAGCAGTGCGCGCCCTCGGGTCTCCACAGGACACTAGCACTGCGTGCCCACGGGTCTCCACAGGACACTAGCACTGCATGCCCACGGGTCTCCACAGGTTTTGCCTGGTGTCAGGATGGTTGAGCTTTGCTGAGGCACCATTGTGCATCTCAAAAGTGTATTTGTTGTTATGCCTTCTGGAAGTATAACATGCAACAACAGAACTACTAGTGTAAAACACAAGGCAGACATCATTAACTACCTTCAGTTAATGACATGGACTTGGAGGAGCATCAGTGACACAGAAAGGAGAAAATGTGAGACTTAAATTACAGCTGTAAGTGATAGCAAGAAATTTAAAGTCAATTATAAAACACCCCCCCCATAAACACTGTGTCACCCCACACCCACCAAGAACCTAATGAGTTAATCTTTTTTTAAAAATTATTTTATTATTTTAATTGGAAAGGCAGATATACAGAGAGGAGATACAGAGAGAAGGAGATACAGAGAGAAAGATCTCCTGTCTGTTGATTCACTCCCCAAGTGGCTGCAACGACCAGAACTCAGCTGATCTGAAGCTAGGGGCCAGGAGCCAGGAACTTCTTCCGGGTCTCCCATGTAGGTGCAGGATCCCAAGGCCTTGGGCCATCCTCTACTGCTTTCCCAGGCCACAAGCAGAGAGCTGGATGGAAAGTGAAGCAGCTGGAACATGAACTGGTGCCCATATGGGATCCTAGCAGATGCAAGGCGAGAATTTAGCCACTAAGCTCTTGTGTCAGGCCCTGAGGGGTTAATCTTGAGGCTTGTACCTGAACCCTGCCAGAAGATGCTTGGATGCTGCTGCAGTTCATTTTGGATCCCAGTAAACATCTTCACTTCTCCATATTATTCCCTGGATTCGCCATACAGAAACACTGCCAGGGATATTTTTCAAAGGCCCAGTTGTGTGTTGCTTGTAGGTAGACATGAATGCATTCCCAGGATGTCCAGGCATGGACCACCAGGTGGCCACTCTCTAATTACTGCATTTTAAGGTAGAGGACCACCCTGCAGCGTATTTATTGTCATACCAAGCCAGACTGAACTTACAGAGGTACATTGTAAGATTCATTTATGTTTTGTTGAACACTGGTGCTAATTTGGAATGAGTGTGTCCAGACTCATCTCATAATTGGCTCAGAATCTGTTTCCTGACTTGTCCCAGGCATCTTCTCTGGATTGGAGGAGGGAGGGGAAACTAGACTAGATTTTATTGTTTTGTTGTTTCCTTCCATTGCCAGGTCACAAGCCCCATGGGAGGCCAGGGGCAGGATTTGGTGGGATTTGAACCACAACCCCATGAAAACACAGGAGCACAGGAAATAGTGCCTGCATTTTTGGTGCTGCCCTCACTCCATATTCTTGTATTCAATGCTGGAGCTCCCCTGTTGTCCCAAGACAGGTAAGTGACTACCTTCTATATACTCAGGAAATGGCCAGTGTAGCATTGAACCATACTAGCCAGTGATGCTACTTCTGTTCCATCCCACCTAGGGAGGACAGACCCCTCAAGGCCATTCACTTAGAGGCCAACAGACAAGTCTTCCTTGGATGCTGCAGGTCTGTGGAAGGGTCATCCATGGGTGACAGAGCTGCTCACAATCTGTTGTTCCTGAGTATGGATCTGGCTTGGCTCCCATACACATAGACAGGGCAGAAGCTGCTGGTCCAGTCCAGAGCCTCCCTGTGTAACACTATTGAACTGGATGGCTCTTTCCTCACTGGAAGGGGGGTAGGAAGGAGGCTGATGGTGATGGTTTCCATCCTAACAATTCCATCCCTAGAGGAGCAGCCAGGAGGGCTTCCCCAGGGACCCTTTCCTATGGTTAGGGGGCAGGCGCTCACCTTTCAGGAAAAGGACACAGGCCAGGGAAGGGCCCATGTTCAGATCATGCACAGACAGTGGATGAACCTCATGCGTGTAACTCCCAAGCCCCTGCTCTTTCAATTGGACCATGCCACCATTCTTGCCGCCTATCTCCTGGGTTGCCCATGAGGTCCAACCAATCCGTCTAGAAAATATTTTTCTCCACTTATTCTCTGTAGTTCCTTTTCTTCACCTCCCTCCACTTGCTTGTGATAACTGCCTTATTTTGTTTCACACCCTTTTATCAGGGGGACCTGAGAGATTTGGCCTAGTGGACTGCTATCACCTTGGCCACATCTGCCTCCAGGGCTTGCTCCACCCTGACAGCTGGCGTCTGGAGAGGGAGATGGCTGCTGGGTGGAGGGGCACAGCTGATGGCTGGCTCCCTGGCCCCAGACAGCACCTTGGGGATGCCTCAGAGGTGCTACATGTCCCTGCCCTCCCCCCCCCCCCCCCACACACACACAGGGCCTGCAGCCAGGCCTTTTCTCCTCATGAGGCTTCTGGTTGGTTCTCTCAGGGTCGGGCAGGCAGAGGTGTGTATCTGGAAGCAGAAAGCCTTACTGCTCACTTACCACATCTTAGTTTCCTTCTGAACCACCTTCGCCAAAAACAACTTAGTATAATCAGAGCAGAAAATTTGGAAAAAACCCGGAAAGAATAAAGAGGAATGTTACCTTTCTGTCATTAGCATTCTTTTGTTTACATGTCTTTTTATGAAACAAAATCATACTCTATCTACAATTATTTATCCTGTTCTTAAACAATAGCCCTTCTCTGTTGTGACAAAATTTAGAATACTCAGCATGTTGAATAAAAATTACTTTTTAAAAAAGATTTGTTTATTTTTATTGCAAAGTCAGATATATAGAGAGAGGAGCAGAGACAGAGAGGAAGATCTTCTGTCCAGTGATTCACTCCTCAAGTGACCGTAACAGCCGGAGCTGCGCCAATCTGGAGCCAGGAGCCAGGAAATCTTCCAGGTCTCCCGTGCGGGTGCAGGGTCCCAAAGCTTTGGGCCATCCTCAATTGCTTTCCCAGGCCACAAGCAGGGAGCTGGATGGGAAGTGGGGCCACCACAATTAGAACCAGTGCCCATATGGAATCCTGGGGCGTTCAAGCTGAGGATTTTAGCCACTAGGCCACCACACTAGGCCCAGAAAAATTACTTCTTACTGCTCTGTTGAGAACTAATAAGCACTGACATTTTGTCAGATACATTTCTAATCTTTTCAACAAGCATTATAAACCAAAAAGGGAAAAGTATAGTAGATTCACACTTTACAGACTTTAAAAATCTTATTTTATTTTGCTTTTGTTTGAAGGGCAGAGAAAGAGAGAGAAATCTTCCATCTGCTAATTTACCCACCAGACAGATACAAGGGCTAGGACTGGGCCAGGCCACAGCCCAGCAGATTTCACACGAGTGGGGGTGATCATGACTCTTCTGCCATTCTGAGGCCCTTCATAGGGAGTTGGATCAGAAGTGGAACAGCTAGGACATGAACTGACCTGCTAAGAAATGTTTTTAAATGTGGGAACAGACATCTCAAACCACTGGCTAGTGTAGGAATGCCCTTTGTGGGGGATGTTCTGACCCAGACTGCCAAGGTTCAGAACACAAAGATCCAGCTGTCTGTGGCAGCTTTCTCAAAGTTCTGTCCATTTCCATTCATCTCCCATGAGAATCACAGGCTTGTTCCTTCACTCAAAAATGACTCCTTTTCTTTTCTTTTTCAAAGATTCCTACTATTTAAAAGCTAGAACCACAGAGAAGGAGAGACACAGAAAGAGATCACCTACTCTCTGGTTCACTTCACAGGTGGCTCCAATGGCCAGGCCCAAGCCAGGATCCAGTGTCTTCATCTGGGTCTCCCACACATGGGTGGCAGGATCCAAACACCTCGTCTCCTGCAGCTTTTCCTAGGCTATCAGCAGGGAGCTGAATCAGAAGTGGAGCAGCGTCCCGAATGGGAATGCTGGCTTCCCAGGAGTCCTTATTTGTCACACCACAGTGCCTGTGCTCACGATGCTAAGTTTTCATCTTGAGCCCAGTGATAAGCAGCAAGAGAGATATAGCTGAGTTTCAGAAGGTAAGATGCACAAGGGAGAGGTTAAATGACATAGGGTTAATACTTTGGTCACTGCCCCACACCTTAGAGCAAGCTCAGGATGGCTGGCTGTGTCTGTCTCACCCCTCTGTCCCCTGCCCAGACCTCCAAGGATTCCACCAGAAGAGTGAAAAGATGGGAGGATGTGAGAGGGGTCCCTCCTGCATTGTCACAGGGCTCAGCCTGCGTCACCAATAGCAGGCGGTGCCACCTCCTCACCCCACCCATTGTGCCAACTCCTGGCCTCTGCTCAGTCCTACACTGGCAGAGGGAGACCTACCTGCCAGCTAACCGAACTAAAGAGAAGTAACGCACTTCCCCTCCCACACATTCTCTTTGCCTTACTCCAAGGCCAGAGGGAGGACAAGCCAGGCCGTGTTCAACCTGAATCTGCCGGAAAGAATAGCCGCCCGTGTAAGGGGATATCTGTAATCTACTCAGAAAGGTTTTTATAAGCCCAAGGGTAAATTGATAGAAAACAAGGCCCCTGCAAGGTCAGAGGGGCTGAGCCCCTAGGACAAAGAACTGGTTTCAGACCCCTTGCATTGCTTGGGCAGGGCCCAACCCCCGGGGATCATGTGCTGCCCTCCCACCAATAGAGGCTCTCTGAGGTTCCACCTTCCCCCACTACCCACTCTCCTCCTCCTCCCTGTCCTCTTCCTCGCATTGAAGCCAGTGTTTAGATCCTTACCGAGCTCCCTAAAATCCATGAGCCTAGAAAAAGGAGATGTGAAGCTGTGTCAATAGGTGGCCTGATTTGCAGCAGAGCCGATTGGCTGAACTCTCTGCCATTTGCGATCTGAAGGAAATAGGGGAAGACCAATCCCACGTGCAGAGGGAGCCCAGCCCAGGACCTTGCCCCTAATGGTGGGGGCTGGAAGCCTGCTGCCTGCAAGTGCACAGTTGGCTTGAGCTGCTGAGGGCGTAGGCCGGGGCGGGAGCGGGGGCGGGGACATGTGCAGGGGGCACAGGAGATAAAAGGCTGTGTGGATTAGAGGGAAGCTTCTGGGAGGTCCCTGCCTGGAGCTGGACCCTAGGTTACTAGCTGCAGAGTGCATGTGATCCCAGACCACAAGCACACAGGGCTTCGCAGTTCCTGCTACTCCCACCAAATTCTGAGAACAGGAGGCAAAATCACATGCTTTGAATGCCAGGGCAGAGATCTGTGCCAAGACAGGCATCCTAACAGTGACACATTCTCCCCTGGTTTCTTTGTGGGCAAGATCCTGCCTTCTCTGGGCATATAACACTTCCGTTAACAGTCCTAATTCCACAACCTGAGTTCTTCTACTTTGTGTGGAAGTGATTTTCCTTTCCTCCCTGTTGGCATTGAAGATTTCTCCCAAGCAGGTACTTCACCAAAACAAGTCAGCACAACTTGTGCAATTCTGTCTCTGGTTTTTGTGTAAAGTGTCTGGCTATTGTGTTTACAACAGGGCCCAATCATATTGAAGCCTGAAATTGTTGTCTCCAAAAACGAAGAACTTTAGTAGCACTCATTTTTTTTTTTTAATGCCAAATAAAGAACGAGTTTCTCCCAATGTAATCTTAGAGGTCAGGCAGATGCAACCTGAAGAATTAGGCTAGTTCTGGACCTTATTTTCTATTTTCTTTTTTAAGACTTATTTATTTGAAAGGAAGAGTTACAGGGTGGGGGGAAGAGAGAGATAAGGAAAGGGAGAAAGAGAGAGAATGAATGAATGAATCTTTCTTCTGCTAGTTCACTCCCCAAATGGCTACAACACCTGGAACTGGGCTAGGTTGATGTCAGAACCAGGCACTTCATCCAGGTCTTCCATGTGGGTGCAAGGGGCAATGTACTTGCACCACCATAAGCCGCTTGCCTGTAGGCACATTAGCAGGGAGCTGGATCAGAAGTGGAGCAGCCAGGACTGGAACCAGTGCCCACATTAGAAGCCAGTATTGTGCATGATGGCATTACCTGCTATGCCACAATGCCAACTCCATTTCATCTTTCAGAGAAATGTTAGCTATGTTAAAAAAAATTGTTGGAAGAGAGACCAGGATTGTGGAGAGGCTAAAACTATGTTCTAAACAAATAGTTCAGCAACTCAAGTGCAGTAAGCCTGGGAAAGGCAAAACAGAAGGGATATAAAAGAGCCACCTTCACATCAAGGGCAAGCTGTGTGACATATAAAAGGCAGACTAGGCCCGGTGCAAGACAGGAAGGCATATGCTGGTGTGAAGATAGCTTTCTTCCTTTTCTTTCTCTCTGTCTACCTTCGTTCCTTCCTTCATTCTTTCCATCTTTCTTTCTTTCAAGATTTATTTGAAAGGCAGAGAAAACAAGGAGAGATGGACATACACAAACACACAAACTACACACACACACATATACATACACATACACACATATCTTCTGTCTGCTGACTCATTCCTTAAGTAGTTTCAACAGCCGGGGCTGGGCCAAACTGAAGCCAGGAACCAGGAGCTTTTTCTTCGTTTCCCACAAGAGTGTCAAGAGTCCAAACATTTCAGCAATCTTCTGCTGCTTTCCCAGGTGCATTAACAGAGATCTAGATGGGAAGGGAATAAGCTTCGACTCTTCACATGCCAGCATCTCATGTGGTTGTGCCATATGACTTTTGACTTCACAGTAGCAAGAACTCTGGCATAGCAGTTAAAACACTGCTTAGGACACTTAGGACATGCAACCCATGTCACAGAGCCTAGTTCTAAGTTTCACCTCTATTTCCAATTCCCACTTCCTGATCATGTGTTCATTAGGAAGTACAGGAAATGACCCAAGCACTTGCGTCCGTGTCTCCTACCTAAGAGATTTGGATTGAATTCCACGATTCTGACTTTAGCTTGGTCCAGCTCTGGCTGTTGGACTGTCTCTTGGGGCATGAACCAAACAATGGAAAAATATCTATGTATTTCTCCCTCTTTTAAACAGAAGGAAGGAAGAACGGTGGGGAAGAAGGAAGGGTGGTGAGTGAAGTTGGGAGAGAGGACGTTTTTGGTAATTAGAGCTACAATCCTGGGCTGTATAATGATGTTTTTATCAACAATGAAGGGTGGTGGATAAGATTCCATTTCCTGGTTATTTATGTTACCTGGTTTTCCTTTGGGTCAGTGTCCTCTGTGACATACACACAGCAGCAAGCTCACCTAAAGAAGCCTTTCTCAGCACATGCCCTCATGGCTGAACGATGCCTGCTCAAGGTGAATCATGGAGAAGTATTGGGAAAATCATAGGTGAACATTTACCTAACTTTTTGGAAAAAAAAAACTTTCTTTAAAAATGCAGAAGACAAAATCTGAAATGGAACATTGATATATTCAAAACTTGTATGTCAGAAACATAGCAAATGTAGATAATTGGCTAAATAGAAAGGAAAATTTCACACACATGAAAAAGAGTTACCATAATAGTAAGAAATTCTTACAAATCAGAAGCAAGGCAAGCTTCAATAAAACACAGAGCGAAGTACATGAATAGTAAACCAATGAAGAGAAAATAGCAGTGTTTAACTAACATGGAGCAGTTCAGCCTGGGCCCAATGGCAAAATAGTGCTATGAGATGCCATTCTGTTCTATGTAATAGACACTATCTATGTGCTTATGTAAAGATTTAGTGCTGGCTTTGGATTGAAAAGGCTGATATTTTCTTTTTACTGTTGATGTGTGTGTATGAACTGACCTTCACTTTTTTGGAGGTGTATTTGGTACAATCTCAGATATCTGCAAAATAGAAAGACCGAAAAGAGAAATCCACTTACGGGAATGTTTTATGACTGTCGGAGTTTAGCCACAAGACTATTTACCACAGCATTGTTTATAATGAGTAGAAGCTAGAACCAGTTTAAATGTTACCAGTGGTGACATATTAAATCAGTTTTGTTACACATCAATATTTTATACAGCTATCAAACATCCCTGAAGGGGGCTGGTGTTTCTCAGTGGGTTAAGCCTCTGCTTCCCATGTCAGAATGCCATATCAGAATGCTGGCTGTGGTTCCAGCTGCTCTGCCTCCAGTCCAGCTCCCTGTTATTAAACTTAGATAATCAGAGACAGCCTGAGTATTTGGGCTCTTGCTTCCCATGTGGGAGATCAGGGTGTAGTCCCTGGCTTGCCATTGCTGGCTTCTGCCTGGCTCAGATTATCTGCCTTTCAAAAAAATTTGAATATGTTTCTCTGCCTTAGAGGGACAGATGTAGTTAAGATACAGGCTCAGATGACCACATTCCATATTCCTATCTCTTGTGAGAATGGTGCAACTCCAACTACTTAACCTTTCACAGCTGCCTTTGTTTACACTAGGAGGAAGCTGGATTCAGGTGTCAGATGCCAGTATGAAACCCAAACACTCTGCTGCTGGGCAACTCAGACATCTGCCCAGCAGCAATGCCGAATGTCCACCCCTCAGACAGATTTTTATCAGGCAGGTATCCACGAAAGCAGAGATGCTGAAAGGTCTGGTGGATGGAGGCTTGTCAAGATTGCCAGGAACTTCCGCAGGCCCCAGCACCAAGCTCCAGAATGTGGTTAAGAAATCGCATTTATTTTTTAACATGTTGGCTGCTCAATACTATCTCAATTAATTCCATAATGATGTCAATTGTTGCTGATGGTATGTTAGTGCTTTTATTTGATCGGGATGATACTCTGCTGGCTCTGCCATCAGACCAGAGAGGGTCTCCCCAATAAGTAGTTGGACTTGACTGGACTAAAAGATGATGGACTCTATGCTCGGCATATGCTTGCAAAGAGGGAATCTCAAATGAACTTGAACTATGATTAAGCAACAAGGTGGAGGAACCCACCATGTGGGGAGGGTGTGGGGAGGGGTGGGGAGAATCCCAGTTCCTACGAAATTACAACACAATGTAATTAATGAATAAACTTAATAAAAAAAAAAAAAAGATTGCCAGGAAACAGAAAATATCCTATTCTGCTTTTTTACTTTACATAGCAAGGTTAGCTGGATCCCCCATATCCTCTTGTGTGAATTCAGAATAGAGGGTAACTGGAAAACACAAAGAAGATGTTCATTGCAACATTGTTTGTGGTAGTAAAAAGTTGTTAATTGAAAAATGCTAATTGTTGATAAGTGTTCCCCCAAAGAGAAGAGGTCAACTATGGTCTATCCAGGCAATGAAAAACTGCTCAGCACAGAAAATGCACTGTATGTGACTATTTTCACATATATACATATGGAAATAGTCCAGGTTTCCAGGGGTGATTACTCACCTGAGTAGGGGGAAAGAGTGGGGATTATGGGACCCGGCAGCGTGGCCTAGCGGCTGGGGTCCTCGCCTTGGGCACCCCGGGATCTCATATGGGCGCCGGTTCCAATCCCGGCAGCTCCACTTGCCATCCAGCTCCCTGCTTGTGGCCTGGGAAGGCGGTCGGGGACGGCCCAAAGCTCTGGGACGCTGCTTTGGGACGCTGCACCGCGTGGGAGACCTGGGAGAGGTTCCTGGTTCCTGGCATCGGATCGGCGCGCATCGGCCCATTGCGGCTCACTTGGGAAGTGGATCATCAGACGGAAGATCTTCCTCTCTGTCTCTCCTCCTCTCTGTATATCCGGCTTTCCAATAATAATAAAAAAAAAAAATCTTTAAAAAAAAAATAAAAAAAAAAGAGTGGGGATTATGGTAAGGGAGGTGGCCAATGGATGATTTACTTTTACATATTATTCCTAATTTGCTTAAAATTCATGTATTTATGCATTTCATACTCAATTAAACACATTTTAAAATATGAAAAGTTGAAAGAATGTATTTTTACACTTGATCTTAGCCAAAAGGCCGAGCAGCAATGAAAGGATGTATTTTTGCAGTTCTGTGTCTTGGGAATGAAAATTTCAGTGATTTTTACTTTTAAAATTTTATCTGCATTTTAAAATTTTCCACATTGTTTTTTTTCATCATGTTTATTGGAATGAAAAAAAAATTATTTTAAAGGGTTGCTGGAAATTTCAACAAATATCCAAAAGTTAGTTTAAGATGACGTATAATATGCTACTCACCTCTATCCTGCCACTTGGATATACAGTGCTATGTTAGAAAGAGGTACAGGTTTTATTGTAAAATGAAATGACTCCCCAAAGTTTGGAAGTAGAGAAAAAGTCTTCAGGATGCACTTAGCCATAGTTGATCAGGGGGTTCTGGGTAAATATTTCTTCTATTCTTACTGATGTTTCTTCACCCAGCATGGTCTAACAAGTCCTCTTACAGATTTACTGGTGATAAATATTTAACTCCTGTTAAAAATAGCTGCTTTCTGGGAATAAGTCTTCTCAGATAGCTGAGAGTTTAACCTTTTAATCTCTTAAACATTTTTACATTGGAATGATTCAGAGGAAGTCTAGTCCTAGAATATGTTGCCTACTTTTCTTCTTCAACAGAACAGAACTTCTTTATCCAGCTCATCCAGTGTTACCTTCTGATGGGCTGCCAAGGTACCCTACACTGTCAGCATCTGTCCACAGCACCCACATTCCCCATGGCTTTAGAAGTTCACTTTTTGGCTAGTTTGCAAAATAATAAATGTGATGGTTAACACCAAGAGGACTTGCTAAGAAGAAAGAACGCACACTCTTTTTTTCCCCGTTATTTTTATTTTTGATGAGTTTTACATAGTTGATTAGGGTGATAAGGGCCAAGGGCTATAGGAAGGTGGGTGAGATCACTATTTCCACATTCTCTTTTTTTCCTTCCTGTATCTGTGGGAAGGAGTGAGATAAGGGGCTAAGCCGCACCCAGCCTCCCAACTACCCCAGGGTCCCCAGTGTGGGACATGCTCTGACGGTCTTGCTATAGCTCAGCCCCCGCCCCCAGTCTTGGCCCTCATGTGAACTGACATGTGTTGCAACCCAACCCAACCTGAATTACACTCCATTTTGGTGCTCGGATTCGCCAGTGGGTGATATGAACTGGCCCAGCCTGGTCCACTTCTGACCTGTGCCAAATATATGCCAGTGGATACCATTCCTTGGCCTGGTTATGGGCTGCTTCCTACCATAGTTCTTATGTTCACCTGCAGGGATTACGGTTCAGAAGAGAAGTTCCCCAAGCTCCTCCACCAGAACCTCTCCCAATGCCAGATCTCGCACTCATCATTGGGTCCGTGGGCCAGCCCTACTTAATCCATCTACTGTCCTAGCAGGAACAGTGACCTTTCCTGACCAGTCCACACCCATTCTGGTTTTTGTTGTTAGATGTTACAGCCTAGCCAAGCCTGGTCCACACCCAGACACAGCTCACACATGGCTCAGCAGGGGCAGAGACTTAGCCTAGCCCGTCCTACACCTACTCTGATTCTCAGGAGCACCAGGGGGTGCTGGAGCCTAGCCCAGTTTGGTGCACCCCAGACCAGACCCACTCCACACTTGTGCCAAGGGACACTGCAGCCATGTCCAGATCAGATAGCAGCCCCCACTCTGGCCTTCACACTCACCAATGGGAACCACAACCCAGTTAGGGCATCCTCTTTGCCCCCCAACCAGGCCTGTTCCCAGCCACAGATCTTGCACATGCCAGTTGTTGCTCTGACCTAGCTTGGCATAGTCCCTTCCCTGTATTGGCCTTTGCCTTTGGATGTTGTAGCCTGTCCTGACCTGGCCTGCTCCCAGTCCCAACTCTTGCTGGCGGGTGCTGAAGCCTGGCCATGCTCAGTCTGCTCCCATTCTTGGCACATGCAGACTGGTAGGAGTGACAGTCTAGTCCTGCATGACCTGTGCTCTAGCCTGATTTCTGCACTTGCCTGTGAGCTGAGGTTTGCTTGGCCCTGCCTGGTCTGTCCTCTATCAAAACCAGCCCACACATTTGCCAGCAATTAAAGCTATCTTGCCAAGCTTGCTTGACCCCCAGGCCTAGATCATGTGCTCACCAGTGGAGCTGTGACCCACTAGGGGAGTTTCCCACGTTCTCCCACTCAGTTCACTCCCAGACCCAGATCTCATGCATGCCAGTAGGTGCTTGGCCCTTGCCTGGCATAGCCTGTCCCTGCATCTTGACCTTGTATGAGCTGGTAAATGTTGCAGCCCAGCCTGCCCCACACCCTATTTTAGGATGCACATGCAGCTGCCCAGAGTATTCTCGGTCCCTGTACCCGTAAGTGATGACAGGTTCACACCTAGCTCAGCCCATCACCACCCCAACTGTTAAGCTAAACAGCAGGACTTGTATTTCCACAGGATTTGGCCCACATATCCTTCACAGAATCTACCTCTGGACCTTACCTCGAATGCCGGTGTTCAGGGCCTGCCTGATGTGACCTGTCACCTGTTCTGACATTCAGTCAGGTACTTGGATCTAGCCCTGCTAGACAGGCCCTCAGCCCTAGCTTTTGTGTAGACTGGCATATAGTGGTCAGCAATGTTCTGTGCTAACAAGCCCTACTCAGGACTCCCATGTGGGCTGGTGTATCAGTCTGACCCATAAACGTGTTCTAGTTTCTCCCCTCTAAACCACCGTGTCTCAACCCCCTTGCGTACGTTCAAGTACAGTGGTCTTGTTATTGGGAGTTCCTCAGGATTCATTTCCTACCTAAACATACAGTAGCTTTATCCAGGGATGTCTCTAGGCAGTAACTCCACACCCCCAAGACCCCAGAACTCACTGCAGGGCAGCCAGCAGGCAGAGCCCAGCGCCACTTGGCACTCTGGCCACCCACAAGCCCAAGATTTGCTTACCACTTTGCAGTGATGACTGGGGCTAGGCCCCAGGCATTGAGTCTGACCTGACTCAGGTAACCCCAGCATCTGCCACGCTGCTGGGAGCTCCATCCACCCAAGCCCCGAGGTCGAACTCACCTTGGCCCCTCCCATCTAAATGTTAGCAGTGGATGGAGCCAGGGACTTGGGCTGTGAGGCCTTCATGATGTAATTACCATGAAGGGAGAAGACTAGGCAAGCCCAGGATTAGCTCACCGCTTGGCAGCGGTGGCTGGGGCTAGGGCCCCAAACATTGAGTCCAACCTGACTCAGGTACCCGCAGCAGCTGCTACGCTGCTGAAATCTCCATCCACCTCAGTCCTGAGGTCTATCTCACCTTAGCCATTTGATTTTACTGCCTTGGGGTTTTTCAGTGGTGTTTAGAAGTTCAAGTGTGGGAGTTGGTGAACTGACTTCTGAAGGGTCATAGTGTTGTTGCCATGGGCACAAAAGCTCTTGTCATAGAAGTCAATTATCTTCTGTGGATAATAAGTGTAAATGACCCCGAATGGTGACAGAACCTGGAGTCATGCAGTTATTGCTCTAAGATGTTGTGGTTTTGTACAACAAATTTACAAGATACAGTGAATGAGTGTTGGTAGCCTCTGCAAGTCACAACCCTGTACGGCTGAGCAAGTGAAGGCCCAGGGCAGTTGGGGCTGTAATCTTGGGCCTACTGCTTGCAAAATCAGAGGGATTGGGGGAGAGAGTGCAAATGTAAGCACCGGAGCAGAAGTCTCACCAAGAAGGACGTCTTATTTCTTTGTCCCTGTTGTCCTCTTTTCTTCTGTTACCAGCAAATAGGCAGTAACTCAAAGGGGTGGTGATTCACAACTAGATTCCCAACCTCTGAGTCCAGGAAGTTATGGTTGTTCAGATAGTATCCAGGTAGCTGGGGTAGTGGTGACCAGGTCTTCATAAAAACACCAAGGAATGCAAACACCCAATCCCTTCTAGAAGGACAACTGTCAGTCCGAAGAGCACAAAGTCTGGGAGGAGTCCTCCTGTGATGTTTCCATACAACGAAGCCTCATCACAGAACACAACAGCAAAGCTGGGTGGCTCTTCGGGAGTCTCCTGCAGCACCTCCACCATTCTTCTCGGACACGTGGGGCTACCCCAGGAGTTAGTGTGTTTGCATCTAAGGTATAAGGGAGGAAGGAAGCTCCAGAATGAGGCAGAGTCAGGGAGAGATAGGCTGCTGAAACCTCTGTATCCTCTCAGTGCCCCTCAGGAAGTGAAGCAAATCACCATTTGCCCTGCCATGCAATCTAGCCATGCAGAAGGCACACATTAAGTTATGACTGTAGAAATTCTTAGAATGACTTGGGAAATGGGGACTGTGTTAGACTACAGTGTAGCCTCTCCTAAAAAGCCTGAGCTTGAGGAGGGACCAGGAGAGCTCAAATGGTCTGCACCTATAAAATGCACTTCACTCTGGGGGATATGGGGTTGGTGGCCATGATATTTGGAACACCTGCAACTTGTGGAAGGCATTGTGGAAGGCCCTGATTTCCTCGATGTGCTCTTGGGAATGCCTTAAAGAACGATTCTCTTGTATAATAGACACATAAGTGAAAGCGCAGAGGGATGGAAAGACTTAGCCAAGCTCACACAGCTACTCCCAAGTCCAGGTCTCCAGATCGTTAAGTCCAATGCCTTCCTCAAAAGGCAGGGGCCTTTGATATCACACACTTGAGGATCCCCTGGTGTGTGTACAGGGATGTGGGGTAATGATGTAGTGGTGAAGAGAGTCACTGATGGGCAAATGCCTGGGTCCTACCCCAGGTCCATTGAACCAGCATTTCTGGCAGTGGCAACTGAGAATCTGTATTTTAGCATAACTGAGTCTTATACAGTCTGGCTTTATTCTACCTTGAATTGCTTGCTTAGAGTGAACTGAGTAGAGGTGCTACATTGATGAAATACCTTGTAGAGCACACAAAGAGCGCACAAAAAGTATACATTCTATGCGTTGCCACTTGACACCATGCCTGCAATGAGTCACAGTAAATGACAGCTCACTGGCCTTTTAGCCAAAATCATACAGTTGAACATTACGAAAAACTGAAGAATGCATGAAACACAGCCATAGTAATTGATGCTACTTTGTGGGTCTTTCCCCTGATGGGTCCTAGGGTGGGTGTTCTCCCATATGAGGCCACCCACAGCTTATCCTGCTGTACCCACCACCTCGCTGAGACATCTTGCTTTGTACACATGTCTCTGGCGTGAAAGGTTTCTGATACAAGGCTGAACACACCCTCTCCCTAATCAACCATGAAGAACCCAGCAAGTCCACAGGAGATAAACGCAGTGAGCTCTCCCTGGGAAGGAACATCCTGGGCAGTTAACTATGCATGTGAACAAGAAACAAAAGACAGATGATCACCTGCCTCTGAAGGTCCGTGGTGGGCCCTTTTCACCACTTGGTCCGCTGTGCTGGAACCTCCCAGCTGGAATCCCGGTGCTAGGGTCAGAGGCACACCCCCTGACCCCAGCTGGGTTCCTGCAACCCCACAAAGTCTGGGACATGGAGGGTTCAGCTGTTGGGTGCTAGAACACCTGCGTGCGCTCACCTGCCTACCGGCAGATGGGTCCTCGCTGACTCTAAAAGGCCTGGCTATGTCACAGTTTTGCTGATTGTCTTTTTCTGTGTCCAGGGAGCACACAGCAAAGATGGAAAGGGACTTTAAGAAGGTAGACCACTTATTAAGCATGCTCTTTAGTTTGGCAGAACCTTAGAAGTGGAAGGACAAGGCTGTAAAAGTTCCTTTAGTATGCAGTAATTTTTTTGCAAAATTTTTTTTTTTTACTTTTAAAAGCAATTTTTTTGGCCAAGCAGGGATTGGAAAAGGCTGGTTTCGTTTTTCTGAAAGTTATAATAGAAAACAAAATCAAAGATATCAAGTGAGCCAAGATCTGGTATCCCCCAAACTCAAAGATGTTCCAAGAGGGGCCTGCACTGTCATACAGGGCATTAAGCCACCACCTGTGACACTGGCCTTCCATACAAGCATTTTTTTTTTTTTTTTGAGTTCTGGATGCTCTGCTTCCAGTCCAGCTCCTGGCTCATGCATCAGGGAAAGCAGCAAAATATCCAAGTGCTTGGACCTCTGCAACTCAGGCTAGAGACTCAGATGGAGTTCCTGGCTCCTGGCTTCAGCTTGGCCCATTTCTGGTAATTTGGGTAGTGAACCAATGGATAGAAGAACTCTTTCTCTCTCACTCTCTCTTTCTTTGTATCTTCCTTTCAATTAAATTAATATTATTTTAAAAGATTTTCAAATATCATTTGCCAAATGGATAAGCCATTCTTATACTTTTTTTTTTAAAGATTTTTTTTTTTTTTTTTTTATTGGAAAGCCGGATATACAGAGAGGAGGAGAGACAGAGAGGAAGATCTTCTATCCGATGTTTCACTCCCCAAGTGAGCCGCAACGGGCCGGTACACGCCGATCCGAAGCCGGGAACCAGGAACCTCTTCCAGGTCTCCCACGCGGGTGCAGCGTCCCAATGCATTGGGCCGTCCTCAACTGCTTTCCCAGGACACAAGCAGGGAGCTGGATGGGAAGTGGAGCTGCCGGGATTAGAACCGGCACCCATATGGGATCCCGGGGCATTCAAGGCGAGGACTTTAGCCGCCAGGCCACACCGCCGGGCCCCATTCTTATACTTTTTAAAGTTATTATCATCATTTTATGATACAGTTCCGTAGGCCCTGGGATTTCCCTCACCCCCTCCCCAAGTTCCCTCCTTCCCCTCACTGAGTTCCCCTATATTATTACTGTAATATAGTTCTTCAGAAACAGTCATATGTCCATCATTGCTGGCATGGACAATGGTAAAGTGTCCAGGATTCTATTGTCAAAATATAGTTAACAGTTTCATTGGGAGTCCACCTTTGATCTGGAAGTAGAGATGCATACTGCATTATATCCTCACATCTGGATATGATAGTCTCCATTACACAGTTACTATACATCCCCTTAAATGAAAAGTCACAATACAAAATCAACAATAGGAAGAAAAATAGAAATTAAAAAACACCATGAAGTTAATCAGCAGGCTACTGAATGACTAATGTCTCGCTGAAGAAATCAAAAAGAAAATCAAGAACCTTCTTGAAGAAAATGATGCTACTGTATGATCTATGGGTCACTGAAGAATTTAATGAGAGTTTTAAAGAGATATAGTTTCCACTGATCTTTGTTGATAAGATATGTCTTCTGAAGGCAACAAATAGGTGGGTTTTCTTTTTCAAATCCGGTCTATTAATCTGTGATGTTTAATTGATGAGTTTAAGCCGTTTACATTCAGGGTTAATATGAATGGGTGGTAATTTGGTCTTATCATTTAAGTAATGGTTTGTTCATTGATTTAGTCTTCTCTTGTTATTTTACTGGGATGTTCTTCACATTTGCCTTTGGTCTTAGTGGGTGCTATTCCCCTTCTCTGTTAAGAGAACATCTTTAAGTATCTTTAAGTAGGGCAGGTTTGGAAGAGGCACATTCTTTTAACTTTTCTTTACTGTGGAAGAATTTTATTTCATTTTCAAAAACAAAGGAAAGCTTTGCTGGGTACATTATCCTGGACCGACAATTTTTTGCTTTTAGAATATAGAATATGTCACTCCATTCTCTTCTTGCCTGTAAAGTTTCCTTTGAGAGATCTTCTGTGAATTTAATTGGCATTTCTTTATATGTCAATTGATTTTTTCCACATGCACATTTAAGGATCTTTTCCTTATGTTCAATTGAAGAGAGCTTGATTATCATGTGTCGTGGAGAAGATCAATTTTGGTCAAGTCTGTTGGGAGTTTTGTGCCCCTCCTGGTATTGTTTCCCAATTCTTTCTCTAGATTAGGGAAATTTTCCCATATTATTTGTATTTCATTAAATACATTTGTAAACCCAGCTTCTCTTTCTGTACCTTCTGGGACTCCCATAACTCTTATATTTGGCCTTTTAATGGTGTGTTTGAAATCTTGAATACATTTTTTGGCCTGATCCAGCTATGCTTCCAACTTTTGTTTCCCCTGGTGACAGGAAATATCTTCCAATTCTGAGATTCCCTCTTCTGCCTCCTTCATTCTATTTTGGAGACTCTCCCACTGTACTATTAATTTGCTCTACTGTACTCTTAATTTCGGAACTATCGGCTTTCATATGATTCATTTCCCGTGTGACATGTTCTTTAAATTTCTTGAATTCCTGTATTATGTGCTGCTCATCGTTGATAAGACGGTTTATAAGAAGTGTTTGGAATTTTGTATCCCCCATTTTTTTTGATGTCTTCCTCAGTTAACTCTGAGGTTGGCAAAGGGTTTTGCTCCTTTGCAGAACAGTCTTCAGTAATATTCATTGTGCCTTTGTCTCCTCTTTTGCTCTTGATCATTGTACCTCTAGTTATCAGAGTCTTCTCCTTGGGGCAGGTTTCTAAGCTGTGTCACCCACAGGTCTACACCTTACTCCCAGCTCCAGGTGAATGCCGCTTCCCACCTTGTTGCTGGTGGAGTTCTGGCTGTTGGTGCAGTTCAGATTGCCACTTGCTGAATGCCACTGGAATATCTGTCACTGCAACATCACACTGCTGTGTCCGCCGCTTTCCTGTGTCTGTCAGTGTTCACATGCCCCTCTTGTTATTCTATCTTCTCCTATTTCCTGGAACGTACTCTCTCTGCTTCACTCTTGCTAATGTTTCTCTGTCTGTTTAAATGTGTCCTTACCCTGTTAGGATAAGTTATTTGTGTATGTGGCCATTGAGGCAGAGGTACTGCCTGGAGAGTGGCACCTTGCACACTTTTGGTGACTGCACACAGTCCAAGAAGTGGGACATAGCCTCTAGAACTGCTGTCCTTCTTCCTCACACTTAGAACCTGGGATGACTTGAGCACATTTCTGGAGATTTCCAAGCTTCAGTTTTCTCATCTATAAAATAGTGAATATAAATGATGTCTTAGGGGTTAGTGGAGAATTCGTGAGATATTCCATACTTAACACAGGTACAAACACAGTGAGTGCTTAACAAAAGTTTAAAACAAACAAATAAAAGCATAAGGATGAAAATTAAACTTAAGCCTGGCCTTTTGACACAGCAGGTTAAGCCACCGCTTATGATACCAGCATTCCATATTGGAGTGCCAAGTTAGGTCCAGCTGCTCTGCTTCTGATCCAGCTTCCTGCTAATGTACCTGGGAAGTAGTATATAATTTCCTTTACATTCTTTGTGGGGTTTTTTTATTGTAGTAAAATACACAAAACCTAAAATTAACCATTTTAATCATGTTAGCTGTAGGACTCAGTGACACTGAGTACATTTTGGTGTGACCATCTTCACTCTGTATTTCCAGAACATCGTCAACAGCCTAAAACAAAGTTATGTATTTATTAAATTACAATTCCCCTCCCTCTTTTTTTTTTTTTTTAAAAGAATATATTTGAAAGGCCAAGTTACAGAGGGAGAAAGAGGGAGCCAGAGAGAGGGGGAGGGGAACAACATCTTCCATCTGCTAGGTTACTAGCCAAATGACAGTATGGCCAAACTGGGCCAGACCAAAGTCTGCAAATGCTTCCAGGTCTCCCACATGTATTCACATGGGAGCAGGGGCCCAAGCACCTGAGCCATTGTCTCCGTCTTCCAGCTCCTGGCAACTATAGTTCTTTCTCTGAATTTGACTTTAGATACCATATGTAAAGTGGACTCACACAGCATTTTTCCTGTTGTGATTGCCTTATTTCAGTTATCATGCCTACTGATTGATCCATGTTGCAGCATTTGTCAGATTTTCCTGCCTTTTTAAGGTTGAATAGTATTCCATCTATACACCATATTGAGTTTTTCTGTTCATCTGCTCATGGGTTTTTTTTTAAATGTTTGTAAGGATTCGTTCTTTTACACAGTGGGCCGAAATCAGCTTTCACATAATTTATACTATCCCTGAGCCCTGCCTTTGGGTTCCACGGTATTGGTGGAGTCTGATTTCCACAGGAATCACTGGTTGCCAAGTGAGGTCCTGAGCTCCCACACCAGCTCTTTCCTTAATAAAAAGTTTGTTTTTATTTTATTTGAAAGACAGAAAGACACTGAGAGAGAAAAAAAGAGATCCTCCATTCACTGATTCACTTCTCCGAACACCTGTAATACTAAGGGCAAGGAAGGTCACACAGGATCTAGGAGACAAAAACTCAATCTAAGGAACCAATCCTTGGACCAACACCTGCTACCTTCCAGATCAGCATTAGGAGGAAATTGGCTCAGGAACAGGGTCACTGGGACTCAAACCAGGCACTGTGATGCAGAAAGTGAGCATCCTAAGCGGTGACTTAGTCGCTGTGTCAAATGCTTGTCCCTCACACCACCCCTTGAAAACTAAGATGTTTCACTGTTTCATAGTTTACAGATTTTTTTATGTCATTGTAGTTTTTCAATCAGCTGATCTCTTTTTGACAAGGAATTATCTTAAGCTAAGCTGAGTCATACTCTACAGTGGGACTATTCCCTCTCTGCTCTTGACTCTAGTGAAGTGCAGGCAAAATATGCCTTGAACTATTTCCACTGAGGGCTTCATAGAGATGCGGTAGTTCAACATGGCAACTTAAAACTTGACCCTCAGAGCCAGGCTTCCTAGGTCAGAATCCAAGAGCCACCCTTTGCTATGGGTCATTGTGAAAATTTCTTATTTTCCTAGAGACTCAATTTCCTTATCTATAAAATAAGGGATCATAGTAATACCCAACATAGTGATTGAGTTGCTGTGAAAAATAAATAAATTAGCGCATGCCAAGCTTAGAAAGAGTGCCTCGTACTTGATGAGTATGTCATTGCTCTGTGCAGGGCAGTGCCCAAGGTGCTGTAGGCCCTTTGTGGTTTGCAGTGTAGTGAAATGCTAGAGCAGTAAGTCAGCACTAGCATTCATTTGGAGCAAACATGTAATTAAGAGATACATATATAGGAAAAAACTTGAGTCAATTACACTGACAAATGCGAACGTTTATGATGAGAGGATTCCAGGACGGTGAAGGAGCACAAAAGTGGGGCATCTACCTTTATTCATGCATTAGAAATAGATCATTTTTAAAGTTTTATTTAGTTTCATTCAAAAGGCAGAGTTACTGAGAGAGAGAAAGAGACAGAGAGAATAGCCACAATGACTCGGGCTGGCCCATCTGAAGCCAGGAGCCAGAAGCTTCTTCTGTCATCCCCATGGGTGCAGGAGCCCAGGGACTTGGGCCATCCTCTGTTGCCTCCCCAGCCATTAGCAGGGAGCTGGATTGGAAAATGGAGCAGCTGGGACTCAAGCTGGTGCTGCAGCCAGAGAGGCTTACCCCCTATGCCACAGTGATGACCCCAAAAAATCCCTTATGTGAAGATTCTGGGGAGGATCGGTAAACAAAGCAGAGATATCTCTTCTGAAAAGTTTACGTTTTGTGGAAAGGAGTAAAACAATAAACAATAAGCATAAAAACCCATAAGCTATAATAAACATGTTATACATTCATAAAGAATGAATGTGTCGATTGTATAATAGAAGATGCCTATAAATCATGTTTCTTGACAAAGAGAATATTCTATGTGAACACCAATGCAGACTTTGGATAGCACCAGGACTTTTCCATGAGCAAATAGTAGGCCACCTGTCAGGCCAGAATTGCTTCTCAGAGGAGGTGCTGTTGAAGTGGAGACTGAAAGGTCAAGCAGCAGCTAACCGAGTGGAGAGCCAGGTCATGTTCTAGAAGCTGGAGCTGTATCCAGTCTGTCAGCAACCAGTGTTTTGTTCCTTTTAACCAGTGCGGCAATGGCCTAGTCCGTTTAGTACATTTCTGATGTTTACAATTCAAGGACAAAATTTTATATTTTTAAAGACTAAAAATATAATCGTTTTTAAGGAATTTATAATTTTCCAGGGTCACAGCAAATGTATGGTAACTACTACAACACAATTCTCATGCTAATAAGAGATTAATGTACAGAGAACAGATTCAAGGTAGTTCACAGATAAAAAAATAAATAATCTCAACTTTTAATGTTCCAAGAAACAACCCCTCCTCATGTTGTCTTCTAAAAAGTTAGCTCTGCATTCCACGACTTTTTCCAATAGTTAATAAATATATGTGTGTTGAGTTGAACTCGGTGAAGGACAGAGTTCAGTGTCACATTTCCCTTCCTGCTGATACTGTCACCATTAATCATTCCAATTTGGGCACAGCTGGAGATGAAGGCAAACATCATATAGTGCTATTTGACCTGCAATTCTCTGTTGTACCCCTTGGCTACAGCCATAAGAAATGAATGAGATAAGATATGTGAAAGTGCAGGGAAGTTATCAGGAGTTATGCAAGTTGCCATTAGCTAATGTGGCTTGGCTGCTGACTTCTGGGGGCATAGATACACGGTGGTGGTGCTGAGGCAGGGGCCAGGGTGAGGAGGCGAATCTGGAAGATCACTGAGGAGTGCTAGGAAATGCAGCAGCACTGGAAGAAGCCACAGAATATTTCTGTCAGTCTGAATGTGCTGGATTCCAATATCCTCATGCCTGGGCAGGCACATAGTCTTTTAAAACAAACATGGCTCATTTGTACCACACTGATAAGTCTGAGATTGCCAGTACACTTGAGTAACATTGATATGACACTTTTGTGATATGACACAAATGGTGAGAATTTCGATTGGTCTATATAGTGAAATTTAGTCTACTAAATTTGGTCAGTCATGTTCATGTTCTGATTTTATATACTTGCACTTATCAAAAAATGTTCTGGTTTTTGCAAGATGGAAAAAAATGAGCACACTTAGCAGAATTAACCACTGTTTCCAGTGAATATAAGCATTCTATGAAAAATATCCAAGCTACAGCAAGGGTTGACATATGGTGGTTTATGTAACTTTCCCTGTGATTCTCTAATGTAGGAATTCTTGTGCACATTTGGTTGAGAAACCAGACCCAGAGATGAGAAGTAATTCCTCCAGGAACATGCAACTACATAGTAAGTGGTAAACCCAGAGCTGCAACGTCAAAGTTCACCCTTGCTACTGTGCTCTGCTTGTTCCTCAGTTGATTAAACAAATGGTTATTACATTTTTCTCCACTGTAGATGAACGTGTCTGTGTTTATAGTTATGTATGGCATGCTTCTTGTAAAAAGCAGATAAACTCTAAGCGTCCAGCTCAATAAAACCCCACAAGGTGAACGCTTCTGTGCCACCATTACCCAGGTCAGGAGACGAACCCCAGCCAGGCTCTCAGAAGTTTCCTTGTGCTTCCCCACTGCCACAGGGGTAACTGTCATGCGGATTTCTAACATTTTCAGTGAGTTTTGTCACTTTTGAGCTTGATTTTCAAGGAATCATATGACAACCACTCTTTCATGTCTGCCTTGTTTGTTCAGCATTATACTGTGATATTCATTCACATTGTTCAATGTTGGGAGTCAATCAGTCTTGTGACTGTATAACATTCCGCTATGTAGACATTCCAATTTGTTTATCCACTTTCCTGGGCATTTGAGTTGTTCCTAGTTTGGGGCAACCATAAATCAGAAACATTTTTATCCACATTTTTGATACATAGAGTATACATTTCTGTTGAGTACATAATGTTAGGAGAAGAATTTCTGGTTCATGGGCTATGTATACATTCAACTTGAGTAAATCTTACCAGTGTTTCAAATTGATTCTATCTGTACTGATTACTGGTGAAAACCAGACAAAAACCACCCATGGTTATGTTCGTCAAATGCCCTGAATTTTGATCAACTGTCCTGTGTAGATCAGTTTCTTGATAAACTATTGAGAATGTATATTTACTATATCACATGGGATTCTGATAATTAATAAAGCAGAATTAAAAACTCACAGCTTGCATGTGACAGATTTTCTCTGCTGCTTGAAGCTTCGCAAGAATCCCTTGGCAAGAATCACATTCCTGATGCCTCTGCCATCACGGTGGCTCAGGGCTTCAGCCTGAGAGATGGGAGAAGACTCAGCTGTTCTCCAAGGCAGCTCCCAGAGCTCCGGCCCTTGCTAGGGCAACCATGTGGTTATCCTCGGTTAACCCTCCTGCCTCTTCCGTGAGGCTCCCCGTGCTTTGGCAGGTGGTGACATGTGGCTCCTGTGCCT
Source organism: Ochotona princeps (assembly GCF_030435755.1). Taxonomy (NCBI): domain Eukaryota; kingdom Metazoa; phylum Chordata; class Mammalia; order Lagomorpha; family Ochotonidae; genus Ochotona; species Ochotona princeps. The sequence goes on from NC_080842.1 coordinate 36,262,297, forward strand.
GTCTTTCTCCTGGAAATTGAAATGCATTCGTTCTCTGCAACTGCCCTCAGACAGTCTGAAGCTCATATTTGACAGACACATGTGAGCAAGTGTCAGGAGAGACATGCCATGCGTAACTGGATGCTGAGGACAGAGAAAACAAAATAGGAAACCCAAGTGGAAAATTACAGCAGTGATAGGTGCTGCGAGTCATGAATGAGCTGCTTCACCCAGGGCAATGCTTAGAGCCATAGGAATTTATTCACTCACTCCTGGCCTGCCTCTGAAACACATGCTTTTAATTTTAAAAAAAGATTTATTTTTAAATGGTTATTGGAAAGTCGGATATACAGAGAGGAGGAGAGACAGAGGGAGATCTTCCATCTGTTGATTCACTCCCCAAGCGGCCGCTATAGCCAGAGCTGTGCCAGTTCAAGCCCAGAGCCTCTTCCAGGTTTCCCATGCGGTGCAGGATCTCAAGGCTTTGGACTGTCCTTGACTATTTTTCCAGGCCACAAGCAGGAAGCTGGATGGGAAGTGGGGCTGCTGCAATTAGAACCAGCATCCATATGGGATCCCGGTGAGTGCAAGGTGAGGACTTTAGCCATTAGGCTACCGTGCCAGGCCCACTTTTAATTTTTATGCTATATCATTTCCATTCTCCTAAAGAACATCTCCTGTAACCAGCATTGTGGTGTGATGTGTTATGCCACAGCCTATACTGCCTGTTCAAGTCCTCACTGCTCCTGTTCTGATCCAGCTCCCTGCTAACGCACCTCGGGGAGCAGCAGAGGATTATCCAAATCTTTGGGCCCATGAACCCACATAGGAGACCTGGAAGAAGCTCCTGGCTCCTGGTTTTGGCCTGGTCCAGCCCCAGCTGTTGTGGTCATTTAGGCAGTGAACCAATAGATAGAAGATTTCTTTCTATCTCTCCCTTTCTCCTTCTATAGCTTTGACTTTCAAAAAACAAACAGATATCAAAAACGTAAAAGAGCACCAAAAGAGGCAACTATGTTGCCTGGAGGACCATGGCCAACAATTCTCATATTAGTGATGTGAAGAGCTCAATGCAAAACTCCCTTGATGGGGCCAGCTCCTTGGCTCAACTTTGGATAATCTTTTACCTCCAAGTGCCAGCTTCCTGTATGGGTGCCAGTTCATGTCCTAGCTGCTGTAGTTCGCATCCAGCTCCCTGCTTATGGCCTAGGAAAGCAGTAGAGGATGGTCCAATACATTTGGAAACTGCACCTAAGTGGGAGACCTGGAAGAAGTCTCTGGCTCCTGGCTTCAAATCAGCTCAGCTCCAGCCGCTGTGGCCATTTGGGGAGTGAACCAGTGGATGGAAGATCTTTTTCTCTCTATCATTTTCTCTGCTTTTACAACAGAAATAAATCTTTAAAAAAAATCACTTGGATAACTTGGCCAATCTGCAAATATACTGGGTCAGGTGAGCTTGGCCAGAAGAGAGAATTGATGACTATTGATTTTTACACAGCAGGTATCTGAAATACGACTAATGGTAGCAATAAAACATTCTTATCAGCCTCAAAGTTTATTTCAAAGGTGAGAGAGTAAAACAGTTCAGAATGACACACCTGAGGCTTTAACCACTTGTGTCCTTGGCCAAGTTCCTTTACCCTGGATTGCTTTGGCTTGGTTCTAGGATGTAGTTTATCTTATACACTAGGTTACCTGCAGGCCATTAGCTTTGTGACTCTGTGTCTTGCTAAGAGAGGCAGTGCTCTAACTGAACATTAGAGTGCTCTAATTGAACATATCTAATTGAACATATCTAACTGATTCCTACTTTGTAGGGGGAGCCATTCTTTAAATCTTCTCTCCAAAATTTATGTTCAGAGCTTCTGGAGCTATTAGATGCCATATATGTTTTTTTTTTTAAGATTTTATTTATTTTGGGCCTGGCGTGGTAGCCTAGCAGCTAAAGTCCTCATCCTCACCTTGCACATGCCGGGATCCCACATGGGCAGCAGTTCTAATCCCAGCTGCTCCATTTCACATCCAACTCCCTGCCTGTAGCTTGGGAGAGCAATCAAGGATGGCCCAAAGCCTTGGGACCCTGCACCTGCGTGGGAGACCTGGAAGAAGCTCTTGGATCCTGGCTTTAGATCAGCTCAGCCCCGGCTATTGTGGCCACTTGGGGAGTGAATCAATGTATGGAAGATCTTTCCTCTGTGTCTCTCCTTCTCTCTCTAAATCTGACTTTCCAATTAAAAAAAATCTTAAAAATAAATATTTTATTTGTTTTAATTGGAAAGGCAGATCATATTACAGAGAGAAGGAGAAACAGAAAGATCTTCCATCCTCTGGTTCACTCCCCAAATGATGCGACAATTGGAGCTGAGATGTTCCAAAGCCAGGAGCCAGGAGTTCCTTCTGGGTCTCCCACACAGGTAAAGGGTCCCAAGGTATTGAATCGTCCTCTACTGCTTTAGCCGGCCTCAAGCAGGAAGCTGGATGGTAAGCGGAACAGCCAGAACATGAACCAGTACCCATGTGGGATCCTAGCACTGGCAAGTTGAGGATTTAGCCATTGAGCCATCATGCTGAGCCTAATGTTGTATCTTTTTCATTTCCTGTGACCATGAACATCCGCAACAATTTAATGCTACTGTATAGAACCACAAAACTGTTTTCCAAGATACTATTATTCATTCAATAATATTTGCTGCGTATTTATTTGCCGTATGATCTCAAGGAACTTGGAAGGTAATGACTGAGTTCCTGGGGCTATACTACAAAGCAGGAAGATACGAGAACAGTGAATGAGGCAAGGGGGAGTGCCAGGATCCATGTTTCTTCCCAGGGGACAGAGAAGACATTGAGGAAGCCAACCATCTGAGCTGAGAGGCACGCCGAATGCCATTTTCCCAGGACACACAGAGACTCGTTCTCCTAAAGGGAATGCAAGTAAAGAAAGGGCCATGCATTTAAGCAGAATGACAAGCAAGGGCTTGGCATACTTAGGACGGTCACTTGTCCTGGTTTCTAAGATCATACTTTACATCTGGCATAATTGTTAGCATTGCCCCTTTTCACTCTCAAAAAGTACCCCAGTTTAGATAACAAAATCGAAGGGCTCTAATGAATTCTGTTCCAGAGGCTAAAGCCACCCAAGGCTCATAGGGTCTCAAAGGTAGTAGAAGAGTCAGGAATGACTTGGTGCTTACCAGCTGCTTGGCTGCAAAATGGAGCTGCAATTAGAAGGTATTGGTGATGGTGATAGAGATGATGAATTTAGTGTTAGATCTGAAAGCCAGATCATCAAATCAAGATATTGGTCAGGACCGGAATAGGGCTTCTTGGGGCTCTTGCCTTTACCTCACTCTACTGAGTTGAATAGTGTCCTCCCCAAATTCATGCTCAGCAAGTGACAGTCATGTGCGACTGTGACCTCAAATAGAATTAGCATCTAATTAAATGAAAATGAAGTCATCCTGGATCACGGTGGGCCCTACAAACAATATGATAGAGATCTTTTTAAGAAAAGAATGATTGGCGCTGTGGCCCAGTGGCTAAAGTCCTCGCCTTAAACATGCCAGGATCCCATGTAGGTGCCGGTTCTAATCCCAGTAGCTCCGCTTCCCATCCAGCTCCCTGCTTGTGGCCTGGGAAAGCAGTCGAGGACGGCCCAATGCATTGGGACCCTGCACCCATGTGGGAGACTCAGAGGAGCTCCTGGCTCCTGGCTTTGGATCGGCGCAGCACCGGCTGTTGCGGTCACTTGGGGGGGTAAATCATTAGATGGAGGATCTTCTTATCTGTCTCTCCTCCTCTATATGTATCTGACTTTGCAATAAAAATAAGTAAATCTTTCTTTAGAAAAAAAAAAAGAAAGAAAAGGATGATTCAGGCAGATACAGACACCCTGGGAGAATACCACCTGACAATGGAGGCAGGAACCAGGGTGTGCATCCACAATCCAGGGAGCATTAAACATTGCCTGAGACCCAGAAGCTAGAAAAAGGCATGGAAGGATCCCACACCCACAGTTCAGTTTTGACATCTAGTCTCCAGCACCATGAAACAACACTTTCCTGTTGGTGTAAGCCACTGGTTTGCAGTGCCTTCTTACAGCAGCCCCAGGACACACATATACACATGACACTGTCTGGCAGAGAGGCAGAGGAGCAAATTAACTTATGGGACTTGGGCTTGGAGGAGTCATTATCGGTAACTGGAGATGGGGCTGGATGCGATGACCACGAGCAGGCAGGAGAGAAGCTCCGAAGACAGTGTGGGAGGAAAGAGAAGCAGAGAAGGCAGAAGGCAGAAATGAAGAAAGAGGAAATGGAGGAGGGAGGTGTTTCAAAAGAGGAGGTCTGCAGAGGTCAGGAGACTCACTTTTGGCTGTAGCTAATTTGGCATTGAGGTAATTGGTGACCTCATTGAGGTCATTTGCAAGATACTTTATTTAAAAAAAATCACAGGGTTTAGAAACCACCATGCAAAGGTCTAAGGAATGGGTGCCTTGTGAGTAAGGAGAGTGGGCACTTGGAGATGATTCAAGGACTTCAGGAAGGAGGAGAAGAATTGGGCATTGGCTTTAGGTATCAAACTGGGAAGGGCAATTTTTATTAAGCAATTGAGGCTCTCCATAATTGTGGAAACAGGGGAGGGGAGGGAAAACTTAGATGGAAGTTGTTGTGGGTGGCCAACAGATGGTCCATAGACATCTACACAAATACAGAGAGCATGCATCCTGCCCAGAATCTATGCAGTGTTCCCTTCCAGGCACCAGTACTCTGCCACCTCCTCTGGTAACTTCTGGGCCTTGGGCCATCTGCTAGAGGATAGATTCTTGAGGGAGAGGAATGCCACAACCATCCTGTGACAATGCTGTGGTAAAGGTGTGTATTGGGGGGAGTTGGTATCTTTGGGTCATGGGTGATGGAATGGGTATATCCTCAGCAGAGAAGTTAGGGGGTAGGATGACTCCAGTGAGGTCATGTGGCATGATTAGGGGAGAACACTTGAGTAGGTGCACTCTTGGGAGGTAGAGCAGACCAACACTTCTCATTCATGCTACATTTCCTTTCTTATTCTTGCTCATCACCCCCCTTTGTAAAAGGAGGACCAGTAAAGTGAGGCACTTGATAGCTCTTGCTCCTTCTTGTTTATTGGATTTGGGGTTCTAGTATAACATTAGCATTTGGTCCATTTCTTCTTTGGTCTGAGAGTCTTCTTTTGCTGAGAGTCTTCCCTGAGTATGAACCACACCTAGAGCCTTCCAAAACAGTACCGCCCATGGCAAAGCAAGACATCCTGGGATGGCAGGGCCATAAATATATGGAGGGAGGGGTGGCATATGTCCCAAGGCCCCTGCAGCCCTCTCAACACATGTATTTGACTTGAAATTAATCGGGGTAACTATGAACACCCACCATTATAATCAAAGACCCACAGCAAATCCCAGCGTGGTAGCCTAGTGGCTAAATCCTTGACTTGCATGTATGCCGGGATCCCATATGGATGCTGGTTTGTGTCCCGGCTGCTCCACTTCCCATCCAGCTCCGTGCTTGTGGCCTGGGAAAGCAGTAGAGGACAGCCCAAAGCTTTGGGACCCTTCAACTGCCTTGGAGATCTGGAAGAAGCTCTTGATTCCTGGCGTTGAATCAGCTCAGTTCTGGCGGTTACAGCTGAATGAACCAGTGGATGGAAGATTTTACTCTCTTTGTATCTTCTTCTGTCAATTTACGTTTCCAATTAAAAAAAAAAAAAAGACCTGCAGTACACCCTGGTGCCTAGGAGACACAATGCCTGCCACAGTTGTCCCCAAGCAAGGAGCCTTCTTTACGGGATATGACAGAGGAGCACATGGGAGTTGCAGGGGGATACCTAGCATTGGCTCAGTTCTTGATTGGATGGTAACATGTCTGTGTGCAGCTTGGGTGGATGGACAGATATCAGAGCTAGATCAATTAATGTGAAAAAAGCAGGATTTGGGGGAAAACCTGGGCCTCTTTTTCTGCCCCTCTTCCTTCCAGAAGCCTCAAATGACACGTTTTTCACAGTGAACTACATTACATTTTTTCTCTGTTCCCTTCACCATGTGCTATCAAGAACCACAGTCCCTCTGAGACAGGCATGTCCCAACCCAACAGTGTAGAGTCAAACAGTTAGTGATTGGCGACAGCAGGACTTGCAGGGACAGTGAGTCCACACCAGATGCCCTGCATTCACACACTCGGGAGCCTCCCCATCTAAGTGAAGCTTGCTCCCAGTATACCAGAGAAACACATGAAGCCTTCAAAATATCAATATTCAGAAATTTGACATGGCACTCCAGTGGAGCCATTCTCAGTTTCCTGGTCTGCTCCCAGGGTGAGGATCAAATAGCAGCCACTCCTGGGCTCCTTTGTCCCTTGTTCTTGATTGTTGCAGAAAGATCTGCTCCTTCTCTGCTGGAGTGTGCCTCAAGCACCGGGTTAGAGTGTGTGGGGTGCTGCCAGTTCCCAACAAGCCTTCCCCCAAAGGCCTGGGAGCAGGGCTGGCTGCTGGGTTCTGACGTCTGGTGGTGGGGGGTGGGAAGTGGCCAGCTTCTCCTTTTCGATGCCCTAGCACTGCTGTCCACAATGGTACTGTGAGAGGTGGTGAGGCAGACTGCAGGCTGGGTCTCAGAAACAACTCTCAGATCCACACTGGCAAACCACCTTGCCAAGGGACTGGCTATGTTGTCCTTGGACGTGAAGCCACAGGGCAGGGGTCAGGAGGCTGTCACCATCTTTGCCACTACCTTGCATTGCATGGTGCTCCTCAACATGTGTGAACCTACTGATCAGGCACTGCAGGCGGATCCACTGCCCACTCTATCTGTTCCTACCCTATGGGCTTGCCTTTAGGCAGCAGCAGCCTCCATTCACTTCCACTTTGCCTATCACTGGTTCATCAGCTGCAAATGATAACTGACATCAAGACCCCTGGCTGCAAGGGAGTCTGAGAAATACGGCTTTAGATGTCCTGCCTACTGCAGTGCAAGGAGTGTATGAAGGATAGTGTGCTCAGCCACGGTGTCTGTCACATAAAGGGAGAAAGTAATACTGAATACTTAGCGGCATGTGCTCCAAATAATTTCAACTGTGTACGATGACATTTGATAATTTTAAGAAGTTGTATCTGAAGATTGTGGGCATATTCATGTTACCAAGAATCCTGTTAATCATGCCAAGGATGAATTATCTTTACCAATATCAACATGACAAAATTCAGAGGCTGTGTGACCAATTAGGAGATACACATGTGTATACACACACAAACACACACATTTATATTTGTACATACATACAGCTGTACACGATACATCTACGTACCTGTACAGGATTTTGTATATATAGGACATGTATATATGTATGTACTAAAAAGAATGATTCATTTTATTTAAAAAATTATTTAGTGCACACACACACACACTCACACACACCATCTGCTGATTTACTTTTCTAATGCTCAAGAACTGGGAACTCAAGTTAGCTTTCCCACGTGGCTGACAAGAACCTAAACACTTAAGTCAACACCAAGGTGCACATTAGCAGAAAGCTTGGCTAGGAAGCAGAGCTGGCATTTAAAGCCAGGCTCTCACCTGGAATGTAGGCATCCCAAGTGGCAGCATAAGCTTTGTGCAAATGCCTGCTCCCTCTTTAACTGCACAAATCATACACGTACTACTCAGCCGGAAAAGCAGAGGCAAACAAGTTGCCTAGACTCTTCTGTCCCTGGTACAATAACCTCTTCATTCTTCCTACCACATGAATATCTCGGGAGTAGTGGGGTCAAAGAATGTGGTTTTGCTTTTTCATCTAACTTTGCATTTAATAATAATAATGTTGCACAATAGAACCACAAGTTTTAGTGTTTGCCTAACATTGCAAGGATACACAGGTTATAATTTATTCAGTTACTTCCCTCTGGTTGAACACTTGGGTTGCTTTATTTACTACCATGAATGATGCTTTAAAGAAGGCTGTCCTGAGTACTCAGGTTTTTCTGTTGCATGCCCTGAAGTAAGACTGTGACTTCCCTTGTGCTGCTTCAAAGGCATCCGTATGTTTTTTTTAAAAAATGAGAATCAACAGCTCCTGGTCAACATTTCTTTAAAAAACCACCTTGACCAAAGTGGAGGAGTCTTCTTGTGGTCATCACTAAACCACCGTCACATCCTGTGCAGTTGTCTTGGGAGTGACCATAACAGCTGTCAACACTGGAGCTGATGCCTCTCCCGCCTGTTATCGATGGGCACATACTAGTCTATCAAGCCCCAGGAGACTGCCCAGCTGCGGGGGCCCACGCCTTGGCGGGCAGAGCCTCCGCAGGGTCTCCTCCACCTCGGGTATCTCAAGGCCCAGTCTTTGTGACCAGAAGCCCTGCCCCGCAGATAAGGCAGGGCTGCCCTGGTGCTGCTGCAGTGAATCAGCTGGCGTTCTTTTCAGGCCCCCAAAAGGCATATACATGGAATTTCATAGGCAGAGGGACCCCACTCCTTCTCTGTGATTTTTCCTTTCCCCCCCTTGGAGCGAGTTATAACAAGGTATACTGGGTTACAATGGATTCAAGAAGTCAGCTGACTTGAACTAGCCCATCACAGGTCTAAAAGGGAGACCTATGCCACCTGCCACAAGGCTTTTCTCCCAGTCACTTGGCTTTCCCACAGGGAGCCCAGGCCTCTAACCATCTCTAATATCAAGCTCAAAGAAAACTGGCTGGAGCTGTCGTTAGAGGGTTATTGCTTGACTTGGTCAATCCAGGAGACCAAGAGGAGAAACACACTTAGCTGCATGTTTTCTATTTTCAGTCAGGAAAAAAAGCCCCTTGAGGTTCTTTCCAACAAGCAGCCTGGAAGGCAGCCTTGATTTTAACTGTCCCCAGTGGTGGCCTGTGCCCGCTGGTTGCATGAATGGTGCATAGCAAGGTATGGCCTCAATTCTAGAACTCCACCCTCCCACACAATCCTCCCGCCTCCCCATCCAACCACCCAGCTACTGTATAATCGACATTACCAACGACCATCTACCCCTACCCCAACCTTTTTCAGGCCTCTGGAATGCCAAAGCCTGCTAAGCCATAGGGTTTGCAAAACCACCAACTCTGGGGCGGAATTTCCCTGAGCGGCAGATACTGATCCCCCTCCAGCTCTGGCATGTCCCCGCGGGGTCCCGGCCTTCCCTCCCCATGGGTTATCCTAGGGCCTGCCCCTGGCGGGGCAGCACCACCCTTAGGTAGCCTAACTTCCCGGGACACCCCAGCGTCCCCTCTCGCCCCCGTCCGGTTGCTTGGAAATTTGCAGTGGACAGTGACGTCACATAAAAAGGCGGGTCCTCCCTGTCCCGCACACCAATGGCGCGGGCGCGGCCTGTCTCTTCTATTCCAGTGATTGGTGCTTAGGGCCCCTCCGCTCCACCCCAGCCCGCCATGGCGTCAGGCGCCGCAGCCCCGGGGAGGTGGTTCCCACTTTAAGAAGTGAAGTTTTTCGCCCCCTCCCCCTCCCTGCCCACCTCCCGCAGCCTCCGGCGCCCCGCGGGGCTGGCGGATGGAGCTACGCAGCAGCGGCGTAGGGAGCCCGGCTGTGGGGCGGGGGATGGATGGGGACAGCCGAGATGGCGGCGGCGGCGGCAAGGACGCCGGGTCGGAGGACTATGAGAACCTGCCGACCAGCGCCTCCGTATCCACCCACATGACAGCGGGAGCGATGGCCGGGATCCTGGAGCACTCGGTCATGTACCCCGTGGACTCAGTGAAGGTGAGGCGCGGGGCGACTTCGGGGACGGAGCCAGCAGCGCCGGAGAGCGCGCGCCCGCATGCTTGCATCCCGCGCCACACCAGCCAGAGGCAGCGCCCCGAAACCAAGCTGTTCACCCCCGGAGGCAGCGGCGTCGAGAGGGGGCCGGGCCGGGGTCCCTCCACATGAATACCTGCACAGCGCCACTCCTTCCGCCGCGCACCGGGCTCCCGGGGCACCCCCCCGCAAAAAAAAAAAACCTCCAGGGTGCCCCGGCCAGCACGCCGCGTCGCCGCGTGCCAGGCCCCGGTTGCTGGCTGCGTTGTGGCGTGGGAGGACGAGTGGCAAGCGTGGCTGGCCTCGGCGGCTCCGCACTGTCTGCGCTGGCGGTGCGCGGTGGCCGTCTCTTGCCCACACGTGCACCGTTGCCGGGAGCTCGCGGCGGGGAAGCGCCAGCAAGGCTCGCGCTAGAGATACGGGGCCCCGCCTGGCCGCGCGTCTCCTCGTCCCGCAGTGTGTGGCTGCAGCCCCCTGCTTCCAGGGTGGTTAGTGGCAAGATCGTGCAATTGGCAAGGGGACGTCCGGCTCTTGAGAGCACTTTTGGGGTTCCCGGTTCCGCGGCGCCCCGTGGGAGCCCTCCATTTCCGGTGCTCCTGCACCTCTCCCTCCCTCTCCTCTCCCCCAAGTTCAGGCAGTTGAGTAATTGGGGGACAGGGAGACCTGTGGTGACGTTTGTTTGCCTTTTCTCTGCTTGCTGGGACGCGGCCAGGCTGGCAGAGCTTGTCCCGTGCAGCCCTTTCTTACTACGCGTTGTGTAATAGACAGTTCGACCCCGGCCATTTCCGCAGGTAGTTTTCAGTGCATTTCTGCCCGCTCTAACAGGCGGATCCTGCCGGTTAGTCTGAAAACTCCTCCCTGTCAGCCTGTCCAGAAGGACCAGGAGAGAGAAAGAACGGTGAAGGAAGTTAACATGTCTGTTGGCTGTTGAATATGGCACTTTACTCATCTCAGAGGGACAGTGGCCTGGGGAATCCCAGATAAAGCAGCACGATGCAGAGATGGACAGATGAAGTTGCCTGGGCTGGGAACCAACCGAATCATTGGGTCTCTAGGTAGCAGTTACCTTGCACCCTATGGTGTTTAGAGCTCCCCCACCTGCAGCTGTAATTGCTGATCCTGGCCTCACCAGAGCAGGTATGCAGGCCACAAGCTCTGAATCAGAGGGCTGTCAGAGCTCTGGGTAGCTTTCCTGGAGCTCTCAGCGGCTGGACAGGCTCAGGTCCCATGAGAAAAAGCATGGGTAGTTGTTGTACCCGGAAGCCAGTCCCTCATCATGCTGCCAGGCCTGACCTGTGACCCCTTGGGTCTCTCCGGTTGGTACAGTGGGGAATTGGTGAAATGGCCCTTGCTTGGCGCTGTCACCAAGGAGTAGACAAGACCTTGTTGTGTAGGTGTACAGGGCTCCTCCAGGAAAGACCTGAAGTAGGAACCAGGTCGCACTGGTATTAGAAAATCGAAGATAGCTTTCATATTTTTTTAAAGATGTATTTTTATTTTTATTGGAAAGTCAGGTATACAGAGAGGAAAATGTTCTGTCCATTGATTCACTCTGTAAGCAGCTGCAATGGCCAGAGCTGAGCCAATCTGAAGCCAGGAGCTGGGAGCCTGCTCAAGGTCTCCCATGCGGGTGCAGGGTCCCAAGAATTTGGGCAGTCCTCAGCTGCTTTCCCAGGCTACAAGCAGGAAGCTGGATGGGAAGCAGGGCTACTGGGTTTATAACTGGCGCTCATATGGGATTCTGGCACATGCATGGCAAAGACTTCAGCCGCTAGGCTACCAGGCTGGACTCGATAGTCTCCATATTTAAAGTGATCATCTCAAGGGCCGTGGGCCTTCTGGGACAGGTTGGGAGCGGGGAGATGCTGTGGAAGCAGGTGACTGATCTGTGTCATGTCCAAAGGTGGATGTTCCATTGAGGAACTGTCGCTTCGGGGGCTTGGAAGTTGGATTCGGAGCCTGCTTTCTGTTGGTTTTAGAATTAGAATGAATTGGGCCTTTTGAGCTCTGGTTGACATTTATCTCACGTGTTTAAATCTTGTGCTCTGTGTTTAGTTCCTCACCACCCCTCCAACCTTGGTCTGTTTTGATATAGATGTGACTTGTGGTCTCAGGATTGGTTTCCGTAGAGTTTTTCCCTGTCGACGGGTTGTTAGCATGGTTGATGTGACAACGGCTCTCCCCTGTAGAAGGAGGCCTGGGGTTAGGTAACCCAAAGGGTCTTCTATGTCCTGGGAGCCCAACTCTGGCTCCGCTGTTCCGGAACGGGTAGGGTTTCTGCTGAAGTTATCTGTCTGCTTTAGTTTCTCTTACGTGTTTTGTCTGCCAGTTTCTCAAGAGGCCTTATTCCAGCAAGGATCGTTCTTGGCATTTTTAGCAGGCAGAGGAGGTCCATGGCTCCCTCCCAGGGTGTATGACCCGGCGGAGCCTGCTGCAGGGTCCAGGATGACTGAGACGAGCGCCATTGTCCGTGTCCATCGGAAGGACTCCACAACTCCTCTGTGGCTCAGTCAGGGAAGTGCTTCACTTGCATGACGTTGGTGAGTGAAGTTGGTGCTGGAGACCATGAGTAATTGAGTGGGGAGGCCCGGGTTTTGTTTCAAACCCTGAGTTTAACTCGTGTTGTGCCTTAGTTTTGTCATTTGAAAATGGGTGCTGAAGCACTGTCTCCACATTGTAAGCCAAGCTCCCTCTCCATGCACATAGGACATGATTGTCTTCTTTTCTGTTTGTGGTCTCCAAATACTTACTACGAGCACAGCCGAATTCATGGGAATATTATTCTCTTGGAAGAGAAAATAAAGTGTTACTGTGATTTTGCAAGGCACATATTTTTAACTTTGATGTTGTGGCGATACATGAGAGTGTCTTGTCAGTTTGCTTTTTCCAGTCTTTCTCCCCTGGGAAGCGTGGATAGTGGAACCCAGTGCTGGGCACCTGGAGCCCTGAATTCGGCACTACTTGATTTTATTGTGCTAAGCACAGAGGGGCAGCCTCACTGATGCTTACCTACAATTATAATAGGAAATGTGCCTTTTTATGAGGTCCCACTTCACCCCCTCCCCCAGTGTCACTTTAATAACTAGTGTTTCTTTAAAAAAAAAACTGTTGAGTCATGGCCTGTTAGTAGGCTTAGCATTAGAAAAAAAAAGTTGGTGCGATTACAAACTAGAACATGCACGGCATGGGTAGTAAGGAGAAATGTTCTTGTTGAAGTTCTAGTTGGGTTGCACATGTGTTCCCTGGATAGCCGTATGAGGTGCACTTCTGACTGGAGGTCATGGCGGAGAGACTGGGAGAGCCACTGGGTGACATGCACCTGTCTCAGCCATTGCGGTCAGCACGTGGTTAATTGGCAGCCTTGGTAATCTTCCTACTCCTTTCCGTGCCTTCCTTTCACATCCCACGGTGGAGTGTGAGTTCATCTATGAAGGATGGGTTACTAGAACCTTTGTTCTGCACCCCCAGAGTAGAGTGAGAAGCCTTGGGGTGGGGAAGGGGTACCCAGACAGGGGCATGAGACTGTGGGGCCCTCAGCAGGGGTATCTTTGCAGCTGGAGTAGCAGGTTTCCCATGTTGCTCTTTTCCTGGTATTCCAAAGTGGCAAGTGGGATGGTGGCCTCCAGGCACAGTTGGGATGGAAGTGAGGAGCCCTGGTTGGGTCAGGAGTGTTCGCAGCTGTGGGCGCATGCCAGGTGGGTGGAGGAGGAAATTCCAACCAGATTAGGCACACACTTATAGACCCTGCTGAGGTTGCCTGCCGGCCTGCCTGCCGTGGTGAAAGCAGGGGCAAAAGGAAACAGGAAAGAGTTGAAGCGCGGGAACTTCCGCTGACCTTCTTCTGCTTGGCTTGTCCGGGAAGCCCTGCCCTTTGACTCTCCTGGGATGCACCCTTCTTGAGCCCTGGCACCCCGTGAGGCTTGGCCTGGACTGTAGGGGCTCTGCTGCTTGGGTTGGTCATGTGTCTGTCCGTGGAGGTCCCCAGGCAGCCCTGACGGGGCAGGTGCCGGGTGAATTTTCTCCTCTTGGCTCCTGCCAGGCAGGCAGACTTGGAGGAAGGGTGCTGGGGAGGAGGGATGCTGGGAGGAGGGATGCTGGGGGTGGGGTGGGAGAGGGTGCAGGCAGCTGCTGCCATCCCCTCCCACCCACTTCAGTGCTTTGGAAACAAAGTACAGTCCAGGCCTTTCAGCAGCAAGAGGGCATGAAATCTCAGATTGCTTTTGTTCCTGGAATAAAATTAGAGTGATCACTTTCTCTCCTTCTTCCCCCTGTCTTCAAATTGCTGTCTTCCCTTCTCTTCTTTCCCCAGTGGTAGGTGGTTGTGCTCTTCAGATCTGCCATTGGGGTGTGGGGTGTGGCCATCTTCCACACACAGCCTGCTCCCACGTGTCTGTCCACTTTGCTTGCCAGGGTGCAGTTTGGAGAACAGGGACAGCCTCTATAGGGGCTGCTTGGGGTCATTTTGTGGCTGGCACTGTTGAGAACATGGACGGGGCTGCCTGTGGGTGCTCCACCTGCTTTTCCTTTGGGCCCAGTGCCATCAAAGAGGGCTTTTGTCCCTTCTGTCCTTTGGAGCCGTGCCCCTTCTCAGAGCTTCAGGCCCTCCCTGCCTGAGGACAGCCATGCACTCCTGGCCGTTGAGGGCTTTGGTGGTGTCTCTCAAACTTGGCTCCTTTCCCATCTGCCCTATCTTTCAGTTTTTCCTTCGGAAGGAATTTCTGGTTGTGTTGTTTTGAAGCAGAAGCAAGCTGCAGCCTCCTGCAGGCACTTGTCTGGGCCACCTCAGAAGAACTTGCCTTGCCCCCAGCCTGCTCCCTAACTGCCCAGCCGGAGTACCCATCACTGATGTGCTTCCTGGAAGCAAGTGTCCACTCATCCCCTTGGTGGAACTGTTCAACCTTCCCTGCAGCTCCTCCTGCATTGGGTGTCTTACCCTCGGAGAGCACTGTCGGAGAGATTCAGGGCAACTGGGTTTTAACATCCTGATCTATAAAATAGGATACACGACTTTCCTGGGTTTTTTTTCCTTCTTTCTTTCTTTTGCCTCTAGCTAGAGATAATCTTTTTTAAATTAAGTATTTATGTATTTACTTGAAGTGATGCATGCACACACACACACACACACACACACACACAGTGAAAAAGAGAGCTTTTCCATCTGCTAGCTTATTCCTCAAGAGGCCATAATGGCCAGGGCTGGACCAGGCTGATACTACAAGCCAACAGCTTCATCCAGGTGCTCCATGTGGGTGCACAGGGGCCCAAGCCCTTGGGCCATCTTCTACTGCTTTCCTAGGGCATCAAGGAGCAGCTACAGAAGTAAGACAGTTGGGATTTGAACTGTGCCTGTTATGGGATGCTGGCGTTGTGGATGGCAGCTTAACCCACTTCACCACAATGCCCGTCCCTGTAATTTTCTTCTTGCTCTTTCCTGACCTAGCTTTCCATTGCTTCTTTGCTTTTTCCCTTATTTTCCCTCCAGACCCTATGAAAAGCCCATTGTTAACAGGCTCCCCTATGTCTCCCCCTGTTCCCTGAATGTCCCTTCTACTCCTGCATCCTCATAGAAATCTACTTCATTTGCTTCCAGTCTGTTAGGAGCACGAGTCTTAGGGAAAAGAAAAAAAGATTGTTTTATTTATTTGACGTGCAGAATGACAGAGAGAGGTGGAGATGAGGGAGACAAAAGAGAGAAGGAAATCTTTCATCCTTAGATTCACTCCCCAAATGGCCACGATAGTACAGGAGCCCAAGTATGTGTCGTCTTCCACTGCTTTCCCAGGTGTATTCTCCAGGAGGTGGGTCAGAAGTCGAGCAGCTGAGATTGGACCTGGTAGCTCAAGCTGCTGTTCCATGCTGCTGGCCCCAGGAGCGTGACCTTGAACCTGGCTGCCTAGGACCATGTTCCAGTTCTCATTTAGGTGTGAGCTTGGGTGAGATCCTGAGCTTTCTCTGCCCCGGTTCCCCATTTGTAGTGGGGGACAGAATGGCACTGTTTTCTAGTGGCCAAGGGAGTAAGTCCTGATACACTTATAATAGCACACATACACAGAGATGCCTTCTGGGTGTCTGGCCTGTCTTCATCCTCATCTCCAGCCATGTGGTGCGGTCACTTCCCCTCATTCTTGGAAGACTTTGGCCTCTAACCCAGAGGTGATTTCCCCGCCACAGACCTGGTCATCCTCTGACGGTCTGCTCAGTCATCACCTGACTCATGTCCAAATGTCTGTCTGTCCTTGATGGCCTTGAGGTTAACAGGACCTTGTCCTAACCCAGAATGCTCCCACCTCTGTACTCTTAAATTCAAACCCTGACCGTATCTGTGATCCCTCGGTGCAATCAGTCTTGGACCCTCAGTTTCTCTGCCTTTGCTGCTGCCAGCACCTGGCCCAGTCCCACCCTGATCCAGGACAGCACTGTGTCCATGGGGCAACCCAGCCTGCCAGGAGGGACTCACACACAGCCTCCGGCACAGCCTCGCTGGGTGTGCTGGGCTCCTTGGCCATGTGGCCGTCAGCTGTGTTGTCTGTGCTGCACAACTGCTGCTGTCCTTCCCCTCCATTGTTTTCAGCCTGGGTGGACGTGGCATCTCGCTTCCTGATCACATAGATCCTGGCACCCTGATCACATTCATCTTCCTGCCACTGTCCTTCCTAACTCCCTCGCCTTCTAGGCCCCCATCGCAAACAAGTAAGTGCTACTGGTTCCTTAAAGGTGAGGCAGCAGGTGTACGGAACAAACTGCCCAGACATATGTAGGTTTCTGTCCTGGCTTTACACCTGGGGTTTGTGGCTTCACCTCTGGAAACTCAGGTCCTGACCTGTAAAGTGAGGACCTTCATCTCCAGCCCTGCCCAGAAGAGTTGTTGAAAGAATTCCATCAGGCAGCGGCTGGTGAGGAGCTGTCTGTCACTGGTGATGGTGGAAGCTGCTTTGGTCACCTGGGTCTTGAGTTAGTCAGTTCCAGCATCTTTGGCTGTCCCTCTCCCACTGGGTCCTTCTCAAAAACAGTTAATATGGGTCCAAGCCTGTCTCACCTCTCTACTGTTCACTGAGACTCTGTGTACCCCAAGACCACCCTAACCCTTTCCTGCTCTGGTCAAACTCTACTTGCACTTGGTTTTCTTTTCTTCTGTGAGGAATCCTGGGCACTTGGTCTTTGCCTGCTCACCTGTCAGCCGCCAGCCCCTGCCCCCTCTGCAACCCCTTGAGGCTGCCAGTGACTTTGGTGCTTATTCCGACCATCAGCCTCTGAGTCTGTCCAAGGCACCTCCAGAGGGGCCAGGGGACAAGCCCACATACCGCTCCACATGGCCGTCAGTGGGCCTGTGTCCTCCACCTCCTGGAGGCCCTTCAGTCCTGCCCTCCACTCCCTCGTGTGTCCCCAGCTCACAGGTCTTGCTTTCCACCTGGGCCCTGATAAGGCCCAGATCCGTATCTCAGAGGCAGCCTCTCTTGGGAGCTGAATCTCCAGTGACCTCACAGACCTGCACTTGGCCACTTCACGACTGCCGCACACTTGGCGTGTCCAGACTGGATGTCATGCTGTCTCCTCCCCTCAGGACCTTGGTAGGTTCTACTTCTCTGCAGCTCCTGCCTCATACACACACGGGAAGACCTGCCCATTTCGGCACCTATGGAATTTCTTCTCTTTTCTCTCTCCCCATGGCCATGGTTCGGGAGACTCAAAGGCTTGGCCTCCTGTTCTGCATGTCCCTGCTGCCCGTTTTTGCTGGTTTCTCTGCACAGGATTCGTTGCCTTCTGCAGTAAGCTGCTGCTGTACTTGCAGTGTTCTTGCCTTTTATCTGCAGGTGCAACGTTGTTCATGCTGTCGAGGGTCTGTCTGTCTTCATTAGAGTGTAAGCTCCAGCAAGGAGCTCTTTGCCAGTTTCTTCTCTTTACTCATACCAGTATCTGGAACATAGTAGGTGCTCAGGGAGCATGAAGTATTGCAAGGCATCCTGACGTCACTCACGATCAGTCTTCACTGGTCTCAACCCGACACCATCCTTGATGGGCTGTGGGGTCCGCATCTGAAGCAGCAATGCCTGGCCTGCCTCGCTTTTACTACTATTACTATTAGTAGTGATACTATCCTATTTATGTCTGGTTATTGCATCTTGTCAGTACCTGGACCGAATCTACAGGGAGCATGATTTGAAAGGTGACAGCTGTGTGTAGGTGCCAGGTCCTGTATTTGTCATTGCACTGGGGTCTTCCTGGAGCAGTTGGGCGAGCAAAGCTGTCCCGCCCTCTGCAGGCAGCGGGAGCAGGAGCTGTGAGCACACCCTGGAGCAGCTGCAGTGGCTGGCTGTGTCTCCCCGCCTGCCTAGCCTGTGGTGGTGCTGACTGCCTCCTGCCCTCAGCCTGAGCATCACCTGGCATGTGTGGAGCCTGGCTCGCATCTGCTCCATGCACTCTAAGTCCCCATGGTTCCACTGGCAAGTGCCCCACAGGGATTCTATGAGGATTTCTGTGAGTGCAAACACAGTTGCTTTTTGTTTGTTTGCTTGTTATTTTTTGAGAGAACATCCTCTCCATCCCCCAAATAGGCTATTTTTTCATTTGGTTTTGAATTTGTAACTCTTCTTTGCCACACAGAAAACCTTTCTTGTTTTATGAGGCTTTTTTATTATACAGCCCAGCGAGCAGCAGTGACACCTGATGGGACGTTTCTTCCTTTGGCTTCTGCACGCCTCTCTTGCCAGTCACTCTGCTGGACCAGGACTCCTTTCCCCACACGGGCATGCTGCCTGGAGGGTAGGCCTCACGCTGCAGTGATCAGACTGCCTTTCTCTTCAGAGGAGAGTTGCCCCGGCACAGACAGTGGTGCCCACTCACCTGCTGGGCATATGTCCTGTGACGTTGGTTGGCCCATGTAACCGAAACCTTGGAATGAGAAGTAGCAGATAAGGAGGGGAGGGGAGATATTGCCGTTTCTCTTCATGGGGACTGGTAGGCCAAGGTCTGGGTCATCTGTTCTCTGGGAGAGGGTCCACACTGCTGCTGTTTTGAAGTCTGGAGCCTGCAGGGGGCAGGGGGCACCCCAGTTTCTTTGCAGGGCCCGCAGAGTGGCTCCTTGTGCCTCAGGAGACAATGGCTGTGTTTCCCACCTGTCCTCCTGCATCCTTTTCCTCACCACTGTGGCTGTCAGTCATTCTGGAAGCTCCAGTCGGCTCCCAGCAATACCCGTGCCAACATTCTGTCCCTGCTGCTAGTCCAGGCAGTGTCCGGAGCCAGCGGCCTCCTTCTGGGCACTAGGAGGTGTGAAGGTCCCACAGGTTCATGCTGTCTCTCTCCAGAGAAAACAAAGCCTTGTAGGAAGAGGGAGGGATCACGCCTGCAACACGGACTGCGTAACAGGGTTAGAGAGTGTCTGCTGCTGTGGGTCACCGTGAAAGACAGTAGCCTGGTGTCACCGAGAACCTTGGCTCTGGCACTGGATCCACCAGGCAGAGCCAGTGGGAGGCATGCAAAGCACCAGGACCCCACGTCGGCCTGGCCACGCAGCCTGTGATGCCTGCTGCTGGCAGAAGCCTTTCTGTCTCCACTACTTTCTTTCCCTGGCATCCCCTTGAAGGATACCGGGAACAGTGGCATGTGTTTGTGTGTGTGTGTGTGTGAGAGAGAGAGAGCCAGAGCCTTGCACCCATGTTGAAATGAAGCGCTTGGAGTGGCCAAGGGAGCAAGAACAAGCCCCGGACATTCAAGTCCAGCCCTGGTCCTCTCATTAGCCAGCTTGGCACCCTCGGGCAAGTCGTTTTTCTGAGTTGGTTTTCTTCCTTGGGGAACTAGAGGCGTTTCAGGCGTTTTATCTTGATGTGGCCTCCTGAGAAGCTTGGATGGCATCTGATTTGTGATGGGCTGTCTGCACTTGCGAAACTAGTGACAGGTTGTATCAGAGGCAATATGCTTAACATAGTTATTCGGGTTTAACCATGCATGCTGTGGGTCGCAATGGCCTCTGTGTCTTGTTTTCCTCACCTGTTAAAATAGAAATAGCATCAGTGTCTTTCTGTGTCCCCTTTTCCCCCTCACCTATAAAGTGGGGATAAGAGCAGTTCCCACTTTGAAAAGTTGCTATGAGAATTAATTGAGATGATAGACCTAGTGTTAAGAATTGTTCCATGGAGCCATTGTTCTGTTGTAGCTGGTAAAACTGCTGCCTGTAGTGCAGGCATTTCATGTGAGCACTGGCTCAAGTCCTGGCTGCTCCACTTCCAATCCAGCTCCCTGTTAATGTGCATGGGAAAGCAGCAGAGGATGACCCAAGTCCTTGGGCCACTGCACCCACATGAGAAGCCCGAAACAAGCCCCTGGCTTCAGGCTTTGGAGTGGACCAGTAGATGCAAGATCTCTTTCTCTCTCTCCCCTTTTCAATTAAATAAATAAACCTTTAAAAAGAAAATAATTGTTCTACATACGTGGTAAGCATACAGTTAATTTTAGCTCCTGTTAAAATTTCCATACAAATGATTGCTTGGATGCCTAAATAGGTTTGTATATTGCTATTTGCACATTGTGATTCCTTGTTGCAGAGTTCTTGTCATGTCTGTACCTCCAGTCTGTCATTTAATCCACCTGGCTGTCCTTTGAAGGCAAGAAAAGGCATGTGCTGTTTGTCATTTCAAAGATGAGAAAACTGACCTTCAAAAAAATAGCATGGCCTGGAACCCGAGCCTTTTTCTGCTACAGCCAGGCTGGAGAGGGAGAAGTGCCGGGGCACACACTCAGATGTAAGTGAGTCCAGCCCTGGGTCTGCATTCTGGGAGGAAAGGGCTGGCATGAGGGCACATTCTTGGGAGGGAGGGACCAGAGGTCAGGGAGCCCAGGGGGGAAGCCTGGCCTAGAATGCAGAGCCCTAGTGCTGAGGGAAGACTTCTCCAGCGAGGAGGGCAGGGCGTGAGGAAAGCTGCTGCCACATGGTATGGCTCTGTCTTTTCTCTCTCTAATAAATGGTCTCTTCTCGCTGCAGCAGGGCGGCGAAGTTGTGCTCCACGGAGCGAAGGGAATTGGACCTGGACTGGAGATTCCTTTCCAGGTCATAGTCCAGATGCAACCCATGGGAAGAGCTGCTGGGGTGGCCAGTTTTTTTCCCATGGATAGGGGCGAGTGATAATGCCTGACCTTCTACCTCTCTTACCAGGTGCATGTATCTGGTAAGGAAATAAAGCCATGTTGGCAGGATACACAGTTTAGAGTGCTCGAACCTCTTTGCAGGTCCTGGATCGTGGTATTATCAAATTGAGATCCTGTTATTGGGGTGGGGGAGGGAAGGTTAGCTCACTGGAATGGAAAATCCGGGCTCTGGTTCCAGCATGATTGCAGGATCCCCGCAGCTTCGTGGCCTTGGGTGTTTAACCTCTCCCTTTACACAGCCTGCCTCCCATCTGTTGTGTAAAGCCAAGGACAGAGGCTTGCAGAATGGGGATGAGCTTGCTATGCTCGGGGCGTGCTAAGAAGTACATGTTCAACTGGATAATGTAGATCAGGGCTGTGTGGGTCCTAACAGGCAGGCTAGGGAAAGGCAGCAGGAGTCCCAGCGGTGTTAGGGCAGGAGGCGCTACATATGTCAGTATGTGTTCACCCTCAGTTTTCAAGAGAATCTGTCTCTCTGAACAGCAGGCAGCTGGGGACGCCATGGGAGGGGCCCCAGGAGCAGGAAGGTAGCAGGTGCATTTCTGTGTTGGCCGAGCATCCTCCATTTTCTTGTCTCTGTCTTCCTCTCTTGCCTCTCCTCTATGCTGACACAGGTACCCTACTCCTCAGGCCCCTGGTCCTCACTTCCCCTTGCTGCCCATGCCAAGGGCTTTTCTGGGGCTGAACCTTGCCGCTGCCGAACTTGAGGAGTGGAAAGTGAAGGGTGGGTGTGTGTAGGTGGGAAGCCAGCCAGGTAGGCAGGCCTGCAGGGTAGTGGCCCAGTCCTGGCACAGCTGCTGACTCATGCCACAGCCCTGTGGTTTGCTTGCTCAATGTCTACCTGCCTTAGCCTGAATCACAGTCGTAGTCCTAGCTAGGGAAATTTGAAAGGTGTTTGCAGAGCTGAGACTTCGTCCCTCTGCCTTCATTGGGAGACCCTGTTAATTATGGAGTGGGGTCCTTGAGGGTTCCCACCCTGTGTACTGAGGCAGAAGGCTGTGCTTGACCCAGGACTCTCCCTAAGTGGGCCCCGATGGCAGGAGGCCAGATGTGCCAGACTTATTCCTCTGGGGGAGGGCTTGGAAAGGGCGCTGATTTCTCCTGATCCATATCTAGTCCTGCAGGAGACAGAGATATTAGAGCAAAGCCACATGCATATCTGTGTCACTGAATGAGAGCGCCTGTGTCCGGGGAGCCCAGCCACCCTCAGGACACTAACACGTGTCCTCCATCATCTCTCTGCTTGTGGGTTCTGCTCTGAGCCTGCTGATGCCGGATTGGCTGAGCAAGCTGTGGGGACTCAGGCTCTGCACGACGCAGGCATTCAGGGGGGCTGTGCAGCCCTTCTGTACTGCTGCTCCCCGGTCTGAGATGGTTACCCCCTGTTCCACTGCCTATCTGGGACTTCTCAGGCACGCCTTCACCCCAGAGTGGGCGGAGACCCGAGCAGAGGGAAGGGAAACAATGTTGGAGGATGGTGAGTAGCTGCCCTACCAAAAGTGACTCTGCTCTTAACTGCTTTGTAATCTCTGCATGTCAGGAGCAACACCCAGATAAGTGGCTGAGGAATACGAGTGTTCACGTGCTGTGTGGAGGTCTAAGGTTTGCTTGAGTGACTTTTACTCCCTGGGGTCACGACTTAATCCTATAGGTGATAGCTTACGTTCAAAGGAAAGAACAATCTGGAAGCCATGTGGCTCTGGGGTTCACTCAGGTTCTCTGTCCCCATGGGAAGGCAGCCCAAGGAGCTGGACACGTCTTCCTGCTTTTGCCTTTTCCCAATGTGAGCCTCCCCTAGAAAGCTGGTGGGCTTCATCAGCTGTCCTTGACCTCGTCCCGGAGACTGGAAGGCCCCACAGTGCCCCTGGACTTTCGACCTCCCACCATCTAGCCCAGGCTTAGGCAAGCTCCTGGCTGCCTCTCACTACTTCTGGAAGCCTGGTCCCGAGTCTCCAAGAGGGCAGTCCACACTCGCTGACCCCAGTGCCACCTCGGTATTTTTGTGTCTGCAGATTCCCCTGGCACAGCAGGCCTTTGTTACTCAATCTGTTCGCTGGGTGTTTGGAGGAGGACATGCGGGGGCCTTGGCCAGTGCCACTGGACAGGGCCGAGCTGTTGCTCAGAGGAATGCTGTCAGGGGAAGTGTTGGAAGCCTTAAAATGGTTAAGGCTAGAAATCTCTGTCTTAATGTGTCTAAAGACATTTTGCTTTTCTCGAATCCTGTGTTCTTAGGCAAAATCTGAATTTTAATTGACGTATATTTAATATGCAGGCCAGGAAATGTGAGGTATTCACTTACTTAGGGAAAATCACTAAGGATTTATATTTAGCCATGAGGGTTTCAATTAAAACACAAAATAATGACCACATGGAATATACTGACAATTTAGAATGACACTTAGCTACTTTGCTTCCTTAAAAAAAGAAGAAAATCTTCAGCATTTGCAAGGACAAGCGGAGTTGGAACTGCCCTGTTTGTGGCGTGCGTGTTGGTCCAGCTCTGGGTGGTGGCAGGTTCCATTGACTTGCCGAATGAGCACTGTTCCCTCCACTGTGTTCTGAGCGGTGGGTCAGCCGGTGACCCTTTGGTTGACCTTGGTAATGAATCCTTGTTTTCCAGTTCCCTTGGGCATCTCTTTCAAGGTTGTCTTCTCTTTTCTGATCATCCAAGCATAAGAAAGTTTCTGGACTTCTCTTTCAGACCCTGCAAGCCAAAAGGGATCACGAAGCTGGGCTTCTACCAAAAGCAGCTTCACGTGGAAAGCAGGTTTCTGGTCTGAGGTGGCCTGTCAGAATGGAAGGTTCTGGTGGGGCCGTGGAGAGCTTGTGTCAACTCCAGACAGGCCGTTCGTGGTGCGTCTTGGTCGCAAAGAGCAGCGGGTGGAGGGCAGAGGGAGAAGCCAGAGACAATCTGATGCTCATCAATTACATGTGCATTTGTGTGTCCATTTTAGGGCTAATTAAGTTTAGCTTCATATGATGGGGGAGGGCTACTGACTGAGGTAACCTCCCCCCCCAAACTTATAGAACTTGTCTGGGCCTCAGTCTGTTTATCTGTGGAATGGCAGAACAACTCAAACTCAGTGGTCTCTGGGGAGATTTCTAGGTCGGCAGCTTCCATTCCTGATTCCGTGGGGAAGTGTAGCTTTCGGGTTTCCTGTTCTGACATGAGGTGTAAGACACAGACACAAAAGGATGGTACGGCTTTAATGAACCCTGGAGGGCATGAGGAGTGAGCGGGAAAGGAACCAGCTGCCCATAAATCATCTGGGGACACTCCCTCCCCACCCCCTCGTCCTCACATTCCCAACGGCTTGGCTAGAAATGATAGTTTATTTTGTCTGTTCCACAGCACTTTAAGACCAGAAACTGTTCATTTAGACAATTCTAGCAACTGTACGGCCATGGCCCTGCCCTGGAACCAAGGGAACAAGCATGGTAGATGCTTCTGGAAGGCCCTGTTTATAACGCTCTGACTGCTTCTTGCTGGGACCTTTAACAAGTTAGCTACCAGGAAGCTGAGTCATCCAGGGGTCAGCCAGCATGGCCAGAGGTCACCCAGTGTTGCCAAGCAGTTTAGATGGGGGTGGCACAGCTGATCTGGGCATTTCGGGGGTTTACAGGGGGAACGGCAGCCAAGGGAGGCTCCCTGCATGGGGTTTTGCACTTCTGGTAGGTTCCACAGTAAGCACTGGTCTCCTGGTTCCTCTTCCATTCCCGAATGTTCTGTAGATCAGTGCTATTCAGGCATCAAAGCAGGGCCTTTTCCTGCCCCTGTGTCCAGGCTTCAGAACAGACCTCATCCCCTGGTGCTCAGGCAGGTTCTCAGGGCCTCTGTGCACCCTGCACCTGCTATTCCCTGTGGCCCAGGCACCTTTCTCCTGAGCTTCGCTCTTGTAACTTTCTCTGAGGCGTGCCAGGGACCCCTCCCCTGATCAAAGTTCCATGCCCTGCGTTGCTCTCCTAGCAGCATCTCCTTCTGCTCCATGACTCAGAGTTTGGGATGTAGGGAACGCACTGCTTCTGGCAGAAGGATCCTGTGGTTTTGCCAGCCAACGCTTCTGCTTCTGGGGATGCGATGTCATCCCTGGGACCTATTCCTTTCTGTCCCTCTGGAAACCCTCCTGCTCTATGGCTTTGGCTAAGTTGTATCCCTGATTTTGTTTTTTCTGAGGAGAAGATATGTGTCCATGGAATGTCTTACTGGTGATCAAAGTTTCCCACCAGGCCTTTCAGCCCCCAGTATAGCTTAAAAACTACCTAGGGGTTACCTGTTGGGGTGGATCCCAGACAGTGACTGGCTGCTATTTGAGTTGGACATAGGAGCACAACAATCAAAGAGCACGGAGGGCTCCAAGTACCGACTTTGGCTATGCCTGAAGGTGAGACTTATTTCAGCTCTGAATCCTTGCAGTTGTTTGCAGAGCATGCGCCTTATGGAGTAAGGAACCATACCTGATGCCAGAGTGACAAAGGGGATGCCCTGCCTATCCGTCATGCCGGTTCTCTCCAGCGTTTATGAGGGCAGATGTGCCGATGCAGCACCTGCCATGATTATAAGCACAGGGGGATGAGCAATGGCCACAGTGTAGCTTTGAAAACCCCCACTTATTTTCTGTGGATAATAAGCCATTAATCACGGGGCACGCAGCAACAGGCGTGGCTGCTGTGAAGGGCCTGGAAGTCTGTCTCACAGAAGTCAGCGGGACACACCTGCCTTGGGAGGTGTTACCTGATTTTTGAGTGCCCATCTCCCTAGCCTTGCCAGCATGGGTCCAGGAGAGCTGGCGCCTGTGGCATGCAGGGCCCTGCCCTGGTGCTAATGCCAGCCTCTCACCCTTTTTTCTCACACATGCATATGTAGCTAGGTTGCTTGCTGGCTCCATGCCTAAGTAGTTGAGGAGCTGGTTTCTAGGATGATGAATTTGGGGTGGCCCAGGCCAGCAGAACCTAGTAGAAGCTCAGTGTCCTTGGGGGTCAAAGGTCAGTCTTTTGACTTCCATCTGAGAGGACCCCTTGTCTGATCATCCAGTTGCTTCCTTCAGCAGCAGATACTCCCATGCCCAGGGGCTTCTGCTGAGTGTTGGAGACCCCTGCTTGCATTATACGTCAGACAAATCAAAGGACCTGCTCCCCCAGTTATGACAGGCAACCTCAGGGAGTGAGCTGTGTGATTGTGCAGTGATTTTTACACCCTGGGATGTAAAAAAAAAAAAAAAATTGGTAAGCATCTTTTTAAAAGCATTTAGTTCAACAGTGTTAAGCTCCTTCCTGTTGTTGGCTAGTCTGAAAAGTCCTTTCACCTTACAAAACTAGAACACTGCCTCCTAAATAAAAAGTTTCCTAGTCCTTCCTTCTTAGCCCCTGAGAACTTCCACTCTGTGTCTGGTCTCCACAATGAACTTGGTTCTGGGTACCGCCTCCATGTGGAATTGTGCAGCTCTGTGCTCTGTGAACTGTCTTATTTTGCTCAGCAGAAGGACCTTACAGTTTTTGCGTTCTATGGACCATGTTTATTCCCTTCTAAAGGCTCGACAACTTTCCACTGTAGATATTAAGATCACACTTAAAAAGACAGATGTACTTACTTGAAAGGCAGAGTGAAAACAGAGCGAGTGAGCAAGCACTCTTCATCTACTGGTCCACTCCCCAAATGGTTGCCACAGCCAGATCTGGGCTAGGCCAAACCCAGGACCTCCAACCCTATCTCCCCACGTGAGTGGCAAGAGTCCAAGGACTTGAGCCATCACTGCTGCCTCCCAGAGTCCGCAGTGGCAGGAAGCTGGACTGAAGAGTGAAGGTGAGACTTGAACTCAGGCATTGTGCTGTGAAGTCCGGCTGAGCTAGTGAACTTGGGCCCATGGGCTGCTGGAAATCCATTTTAGCAGGTAGAAGTTGATGTTCAGAGAGGTGCCATGATTGCCCAGAGTTCCAGAGCTGGAGGGGAATGTGAGCTCATTCAGTCAGGGATGTGTGTGGCCACACCAACCCCAGCAGTAATGTCAGAGGCTCTTCATCTCGCTCTTGCCCTGGCCTGGCCTTCAGCATCTGTCGGAGGCTCTCAGAGTGGCCCTCGGTCTTGTCAGCTTGGCCAGCTGAGTGAGCTTCGCAGAGCACTTTTGTTTGGGCCTCTGCGAGCCTGTGTAAGCTGATAGCAGTGATTTCCCCCACCCTGCTAGCTCTAAGTTTCCTTTGTTACATAATCAAGATTAAATTAAGCTGAGCAGTCTATGCATTGAGAAATGGAGAGCCAGGACAGGTGCATGTGGGAGGGTCAGAGTCCCTTGGGAGCTACCGTGGCTCCTTTGGGCCTTGGCTCCTTTGGGCCTGTGTGCGTCCTCTGTTAAGAGGGGCAGTGGAAGGAAAGCACTGCGCCAGTGGGCAGTAGGTAGGTGGTCACTGGTGTGCAGTGTTCAGGTTTCTGCTTGCACCTGGGCTGGACCCTGAGGGCATACGCCTCAACACTAGTGAGAATCTTATGCAAGAAGAAATAAAAATGCCATTTTTCTAGGAATTTGCTGTTTATCCAAAAAAAGAAAGAAAGAAAAAAGAAAAGAGGCAGAAATAAAAGCACTAGGCAGGCTGGTTGCCAGAAGCTCTGCAAAGGCTTTGCCTGCCTTATTTCTTTCCATCCTCACAGAGACTTTTTAGGAAGTGGATGCTAATAGGAGCCCCATTTGCAGAGCAGCAAACTACATGCTCAGGGACCTCAAGTGGCTAGCATAAGGTCACACAGCCTAGTGCTTTCAGGTCTTAATAATGGTACCTGCAGAGGGAAAGCGCTCTGTGCTCATTCTCCATTTTTCCCTGCTGCCCCAGGCCCTGTGCCCAGTACTACACTGAGACGTTGCATGGCAAGGCTCCCTTCCTCCTCCTCGGCCCATCCTACTCCCATTGCAGCAGCACTTAGATTTCTCATGGGGTCTCATTTCCCTGATTGGGATGGAAGGTCTTGAGAGGCAGGGCTTGTGCCTGAGCATGGAGTGGCTGGAAGAAGTGTCCATGAGATTCTGTGTGTGGGATGGGCAAGAAGGCACTATCACAGACCAGCTCTGGGAGCCTGGGTACTCACACAGCTGGTGCTTCATTAGCAACAAGAAGTGGGGAGGTTCCTGGCTGGCAGAATTCTGAAATTCAGCAAAAGCTTGCAGAGAGCGCCCTTGGACCAGACAGGCCTGTTTGGGGAGCTGCTGCAGCTGAGCCAAGAGGAGGGGTAAGAGGTGTGAGCCTTGGTGTGGGGAGTGTTCAGACACGGCCCTGGCCCCTGGGCTGTTTAATCTGCTCGATCACAGAGCCAGGCGTGCTGCTCTGGGGTGGGTCAGTACACTCCATTGCACCTTTTTGCAGGTGTCTGCCTGGAACTCATTCCTCAGTGGGTCACCGTGAGGCTGGAGCATGTTTCCCTGTATTCCAGGAAAGCAGAATTCTCTGGAGGCCAAGATTTTGCTGGCTCCCCTGTGACATCTTGTCCTTACTTGTGTGGGGGTGTTTATAAGCCCAGCACTTCAGAAAGCTCGCTGAGTCATTGTGAGTCCCAAGTAGGCCAGTTTACTTGCAGTGGGCCTGCACAATTCTTGGGATATTCCAATGAACATCAGCTTCAGCCTTTGAACACCAAGGGAGCGCCAGAGTAGCTCTTGTGTGTGGGGCAGCCCCACCCAGACCCTGGTGAGCAGATGGTGCTAGCTTTCTTTGGGAGGGAGAAAGAGTTTGTGTTGAACCAGCCACTGCTGTCCAGTCCCATTTGACCAAGTGGCAAAGCTGGTAGGGTTGAGGGAATGATTGAAGCTGCGTGACCTCTGCAGGCTTGGGCTTGTGGCCTTTCCTTTACCCACACGGACTGTAGACGGACCTGGGCTGTTCCCTCTTCCCTGAGGTTGGGCAACGTTGGACACATGGGAAGTGGGATGCACATGACCCAGCATGGTCACAGAGGCAGAGCATGTTGATGTCACAGATCACCTGTCATTTCTCAGTGTTCCCACTTTAAGGAGAGTTAGGGTAGACTAGTGGTTCCAAGCCCAGTCTGGAGCCCCCCTCTGCGCATTCAGACTCTTGGAGCAAGTCAGAGCTCCTCTGTGGGCCAGTTTCCTCATTTGTACAGCGAGAGTGGTTAGCCGCTGGCTAATACTACTGTTTGCATTGTTAATTATAAGTAGACGCATTAAGGGCTCAGAGAATTGATTTACCCAAGACCATGTGGTCTGTCTTGTCAGATGTGGGACTAGAATGTGTGACCTGGCTCCCTGTTCGTCTTAGCAGAACAGAGCAGTGGGTAGGTGCCACAGGCTTCTACCTTTTCTCTGTCTCCTTACCGAGGTCATTCATTGCACCAGTGACAACCCAGCCCTGATACCTGGAATCCTGGGAATTTACCCCACGTGAAGAACAAGGACCATTTAATCCTTTAGGGTGAAGAGGCCATAAGGGGTGTTTTGATTATGTCCTTGGGCCAGGCTGGATTCTTTCATCTGTCCCTCCCTCTTGCTAGAGGCTTTTCTAAAGGTGAGGAGACCAGGCCTGGCCCCTGAGGTCAAGAATGGGAAATGGCACCCTTGGAGCCAGAGGCCAGGAGGTGAGTGCTGCCCAGGGTGGCATGTAGAGAGGTCAGATCAGTATGCGATATTACCTTGGCCTTCAGGCTTTGGAGGGGGGGGACAGGTGATGGCCCGTATGGAGGACTTGTACTGCATCGGCCTACGCTAGGTGAGACCATCCATCTTCTTGTGTGGGGCTTTGCATAGCTCACAGCCTGTCACTGTCACTTGTGATTTGTAACCTTGGAAAACACCTGACTGTGCATTCCAAACTTCCAGCGAAGGTATTCAGAACCTCCTAGTCTAGCCCCAACCTGTCTTTCTTCTAGCAAATATTTATTGACCATCTAACGTTCCAGCCGCTCTCCTAAGTCTGACACTGCCTTTCCGCCCGACACCTGACTGCCGCATTCCCTTGTATGCCATACCCTCAAACCGCCTGGTCTTTTTTCCTGAGTATGCCAGCTTGTTCACATCTCGCTCATCCGCAAGTATTCTCTGCATGCCCCATTTGTTTTTTTCTTTTTTCAATCTAAGTAATATATACATGCATTAAATAAAAAAAAAAAGAAAAAAGATAGTAGAGAAGAAACTTCAGTGACAGCTATGTCTCTTACAACTTGACCTACCATTGCTCCTACCAGGTGCAGCTCGAAGGCCCCACTGCTAGCCATGCACCCCCAGGCCATCATCTGGGACTGGGTCCTTGAACTGTGCCACTCCCACCATGGCCTGCTCCAAGGACAAGCAGGCTTTTGTCTCTGAGAGGCCAGGGACCTCTTTTTTTTTTTTTTTTTTTTTTTTTTTCGCTGTTTGGATGGAATTAATTTTACTTCCCTGATGTGTGGATGGGACTTTCATTTATTCCTGTGGCCCTAAGGAATAGCAGTGCCTCCCAAAACATGCCCATCTTAGTCTGTTTTCTGCGTCTAAAACAAAATACCTGAAGTTGGCTACTTTATTTTATAAAAAGGAGTTTTATTCAGCTCACAATTTTGGAGGATGGAAATCCAAAATTCCGCAGCCCCATCTGTGGTTTATCTGGCAAAGGCCCTGTTGGTGGCATCACAATGTTGTGATGACATCACAGTGATGGGAGTGCAGGTGAGTAGCAGAAGATCCCTTGGTGACCAGGAAGCTGAAACTCTTCCTGGGGGCAGCCTTGCTCCTTTCTGACAGCTCACTCTGAGAGATTAGCATGAACCCCTTTAGGGTGATGCCCCCAGGGATCTTAAGACCTTCTGACCTTCTTTTAGGCCCTCCCTGTTGAAGGCTTCACTCCCATGAACAGCTCCCTTTGGAGACCTAGTCCGCACCATGAACCTTTGGGGATACCCTCAGACCATCTCAAACTGTAGCAGCACACCAGGAGCCCTGCTGGTTTCTGGATCATGTCTAGAACCTGACTGTTGGGTGGCATGAATGATAATGGTCTAGGCTGGCCTTTCACAGCAACAGGTTCATCTACAGGATGAATGAGCTAAATGTGAGCCTGCTGGCCATTGGAACCTCCAGGGAACTTGGGCTTTATGGTTTGGTCTCCCCTGTGTGAACCACCACCACCACCACCCACCACCCACCACCCACCACCCACCACCCTACCACCCCTAACAACAGTTGGACCCGAACATGGAGTGAGGTCTGGACTATGTGCAGGATTCTGCTGGATGCTTTTTGTCCTCTGAGTCTCATTTCCCTGCCTTTCCTGGGTGGTTTTCCATCAAGCTGGATATAACTGAAGCAGTAGTTCTCAGCAGGGATTTTCAAAATGAGCTTTAGAACCTGTGTCCCTGAAACTCCCTTTGTCCTGCACCCTACAAGGAATACTCATGTGTTATCATCCTACAGCATCATCTGTTATTAGTTAATGGAAAAGCAAAGGAGAAAGGGGGAGAGAGAGAGACCAACCATTTATGGTTCACTTCCCAAATGACCACAGCGGCCAGGGCTGGGCCTGGCCACAGCCAGTATCTGGGAACTCTGTCTGGGTCTCCCACATGGGTGGCAGGGGCCTGTGTACATGAACCATATTCTGCTGCATTTCCCCAGGCACATTAACCCAGAGGTAGATCAAAAGTGAAGTAGCTGGGACTGGTACTGGCACTCTGCTGTGGGATGCTGGAGTTTCAAGTGACAGGTTAATCTGCTGGGCCCTGAGACCTGCCCCAGCATCCTTTTTTTCTGGAGGGAGGGAGAGAGGGTGACTGATTTGTAGGGGAGTTGTTTTCCTCTTGCTGATTTCTAACCTTCAGGAGGACTGAATCCTTTTGATTAAATATACATACATATGTATGTGCAAATGTGTACATGCTATGAGCAGAAGTTTCTTCTCTGTGTATGTATTTTTGCCCACTTGGAAGATGTTAAAAAAAGAAAAAAGAGGAAAAGGATGTGATTTGGAATCCTGAACACTGAATGAACATAATTGTGTTTCTGAAAACTGAATATTTTGGTTGTCTTAGCGGGTTTTTGGTGTCACTGCAGCGCTGGGTGATGGATGCACAGGAATAGTGCAGGTTGGTGTTGTGGTGTGTCACTGTGGACTTTGATGTGGTTTCCCAAGGGCCAGAGTGTAGAAAGTCCCACTGAGAGTGTTTTTTGGAGTGAACCTGGCGAGGGAGCTGGCTCCCTGATTGGAACTGGGAGCTCTTAGAGATTCCTTGTGGGCTGTGTGGCTCCCTCCTTGCTATGCTGTGGGTCTTCTCTGCATTGGCAGTGTGCACCTTCTGAGCCTTCCCTAGGGTGAAGCAGGGCCTTCCAGTGCGTTGGTGGTAATTGTGGATTCACTGTAGAAAGACAGTTCTCTCTCAGTTGCATTGTGCCAGCAAGGTCCCATCCTCCTGGCCCCTGGGCGGTGATATTTCAGGATAAGGAGGTCATATTGCATGGGAAGAAGGGACCTCCTTGAACCCATTTTTCTGTTCTGTGTGGTAGTTGATGGGAGCTGGTGTTTCAAGAGTGCCGTCTGCAGTATGCAGTGCAGGAAGGCAGTGAATGAATACATGGGGTGCAACTAGACGACTGGGGGAGGTGAGGCTGGGAAAATAGGGAGGGGCTGGAGTTGGTTCCTGCCAGCCTGAGCCCATGTCACTTGTGATTACATTTTGTGACTGTTGGTGCCCTTTGGGCACAGCTGGCAGATAGGATGGACTTAAACTTTACCAATTTGATTTCTAGTTCTGAAGCATATAGCGGAGGGCAGGGCTAATGAGATTTGCTATTTTCCTAGTGCTTGTTGAGCACAGAGCTTGCTGGGCAGCTTCCCAGAGCTCAGGCCCTGGCACCCCTGGGACTTGAGTTCGCAGTAAGGCCCGGAAGCCCCAGAGCACCAGGAGGCCACCCCTTTGTCTCGTGCCTGCCTCATACTGGCTCCAAGTGGGAATGGTGCACCGGTGTTAGAGTGTATGAGTTCTCCAGATTCCAAACACGCCACCTGCCTGTGGAACAGGGGAAATTTTTTAGTTTTAAGAAACTGAGAAGAGGCTGGGGGATCCTGGGCTGTCTTTAGGTCAGGGAGGGAGCACGGTGGCCGGGTGCTGGAGGCTGCAGGGACCCGGGCTGGGCCAGCCTGACTGTGTGCCAAGCAGCAAACTGCGCATGCTCTGTCCCAGGCTTAGCCCCTTGTCTGTCTCGGTTCTGAGCCCAGATCCTAGGGTCCTTATCCACTGCATCTTAGACAAGTCACTTTCCTTCTGGGAGCCTGTTTCCCTTTTGAAGAGGTAGGGGTGGAGCCACATGCCCCCTCCCTCCCTCAGGCCCTGGTTATGTGATTCCGAGAGCTCACCCTGGGACGGAAAACACATTTTCCACTCTGCCTCCTCCCCTCAAAGAAACAATAGGTCAGTGAGCTGGAGGAGGAGAATCTGAGCTGGGGGCTGACCTGTCACACCGCTCCGGCTTTCCTGGGAGTTTGTGGAGCCAAGTCAGTACGGATACAGAGCTGTTTCATGGCCTCAGAGCCCACCTATTGAGTCACGGCCCTCGGCCTGGAGGGGACTTGGCTCGGGCCACATACTGGGATCCAGATGCCCTGATTTCTGGATCAGAGCATCTGCCTCCTCCTTACCCCTGGGAGAGTGGACTGCAGCCAGGCAGGAAAGCATGGTGGGATGCTGGGACAGTGCAGAGCCCTCTCTGGAAGGCTCCCTGCTTCCCCCCAGGGTGTGCCAGCTGTGAACCCTGTGACTGCTATTGCAGGGAAAGTGAAGGGGCTGCTTGTGGGCAGGAGACTTTGTGACCCCCAGATGCTCTCCACACTCTCGCCTGCTCTGGGCTTTGGGTTGGCCTTGACTACAGCTGTGTTTTCCCAAGTGTGTTTCTGCAGAGTTGTAACTGGTTGTTCCGAAAGACTCTCCTTGCCAAAGAGGGAAGTTTAGGAAGTACCCTGTTAAACCTGGTTAACAGGTTTCTTTCCTGCTGGCTTCCTGGAGCCTTTCATGTACTGTGTGTGTGAGAAGGCCAGCATTAAACCAGACCCATGGAAATGGACTGCAAGGGAAGCAAGAGAACCATGTAGTGAGGCCACTGGGAGGAACCGAAACCCAGACAGGAAAGTGATTTGTAAAATTGGGTCTGCACTGTGTGTGTCTCTGTGTGTGGCTATTTTTAATCTCTTTCTTTTCTTCATGATTCATTCGTTTCTTTTTCCCTCCTGTCCATGCTCATTCCCCATCTTTGGTAATGTTAAAAAAACCCATGGTAAAGTATGCGTCACCCGGTTTGCTACCGCACTTTTAAGCATGTATTTCAGCATCGTGGAGTTCATTCATTTTCATTGTGCAACCGTCACCCCATCCTGTCTCAGCTCTCTTGATCTTGCAAAACCAAAGCCCTGTCCCCTTTCAACATTGACTTCCCATCACTGGTAGCCTGTGTTCTACATCTGTCTCTATGAATCTGGCTGCTCGGGGGACTGGGGACCTGGGTGTCTTCCTCTTTGTTCTGGATTTGTCCTTATAGAGAGCAGAAGCATTTGATGCCCAGGCGAGGGCAGGTGTGATCTAAGAGCAAGAGAAAACATAGGTACGTCTAAGAGCAAGAGAAAACATAGGTACGTGTGAGCTACCCCACACGGAGTTGCACCTGCCACAAAAAGCTGGTAAGCACTGCTGGGGAAGGAGGCCTGAGAAAGGGCTCCACTCAAGTTATCAGCCTCTTTCATGACTCAGAGGGTGAAGCCTGGGTGGAGTGGCGTGTCCGTATGGCTTGTGTAAGGCTTTTTGGGTTTTCATGGCTCTCCACATGGAGTTTAACTTCCATGTGACCATTATGGCATCTTCTCATCCCTGGTCCGTGATGAGACAGAGACGCATCATGGGAAGGCAGGTGTATTGGATTGACTGATAAGGAGTTGAGGTAACAAGGCAAGGCTGGCAGAAATTCCAGCTCATGTACTGCTGTCTACCTCCCCACCTGCTTGCCTGCATCCCAGGAACCACAATCTGCCTTTTTATGACTGGCTTATTTCTCACAGTGCCCTGTTTTCAAGGTCCAATCATGTTGTTACATGTGTTAGAATTTCTTTTCTTTTGTAAATAAAAAAAATTTTAAATATTTTTTAAAAATAAAAATAAATAAATTTTTAAA
This sequence comes from Ochotona princeps, assembly GCF_030435755.1. NCBI lineage: Eukaryota > Metazoa > Chordata > Mammalia > Lagomorpha > Ochotonidae > Ochotona > Ochotona princeps. Next base: position 36,297,328 of record NC_080842.1, read on the forward strand.
AATTTCCTTTCTTTTGTAACATGGATTAGTATGCCACTAAAGGGATTACTAATGAGATACCACGTTTTGTTGATGCCTTCATCCCTCTGACTTCTACCCACTCCAGTTGTTCCTCCTTCTCTGTCCACAGGCAGATAGAGTGTGCCCCACTGTCACTCATGTATTTCCGAGGCAGTCATTGGAAAGCAAAACACTAAGGTAGTGATTGTCTGGCTGTGGCCACCGCTCTGTCACTTCTTCCTGCCTGTCTCTGACTTCTTCCCTGAGGCTGGTGTGGTTTCCGTCACTCCTTGCCCTCCACATTTTTTTAGGCACCCTAGGCAGGCTGTGCCCTGGGTGTCCTGGGGCCCAACCTCAAATGGGTGCCCTGTACAGGCAGGTAGCAGATGGATGCACCTGTAGGACTAATGAGGCTTTGGCCACTGGTGTCAGTGGACCCAGCAGGGATTGGATGGCAGTCCTGCCTTTGTGCTCTGGGGTCACTTGCTGCTGCCTCTGCTCCAGCTGAGTGCCATTGGAGTAGGACTCTCCTGAGGTCGCCAAGGGTGTGGAGACAGCTGCTGTCCTTTTCTTCTCCTTACGGGGATGATGCATTTTGGTTTGTGCCAGCTGCCCCTCTTCTGTTTAAGAATAGGAGGGACGGGGTCAGACATGGTGTGGCGCCCGTCCGCAGCAGACATTCAGAAGCATGGAGAGACCCTCCTAATGATGTCACATATGGGAAGGGTGGGTGCGGACAGGCGTTATGACTGCAAACCCATGCAAGATGTTTCCTAAGGGCTCGTTGGGAATTATTCCAGAAGCTGGCCACCACACCCCCACAGTTAGAGAACCACCTCAAGGTCCCGGGGCTGGAATTAAGACCAGTGGCCTGAGGATGGCAGACTGTGGACCCCACTGCTTTCTGCTTTGCCCACTTCTGCACCTCCCACCCTCTCTAGGAGCCCCTGCCACCTCCTGGAGCCAGAGATGGACCCCTGACTGCCCAGACTGGATGAGTGCTCACCTGGGAAGGGGCCAGGCAGAGCGATGATCAGAATCATCTGGGGACATTCAAAACGGAAACATTTTGAAGCAGCAGGTTTGGGGCAGTGTCCATGGATGAGTGTTTTCTAAATGTTTCCTGAGTGGCTCTGATAATGCACCCTGCTCTGATCTTCTGCTTCGTGTTTCAGCCAGGGACAGTGGGGACCCACCAAGGAGACGAGAGGCCATGCCCGACGAAGCCACTCAGTTGGAGCCAGCATCGAGCTCAGGGTGCAGCAGCTAGTTCCTGGTTCTGTGTGCTTCCTCACATCCTCCTCCACCCCCTCACTCTCCTCTCCACTTTCCTGGGGCTCTTCAACTAGTTGTAAACCTTGCAGGGCCCTGCCCAGAGGAGAAAACAAAGGAGCTCTTGAAGCAGAGTCCCATGTCTCCCACCAAAAAGGGCTGCAGCGGGTGTTTCTTCCCTGGAAGGGCCCTGGCAAGGGCCAGCCCTGCCCACAGGCTACCTCAGCTCTGCCCGTGGCTGGGCAGCTCACACCCAGGCTTGAGAACCAGTAAAGTTTGTATTGTAGGGAAAGGTCTAGGTGACAGGTGACAGCCGGGACAGGTGGGTCTGAGCAATGCTGTCCCATATTGGTGGAAGAGGGAGAGTTAAGACACAGTACTCCACCCTTTACCCCAGCTAGTATCAGAAGTTACGTTTGTTTGTTCATTCATTCATTCCACAAACATTTGTCAGGCCTCTAGGATTAGTGTTTGTTTCTTAGCATTGGAGACTTGCCATGAGGAAGACAGAGGGGACACTTGGCTTCGTGGGGCTCGGACTGTGGTGTGTCAGTGCCTGGAGCTATGCCGTTGAGCCTCAGTGACTCCCCTCCACAGAGCCACCAGATGCATCCTTTGCCGGTGGCCCACAATGATGATGAGAAGCACATGTCATCCTGTGCCCTTTTTCAAAAAATGCAACGAAATTAACCAGTGTGCTCAGGGTCACGCCAAGCATGATGGACCAACTCTCTTTGATGCCAAAGCCTGGGTGCTGTTCACCACCATGTGGTTCTGCATGCTGAGTTATGGCCCGCTTTTTTTTTTTTTTTTTAATCAGGGGCAATTAGAAGAAAAAGTCAGGTGCAGTGTGAAACTTTTTTTGCTCTAGAACTTGAGCAATTTCAAGCACTAATATAGAACCTCTGCAGCTTCCCAAGGAAGTGTGGCCTACTCCTCCTTCCCAGAGAGAGAGCGCCTTGCTGTTGGGTCCCCGTCCATTGGCCCAGCTGACAGCCACTCAGGCGCCGTGTGTCCCGACTCAGCTACCCTGTGGTTGGCGCCTTCACTTGCTTCTCTTGTCCTTGGTCTTGTTTGTTGATGTCGTGTCCTCTGATGAAATGACTGATACGGGAGTAAATCAGTGGATAAAAGTCTCTTTCTCTGTCTCACTCTGTCACTCTTCTTTTTGAATGAACAAATCTTTTTGTAAACATCCTTTCACAGAAACATCTAGACTGATGTATTTGATCAGCTCTCTGACACCTGAAGTTAACCACCCTACCTACACATCTATGCAAGTGGCTGTCCCCCTAGGGTGCTGGGATAGGGATACAAAGAAGAGGAAAGCCAGCTTCTGCCTCAGAGGGATAAGACTTTTCAGGGAAGAAATGAAGGGACAGGACTCCTTAGATGTGAATGCTGACTTGTGAAAATGTGTCTTGAGGTGTGTGGCTGCTGAGGGCTGGAGTTTTGGGGCAGATTTCAGGTAAGGACTGAACAGGAGTGTTTACATCATGGCGTGTTCTCTAAAACAAGGACAAACGTGACTGCAGTGACTGTATAGCCAGCGCTCTGCCTGTAGGTCCTGCATGTGTGGATTCAACCAGCCATGCCTTGAAAGTCTTTTTAAGAAATGCCACCTGTACTGAACATATAAACTTGTATTTCTTACTAGTATTCTCTACACAGTACAGTGTAACACTTCCCTATGTAGCATTATACTGCGTCAGGTGTGGTCATCTAGGCTGCATTTAAAGTACCAGGAGGGGGCTGGTGTCATGCACAGTAGGTAAAGCCGCTGCTGGGGACACACATCTCTCATGTTGGAATGCACAGGATCAAGTCCCGTGTCTGCTTCTGACCTACCTTCCTGCTAATGTGTCTGGGAGGCAGCACAGCATGGTCCTAGTGTCCCACTTCCTATCTCCTTTATGGGAGACCCAGACTGAGGTCCTGGCTCCTGCATTCGGCCTGGCCCAGCCCAGGCTGTTGCTGTCATCTGAGGAGTGAACCCATGGATGGAACACTTTCTTCTCTCTCTCTCACTGTATGTCTCTCCCTCTGTTGCTCTTCTTGTTCAATAAGTAAAAATTAAAATGGACAGCAAAATAAAAGTATACCAGAGGGTGTATATAGGTTACATGCAAATATTGCATCATTTTATGCAAAGGCCTGGGGCGCCCATGGGTCTTGATATTGTCGGATGTCCTGGCACCAGCCCTTGCAGTACTGAGCAAGGACTGTGTTGCTGCGTGTCTAGCCCTCTGTGTGCGGAGTTTTCCCATGCTTCGCTTTGTTGCTGCTTGTTGACCCGGTCCCAAGTCTTCCCTTAATCTCAGAGAGGTGCAGGGATTCATGAAAGCTCTAGAAGAAAGCATAGCAGGGAGTTCCTGCTCCACATTCTGCTCCTTGTTCCCCCAATCCCCTTTACGAGACATAATGGAATCTACAAGAATGTGTGTACTGTGGAAGGGGATGCGGGGGAGCACTCTTTAAGAGGACAAGAGTGTTGGGCCCAGCGGTGTGGCCTAGCAGCTAGAGTCCTCGCCTTGAACGCCCCGGGATCCCATATGGGCGCCGGTTCTAATCCCGGCAGCCCCACTTCCCATCCAGCTCCCTGCTTGTGGTCTGGGAAAGCAGTTGAAGACCCACTGCACCCGCGTGGGAGACCCGGAAGAGGTTCCAGGTTCCCGGCTTCGGATCGGCGCGCATCGGCCCGTTGCGGCTCACTTGGGGAGTGAATCATCGGACGGAAGATCTTCCTCTCTGTCTCTCCTCCTCTGTGTATATCTGGCTGTAATAAAATGAATAAATCTTAAAAAAAAAAAAAAAAGAGGACAAGAGTGGGTGGGTGCTCTCTGTTTTCTCTCTCTCTCCCTGGGTCCTCACTAACCCACTGTTTGGTCTCCTCTTTCCACTCCCCTACAGACGCGAATGCAGAGTTTGAATCCGGATCCCAAAGCGCAGTACACGAGTATCTACGGAGCCCTCAGGAAGATCATGCGGACTGAAGGCTTCTGGAGGCCCTTGCGGGGCCTCAACGTGATGGTGATGGGTGCGGGGCCGGCCCACGCCATGTATTTTGCCTGCTATGAAAACATGAAAAGGACTTTAAATGATGTTTTCAACCACCAAGGAAACAGCCACCTAGCCAACGGTATTTTGAAAGCGTTTGTCTGGAGTTAGAAAGTTCTCTTCTTCAACACATCCTTCCCCGCGCTGTTCCTCCCCGTGGCCCCAGCAGCCTTGCGCCTCGACTTCGGCACGCTTGCTCATGAATAAGGAACTCTAGAGCCGTGTGTGCGCCCGCACACGTGCACACACACACACGCACACACACACTTTTGTTGTTGTTGTTCTTGTGCCCTTCCTTCACTCTCTGAAGTTGGGGGCACAGCAGTCACAGAGGTGTTTCTGTGTTTTGGTCATTGTTGTCGTGGTGGTGTGGGTTCTTTTTTTTTTTTTTTTTTTTTTTTTTTTTTTTTAATGCGCACCAAGGCAATTAATGCTGAGACCTCTGAAAAACACACAAAACAAATAGAAACACAACTTTTGAATACTGGATTCAAAAAACAAAAACAAAACAGTGATCGGGACAGCTTCTTTGAGACTTTTTAAAAACTGGCACAACAGGTCTCTACAACGCCAAGATCTAACTAAGCTTTAAAAGGTCAAGAAGTTTTATGGCTGACAGAGGACTTGCGCCAGTGCAGAAGGCCTTGCCTGCTTTAAGATCTGGGAATCTTGCCCCCATTCTCTTCCGTGTGTCTCAGTCTCGTCTCTCACCTCTCTGCAAGCAAGGGCTGAAGTCGTTTTGTTGTTTGGAGGGAGAGAAGTGGGTGGAGGGGTTGTGGAGGGCGACAGCTCTTACATAAGGCGTGTTTCACCAGGCCAGGCCAAGTGCTTGTGGTTCCTGGGGGTGGGGTGGCCTTGGCATCCAGTGGCTTTTAAGTCATTTGGGTGGGTATGGAATTGGGACTACAGATAACAGCACAAAATGTCCTCCTTTTGAGAAAACTCATTTAACAACTGGGACACCTGTGACCAAGCCATCATGGTGTTCCCTTTTTTTTTTCTGCTTGGAACTTAAAAGTGTCACTCCTGTTGTCACCAACCTTGGCCATTTGGAAATTTACCCTTTGTAGCATGTACAGAGATGTTCACTAAGTGAGCCACGCTGTGCTCTGCGGTGCCCTGAGTCTGTAACACTGGGGCTCCACTTTAGCTGAAACTGCCTTATGTAATGGTGTAGCTCCTCTGATGGGGGGCTGGCAGGAGCCAGTTGGTGCCAAGTCCTGCCCTGGGCTGTTGCTGCAGCTTCATGGTGGAGGCTGTGGTTGTGTTCTTGCCTTTCTGGGAATGATGACAAGTGTGGTGGGGTGGGATTGGGGTGGAGGGTGCTGGAGTGAGGGGTGGGGGCGGAGAGGGGCTGTTGCCTGCCTTTTCTGCGGTTCTCCTGGTAACCCATCCATCTTCCAGTGGTCATTTTAATTACCAGGCCCTGTCACCAGAGAGGGAGGAAATGCAAAGCCAAAAGCAAAAATCCCAGGCCTGACTGAGGCTTTTGGAGTCCTTGATTCTTGAAGCTAGGCCAGATAAGGTCCACAAGAAGACGGGCCATCACCCGTGTGGGCCCTCACAGCTATGGCACATGTACCCTGGAAATCTGTTCTTCTTGACTTCTCTCAGCTGTTTTCTTAAAAAGTGCCTGGATTTTAACTATAGAATGTTCTCGGAGATACCTCTTCTGTTTTTCCCCCTTCTAAGCCTCTACAGGATATTAGCCCCTTTGATCTCCTCGGCTTAAGGGCAGAGTGAGTTCATCTGTAGACAAAGGTGAGGGTAAACACAGTGAAGATCTAGACAGCGGATAAAGCCATCAGGTGTGCTTTCTGGATGGCCTCCAGCTTTAGCAGCTCTAGTCTGTGCCCAAGGTTGACTGCTAGAAACCCAAAGCGGTTTCTACAGAATGAAAGCCCAGTATGTCAACCTTCCCTGGTCACTTGAGGTTCCAAGCAGCAGTGATCCTCCGAGTGTAGCTGGCAGTGAAATGTGCAGTTTATAAGCCGAGTCCACAGCTCCTCCTGCTTTTAGCTTCCAGGGTCTTCCTCAGGACACCCGGTGCCAGAGGGTAATTTTCTGGAGTTTGTTTTGCAGGGATAGCTGGGAGTATGGCCACCCTGCTCCACGATGCTGTAATGAATCCAGCAGAAGGTAATGTCCCATGGTCCCAGGGAGGGGCCAGGAGGGGATGTGTAGAGGGGCAGAAGGAAAGGAGTATGGACGGGAGGGCCGAGGTGGGCGAGGGGCTCCTGGTTCCCAGGCAGAGCCAACAGGAGGCTTGAATTCTGTGTGACATTACTGAAGGCCGCCTGAGGGACCTTGAGTATGTGAGGTTTATGATCTTCCTGTGTTCGTCAACAGAGCTAGCTACTCGATTGTGGTCCACAGACTGGCAGGCAGCTTCATGGAAGGTGTTAGGCTAACTATCATGGTTGGATGATTGAATTACAGTACACACACGTATCAGAATAGTGCACTGTACTACAGAGAACAAGGGAGGGAAAGAGATGCTCATTCTACTGCTGGGACTGGATCTTCCCAAAGGAACCAGGAGCTTCATCTGGGTCTCCCACATAGGTGACAGGGACCCAGGGACTTGGATCTTTCTTGGCTGCTTTCTGAGATGCATTACCAGGTAGCCAGAATGGAAGTGGACCCGCCAGGTCTCTAACTGGCTCCCATGTGGGATGCCAGCAGTGTAGGCAGCAGCTTAGCACACTGCACCACAGCACTGGCTCCCGACATGCTAATTATTCTGCCTTACGCCAGGCCTTGTGAATCAGCATCCCTGTGAAAAGGGACCAGGGATATGTTGTAGCAAGCTCTGCTTGTGAGTTTTTGGCATGGTTTGGCATTGCTATAGAACCTGTGTGCGTCTCTCTCTCTCTCTCACACACACACACACACACCTGGGCCTTGCTGAGCAGTCTTAAGGGAGAATCCACCAGAGACCATTCATTAGAGTTTGTGTTTATTTTTTATTCGTTAGAATTTGCTTTATTTCTTTTTGTCCTAAGTTAAGATGATTATGGAAAATTCCAAGTATGGACAAATGTAGGGATTGAACTCCCTGTGAAACTGTCATTCTGCTTCAACAGTTCACCCTGGGGCTTTTTTTTTTTTTTTTTTTTAGCTGTTTTCCCCACATTCTTGTCTCTTCCCCTTTGGACTGGGATGTGTATCCAGCCCAGCAAGCTACACACACTTTGATTCTGTGCTTTATTTCTGTGTCTGAGCTTCCTCAGCTGAGTGAGCTCTGAAGATTGAGATGGTGTGGGACTTAGGACTGGATTACTTGCCAACCGGCCTGTTCTCTGCGGCTCACTCTCCACGCCATTTCCCCCTATTGGGTTGCAAGAAGGGGGAATCAGAAAAAAAGTAAATTTCAACATTATAAGTGTGGTATGTTTGGTTTGCTCTTGTTTTTTAAGCTTAAAAGCTCTGAATGGCTCTCAGCCGTCTCTGTCCCAGCAACCAGAAAACTCACTGTGCCCTTCAGGGCCCTGATGGGCTACACTGGGAAGTGCAGTATGGAGTGTTTATCAGTCCTGGATCCTGAGGTTTACCAGATGGACAGGCAGAGGCACCTGTTTCTTTGTGCTGGCTTCTGTATAGTTTATAGTCTGATGTATTGGAGCCTCACATGTTTTTCACTTTTTATTTAGAAAGTAGAGAACTCAGATGTCTCGTTATCTTTCTTAGGAGTCTGTGGCTTTGTTAAGTAAATTTACCTGTCCTCATGACTTTGAGGCAGAGTGCTTTGGTACCAGGAAAGATGTTTTTAAGTATTATATAGAGAGGGTAGGAATCCCCTGCAGGAAGGTGGTGGCTTGGTATCTTGGGATTTGGTTTCTGGATCACTGTGGTTGCTCAAGTTCCATACATTAAATGGCATCCTTCTGGATTACTTGCAAGACCTAATAGCATATACATGCTGTGTACATAGTGCTATTACGCTATATTGTTAGGGACTAATGACAAGAAAAATAGTCTGAGTTTGGTAGAGATGTAATCCTTACCCTCCTCCCCTGCCATATTTCCCCTCTGAAGTTAGTAGAACCCACGATACAGGACTGTCTGCTAGAGAAAGCCACCTGGATGTGGTGTGGGTTCTTCCATATGTGATTGACCTGTGCTCATTAACCATGCAGGAGGGATTTTTTTTTTTAATGCTTCCTGGAGGATAAAAACAAAAAGTTATTTATTGAAAAGCAAAGCACATCATGGCTATTCATTTGGCAAGGTTGGACACCATGACAACTCCAAGCGCAAGGGACCACAGTTAGCTGTCATTTGTCTGCTGGCTAGTGAACTCTAATGGTTGTTGTTAGTTAGAGAAGTCAGGGTCTGCCTTGGACATTGCCGCTGAATTTGGACAGTCATCATTGTAGTGTCTGTTCACCCTCTGGGGTGAAGACCTTGGAGAGAGTATAGTGATGGTGTGTAGAATGGAGGACAGCCAGGGCAAGCCCCACAGGCACAGGGGTCCAGTCTGTCGGCGGGTGCTGAAGCAGTTGCAAGGAACAGCCAGCGTGTGGGTAAGTGTGAAGTGGCTGCCTGGTTTGAAGCCACCTGATGTGTGTCTGGCAAGAGCCACTGAAAAAGTAGCCACCTTCCTTGCCCTGGGCACCGGAGGTGAAGGTACAGTTGCCCAGTGGGACTGTCCAAAGCTATTCTTCCGTGGAGGCTCTCGGGCTGGGGCTGTGTGTGCTTGCTGTTGGTGACCTCTTACCAGTGTGTCTAACCTGCTTGTTTCTCTTTATGGCTTGGCTTCCCGTTGCATTCCTACCTGGGGTGTGACTAAACCCACCCAACTGCCCACTGCCTGCCCCACGCGCCAACGCCAGTTGTGAAGCAGCGCATGCAGATGTACAACTCACAGCACCGGTCAGCCCTCAGCTGCGTCCGGACGGTGTGGAGGACCGAGGGGTTGGGGGCCTTCTACCGGAGTTACACCACGCAGCTGACCATGAACATTCCCTTCCAGTCCATCCATTTCATCACCTATGAGTTCCTGCAGGAGCAGGTCAACCCTCACCGGGGCTACAACCCGCAGTCCCACATCATCTCAGGCGGACTGGCCGGGGCCCTGGCTGCGGCTGCCACCACCCCACTGGACGTCTGTAAAACCCTCCTCAACACCCAGGAGAACATGGCACTCTCCTTGGCCAACGTCAGTGGCCGGCTATCAGGCATGGCTAATGCCTTCCGGACGGTGTACCAGCTCAACGGCCTGGCCGGCTACTTCAAGGGCATCCAGGCCCGTGTCATCTACCAGATGCCCTCCACAGCCATCTCCTGGTCCGTCTATGAGTTCTTCAAGTACATCCTCACGAAGCACCAGCTGGACAGTCGAACTCCATTCTAAAGGGATAGGCTATGGGAAGGGATTCCAGAATCTTGGATTCTCCAAATCCTGCTGCTTCTGTTCCCACCTCTTCAACACCCAGATTCTTTCTGCAGGCGCCCCCCACGGGCCTTCCGAGCCCTCCAATGCCTTAGAAAGCGTGGAAGATGGGGCAGCCACTAACTGGAAGGCCGTCCACAGGGGCATCTGAGGTGGTGGCGCTGTTAGGAAAGGTTGGAGAGGGGAGGGGAGTGAGGAATGGCTTTGTCTCTTCCTCCCCCAGGCCAAAAATGTAGCTTTGCTGCTTCACTGTGGCAGTCTCCTTCCTACATCCTTAGATCCCAGAGGAAGGGGAGAAAAGACACAGTGACTAAAAATCATTAAACAAAAGTTTTTATGTATATAAAAGTTCCATTACACAGTCTAAAATAGATGGATAATGTTTATCCTTTATTTTTCTACCTAGATGTTTTTGAATTTGTGTGTGTGTGCTTGTGAGTGACTACAGATAGTGTGACAGCTGTGGGAGAAAGTAAGAGGGCTGACTTCTAACGCCAGGCTACGTGCCTGAATGAGCACCCATGGAAGAAGTTGGTGCGTGTGGTCCCGAGTTGTGTTTGGCCCCTGCTAATGGAAATTTCACTTGAATGTAAAATAATAAGTTTGTATTTGGAATTTTCTGTTTGTGAGATTGAAGAAAGGTACGTTTTATGTATATATATATATAAATGTTGTATGACTTGCAGCGGCAGCTGGTTTCTTTTGCCTAGTCGGTCACGTGGATGTGCTCTTCTCTTTCCTTCTAAAATGCCCTGGACCAAGGAGCAGGCTCTTAGATGTTTTCTCCTGGTGTGTACACACACATGCACACGTGCTAGTCCATGGGACTGCCCAGAAGGTAGAACGGTGGGCCCTGGGAGGGTGAGGGCAATGGAGACCTCTCGCCCACTCACTGTGAGTTACGAGTGTCAGCTGCCCTTAGGCAGCACTGAGAAGCCCTTGATAGGGCAACGTTTGGCTACCCATTGAGCAGGTAATCGAGCTAAATTCCCTCTTTATTCTAGGACCTGGTCTGCATCACCCTTCTAATTCAGAGACATCAGGAAGCTTGGTCTAAGTGTGTGTTTATTGACACAGCAGCAGTTTACATCTGGCATTTGGCTACCTGCTACTCTTCCCCTAGCATTCGTTCCCCCAGCAGAGCCAATTCTCTGCCTAGTGACAGAACCAGGCCCTCAAGTCAGGGCCCCGCACTTGACCACTATCAAGATTGGATGGCTTCAATTTTTTCTTGGCGCTCCTCAGCACCTGTCTTTAAAAATAAGCACATGTGCATGGTTTGGTGGGCTCGGTCCTTGTCTGTCACCACAGTAGGCATCTACCCTTGAGCTGCATCTCAGGGGAGGCCTAGGCCTTGGCTCTTTTGGATGGTGTGACTGCCTAAGAGGAACTGGGGCTGCCCTTGGAGAGTTTCATCTCAGGACCTGTTGCCCCATGTAGTTTTTTGTTTTTATTATCTCAACAGCTTTGGGTTTTTAGGATGAAATAGTTGGCTTCTTTTTCCAGATTAGGGAGAGCTACATCAGGTTCCAATCCTTCCTATGCCCTGTGAGCAGAACCTTCCTTGGACAGCAAGGCTTGGCTGCTGACCCGTCGTTCCTGGGGACTGAGGGCAGCCTGCTTCTGTCCCACACCTGGGTGTAGAAAGCATATGGTGCCCATGCTGCCACCGTCACTATTTACTCTGTGACTTGCCTTGTGTTAGGAGGGGAAAGCCCAATTCTAAAGTCACATTAAAATCAAATCCTAAGGTAATTATTCCTTCTTCACCTTTGTTAAGTCTTCTTAAGGTATGCCACACTACTGAACTACTCCTGGTTTCTTATAGGATTTTGTTTGCTGTGATGTTTACAGAGGAAAGCATTGATTCTCTGGGAGAGAGCCTCCTGTTGGTGGGATGTCAGAGGGAGAGGTAGGACTGCATTTCAGAGGTGCAAGGCCTGGGCCTGGTGCTCTCGTCTAGAATGACTCACCTGGGGGGCAGCCACCTGTCTGTCCTGCCCGGTGGTCATCAGGTTGGTGAGTGACGTATCTGTCACAGCATGGAAAATTGTGCTGCACTTAACAGATGCCGGTATTAACTGCTGGGCTTTAATTTTCCCCTGTTGCCCTTAGCTTTGCCAGTGGTAGTGTTGCTTCTTTCAAACTGCAGGCTTGTTGCTCAATAGGAAAATTACATCACCACCCACCCCCTCTATAACCCCTCTCCCCCGTAACCAGCTTCATTTCAGGGCATGGACTTAATGGGTAAATGTCTTTGGAGTAACTTCTGCAACCAGCCAGGCAATTCCACTTCAACATAAGGTCTGCAGTGTGTGTGTGTGTACATTAGGTCTTTTTCCCAGACCACAATTTGAAATTCAACCACGTGCACATCGGTTTTGTTTTGGAATAAAGAATGGAACAAATTTTCAGCTTGTGACTTCTTCTTCATTTTGTATCGAATCTAGCTATTGCTGGCCTGTGTTCTATTTGTGGTTTCTCCCTCTTCTATGATGTCTTAGTCCGATTGCTATCCTTCAGAGTCCTCCAAGGCTGTATGTCTAAAACCTTGGTATGCCAGGAGGGTTTATTTGACTTTATTTAAGGTTGGTTCTGCCAAATACTAATGTATTGCTGTCTTCTGCAAGATGCACAGTGTGGTAAGGAGCCGGTGTGTGATTTCTGAAATATCTTTTAACTGCCTGGAGGAAAACTTATTTGTGCGCCTCCATTTCTGCCAACTCTCTGAAAAAGAAGGGAAAGGTGTGATTATGGTATGAGGATGTTTCTGATTTGCTGCTACAGTTGTAACACTGGAGCTAGAGAAAATAAAGCATTGATCTTTGCAGTGTTGTCGGCTCTGTGATGGAGTATGTATGCACTTTGAGTTTGAACACATGTGAGGACATGTAGTCAAAAGATGAAGGTATCCCAGAGTTCAAGTCTCTAGGCAGGACAGGAGGTTGAGCTATAGATAAGTTCTGCTTCCCAATCCCCCCTCTTCCAGTTCCAGCTCTTTCGATGTTGCCTTTATTCTTGTAAAAGGAGGCTGTGTGGCAGGCTGTGTATGGTTCCCCAGGATGTAGGGCCTAGGGTTTCCATTCCTGTTTCCTGTCCCTGGTCTGTGCATAGGGTTAGTCAGGAGCGTCCTGTGCTGGGGAAGGCTCTGAAGGTGATTAGAGTTCATGCTTCTTCAATATCACGGCTTAAGACAAAGAACATCACCTTTTCTGCACCAGATCTTATACCCCTATGATGAATGAGAGATAACTCTCAAGCCTTCCTGAAAATTAAAAAAAAAAAAAAAGCATATACATGTATCTGAGAGGCAGGGTTACAGAGAGAGGATCTTCCAACTGCTGATCATGAGCCAAGAGTTTCTTCTGGACCTGCCACTTGGGTGCCTGGGCCCAAACCCTTGATCTCCCAGTCATATTAGCAGGGAGCTGGATTGGAAATGAAGAAACTGAGACTGGAACCAGTGCTCGTATGATATACCAGCATGGTCCAATCCTCCCACAGTTTTGAAGATGAGAACACCTGGTTCTGTCATGACCACTGAAGCCCTTAGCGAGTGTGCAGATTGGAGATCAGGCCTGAGCATGACCAGAGAGGTGGGACAAGGGACTGGTTAGTGTAGAGGGCTGGCGATAGATGCATTCGTTTGTCCTTTTAGCAGCAGTCAACCCTATGCTATTGAAAAATTCACACATGGTTGCTTCCACCCACCTGGGGTTAATGCCAAGCACAACCTGTTCTTAGTGCATTCATTTCCATCCAACCTACACGTCCTCTCCATATCCCAGGACATCAGTCATCTTGCACATCTGAGGTGTTGACTAAGAACAGGACATCATACCAGTGCTGTGGGCCAGAGGGTGAAGTGCAGGATGTTGTCCCTGCCCTGATGGAGGATAACACGGAGGCACAACAGACTAATGGCAATGAAATCCTGATCCCAGGATACTAGTGAAGGCTGTTGTGGAAGCACAGACACCCAGGTTTAGGAGACAGTTGTCTTGCCCTTTTTACCTCTTTCTCCCCAGCCAGTGGTGCTCTGGAGCTGGCCTTGAGCCAACTCCCTAACGCAGATGGGGTGCATTTCTTCCTAACTTTGCATGTAGTAAGGTCATGTTGGTACCTTGAAATTATGGCATAAGTTAGCATATTTGCTCCACAGTATTTTGCAAGAACTTTTAAATCAGGGCTTCTGCTTACCAAGAGCTAGCTTGCCAGCACCCCACATAACATGGCATGTGGTTTGTGCCAAGTGTTCAGTAAAGGTTTACTGAGACAGATGGTAGATAGGGCTCATCCTCAACCTGGGTGCTCTCTCTGTAGTCCTACCCCTCTTAGTTCCTGGCTTGGTTCCTTAAGGCAAATGCCATCTCCTGTCAGTTAGACACTGTCCACATTCATTCTCAAACTCAGGTTCTAGAGAGATCACAAAAGCAAGGTATTCCCTTTTCTCCTGATTTAAATTCTCTTTGCAGTCTGCCTTTCCACATCTGTCAGTTCCAGGAGAGATCTCCACTCTTACCCATAGGACCTTAATGAAATAAGCATCTCAGAAATAGAATAGGCCCAATATTAGATCAGAGAAAGACTGTCCCTGGGAGGGAGTAGAGGAGTTAGCATTGCTTACACAGGAATGAAGCTTTGTGTGGTCTAAGATGAAATGGAGGGGTGGCCTAAGAGTAATGAGGGCTGTGATACTCCTGTGGGGAACTGCAAATAAGGGCTTTGACTGCAGTTGTGAGAAGCTTGACCTTTAAGCAATAGGTAATAGATAGTCATTAAGGGTCTCTAAGCAGGGACACTATGATTGGAACTCAGCTCTAGGAAAAGAAGTGGCAGAAGTGAACAGGACCAGGTGGGGAAAGCATACTTGAGGAGACCATGAGATAGACGGTCTGTTTGGCATCAAACAAATTGTCCAGAAGAGGGGTGGCTAAGAGAAAGGTATGGGAGACTGGCTCAGAGTAAATGGGACTGGACTGATGCTAATGGAATAAAGAGAGGTTGGGGGAGTGGCTTTACTGTGAGTGAAGATGAAAATAGACTGAGGAGGAGGGAGACCAGCTGAGATGCCTAACAGGTAGTAGTGGGAAGCATGCCTCATCTTTAAGCTCGGGGGGAGTCTCTGGTCTGCTCAAAGTGGAGGGTACCCCTCACTTGACTTCTATTTCCAGGCCCTCCTCCAAGTGGCCCAGTCTTGTCACCATCTTCTCTCTCCTCCTGCCAGCTTCAAATTCTTTCTGGGACACCTAAATATGATGGTTTAAGGGTTTCTAATGCAGGCCCCCTGTCTGTCCACACCGTCTTCTCTAGGAGCAGATATGGGGCAGTAGCACCCCAGCTCACTGAATGCCAGGCATAAATGGTCATTGTTTCACTAGAGAGTTCTGATCTCAAGTTGTCCCTTGTTCTCAAAGGTCTACACTCTGTTGCTACTAGAGGGGTTAGCATGTTCCTAGCACATCCTCTTTAAGGATTCATCCTTTGCTCACTAGATTGGAGAATAGGCTCTCCTGTAGGCAGTACTACCATGCCCCATGTAGCTTCACATGTAAGGGAATAGAGACAGAACAGGACAATAGAATGGATGGATGTTGACTCTTAGGCCTTAATCTCTTGAACAGGACAGTGCTGCATAGTTTCTGGACTCTCATCCCCACTGGAGTATCTTCTTCTGTCTTCTCCCCACTTCACATTCTGCCCAATCACATCCTGTCTTTGGGGCAGGCATTACGGTCAAGTAGATTAAATTGCTAACTGGGAGGTCTGCATCCTACCTTGGAGTGTGATTTGCACCCTAGCTCTTCTGCTTCCAATCCAGCTTTGTGTGCCTGGGAGGCAGCAGAGGGTGATGGTTCAAGTGGGTCCTTGTCAGCCATGTGAGTTATGAGGATGGAGTACCTAGCTCTTGGCTTTGCTTTGGCCTAATTTTGGCTGTTTCGGGCCATTTGGGGTGTGAACCTGTGGATGAAGGGTCTTGCCTCGGAAGTCCCGCCCTCATCCTGATCTTACACTCTGCCTTTCAATAAAATTAACTTTTTTTATGATTTGTTTATTTTTATTGGGAAGGCAGATATACAGAGAGCAGGAGAGACAGAGAGGAAGATCTTCCATCCAATAAAATTAACTTTTTAAAAACCTATCTCTTTTGCTTGTGGATCTTCCTGGTTCTCATATTGAATGTAATCTCTCTGTCAGTACTTGGTCTGCAGCCTGTTGGAATTGCCCTCATTTGCATTTTTCTGTGTGCTGCCCAGAATGTTTAACCCAGGGAGACCATACACTATAGCTTTTTCACTCTTTTTTTTCCATCACACTCCAGCCTAGGTAAGAACAATGATCGCGATCAATTGCATTTAGTTGTATTCTGAAGTCCTGTTGGGTTTGAAACACTGTGAGACATTCCAGAGGAAACCCCCTTCCCTGAGGCAAATACAGTGTCATAAATACAGCAAGGGGACAGGCTGCCTCATGGGCTAAGATGAGGCAGTCTTTCATGGAGTGCCTTGGTCAAAGCCAGGGACACACATCAGGGTCCCAGAGGGAGATACAGTGCCTCCAGGAAAGCTCACTTTAAGTAAGGAAGACGAGTGGGAGCCAGGGGAGCTGCAGTGGTCAGAGGGCATGGAAGCAGCTTTTATCCTGTCAGCAAACATCTATGAAGGATGGGCAGTCATGAATTCCATGCTCTTAGTGTAGAGTAAAGCAACTAAAGCCATTTCGGAGATTTTCTAGATGTCTCATCTCTTGCCTTCCTTGTGCCTTTTTTAAAATTTTATTTTATTTCAGGTTCCCCTTTAAGTCCCACCTCTGATATGGTCTAGGGTGGGCAAAGGGCAGCCAATTCAAGATCACACGTTTGGAAGCCACACCTCCTCAGCCTGTGTAATTTTTTTTTGCCCCACCCGTGTGTCCAAGGATGTGTACCCATGATCACCTGGGACCTGAGGAGGGGGCGGTGTTGCGTTGTGTAACCACGCCCCCTCTCAAGCCCCTTAAAAGTCCGTGTTGGGGAGGGGCTCGCTGTCTCTGGTCCAGCGCTTGGTGGGCTCTCTTTCTCTCAGCCTCCTTCCTGTCTCCTGGGCTTCGGCGCTTCGCCTCTCCTGCCTGCTCTCTGGCTTGCCGCGGCCGGACTCTGAGGAGAAAAGGTAGCAGTCTCTCTCTTACCCTTTTGCTTCCTCGCTCGCTCTCCATGAATGTGGCCCACATATGCCTTTATTCCTCAACCTCTGACCTTATCACTTTCTTACGCCGCGTCTATGCCGATACTTAAAATGTTTTTTTTTTTTTTAAAATAAGAGGCAAGAACCCAAGAACCTGGGAAATAAATATTTGGTCCAAACCTAGACCACAATACCTTCACCAGCTTCAATACCTTCTCCCCTCCCTCCCACCCCCGCCCCGTCCCCTGCCCCGTTCTCACAGACCACCATTTCTAAAGCATCTGACCTAAGGTTTAAAAAGCTACCTAATTGGTCAGGTACACAAAAATGCATGTCATAAATTGCTTCATGAATGTGACAAGCTGGAGAGCAAGTTAATGTCTGGCAAGAGGTTACATGCTTGATAGAACATCTGGGCGGTCCTGGCGTTTTTGTGGGCAAGAGGGAAACTTCTTTAAGTAGCCAGTCTAGAATAACCGATATGTTAGCCCCATTCAACAGCACTGCCAAGCACTTCCACTTCTCCAGCCTTGCCTCCGAAGAACAACTTCCTGTGGGGAATGCCTGAGCTCTGCTTAGGGAAGGCCTGGGTGTGAGAACACCCTGTAGAGCTCCGGGCTCTTGTTGACATGACTTCTTTGAGAGTGCTTCTTTCCCATTCTTCCTTGCTCACGGACGTCATGCAGATTCACCTTCTGTTGGATATGTGACATCTGAGCCTAGCCACCAGTCCTGCTGAGAAGACACTGCCGCCTCAGAGGGACACGCAGGCAGGCCCGAGGCTGCTGGCCCGGATATGTCAAGGTGATGCCGGGAGAAGGTCTTCAGGACTCACTGCTGGAAGGGCTTCCCGGGCAGCCTGCTGGAACCTCACACTGCCAGCACCACGAAAAGAGGCCTTTTGGGCTCTGGGTTCTCCACCATGGTCTCTCTGGTCTTTGTGGTAGCTGCTTCAAGGGGAGCAGTGATTTAAGACTGGGACTGGTGGAATTATCAGGTGGAGTTTGTGGAAGTAGATTCTGGTTCCTTGCTGAACAGGGAAATTAGCTTCTTGATTAATTCTGCCAGCTTTGGTTGACACGTGACAAATATGAAGCAGTCTATAAACTGGTGACACCCAAGTGTTTTGTTTGATTCTTAACCTGTGGCACTTCTGGTGACCTTAGCCGTGACTTAGCACCTGTCTGTAGCAATGGAACTGTATGGTCATTTCATAGCCTTTAGTTGGGTTGTGAGCATCTGCGAACAGATAGCCATGTATGGCTTTCACATGTCCTTCAAGCTCGTGGTGATGAGCACTGGACTGCCCTGAAAGTTCCTGCTTCTTTAAGGGGAGCTGTTTAGAACATGGTAGCACTCTGCTGTCCTGATTGGTTCCTAGCTTCTACTGTCAGAACTCACCTCATAAGCATTCCCATAAACCAACTCTTTCGTACCTGATCAGGAAATACAATTTGGGCATCACCACAGCTTCCTTATTTGTCTGTCTTGTAATTACTTCTCTCTCCTTGGCTTCAGTAACTGGCTTACCGATGCCTGCAGACAGATGGACTCGTGTTTGAGGTCAGGAGCAATGACATGAGTGAAGTCTGTGTACATGACTCCTGAAGGGGTCTTGGCTAATGAAATGGAGAGACAGTCAATCTGAGAACAGCCAGGGGAAAGAATGTTCTAGGTGGAAGGAATGAGCCAGACCCTGACTCCATTACTCAGAGTAGTAGAAAAATTTTCTTCAAACAAAATGGAGCATAAGGTCCTAAACAAAACATTCCCGTGAGCCAGGGTCCCCAAGAGCACTCACTTGAGAAATGTCTTTGCATTCTTACTGTCATGCTGTAATCTGGTCCAACTCTCTCTTTTGAAGATTGTTTTTGCTGATTTTGACTTAGATCAAAGTCCTTGTTTATTGACGCTACTTGGATTTCTACCCTTACGCCTGTGCCTCATCCGTGTTTAAGATGGGCAGGTTTCTGAAAGCTGGCTTTGAGAAGCTTACAATTACCTGATAGTGAATCCCAAAGCAAGGCTAGTTTTGTGTTTGTTGACAAAGTGTAACAGGTTATTTGCTCTTGCCCATTTGAACCATTGACTGTGGAGGGTGAGTCAGTATGTCCCAGGCCCACGTACTCGCCCTGGAGGTCATCAGTCTTGAGTGACCATGGGTTATCATTTAATCTTCTAGTCTGTAGTTTCCTTATCTGAAAAATGGCGATGTGTAACAGCTGAAACAGCCGCAATAGCCAGTAATGTCCATATAATAGCACCGCGTCCAGTCTCTAAGTCTGTCATTTCAATGTGATTATATGTTTTTTTATGTGAGATTAGAAGGAAAATCTCACAGGCCTATTAGCTTACCTCCTACAAAGAAGCATTCATTATCATTTTGCTGTGTTGTTTCTCGCTTCTCAAAGTTCTCCTCAAATCAAAAATGAAAGCCCAGGAACATGTGATAGGAAAATAATAGGTAATGATACCTCCTGCTACGTTTCTGTACAGTTGGAGTTGAATACTGTATTTGCCCGTATGTTTTTCCAAATTTGGAGTCAGGATGTTCAGTCTCCATGGAATTCTAGCCTCCTGGCACTGGTCATGCATTTCTTTTCATGCTGTCTGCGCCGGGGAGGTGCCGTAGTTTTCTTTTTACGTATTTACTATCCAAAAACAGTTTCCTTTCTCATGTGTGTTTTTTTTTATTGCAGATCCCATATATCTAATTTTCTTTAATTTTTTTTAAAGATTTGTCTATTTTTATTCTTATAGAGAAAAGGAGGGACAGAAACATCTTCCATCCACTGGTTCACTCCCCAAGTGGCCACAGTGACCAGAACTGAGCCAATCCAAAGCCAGGAACCAGGAGCTTCTTCCAGGTCTCCCATACAGGGACAAGATCCCAAGGCTTTGGGGCCATCCTATACTGCTTTTCCAGGCCACATGCAGGGAGCAGGATGGGAAGTAGAGCAATTGAGATATAAACTGGTACCCCAAAGGAATCCCAGTGCATACAAGATGAGGATTTAGCCACTTAGCCATCATACCAAGCTCATTTATTTTTTTCTAAAGATTTCTTTTAATTTTTATTTGAAAGGCAGATACACAGAGAGACTTCCATCTGCTGGTTCACTCCCCAAATGTCTGTAATGGCTGAAGCTGAGCTGATCAGGAACCAGGAGCCTGGAAATTCTTCTTAGTCTCCCATGTGTCTGCAGGGGCCCAAAGACTCGAGCCCTTCTCTGATGCTTTCCTAGGACACAAGTAGGGAGCTAGAGGAGAAGTGGTACAACTGTGACTAGAGATGGTGTCAATATGGGATGCTGGCACTGCACATGGAGGTTCAGGCTAATATGCTACCGTGCTAGCTGCCTAGATATCTAATTTTCTAAAAACTGGATACTGTATATTTTAAGACACTTTTAGGTTCACAGAACATGTGACGGGAAGGTGCAGAGACTTTCTCACATACCCTCTGACTTTAGAGCCCTTAGCAACTTGTACCGCCTGCACCTGCACAGTATGATTGTTCCAGTTGATGAGCATGGACTGAGATAATTCACACCTGGATAACATAATTCCACTGATAACATTAGGGTTCATGTTTGTTGCTCTACATTTTATAATAACTCATACCCACTCTTGTAATATCATATAGTGTTTTGCATTGACCTGAAAATCCGAGGATGCCTTCTTGCGCCCAGCTCAGCCTTTATTCTCCTCTCCCTAATTACATCTTTTCCAGAAGGTCATAGAACTGTAGTCATCCTGTCTGTAGCCTTTTTCAGATTGGTTTCTTCGGTTTAGTAACATGTTTTTCCCAGTCATCCATGGCTTGATGGCTGGCTTATTTCTAACATGGAATAATATCCCATTGCCAGGAGGTAGCACTGTTTATGTATCTTGTCGCCTACTGAAGGGCCTCTTGGTGGCTTGTGAGTTTTGGTGTCTGGGAAGAAAGTTGCAGTAAACCTTTGTGAGTGGAGGGAGGGGAGGGAGTTTGTGTGGGCTCTCTAACTCCTCTGACTGAAGACAGAGGAATACAAACGCAGGATGTGATGGGGAGGGTGTTGAATTTTGTAGCAACTTCCAAGCTCCCTTCAGGTCCCTGTACTGGTTCATTGCCATCACTGGCGCATGAGACTCCGTGGCTCCCTCGCCTCCCCGGCTTCGGCCTTCGCCGCTGCCGGTGACCCGGGTCCTGGCCGGTCTATTAGGCATGTTGCAGTTTTCTCATGTTTTAATTTGCACTTCCCCACCGAGCCATTGTAGCACTTTTCCATAAGCTTCTTTGCTGGTCTTCCACGGGAGATATCCTCCGTGGGCTTTAGGCCACTTAAAAATGAAGTTTTCATAGTTTTCGGTTTTCTTGATCCTTTGTGTATTTTGGATAACAGTCCTCTATCAGATGTCTTTATGCAAATGTTTCCTGTCAGTCTGAGGCTCCTCTTTTCATTTTCTTTCACAGAACAATTAATTTTAATGAAACCCACTTAATTTTTTTCCTGGAATATGTCTTTGGTGTTGTATCTAAAACATCATTATTGAACAAGTCTAGGCCTTTTCCTATGTTAAGTCCTGGGCATTTTATAGTTTTTGCGCAATGCGTTTAGGTATGTCATTCACTGTAGTTAACTTTTATGAAGCCTGTGAGACCTGTGTTGAGCTTTGCTTTAAGGTGTGGATATGCCGCTGTCCCAGTCCTGTTTGTGTAAAGGATTCTCAGTCAGGCTTACTGCCGTTGTTGTGTTGTGGAAGATCATTTGACTGGAGTTGCTGCAGGTCTGCCTCTGGGCTCTGTTCTTTCCCTTGTCCCAAGGTCTTCATTATGCTAAGTTTGACATTAAGTGGTGTCATTAAGTGGTGTCCATCTTTTTTCTCTGCCTATTGAATTTGCTGTCCTGTAGTCTCTTCAAATAGACTTCAGAAACATTTTTTTTTATTTTAACGAAGTAGTTCAATGGGAATTTAAAATAACTTTTATTTGCTTTATTTGTTTTGGAGAGAGATAGATAGTGGCTAAAGTCCTTGCTTTGCATGTGCCAGGATCCCATATGGGCACTGGTTCAAATCCCAGCAGCTCCACTTCCCATCCAGCTCCCTGCTTGTGGCCCGGGAAAGCAGATGATGATGGCCCAAAGTCTTGGGACCCTGCAGCTACATGGGAGACCTGGAAGAGGCTGCTGGCTCCTGCTTTTGGATTGGTGCAGCTCCAGCCTTTGTGGTCACTTGGGGAGTGAATCAATGGATGGAAGATCTTCCTCTCTGTCTCTCCTCTTCTCCGTCCTCAACTGCTTTCCCAGGCCACAAGCAGGGAGCTGGATGGGAAGTGCAGCTGCCAGGCTTAGAACCAGCGCCCATGTGGGATCTCGGCAAGTACAAGGTGAGGACTTTAGCCGCTAGGCTACCACGAAGTGCCCTATATTTATGACTTTTTAAAAATTTTACTTCTTTTTATTATTATCATTTTATGATACAATTACCTTTTCCCCTCCCCAAATCCCTCCCCCCCCCACTCAGTTCCCCTATATCATTACTATAGTGTAGTTCTTCATACACAGTCATATGTCCATCATTGCGGGCATGGACAATGACAGAGAGTCCAGCATCCAAGTGTCAAGATATAGTAAACAGTTTCATTGGGAGTCCATCTTTGTCTGGAAGTAGAGATGCATACTGCATTGTATCCTCACATCTGGATATGATAGTCTCCATTACACAGTTACACATCCCCTTAGAAAAAAGCCACAATACAAAATCAACAATAGGAAGAAAAATAGAAATTTACAACTCCATGAAATTAAATGACGTGTTACCGAGTGACTAATGTGTCGCCGAAGAAATGAAAAAGAAAATAAAAAACGTTCTTGACGAAAAAGATGCTTCTGCATGATTTATGGTTCATTGAAGAATTTAATCAGAAGAAAGTGTTTTAAAGAGGTGAAACTAGCAAAAAAAAAAATCGAAATCCACGCGATACAGTTTCCGCTGACCTTTGTTGGTGAGATGTGTCTACTGTTTATGGCGTTAGAATGTTGAGCATTACGCACCTGTGATGGGTCCCATTTGGTTGTGGGCCTATCCTTGTTATACGTTGTGGAGTTTAACTGGCTAATATTTTGTTGAGGATTTTAGTGTCCTGCGTTTATGAGATATTGATCTGTAGTTTTCTTACCTTGTGATTTTGTGTGTGTGTGTGTGTTTGGTTTTGGTATTAGAGTAATGTTAGTCACATAAATGAATTAGGAAGTATTCTCTTCCATCTTCTGGAAGACATTAGCAAATCGATATAATCCCTCATTAAATATTTGGTAGAATTTGCTGGTTAATCTATCCAGGTCTAATGCTTTCTGTTTTAGATGATTAATTATTTTTTTAAAAATTTATTTATTTTATTACAAAGTCAGGTATACAGAGAGGAGGAGAGACAGAGAGGAAGATTTTCCGTCCGATGATTCACTCCCCAAGTGAGCGCAACGGGCTGGTGCTGCGCTGATCTGAAGCTGGGAACCTGGAACCTCTTCCAGGTCTCCCAGGTGGGTGCAGGGTCCCAAAGCTTTGGGCCGTCCTCGACTGCTTTCCCAGGCCACAAGCAGGGAGCTGGATGGGAAGTGAAGCTGCCGGGATTAGAACCAGCGCCCATATGGGATCCCGGGGCATTCGAGGCGAGGACCCTAGCCACCAGGCCACGCCGCCGGGCCCCTAGATGATTAATTATTATCCAATATCTTTATTAGGTATGACTATTCAGATTATCTATTCTTTTGTGAGTTTTGAAGTGATGGTGCTTGGGGAGCTGCTCCATTTATTCACATTATTAAGTGCTGGCCATAGAATTTCTCACAGCAGTTCTTCATTATCCGTTGAATGCTTGTGGTATCTGTACCTACATCCTCCCTTTCATTTCTGGCATTTGTAATTTTTCTCCAGTCTTCTTTTCTCTTAGCTCACTAGCTAGATTGTTTAATCAACTTCAAAAGAACTCGCTTTTGGCACAATTTCTTTTCCTCTGCTAATTTTTCTATTTTCAATGATGTTGATTTCTGCTCTTATTTGTATTATGTGTCCTCTTCTTTGGAGTAAATTTGCTTTCATTTTCTGGTAATTGATTTGACATCTTTTTTTTTTTACATATATGCATGCAATGATACAATTATTTAAGCATTTTTTGCTGTATCCCACAAATTTTAGTAAATTGTATTTTCGTTTTGTTTAGTCCAAATTTTAGAATTTCCCTTAAGACATCAACTAATGTTATTTAGAGGTTATTTAATTTGCAAATTTTTTTGAATTTTCCATGTGTTTTTCTAATCTTTAATTCTAGCTTAATTCCATTGTCTGAGTGTACATGGTGCATTATTTATATTATTTTAAATTCATTAAGAAGCGTATTAATGCTCAGAATGCGGTTCATCTTTGTAAGTATGCCTTGTGAGTTTGGGGAGGATGTTTATGCTGCTTCAGTGGGATGAAGTGCTCTAGAGATGACGTTGGAGTGAACTTGAAGGTCAGCATTGTCGCGGTCAGCCACGTGCCAGCTGGCGGGAGCCTGGTGTGTCGGTTACCAGTGGAGTTATATTGAAGTGTTCAGCACCAGGGGAGATTCCTCTAATTCTTCTTGTGCTTGTCATCTTTGCCTCACTTATTCTGATACACGGTTGTTAAGCGTGTATACCTTCAATGAAAATGAATTTCCTTCCTTGGAGAAACGATCGTGTAAAGACCTTGTTTCGCCGGTTCCTTTGGTGTTAACATGATGTATGGTCCTCCATTCATTGGTTCTGCATTTCCAAGTGTCATTACATTTGGAGTGACTTTTTTCTGGAAAGGATATAATTGGATTCTGTTTTAGGTTGTACTCTGGCACTCTCTGAATTGGTGCATAATAAATTTTTTCTTAACCATCAACGTAGACAGCATCTGCAATGAGGCATTCTGAGGTTTATATTTGACCTATTCTTTTTGCATAAGTCTTAGTGTTTGAGAAATTTTGAACTTTCCTGCATGGCCAAAGTTGACTATTTACATGTGATGAAATCTTGGGTAAAAAATTACGTCATATAAATTTTACCACGTGATTATATTCATGTCATTATTTGATTTGCTCACGAAAGCAAAATGTGTTTCACTTGGTGTCCTTGATAATGCCTGCAAGACCATCGTTCCTGTTAAGAAATAACTTGCTGAGTGATTACCGGGAATAAATCAATACTGTGGTGTTGACGTCACAGGACTGGGTAATCCTCCAGACCAGAGCGGGAGCTTTGGGAGATCCAAACACGACATTTGTGTGTGAATTAAGAAGTGAACAGTAATGAGGTCGTATATTGGAGCCGAGTGGGCAGACGTCCTCCTCACTGGAAGGGAATGAGTTCTTGTGGAGAACAGTTTTGAATTTGATTCCCGCAGCAATGATTTTGCCCAGTGAAATCCCTGACGTACCGTTTCTGTCCACAAGGGGGCATCTGAATGTCATGAATAGAAGGGGTCTGTGGCCCTCGGTTCCTGGAACTCACATTTGTCTCAGCTTCGGGAACTTTTTGGTACCAGGTTTGTCCCCCAGCTCCTGTCCCAGCAAGAGCAACTTTTATAAAGGAAATTGCATGAACTTATGTTTCCTGGGCACCCTTGGATCTTGGATCGGCCTGAATGATTAAGTCCTACTCATCTCAGGGCCTGCTCCTGAATTGTGCAAGTTTCCATCCATCATGGGTATCTATCAGCGTCTGAGAAACTTTCCCCTGTGTGTGTTGCTGCACAGCCAAGAGCAGAAGCACACGCTGTTTTCTCACCTCAGCTCATTAAAGGGAAGGTACAAAGGAACCTGCTCACAGACCGGATTTTCATGCTGGATTCATATGAAGCATCTGTGTGAAATAAGCATTAAGGAGTAACTCACGGGTTAAATTGTCTTAAGTCCCGGATCAGAGTCGCAGGAAAGGGATTACACCATGGCACCCCTGCACCTCACACAGCTCGGGAAACACAAAACAAAAACCCTAGGGAGTGAGTGAAGGAGCTTCAAAGGGGTTTCGTGGGAGAATGAGGTAAAGCCAGCTGAACTGATAGGCAGGAATGGACTATAGAGTGTTAAGAGTAGAGGGTGTGTTGCAACCTGGAGAGACGACAGGTGGGGTGAAAGAGCTGCGTGAGCAGGTCAGAGGGTACGAGAAGAGCAGTCAGGCCTGTGTAGCCTGGCCGGGTTTGCCGTGAGCAGCCCATCCCGTGGGCTTTCTGCAGGGAAACCAGAGAGCCATTTGTCAGGACTGTGAAAATGTCACGGGGCAGGGGAGGGATGCAAAACAAGACACATGGTGCCTGTGTTAATCATGCAGTTATCCCACAGTGGATACATGCCCTTAAGTGGTATAAGCCCGGGCAAGCTGAGGCTTTCCTAAAAGCAAGTGATTGGTCATAGTGTGGGGAACACCTGGGGTTGCTGCCAGCTGGGGGCAGCCCCTGCGCCAGGTCTGCTCACCGTTCGGAGGCCCTTTTGCAGTTTACAGAACATCTTGTCACGCACCAGCTAATTTAATACAATACCCTGGTGGTGTTTTAAAGTTACTAGCCCTGCAATGCAGATCGGAACCTGAGAATCAGAGACCTTAAATGATCCAGGTCACCTGAGTTGGGCCTGCTGGTCAACCTTGTTGATTGATTTACCTTTTACTTATCTTCATTTTTTGTTTGAAAGACAGAGGATGAGTGGGGGGTGGTTCTTCTGTCCGCTGGTTTATTGTGGGCTAAGGATTGATTAGCGCTGGTAGTGCTGGGCAGGAACAGGAACTGGGCTTGTGGCTAAAAACACCTAGACTAATTGGACTCATCTGTATCCAATTTCCTGTCTAAATTAGGACTTGGTGGTGGGGGAAGAGTATATAAGGAGAGGTGAAAGAGCAATAAAGAGAAACTTGGCAAAGGCTTCCACCATCACTGGTCTCCTGTCAGTGCTTCATCCCCAGAGCCTCTCCCTGTGCACGCTGGCCGGCCGAGGGACAACCTGAGGGACCCCTGGGCCTACGAAGGTAAGTTTAGAATTAAAAATTTTGCAGAGGCAAAAGTGATTTCATCCCCAGACCCTCTCCCTGTTCTGGGCACAAGTGATAATCTGAGGGACCCCAGACATCCAGAGGCAAGCTTAAAATTAAATATTTTGCAGGGGCATAAGTAAAATTTATCATGGGGTAAGAACTCGCTAAATTGGTTCACTCACCAATTGGGCACACCAGTCAAGAGCTCAGAACTCAAGCTGGTTCTCCTCCATGTAGCATACCCCAAACATATGAGCCATCATTGTCTGCTGTCTCCCAGGGTTTGCACTGGCAGAAAGCTGGGTCAGAAACACAGGACTTGGGGGTCTAACAGGCACTCAGGGATTGGAGGTGGGTCTCCAAAGCGGCACCCAACCATTGAGCCCAGTGCCTAGCCCTGGCTAACCCTGTTTATTGAGGGACAGGTAGAAGGCGGAGGGGACAGAGGGTACTCAGCAAACGATCTTACGGACAGACATGAGAGCTTCCCCACTTGTCTTTGTGAATATTAATTACAGCCTCAGTTTTCTCCACAAGTTTTCATTGTGCCTTGGTCTATCCTGCCCTGAAAATTCTTCACCTTCACAAACTGGGGCTTTGAGAACGGGGTTTAGCAAGGTGCCTTCTGTATGTCCAGACATTTGTTTGCACTTGTGAAAATTTCCTAGTTTAAATGGTGAAGCAAGGGTGAATGTTTAAGTGCTGGCAATGGCTCCCAGCACATTCTAGGTGTCCTACAGTTAGATGGTTCCAGTCAGGGGCTGAGTGCCTGCCTCACTTTCTGAGGAAGCCAGATGTGCCACCTCACAGGAGTGCCCACCCGGAAGCCTGACCAGTGAACTGTCTGCCATATAACATTGCATCTATTTGTTCACATGCCTGCTGTGATTTTAGGAAACCCAGTGATATAATGGTTCCCTTTAGAGTCCAGAATCTCTGAGTTCAACAAAAGACCCTAGCACCTATTGTTCCTAGCAGTACTTTAGGCTAATTACCCTGTATGTTTTCCTAGTATTTTCTAGATTGTAAAGCACATACAAACACTTTGACTTGCCTTCTTACCTGTATGACAATCCTGGGAGGTGAGCTGTGTGACTACTGTTAACCTCTTGTATAGAACGAGACTGAGAAGCTGGGTAGCTTGTTTCAGATTACATAACTGGTTCATACCAGGGGGATATTTACTCATTGTACTAACAGTACTCATTTACTGTTAGACCTCCTTGCTAATGAAAGAGCCTGAGTGTCCTCTCCCAGCAGTTCATGTGTTACAAGCTTTGGTCCACAGAGTGGTGGTGTAATGAGGTGATGAGACTTTTGGGAGATGGGTTCTGGTGGGAAGAAATTAACTCATTGAAAGCATTGCCTCTGAAGGAACGGATGCTCTCATGGAGTCCTGGCTAGTCTTCATGAGGGTTTTAGTGGAGCAAGCCTAGCCTTTCTCCTACTCTCTGGTTCCTGCATCAGCCTTACTAGGGTGCCATCTACCCTGTGATGTTCCCACAGGGCTGCTCCCCAGAGTTGAACAGAGCCAGCACCACATTGAGGGCCTTTCACATCCAGAATTGTGCAATAATAAACCTCCTTTCTTCATTAAATACTCAGCCTCAGGTACTTCATTACAATTACTACGAATGCACCAATTCATAAGATCAATCTTTATCTACAGAATTCCAGGGTATAGTTTAATGAAGACCAGATAAGGACAGTTTAAAAAAAAACCACTGCATGTCCCTAGTGTCAACTGGACAGCATATGATGTAAACGTAGAAAAACGGGTGGTTCATGCTAGAAATGGCTGAAACAAAGTAGAAAATGTGACTGGAACCCAGCTCCTCAAAGCAAAACCAACCACTCTTACATTGCAAGTAGCTGACGTAGGTTGAAAAAGACCATTTGGGGAAAAAGACATCAACCAAAAATGAATGACTAGCTTCTCAGCAATGTGTGTATGTGAATGATGGAACATTGAGTACTCATTAAACTTGGTCAATAGTTGTCTAACTTTCAGGACAGCTGTCAGACCTTGCAGTCTTATTAACTCAATTATTAACTAAATGTCTGTCACTCAAGTCTTGTTCCCTCATGATGCGTTATGCTCTTATCTGAACCTTCAGAGACAGAGGCATCTTGTCTGTTGGCAGGGGAGGTGGGGGCATGGTGCTGTGGGGGTGCTGGGTGCAGATGCGGTGGGTGGGCATCCGCTTAGGGTAAATGTGTTCCTCTCAGCAGTGCTGCAGAAAAGTGTAGGTCAGCGAAGGAATGCAAGAGAAGGACTTCTAGAATACCCACTGGACCCAGCGTGCACATAGCCAACGTGGATTTAGCAGAGACAGGTGTTGGCAAACTTTAGGTCTCGGTGTGTGCTTGGAGCTCAGAAGGGAAGTGGGATTCAGTCTTTTACAAAAGACTTCAATTTGTAGAAGAAGCCACCCGGAGCTTGCTTTGTCAGGCACTCCCTTGGGCAGTGGTTATGTTCCGTAATTGATAACAATGAGATTTATATCCATTGTGTTTCAGGAAGTTACTGAGCAAAGTGAGGAACACCTTCCTAGGAGTGGCCCAGGTAGAGTTGTCTGTGAGTTTGAAAGACTGCTGAACCTGAAACACAACTTGGGGAAGTCGGGCCTGAGGATACGTGATCCGGATGTGCGGAGGGGCAGGACACGGCCCCTGAGCTACCTGCGGGGCTTTAGAAAGAGGCCAGGAACAAGGAACACTACGTTTACCTGGCTTATTGAGCAGGTGTCATCTCTGACATGTATCACTAAGCACGAAGCTCAAACAAAGCTGACTTCCGCCTTCTCAGAGTGCAACTGTTAATACTTGACTGCAGGACTTTGTGGGGCTGGCAAGGTGAGAGTACGCCTGTGGCTGGGATTGGCCTCACTGGGGCTCAGGCCTCAGTAAGCAAGCTTCACTTGGAGCCCATTCTGGAGAAGGGCAAGTCAGGGGGCATCCAAGCCCCAGTGCCCGATATCGTTGTCTGTGAGTTGGTGTACATGCAGTTATGCTCGGTACATGCCTGGGAACAAATGACTATGTGGCTATTCTTTTTATCACTATTCTAGAGTGTATTCCTTCTACCTATAAAAAGAAAAGTTACCTGGGAAATAGCCTCAGGCAGGGCTTGTGAGTGGTCTCCAGTGTGTTGCAGGAGGCAGAGGCCAGCTTGGTGTGTGTCTGCGTTTGAAAACCTTCCCCAGCCTTGGGGGTGGGGTGGGAGGGAGAACCTGTGCAGTGCAAAACAGTGGTACTGATGACCCTGAGCCTGGGTGGACCTAGGCTTCTGTGTGTGTGCGCATGTCTAAGAAAAGTTTGAAAAGTAAAATTATGCAATTAATAGAAAATGTACAGAACAAGATATAAAGCAAGAAAAATATTTTTGTGTTTTGACTGTTGTGACACATAGGCCACCATGTTCACTGTCTCACTGGCTCTCCTAGAACAACCTCTACGCCCTGTAAGCTCCATTCATGGCAAGTAGCCCTCACAGCTGTACCATTTCTTGTTAAAAGGATCTATTTATTTAAAAATCAGAGTTAGAGAAAGTGAAGGGGGGAGAGAGAGAGAGAGAGAGAGAGGCCTTCCATCGTCTTGTTCACAATGTAAATGGCTGAGTGGCCAGGGCTGAGCCAAATACCAGGAGTTTCATCCACATCTACATCATGGGGAGCAGAGGCCCAGACCTCTGGGCAGTCTTCCACTACCTTGCCTGGATAGGTAGGGCTCTGCAGCACAACTGGAGCATCTGGGATGTGAATCGGTGCCCACGAGGGGTGCCAGCATCACAGGCAGTAGCTTCATGTGCTACCCCATGACACTGACCCCTTGCAGGCATGCCGTTTTTATCATTCCTTTACCGTTTTTGTTGTTCATATATACAAATCCTGATGTTTTCCAATTTCCTACAGTGTTAAGTACATAGATGGGCTTTACAGATTTCTAGTCTGGGAGTAAGAGGCTGTAGTGTGTGTAGTGCCTGGGGGCGGTATGCTATTACTTTGTCTGTGTTTATGGATGTGCACTTCATGATGTCACACAACAGTGAGCTCACCTAATGATGCATTTCTCAAGACATACCCTGGTCATTAAACATGCTCAACTGTATTGAAAATGACAGGAGCTTGATATATATTTTGGCTTTTGTATATTGGAAATGAGATACACATGAAATTTAAATTTAAGGCTGCTAAGTATTTGAATTTTATAAATGTACATAAACATTGACTTTTTCGATGTTTAGTTCTGAGTTTTGGGAACTGCATATAGTTAAGTAAGCACCGCAATAGCCAAGATGAATAATTTCATCACTCCCCTAAATTCCCTAATACTGTCCTGAAGAAAATCTGTGTATTAGTTTATTTCATTTGAAGAGCAGAGTGTGAGCAGAAGAGAGAAAAGAAATTTCCTCTCTGCTGGTTCATTGCCTAAAAGCCTAAAACAGCCAGAGCTGGGCCAGGACATTGCGGGAAGACAGGAACTCAGTCTGGGGCTCCTGTTAGGGTGGCAAGGACCCGGCTGCTTGAGTCGCTGTGTGCTGCCTCTGAGGCTGTGCAATAGCAGGAGCTGGGATTGGGATCAGAGCCAGGACTCGAACCCTAGGCTTCCCATGTGTGATGTGGACACCCTAAAAGATGGCTGCATCAGTGGGACAACCAGTTCCGTAGTGCTGCCCGCTTGTAGTCTGTCCCTAACCCTCGACAGCTGTTCTCTCTTGAGGCAGTTTTGTATTTTCTTGAATGGCATTCACGTTTTAGACTCTTTCCATTTTATGGATGTATTCCAGTTTATTCACAAATCAAGGAATTTTTTTCTTGTTTCTAGATTTCGGTGACCAACAAAACTCCAATCATTTATACACTCAGCTTTGTGTCAGAATAGATTTTAATTTATTCTCTTAAAACATATTTATTTTTATTGGAAAGGCAGATTTGCAGGAGAAGGAGAGACAGAGAAAGATCTCCCATCTGCTGGTTCACTCCCTAAATGGCCACAATGGCCAAAGTTGAGCCAGTCTGAAACTAGGAGCCAGAAGTCTCTTCCAGATCTCCCGCATGGGTACAGGGTCCCTAGGTTTTAGGCTGTCGTCTACTGCCTTCCCAGGTCACAAGCATGGAGCTGGATGGGAAGCTTGGGTGCACCCAGACAGTAACTATGGCCAAAATGGGAACCCCAGGCATTCAAAACAAGGGTAGATTAGCCAATTAAGCTATTGTGCCAGGCCCAGGTTTTGATTTCTGTAGGATAAGTGCTGTAAGATACGTGTTCTGGTTATATGGCAAGTAAATGTTTAACTTCAAAAGAAACTGCCAAATGTGTGTGGTGGCTGTATCATGTTATACTTCCACCAGTAAGGTATGAGAATTCCAGTTGTTTTGCATATACGTTGAAGACTACTGGATACTATCAAATAATCCCTACTTCTTCTTATCCTATATATTTAAAAAAATGAAGACAAAAAAATTCAGTTATCTTACTTTGTTCTGTTGCTCTTGTTTCTTCCACTCCTGAAACTGTAGGCTTCCCCTTGGAATCATTTGCATACAGCCTCAAACACTCCCCTTTGGAGTTTCTTTTTGCACAGATCATCTCATGACGAATTCTCCGTTTTTCTTCATCTGAAAATGTCTTCACTTTTTGCCTTCGTCATGGTAATCCCTGATGCTGTATTTAAGGGTGCGGAAGTCTGGGTTGACAGTTCTTCTCTTTTAGCATATTGGATACCCTGTTCCATTGTCTGTGGCTTCCCTGGCACTTGATGAGAAATGAGCTGTTATTTGAATTGATGTTTCATCCATGTGGTGGTTTTTTTTCCTCTGTCTTCAAGATTTTTTTCTTTATATTTGGTTTTCATCAGGTTGAATTTGATTCATTTGTTTTTTTTTTTTAAGATTTATTGTTATTGAAAAGCCGGATATACAGAGAGGAGGAGAGACAGAGAGGAAGATCTTCCATCCGATGTTTCACTCCCCAAGTGAGCCGCAACGGGCTGGTGCGCGCCAATCCGATGCCGGGAACCAGGAACTTCTTCCAGGTCTCCCACGCGGGTGCAGGGTCCCAGTGCATTGGGCCGTCCTCAACTGCTTTCCCAGGCCACAAGCAGGGAGCTGGATGGGAAGTGGAGCTGCCGGGATTAGAACTGGAGCTGCCGGGATTAGAACTGGCACCCATATGGGATCCCGGGGCGTTCAAGGCGAGGACTTTAGCCGCTAGGCCACGCCACCGGGCCCGATTCATTTGTTTTTACTGTTTGTCTTGCTTTAGACATATGAAGATTTCTAATTTGGTAAATTAAAAATTTTCCCCAAACTTGGAAAATCACCTGTAGGTCTTCCAGTAATGTTTTTGCAACAATTCTCGCTTGATTCTGAGACTCAAATGGCATGAATGTTATAATTGTTGATACTGTCCCACAAGTCCCTAAGGCTCTGTTCTAAACCTGCTTTTTCTCACTTGTTTAGATGGAAATGTTGCTATTTATCTGTATTCTAGTTTTCTTATTTTTCCTTTGTCATCTTCGCTGTTATTGAATACATGCAGTGAATTTTTAATTTCAGGTATTATATTGTTTTAGTTCGAAACTGTTCACTCTTTAAAAGATAGTCTCTTTCTGATGAGACTGTCTTCACATTCTTTAAGCATAGACCCGTATTTTATAGAGTATGATTGTAACGCTATTTCAAAGTTTTTGTCTGATCACACCAACATCTAGGTTGTATGGGATTTGGCATATTCTATTTAAGAAATGGTGACATTTTCTTGGTTGTTGTCATACTGAGTAATTTTAGATGGTATCCTGAAAAATTTAAATATTGCAGTTTGAGAGTTTGGAGTTTGTATGCTCTGGAGAAGCAAAGACATTCGGTATAGCAGCTGCTGTCGCCTAGGATGCCCAGGTTCCCAGCAAGGCAGCTGATTCAAGTCCTGGCTTCTCTGCTTCTAACTCGGCTTCCCCATAACGCACACCCCGCACACTCCGGGAGCCAGCACGTGATGGCTGAATTGCTTAAGGTCTTGCCACCTGTGTGAGAAACCTGGCTTGAATTGCTAGCTCTTGGCTTTGGTCCTGGCACAACCCTGCCCCCTGTGGATATTTGGTGAGTGAATCAGCAGATGGGATCCCTCACTGCCTGTTTTGTTTCTGCCTCTCCAAATAAAAAATTTAAAATGTTTTCAAATCAGTTCTCTGGAGAATGTCTGCTGATTGTCTTCATAGCATACAGCCTGACTGCATGGTCTGCTTTACCTTCCAGTGTGCTGCTCTCTTTGGATTAGTAAGTAAGTATCTAAGTGTCACTTTCTTAGTGACGCATTTCCCCAAAACCAGGCTTCACACTGTGCTCCTCTGAAATCTGATAGCTTTTATGTGTGATGATTCTGTCACTCATTTGTCATCTACTTACCCGTTTCACAAACTGCAGTTAGAACTAAGATTGCTGATGAGTGTGTTTGCAACACTCATATGTGGCAAAGCGTGTACTTTTGGAAGGTTTAAATCTGTAATCTGTCTCATGCTATTGTGATTTATTTTTGTCTTGAAATTGTCTTGAAATCATGGTTCCTGTCTTTTGTGGCTTTGCAGAGCAACCAGTTCAGGTGTAACTGAATAGCCTAGCATATGGCTAGTGAGAAGGGAAAAGTCTGGAATTCGGATCTAGACTGGATGTCTTCATTCAGCTGGACCTGTAGGAGATGAGAGAGGTCTTCGCACTGGCTGACTAGCTTGGTGCTGATCATCAGTCCAGGAAATGACCATTGGAAGAGCCACTCATTGAGGCTGAGTGAGCAGAGAGCTGGTGGACATTGTCAGACACATGCAGCTTGTGGTTCTGGTGGGATCTTCTGTGCAGAGCTGGAAGGTGGCTGATAGGCCAGCTGCCACCGTGAGGGTTCCACAGAAGTCCTGCCAGGAATGGCACTTTCTTAGCCTAGTAACAGATCTCAATCCCAGGGCCTTGAAGAGCTTCCAGAAGCCAGAGAATGAGGAAGACAAACCCTTTGGGACAACAGGACCCACCACTGGGAGCTGGGGCTGGCACTTGGGTGCTGCTGCTGAGGATAACCATACACGGGAGAATTAGGAGCCACTGAAGGGCTCCTGTGATGCTCAAACCTGACATGGCTCCATGGGGAGCAGCAGTGATGGTTAAGAGAATTCACTGCCACATGCCTGGTCTGGGCTGTCTGTCACCATGGCAATACATCAAGGACACCCTTGTCAAGGATGCATATGGTTAGATCTTTTCCATACGTCAGGCTGAGCAACAAGCAAACCTACTGGTATGGAGGCCTAAGCCCAATGCAGTGACTGGTTTCAGAGAAGCCCAGTTAGCTGACTAAGCTTTATTTCACCATTTGTCTACAGGGTGTTTCCAGGAATGGATCAGTTTTTGAATTGGTGTAGTGAGTAAAACAAATGGCCCTCGCTCGGTGTGAATGGGCATCATCCAATCCACTGAAGGTGTAATACAACAAAAAGATGAGAAAGATTCAATTGCTCTTCTGCTGAGCTGGAGTATTTAAGTTCTCTCTCTCTCTCCTTTTCAAAAGATTTATTTTATTTTTATTGGAAAGTTAGACATACAGAGAGGAGGAGAGACAGAGAGGAAGATCTTCCATCTGATGATTCACTCCCCAAGAGACTGCAATGGCTGGAGCTGAGCTGATCCAAAGCCAGGAGCCAGGAGCTCCCTCAGGTCTCCTGTGTGGGTGCAGGATCCCAAGACTTTGGGCCATCCTTGACTGCTTTCCAAGGCCACAAGCAAGTAGCTGGCTGGGAAGTGGTGCCGCCGGGATACAAACCAGTGGCCATATGGGATCCTGGCGTGTGCAAGGCGAGGACTTTAACTGCTAGGCTATGGTGCCAGGCCCTCTAAGTTCTCTTGCTCTCAGACATCAGTGCTTCTAAACCTCGGCCTTTAGACCCAGACTAGGACTTCCTCCATTGCTCTTGCACCGAGAGCGACCCACTGGCTCCCTGGCTCTTAGGCCTTTGGGTGTAGCACTCTATCAGTGGCTTTCCTCTCCCCCAGACCGCAGATAGCATAACCTGGGTATTCTCAGTTTCCATAATTGCAGAGCTAAACATTTACAATCAGTCTCACCCCATTTGTGCACACACATGTTTGTGCAAATATGTATGTATGTATCACCTGTTGGTTTTCCTTTTCTGAAGAGCTCTATTACACAGAACTTTTGCCTTAGCTCAGGCTTCCATAGTGCCATGGACTAGGTGGCTAAATCAATGGACATTTGTTTTTCACGATTCTAAAGGTTGAGAACTTACTGGAATACTTGATTCTTGGTGAGGATTCTCTTGTTTTGGCTTGTAGAGATCTGTTTCTTAGTGGGTTGAAAATGGGATGGTCTCTTCCTCTCTCATGGTGCCTGCTATGATGCAAATGTGTCCCCTCCAAAAGCCTAATGTGTTAAGAGGTAGAGTCTTTGAGAGATGGTTAGGCCATAAGGGCTTCTCCATTATGAAAGGGGCTACACAGAAAGTGTGCCTATTTGTTCTTCCACCTGCTGCCAAGTGAAGCTACAATGTTCTACCCTCAACAGAAGGCAGTGTTTAAGGCACCATCCTCAACAGAGACCAGACCCTTACCAGACAATGAACTTGCGGACACCTTGATGTTGGATTTTCTATCCCCTGATTCTGAGAAAATTGTCTGTTCTTTATGAATGTCATGGTCTCAGGTATGTAATTAGAAAAGAATACAGGGATGAAGATAGAATTACATGGTCATGGCTTAATTTAAATCTAATTGCCTTCCAAATGTCCCGTTTCCAAAGAGTACCACATGGGGAGTAAGGAAAACAACATGTGGAACTGGCTGGCAACACACAGGGCAGTTGTGATGGCTCTAGGCAGTGGGATGGTTTCTTCTATGTACTCTGTTATTGAAAAAGAACCCCTAACAGAATAATTGAAATCAATCCCTGGGTCTGGCACAATGGCTTAGTGACTAAATCCTTGTCTTGCAAGTGCCAGAATCTCATATGGGCGCCGGTTCATGTCCTGGCTTCTCTAGTTCCCATCTGGTTCCCTGCTTGTGGCCTGGGAAAGCAGTTGAGGATTTCCCAAAAGCCTTGAGATTCTGCACTTGTGTGGGAGATCTAGAAGAAGCTCCTGGCTCCTGGCTTTGGATTGGCTCAGCTTCAGCCATTGTGGCCACTTGGGGAGTAAACCAGCAGATGGAAGATCTTTCTGTCTCTCCTCTCTGTAAATCTGACTTTCCGATAAAAATAAATAAACCTTTAAAAAAGGGACTTAATCCCCAATTTAGGAGTGTATCTTAGGACCCTGTGCAATGGCCTAGTGGCTGAAGTCCTCGTCTTGAATGTGCTGGGATCCCATATGGGTGCTGGTTCTAATCCCAGCTGCCCCACTTCCCATCCAGCTCCTTAGTTGTGGCCTGGGAAAGCAGTCAAGGATGGCCCAAGACCTTGGGACCCTGCACCTGCATGGGAGACCTGGGGGAGCTCCTGGCTCCTGGCTTCAGATTGGCTCAGTTCCGGCCATTGCAGCCACTTGGAGAGTGAGCCATCTGATGGAAGATCTTCCTTTCTGTCTCTCCTACTTTCCAATAAAAATAAATAAATCTTTTTTAAAAAGAATGTATCTTAATTGTATCAGAACATACTTTAAAATGGGCAAGTCTTATTAGAGTATGTACATTTTGGATTAGAATCAGTTTTAGCCAAGTAATTTCTTCAGCTAAAGTGAAGGGAAAACAAATTTTATTTGATCTTCTGTAGGTTCTTTTCTCAATGTCTTTCATGTGTCTTCTCTTGCCATCAAAATGTTAACTTTGCTGAAAAGCCATCCTAAGTACAAGGCAAATTCTTTACCTCTTTGCACAGAGATTAGTAATCTCTGAGTTGACAGGGTGTTAGGTGACTTGATTCTTCCACCACTTGTGTGTAATCTTTCTGCAACTCCACTGATCATCTCTGCAATTACAAGGGGCCTGTATTATTGAGTACAAAATTTACCTTAAATGTGGAATAAATTCCAAATTAAAAAGCAGTGGAAGCTGGTATCTTGCAAAATCTTAAACAAGATTTTATTTTGTGTAGTAAATATATTTAAATTAAACTTTTGTTCTTAGAGTGAATGAAGGAATGGCAGAAGTATGCTTTTTGGGAGGGTATGTGATTTTTTTCTGGCAAAAGCATATGCTGCCATTATACAATGGTCTCTACCTCCTGTTTGAGGTTCATACTACAAAAATAAGCATTATTAGAAAAAATATTCAAGAACTCTGTATTTTCCAAGGCCTCTTTTAAATTAGAAATCCTTAGGCCGTTGTTTTGAAGTAACTTCTGTCACCATCATTGAATTTCCTTTTCTTCCACTAACTGCTTATTCCTGGCAATTCTTCCTTCATCAGAAACTTTGCATGTGAGTCCATATGACTTGACATCAATGTGATTGACCTTATGGGTTCTTTTAGTAAGATTTTCAGTTTTCTCTTGGGACCCATTGACGGTATGTCTATAGTCATCAGGGAAACACCGCCCAACAAAGATTTACCCAACAGGTAAAGGCAAACATCAATGCTGAGTGGGATGACGTTGGCTTTTAAGTAGCAATTCAGTTAGTGAGCTTGCCTTGCTTTGCCTGTCTTGCAATCTTTTTCTTCCTTCCTTTCTCTCTGTCTCCTCTCTCTCTCCCACCCTCTCTCCTTTCCATCCTTCCTTGAAAGGCAAAATGAGAGTGAGGTCATGGGAGAGGGATGGAGAGGAAGAGAGAGACAGAGTTCACTGAGTGGTTCACTTCCCAAATGCCAACAACAGCTGAGGTGAGGCTGACGCCAAGATCTAGGAACTCTATCTGGATATCCCCCGTGAGGGCAGGGCCCCAGAACTTGGCTCATGTTTTATTTCCCTCTCTGGTGCATCACCAGGAAATTGGATCTGAAACAGAGCATCTAGGACTGAACTATGCTCCAATACGTGATGCTAGCATGACAAGCAATTGCTCAACCCACTGTCCCCAATGACTGCCTCAATCAGAAATGCTCTGAGGAGACAGCTGTTTCCTCATACAGTGAGACAGGAAGCAGGAGAGCAGAAAGGGGCAAATCTTAACCTTTTCATGACAACTCTCCATCATAGGAACTAACCGGGATCCTCTAAGACCTGCATTAATCCCTACCAAGGATGTGTTCCATGACCTAAACACCTTCCACGAAGCCCTATTGAAGTTTCCATCACCTCTCAGTATTGCCAGTTGGGAACTAAGTTTCTAGCACTTGACCCTTTGGGGACAAAGTATATTCAGATCTTAGCTGATGATACTATGTTTAAGAAAAAGTGCTAAATATTTAACATTTTTCTAAGATCTAACTATTAACAATCTCATGTAGACTCCCTCAGAAGGGTTTATATGTTGGTAAATCCAGAGGCAAGAATATACAAGTTCCTGATGTGGGCAACACACTCAGCAAATGTCCTTTGGATGTTTATTGTAGAAACCTGAGATAAGGATTCTCCCACTAATTAATTGGTGATCTTGATAATCTCCTAATTTCTAAACTGTTTGCTGTAAAACAAGGGAATAGGAAGGAATGATCTCAGGGGCTTATGCACAGCTCTACTATTTGTGATTTTCTTCTACCCTTGGTATTTAGAGAGTTTATAGAGCCACTTTTTACTGAATTTTCCAAACTACCCAGTGAGTCATAAGTATGTTTGATCTTAGGCTTATTAGTAGTCTAGTGAATTAGCAATATCAGAATTGAATTTTTTAACATCCATGATTATATTTTTAAACTTTGAGTGAGGAAAATATTTCAGCTGCTTAGAGCTCCATTTTAAAAACTGGAAACCACAGGTACAAATTGGAAGACACCAGTCATTACAAATTTTCTTGGCACAAAGAGCAGCTTGTGTGCCTTTGCGCAAAAAAGGAAGGTCACACAGCGTCCAGGTGGCAGTATTTTTCATTGACTGTGGAGAGTTGGTACATGTCCACAAATAAGAGGTGCATTTTAAGAACTTCCCAGCACAAATATGTGTGACTGCTTGCTTTTCTCAGGCTGTCATTTGTTCTGGAAGACCAATGAAGTCTTGATTGCCTGGGGTGTGTTTTAGTTTCTGCCTAAGTGTTCAGACCTAACATGGAGTTTATTTTGGCCATGGTTTTACTGTGGGACAAGCATAGCTAAACAGCAGTATAATAAGAATAGAGCTTGGCGATTTTCTTATAAACCAATGCGATTGAAAGTTCAGTTGCCAAGGCGGAGGAACCCACCATGGGGGGAGGGTGGGGGGAGAATCCCAGATTCTATGTAATTACAACACAATGTAATCAATGAATAAATTTAACTAAAAAAAAAAGAAAGAAAGTTCAGTTGCATCATCACGGATAGGCTGAGTCCCTAGTCCCCCTCCTCGTCTGAGTGTGTATGTTGGTACCGGGAACATTCTTCCTGTCATTCAGCCAGCGGATCATGGGAAGACAAAGTTTTGGGATTTTGACTGTTTTCATGGTCTTTGGGTAAAATATCTTAAAGTCTTAGGGACAAGCATTCTAGAGGCTTTGTTTTCATCTTTGCAAATACTCCATTCAGCACTTGGTTACACGGACTCATTTTGTTTTGTAACCACTTCAGCTGTGCTGCTCTGGTCTCCTCCCGACAGGACTGACCAAGCTTCCAGGACAACCTCTGGTTTCTAGCTTGGTGCTTGCCCATGAGTACTTCTAGAAGATATGTAAAGGTTCTTGTCTCAGAGATGGGAATATGGATAACTTTTTCTGTTTTTTTTTATTTCCCTAGATTAAACATGT
The DNA here is from genome assembly GCF_030435755.1 of Ochotona princeps. NCBI lineage: Eukaryota > Metazoa > Chordata > Mammalia > Lagomorpha > Ochotonidae > Ochotona > Ochotona princeps. The sequence goes on from NC_080842.1 coordinate 36,338,035, forward strand.
GTTCTATTGGGATATTTATGCTAAGACAAACTACATGATGTGCTTTTGTTGTCCTATTGAGTTCCGTCTCTTTTGGCACCTCCTAGCTCATAGCCGTGTGTCAGCTGTGTAACACATACACAACATACTTGTTGGTTTTTTCTGAAATTTTACAGAAAACTCAATCATAGTAACACTTGAGATTTCCAGAAAGTACATTAAGAATGTATGTGATGAAAAAATATAAGCATTTCATTTTTTGCACCAGCACAAATTTATCTGTTAATTCCATTTTTCTGCGAATTTTTTCAAGTACTCTAGTGTTCCTTCTCCATCTTAAAATATGAAGGAGCTAGCATTGTGGAGAAGCAGGTTGTGTCCTGCCTGAGGCACTGGTTTGAGTCCTGGCTGTTCCATTTCTGATCTTGCTTTATGCTGGTATACCTAGGAGGGAAGGATGGTTCTAGTCGTTGGGCCACTGCACCCACCTGGAAGACCCAAACAGAGCTCCTGGCTCTTACCTTCAGCCTGTCCAGCCCTGCTCATTGCAGTTATCTTGGGGGTGGACCAGGGGATGGAGGACTGTCTCCGACTCTGCCTTTCTTTTTTTTTTTTTTTTTACATATTAAATTGTTTAATTTTTTTTCTTTTTTTAAACATATTTTTATTGCATTTCATTTTTTTAAATTAATTACATGGCATTATGTGATACATTTTTTTATGCACTGGGATTCCCCCTGCCTCTCCCCACACCCTCCCCCCATGGCGGATTGCTCCACCTTGTTGCATTTCCATAATTCAAATTCAGTTGACATTCTTTCATTGGAGGTATTTACCAAGCATAAAGTCCAGCATCTTATTGTCCTGGTAAGTTCAATGGTTTGTTGGTGAGACCATCTCTGGTCTGAAGGTAGAGCCGGCAGCGACTCTGCCTTTCAAATAAATAAAACCAATTTAAAAAAAAAATGATAAAATGGGACTGACATGGTGGCACATCAGGCTAAGCCTCCATGTGTGGCACAGGCATCCCATATGGGTATTGATTCATGTCCTGGCTGCTCCACATCCCACCCAGCTTCCTGATATGCCTTGGAAAGCGGCTGAGTATTGCCTAAGTACTTGGGCCTCTGCACCCACGTAGGAGACCTGGAAGAAGTTCCTGACTGCTGGCTTAAGACCACCCCAGCTCTGGCTGTTGCAGCCATTTGGGGAGTGAATCAGTAGGTGGAAAATTCTCATGTTTCTCTCTCTCTCTCTCTCTCTGCTTCCCTCTACCCACCTCTCTCTCTAATTCTGATTTTCAAGCAAAATATATAAATCTTTTTAAAAATTATTAAAACAGAAAGCATTCCATGAAAATACTCCTCTGGAAGTACTCAGACCCTTGGTTCTCCAACTCACATTTCTTGATATACTTACGCTCCTATCCTCCCATAGGAAAATAAAAAAAATTATAATGACATCCTACTAAAACACTGAAATTATGATCTAAGGTAGTCATGTGGGTGTGAACATAGAAAAAAAGAAAAGTGAAAATCAAATCCAATCTGTATGCTATTTATATAAAACATGAGTTGGTGAGCAGAGTAATTTTGAGTTTGAGGAATGATATGGTTTGAGTGTGTCCCTCAGAAGTTCATGTGTTAGAAACTTGCTCTCTACCCTAACATAACAGAATTGAAAGGAATGTTCTTTGGGAAGTGATCAGGTCATGAAAACTCCACTCAGGATTGGAATAGCCTGCTCACAAATTAATGGATTAGTGAATTAATGCAGGAGGGGCCTTGTTTTAAAGGGAGCTCTCTCTAGCAAGCTTGCTCTGTCCTGACAAACCATACCCTCTGCGATGTTGTCATGCAGCAGGAAGACCCTCACTGGAAGCTGAGCAGGTGCCAGCCTCTTAGGCTTTGCAGCCTCCAGAACTGTAAGTTGAACGCACCTCTGTATTTTACTACCCAGTGTGCAGAGTTCTGTTCTAGTGACAGAATGTACTGAGGCAGGACGCTAGAGCGTTTTAAGAAGCCAGGAAGAACAAAGATCATAGTGCTGTGCACTTCATTCCTTGTGATGTCATGGCATCTGGGAAAATCTTTGAGAATTTATTTCAAGTTTTTAGAGAATAAGTCAGTTGTTCGGAGAAACAAAGATAGCATTAAATATAGGACCTTAAAGAAGACACAGTAAGAATTCAAGTACTTGTTGAACAGCACACACACACCAAGATCATTCATTTGAAAGGCCTTGGTTGAGGCCAGCTGGATGTTCTAGACCTTTTGGTCCTTTATGTAAATTATACTCAACTGAGATTTGGTGTCTTTGTTCTATGATGCAGATGAGGATGATCATATTGGAGTTACGGAGAAGTGTATGATCTGGTCTTTCCCTCAAAAAGTTTCCAGGTGTTTGAGAATAGACCATTTACATATCTGAAACAGCTGCTTTTTAACATATACCTTAGTAAATTTCATTTCTCCAGGACTGTCAAAGACTGAGTCAGTTTGGCAGGTAAGGTTGTTGGACATCTGATAGGTTGTCTGTTAAAATGTCAGGTAGTATCAGTAGTCAAAATCAATGATTTTATTTAGCCTCAATATATTAGCTCTGAGGACCTAGTGAAGTATGGGTACAGAGTAATTTATTGTCCACACTAGAGTCCTTGTATTTTATTGTGCTTCTGTTTTATGGGCTTTTAAAAAATCTTTTGCCTTGAAATTAGTTTGTCAATGTGCCTTTTAATTTGTAGATGATTATCTGCTATGAGCTAGAGAACACGTGGATGAGCTTTGTGAGGTTTAGATGTTGAATACCTAACCAGTTAACCCCGAGTAAGCCCATGGGTTTCTCCTTTCAGGAAACCAGTCAAACGAGTAAGTAGCAGGCTCATAGCATCTTCCCTCATCTTTGTCTTCAAATTTATTTTCTGATCCCTGATTATATTCTGCATGGACTATTATATTTGAAATCTAAGTTGCAATCTAACTGAAAAATATTATAAACATGACTTTTGGTGTTAGGAGCAGAAACCAGATGAACAATTTTAAGTAACAGCACGGGAGGAACAGTTGAATAAATCTCCCTCTGAAAATAAAGGGTCAGATACTACTAGAGGCACCTTAGGAATGAATGGTTCCACATTTGTAAGGGCTGATACTTAAAGCCAAGAAATGTTGAACAATCTGTACACTCCAGTCACATTCAGAACCAACTGTAAAAATCTTTGAACTCAAAGTCCAGTTATAACTTAAAAGTAATAAATGTTTCTTCTGTATTGAATCAGAGAAAGCTTATCTGAATTTACTTCCATGACCAAAGAAGGACACACTCTCACCATCAGAACCAGAGTTGACTCCCTGCCCCCACCACGCTGAGAGCTTGGAGGCCATGCGGGGATCTTCCCGTAGAGACACCGACTGACACAGTCAGGCTGACCCCCATTCCCGGGACAGCAGCCTTCCACAGCTGATGTGCTGATAAGCTACTGCTTGGCTTAGCATGGAAAGTAGCAGAGACTGGAAACAGTATTTGCCATGAGCATGTGTACTGATTTGGGCCAAAAACTTTTTATACATTTTATTTGGTTATAATTTACACTTAGTGAAGGGCACCCATTTCAAGCAGACCATTGGGTAAATTTCCACAAGCCTTCAGTGCTCAAGAGATGCAGGTTTCCCATCGTATCTGAAGGGTCCATGTACGCCTGGGCATTCAGTCCCCTCCACCCCCAGGCCCAGACAATCATCGTTTTGCCTGTGTCACTAAAGTTTTGAAATTAGATGTGATGAAGTCTCTTATCAGATTCTTTCACTAATGTGCTAAAATGGTAAATTATATACAGATTGATTTTTTCAAGTGTTAGAAATGACATCACCTTCTTGGTACAAATCACACTTGGTCATGCTATATTAACATGTTATTTTGACAGATTTGATGGCTTAGATTTTGTTAAGGATTTTGTTATCTGTATTCAGGAGGGATATTGCTTTGCAATATCCTTGTAGTGTCCTTGTCTGGATTTGATAAAAGGATAATGCTGGCTTCATAGCATTTTGAGTCAGAAAGGAATTCTTCCTTTCTGTTTTCTGGAAAAGATTGTATGGACAGATTTTATTTCTTCCTTAAATGTTTTGTGAGATTTAGTGAAATCCCCTGAGAGACAGGGGGGAGTGGGGAGAGGTATATGAAGGTTTCTGATAATGAATCAGTTATTCAACAGATTTAAGATTATTCCTGTTACAAATGCTATAATGTTAAGAGCTAGATTTTGTCATATTACTTCAAACATTGGACCTTAATTGAAGTCACTTACGTATTAGTTTGGGATTTTTGGAGTTTTGCTTTTCAGCTTTCTTAGGTAGTTGTGCAACAGATTTTGTTCCAGGATTGACGTGTCCATATTACTAAAATATGGTCCTTTTGCATCCTGATATGCAGTGGTATACTAAGTGTTAAATAGCTAGTTTTTTTAAAAAGATTTATTCATTTTATTACAGCCAGATATAACAGAGGAGGAGAGACAGAGAGGAAGACCTTCCGTCCAATGATTCACTCCCCAAGTGAGCCGCAACAGGCTGATGCGCGCCGATCCGAAGCCGGGAACCTGGAACCTCTTCCGGGTCTCCCACGCAGGTGCAGGGTCCCAAAGCTTTGGGCCGTCCTCGACTGCTTTCCCAGGCCACAAGCAGGGAGCTGGATGGGAAGTGGAGCTGCCGGGATTGGAACCGGCGCCCATATGGGATCCCGGGGCTTTCAAGGCGAGGACTTTAGCTGCTAGGCCACGCCGCCGGGCCCAAATAGCTAGTTTTCTACACACAAAAAATGAAAGCATGTTTTAGAATTTGCTGACATTCTGTATGTCATGGGTAGTATCATTCTGCCAGTGTCATATAGAACAACCTTTGAAATCCCTGAAAATGGCCAACGGTCTCAAGCTTGGATAAGCCAACCCCGGCACCCCACTGCCGATGCCCACATAGAGTGAGTTCTCCCCCACCCCTGCCGCCCTTTTTGGTCAAGATGCACTCTGGTGGTTCTGTCTATAGTATCTTGGAATTTCACCCACACTTACGCAGCTTAGTAAACAGCCAAAGGCTTGAGTGGTCACTTCTGAACATTCCCACAGCACTCAGTCCTAAGCTATAGTCTGATCAGAAAACAGTTGTTCATGGGTTTTGTAGTGTTTTCATTTTTTATGAGAGGCCAGATCTTACAGCAGTTAATATTTGATGGGATGTATTAATTGTGTGGCATTAACTGCCTCACTGGGAGAGGTACCAGTTACAAAACAAAACAAAGCAAAGCAAACAAGCAAAAAAGGGCCCAGCAGGATAGTGTTGTGGCTAAACCCTTGCTTTGTGTACACCAGGATTCTTTATGGCCACTGGTTCATGCCCTGGCTGCTCCACTTTCCTTACAGCTGCCCGCTTGTAGCCTGGGAAAGCAGTTGAGTATGGCACAAAGCTTTGGGACCCTGTACTCATGCGGGAGACCCAGAAAATGCAAGAAGCTCGTGGCACCTGGCTTGAGATTGGCTCAACTCTGGCCAATGGGGCCACTTGGGAAGTGAATCAGCAGATGAAAGATTTTCCTCTCTGTCCCTCCTCCTTTCGGTATATCTGCCTTTCCAATAGAAATAAAAGTCTTTATTTTCTTAAGACTGTTTTCTACTCTTCTTGTATCTTCTTTTCCTTCTTCCTTGTTAGGGACAGTGATCTGCCTATGCACACTATTTGAGAAATTAAAATTGAGATGAGGGGATGTAAGAAAGTTGTTCTCAATGATTCCAAGTGATTTAGTTCTCAAAATCACTGTGTGTCACATTGGGAATGCATGGCTGAAGTTGCCCACTGTTGCTGTTCGTTGTTCTAGAAGGGCCATGGACAATGAGAGTGGTATCAGAAGTTTAGCAATAGGAATTGTGACTCTAACTTTTGAAACAGTGGAGAAGATAGGTTGGTCACATTATAGACCACTCAGTTGACACCGATCTTAGGAAAGTTCCTGAATGAATTATTAGCAGAACCACTTCTGAGACACTAGGAAAGAAATTATTCACAGTAGGAGTCAGATTGTGGTCTAAAAAACAAGTCCAGGGCCTAGTACAGTGGCCTAGCAGCTAAAGTCCTTGCCTTGAATGCACCAGAATCCCATACGGGTGACAGTTCTAATCCCAGCAGTCCTGCTTCCCGTCCAGCTCCCTCCTTGTGGTCTGGGAAAACAGTGGAGAATGGCCCAAAGCCATGGGATCCTGCACCCACGTGGGAGACTTGGAAGAGGCTCCTGGCCACTTAGGTAGTGAATCTTCGGACGGAAGATCTTCTCTGTCCCTCCTTCTCTCTGTATATCTGACTTTGCAATTAACAAATTTATCTGAAAAAAACAAACAAGTCTGATCCAGCTGAACACATGGACAATGTCTGTCACATGGTGCAAACTGAGAAGATTATTCAATAAATGACTAAACAATTGACTGACTAAAGAATAAACAAAGTCCTTTCTTTCGACAGACCACAAAATTTATAGCTCAGGGAAGTACAGCAGAGGGTAGAAGCACTGCACTAAAACACTAGCTGGAGTCTGCACGTAGGGTTCAACAAACGTCTACTGTTCAGCGACTGTCGACTAACCATACAGCTGGTTATGGGAAACAGATGGGTCTCAGCACGTGTTCTCTACAGTTTAGATTTAGACTTGAACCTATAAACAGATACCACAGTGGCAGATACGAAATATGTCTTTTAAAGAAAGTGTGTGTTTGCACTGTTTTATTCTTGTGATTATTCCCTGAAGATCCAGGATAACAACTACTTTGAAAGCTTTTACTGTGATTAGGTATGAGTGATTTAGAGATGATTTAAATGGGAGAAAGTGCTAGATAATATGCAACTACTGTGCCATTTCATGTGAGACACTTGGATTGTTGTAGCTGCAGAGCAGAGGTGGTGATCACAGTGTGATGTGGCAGCAGAGATGACACAGGAGTGTAGAAGCTGCATGGGAACTCAGGCAATGGAGAGAGGCAGCTGGGTCATCGTGGGGACTTGGCTGCAGGAAAGCTCTCCAGAAAAGGTGATCACTAAGCTACACCTTGAATGGTGATGACATTGTCTGACGAGTCAGCTCTGCAATTTGCTCCCTCAAGTGCAGTCTTGCACTCCACATTTTGAGGTCTTCGTCTTCCTGGGTAGCCTCTGTCCCTTTATCTGTTGGAGATAGATATTTTCCTGTTAGGTTGGCCAATCAAGATTAGTTTTCAGTTTCCATATGTTTGTGAATCTTCTTGAATGTGTTAATGAAAAATTGAGGGAGTTAAATCTGAGACTGTGTCTCATTGCTCAGTAACTATGATTACATTAGCATCATAGTGCCTGACAGTCTGGATACTCGGTATTTCCATAATGCTTCTGAAAGTGATGCCATAATGATGTAAGCAAGACACTCTCAAAAAAGGTAGACACAGTGATTTCCAACATTTCTACCACCAATAATCACTAATTTTTGCTCCTTTGTGCAAATAAATAAATTATATGTAATAGTAAAAATTGGAGGCACATGCCACTGTGAAGAGTTTCCAATTAGAATACAGTATTTGAGTGGAATTAATAAAAGCTGGCACTCAATGAGAACTCACTGGCTGCTAGGCACTGCCCAGAAGCCTTCCTGGCATCAAGTGCAGACAAACCTCACAACTAGGGACTCTTATCATAGCTATTTTACCAATGAAACTCGGAGAGGTTGAATAAACTGGATGGGGTTTCACAGCTACTGAGTTTGGATGCTGAACTGAAATTTAGGCAATATAGCTACAGACTCTAAACTCCTAACACCATAATGTGTAACTGACTAAGCCGTATGTTAAATATAAATGGAACACTTCTGTAAGACTTTCTGAAATAATCAAAATAGTACACATTATACCTTTGGGAACAGCCAAGTAAATGCCTTTGCTCTAACGCTAGAGCAAATGTCTGTATCCTGAGCTTTGCATCGAGGAACTGTTATACATTCCATGTCCTCCTCAGGGAACTTCCAAAAAGCTAAGACCGTACCAGATGCAACCTTGCCATGTTGAGGGGTGGGCAGTACCTGCTTCTCCTTCCCAGTGGACTTTGCACCCAATAGCAGTTTGGTTTTTTTAAAAAGCTGGGCTTGTTTTAAAAGAGAAACACCTCACCCACCAGCCTATTATCCTGCAAATATGTATTTAGGGATATGTGGAGTTGTTCTGTTTACCTAATCACTAATGGTGAGTTTGGATCTATGACAGCAGAATGTAAATACTGCTCTTAGATCTTTCTCAAGGTATGACACTGGCCCAATCGACCATAACAGCTTCTTCAAAGAACAGGATTTCCTTGAGGCAAAACTCTGAGTATATAACAGGGCTCACAAGACTTTAGGAGTTTCCTATTAAGCCATTTCAACCTGCTTTCTGCAGAGCTGTATGTGAAAAATCACCAAGAAAATTGGGTGCCACTTAGATTTGAATATCAATGAACATGAAGACTAAATTTTTTTTTAATGAAGAATAGTGCCAGCCTGGTTCTCCATGCACAATAGATATTAAGCAAGGAGAAGCAAGTTGAAAAGACTGTGGAGCTAAAGCAAATATATACGGCAGCCAAACTATGATAACACTGATAACTATATAGTCCAGTAGAAATTGCTGATCTTATCTGGAGGAGCACAGATATCCTTCCAATATACTGCAGCATGCTGAGAAATGATTAACTTGGCTGGTGATGCTCATCTCTCACTGGGACAGCATCCCTGGCAGAACCACCTCGCCTGGACTGTGCACAGACTTGCAAAGCCCCAGACAAGCCTGGCATTGCTCTCCTGTGACTGTTGGAAGGTCCCTGCTGGGTGGCTTTGACCCACAGACCTCTCATGGTTCTGGAGGCCACGGTCTAGAATCAAGGTGTCTTGGGATCATACTCCCCCACCCCCAGGCCTGCCAGGGAACCCTTCCTTGGCCCTTGGCAGCTTGTCATGCATTTGGGCCAAGCCTGGCTATCTTGATTTGAGGCTGCAGTGTCAGAATCTGTGTCTCTCTTGTCACACAATGCAGGTATGTCCTCCCTTTCATGTAGATGTCTTCACTTGGCCATCTCCTTATCTCTCTCTCTCTTCCCTGATTCTTAGGACTTTTGTCACATTGCAGACAGTGTCCACGCAGATTCAGTATGACCACATCTTAGCTGAGTTAATTTAATAAGATCACATTTGGAGGTGTTTGGGGTTAGTTCTTCAACGTATTTTTCTGAGAGACATGATTCAAATCATAACATTTCCAATCTCTCTAATAAGTCTCTAAGGCTCTACAGTAACCACTCTTGGCTCTCTCCACTTGTACCTCTTGTAGGTCTCTGGCCACCTCTTTGTGCCTGTGCTACCTGCTGGTCCTTAATGTTTGCCATCTTATTTTATTACACTGCTGTCTGCTGTGTGTTTTGCTTCCCTAAGTTTATTGCAAACTTGCATAGAGTTTCTCCTCAAACTCCCTTCTCACAAGGCATTCAAGTAGTGATTTGATATAAGGATCAATGGTAAGTTTTTCAAAATCCTTTCATACATCTTCTCTAGCAAGCCTTTTTTCAGAGCCCTGCATGTTACAGTGAATTATTCAGTGTTATTTTAACTTCATGTGAAAATGAGTTAAGATTCAGAGAGGAGGAGAACTTCACTGGACCAGTCCCAATCTCTTATTGAAAGCACTGTCCTTCCTCCTTGTATTCCCTATAAATAGATTATTAGAGAATGAAGAGTTCTTTTGGGAAAACAATTAAGATCTCCTCACACTCAAGGCCAAGCCAGTGAGAGGAGAGAGGAAAGTGTGGCTGAATTCAGTTAGTCTTTTTCCCCTGCACAGCAAGCAGGAGGAATGTCGTAAGACCACCTTGCAGTCAGTCCTCTTTCACTGACGATCTTGAAGAAGGCAGCTGGGGTATGGTTGAAAAGTACTACACCCAGCTGGGCAACGACTTGCACACCAGCACGTGTGTGCACGAGGAAATCCCCATCATCCCCAGCAGGAAGCTCCACAGCAGGATCGCAGGCTGTGTCACGCATCTGATGCAGCGCATCCACCAAGGCCCGTGAGAGGCAGCTCCATCAAGCTGCAGGAGGAGAGACAGCTACATCCTGGAGGTCTTGACCCTGGTCAGGAGGAGATCATTGAAGTGGACCCTGACACCAAGGAGATGCTGAAGCTTCTGGACTTGGGCAGCCTGTCCAACCTGCAGGTCACTCAGCCCACTGTCGAGATGAACTTCAAAATCCCTGGAGATCCATTTGAACCTTTCCACTTCACTCTCAGATTTTCAGTAAAGTCAGAGCTACAGCAAAACAAACAACAAACAAAAACAGCTTCAGCCTGTTCTCTTATTTCTTGCTCTTTTTGCTCTAGTATAACAATAAAGCTCTTGACACTTCAGATTCTTTGGATCCCAGGACATACTCCATTAGTCTAAGTTTACAAGCCCTCCCTTCTCTGTTTCATCGAAAGTATCAGTGCACCCTCCCCCCTCCATCCACCTGCCTTGCAGAGGGCTAGACATGGTGAGGGGAGGTGTGATCAGGGACAGAACTCAGTGGCTTCCTGACCAGGGGTCAACTGGCCAGAACGACATCAACCAAAGAGAATCTTTTTTAAAGCTTATTTTTATCTGAAAGACAGATTTTTACAGAGAGACAGACAGAGAGAAAGGTCTTCCATCCACGGTTCACTCTCCAAATGGCCACAATGGCTGGAGCTGAGTTCATCTGAAGCCGGGAGCCTGCTCTTGCATGGTTTCCCAAGTGGGTACAGAGGCCCAAAAACTGGAGTCATCCTCTGCTGCTTCCCAGACTGTAAGCAAGAAACTGGATGGAAAGTGGAACAGCTGGACTCAAGCCGGAACCCATATGGGATCCTGGTATTACAGGTGAAGAATTAGCCTGTTATACCACCACACCGAGATCCCAAAGAAAATCTTTGTGTGCTGGCACTAGAGGTCCCCAGTCCTAGGGAGTTGTGAGGGATGGAAGGGGATAAGGCAACTCCCTTTGAGCATGTAGGCAGCAGGTGGAGGGGCCTCTGTTAGAGTAAAAGCTCTTGGACAATGATTGGCATGAACAGCTGTTTCTGTATTCTTTCCTGGGACTCACAAGAGTGCTAAGAAAATCGTGAGTGTGTGCAGAAGATTAAAAGATGGTCCTCTCTGGTGGGGGTGGGGAGTAAAGGGGAGACAGAGAGGGTAGGGGAGAGGAGGGAGGACGGAGAGGGAGGGAACAAGAGGGGATAGATAAAGTGAGGCCCTGAGCTGGGGGGTGGGTGGGACTTAGCAGCCTTTCTCTGAGGAAGGATGAGTGGGTGGTTACAATGTGAGAACTGGGCCCGGCGGTGTGGCCTAGCAGCTAAAGTCCTCGCCTTGAACGCCCCGGGATCCCATATGGGCGCCGGTTCTAATCCCGGCAGCTCCACTTCCCATCCAGCTCCCTGCTTGTGGCCTGGGAAAGCAGTTGAGGACGGCCCAATGCATTGGGACCCTGCACCCGCGTGGGAGACCTGGAAGAAGTTCCTGGTTCCCGGCTTCGGATTGGCGCGCACCGGCCCGTTGCGGCTCACTTGGGGAGTGAATCGTTGGACGGAAGAGCTTCCTCTCTGCCTCTCCTCCTTTGTGTATATCTGGCTGTAATAAAATGAATAAATCTTAAAAAAAAAAAACAATGTGAGAACTGCACCGGCACTCCAAATGGATGCACTGTAACCAGGCTTTTGTTGTTGAATTCTCTCCTTGACACTTTTGCCTCCAGCCTTTGTGTTCCTATAGGCAAGATGTCACTTAGAAGTGACAATAGAATGAATTAGTAACTCAGTGTAAGTTGAATAGCATTCAAAGTTTAGGAAGAAAATTGCTTGGCATTAATGAACATTGCAAGGAAATTTTGGAACCAGATTTTTGGGGACTGCATGACAAGTTAAATAGGTGGCTTAAATTCTTGTATCAACAATTAAACCCTTACCAAAAAAAAAGCAAAGTAGAAGAGCAAGATTTACATACACTATATTTTCTGAACTTGTTGTACACTTGTATTCTTGCTCTCTCTCTCTTTCTTACCCTTGCACTCTCTCTGGACCTGGAATTCAGCTATAATCTGCAACTATAGCTTTGATAGGTGTTGGGACAGGGGCTGCTTCATGGCTGTGTCAGATATAATCTAAGGATCCTTATTCAGAAGTGAACAGGCAACCTTAGAAAAATATTTCATGAATACTGAAGACTTTAGCAATCTTAGGACTCTAAAAGCAATGAGAGATTCAGGCCATGGGACCTGGTTCTGCCACCATAAACTAGATGAGCAGTAATGAAAGGTATTAGTCTCAAAAAGCTCGTTAAGAGCTAGAACTCGGGAAGTAATACCCAGGTTTTTTAAGCAAAGTACTTCCTATGTAGCAGAATCTCCTTTTGCAAAATGGCATGTACTCTCCTGGGTTTAGGCCTGTGCTGCTCAAGCATCCATGGGCATGTGAAGCACCTGCATTCAGTGATTCTGGAGGTTGACCTCGAGAGTCTACATCGTTAATAAACAGGACTCCAGGTTGCCCCATAGCCCACATATCATCGTTGCATTAGAAAAAAGTTCTTCCGTCTGCATATACAGCCCTGTAGGCACTATAATAAAATGAATGTCTTTGGTGAATAAAAGGCAGGATGGGTTTCATCTGGGACACTCCTTCAGACAGGGCCTTTGAGCCAGGCACCAGCTGCCCATCTTTACAGGCCAGTCCTGAGTATGTAGGCAGCCATCTGCTAGTCTGTTCTTAAGACAGCTCTGCTTCCAATCCAGCATTGATCAGAGATATTCTGCCACTCCGGCACCTGCATAGCAGGACTCGGGCAGCCCGTCAAGATGTTCTATCTCTCATTGTAGTATAGGAATACATCGTGTGTGTGTGTGTGTTTTCTGAGACAGCCAGGATGATTTGTAGGAATAAATAGATCCCTCTCTTAAGGAAAAGCACTCGGCCTTGGTTCCTCCAGCTGTACTGCAGACTTACTCAGGCTGCACTCTTGTTCTCCTCCACTGCTTGTGCTGGAACCCTTGTCGTTGGAGTTTTATACTTTATGGCCTGTATTAATCCAGGATCTAAACAATTAAGCTCCTGTATCTAGTCTTGGTACGTGAGAATTATGTGGTGTGCTCAAATCCTCCACTGCTCAACAAATAGCACTCCTCCTGGAAGGGTCAGGCACCAAGGTCTCTAGCCAAGTGCCTGAGATCGGCTCAGCTGTGTGTTTGCCTTGCATGGCAGGGATCTGCCTGTGTCCACCTCCGAAAGGTTTTCTTCACCACACCCCTGCTTGGGGGCTGCTTTGTTCTGTCCTGATGATCTTTGGGGAGAAATCCAAAATATTTGTTTGTCTACCCAGTGTTGCTGAATTCTTTCCTTTATAGAAGCTTAAGGTCAAGGTTGGGAGAACAATGGGTCCAGTTAGAAAGGCATCCATAGCAAAACTTTGAGGTCAGCCAGCCCAGGCTTTGTTAAGAAGCTTTGGTGTTGGCCATTTCTCTATCTCCAGAGAAGAAACTTCTGGGGAAGGACAGACAATTATAACTTCTAAATAGCAGATTAAAGGCACAACAAAGTAACATATGAAGACCCTTGTGCACACAATCTATAGTTGGAGTCTCTTAACTAAGGCAATTGACTAGCTTTTTTTGGTCATATCTACAGTGAAGCAATGGGGTGAAATAACGTGGAGTCCTCCCAGTTTTGAATTGTAAGATTATGTTTTTCTGGCTTTGACCATGTTTTTTTTTATGCTAAGCTAAATTTATGTAGATTTAAAAACCTTACATGTTGAAAAGATAGTGCTAATTTAGAGTGAATTTAACTCAGGGTATCTTAGTAGATGTTTACCATCACGCTTTAGTTCAGAAATAATGGATTATGAGGTTTAATCAGTTTTAAATCCATAGCATTTTAGCCAACACATTTAGACATTGGGTTCCTCTCAGCAGTAAAACACCAACAATCCAGTAGAAAAAGGATGTGAACAGACTACTAATGGCAGAGGACTCTTGGACACTCAAAAATATGCTCAATTTCACCCAAAATAAGTGCAGAATAAAATTACCCTATATTGCCCATCAACATCTATAAGGTAAGCAAAGATCAGAAAGATGACACAACTTAAATTATCTGCAAACAAAGGAGTGTTTAATAAGGTTGTAAAAAATAAGAAGCAATTATACACAAAAAAATAAATAACCACCATCCCTCCTCCCCAAATGAGAAAGTGTTGTTACATACTGATTGGTCACATCCAAAATGAGGTCAAAATATAAGATTAAAAAAAAAACCAAGATACAAAATGGTATACGTAACACATCACCATTTGCTTGAAAAAATGTGTAAGTATCTGGCATGGGTTTCTCTCTCGGGGCTTCTTGGTGTGGTGGGCCCCCCAGCTGTGAGGACTGTCCTCACAGTGTGTGAGTCAGTGGCAGGGCAGTTGGTCTGCCCTTGGTCATGCTGGGCATCTGTGTTTCTCTGTCCTCAAAGGAGGGCTGTCTTTCTGTCTTTTTCTATCTGCTGTGGTGATAGAATTGAGTCCCTCCCTTCCCGCCCTGAGGAGCGTCACAGCTGTCCTCCTTTGTTCCCTGTGCACGTCTGTCCTGGGCCATGCCTCCAAGAGGGGTGGAAGTGGGGGCTGGAATGGGAAGAGCTTAACTGCTGTGATCATTCCAAAGACAGCTTCAGAACTGGATGTACTAGCCAAAGCACAGCAGAGATTTAACAAGACAAATACACACCAGTTATAGAAATTGGAGGATATGGCTTATATGGGAACTGTGAGCCAAGTTGCACAAATTTCTGGGTCAGTTGAAATCAAGAAAGTAGTGGATTCCTTCTAATTATGTACATAGGTCAACTTGTGTTTCTACTTCCTGAGAGCTCCTCTGATATTCTCATAGAAAGGGCTGTACTTGCTTCTGGTTTTCTTCTGGGTCATTTGTTTCCTTGATTGTTACCTTTGCTGTAAACTTCTGTATCACATCAAAACTGGGAACATTTGGTGATTAAGTCATAACCTATATCATGAAATAGGAAAAAATTACTCATAAGAGTAATTACTCATGAGAAAAAAAATCAGACTGGCACAAGATTGTGTCTTTGCAATTTCTTGTAATGATAGATACTACAAGCTAGTGGGCCAGGGAGCTCCAAGTTTCTATGCATTACAGAATATGTAGAAATCCAATTTTAAAAATTCCATCATAACCATGCATTAGGTGTAGTGTGAATTCATTCAGATTAAACTCAAATTAAGCAGGTTTGAGAAAGAAAGTCTTCAAAAAGAATGGGATCCCACAAATACAGATGAACAGGCATTGGCACAATTTTTATGGAAAGGGCCAGAATTCAAGTTTTTTTTTTTTAACAGCTGGAAGTATGGTGAAAGAAGTGAGGCACTCACTTTGCCTGCAAAATGTACAGAGTCTCTAAAGCTCAATCACTAAGAAAAACAATGTTTTCACAAGAAAAAAAAATCAGTCATCGATTATTCTTTGTATAGTTATAGGAAATTCAGAACTTTTTTCTTCTTTAGTTGATTTATTTAATGTGAAAGAATGACAGGGAGAAAGAGAGAGAGAGAGAAAGAGAGAGAGAGAGAGAGAGACTTAGCTGATGGTTCACTCTCCAAAGGCCTAGAAGAGCCAGTTTTGGTCCAGGCTAAAGGCAGGAGTCAGAAACTCCATCTGGTCCTTCCATGTGGGTGGTGGGGACTTGAGTACATAGGCCATCATTTATTGCCTTCCCAAGTGCATCAGCAGAAAGCTGGATCAGAAGCAGGGCTGCTGGGACTCAGCGAACACTTAGATGCAGGCACGGGAATCCCAAGCAGGGGCTTAACGTGCTGAGCCATAATGCCTGCCTCATGATTTTCTTCTTCCTGAGAGTCACTGTGTTACTGATTTTTTTTTGTATACATGTATTCAATAATCTAAGATTTTAAATTTGTTGGCATAACTTTATTCGTAATATCCTCTTAGTATCTTTTTAGATTTTGCAGAGTCTATAATTGTATCTTTCTTTTCTGCCATAGTATTTTGTTTTCTGTTTACCTTCCATTGGTATGATCAGTCTTGCAGAGGTTTGTCAGTTTATAGCAGTTTTTCCAAAGAAGCGGCTTTCAACATTCCTGATGTTCTACTCCATCTTTGCATTCATGAGTTTTTGTAATATGTCTTCCACTTCCTTTGGGTAAATTTTATTTTACTATTTTATGATTCAGACTGCACATGAATATTTAGATATCAACTGCAGTCCTTTCTCATGTTTACTTTGAAGTCCACAGGTTTCTTTCTGATTGTCAATTACATTCCGTTATGTATCATTTTGTTACTGTTCAATTCCTGTTGTGGGTGAAGTTGATGTGTTCAAGCCCTAACCCCCCAGTGGGATCCGTAAGAGGGCAGTTACAGTGGAGTGACTGAGAGGCTTGTCTTCCATAAGAACCTGTAGACTTCATCATCCATGTCTGCCAGGGTATGGAATCTACTTTTGGCAGGCAGGTGGCTGACTTCTCACTGGATTGGAAGTATGCTTGCATGTGGAAGAGAGAAGAGACAGAGGGACACAGTTACACAGCCCAATGGAGAGATCCTCCATCCACCGGCTCACTACCTAAAAGGCTGCAATGGCAAGGACTGTGCCAGATTGAAATCTGGTTTGTGTTGGTGTGAACTCAATATTATTAGACTTTGGAATTTAACTGTGTTTTTCCCCAAAGCAATAATTAGAAATTGCTATAAAGGGCCTATTAAATAGAAACTCTTTACTCAGGAACATTGCAATTAAAAATTGCCTGATTTTCTTTAAGTGCTTCTCTTTGATTTGGCTTTCAGATGTTGATCAGTAGAGCTTTTTTTGTTCCTGTGGAATAAGTCGAATGATTAAATACCTGGCAGAGTTCACAAATAACGCAATGGCTTATCACTCGTATTTTGAAATAAATAAATATACCATACCTTCTTCTGAAGGAGAGTTTTGTGAAAAGAGATGGCAAAGGAGCAACTTTGGTTAAGGAATCTGAAACTCACTCCACTGTGATAAATCAGATGAAAATTCCGCCTGTCCCAGGGTAACATGGGAGGAAAGCCGCAAAAGGGGGATGAAGAAAGGTACACTTCCTCCAACTCACAGTTTTTCTAGGCTGGGCTTGGAGCTTGTGCACCTGTGCTGTCCTATGGATACCCATTTGTACTGACTGATCTGGGAGACTGGGAAGGAGTCTCCCTGGATTCAGAGAGAAATGACTGGTTCGAAAGCACACAGGCTGCACTGGCTAAAGAAGTGCCTCAGAGAGAGAATCAGCAGAGGGATCGGGATAATCTTGATGCATTAGGTCCAGCCCTCTGGTGATCATAGCAAGAGAAGCCTTGCTGGCTGCAGCAAGGAGGCAGGTGCATGCCACGTACTTGCTGGGTGTTTTAAGGCTCGACTTCTTCCATACTCCCCCCATGATCTGGCCTTGGAAGTCTCCCACTCACTGTGGTTCAGCTGAAGGCAGACAGGCTGGTCTGGCCCCTTGGTGCCTGTGGTAAACACCAGTCCTGCTGCTCATCTCGTCTTCTGCCATACAGGAGAATGTTGTGCAAGAGAGTACAGATTTGAAGGTAGAGAGAATAGTTTCTCACTTTGGCTCCACCATTTGTGTGTGTGGCTGATGACTTTGAGAAAACTGTAAGAAGTCTATGACATTTCTAGCTATAAAAAATATCAGTAGTGTTGGTTCCAAGGTTCTGTGTATCTAAAGAATTTTTTGTGCTGGTTGACTCACAGGTGAGACCTAAAGCTTAGCACATAGACATTTGCCTGGCAGATGTTAGATTGGTGTATCTGTTTCTCTGCAGCCAACATCATTGTCTCAGGATCCACTCTTCCTCGGAGACAAGAATCTTCTCTCTTCCTGCTGGCATCTAAGACACTCCAATGCCATTTCAACTCATATCCCAAATCTTCCTCCGCACTACTCCTTCATGTTAGGAGGAGCCTTGGAGCTACTGCCAAGTCTTAAGAGCTTTGGCCCATTGTCCACACTCAGTGAGTTTGTAAATCCTGTTGATTTTTCATGGCAGTTTTGCTTTCCGTCCTTTCTCATCTTTCCACTTTTCACACTTCACTGTCCCAAATCAGGATCATTGCATTTGCTTCCTCTCAGACTTATTTCTAGGAGTCCTTTTCCTCTTTTTTTTCCAACCTAACCCACCCCAAAATGCTTCCTCAAAGATCGGCTAATTGCTCCAAGTTCATCAGATTTTGATGTTCTTCTTTGTAGTGAGTTTTAAAATCAAAAATTGTGTCTTCCCACTTTGTTTCTTCTTTTTAAAGATTGTTTAAGTTATTCATGATTCTGTAAATTTTAGTATTGATCTTTCTATTTCTGCAAAAATAAAACAGCTGGGTTCTGATATGTAGAACATGTAGGTCACTTGGAGAGTAATGATATCTTAATAATGCTAAATTTTCTAATCTAAGGACATAGGATGTTTTTCATTTAATTGTGTCTAATTATTTCAATGATATTTTGTACTTTTATTATTCATATTTTGTTCTTTTTGATACTGTTACAAATGGAGTTTTTTTTTTCTCTTTAAAAAAAACGATTTCTTTTTATTGGAAAGGCAGATTTACAGAGCTGAGAGACAGAAAGAAAGGCCTTTCATCTGCTGGTTCACTCCCCAAGTGGCTGCAATGGCCAGAGCTGAGCCAATCTGAAGCCAGGAGCCAGGAGCTTCTTCAGGGTCTCCCACATGGGTGCAGGTTCCCAAGCCTGTTTTGGACCATCCTCTACTGTTTTTCTAAGACACAAGCAGAGAGTTGGTGGGTACTAAATCAGCCAGGCCACAAACCAGCACCCATATGGAATCCTGGTGCAGATGAGGCAAGGATTTAGTCACAGGGGCACCACACTGGGGCCTTCTTTATTTTCTTATTGTTCATGGCAATATATATAGATGTAGAATTAGTTTTTATATC
The DNA here is from genome assembly GCF_030435755.1 of Ochotona princeps. Taxonomy (NCBI): domain Eukaryota; kingdom Metazoa; phylum Chordata; class Mammalia; order Lagomorpha; family Ochotonidae; genus Ochotona; species Ochotona princeps. Next base: position 36,357,044 of record NC_080842.1, read on the forward strand.
TTGATTTTGTATCTTGTAAATTTACTAAACTTATTTATTGGTTCTACCAGTTCACCACTTGATTCTTTAGTATTTTCTGCCTCTAACAATACATCATTTGCAAATAGGCATAAATTTGCTTCCTTTCCAATTTGCTGAATCCTGCTGCTTTTTATTGTTCGATTATTTTTTTTAGGACTTGCAGCACAGTGCTGGACAGAAGTGATAAATGCAATCATCCTTGGCTTTTTCCTGATCTTCAGGGAGAAGAAGTATCCTCTCTCTGATTTTTTTAAAAGGATTTCTTAATTTGAAATTTGGAGTTGCAAAGAGAGGTAGAAAGACAGAGCTCTTCCATCGGTTGGTTTATATTAGTTACTTAAACATTCAATCAAGACTATAAGGTGAGGTAAAAGTATGCTATCTCAAAAAGTAGAATGAAAGAAAAGGGGGAAAGGAAGGGATAAAGGAAGAGAAAAATTATTGTATTTTCAGACTTGTATCTACGAACTACATTGAATCTGTTAGGAACTTAAAAACTGAAAAATGAAGTTCAATCAAGGAGGTGGGGCATGCACTTGGTACAGTGGCTAAGCCACTGCTTTGGCTGCCCGTACCACATTCCTGAGCATCCTCATTGGAGCTGTGTTTCCACTCTCCTGGAATGTGCAGCATGGGAAACAGCAGGTGAGGACTCAGCCCTTGCATTCCTGCACCCAGATGGAGGACCCAGATTGAGTTATCAGCTTCTGGCTTCAGTCTGACTTAGCCCTGCCTGTTAGAGGCATTAAGGAAGTGAACCAGCAGATGGGAGATTTCTATCTCTCTGCTTTTCAAATCAATAAAAATAGATACATTGCTTAACATTCAGAAAAACAGACCTGAGATTTAGTCTTAATGTAAAGAACAATTTACTAGGTGATTTGAATTGGAAATCCAGCTAAGCCAAGTGAACAGGTTTCAGCTGAACAGCCTAATGCTGAGTCATCTGATGCAGAAACAAGCACCCCAAACTCCTTTGCAGGGAAGAGTTCACCCCTGGAATTCAGTTTACACCTGCTTCATACCCACCATGTGGCAAAACACTGAAAAGAAACCCCTTTTACAGAATGCACTCACAACATTACTTCAAATGATGCGTTAAACTCTTGAAGAAGAGTTATAAACAGCTACCAATGCCAGTAGAGAGTGGTTCTGAAAACCAGCTTTGTGACTTGTTTCTTTAGCGTTATCTCTACAATGACCTTGCCTTCAATAACCTGATACAAAGCAGGGGTGGAATGGGTTGGAGGACGAGTCATCTGCAAGAACCAGGGCTTTGAAATTCTCCTTGGCCCAGAGTGGTAGCCAAGTGGCTAAAGTCCTTGCCTTGCACACTTCAGGATCCCATCCTGGCTGCTCTACTTCCCTTCCAGCTCCCTGCTAATGGTCTGGGAAAGCAGTCAAGGATGGCTCAAAGCCTTTGGACCTTGCACCGGTGTGGGAGAACTGAAAGAAGCTCCTGGATCCTGGCTTTGGATCAGCTCAGCTCTGGCCATTTTGGCCACTTGGGGAGTGAACCAGTGGATGGAAGATCTTCCTTTCTGTCTCTTCTCTCTGTATATCTGACTTTCCAATAAAAATAACTAAAGCTTTAAAAATAAAAAAGAAATTCTGTATGGGTTCTCTGAAGGCAAAGTAAGAGTTATCAGAACTTTTAATTTCAACAAGAAGATTGTAAGCCTTAAAGATACTCATTTCTCAGTTTCCTTTCTCCTGCTGTTCAAGAGTCCCAAATCTGTGCATACATGAGCTCTAAAAAGTTTTTTCTGTACTCACACAGATCACTGCTGGCCTCAGATGTGTATGTTCCTCCATAGTCAGCTATGATCTCATGTCCTTGTGGACACCTACTCTGTGTCCTCCAGTCCACTCAACTCTGGCACTGTCTGCCTGGAGTTAGAGTGGACCCCACAGCAAAATGCTCTCTCTCACAGGACTGTCACACTTCCGATGCCAGTCATGTGTCCGTGTGGGCTTCTGTCTTTCTGGTAGACCAGCTACAAATGAAGGGGTTCACATGATTCTTTCCTGACTTGTTAATTAGCTGAATTCTGATTAGTCACTTAGCATTGCCAGTTAATACGAAGGGTCCAACTCAGGAGCCACCGAATGGAACAAATGCACAGGGTCAGCGCCCGCCAGAGGTGCAGTGCCTGGGGCTTCCACACTTCCTGCCCTGGATGCTGTGTGCTCACCCACCCAGAACACTCTAACCTGTTATGAAGGCCTTTCTTTTAAGATTTATTTATTTGCTTGAAAGTCAAAGTTACAAAGAGAGCAGGAGAGAGAGAGAGAAAATCTTCCATATGCTCATATGCTTCCCAAATGGCCAGGGCTGGGTCAGGCCCCCACTTCAGTAGCTAAGCATGATTGATTCAGTCACTGGCTGTTACTGATTCTATTCGCTCTTCAGCCCTTCCCAGCTTCCCAGAGGCCCATGAGGGCTGAAAGTTCCAACCTTCCAGCCATAGGTGATTTCTCCAAGAGTGGCCCCATTAGTGTAAACTCAGTGTGATTGGAAAGGGCTCTTTAGGAATAATGAAAGACCCTCCTTTCCCCCTACCATTTGGAGAAATTCTAAGGATTGTGAGATCTCCATGCCAGGACGTAGACATATGAGACCAAATATCACTTATTATGTCACAGTATCATAGAAGCCATCCAGCTTAGACCATAGGCATCTCTCTGTAAGGTCAGGAAAATGTTTGAACCAAAACAGAATATCACTGCCCGAATGCACTTGGTTTCCCCTTCCAGGTACTGTGTTTGACTTGAGTATCATGGGAAACTGGATTTGAAGTGTTTTCTACAAATTACTTTTCTGTCCCATGGCAGAAAGACACTGTAGGAGAGCCTTTTCCTATCCTGGAAAACGGCTTTCATGGGTGAGAAGAGGGCAGTAAGAGGATCCATCTCCTTGACCCACAGTTGCAGGCCTTGGTTTGGAGGAAGGGGGAGACAATAACTAGCCAGACTGTTCATGTCAACTGGAGCCCTCCCTCTCTGGAGAATGGAGATTGGTGGTTGTGTTGGTTACTCTGTTGCTGCCCAGGGTGGGTGGAGGACAGTCTCTCACGGGAAGGGTTTGGATATGTGGGAGCTGAGAACTCTTCAGAGACACCAGGATGACAAGGTGATAACACAGAGTGTTGAAAGCAGTGCACATCCCCACACTGGTCCTTAGTCAGGCCGGAGAGATTGTATTGTTTGGACTTTGCTACTTCACTGTGATGGGATACTGGCAAACTTCGGGCAGTGAGAGGTGCACATGTAACATTTACTTGGGAGCCTGAAACTACCAGGTTCTATTTCTGGAAATGATACTTTGCCTTTCTGTCCCTGTGGGTTGAGATGCTTCAGAAAGTGCACAGATCCATAGTAGCTCCAGAACCTGGCTGTGTCTGGTGAGCTGAGCAGGTTGGAAGCACACATCAAAAAAGGCACACGCACGGGGCCTTTTCTTTTGTGGTTATTAGCTTTGGTCAGTTTCATGGCCCTGGGCTACACCCCTCTCTCCATTCTGAGAAATGTCATAGGTACCTAACATTGGATAAAAGTCAATGTTTAATGTATGTTTAGACTGATCCAAGATGGATGGCTGATTAGTGAGGCCCTGCACTCATCTCTGCCACAGACAGCAAGCAAAATAACAAAGGGCAGACTTTGTGTTTCCAGGAGACTGGTGGAGAGTAGGGGTGGGCATTGTGTTGCTGTGGGTCAGGTTGCTGCTCGAGTCACTTGCATCCCATATCAGAATGGCAGTTCAAGTCTTGGTTTTTCCACATCCAACACAGTTTTCTGCTAATATGCCTGGGAAGGCCTTAGGAGACGGCCCAAGTGCCACGTGGAGTCCCTGCCTCAAACCTGTTTGTTGCAGGTATTGGAGGCAGTGAATCAACAGTTGTAAGATCTCACCTTTCTGTCTCTTCCCCTCTCTCTGTCACTCTGCCTGTCAAACACATAAAATACTTTTATAAAGAAAAAATATGATAGGGGACTCTTGTGGTGGTATAGGTTAAGCCAGTGCTTACAAAACTGGCTTCCCATATGAGTACTGGTTCAAATCCTGACTGCCCCACCATTGATCCAGCTCCCTGCTAGTGGGATGGGAAAGCAGCAGAGGATGGCTGAAGTACTAGGGCCCCTATATTCCTGTGGGAGAATGTGGTAAAGTTCCCAGTTTCTGACTCTAGCCTTTGGCTTGGTCCAGCCCTGGCCTTTGCTGTCATTCTAGAGGAACAAGTGAAAATTACAGACAGCACAGGGATTCCAGCTTGTAGCAGAGAGAAGGATGAGGCACATGGCAGCTTGTTCTGCTCCCCAGCAGAAAAGCTAGGTGGAAAGCTCTGTGACTCTGTCCATTATTGCAAATAGTCAGTCTTGATGCCAGCAGAATTCCACAGTCCACATTGGCTTTAACCCCAGCCTGGAGAACCCCCTGGGATCTAGGCCACTACTTTGCTCCAAAATATTGTCTCCCTCTTCTTCCAAAGTGCCAGGTCCAAACTACAGCAGCTAAATGTCATTCTGTTGCAGGGGACAGCAAGCAGCTGCATTGCTACTAGGAGCCCTCCAGAGCTGGAGCCAGGGAGTACCACAGGGCAGCTGTTTGATTGCTAGGAACAAGCCCTGGAGCCATACTCATTCACCCTGTGCAACCCAGAAAGTTCCCCTTCTGTTTCTTTGGGCTCAGCAACAGCCTGGAGGAACACAGCTGAAGCCTGCTTATACATCTCTTAGTACATGGCTAGTGTACAAGCATGCTACTGTCTCAGGCACAATCCCAGCACAAACTGTATTTGCCCCAGGAGACCAGGTCAAGGTTCCCTTCACATCCCCCAGTGCTGGGACTGGGGATTTTGGTACTTGTGCCTCAACATCACCCATAACTACCTAGAAGGACCTGGGGAAAGACCTGGCCACATCACAAAGGTCGGTGGGCCAGTGGTTGGTGCTTAGCCTGGCCTGGCAGGGCAAGGGCAGCCCTCTTGGTGTCTACAACACTGGGAGCATGGTTACAACCATCAAAATGTTAATGTTATTGATACCCCGCTGAAGAGACAAACTTTGCAAGCCCACATCCACTTGAAAAATGAAAGTTAACAACAAGGCTTGGCACAGTGTTCTAGTGGCTAAATTCTTACCTTGTAACCACCAGGATTGCATATGGGCACCGGTTCATGTCCCAGCTGCTCCACTTCCCATCTATCTCCTTCCCTGTGGCCTGAGAAAGCAATAGAGGATGGCCCAGAGCATTGGAACCCTTCACCTGCATGGGAGACTTGGAAGAAGCTTCTGGCTCCTGGCTTTGGGTAGGCTTACCTCCACCATTGTGGCCACTTGGAGAGTGAACCAGCGGACAGAAGATCTTTCTGTCTTTCCTTCTGTCTGTATATCTGAGTTTCAAAAAAAAAATCTTAAAAACAGTTAAAAAGGAGAAAATCCCAAAGGCAATAAGAAAATTGTCAAGTTGTTACATACCAAGGAAAACCCATTAGTTGAGCGAGAGACCTCCCAGCTGTGCGGGCAGAAGACAGTGGGCTGGAAATATTCAAGGTCTGAAAAGAAAAAATTTCCCACTGAGAATATTATATCCAGAGAAGCGATCCTATAAGAGTGGAGCATACAAGCATTTTCCAGATAAGCAAAAGCTAAGAGAATTCATCACCACCAGGTCAGGCCTACAAGAAATCCTGCATTAGAAGGAAGTATCGTGAAACCACAACATGGAACATAGTTCTCTAATAGAGCAAGCAGATGCACAAAAGACAAAGAAAATCCAACTTTAATCATCACAGAACGCTAGCAAAACATAAACTATGAGAGTCTGAAACAGAATCTGTAAAACAGTAGGTAAACAATCAATAAAATGACGGGAATTAGTGCCTCTCTGTCATTATTAACCTTGAATGTAAAGGACTTAAATCTTCTTTTAGAGTAGACATAGGTTTGGGGCCACTGCCATGGAGTATCAGGCTAAGCTTCCACCTGCAGCACTGGCATCTCACACGGGCACTGGTACATGTCCCAACTGCTCCACTCCTTTTTATTTAAAGGTTTTTTTTCTTCTTCTATATTATTTTTAATTTTGTGATACAATCCTGTAGACCCCGGGATTTCCCTTATGCCCTCCCCAGTTCCCTCCTTCCCGCAATGATTTACCCCATATTATTACAATAGTATAGTCCTTCATAAGCAGTCATAAGTTTATCATTCTGCTATTTAAGTGTACTCTGTTGTGGGTACAGAGAATGGCAGACAGTCCAGCATTATATTGTCAAGATATATCTAACAGTTTCATTGGCAGTAGAAATGCATACTGCATTGTATCTTCACATCTGGATATGATAGTTTTTATTTACACAGATGATATACATTCCTTTAAATGAAAAGCCATAAAACAAAATCAACAACAGGAATAAAGTTTAAAAAGTGTATAACACCATGGAGTTACATAACATGTGACTGAATAACCAACGCTTCGAAGAAGAAATGAAGAAGAAAACAAAAAATATTCTTGGGGAAATGGTGCTACTGTGTGACCTGTGATTCAGTGAGGAATTTAATAAGCGAAAAGAAATGATTTTTGAAGAGATGAAAATAAAAGCAAAAATATCAAACCCATGAGTTGCAATAAAACAGTATGGAAAGGGTCATTGATCTTATAATTTTCATTAAGGCTGCCTTATAGCAGAGAGAACATGGCATTTGCCCTTTGGGGATTGACTTATTTCACTGCCAACTGCTCCACTTCTGATCCAGCTCCCTGCTAATGGTCTGAGAAATCAGCAGAAAACAGCCTAAATTCTTAGGCTCCTACACCCACAGAGGAGACCTAGAGGAACTCCTGACTTCAGAGCATCCTAGATTTAGCTGTTGTGGCCATTTGGGGAGTGTAACTATGGATGAAAGATCGCTCTCTCTCTCTCTTCTCTAACTCTGCCTTAAAAATAGATTGAACAGGGCCCTGCACAGTGGCCTAGTGGCTAAAGTCCTCATCTTGCATGCACCGGGATCCCACATGGGTGCCGGTTCTAATACTGGCAGCCCCACTTCCCATCCAGCTCCCTGCTTGTGACCTGGGAAAGCAGTTGAGGATGGCTCAAAGCCTTGGGACCCTGCACCCATATGGGAGACCCGGTAGAGCTCCTAGCTTTAGACTTTGGATCAGTGCAGCGCCAGCTGTTGCAGTCACTTGGGAAGTGTATCATCAGATGGAAGATCTCTGTCTCTCCTCCTCTATATATATTTCTACATTTCCAATAAAAATAAAACAAATCTTTAAAAAAATTAGAAAAACATAGTCCTAAAATTCATGTGGAACCGCAAGAATTTCAGAGGACTACTGAGAGGGGAAAAGAAATCAAGCCAGTGGCATCACAATTCCTGGTTTCAAAGCATAATACAATGGTATAGGAATTACATGGTGATACTTGCACAAAAACCTACACATACATCAACGGGGTAGAACAGAGAGCTCTGAAATTAATCTACATTAATCTATTTTTGACAAACGTGCCAAAAATAGACATTGAAGAAAAGATAGTCCATTAGGTAGATGGTGCTGACAAAGCTGGATATACACATGTAGATGCATGAATGTATATACATTCCTTTTTTAACCATTTTGTAAAAATCAACTCAAGACAGAGTAAAGACCTGAAGTTCAGACATAAAACTATGAAAATGCTTGAAGAAAACATGGAAAAAACAGTTGAAGACATTGGTATGGGCAACAGATATGACTCAGGCAAATGAGATCATAGCAAACCCAAATCTCCTGCACAGTGAAAGAAATAATCAGTGCAATGAAGGAGACATCTGGGTGAACAGAGAATGATCACAAACTACCTATCCTGATCTCCAGAATACATCAACACTTGGAGGACTCAACAACCAAAAACCTATCCAATTGAGAAAAGGAATAAGAACTTCTATAGCTAATTCTCAAAAGAATTATAAATGACTAATAAATAAACGAGAATGTTATCAATAGCCATCAGGAAATTCAAATCCAATCCACAAGGAGACCTCACTCCCATTAGAATGGTTGTCATTCAAAAGACAGAGAGGCACAAACAAAACAACAAAACAGCAGTGATGTTTGCTGCATACATTGGATCTTCCTTTCAGGAAGGGCCTGTCGCAAAGCATTTTATCCACAGTAGAACTTTTCAAATTCAAAGTCAAGCCTCTCAAATCCTTTTGCTACTTAGTCAAATCAGTTTGTGTAGTACCCTGACTCTCTTGCTGTCATTTCAACAATGTTCACAGCATCTTTACTAAAGTAGAGACTACCTCAGGAAACCACTTTTGTTGCTCATCTCAAAGAAGTAACTCCAGGCCTATTAGAGCTTTGTCATGAGATTGTGTTAATTTAGTCTCTCCACTTCTGATTCTAGGACTTCAACTCCTCAATGACATGTGTGGGAGTTGGAACGAACTTCTTCCAAACTCTTGCTGAAGTTGATATTTTTTACCTTCTCCTGTGAGTCAGTTACTCTTAACTGTATCTAGATAACAAATCCTTTCCAGAAGGTTTTTAACTTGCTTGGCCCAGTTCATTGTAGCAATGATTGTCCATGACATCTATAGCCTTCTGAAATATGTGTCTCTGCAATAAGACTTGACAGTAAAAATTATTCCTTAATCCATAGGTTGCTGAATTAATGTTCACTGGCAGATACAAGATACAAGCATTAGTCTTATTGTACATCTCAGAGCTCTTGGGTCACTAGATGCATTACCAGTGAGCAGCAATTGTTTGGAAGGAATCAATTTATCTTTTTAAAAAATATATTTATTTATTTGAAAGACAGTTACAGAGAAAAGGGGGAATAGAGAAGCAGGGCAGGAGAAGCTCATCTGTCAGCTGGTTTACTCTCCAAATGGCCACAGAGCTGGGAGTGGGCCAGGCCAACGCCAGGAGCCAGGGTCTTCATCAGCATCTCCCATGTGAGTGCATGGGCCCAAGTCCTTGGTGTATCTTCTGATTTTTTCAGACACATTAGCAGGAGCTGAATCAGACAAAGAGCAGCTGGGACTCAAACCCATGGTATGCCAACTCAAAATCAAATAGTATGCCAGAACTACCCAACGAGGCCAGACACAGAAACTTTTTTTTTTAATATGCAGGTGCCAATATTAGGCTTGGTTGAGCATCTGACACAGCAGGAAAAGCTACTGCCTGTGATGCCAACATCCCATATGAGTGCTAGTTTGTGTCCTGGCTGCGCCACTCCCATCCAACTCACTGCTAATGACCCAAAATAGTAGCAGAGGATGGTTCAAGTGTTTGGGCTCTGACACCCATGTGGGAGACCTGGAAGAAGCTCCTGGCTCTTGGCTGTGCCTGAGCTCTCCTTAGCTAGTACGGACTCTGGGAAAATGAAACAGCAGATAGAAGATTTCTCTCTGTGGCTCTTTAATTTTTTTAAAGATTTATTTATTTATATTGGAAAGGCAGATTTACAGAGAGGAGAAAAGGAAAGAAAGATCTTCCATCCACTAGCTCACTTCTCAAGCAGCCACATTGGCCAGAGCTGAGCCCATGTGAAGCCATGAACCAGGGACTTCTTCCACGTCTCCCACACGGTTGCAGGGTCCCAAGGCTTTGGACCATCCTCTACTGCTTTCCCAGGCTACAAGCAGGGAGCTGGATGGGAAGCTTGGGTGCTGCCGGGACACAAACTGGTGTCCATATGGGTTCCTGGCACATGAAAAGTGAGGACTTTAGCCAATAGGCTACTGTGCTGGGCCCTTCACTCTGATTTTGAAATAAAAATAAATGAATATCTTCTTAAAAAAATAGTGAGGTTGCTGAAATACTTTTGTTGTTTTAGCTCATCTGTTTCAAC